>NC_090443.1:176006019-177392344 GCF_031143425.1 Pleurodeles waltl
TCCTGGGGTGGGCAGGGGGTGTCCCTGGGGGCAGGGGAGGGCACCTGTGGGCTCATTCTGAGCCCACAGGTCCCTTAACGCCTACCCTGACCCAGGCGTTAAATTCAGGCGCAAATGCGGGTTTTTTTGACCCGCCACCTCCCGGGCGTGATTTTTGCCCGGGAGTATAAATACGACGCATTTGCGTCGCCGTCATTTTTTTAGACGGGAACGCCTTCCTTGCATCTCATTAACGCAAGGAAGGCGTTCACGCTAAAAAATGACGCTCTTTCTTCATACTTTGGCGCTAGACGCGTCTAACGCCAAAGTATAAATATGGCGTTAGTTTTGCGCCGAATTTGCGTCGAAAAAAACGACGCAAATTCGGCGCAAACGGAGTATAAATACGGGCCTTACTTTTTTCATCAAATGATAGTCCTGTAAACCAGTTTTCTGATGGAGTGAACGTGAGTATGATTTAGACTGAAAAGAAGGCCTAACCTCTTGAGGTACTGTTAGTCTCATCTCATTTTAAATCAAACTTTAACCATCTCTCTACACAAATTACTAGCAGAATGAGAAACATCCCTTCTCACCATATAAACAAAAATATCCAACTGTAGCAACAATATCTTAATGAACAGCAGTTTGCCACACAGGGCACCTCGAGGGTAATAACGAACACCATGAAAAACATTTCCAAATTATGAGCCACAAATTTAAAAGAAAAATTCCATAGTAACTAAAATCAACCAATCTAATACAACCAACGTGGCCCAAACCCGAAGTTCTAGCTCCCTTATCAGGCTGCATGCACCCAGGGCCAGCTTTTGGGCTGTTCGAGCGGTGCGATAGCACTGGGCGCGACCTCAGGGAGGCGCTGTGTTTATCAATATCTTCCGAAACTTGCGATTTAAAAGCACCTGCTGAAAAGTTCCTTGTGTGTTTAGCCTTCAAGAAACAATAACAATGTCAAGATACCTCTTGTGATTAACGTTCCTGCTAGAGAGAGAGAGATGGGAGTTTTGCCTAGTGGTAGCTGTGAGCAGGCATTAAAAGTGCTGGAAAAAAATGACGCAAAGAAATCTGTCATATTTCTTTGTGCCATTTTCTTGGCCCCCTCTAATGGGGGGGATGCCCCATTTGCATACATTATGCCTGGCACAGGCAGAATGTAGTGCAAAAGGTTACAAAGTGGCGCAATGCATGCATTGCGTCACTTTGTAAATACTGTAAGGTGCAGAGTTTTTGGCCTTCTAACACCACATTAGCTTAAAGAAAATTACACTAATGTGGCATTAGAATGGCACTAGGGGCTATAAAGTATGCCCCTATGGTGCATATTTTTGAAAAGTGGTGCTGCACACTTTTCTTGCTCCCCGAGTCCTCCCCTAACGCCACCATGTGTGCACCGTATTCAAAATATGCCACAACATGGTCAGTAGTTAAGGGACCAGTGTCAGAAATGTTTCGCTAGTCCGGCACTTTGTTGCCCCAGGGGCCTTTTGTAACCAACAGACGCCTCCTTTTAATGCCTACTCTGCATCAAAGCGGCATTTCATGGGTATTGTAGTGGGTGTTCCCACGCAACACCCATGGATTTTGATACATTCCCAGATTTAGGGGAATTTGTAAATTAGGGAATTCGTCTAAAGCCTATGCCTCCCTAGGGGAGGCGTAGAGGAGGAGCAAGAAGGAGGAATACCTTTATTTCTGATCTTTTTTCCTTTTTCTATGTGTGCTGCAGAATACAGATAAAGGAAAACACCTCTGCTGATTGTTTTTGTGCAGGAAGATGCCCTTTACTGCACAAAAACAATCATCGCACAATGCAGACACCCTTACACCATGGTGCATGGACAGGAAATATGCCATATCTTGTAGATACAGTGCATTTCTACCCTTTTCTTTTCACAGAGGGCAATGTAGCAAGAAGGCTTATGGTGCTGCCCTGCACAAAAAGATGTAAATATGCCCCACTGTGTATTTAAGATAGGATACAGAAGAATATTTTACAAGGACAAAGGGAGTGTAAGCAACCTGAAAATGAAAACTCCTGTTTGTGTGCTATGCTCCTAGAGGCTCTCAAGGTCGTCCTGATGTTCAACTCATGGGATGAGAACTTGAAGGGAGTTGCCAATTCCAAATGTGCATGAAAGATGGAAAACTACTAGTATTGATGATGATGATTCTCAAAGATTCTGCAAGGTCTAAATTGATATTCATTTAGCTAAACAAGAGCATACCCCTTTTACACTTTGGCCAGAGCAGATTCCCCTGAGAATTAGGGGCATATTTAAGAGCTCCTAGCGCCTCCTTGCGCCACAGTAGTATATTTTTTTTTACGCTAATGTGGCCCAATGAGATAAAAATCCCTGTGGCATATTTACAAAGTGGTGTAATGCATGAATTGCGCCACTTTGTAACCCTTTGCGATACATTATGCATGCGCCGGGCATAATGTATGAATAGAGGGCTTTCCCCTGTTTGGGAGGGGGGGGCGAAAAAATGGCACAATGATATCTAACAGGTTTCTTCCCGTCATTTTTTTCTTCGATTTTTAATGCCTGCTCAGAGCAGGCATTAAAAGGAGGCGCCCATTGAAACCTCTGGGTACCTTGAAGGATTAGCGTCAACATTTTTAACGCTAATCCTGCAAAGTGCTGAGCTAGCATAAAAAATTATGATCCCAGTTCCCTAATTACTGCCATGGTGTGCCGTATCTTAAATACAGTGCACACATGGTGGCATTAGGGGACGCTAAGAGATGCAAGAAACGTGGCGCTGCATTAGGTTCAGCATCACTTTTCATAAATCTGCCCTTACTATCTCAGACATCACATTGAGAAAGGAGCAAGGAAAGTGTCACAAGAGAGGATTTCGGCAATTGTGAAAATGAATCTGCCAACTACCCAGAGAGAAGTCAGGATTTTTTGGGAATGGTGATCTACTGTCGCCAGTTGATACACACCTTTTCTCTAGTAGCCAAGGCTTTGCAGATGCTGACTCAAAAGGGTGTGCCTGATCCAATACTCTGAGATAATGATTGCTTGATTGCCCTCCAAGAGCTGAGAGAAAGTCTCTGTTGTGCCCCAGCAGTGGGAATGCCTGATTACAATAAGCCATTTGCACTTTTCTGCAGTGAGAGGGAAGGCTGATCTCTCTCAGTACTTACACAATTACACAGAAATGCCAGAAGACTTGTGGCCTTTTTTTGTGCTACTCTTGATCCCGCAGCTTCTGGACTGCCAGGTCACCTTAAAGCAGTGGCGACCATTAGTGTCAGCATTGAGAGGTGTGAAAACATAGTAGTGGGTCACCCACTAACTGTGTATGATGTTCCCCATGCAATGGAGTTATTGGTGACAAGGACTAGAACCCATCTTTTGACAACTAGCCGCCTTTCCAGGTATGAGAAAGTTACTCTTGCTGCGGAGAATGTGACTGTCAAGCACTGCACTGTGCAAAATCCTGCCACTGTTTTACCTGTACCTGATCAAGAAAATAATGAATGTGAAGTGGATTGTGATTGTCTCAATGTCACTGATCAATGCACCAAACCAAGACCGGATATGCGAGATGAACCACCAACTGAATATGATTTTTGTGCTATATGTTGATGGTTCATGTTTACAAGACAGTGGAGGAAACTTCGTGACTTCAAGGAATACTTTCTGCACAAGTGCTAAATAGATTTTTCTGACTAGGGCATGCTGTGTTTCTTACCAGCTGAAGGTGACGATTTTTACTGATAGATAGTACGGCTTTGGTGTTCTTTCTGACTTTGGACAGTTATGAACCCAGAGGGGGTTCATGACATCTTCCAGATCCCAAATACAGAATTGCGAGCAAGTGAGGAAACTTCTTGAAGCTTTACAGTTGCCTGAATAGGTTACAGTGGTCAAGTGCCCTTGCACATCATAGTGGTAATGATCATGTGACATTGGGTAACAATTATGATGATGAGGTCACAAAGCACAGTGCTCACAATGTCTGTACCTTGAATGGAGAGTATACAAATAAGGAAATGGATGAGACTAACTACAACCTTTTGTTCACAACCACAGACACATGGGAAAAGGTAAAGAGGGATCAGGAAGAAATATCAGAGGAAGAACAGCAGATTTGGGTCAGGGCAGACTGTGTTAAAAGAGATGATGACATCTGGGTTTCAACGGATGAAAGACCGGTGTTGCCATATAGTTTGTTACCTCCAATGACTGGGCAATTCCATGTCCCAGCTCATGTTCGTAGAAACGCCATTGTGAAGTTGTTTAGGCAAACATGGTTTAATCCCAAGTTCAGGTTATTGGCTGAAGCGTTGTGTCACACATGCGTTGTGTGTCAGCAGAACGATGTTGGTAAGAGAACTGCTGTAATACGAAGGCCCAAATTTAAGAAAAGTTAGCGCCGCCTTTGCAACATTTTTTTAACACAAAAGTGGTTCGAACGCAGCGCTATATTCAGATATTGTCACTAGAGCAGCCTAGTGATGAATTTGAGACTTTGCTTCATTTTTCAGGAGTGCCCCTTCACCTTGCATCATTTAATGTCAAAGATATGTAAGATAGGCGTTGTCTCCTAAAAAATGTCACTAGCCTGCTTGTGCCATATCTACAAGCTGACGGAAAAATGATGCATGCCTACAATCGCATACAAAATAATTACGCTAATTCACATTAGTGTAAAAAATTTAACGCCTGGTCGCGAAAAAAAGGCCCTGCCACAAGTGCATAAGGAAAACACATGGAAGGAACCCTGGCAAGCAACTGGACAACATGGACCTGTTACTTCTACAACTTGGCACCCAGGGAAGATGACAGTGGCGACACCAAATGCCACTAGCACCACCGCACCAACCTCAACCACCACAACTACAGCCACAAAGGCAGCGCAGAAGGAGGAAGAGAATCTTCAACACATGTACATCTATCCTTGGCCTCAGTGATGAAGAGATCATCAGACTTTACCATCTAAAGCAGGAGTCTGTTGTATGGCTGCTCCACCACATTGCACCTGACATCACAGCAAGAGTGGAAAGTCACACAACCAAACCACCCATGACCTGACTCCTGGCTGTCCTCGACATGCTAGCCTCTGGATCACTCCAGACCACTCCTGCATGAGTGGGTGTTATCTCACAATCATCCCTTTCAATCTTCCTCCCCACGTTACTGGACGCCATCGTCTGCCTCACACCCTACTACATCTGGTTCTCCAACACCCAGCACTGCAGCAGGAGAACAAACAAGGATTTTAGCAAATTGCTGGGTTCCCGCATCTGCTTGGTGCAATGGACTGCGTACCTGTCCTACCTGTCCATCCTGCTGCAACTGAAAACCTCTTCAGAAACAGAAAACACACACTGAATTGATGTGCTGGCCATTGTGGACCATTGTGGACTATTTAAAAACATTCTAGCTAAATATCCGGGCAGTGTCCATGATGCCTACATCTTCAAATACTCAACAATTAATCAACGTTTCCAGGATGTACAATATGGCAATGGCCTACTCATAGGTAAGCCTGCTTACACTTCAGAACACAGACAACACACTAAACATGTAGGAGAAACAAAACATACACCACACTACACACACATGGACAGGGTAACAGATGTGTGGACAACAACACATATGCCACATGCCTTGCTACCCTGCACCTAATGCACCCTCCTATAGGCCCTTATGTTCACATTCCCAGTATCACCTGACAGACACCTTACATGACGGACTGATGGAGCAATGTTCCCTTTGTATTCAAAAGCTGGGGTCAAACCACTACTTGTGTCCACATGTTTATCACAAAATACAGAATCTTCACACATAACACTTAGCATGGAATCGTTGAGCTATGTGTATTGTATTGGCCATGCCACCATCAAACAACTCACATATTGGCACAGCCCCACTTTTACCATGTTGTGGAAACCTGAGGCAGCACTGACAATTGATGCCACCCTATTGGTGGCATTACCACATACATATCATCAGTATATACCTGATATACTCATTGTGTTCACCCTTACCGTGTGTAGTGCATAGTGCAACACACATTGAAATGGAACATCACCATTATTGATAGATCATGTGTAGGAATAAACATCTCATAGCACTTCAACAATCATACCCGTAAATCCTACATCTCCCTTACATGATACAAGGGTGCTAACAGTGAACTCTGGCAGCTGAACTACTGCCAGTGCACTGGTGGTAGAGGCCAGAAACGCGCAATAATAAGGAGACATGGGTCCTTGCAGGGATCGATAGTTCATGCAAGGCAGTGCAGAAAAGCACATCATACCCTGTCCCACAGGTGTCTGGAAACTTGTTGCATACATCACAATGCATCTCATACAAATGTGCCACACTACGCATATGAACCACCTGAACATACGCATGCTAGCCAGCAATTGGCAACAACACAACTTTGTGCAAGAGAGGTATTTCAAGGCCAAGGGGGTGGGATTCACATGCAACAGACAGGGTGCAATATCTGTCACATGGCACACAACACACAAAATAGGTACAAATTGCACAAAAATCACTTTTCTGCAGGTCTAAAGTAAAGGTACTAAGGGACAAACTGAGACAGCACCATACATATTCTACATGGGTGATCTGACAGACCAGAAAGTAATCAACAATTACCAGGTCCCTTTGGCACAACCCATGACTGGAAAATGAACCACCACAAACCAATACAACCATGCATTCAAACAGGAACACACACACAATACTAGATGCAAGTATCAATAACAACTCTACTGAAAACAAATATGTGCCATAGCACATAACAATTAACAAATATGAATGTCTGACACATTTTCTCATATTCCATTGCAGCAGACCAAGGTTACGACATCCAGCAATGGGTTATAAACGCATATGGAATTCCACAAACGTATGCTGAGTGGGCTTACAATGAAGCACACAAAAGGACACTGATTGTGGTGGAGAGGACATTTGTTCTGCTCAAATCCAGGTTCAGATGCCTAAGTCTAACAGGAGGAAGCCTGTTATATGCACCACCCCTTATGTGCAAAAAATACTTGTCTGTGCAATTTTGCACAACATCTGTGTACGCACCAATGTCCCCTGGGACGAACAGGTAGATGTCCGCAGTGAGGAGGATCAGGACACTAATGCACAACAGGGGTTTGGGGAACAACAAAACTCTGCTGCTGGAGCAAACAGAAGAGACCAAATTGTGCAAAACGTTTTCCGTTAAAGAATGTACTACAAGCATCACTATTTGAAATTTTGTAAATAAATTACTTGAACTCAGACTTCTAATGGCATAATTATTTTCACCATCACACACCTATTTAACTCATCCACATCTCACAAAGCATGACTAAACCACAACAGATGTAATCAACTTAGGAACATACTCAGGAACTAAAAACACATCTAAACAATGCACTACCACATCAATGTGTGGGTGAAATGTAGGAATAGTATTTAGCATATATCACACAAGTGTGTTGGCTTGACATATGCCTACAGTAATCATTGAAATACATGTGAAGACTGCTGTACAGATGCATGGCCTAGGTAGGAAAAGAGTAGCAATTACCTACAATGGCAGTTTTTTGTCTACTATGTAACCAAGCAATGTCTGAATGTCACAATCACGGGGGATAACTGAAAACAGTCCTCAGTGGCACTCACATGTTTGACCAAGAGAGTGAGGTACAAAGACCAAAACACCTAAATGTCTAGGTCTCTCACATCCAATCCAGTTTGGAATGTGCATGTAAGTCAAGCCATATCTAAACAAGTCTAAACAAGTCACAGACCCTTGCTAAATTGTTCGTGTGATGAAGGACATAGATAGATTCAATGTCGCATCTTCTCTACTCATAGCTTTCATGAGTAATCACACAACTTAAATACACTCATAGTGAAAGTGACAATGGTTCTAGAATTCAGATGTGAGTGCATGCCCATGTCTAATAAATGATGTGGAAGGACAGCTGAGAGACTCCTTACGTCACTTTGAGATCCAAAATGTGGAGCTGACTCAGACACTACACAAGTGCTGCGGCTTGTGTAATGTAATGTGTGGGGTCAGTCATGTGATCTAGCAAAGTCTGGAAATGTGAGGGCAAATATTGCTTAGCCTGTAGAAGAAGCTTTGTCCATCTAGAAAGTTCACAAGTATGACTTAGTATGCTGTGCATAAATGAAGGGACAATGTTGATGACAAAGATGTGTACTAAGGGTAATCTGCAGAAATTATGGCAGCAATGATCAACTAGATGCATACATGACAAAATATGCCATCAATGTGTGTGAAAGAACACATATAGACTAATACTTACTGTTCAACCCAACAATCTGTCCATGTAACACCAGACACATTTTAACAGAGTTTGTGTTGGTATGTACATATTCCAGTCACATTGGCAACAACTACAACTACAGGCTTGGCCAGCACAAATAAGTGTGACAGAAACAAGTGACACATGACAGTATGTGTAGCCTGGGTCTGCGGATATGACCCAGTTCCACAATCTATCAACGACCTAACCAAGCATCGTTGGAATAAACTCACTTATGTATGCTAATACATGTCAAACCATAGCAAATGATAAGACATGTCAAACACAAACAAGCTGTAAGTCCCTAGTAACTAATAGGACAAGCCTGATATCAACAACTTCAAAGGCAAATAGACATACTTGGCCATAAGACCACAAATATGCTGGTGTATGTCTGCAGGTGACTGTGCATTGCTGTGCTGATGATTTATCTTGAGGATGGGGCAGTCCCACCAAATCCCCAGAGGAGCCTACATCGACTCTAGACACAGTTAGGGGTCTCCTGCCTGTGCACAGAGAACTGAGCTGAGATGACCGCAGTCGACCTGTGTCAATACATGCAATAGGGCTGTGTGGCCATACAAAGTGCCGCTGAAGCACTGATGACTAGGGTGCCATCACTGCCCGAGAGCAGCCCTGCCGTACACATGGTATGCTAATAGGGAAGTCTGGCTAAAAAAAGGGTAAGTCATTGTACATTCCAAGTGTTTGTGCTAATCACTTAATTCCCATATCTTAGCACACATGTCCCAAGGCATGGTGCCATCTATTTGCGTATGGTCAAAAGAGAACAATTTACATATGAAAATGTGTATGAGTCACATACTTACGTACAAACTTATATGAACAGTACACATGTTTCCACATAGGGAAACATAGTAAACACAGTTATGAATACACAGCTGTGAGACAATGTACTACTTATATCCATGGTGGAATAGAGAATTGCTGGTTATCATATCCCTAAAACACACCGCTGTAATATGCATTACTTATCATACATGAAACATATCTTTTCACACACAAACATGTCACTTACATACCAACAATGACACATGTCAGCACACCATCTCCAACAATTTGCATGCATGGGGAACTATACATTACACGTGTTGCATTGCATAATGAAGTGGGGCCCTTAGAACACATCAGAGCGTGACACACACTTGCACTGACTTTGTCATGGGTTACCGGATCATATCCCTGCCTTAGTCAACAGCATAGTTTGCTAGCCATTTGTCAAGGGTATCATATGCATGAACCTATTTTACACATGACCCATCCTATCTTAAGCTGTGTTGTGAAACGGAAAGTGTGAATTCTGACAAAACAATGTGGTATACGTACAATATGAATACCATCACACATGTACACTCACAGTACACAAATTGTACACATGTGTAAACATGTATGTGGGAAAGAGTCATCATACACATGCAGATGTGCAAAAAGTATCAGTCCTCCCATGCATCACACACACCTGCAAACATATAGGAACACATTCCTATGTTACACAGTGAAATACTCATGCATACAAATTTTTCCCAACCATACAAACAACAAGGATGCAAACACTTGTAACTAGGAATGTGAATCTGGGTGCCCTGTCAGCCTCCCCTCTAAAATGCACGCATGCCCATCATGCGTCAAAAAAATTATGCATCCAGTAGTTCTACATACACCACAAATCACAAAAAATGACCCCTTGCACCTGCGCATCTAAACTAAATGGTTATGCCTTGTCAGCGTTCATACAAAAATCCATGCATGGCCGTCATGCTTAAAAAAAAAAGACACATACGGTAGTCCTTCAAACATCGTGAATACAGAAATTGACGCCTCTCACCTGAGTGTCTAAACTAAATGGTTATGTCCTGTCAGCTTAAATAAAAAAATTCATGCATGGCCGTCATGTGTCCAAAAAAACACAATACCCCATCTAACAATACCCACTACACACTCTTAACAGTCAGTACAAAGACAAAATCAGACACAAAAAATGACAACTACAGACTTACACTGATTTACTGAGATAATTACAAATACAACAGATGACAAATGGAATGGCACACAGGAGACAAAAGCACAATTTGGACAGACAAAACTCCCAGCACAGCCACACAGGCTAGAAGATTCACAGACTGCAAAGTGAAATACACCCACTGTACCATTTCTGTAAACAGGATATCCTATTACATCACTACCTGTCTCAAATCCGGTACGTATTTATTATGGTGCATGAGATTTTTATGCCGCTTACGGACTTTGCGTCAAAATGTTTTGACGCAAATGTTTACAAATTCCCCCGCATCCAAAGATCAATATATTATTCATTGATAATCAATTTCATGGGGTGCAGTGTTGGAATTACTGCTAGGGACCAATGGATGTATAATGGCTGTGAGCGTCATTTTTCAACGAATATGCAGCAAAATGTGACGCATATGCATCTTTTTTGACGTGTTTGCATCAAAATATCTGACTTTAACTGTGTTTGTGTAATTTTTCTAATTTTTAACGTACATGACAGCTGTAACTATACAGAGATAGGCTGTTTGGGCCTGCTACGTGTATTCCAGTGTTTGGGTACATGTGGCAGACCACACTACTGCGGACCATAATCCTAATGTTGTTGTGCCGGATAAGCACTCTTAACTGACACAACAGCAACCCAAACATTTGGAATAAAAATTGGTATTCCCTAGTTTGAGAAGGTGGTGCGTCAATAGAGGACAGCAAGGCTACTCAACTTGATACATTCGCTCATGGCCTGTGTGTATATGTCTGTGAATTGACTATTTCAATTGTTGTTGTGACTCTTTGTGAAAGTCACAAGATGTGTTTTGCATAATGTGCTTGTATGCATGTGTTGTAAATGTGGATAACCATCAGATGCCATTCATTGTGGTACATCATTCAGGATATGTGTTTGTCATACCTGTGGCGGATAATGCTGTTATGAACTTCCCTGACTTGGGGGACAAAACATCTCCCATGACAAACTATGCACAGGATAACTAGAGGACGGTTGATAATAGCAGTGTTACAAGGGTAAACCATCACATGTCCTGGAATGTTGGATACCACTTCCTGGTCACTTGTTTGTATACTACCCATGAGTCAGGCATTTGAACATGCTAGGTAGGTACAGTGTTTGTGACACAGAGTCCCAAAACCAATCCAAAAAGTAATGTTACACCACATTGTGAGTCATAAAAATGACCTATGTTTTTCCTGTGGCAGTGGAGAGCCAGCAGACCATGCTGTATGTGTTCACATATTTCCAGTTGTTTATTGCACAAAGGCATCCAGTTCAAGTGTGTGGCCATGTGTACCCAGAGTCAGTATTGGCCTCCATGTTGTCACAGTTATGTGCAGGTCTAGTCATGAGTCTGTGGAGCCATTCCCTGCATTAACAGAGTATCCTTAAAGCAGAATTGACCTGAAGGCAAAGTTAAATTGACGACACACATGAGGATAGTCCAGCTATGGCACTGCAGAACATTTATAAGGCTGACAACAGGGCAACCTTGGTGTGCTTAAAAACTTTATGGATCAGTAATAGGAAACAGGCAGGTTTCTTCACAACATTTGTACACAGGGTGGCCTCTAAAATTCCTACTGCAACAGGGAACATCAGTGCCTGATTAATCTCACAGATAGTCACCACGCAAGCACCATCAATAGTTTGTGGCCAATGTGAATCTGTCTGTGGACCGTCAAGGCACAAACATGTTTTGTCCTTTCATACACATTAGCAAAATGTTGTTTTTTGTGCTGGAGGCACCATACCAAATCCATGCATACAGCCATAGTACACTGTCACTGTTTGTCACTCATGAAAACATGAAACCCAGACAAGGGATGGGGGCTGGATTTGGCTATTTGAATACATGTCCCAGACCATAATACAATAAGTAAACTGATTAAACTATACTGTACATTTGAGGATTCATCGTAGACCTACCAGATACAATACCCCAGGAGGTAAGAGAGGGCATGGAAAGCAACTATGAGACAAATGTAGCCACAGGGAACCTCTATGGTAACGCAAAGATAGGAACCAGTCAGGCTAATAGAATGCAGGGTCAGTCAGGAACAAAAATGAACAAGGCAAATACACAGTGAGCAGACTCTGACTGGGAAAAGCTGGAACAACACTGTGGGAACTAAAAACTGTACTTGTGATCTGGGCTGCAATGTTACACAATACCCAAGGCCTGTGTTACACAAGTGATTTATACGGCAATGCACAACAAGGATATTCAGAAAATGTCAGCTTCTAAGCAGTTCCAGGCAACACCAAGGGCATGGCAGAGTCAAATGGCTGGTCTTCATGGAAGTGCTCACAGGCGTGTGCAGCTTCAGTCTCTCACAAGTCCTGTAGACGAGAATCAAGTTCAAAGGGCCAACAGTACCTTTCACATGGGAAGCAATGGACGGCTGATTACAGGTCCTACCAACTACCAGGCAGTACATTATCGAATCTGAAGTCCATGCAGACAGATGAACTAAGACTATGGCATGCCATACTAAAGAGGGAAGCACACATGAGTCAGAATGGGAGTCTGGGTGTGTGTAGATGAAGGTTATCAGGGTACAAATAGTCCATTTACAGGCCCCCCTAGAGAAGGGTGGGGAGAGACTGAAAACATGGCAGTGGCAGAACTTACTACCTGGGATGAACTGCGCAGGGCATGTCTTGTGAGCAATGCTTGTCATACCTGGGGCACTCGTGCTATCCATTTTCAGCTTAGATGGACTTCTTGTCACACATGCTCCTTGCAAAGATAGCTGATGTCACACTTACTGCTGTCAAGGGTCTGGTCATACAGTCCTGTTACCAATGCAATAGCACATCCACTGCCTCATGTATGAAACACTATTTAACCTTATGATTGATGGTGTCTTAGTTGTGTGTCATGTGCTGCAATGGCCCGTGTTGGCAACATGGATGTGTCTCAGGGATGCAGTCCTCTGATTTTGCCCTTCACATGTGAAATAGACAGAACATATGTCATTTCCACTGTGTGTGATGTTTGGTGTACATTCATACCCATCAAATGTGATGCCTTTTCAGTATCCTAATTTGAATTTCTGCAATGCTCCATAAGGCTAAACTCTGATTATGATTCCTAGGGATCATGTGATGCATAAATAATTAAACAGATCATGATTGAGTGATGAAGTGAGGTGTTTAATGACATGGTAAGAGAGTGGTGATGGTGACTATAGTTAGAAGAAGTTTTGTACAATGTGTTGTCTCCGACGCAATCCTGCTGCAGTGTTTGGATGGTCCCCCTCATGTGGCTGAACAGCATCCTCCTCTTCCTCCTCTTCAGGCATTTGTGGGTCTGGTTCATAGAGGGGAATGTTCCTCCTTACACAAATGTTGTGCAAGATGGCATAGGTCAAAATGATCTTGCACGCCATTTCAGGGGAGTATAGGAGGCTGCCTCGGGTGATGTCTAGGCACCTGAATCTTGACTTCAGGATGCCAAAAGTCCTCTCTACTATGGTGAGTGTCCTCCGATGTGCCTCATTATAGGCACGCTCTGCTGCAGTGCTTGGGTTTGCAAATGGGGTCATGATCCATGGCTGGATCCCATACTCCTGATCAGCTGAAAGAGAAACTGAGTGTAAATATTTGGATGTTGCTTGCACCTTGATCATAACTTTGCATGGCAGTTGTTATCTTGTGTCATCTGTGACACATCTGTGTTTGTGTTATTGTATTGGATCCTAGGCTTCTAGGATGTTCTATCAGCATTGGGTTGTTTCTTAATCTGAACTGGTGTTTGGCTGATTGACCGGATATCAGCGGTATATTTGTAAACTTACAGTACATTGTTTATCTCCCATGCATTATGTCACGTGAAAGAAGTGTCCATGTGTCTTCACTGGAGGTGACATGATACTTCCACACAAAGAATCAATTCCACTGTGGTGTTAACACGGTTGCACTGTGTGGCCTGAACATTCCATCCAATTCAACATATGTAATAGCATGTGAAAAACAACAGTGAAGCCCTTTGATTTGGCTAGGTGACAATGTACAACACATCTCCATCAGTTTGCAGCACTGAAGTGTTGACAATTGACAATGCACAAAGATCCCATGTGTGACAAGTTCCATGCAAACCTATTTTTGTGCCCTCACCGAGTTGGCTCATGTGCAAACGGGTATCTACACTACTGAACCTGGTCCAGGTAAACTGGCTAACTTTGTGTGGGGGTGAAGGTTTAAGTGTCAGAAGGTCCATATGCCTGTACATCTTTTGTGTATATGTGTAATTGTCTCAATCCGTATATGTAGCAATGTGCACTTTGCAAAAATGTCACATCAATATGTGTTCTTAGCACAGTCCACTTCCTTATTGCTAGCGGGCAATGTCACCCCAGGAGTGATGTGAGATGTTGGTACTGCCTCAATGATTCCATGTCACCTTCATTCGTGTCATCATCATCATGCTATGTGTCTCATGGTGTTTGACCTGCAGCGAACCACATTACACACCACTTACACAGTACGTATTGGTTGGAAGGGTGTGTGATTGAGTGTCATTGATGTGATATTGTAAGATTCATCTTCCAAGTTGTACTGCCAGTTAAGGCCATGTCATTGTCACTGTGTGGTTTTAAATTGGTCCCTTGTGGCTCTGGAGTGGCATCTGTTATTATTTGCATCAGTCATTTGTCCATAGGTGTGTAGCCCATTGGGTAAGGAATTCAAACATGACTAGCAGTGTCACAACCTCAGTGTCTTCCTGGTCATTTGTCAATGTAGTGGTGTATGTGTTGTGTGTCATACAGGGTTGCTGTGCTGTGTGTATATGACTAGGTTTCTGTACTTACCAACAAGTAGGCCATTTCCATATCGTCCATCCTGGAAGTGTTGATTGATGGTGCTGTGGCGGAAGATGAATGAATCATGTATGCTCCCAGGATACTTTCCCACAATGGTTTTGATCAATCCCCGGTGATCCACAATGGCCTGCACATTGATGGAGTGTGTGTGCTTCCTGTTGCGGTATAGATGCTTGGTTGCAGCAGGTGGCACAATCCGTGCATGTGTGCAGTCAATGGCACCAAGCACGTGGGGAAGCCATTGATTTGGTAGAAGCCCTGTTTGGTCTTCTGCTGCTTCTGCTCTGTTTTGGGGAAGTTGATGTGGTGGGGTGTGAGGGAGATGATAGCGTCCAGTACCTTGGGTAGGAAGGCAGTGAATGAGGACTGTGAGATCCCAGCAACCAGGGAACCAGTGGTTTGAAAAGAGCCACTTGCCAACATGTGGGGGACAGCTAGCAGCTTGGTCTCTGGTGGAATGATATGGGGTTTCTGCATGCTGGGTGCCAACTGTGGCTCAATGTGGAGCAGCAGCTGCTATATGGCTTGCCAGTTTACTCTGTACCTCTGGATGGTGTCATGTTCCCTGAAGCCCTGAAGGGTTGTCCTGGTCCGGAATATCCTCTCCTGCCTTCGGCGTTGCCTTTGGGGTCCCTGCTGGTGTGTTGGAAGCTACTGCCGTGGGTCCTGTGCTCTGCGTCTTCGTGCATGCTGGATGAATAGCACCTACATGTCTTCCTTTTGGAGCTCTGATGTTGCTACTGTGGGTTTTCCTTAAGTACTAGTGTGTTTGCCCATTTTAACGCCTGCCCTGACCCAGGTGTTAATTTTTGCCGCAAATCGGGCTGTGCGTAATTTTTCGACTCTGCCTCCCAGCCGTGCGGGATTGTTGCGCGGTTGGATAAATATGGCACACAGGTGTTTAAGTCATTTTTGGGACGGGAACGCCTACCTTGCATGTCATTAACGCAAGGCGGTTTCACGCATCCAGAAAATGACGCACACTGAGAAATGTCAACATTTGCAGGGTCGAGCATCAAAGTATAAGTATGGCCTTAGGTTTGCACCGAATTTATATAAAAAAAATGGCGCAAATCCAGCGCAAGCACAGTATAAATATCCCCCTTAGTTCTTCCTCTGAGACATTGAGGAATAATTGCCAATTGGTGAAATTGGCTGGTGTTGGATACTGGACTCATTCATTTCTTTTACGTTTGCTAACCCTTGGCAGGATGTTTGTTGAATTGTGTCATTTGAAAAGATCATTTGAACGGGAATAAGGCATGCTCTAAATAAAGCTTCCATACCCTGAATTTGCCAATCTTGTGTTCCCCATATACTCTTTTCATCAATAGTGTTCTTCCAGTATTCGTACCCTTCAACTGCAAGTCGGGAAACTAAGCAATCTGAATAGATTAATTTAGTGTTAGTTAGCAAAATCTTCCTAATTTCAGAAGGAAAGTCACCCCCAAGTTACACCCTAAGTAGCCCATAGGGCAGGGTGCTATGTAGGTAAAAGGCAGGACATGAACGTGTGTTCTATCTGTCCTGGTAGTAAAAAACTCCTAAAATGTGTTTTACACTGCTGTGAGGCCTGCTCCTTTCACAGGATAGCATTAGGGCTATCCTCATATACTGTTTGAGTGGTAGGTTCTGATCTGATAGGGGTAAGCAGGTCATGTTTAGTATAACCAGATGTTAATAGAAAATCCTGCTTCTTGGTGAAGTTCAATTTAATATTGCTATACTAGAAATGGCACTTTTAGAAAGTGAGCATTTCTCTACTCTCAAATCCTTCTGTGCCTTACAGCCTGTCTCCAATCCAGGCCTGGCTGTGCTGGTTGCCAGCTCCGTTGTGAATTTCACCCAGACAACCACAAGCACAGGATGCTAAGTCACACTTGCACATATTTTGCATACTGAATGGGTCTTTCTGGGCTGGAAGGGTGGAGGGCCTGACACTTACATTTCAAAGGACAATGGCCTGCCCTCACACAATTGGCTGTCAAACCCCCTACTGGGACCCTGGCAGACAGGTTGTAATGAAAGGGAATCTTGTGCACTTCTAAGCCACTCTTTGAAGTCTCCCACACTACAAAGGCACATTCGGGTATATAAACTAGGTCCCTGACCCTACTAACTCAGACACTTCTTGACAAGATACCTCCTGGGAAAGAAGCTCTGAACCAGAACCTGCAACCTGCTAAGAGAAGCTGCCTGCCTGTCCAAATGACTCAACTGACTGCTTTGCTGTAAAGGACTACTGCCTTGCTGCCCTCTGGCTCTGCTGAGAAGTGCTCTCCAAGGGCTTGGATTGAGCTTGCTCCTGTTTCCTGAAGTGTCAGGGCCAAAAAGAAACTGACCTCATTGCTGAACCGGAAAGACGCAGCCCGGCTCCCTGAGTGGAGATCAGCGCAGCTCCAGAGTTGTGACCGGAACTTTGACGCATGGCCCACCAGATCAACGCATCCCGAGCCGGAACAACGCAGCCTGAATTCCTGCAAGAGGTATCGATGCAGTGCCTGCTGTGTGACAGAAATTTCCCCACATCACCCACTGGATCGACGCAGCTCCTGTGAGTCACTTTGTCCTGCACGCCCAGGATTTCTCTGCATCGTCCCCGGGGCATCCAAATAGCTTGCAACCCGAAGAGGATCCAAGCCTGCGCTCCGGAAATCAACGCAAAGCCCTTGCTGCGTGGAAAAACATTGACACATTGTCTGTGTGCACCCGGAGGAAACGACACACACCTCCCTGTTTTCCACGCATCTCCTCCTCTGCGGTCCTGTGCGGATAATTTAGACGCAAACCAGGTACTTTGTGCTTGCAAGAGACACATTGCTTTCTAAGAACTAAAGACTCTATTTATCATTACAAAAGGGATATTTCAACTTGTATTTATCAAATCTTGATTGTTTTGACCTTAATCTACTCAGATAAATCTTCTATGTTTTTGTAGACCTGTGTGGTGTATTTTTGTGGTGTTTAAACTGTGTTATTTGAATATTTTTTACACAAATACGGACTGATGGAGCAATGTTCCCTTTGTATTCAAAAGCTGGGGGTCAAACCACTACATGTGTCCACATGTTTATCACAAAATACAGAATCTTCACACATAACACTTAGCATGGAATCGTTGAGCTATGTGTATTGTATTGGCCATGCCACCATCAAACAACTCACATATTGGCACAGCCCCACTTTTACCATGTTGTGGAAACCTGAGGCAGCACTGACAATTGATGCCACCCTATTGGTGGCATTACCACATACATATCATCAGTATATACCTGATATACTCATTGTGTTCACATTTCTCGTGTGTAGTGCATAGTGCAACACACATTGAAATGGAACATCACCATTATTGATAGATCATGTGTAGGAATAAACATCTCATAGCACTTCACCAATCATACCCGTAAATCCTACATCTCCCTTACATGATACAAGGGTGCTAACAGTGAACTCTGGCAGCTGAACTACTGCCAGTGCACTGGTGGTAGAGGCCAGAAACGTGCAATAATAAGGAGACATGGGACCTTGCAGGGATCGATAGGTCATGCAAGGCAGTGCGGAAAAGCACATCATACCCTGTCCCACAGGTGTCTGGAAACTTGTTGCATACATCACAATGCATCTCATACAAATGTGCCACACTACGCATATGAACCACCTGAACATACGCATGCTAGCCAGCAATTGGCAACAACACAACTTTGTGCAAGAGAGGTATTTCAAGGCCAAGGGGGTGGGATTCACATGCAACAGACAGGGTGCAATATCTGTCACATGGCAAACAACACACAAAATAGGTACAAATTGCACAAAAATCACTTTTCTGCAGGTCTAAAGTAAAGGTACTAAGGGACAAACTGAGACAGCACCACACATATTCTACATGGGTGATCTGTCAGACCAGAAAGTAATCAACAATCACCAGGTCCCTTTGGCACAACCCATGACTGGAAAATGAACCACCACAAACCAATACAACCATGCATTCAAACAGGAACACACACACAATACTAGATGCAAGTATCAATAACAACTCTACTGAAAACAAATATGTGCCATAGCACATAACAATTAACAAATATGAATGTCTGACACATTTTCTCATATTCCATTGCAGCAGACCAAGGTTACGACATCCAGCAATGGGTCATAAACGCATATGGAATTCCACAAACTTATGCTGAGTGGGCTTACAATGAAGCACACAAAAGGACACTGATTGTGGTGGAGAGGACATTTGTTCTGCTCAAATCCAGGTTCAGATGCCTAAGTCTAACAGGAGGAAGCCTGTTATATGCACCACCCCTTATGTGCAAAAAATACTTGTCTGTGCAATTTTGCACAACATCTGTGTACGCACCAATGTCCCCTGGGACGAACAGGTAGATGTCCGCAGTGAGGAGGATCAGGACACTAATGCACAACAGGGGTTTGGGGAACAACAAAACTCTGCTGCTGGAGCAAACAGAAGAGACCAAATTGTGCAAAACGTTTTCCGTTAAAGAATGTACTACAAGCATCACTATTTGAAATTTTGTAAATAAATTACTTGAACTCAGACTTCTAATGGCATAATTATTTTCACCATCACACACCTATTTAACTCATCCACATCTCACAGAGCATGACTAAACCACAACAGATGTAATCAACTTAGGAACATACTCAGGAACTAAAAACATATTTAAACAATGCACTACCACATCAATGTGTGGGTGAAATGTAGGAATAGTATTTAGCATATATCACACAAGTGTGTTGGCTTGACATATGCCTACAGTAATCATTGAAATACATGTGAAGACTGCTGTACAGATGCATGGCCTAGGTAGGAAAAGAGTAGCAATTACCTACAATGGCAGTTTTTTGTCTACTATGTAACCAAGCAATGTCTGAATGTCACAATCACGGGGGATAACTGAAAACAGTCCTCAGTGGCACTCACATGTTTGACCAAGAGAGTGAGGTACAAAGACCAAAACACCTAAATGTCTAGGTCTCTCACATCCAATCCAGTTTGGAATGTGCATGTAAGTCAAGCCATATCTAAACAAGTCTAAACAAGTCACAGACCCTTGCTAAATTGTTCGTGTGATGAAGGACATAGATAGATTCAATGTCGCATCTTCTCTACTCATAGCTTTCATGAGTAATCACACAACTTAAATACACTCATAGTGAAAGTGACAATGGTTCTAGAATTCAGATGTGAGTGCATGCCCATGTCTAATAAATGATGTGGAAGGACAGCTGAGAGACTCCTTACGTCACTTTGAGATCCAAAATGTGGAGCTGACTCAGACACTACACAAGTGCTGCGGCTTGTGTAATGTAATGTGTGGGGTCAGTCATGTGATCTAGCAAAGCCTGGAAATGTGAGGGCAAATATTGCTTAGCCTGTAGAAGAAGCTTTGTCCATCTAGAAAGTTCACAAGTATGACTTAGTATGCTGTGCATAAATGAAGGGACAATGTTGATGACAAAGATGAGTACTAAGGGTAATCTGCAGAAATTATGGCAGCAATGATCAACTAGATGCATACATGACAAAATATGCCATCAATGTGTGTGAAAGAACACATATAGACTAATACTTACTGTACAACCCAACAATCTGTCCATGTAACACCAGACACATTTTAACAGAGTTTGTGTTGGTATGTACATATTCCAGTCACATTGGCAACAACTACAACTACGGGCTTGGCCAGCACAAATAAGTGTGACAGAAACAAGTGACACATGACAGTATGTGTAGCCTGGGTCTGCGGATATGACCCAGTTCCACAATCTATCAACGACCTAACCAAGCATCGTTGGAATAAACTCACTTATGTATGCTAATACATGTCAAACCATAGCAAATGATAAGACATGTCAAACACAAACAAGCTGTAAGTCCCTAGTAACTAATAGGACAAGCCTGATATCAACAACTTCAAAGGCAAATAGACATACTTGGCCATAAGACCACAAATATGCTGGTGTATGTCTGCAGGTGACTGTGCATTGCTGTGCTGATGATTGATCTTGAGGATGGGGTAGTCCCACCAAATCCCCAGAGGAGCCTACATCGACTCTAGACACAGTTAGGGGTCTCCTGCCTGTGCACAGAGAACTGAGCTGAGATGACCGCAGTCGACTTGTGTCAATACATGCAATAGGGCTGTGTGGCCATACAAAGTGCCGCTGGAGCACTGATGACTAGGGTGCCATCACTGCCAGAGAGCAGCCCTGCCGTACACATGGTATGCTAATAGGGAAGTCTGGCTAAAAAAAGGGTAAGTCATTGTACATTCCAAGTGTATGTGCTAATCACTTAATTCCCATATCTTAGCACACATGTCCCAAATGGGTGGACCAGGCATGGTGCCATCTATTTGCGTATGGTCAAAAGAGAACAATTTACATATGAAAATGTGTATGAGTCACATACTTACGTACAAACTTATATGAACAGTACACATGTTTCCACATAGGGAAACATAGTAAACACAGTTATGAATACACAGCTGTGAGACAATGTACTACTTATATCCATGGTGGAATAGAGAATTGCTGGTTATCATATCCCTAAAACACACCGCTGTAATATGCATTACTTATCATACATGAAACATATCTTTTCACACACAAACATGTCACTTACATACCAACAATGACACATGTCAGCACACCATCTCCAACAATTTGCATGCATGGGGAACTATACGTTACACGTGTTGCATTGCATAATGAAGTGTGGCCCTTAGAACACACCAGAGTGTGACACACATTTGCACTGACTTTGTCATGGGTTACCGGATCATATCCCTTCCTTAGTCAACAGCATAGTTTGCTAGCCATTTGTCAAGGGTATCATATGCATGAACCTATTTTACACATGACCCATCCTATCTTATGCTGTGTTGTGAAACGGAAAGTGTGAATTCTGACAAAACAATGTGGTATACGTACAATATGAATTCCATCACACATGTACACTCACAGTACACAAATTGTACACATGTGTAAACATGTATGTGGGAAAGAGTCATCATACACATGCAGATGTGCAAACAGTATCAGTCCTCCCATGCATCACACACACCCACAAACATATAGGAACACATTCCTATGTTACACAGTGAAATACTCATGCATACAAATTTTGCCCAACCATACAAACAACAAGGATGCCAGCACCTGTAACTAGGAATGTGAATCTGGGTGCCCTGTCAGCCTCCCCTCTAAAATGCACACATGCCCATCATGCGTCTAAAAAATTATGCATACAGTAGTTCTACATACACCGCAAATCACAAAAAATGACCCCTTGCACCTGCGCATCTAAACTAAATGGTTATGCTTGTCAGCGTTCATACAAAAATCCATGCATGGCCGTCATGCTTAAAAAAAAAAGACACATACGGTAGTCCTTCAAACATCGTGAATACAGAAATTGACGCCTCTCACCTGAGTGTCTAAACTAAATGGTTATGTCCTGTCAGCTTAAATACAAAAATTCATGCATGGCCGTCATGTGTCCAAAAAAACACAATAACCCATCTAACAATAACCACTACACACTCTTAACAGTTAGTACAAAGACAAAATCAGACACAAAAAATGACAAATACAGACTTACACTGATTTACTGAGATAATTACAAATACAACAGATGACAAATGGAATGGCACACAGGAGACAAAAGCACAATTTGGACAGACAAAACTCCCAGCACAGCCACACAGGCTAGAAGATTCACAGACTGCAAAGTGAAAGTACACCCACTGTACCATTTCTGTAAACAGGATATCCTATTACATCACTACCTGTCTCAAATCCGGTACGTATTTATTATGGTGCGTGAGATTTTTATGCCGCTTACGGACTTTGCGTCAAAATGTTTTGACGCAAATGTTTTCAAATTCCCCTGCATCCAAAGATCAATATATTATTCATTGATAATCAATTTCATGGGGTGCAGTGTTGGAATTACTGCTAGGGACCAATGGATGTATAATGGCTGTGAGCGTCATTTTTCAACGAATATGCAGCAAAATGTGACGCGTATGCGTCTTTTTTTACGTGTTTGCGTCAAAATATCTGACTTTAACTGTGTTTGTGCCATTTTTCTCATTTTTAACGTACATGACAGCTGTAACTATACAGAGATAGGCTGTTTGGGCCTGCTATGTGTGTTCCAGTGTTTGGGCACATGTGGCAGACCACACTACTGCGGACCATAATCCTAATGTTGTTGTGCCAGATAAGCACTCTTAACTGACACAACAGCAACCCAAACATTTGGAATAAAAATGGGTATTCCCTAGTTTGAGAAGGTGGTGCATCAATAGAGGACAGCAAGGTTACTCAACTTGATACATTCGCTCATGGCCTGTGTGTATATGTCTGTGAATTGGCTATTTCAATTGTTGTTGTGACTCTGTGTGAACGTCACAAGACGTGTTTTGCATAATGTGCTTGTATGCATGTGTTGTAAATGTGGATAACCATCAGATGCCATTCATTGTGGTACATCATTCAGGATATGTGTTTGTCATAGCCGTGGCGGATAATGCTGTTATGAACTTCCCTGACTTGGGGGACAAAACATCTCCCATGACAAACTATGCACAGGATAACTAGAGGACGGTTGATAATAGCAGTGTTACAAGGGTAAACCATCACATGTACTGGAATGTTGGATACCACTTCCTGGTCACTTGTTTGTATCAGGCATTTGAACATGCTAGGTAGGTACAGTGTTTGTGACACAGAGTCCCAAAACCAATCCAAAAAGTAATGTTACACCACATTTTGAGTCATAAAAATTACCTATGTTTCTCCTGTGGCAGTGGAGAGCCAGCAGACCATGCTGCATGTGTTCACATATTTCCAGTTGTTCATTGCACAAAGGCGTCCAGTTCAAGTGTGTGGCCATGTGTACCCAGAGTCAGTATTGGCCTCCATGTTGTCACAGTTATGTGCAGGTCTAGTCATGAGTCTGTGGAGCCATTCCCTGCATTAACAGAGTATCCTTAAAGCAGAATTGACCTGAAGGCAAAGTTAAATTGACGACACACATGAGGATAGTCCAGCTATGGCACTGCAGAACATTTATAAGGCTGACAACAGGGCAACCTTGGTGTGCTTAAAAACTTTATGGATCAGTAATAGGAAACAGGCAGGTTTCTTCACAACATTTGTACACAGGGTGGCCTCTAAAATTCCTACTGCAACAGGGAACATCAGTGTCTGATTAATCTCACAGATAGTCACCACGCAAGCACCATCAATAGTTTGTGGCCAATGTGAATCTGTCTGTGGACCGTCAAGGCACAAACATGTTTTGTCCTTTCTTACACATTAGCAAAATGTTGTTTTTTGTGCTGGAGGCACCGTACCAAATCAATGCATACAGCCATAGTACACTGTCACTGTTTGTCACTCATGAAAACATGAAACCCAGACAAGGGATGGGGGCTGGATTTGGCTATTTGAATACATGTCCCAGACCATAATACGATAAGTAAACTGATTAAACTATACTGTACATTTGAGGATTCATCGTAGACCTACCAGATACAACACCCCAGGAGGTAAGAGAGGGCATGGAAAGCAACTATGAGACAAATGTAGCCACAGGGAACCTCTATGGTAACGCAAAGATAGGAACCAGTCAGGCTAACAGAATGCAGGGTCAGTCAGGAACAAAAATGAACAAGGCAAATACACAGTGAGCAGACTCTGACTGGGAAAAGCTGGAACAACACTGTGGGAACTAAAAACTGTACTTGTGCTGTGGGCTGCAATGTTACACAATACCCAAGGCCTGTGTTACACAAGTGATTTATACGGCAATGCACAACAAGGATATTCAGAAAATGTCAGCTTCTAAGCAGTTCCAGGCAGCAGCAACGGCATGGCAGAGTCAAATGGCAAGCGAAAAAGGCATAAGCATGCAGCTAGCAACTGCGTCATGGATAGAATCGACTCTCTCCTGGGTGAATGCAATGGAATATTAACTAGCCCCCAGGGAAATAATTCTATCGAAACTGGGGGGGAGCCCACACCAATTAACAGGAAGGATGGTCCCATGAAAATCGCTGAGATTTTCGTGAAACGTGGACAACAAGTCACTGACACTACAGGGCAGGGCGAGAGTAGGAACGTTATCACCCATACCGCCCCTTCTCTAGTAGAAGACCTACCACTGGCCACCAACGATCTCATCCAGCTCAGTAACCATTTTAATCCCTTAATCAACATCCCTGAATCACACGGCGACATCAATCCAGGCAGCCACAAGTAAAACAGCTAACTCACGCAAATAACACGGCCACCACAAACCTTGCCCAAAACCCAACCCTATCAGGCATCATAACAAACCCGCGCAACTTCTCAGCTTCTAGCCATGTCGGCCCCCTCCCATCGGAGATAAGACCACGAACTCTTACCAGACACCCTTTTTCCACAATTCAGGCATAGGAAATCCACTAGACATACTTCATAAAACCCCCAAACCGACGAGCAACACTGCTTCAAAATACTCTGCACAACCTGCCACTGATCGGTCCCATTCAGGTAACATAGTTCTAATGGTTAACGTTCCCAAGTTAACCACACTGACACGCAAGGAAGGGGCAGACTCTATCAAAAACAAGGCAATCCATTGGATTCGCCATGTTAGAGGCTGCCGATCCATAATACGCGAGGACTTAATTAATGCAGTACGACGGCCAGACCCGGGAACTCATTTTGACATCCTAAAACTGACACTCAAGGACGGGACCATGATGAACAACCTGGTGGCCCTAGATGCAAGAACAAGCCCTCCAGCACACTCACGCATCCAGTTTAAATACCCCAGGCCACCTACGCACCACGAGGAGTGCTCGAGTTACCACCCAGCAGAAAATGTATCCACTCTTGGTAAAAATGATTGACTCACAGCCTCACCTAAAATCTATGCAGGCAAACCTTGCAACTTTCTAACATCTATCACCCCCAGATCTACCTTTTACCCCACCACTGTCTGTCCATGTATTCTCTCCCCTACCCACGACACTAAGACCACTGCCAGTCCACTGAGCAATCTTGACAACGATGCACCTCTCATCTTGCAGGCGCATTGCCCACCAAACCAAGTGCTGCTGGCTAGGCCTGCAAGCACTCCCCGGATCAGGACCAGGTCGGTTCCAACAGAGGAACATCACCAACCACCCCAGGCCCCACGGGTAAACATTGGTATCAACCCACTTCTGCTCACTCAACCACATCTGCCAGACCAACCCCCGACAGCCAACCATACAAACCCCAGGCATTTAGACAGGATAGTTCAGCCACTGACTGGGGTACGACTTGTTTCATGGAATGTGGCAGGTTTGAAATCTATTCTTCCCCTTCCATCCTTCTCCTCCTTTATTGACGAACATGACATATGTCTCCTCCAAGAGACATGGTCACTCGACCCACTTTTTCGAACAGGCTATACAAACTTCCACATCCCCGCTGTGGCCAGCACGAGAGGCAGGCCCTCAGGGGGTCTGACCATCTGGATCAAAACATCACTTAGCTGCCATATATCACAGCTACCTACCGACTCTCCCGACCTGTTAGGCCTTCGTCTATCCTTTGGGCCTGACTCTGTGGTGAACATCTTTAATATCTACACTCGAGGGGTCAGGGGGTGTCAAGTCTCCAAAACCCTCTGCGCCCTCGTAGCCCTCTTACAAAACTATCCCCACCATCATAAAACCATTGTGGCTGGGGACTTCAACGTCACATTCGAACCCCTTGACTGGGACGATCTCAGGTCCACTAACGAGGAGGATCAAGCCTGGTCTATCTCCACCCTGTCAATCCCACCCATCAAGAGATGGACGCAGGTCGCTATCCAGGTCAAATCACTGACCATGGAGTTCGGGCTCAGGGCGTTAAATGGCAGAACCAAATCAGACACCAATGGCAGTCACACGTTCAACAAAACCAACCAAACCAGCAGAATCGACTATTGTCTATTCGATATAAGACTATGGCCTCTAGTCATCAACATGACGACCATTCAAAGGACTGAAAGTGATCACAACCCTCTCTCTATCCACACATTAGCTCTAGGTAATCTCCCATCCACGTCTAACTCCCCAGCAGTAGCACCCAAGGGTATTAGCCTGGCCAACAATAAACAACACTTAAAATGGGACAAGGTCGTGGCTCGGCCCGCACTCATCAACGCTGCCAATAACACCCTAAAATCCACACTAATGGGCCTAGAGGCAGGTCCTGCAATTCCCTACCAGGAAATAAGCTTAATTCACACCTCCTGCTTTAGGGCTATCGCAGCCCACTTCTCAGTACCCCCAGCCCACGACGACAAACGACCCATAGGTAGGCACCGCTGGTTCAACAAAACGTGTCGGTCCCTAAACAAGCGCTTAGTTCAAGCCATTAAATCCAAGGACCCCACCGCCATCCGTGTAGCTAGGAAGTCCTATAAATCTGCAATACGCATAGCCAAGCGTGACCAAGATAATAAATGGTGGACAGCACTCAGTCTGTTCTGGTCCCTGGCAGCGCGAGGCCCAGAAACCAGTGGTTTGGACATCACAACCAATATTGCCCCGAAAGACTGGGTAGTTCACTTTAGTAGCCTGTACTCCCCTGATCATGATAGCCCCATCCCTGTTTGCACGGGCCCCCACCTAAATCACTCATTAGCACCCACCACCGCAGCACCCTTGTTGTTTTCCCAAAGTGACATAACCTATTCTCTAAGCAACTTAAAACGCGGCAGGGCCCCTGGATCAGACTGCGTCCCAGCAGACCTGTTCTCAACAGACCTAGCATCCTGGTCAAGATACCTCACCATTATAGCTAACGCAATAGCATCTGGGGGCGCCAATTCCCGAGTCCTGGAAAGCGGCTATTGTTATTCCAATCTTTAGAAAGGGCGACAGATCACTTCCTTGCAACTATAGACCTTTTAGCCTAATTGACTGTGTCCAAAAAGTCTTCTGCCACTGCCTCCTAGGAAAGATCGAAGAATGGATGACTGAACGCGATATCCTTAGCCCCCTCCAAGCCGGTTTCCGGAAGAAAATTTCCACCACTGATCAAGCCCTCAGATTCCTATTATTGTATTGGAAAACAGTGTTCATTGGTAAAGGCAGCCTTTATGTAGCTTTTGTGGACCTCAAATCTGCTTTTGACCTAGTACCTCGCAACAAACTATGGGACACTCTCTTTCGGATGGGAATCCCGGAGCACATTCTTGCCATTTTGATACGACTCCACGAGGACAACTACGCACAAGTCAGGTGGGGCAACAAGGGCCAATTAACTGATAGAATCCACGTTTCCCAGGGTGTGCGGCAAGGGTGCGTACTTGCCCCGACCCTCTTTTCCCTGTATATCAATGAAATCATCCCCTCCCTCCTCAGACTGCAGGCTGACGCACCTTCACTTGGCACACAAAAAATCCCAGTCTTACTCTTTGCCGATGACACTCTTCTGATATCCAAGACCCCTAGTGGTCTAAGGAAACTCCTTGCGTGCTTCGAGCATTTCTGCTCATCCCAGGGACTCGAAATCAACGCCTCGAAAACAAAACTAATGACCCTCAATCCCCACAGATCTTTTAAAGGGAAGTTTACTTTAGAGGGCTCCACACTTGAGAAGGTGGGAATTTTCAGCTACCTGGGCATAACATTCACTGACAACATGTCTTGGAAGCCACACATAGGAAAACAAGCCCTAAAACTAAAACAAACAACAGGGGTACTACAAAAAAAAATTCACCTCTCACACACAAAACCAATTCGCCCAGCATTACAGTTATACGAAGCCCAGGCTGTTTCCTCAGCGCTTTACGGGGCTGAACTATGGGGCTATACCAAAACCCAAGACTTAACCACCGCTGAAAACAACTTCCTAAGAAACCTTGTGTCCCTTCCGCTAAGCACCCCACTGTTCCCCCTCTTCAAGGATCTCGGTATCAAACGCATTGGACACAAAGCCCGCCTGCGACCTCTGCTGTACTGGCGGCGTCTCTGGACCACTCCGGAGCTCGACATCTTCACTGAAGCTCTACAGGTCATCCTAAAAGCCGACCATCTTCACAGAATCGCCTGGCTACGATGCATCAAAGGTTCACTGTACTCACTTGGGCTCGATGATCTCTGGAACTCACCAACCACGTCAGTCTTCCCCTCGAAAAGTGAACTAAAGAAACTATACTGGCAAATGGCAAATTACGAAGACACAAGGGCTGCACTCCACACTACACTATCTTGTGACTTTGCCAACCTAAAAGAGTCATGCAAGTACGAAGCTTTTTGGGACCTAATCACGGCCCCAAGGGAAAAGAAACTGTACTTCCAGCTCTGCATTGGAACACTCCCATTAAGAATTCTCACCAGTAGCTGGTCACACAATGAATCAACCATATGCCCAGCTTGCAAAGCCCCTGTCGAGAATCTCCCTCACGTCCTTTTTGCCTGCCCCGCGTACACCGCCCCCCTTTAGGAAATGGCTGGCCCCGGCATGCAGACTACTGGGAGTCCGCAGCTCTGCGCTAGCCCTGCGAATCCTCAGATCAGACACTAGGCCAACGCTAGTGATCGTCGTCGCCAAATTCCTCGGAGCTACTTGGCTTCTTAGAGGGAAAACCCTTCTGGATAAAGACTCCAACTAAGACTGTCCCATCGTCCTGTGCAGCGCATTTTATTCCATTTTTATTCCATTTTATTCCATTTTTATTCTATTTTTTCCATTTTCTCTTATCTTTTACTCCCTTTTATCATTATATTTACTTGTAATTATCATTATGAGTATTTATTTGTATTTATTACTGCTTGCGCTTTTTTGGCTCCTGTAGCCGCAATAAAGCTCCTTTGAACTTGAAATGGCTGGTCTGCATGGAAGTGCTCACAGGCGTGTGCAGCTTCAGTCTCTCACAAGTCCTGTAGGCGAGAATCAAGTTCAAAGGGCCAACAGTACCTTTCACATGGGAAGCAATGGACGGCTGATTACAGGTCCTACCAACTACCAGGCAGTACATTATCGAACCTGAAGTCCATGCAGACAGATGAACTAAGACTATGGCATGCCATACTAAAGAGGGAAGCACACATGAGTCAGAATGGGAGTCTGGGTGTGTGTAGATGAAGGTTATCAGGGTACAAATAGTCCATTTACAGGCCCCCTTAGAGAAGGGTGGGGAGAGACTGAAAACATGGCAGTGGCAGAACTTACTACCTGGGATGAACTGCGCAGGGCATGTCTTGTGAGCAATGCTTGTCATACCTGGGGCACTCGTGCTATCCATTTTCAGCTTAGATGGACTTCTTGTCACACATGCTCCTTGCAAAGATAGCTGATGTCACACTTACTGCTGTCAAGGGTCTGGTCATACAGTCCTGTTACCAATGCAATAGCACATCCACTGCCTCATGTATGAAACACTATTTAACTTTATGATTGATGGGGTCTTAGTTGTGTGTCATGTGCTGCAATTGCCCATGTTGGCAACATGGATGTGTCTCAGAGATGCAGTCCTCTGATTTTGCCCTTCACATGTGAAATAGACAGAACATATGTCATTTCCACTGTGTGTGATGTTGGGTGTACATTCATACCCATCAAATGTGATGCCTTTTCAGTATCCTAATTTGAATTTCTGCAATGCTCCATAAGGCTAAACTCTGATTATGATTCCTAGGGATCATGTGATGCATAAATAATTAAACAGACCATGATTGAGTGATGAAGTGAGGTGTTTAATGACATGGTAAGAGAGTGGTGATGGTGACTATAGTTAGAAGAAGTTTTGTACAATGTGTTGTCTCCGACGCAATCCTGCTGCAGTGTTTGGATGGTCCCCCTCATGTTGCTGAACAGCAACCTCCTCTTCCTCCTCTTCAGGCATTTGTGGGTCTGGTTCATAGAGGAGAATGTTCCTCCTTACACAAATGTTGTGCAAGATGGCATAGGTCAAAATGATCTTGCACGCCATTTCAGGGAAGTATAGGAGGCTGCCTCCGGTGATGTCTAGGCACCTGAATCTCTACTTCAGGATGCCAAAAGTCCTCTCTACTATGGTGAGTGTCCTCCGATGTGCCTCATTATAGGCACGCTCTGCTGCAGTGCTTGGGTTTGCAAATGGGGTCATGATCCATGGCTGGATCCCATACTCCTGATCAGCTGAAAGAGAAACTGAGTGTAAATATTTGGATGTTGCTTGCACCTTGATCATAACTTTGCATGGCAGTTGTTATCTTGTGTCGTCTGTGACACATCTGTGTTTGTGTTATTGTGTTGGATCCTAGGCTTCTAGGATGTTCTATCAGCATTGGGTTGTTTCTTAATCTGAACTGGTGTTTGGCTGATTGACTGGATATCAGCGGTATATTTGTAAACTTACAGTACATTGTTTATCTCCAATGCATTATGTCACGTGAAAGAAGTGTCCATGTGTCTTCACTGGAGGTGACATGATACTTCCACACAAAGAATCGATTCCACTGTGGTGTTAACACGGTTGCAGTGAGCCCTTTGATTTGGCTAGGTGACAATGTACAACACATCTCCATCAGTTTGCAGCACTGAAGTGTTGACAATTGACAATGCACAAATATCCCATGTGTGACAAGTTCCATGCAAACCTATTTTTGTGCCCTCACCAAGTTGGCTCATGTGCAAACGGGTATCTACACTACTGAACCTGGTCCAGGTAAACTGGCTAACTTTGTGTGGGGGTGAAGGTTTAAGTGTCAGAAGGTCCATATGCCTGTACATCTTTTGTGTATATGTGTAATTGTCTCAATCCGTATGTGTAGCAATGTGAACTTTGCAAAAATGTCACATCAATATGTGTTCTTAGCACAGTCCACTTCCTTATTGCTAGCGGGCAATGTCACCCCAGGAGTGATGTGAGATGTTGGTACTGCCTCAATGATTCCATGTCACCTTCATTCATGTCATCATCATCATGCTATGTGTCTCATGGTGTTTGACCTGCAGCGAACCACATTACACACCACTTACACAGTAAGTATTGGTTGGAAGGGTGTGTGATTGAGTGTTATTGATGTGATATTGTATGATTCATCTTCCAAGTTGTACTGCCAGTAAGGCCATGTCATTGTCACTGTGTGGTTTTAAATTGGTCCCTTGTGGCTCTGGAGTGGCATCTGTTATTATTTGCATCAGTCATTTGTCCATAGGTGTGTATCCCATTGGGTAAGGAATTCAAACATGACTAGCAGTGTCACAACCTCAGTGTCTTCCTGGTCATGTGTCAATGTAGTGGTGTATGTGTTGTGTGTCCTACAGGGTTGCTGTGCTGTGTGTATATGACTAGGTTTCTGTACTTACCAACAAGTAGGCCATTTCCATATCGTCCATCCTGGAAGTGTTGATTGATGGTGCTGTGGCGGAAGATGAATGAATCATGTACGCTCCCAGGATACTTTCCCACAATGGTTTTGATCAATCCCCGGTGATCCACAATGGCCTGCACATTGATGGAATGTGTGTGCTTCCTGTTGCGGTATAGATTCTTGGTTGCAGCAGGTGGCACAATCCGTACATGTGTGCAGTCAATGGCACCAAGCACGTGGGGAAGCCATTGATTTGGTAGAAGCCCTGTTTGGTCTCCTCCTGCTTCTGCTCTGTTTTGGGGAAGTTGATGTGGTGGGGTGTGAGGGAGATGATAGCGTCCAGTACCTTGGGTAGGAAGGCAGAGAATGAGGACTGTGAGATCCCAGCAACCAGGGCACCAGTGGTTTGAAAAGAGCCACTTGCCAACGTGTGGGGGACAGCTAGCACCTTGGTCTCTGGTGGAATGATATGGGGTTTCTGCATGCTGGGTGCCAACTGTGGCTCAATGTGGCGCAGCAGCTGCTGTATGGCTTGCCAGTTTACTCTGTACCTCTGGTTGATGTCATGTTCCCTGAGGCCCTGAAGGGTTGTCCTCGTCCGGAATATCCTCTCCTGCCTTTGGCGTTGCCTTTGGGGTCCCTGCTGGTGTGTTGGAAGCTACTGCCGTGGGTCCTGTGCTCTGCGTCTTCGTGCATGCTGGATGAATAGCACCTACATGTCTTCCCTTTGGAGCTCTGATGTTGCTACTGTGGGTTTTCCTTAAGTACTAGTGTGTTTGCCCATTTTAACGCCTGCCCTGACCCAGGTGTTAATTTTTGCCGCAAATCAGCCTGTGTGTCATTTTTTGACTCTGCCACCCAGCCGTGCGGGATTGTTGCGCGGTTGGATAAATATGGCGCACGGGTGTTTAAGTCATTTTTTGGACGGGAACGCCTACCTTGCATGTCATTAACGCAAGGCGGTTTCACGCATCCAGAAAATGACGCACACTGAGAAATGTTGACATTCGCGGGGTCGAGCATCAAAGTATAAATATGGCCTTAGGTTTGCACCGAATTTGCTTTAAAAAAAATTGCGCAAATCCAGCGCAAGCAGAGTATAAATATCCCCCTTAGTTCTTCCTCGGAGACATTGAGGAATGATTGCCAATCGGTGAAATTGGCTGGTGTTGGATACTGGACTCATTCATTTCTTTTACATTTGCTAACCCTTGGCAGGATGTCCGTTGAATTGTGTCATTTGAAAAGATCATTTGAACGGGAATAAGGCATGCTCTAAATAAAGCTTCCATACCCTGAATTTGCCAATCTTATGTTCCCCATATACTCTTTTCATCAATAGTGTTCTTCCAGTATTCGTACCCTTCAACTGCAAGTCGGGAAACTAAGGAATCTGAATAGATTAATTTAGTGTTAGTTAGGAAAATCTTCCTAATTTCAGAAGGAAAGTCACCCCCAAGTTGCGCCCTAAGTAGCCCATAGGGCAGGGTGCTATGTAGGTAAAAGGCAGGACATGAACGTGTGTTCTATCTGTCCTGGTAGTAAAAAACTCCTAAAATGTGTTTTACACTGCTGTGAGGCCTGCTCCTTTCACAGGATAGCATTAGGGCTATCCTCATATACTGTTTGAGTGGTAGGTTCTGATCTGATAGGGGTAAGCAGGTCATGTTTAGTATAACCAGATGTTAATAGAAAGTCCTGCTTCTTGGTGAAGTTCAATTTAATATTGCTATTCTAGAAATGGCACTTTTAGAAAGTGAGCATTTCTCTACACACAAATCCTTCTGTGCCTTACAGCCTGTCTCCAATCCAGGCCTGGCTGTGCTGGTTGCCAGCTCTGTTGTGAATTTCACCCAGACAACCACAAGCACAGGTTGCTAAGTCACACTTGCACATATTTTGCATACTGAATGGGTCTTTCTGGGCTGGAAGGGTGGAGGGCCTGACACTTACATTTCAAAGGACAATGGCCTGCCCTCACACAATTGGCTGTCAAACCCCCTACTGGGACCCTGGCATACAGGTTGTAATGAAAGGGAATCTTGTGCACTTCTAAGCCACTCTTTGAAGTCTCCCCCACTACAAAGGCACATTTGGGTATATAAACTAGGTCCCTGACCCTACTAACTCAGACACTTTTTGACAAGATACCTCCTGGGAAAGAAGCTCTGAACCAGAACCTGCAACCTTGTAACAGAAGCTGCCTGCCTGTCCAAAGGACTCAACTGACTGCTTTGCTGTAAAGGACTACTGCCTTGCTGCCCTCTGGCTCTGCTGAGAAGTGCTCTCCAAGGGCTTGGATTGAGCTTGCTCCTGTTTCCTGAAGTGTCAGGGCCAAAAAGAAACTGACCTCATAGCCGAACCGGAAAGATGCAGCCCGGCTCCCTGAGTAGAGATCAGCGCAGCTCCAGAGTTGTGACCGGAACATTTGACGCATGGCCACCAGATCAACGCATCCCGAGCCGGAACAACGCAGCCTGAATTCCTGCAAGAGGTATCGATGCAGTGCCTGCTGTGTGACAGAAATATCCCCACATCACCCACTGGATCGACGCAGCTCCTGTGAGTGACTTTGTCCTGCACGCCCAGGATTTCTCTGCATCATCCCCGGGGCATCCAAATAGCTTGCAACCCGAAGAGGATCCAAGCCTGTTCTCCGGAAATCAACGAAAAGCACTTGCTGCGTGGAAAAACATTGACACATTGTCTGTGTGCACCCAGAGGAAACGACACACACCTCCCTGTTTTCCACGCATCTCCTCCTCTGCGGTCCTGTGCAGATAATTTAGACGCAAACCAGGTACTTTGTGCTTGCAAGAGACACATTGCTTTCTAAGAACTAAAGACTCTATCATTACAAAAGTGATATTCCAACTTGTATTTATCAAATCTTGATCGTTTTGACCTTAATCTACTCAGATAAATCTTCTATGTTTTTGTAGACCTGTGTGGTGTATTTTTGTGGTGCTTAAACTGTGTTATTCGAATATTTTTTACACAAATACTTTACACATTGCTTTCTAAGTTAAGCCTGACTGCTCAGTGCCAAACTACCAGAGGGTGGGCACAGGATAATTTGGATTGTGTCTGACTTACCCTGACTAGAGAGAGGGTCCTTGCTTGGACAAGGGGTAACCTGACTGCCAACCAAAGGCCCCACTTCTAACAATTTGCCCATGTTTCTTTGTGTTAGTGTACACATCAGCCCTTTCAAATACAGTGTAATCTTGCAGCTCAGCAAGCATTGAACTAACTGTCCGAACACCCCAGTCATCAGAAACAACACTAGGTGTAAGTATATCAGTTATTTAAATTTTTAAGACATACAGAATTTTTATAACCTCAGTAGGCTTGTATATATCAAAGGGAGCTTTATCCTAAACAATTCCATCTGGAATAGGTTAGTGCTGATTTGTTCACAAGGGGAAAATCTCTTTGGACCTTATGTGAGGAAAGATATGGAGTTAAAACTCCCTCCACTGGATCGACAAAAGGGTGTTCAGGAAGAGAATGACCACGTATCAAGAGAAAGAAAACATTCACAAAACCAATCCATAACAGGAAGGCAAGCAATGTCAGAAATAGTCAAAGTTAAGTCTATGGATAAATCAAATAGTTATTTTTAAAGCCATATGTACAGCTTACGTGCCTTTGAAACTGTTTCAGTTGCAGGTGCAGATGAAGTTGAAGAAAAGTCATCTAGATCGATGAAGTAACCAGAAGCAGTCTCTGCAAACACAGGAGCTGGTGCATTGCTGGTGGATGGATCCACTTCACGTGGAGGTTCATAGTAAATGATGTTGTCTGTTTGTGTCGAGTTGGAGTAGAGGACAGCCACACCTTGGACAGTTGTTGTCAGGGAGGTGGTAACAGGAATCAGCAGAAGCTCATTCTTTGCCCTACTCAAGCTTGAGGAGGAATTTGTAGCATCGTTGTACATGCTGGAGTGATCAGAAGAGTTGATATTTCTTCTTTGAAGAGATATGTCCTGTTGGGTAGTGAGAGGGAACCCGGAACTACCCAAGGGACCTCTGAGTCTGCTGTGCAGGATCAGCCACATGGTACAATTTAGTGTTGATGATGGGGACAAATCTTTTGCCTTTGGAACCTGGCAGCAGTAGTAAGATGATAGTTCTGGTGCCTTGTATTCCCAGGACTGGGACTAGTGCTCTGTAGGATGGATCAAATTCCTTTTTCACAGCAATCTTCTCACAAACCTGATCCCCAACTTTAAGAATCCAGCCTGTAGAAGTTGTTGGCAAATCCCTTATTCCTAAAGTGGCAGCACTGGCAGATGAATTATCATCACAATATTGCTGAAGCTCCTGTAAGACAGTGAGATGTTCATTTATGTCAAAAGGTGTGTCTGCTGCCACCAAACTAGGACCATCTAGATCTGGGACATATATTGGTATCCCAAAGAGGACCTCGTTAGGAGTGCGTCCTCCCAAGGACTGTTTTGGCAGATTATTCAGTGCTTTCGAACCCATATAGGGGATGAAGCCAATTGCAACCTGGACCTAGTCGATAAGGGTTGCTTTAGATCTTGATTCCTCCTCTCCGCAACCCAATTAACCTCGGGATGGTAGGGGAAGGAGTAATGGAGTTCAACACCCATCGTCCTCATGGTGTCCCTGAATGCCTTAGGGGCAAAGGCAGGGCCCTGGTCCGAATGGAATGTTGCAAATGCATATGTACTGATCAGCAAGTCTTTTATAACAGATTGAGCATCAGCCGACTGCCGTGGCCACACCCACAAGAATCTAGAACAAGAATCTACAGCGACTAAGATATATTTGTATGCACCATCAGGTTGTAAGGGATCACAATGGTCCAGGTACACACATTGTAGTGGCCTGTTGGACACTAAGAGGGGTGTCTACAGTGGGTGTTTGATTTTTGAGCCTTTTATCTGCTGGCAAATGTCACAGCAAAGAACATATTGCTTGGTCTATTTGTATAGACCTAGCCACCAAAAGTGTTTCTGAAAGTGTGTTATTGTGGCTGCAACACCAGCGTGTGCAGAGGCGACACCCTCATGCTCTGCTTTAATTAGATCTAATCTCTGGTCTTGGTTGGGGATCACTCAAATACCAAACCCAGGAGTTGCTTTAAAGGCAACATTCTGTGCACTGATGTGGTAAGAATATTTAGTAGGGTATGCTTTTTGGAGAGGCTTGTCTTCAGCCAAAGCTTTCTCAACAGCCGGAATTTAATTATCGAAGCTCATCTGAGAATGAGTCACTGGAGTAACAGAAGCTGTAGTTACTCCAGATTTGGCTGCTTCAACAGCCTAGGTGTTTCTATAACATGTACTCCTACACGTTGGCGACCCAATGTATGTACTACATGAGTCTCAGGTAGTGTATCTTTAAGATCAGCCACCCTCCCCCAGAGAGATCTTTGTTTTATGGTGTTCCTCTTTGAGTCTTTGAACCCGTTCAACCGCCAATGACTGAGATAATTATTGTAAGACTGGACACAGTAGTACAAATCACAAACAATCAATGTGAGTTGTCCTGGATCCCTATATTCTACTGCTAGGATAAGAGCTTTAAGTTCAGCCAGCTGTGCTGTATAGTCCCCTAGGGTCTGCATATTGGTATTGTGAGGGTGGAATACACCATCCTTCATCACTCCGCTCACAGCGGAGCAAGCGGCTGAGTATTGATGTTTTGTACCTACAGCTGGTTGTGTTGAACCATCAGTGTAAATGACAGTTTGGTATCTGCCAAGTGGCAAGATGTTAAGAGGCGGGGGTACTCCTGTTCGCATTGAAGAAATTCTCATGTTTGGAGTTTTGGATCAAAGGTGTAATCTACATCAGTGGCAGTCAGGGAGGTTGCCTATTGAATCCAACATAGATGTAATGCTCTAGCATTAGGAATGCTTCCTTTGGTGAAAGCCTCTAAGGTTGGGACTGCGGTAACAACAATAATGGGTTTCCCTTGGGCAAGTGGTCTCCCCTTGATGACAGCCATCTGTACTTCAATTAGAATTATTTCTGTGGGTGCAAAGCGTTGTTCTGCATTGGAATATTAATGTCATTTATGTGCTATGAGCACCATGTCACCCTCATTAAAGGTGACATAGGTGAACCCGATGGCACCAGCAATTATTCTGTATGTAAGTGTTTTGCTTCTAGCATGTCTTGCTGCAATCCTCTCAGGATGCACATGTGTTCAACTGTCCAGTGTCTGTTTGAGAAATCTGGTCTAATTAAATCAGGGAGTGGCTTGATGCGTTGTGTGTAATCAGGAATGTAAGTTCTGCCAAAGTTAAAGAAACCAAGTAAAGAATGCAGTTTCTTGATAGTGTTTGGTAGTTTGAGTTGAGCACATTTTGCTAAAAAGTGAGGGTCTGGCTCTTGCCCTTGTTTGATAGCTTATATCCCAGGAACAATACACTGAGAAAGGCTATTTTATTTTTTCCAAAATTGAAATTGTAGCCAAGAGCTGCGAATTCTAGAATGATCCGATCGACCCTGGCAAGATGACTGTTGAGGTTACCATCTGTGGGATAGACATCATTCACATAGGACAACGCCTCAGGGTCAATAACATGCAATATTGATGTTACACGGGCTGAGAACAACCCTGGGCTGTTCTTAAAGCCTTGGAGCAAAATACAGAAGCGTTTTTGTGAGCCGAAGGCACTCAGGTCCCAACTTTCATGTGCTAAATTCTGTCAGAAAAAAAGTGTTGGAAATATCAAAGGTTGTTTTGTATTTTTTACACACTATGCTATTAATTAGTGCGGTGCTGTATGAATTTTGTATTGCATATGTGAGTGTATGTTTAAGTGTCTGTAATCTAAGACTATTCTAAATGAATGGTCTGGTTTTGTAACAGATAATAACGGGTGATTCATTGCGGAGACACAGGGCTCTATTACTCCCTGGTACTCGACCTCAATGAGCATCTCCCTCACTGGAGCTTAGTCTTGTGTTTAATAGGATGTTGGAGCTCAGGCTGGGGTGTAGACCTGATAGGTATTACATGGGAGGGTGGAAATCTCTATCCCACCCTATGTGGTTGTGGTGTAGCGCGTGTGCTTGCGCCAAAGCCCAGTCAACAGCGTAGGCTTCTTTTATCACTTTCGGAGAACGAAGGCAAAATACCATCTTCCCCATGTGTGATCTTATGGACCTGTTCAGGAGGCCAGTCTCTTTCGGCCATAGGATATCACAACTAAGTTCCGCCCATAATATTACACTAATGGTGTGCTATATGTCTCCCTTATTTGGCTATTTAAATCATAAACCTTGTCGGGTGGGAGAACGCACCTGTCTTCAGTCTCAACTTCAATAAAGTCACTAGTTGTTGCATACAGATGATCTTTTAGACACTGATGACATTTCTTGACTTCTGCCACTCTGTCTAACAGGGTCACTGCCCATGTCTTGTTCTCTGCACTGTTCTTAAATTTGCTGGCATTTGTAATTGAGAGTGCTGCCACCTTTTTCTTATTAAATTGTGGCTTTTGTTGTGGGGACTTGTCTTCTTTCTAGTCCGAAGAGCCTTTCTTATGTTTCACGTAGTCAGGTGGTTGGTCTGACTAGCCCACTCTCTCGCTACATCTATCCGGTGCATTCTGAAAGGAACGAGAGGGACGTGAATCAGTATATCTGTCAGGAGCTTTTATAGTTTCTGAGATTATATCTCCTTTTGGAGCTCTGCGGGTGTGGAGAGTCTGCTCTCTAACTTCACCTGTCTTTATTGTATTTTTGTTTATCCCAGCATGTTTTAGAATCCTCCTGTGCTTTTTTGTTACCTTCCTTTGTGACGGTACTCTGAATTTTATGCTTTTTTGGCTTGGCTCCCAAACTATCCCATCCTATAGTGGTATAGATATCAGAAATTATTTTCGGTAGCTGGTTTTCCTGTTCCAAGTGTGGAATCTCCAGGAGCTGCTGGCATATAGCCAATGCTACTGTTTCCCCTTTAATATTACTGAGTATTATTGAGGAGACTGCATCGAAGTTACGCATCAATTTCATCCCCAAGACCAGGGCTGGTGCAGCCCTGTTTTCGTTCTGAATTTGTTTTAAAACTTCCAGTAAATTGGAAACGTCGGGGTACCATGTGTGGTAGTATGTATTGCATTGAAGACTGTACCCCATGTGCAGTCGTCCACTGAGAGAACCATTCCAAAAGGCAAGCACATTGTGAGAATTCTTTGTTTCTCATGCCATACTGTGTGGGGAAACACAGCTTCCAGCTGACTAGTTTTCTGGGCTCTCCAGAACAGGATTTTCTCTCGTTCTGTAGGCACCTTGCCCATGATAGAATGTCCTGTTTGGGGGTTAATCCCAGTAACATCCAATTGGTATCCAGTAAGCGCTGGTGGTGCTGGACGTGCTAGTGTTGTGTTAAAAGTTCACATTAGGAACTGAACAGGTCGTCTATATAATGTTACTAGCTCACTGAAAAGATTACGCAGATCAGCTGTCTGTATATTTTGTACACCAGGATGTGGTTTATATGTGGTAAACATTGGCCACATTGGTCTGTCATTACCTAAAGGACCTGATTTCACAGGTTGTAGTACATGTGGTAGGGCGTCATTAAATCAGTTCGAATGTTCTTGAAAAGTAATCAGTATTTCAAGATTCTGGTATGCTTGGTACCGTTGTGGTAGGTGTACAATTCTTTGTGTTTGGAACGTGAATGTAGTCCCATCTTCTTCAAGAAAGTTAATCCAGGAATAGAATGTTTCTTTTTCATAAGCTTCATTAGCTTCTACAATGAATTTGACATCTCCACGCTCATCTGTTAAGCCATGACCTATTAGATGTAGTGCTAATGCATGTCTGACATTCTCGGGAATGTCTGTGGTGTTAGCCATATTATGAAATGGGTATAGAGATGGAACACCAAATGGGGAGAAAAGTCCTTTCAAGAGTTCGAGCTCAAATAACCTACAGCCTAGTTAGGTATTCCCTGTTCAGCTGAGGAGGATTATCCCCAAGAACACGGATGTCTCTGTATAATGGTACTTAGGGTACCTATTGTGTATTAATCAGAGATTCTCCGGGCTTCCGTAAATTAGTGCCAAAACACTATTGTTGGTGGTGCCATGCCATAGTTGAACTCTCACTCCTAGGCGAGACTGCTGGTTTAGGGATGACAGCACTTTTGTTTGTAGACGATCAGGCCAAACCTACAACAAATCGCAACTGTAAGCCCAACCCTCCCGGTTCATAAGGAGTATCTCACCAAAAACCCAGCCTGCTTGCCGCTGACACCGGGGGACTCGCGGTCCCAGGATACCTTGCCTCAGTTAGGGGGCGCACCTCAGAGCGTATGGAGCTCAAAGCGTGCTGCTGTGCCCCGCATTTAGTTGCTGCCTGCTTGCCGCTGACACCAGGGGACTCGCGGTCCCAGGATACGTTGCCTCAGTTAGGGGGCGGACCTCAGAGCGCACGGAGCTCAAAGTGCGCTGCTGTGCCCCGCAACGAGTTGCTGCCTGCTTGCCACTGACACCGGGGGACTCGCGGTCCCAGGGTACCTTGCCTCAGTTAGGGGGCGGACCATAGAGCGCACGGAGCTCAAAGCGCGCTGCTGAGCCCCTGCAACGAGTTGCTGCCTGCTTGCCGCTGACACCGGGGGACTCGCGGTCCCAGGATACCTTGCCTTAGTTAGGGGGCGGACCTCAGAGCGCACAGAGCTCAAAGCATGCTGCTGTGCCCCGCAACGGGGGATGTGCGTGGGCCGCACCCGGGCAAGGCCCGGGCCAAGGGCGAGCCCATCTGCGCCTGTCAGAGCCCATCTGAGGCTGGGCTAGGTCAACTCTCTTGGTTTGGAGGTAAGAGAGTCTGAAGGTACTTGTTGCTGTCAAATCTTTGTTGGTTTATGCTGTATATTGTGTAGTACTTATAATGGGAAAACGGAAGGCAAAAGGAAGCCCGGCTTCGGACTCTGCTTTAACAAAAATACCTAAACTTCTCAAATCATCTTGCCCCCTCTCCAACTGTGTAACCACTGAAATAGATTGTTTGATTGAGGAAGTTGAATCTATATTGGGTAAAAATGAGAAAAATCCTAGAAGGGATCAAAGAAGGGTTCTCTCTCTCCCTTTCTGCTTGCCTGACGCCCCAGCAAGAGTATTACTCCAGCTAGTGAAGAGGCCTCGCTGCCCATGGTATTTCAGGTTGGAAGCAGGGTAGTAAATTCTCTGCCACCTACTCCAGTGCCCCCTAGCAATAAAGTTCATAGTCCAGTTGGAATAATCACTCATGACATTCCCTGGACGAATCGTTTTTTCCCATTGGCAGCTACGGACTCTGTAATCGAGCAAATAAATTTTCCCACACCTTTGGAACCTGCACTTTTGAAAAATCTGAAAGCCTCAACGCAAGAGGAGTTAGTTTCTCTTGTTACTAATTAAAAAAAAATAAAAAAAAAAAATAGTAAAAGGTGATTAATGGCAGCCTTTCCGAATGGACAGAACAGTGCAATATCTCAGGGATGTCGTGGTTAATCGGAGAGTATTGTTTTCTCATATAAGCAATAAGCCTCAGTCACACACAGGCAATGAAGGAGATGCAGTAAAGTTTTCAATAGGTTTATTAAAAAGTCTGCAATCTACTGTAAGATGCATGAGCTGCAATGATTAGGATAATGAACAATGCAAGAAGCAGAATTGTAAAGATGAGGGTCCTAAAGACAAAGACCCCCATCATCTTGCAATACCATGAAATGGAAGAGATCCCAAAGACCCTAGCGTGGAGAAGTTACTCCCTAACCCGACGAGAACTAGGTCTTATAAACCTAACCTGTCAGTACCAGGTCCATTAGATACGTCCCCCTAACCCTTGTCACCTTGGAATGAGGACTCTAGATCAGACTCCGTGGTGACACAAAGGCAGGGTCTGCATCAAGGCGACGTGCAGCTTGGATGGAGTCAATAGCACCTGGTAGGAATCCCTCTGATAAACTTGTCTACATGAGATGTATTTATACAGGTCTTGTAGGACACCTGATGCAGGCATGTTCCAAACAATAGATAAGGAGGCATGCTTGGGGCGGCAATTATATAAACAATTCCCTCTAAAAGTACATTATGGCGGTCATTACAACACTGGCGGTTAAAGCTGCATACCGCCGTACAGAAGACCGCCAACACACCGCCGTGGCCGCGGAATTCCACCACAGCTATTATGACCCACATTTCGGAATCTGCCAAAATTCAGACACCGACACAAGTCCGCCACACCAAAGGTCAGTGATAAACTGGTGAAAACAAAACCTCCACCGTCACGCCAACAGAAATACGCCCACACTATCACGACACACGAATCCACGCGGCGGTCTTTCAACCGCGGTATTCCATTGGGTCCCAGGAGCCATTTTCTATCACTTCAATCACTCGATACCTGATCTTCGACAGGAGAGGACCTACACTGCAAGTGCTGCTGTGACCTCGGTCTGGAAGAGACAATGGCTCGATTGTCTGGGGAAAGGGCCCCTGCCTTCACATCGGAGGAGTTGGAGAAACTCGTGGATGGGGTCCTCCCCAGTACACGCTACTCTACGGTCCTCCAGACAAACAGGTAAGTACACTGGGAGCATGCTGTATGGGCTATGCCTGTGTGGAGAGGGCTGGATGTAAGAAGGAAGGGGGTAGAGTGCTGCGTGCATGAAAGACGGTGAATGCATGTGCCACATGGCAAGGGTAGGGATGGGGGCCAATCACTTCGACGGTGCAGTTGGTAATAACTTCTCTTTTTCCCCTGTACATTTCATGTAGGTCAGCGCCCACCAGCAGAAAGATATTTGGCGTGCAATCACCAAGGACGTCCGGACCCTGGTGGTCTACCACAGACGGAGCACCCACTGCCGGAAAAGATTGGAGTACATCCGCCATTGGACCAAGAAGACGGTGGAGGCTCAGCTGGGGATGGCCTCCCAACGTGGGAGGGATGCTCGTCGCACCATGACCCCCATGATGTTTAGGATCCTGGCGGTGGCCTACCCGGAGTTGGATAGGCGCTTGAGGGCATCACAGTAGACACAAGGGGGTGAGTACACTCTCATTCTGCTGACTTTGCGCAGTGGAGGTGTATGGGTGGGGGAGGAGGGCTGTGGGTTTCCTTAGGCCAGGGTGAGTTCGGTAGGCAAGGCCCCTCCATATGTCAGGCCATGTGGCACCCCAGCCCACCTCTATAGAGTGCCAAGTACAGGTAGTTATGCCCCTGTGTCATCTATGTGTGCAGAGGTCGTCCATAGCCTTGTAGGCCATTTCCCAGAAATTGAACAGTGGAGCCCAAGAGCGTGGCGTAGTGCAGGGGGCTTCTGTGTCTGTCGTGTCCGCCAACGGTAGCGGTAATGCATGCACTCAACATGTCTTTCTTCTGTCTTCCCCACTCCTTTTTGTGGTCTCCCTGTTCTTGTGTGCATTAGCATCATTAGGCGGAGGAGCAGTGGCAACGGAGCACGAGGGAGCTGCATCCCACATGGCCCTGGAGGGCGACACTATGGAGTATGAATTCACCAGTGGGACGGAGGGCGAGGGGAGCTCCACGGCGGGGACAGGAGCTGACACCAGCAACACGGACTTGTCCTCTGATGGGAGGTCCCTTGTGGTGGCGGCAACATCTGTGCCCCCGCATCTACAGGTACAGCCGCCACGCCTCCTACCAGCACCGCTCTCCCAGCAGCCCCTCAGCCTTTGCCCTGTGCCCGCTCACCCAGGAGGGTGGGCATCACCTTCGCCCCAGGCACCTCAGGCCCTGCCCCTGTCACCCCTGCTGGCCTCAGTGAGGAGGCCATAGACCCCCTCAGGTCCCTCACTGATGGGCAGTCCACCATTTTGAATGCCATCCAGGGTGTAGAGAGGCAGTTGCAACAAACCAATGCATTCCTGGAGGGCATTCATTCTGGTCAGGAGGCCCTTCACCGAGCTTTTCAGACTCTGGCCACAGCACTGATGGCAGCCATTGTCCCTGTCTCTAGCCTCCCCCCTCCCCCCTCCAACCTCCTCAACCCCGACCCAATCCCCTGTTCCTCAGCCTATCCCAAGCACACCTACAGACCAACATGCACACACCTCAACACACAAGGGAAGCTCAGGCAAACATAAGCACCACACATCCCACAGGCACTCACGCAAGCATCACACACATGCAGACACACCAACATCCACTGCCTCCACTGTGTCCCTCTCCTCCTCGTCTCCCTCCTACCTCCCAGTCTCGTCTACAATCACACCTGCATGCAGTACCTCTACAGCCACTACGTCCCTCTCCAGCCCACCCAACACCACACCCCGCTCATGTGAAGTCACCACTCCCACTACCATTCACACGTCCCCTCTGTCCTCTCCCAGTGTGTCTGTGACGCCCCCTCCCAAGATACACAAACGCAGGCACACACCCACCCACCCAACAGCCATCCACATCACGACAGCCTCCAGCGCATGCACCTTCACCCAAAGTCACCAAACGTACAGCTCCTACAACCACCACCTCTTCCTCCACTCCCAAACCCCCTCCAGCTACCTGTCCCAGTGTGTCCAAAAAACCTTTCCTGACCACCCTTGACCTCTTTCCCACACCTCCCCCACCCTGTCCGTCTCATAGGTCCCGAACTAGCACCTCAGCCACAACATCTCCGGGACCAGTGGTGCCTGTAGTCACAGGAATCTGGAGTGCACCAGCCACCAGGGCAGCCAGTGTGGCACGGAGCCACAGCACAGACAGTCCCCCACCTGTGAAGCATCAGAAGCTGGCCAGTGCCAGGCGGGAGAGGGTGAAGACTCCAGCCACCAAAGCTGCTCCCAGGGGTCCTGTTGGGAGTGTGGAGTCAGCTGTGACACCTTCCAAGGTATGGAAGGGCCACAAGAAACCCGGCAAGTCTGGGAAGAGCTGCACGGCAGAGAAGACCGCCATCATCCCAGCTGCCCAGGAGGCCACTGCCAGCACCAGCCCATCTGCCCAGGAGGCCACCGCCAGCACCAGCCCAGCTGCCCAGGAGGCCACCGCCAGCACAAGCCCAGCTGGGCCATGAAGGACCGCCAGCAGCTGAGACCCTGCAATGGAGACCGCCATCTGAAGCACCGCTGAACATGGCACCGCCATCTGAAGCACCGCTGAACAGGGCACCGCCATCTCAAGCACCGCTGAACAGGGCACCGCCAACGCAAGCACCGCTGAACAGGGCACCGCCATCTCAAGCACCGCTGAACAGGGCACCGCCATCTCAAGCACTGCTAGCCCATGAGCGGGAGGGGCACTGACGCAACTGAGTCCGTCACGGGGTGAATGATGCACTCTGGGCACCATGCCCCCTCCAGAACCAGTGGAGACTGACATCCACTACCTCTGTCCTTTACAGGATGAAGCACTTTGGGCACCATGCCCTCTCCAGAACCAGTGGAGACTGACATCCACTACCTCTATCCTTAACAGGATGAAGCACTCTGGGCACCATGCCCCCTCCAGAACCAGTGGAGACTGACGTCCACTACGTCTGTCCTTAACAGGATGAAGCACTCTGGGCACCATGCCCCCTCCAGAACCAGTGGAGAGATACATCCACTACGTCTGTCCTTAGCAGGATGAAGCACTCTGGGCACCATGCCCCCTCCAGAACCAGTGGAGACTGTCATCCACTTGTGAGACTGTGGCTTTGCACTCCCCAGGATTGAACAGTGGGCAACCCACCCACTGTAGAGACTTGAGAGACTGTGGCTTTGCACTCCCCAGGATGGAACAGTGGGCATGTGGCCCCCTCGTAGATTTGGCGTCGTGCACTCAAGTGGCTGAAGTGCCCCCCCTTTCCCTCCCCCTGAGGTGGCTGAGGGGCCTGTTCTCTGATGCTCCTGCAGTGTTCGCTCCGTCATGGTCGGGGATCTTGTGTGGGCCTCGCCCATACCGTGTGGTCCCAGTGTTCCACAGACTATCTACACTACCTGGACTACTATGCTTGGTATATATTTTGTACATGGTGTATATATATATTTCTGCCTACCTGTTTTTAATATATTACAATGGTTACACTAATTTTCTATTGTCTTTGCATTCTTCCAGGGGGTTTGGGAGGTGTTACTGTGAGGTATTGATATGCATTTGTGTGTGTTGTAGTGGGTGAGGGTGGGGGTGTTGCGTGTGTGTGTCCCTGTTTTTTCCCTCCCCCCCCCCCTGTGTCGTAGGTGCAGTACTCACTGCGGTCTTCACCGCCGGCGTTCATGCTCCTGGTAGAGGAGCGGGAAGACTATCGCAGGGAGAATTTGGAGTTCCGGGTCCATGGTGTCCTCGTTCCTCATGGGGTGTGTAGAGGTGAGCGTTTTCCCTTCGAAATTCCTGTTTCTGCCGTGTTTTTATCCGCGGTGAATCCGCCCCAGAAAAGGTGGCGGATTGGTAGGTTGTGATACTGTGGGCAGTACATTGTCTCCCGCCTGTCTGTTGGCGGTGACCCCCGCACTGTTTGTTTGTACCGCCGTGGCGGTCGGAGTGTTAAAGTGGCTGTCTTTGTTGGCGGTTTCCGCCACGGTCGTAATTGCAATTTTTTTACCGCCGGCCTGTTGCTGGTTTTACCGCTGCTTTAACACCGTCCGCCAGGGTTGTAATGACCACCTATGTTCCTGTTACACGTAAGTGGGAAAGGGACATGATGTGAATACCTATGAATCTCACTTAACTTTGAAGTTGATAGTGACGCCTTCCCAGAGTGGCACTGATCACGGAAAATCAAAACGTTTCACTAACTATAAACATAGCAGCCATTTTGACAGAAATAATTAAATAAATAGGCTAAGACAGAGTAAGCTAAGTAGGATAAAATTCACTAGGTAATGGGGCATAGGCCTGCAAGCCAGAAGGCTACGCTAAACTACTGATTCCCATTAAAACTAAATAGGATCCACTACAACACTCTTTATTTGCAGTTTTCTGCAAGTCACATGCCTGCCTTTTCTTGACCAGGCTTTCCATAACTGCATCTTTAGGCCATTTTTATCCTTTTCCATAAGTTGACCAGGCGAGGTGAATATATCTGGTATGCCCAGCTTCTGCCAGATAACCCTCACATATCTTAGCCATGGGATGTGTTAGCACATCTGACCTTATTTGGTTAACTCATACGTTTGTAGGTCAACTACACGTTTGTAGGTCGATTGGACCTTTTGACTGCACTTAAAGTAGTTCCCACCATGAGGCCCGTACCAATACAAATCAATAGCAATGACAGTCAATAACATCAACAATCATAGGATTCAGCAATTTCCATGCACCATGACCTCTCGGCCATAAATAACAACACCATAATGTAAAAGATAAAAAGTTTATTTCCCTATATTAACAATGCTAAAGTCACGTAAGTTAGTCTCAAAATCAAATGCTAAACATACAGAAACAATACTGGCTGCCCAAAAGACCTATAGAATCGCAATTTAATCAAAGCGTGGACCACTACACATTCTAAGGTTACAGTACAAATCAATAGCAAGAATAACTGCGCAAACGAAATGGCATACATTTAGAGTCAGCAAAGAAAAGATATAAAGGGGGTCATTCCAACCCTGGCGGTCGGTGTTAAAGCGGCGGCAAAACCGCCAACAGGCTGGCGGTAAAAAAAATGCAATTCCGACCCTGGCGGAAACCGCCAACAGAGACCGCCACTTTAACACACCGCCCACCACGGCGGGACAAACAAACAGTGCAGCGGTCACCGCCAACAGACAGGCGGGAGACAATGTACCGCCCACCCTATCACAACTCACCAATCCGCCACCTTTTCCGGGGCGGTAGCCCCGCCGATAAAAACACGGCGGAAACAGACATTTCAAACGGAAAACGCTCACCTCCATACACCCCACGAGGAATCTGGACAGCATGGACCCCGAACTCTACATCCTCCCAGCTATTGTCTTCCTGCTCCTCTACCAGGAGCACAAACGCCGACGCAGAAGACAACGGTGAGTACTGCACCTACGACACAGGGGTGGGGGGAGGCAAAAAATTTCGGGGACATACATATGCGACACACCCACCCTCACCCTCACCCACTACAACACACACATCAATGCATAGCAACACATCACAGTTACCCCCCCAAACCCCCCGGAAGAATGCAAAGACAAAAGGAAATGATTATAAACTTAGAAATAATTGTATGACTGAGTATAAAATATATCACACATTTAAAACTTTATATACATAAATTGTCCTGTCCGATATGTGTATCAGCCATTGTTCGTGGGCCACTGGGCCAAAACCACATGGGCAAAGCCCACACAGGATACCTGACTCCAACGGAGAGAACACTGCAGGGGCATCATATAGCAAAACTACAGGCACCTCAGGGGGAAGGGAAGTGGGGGCACCTCAGCCAGATGAGTCCACGGCGCCAGATCCACGAGGGGCCTCCATGGCCACTGTGCCATCCTGGGGAGTGCAAAGCCACAGTCTCTCAAGTCTCTACAGTGGGTGGCTTGCCCACTGTGCCATCCTGGGGAGTGCAAAGCCACAGTCTCTCAAGTCAATATCAGTCTCCACTGGTACTGGAGGGGGACTAGTGCACCGGAGTGCTTCGTGCAGCCCTGCCCGACACAGATGCGGGCCTGCCCCTTCCACCAATGGGCCAGCGGTGCTTGAGATGAAGGTCCCAGCGGAGCGGTGCTTGAGATGAAGGGCCCAGCGGAGCAGTGCTTGAGATGAAGGGCCCAGTTCAGCGGTGCTTGAGACGGCGGTGCCCAGCGGAGCAGTGCTTGAGATGAAGGGCCCAGTTCAGCGGTGCTTGAGACGGCGGTGCCCAGGGGAGCGGTGCTTGAGACGGCGGTGCCCAGCGGAGCGGTGCTTGAGATGAGGGGCCCAGCGGAACAGTGCTTGAGATGAAGGGCCCAGCGGAGCAGTGCTTGAGATGAAGGGCCCAGTTCAGCGGTGCTTGAGACGGCGGCGCCCAGCGGAGCGGTGCTTGAGAAGGCGGCGCCCAGCGGAGCGGTGCTTGAGATGAAGGGCCCAGTTCAGCGGTGCTTGAGACGGCGGTGCCCAGCGGAGCGGTGCTTGAGATGAAGGGCCCAGCGGAGCGGTGCTTGAGACGGCGGTGCCCAGCGGAGCAGTGCTTGAGATGAAGGGCCCTGTTCAGCGGTGCTTGAGACGGCAGTGCCCAGCGGAGCGGTGTTTGAGACGGCGGTGCCCAGCGGAGCGGTGCTTGAGATGAAGGGCCCAGTTCAGCGGTGCTTGAGACGGCGGTGCCCAGCGAAGCAGTGCTTGAGACGGCGGTGCCCAGCGGAGCAGTGCTTGAGATGAAGGGCCCAGTTCAGCGGTGCTTGAGACGGCGGTGCCCAGCGGAGCGGTGCTTGAGATGAAGGGCCCAGTTCAGCGGTGCTTGAGACGGCGGTGCCCAGCGGAGCGGTGCTTGAGATGAAGGGCCCAGCGGAGCGGTGCTTGAGACGGCGGTGCCCAGCGGAGCAGTGCTTGAGATGAAGGGCCCAGTTCAGCGGTGCTTGAGACGGCGGTGCCCAGCGGAGCGGTGCTTGAGATGAAGGGCCCAGCGGAGCGGTGCTTGAGATGAAGGGCCCAGCGCAGCAGTGCTTGAGATGAAGGGCCCAGTTCAGTGGTGCTTGAGACGGCGGTGCCCAGCGGAGCGGTGCTTGAGATGAAGGGCCCAGCGCAGCGGTGCTTCGGATGAGTGCCCAGTTCAGCGCATCAGCCCATGGCGTGGAGGTCATTCGCCACCTGACCTGTGGCTGGCTGCGCCTTCCGGCCCACCTGGGATCGGCCTGGTGGGGCCCTCCTGGGCTGCAGTCCCGGGCCTGTTGGTGTCCCACCTTGAATGGGGCATGCGGGCCCTCCTGCTCAGCTGGGCTGCTGGCGGTCTTGTCGGGCGTCCTGCCCTTCCCAGCCTTCCCTGGTTGCATGCGGCCCTTCCCCACCTTTGGCGGTGAGCCAGGTGGCACCACACTCCCTGCCGGAGCCATGGTAGGGGATTTTGTCCCAGGTGTTTTATGCCTCTCGCGCCGGGCACTGACAATTTTGGCATGTTTTTGCGGCGGTGGGCTGCCCGTGCCTTGGCTCCCTACTGAGCTGGCTGCCCTTGAGGGTGGGGGACTCCACAGTCCATGGCAGACTGTCTTTACAGGGCCCGCTGTTGTGGTGGCTGAGGTGCTGACTGGAGTCTTTTTAGATGGACAGGGTGGGGGAGTTGTTGGGAAGAGGTCAAGTTTGGAAAGGAAAATTAGTTTAGGAAGAGAGGGACGGGTAGGTGTAGTAGGTATGGGAGTGGAGGAGGAGGTTGTGGTTGTGGTTATAGGAGTTTGAAGTCTGGTGTCTTTCGGTGCAGGTGCTTGTGCTGGATGCTGTCGTGAGGTGGATGGCTGTTGGGTGGGTGGCTGCCTGCGTTTGTGTAGCTTGGAAGAGGGGGTGACAGACACACTGGGAGAGGACACAGGGGACGTGTGAATGGTAGTGGGGGTGGTGACTGCACGTGTGCGGGGGGTTCTGGTGGGTGTGCTGGTGATGGACGTAGTGGCTGAAGTTGTTGTGCATGCAGGTGTGAGTGGAGACGTGACAGGGAGGGAGGAGGGAGACGAGGAGGAGGGGGACACAGTGGAGGCAGTGGGTGTTGGTATGTCTGCATGTGGATGTTGCTTGTGTGAATGCTTGTGTTATGTGTGGTGCTTATGTCTGGATGAGCTTCCCTTGGGTGTTGAGGTGTGTGCAGGCTGGTCTGATGGTGTGTCTGGGATAGGCAGAGGTACAGGGGATTGGGTATGGGTGGAGGAAGTTGGAGGGGGGAGGCTAGAGACAGGGACAATTGCTGCCATCAGTGCTGAGGCCAGAGTGTTGAACGATCGCTGATGGGGAGCCTGACCCGAATGAATGCCCTCCAGGTATGCATTACTCTGGTGCACCTCCCTTTCTACACCCTGGATGGCATTCAAAAGGGTAGACTGCCCAACAATGAGCGTCCGCAGGAGGTCAATGACCTCCTCACTGAGGGCAGCCGGGGTGACTGGGGCAGGGCCTGAGGTGCCTGGGGCGAAGGAGATGCCCACCTTCCTGGGTGAGCGGGCACGGGGCAAACGCTGAGGGGCTGCTGGGAGGGCGGTGCTGGTGCGCTGGGTGGCGGCTGTACCTGTTGTAGCGGGGGGCACGGATGTTGCCGCCACCACAAGGGAGCTCCCTTCAGAGGACGAGTCGCTGTCACTGACATCCGCACGAGTCCCCGCTGTGGAGCTCCCCTCACCCTCCGTCTCACTGGTGAAATCCGAGTCAGTTGCATGTCCCGCCATGGCCATGTGAGATGCAGCTCCTTCGTGCTCCGATGCCACTTCTCCTCCGCCTGATGATGTTAAATGCACAAATGAACAGGAAGACAACAAAAAGGGGGGGGGGGGGGGGAAATAAAGAAATGTTGAGTGCATGCATTGGCGACACCGTTGGCGGACAGGACAGACACAGAAGCCCCCTACACTACGCCGCGCACTTGGGGTCGACTACGCAATCCGTGGGACATGGCCTACAAGCCTATGGGTGACCTCTGCTCACATACATGAATAGCTGTACTTGGCACCCTACAGAGGTGGGGGGCGGGGGCACAGGACCATGCCTTGCGGAGGGGCCTAGCCTACAGATATCGCACTGGCCTAGGGATACCCACAGCCCTCCTCCCCCACCCAGACACCTCTACTGCGCGCAAAGTCACCAGGATTTGAGTGTACTCACCCCCTTGTGTCTGCTGAAATGTCCTCACGCGCCCATCCAACTCGGGGTAGGCCACCGCCAAGGATCCGGGACATCAGGGGGGTCAAAGTACGACTGGCACCCCTCCCACGTTGGGAGGCCATCCCCAGCTGAGCCTCCGCCGTCTTCCTGCTCCAGCGTCGGATGTCCTCCCATCTCTTCCTGCAGTGGGTGCCCCGTCTCTGGTGGACCCCCAGGGTCCGGACGTCCTTGGCGATGGCACGCCAAATACCGATTTTCTGGTGGGCGCTGACCTATGTGACATGTACAGGGAGAGAAGAATAATCATCACCTTCTACATGCTCGATGTGAGTGGCCCCCCATCCCCACCCTTGCCATGTGGCACATGCTCTCATCTGTCGTTTGATGCATGCCTCAATCGCTCCCCTCCCAACCATCTTTCATCCACCCGACTCAACACAGGCATTGCCCACAAAGCATGGTCCCAGTGTACTTACCTGTTGGTCTGGAGGACCGTAGAGTAGCGCATACTGGGGGAGGACCCCATCCACGAGTTTCTCCAACTCCTGAGCAGTGAAGGCAGGGTCCCTTTCCCCAGTCGCATGAGCCATTGTCTCTTCCAGACCGTGGTCACAGCAGCACTTGCAGTGTAGGTCCTCTCCTGTGGAAGATCAGGTATTGAGTGATTAAGCTGATAGAAAATGGCGGTCACGCCCGCGGCGGTGCGTACCGCGGCGGTGCGTACCGCGGCGGTGCGTACCGCGGCGGTGCGTACCGCGACCGCCGGCGCACATCGTCATTGGCTCCTGAGACCCATAGGGTTCAATGTTAACCAATGCAGCTTTGCGCCGCGGTCTTCGACCGCCTACCGCCACGGTGTCCCACGCCAGCGCATTGACCTCACATCCCATTGTCGCACTTCAAAGGTCAGGCAGCCGCCATTTCAAGGGCCCACATCCCTTATTTTCTACTGCGTCACACATACCTAGGCCTTGCATTGACACTCAGACAAGCCATTCAATGCATTGGGAATCGTGTTATGTGCAAGCTGTGGTTACGTACCTGTGGGTTGATTGACTCTGAGCTCGCTGTTGTCCTTCATAGGCACCGTCCACTGGGACATGCGAGGAGATAGAGAAATCTTCCCGTGTACAGACCGCTGGTGGACCTGTCGACAATGGAGGAAAGACATGTCATACTGACATACAGGCTTGACCGAGCCACTATACAGGATCTATGTACCCAGTTGGAGCCAGACCTGATGTCACCAATCCGCCAACCCACAGGGATCCCCCCTCTAGTGCAGGTGCTGTCAGAACTCCATTTCCTTGCAAGTGGGTCATTTCAAACAACAGTGGCCATATCATCAGGGATGTCCCAGCCCATGTTTTCCAAGGTGTTGTCCAGAGTGTTGTCTGCCCTGCTGAAACACATGCGGAGCTACATCGTCTTCCCTGAGGTGGGGGATTTGGCTACAGTGAAGGCTGATTTCTATGCCCTTGGACATATCCCCAACATCATTGGTGCCATTGATGGGACACATGTTGCTTTGGTCCCCCCCAGCAGGAGTGAACGGGTGTACAGGAACAGGAAGAGTTATCATTCCATGATGGTGTGTTTCGCTGACCAGTACATCTCCCATGTTAATGCCAAGTTCCCTGGGTCAGTGCATGACGTGTACATCATGCGGAATAGCAGCATCCCTTACGTGATGGGTCAACTCCAGAGGCACTGTGTGTGGCTATTAGGAGACTCTGGTTACCCCAACCTGTCATGGCTACTGACCCCAGTGAGGAATCCCAGGACAAGGGCAGAGGAACGGTACAATGAGGCCCGTGGGAGAACTAGGAGGGTGATCGAGCGGACCTTCGGCCGAAGGCCAGGTTTAGGTGCCTCCATATGACTGGTGGATCCCTAATGTACTCACCAAAGAAGGTGTGCCAGATCATCGTGGCCTGCTGTATGCTTCACAACCTGGCTTTGCAACGCCAGGTGCCTTTTCTGCAGGAGGATGGTCCAGATGGTGGTGTTGTAGCAGCTGTGGAGCCTGTGGAGAGTGAAGACGAGGAAGGCGAAGAGGACGACATAGAGAACAGGAACACTGTAATACAGCAGTATTTTCAATGACACACAGGTAAGAATCCACACCGGCATATTACATATACTTAACCCCTACTACCTCTCTACTGTCTGTCCTTTTCCCCCAGTGTATGGTAACTGAGTTGTGACTTTCCCTTCCAATTTCAGAGATGTGGGCCCCACTGCGTGACATCTGCTTTATTTCCCCATGGACTACAGCTGTGTGACATTGGTATGTTGGCATCACAATGTGAATATGCCATTTAGCACGGTAATGTCTAATACATTTGTACATAATCACAGCCAGACTCCAGATTCTTTTATGCAATAAGTGTGTTTATTACAGTGCTCTAAATTGGTGGGTGGTTGCAAATCGTTGAGGTGTGATGGTGGAGGATTTTCCATGGCAGAGTCCAGACTATCAGTCTCACAGGTGCATTGTCCATATGCCTGTGGAAAGTGGAGCAGGGGCAGTGTAAGAATGGACAGGGTGTCAATGTGGGACAGTTGGATGACAATCAGGGAGGTATCCTTTGCTGGCGGGGGTCTTGGCATCTTACTCTGTCTTCTTCCTGGATCTCAGGGCCTGCTTGCGGGGTGGTTCACCTTCTGCAGGGGGTGGGGATCTGGTGGCCTGTTGGTCTTGTGTCGGGGCCTCCTGTCCACTAGCGCCGGCGGAGGTGATAGGCAGTTCTTGGTCCATGCTAGTGTCAGGGGCCCTTTGTGGTGCAACAGTGTCCTCTCCCTTTGGAAATAGGTGTCACAGGCTGGGGAGGGGTAGCCTCCCCACCTCTGGAAATGCTTTGAAGAGTACAGATGGTGCCCTCCTTATGCCAGTCTACACCGGTTCAGGGACCCCTTGTCCCCTGCTCTGGCACAAAACTAGACAAAGGAAAGGGGAGTGACCACTCCCCTGTCCATCACCACCCTAGGGGTAGTGCCCAGAGCTCCTCCAGGGTGTCCCAGAATTCAGCCATCTTGCTTTGCAAGATGTGGGGGCACTCTGGAGGGCTCTGAGTGGCCAGTGCCAGCAGGAGATGTCAGAGACCTCCCCGATAGGTCCATACCTGATAAGGTAGCCAATCCCCCTCTCAGGGCTATTTAGAGTCTCTCCTGTGGGTTTTCTTCAGATTCTGCTTGCAAGTTTCCTTCGGGAATCCTCTGCAACTACTACTTCATCCTCTGATCTCGGATCAACCGCAGCCTGCTTTAGGAACCACTGTAACAGTAACAAAGTATTCACAAGGGATACTTTCCCTGTGCAACTTTAGCTCCAGCCAGCAACTGCAACAGTTTCCACGGTGTCCACGCTCGGAGGACTCCCTGTCTTCATCCTGCACCAGAAAGACCAAAGAAATCTCCAATAGGGTGATGGAGTCACTCCGGTGCTCAAGCAGGCACCTTCAAAGACGACAACCAGTACCTTTGTACTCCTCTCACAGCGACAAGTGTGCTCCTAAGGACACAGAGATTGGACCTAATCGACATAGACTGTCCTGGGGTCCTGCTGATGCAATTTGGAGGAGGTAAGATCCTTGCCCTCCCTAAGAGCGATGGTACCACTGTGTACTGCATCTTCTTCACCTCCTGAGGCCTCTGTGTACTATTTGCTAAATTTGTTTGTGCACAGCCTGGCCCAGGTCCCCAGCACTCCATCCTGCGATGCTCAACTCGCTGAGTTGTTCTCCGACGGCGTGGGACCTTCCTTTGTTGTGCTGCACCAACTGCGTTTTGCACCTCCTTTGTCCCCGTGTTCTGGGACTCCCATGGGTGCTGTCTGGCATCCTGAGGGCTCTCTAAAGTGCTGAGAGCCCCCTCTTCCTCCCCACACAGAGTTGAGGCCACAAGGTCCCTCCTGGGTCCAGCCAGCACCATTTTGATGCAAAATGTACTTTTGTCATAACCAAGGCTTGTTTGCAACTTCCAACACGAAAACACGTCTGCATCCATCTTCACATCGTGGGACATCCTTTGCATAATGCAGGAACCCACTGGCTTCTTCCTAGGGTGCATTCCTGCAGTCTTCGACTAACCAGGGAGTCTCTTCTTTTGCACCCTCTTGTGGGTTGGCAGGGGCTCCTGTACTTCCTAGAACTTCTTTTGACTTGTGGACTTGGTGACCTTCCTTTGCAGGTCTTAAGGTCCAGGAATCCAGCAGTTGTTGTTTGCAGACTTGGTTGGTTACTGCAATAATCCATATCACGAGGTGTAGTGTGTCCTAAGGAAACTTGTAGTACTTTACTCCTGCTTTTCTGGGCTCTGAGGTGGGGTCATTTACTTACCTTTACTGTATTCTTACTCTCCCAGCGGTTCTGCAAACACTACACTTGTCTAGGGGGGAATTTGTGATTCGCATTCCACTTTCTAAGTATATGTTTTTTGTTGCCCCTAGACCTATTTTCTCCCATTACATTCTATAGCATTTCCTATTGTTTGCACTGTTCTTTGACTATTTACTTGTCTAATTTTGGTGTCTAGTGTATATATTGTGTAAAATACTTACCTCCAGAAGGAGTATTGTGTCTAAGATATTTTTGGTACTGTGTCACCCAAATAAATACCTTTATTTTTGGTAACACTGAGTATTGTCTTTACTTGTGTATAAGTAATGTGAACTATAAGTGGTATTGCATGAGCTTTGCATGTCCCCTAGTTCAGCCTAAGCTGCACTGCCATAGCTACCTCTATCAGCCTAAGCTGCTAGAACACTACTACATTTCACTAAAAAGGGATAACTGGACCTGGTAGAAGGTGTAAGTACCCAAGGTACCCACTACAAACCAGGCCAGCCTCTTACACTGCAGTACTAGACCGGTATAAGCCAGAATTTCCTGATCTACAGGCCAAAGCGAAAGTGTCCTAGGCCTCCTCCTTAAGCTCAGCCTTCCTTCTCTGAATTGCTAACTTATGAGCCCTCTGCAGGCCACAACGCTAGCCAGGGCCCGAGAGATGCTTTTCAAGGTCCACATTAAACATCTGTTAGTTTCCCTGCAGTTCTTGTCGAACCAGGAGTGAGCTTGACGTTTAGGGGGAGAGTCAACTTCATCAGAATGCCTTTGATGGTGAACCCTAGGAGATCAAAAATATGGGTAAGGGATAGGATAAATGCAGTCAGTCAAGGATCCTGCCCAATGATCCTCACAAAGCCTATGCACAACCTTGTGCATGTCAGCCGACTGCCAAACGAATCTCAACCCATCACAGCTTGGCTGCAAGTGGGACCCCCTCCATGGCGTTGTCACACAAACCAGATTTGGGGCTAAATAAAGTGACAGCAAGTGGAGTATCGTCACTAAAAGAACAGGGGATAACATTACCCTTGCTCACTCTGTCAAGGAATCCCATACTAATGAAAATACAGTTGAGAACAGAGAGGACCCTACACAGCACTGCAATCAAAAGTGGAAGTTAGTAAGCAATGAGGGGAGACCCGCTCAAATACTTCACACAGATTGAACTTGGCCAGGTAGGAAATGAGCTACTGCCTTTTGTTGTCACTAGTCTGAATCACATCTTCAGTGGTGTTCGAATCTGGGAAAAAGGCCTCAGGTTCAAAACCCCCATAACCGTGTGCCCAGTTTGGCATTAAAATCTCCAGCCAGGACAAAGTGTGCGCCTCCATCTTGCAAAGTATAACTAGACTCTATATAATCAATAATGTCAAAAAGAGCAATACAATTTGAGTTACACCTAAAAGGAAAATGATTGTTATAAAAATTTAATGACACAAATTTCAAAGACTTTGACCACTTGACCAAAAATGCTTGGATTAATACTCTGTGCATAGAGGCTGGAAGAGTCAAACAATAAATGGGACCTTTTAACCAGACAGTCCTGCCGATGCCTTATAAAACAGCAAGAACTGAATGACTGATAAAACCATCACAGAAAAGTTCCCTATGGTACCAAGGGCCTGATTTATACCATTTTAGCGCCGCATTTGCATCATTTTCTTATGCAAAAGCAGCGCAAACATACAAAATTCAATTATATTTTGTACGTTTGCGCTGCTTTTGAGGTACTGGGTTTTTCAGAACCGGTACTGATCCGGTAACCCAGCGGTGCCAGGGTACACCCAAAGACCTCGGGTACTTTCCTGATTCAGACTACAGAAACTCAGAGTCTTCTAGGTGAAGTCAAAGATCGAATTTATTGGCTGCAACCAATTGACAAGTGTCCTAGAAGTACAACAGCACGATTTGTATGTTCTCAGGAGACTGTGGCCCTCATTCCGACCCTGGCGGTTTGAAACCGCCAGGGTGGAGGACCGCGGGAGCACCGCCGACAGGCCGGTGGTGCTCCAATGGGCATTCCGACCGCGGCGGTAAAGCCGCGGTCGGACCGGCAACACTGGCGGGCTCCCGCCAGTGTACCGCCGCCCATAGGAATCCTCCAAGGCGGCGCAGCTAGCTGCGCCGCCGAGGGGATTCCGACCCCCCCCTACCGCCATCCAGTTCCCGGCGGTTCTCCCGCCGGGAACCGGATGGCGGTAGGGGGGGTCGCGGGGCCCCTGGGGGCCCCTGCAGTGCCCATGCCACTGGCATGGGCATTGCAGGGGCCCCCGTAAGAGGGCCCCTAAATGTATTTCACTGTCTGCTTCGCAGACAGTGAAATACGCGACGGGTGCAACTGCACCCGTCGCACAGCTTCCACTCCGCCGGCTCGATTCCGAGCCGGCTTCATCGTGGAAGCCTCTTTCCCGCTGGGCTGGCGGGCGGCCTGAAGGCGGCCGCCCGCCAGCCCAGCGGGAAAGTCAGAATCACCGCCGCGGTCTTTCGACCGCGGAACGGTATTCTGGCGGCCCCCGACAGGCCGGCGGCGACCGCCGCCGGCCAATGTCAGAATGAGGGCCTGTGTGTCAATGCAAAATCAGGTTTCCTTATATACAGTTTTTTAAGCTTCAGGCAAACATTCTTGACATTTTGGTTGGTCATTCACATGTTTTCACTACAAAGGAAAAACCAGTGTCATGATGAAACCTCATATTTCATGTCATCCAGCCCATAATAAATTACCCGGCAAGGCCTAGAATTTCACATCAGATAAGTGTGGACCCCCAATAAAAACGGGCACCTCCCCCTCGTAAAGTAAGAAGAAGAAAAGAGCAGGTGCAGGTGTGAGCAAGTTAGGCAGGGTGTGTGAGCGATAATAAGGGTTTTATGGCCTGGTGTGCCTTGATGCTATCTGATTCGGCCACTGGGAGAGGGACTGACCAAACAGGTTTGGCCTGAGGCAATGGTTCCAGCTTGCCCAGGTCAGAGAAAAGTCAATCAAGGTGTACGTGTCCTTGGAATCAAATCTGACTGTATTATAAGCCTATGTGAGGGCAACTTTTAAAAATGGCTGCCGTGTATAAAATGGGAGCCACGAGTGCAGGACGAAAATGGCGATTTCGAGGTGAAAACGCTGCTGGAATTGAGCGAAAATGCTCATGCTTAGTGTACTAGTCATTATCGGTCTTTTGATACTAAAATCGTACTGCTGTGGCAAAGTAAATTACATGGGTCCAGAATTTTTAGAACCACAAACCCTCCTTTTGCCCTTACATAGGCAATAAACCTATTCTCATGCTAATCTGAGTCCAGGTCTATGTTTATAAGGCCATGGAGATGTTGCTGGAGCAAAATTCTAGTACTTGGTAACTCTCTCTGGACAGGTCTCCTTGAACATGAAGTAGCAAAAAAGGCCACATATGGCAGGACAAAATAAGGAATACCTCTATCTGCAGTAGGTGGCATAAGATCACACACCCAACAATTAGTGATGTTCACTACTAACTAGTGTTGATGCAGAAGCTGTACAAAAGAATTGCTTACGAATTCTGATCTTCTAACCTGCTCATGTTCAGGAAAAGGGTGAAAAGAGTGCAAAGAAACAATAGTAGGAAAAGACATAGGTTGGGAAGTGGGTGCAGAAGTCAATTGAGTAGAGAAAAACAATCCTACCCATAAATGACAACGTCATGTTTAAAAGACACTAGAAAACACGTTATTAAGAACATATAGACAACGGGAGAAAGTAGTGACCACTATGAAATAATAATTTTTCACAACCCTAAATAAAAGGCAAATCCTAAAATTATCTAGTAACATTTTTAGGGCTCCTCTGCATTTCAGTAATTTTTGTATGTTCAGGTGGAACAGTGGTGACTCTCATCAATGCTCTAAGGTGAAAAGGGGGTACTCTTTCCACAGAAAATGGACTTTATTCTGCTTTTACTAAACAGAATAGTACTTTAAAACAATGCCAGCAAAACAATCAGTCTCCTAACACCTAGTCTATACAATCACACGGAAACCTCTTGTGAAACCAACTATGCCCAGAGTCCGTTCAAAAAGCCTCTCTGGCAGGCTTCTATTGTCCATCAAATTCTCTTTTGTTGTTTTCTTTCGCATGGGCCTCTCAATTCAGGCCTCTTCGTGAGAAAAGTACTGCTTAGTTGGAGTGCCCTCCTGGCAAACACCCACAGCTCACTCGAAAGTCTCAATGTCTTAAAGCAATGCACCAGTGTCTCTCCTCTGTGGCAGATACTACAAACAATGTGCTCTTCATTGATCAAGGGCACAAATCATCTCGTGCAGACCCAAGCACCATTAATTGGGAAATAGCTCAAGCTCAGCAGCACTTTCAGACTCCAACACTCATTATTTAGTGTCAGAGGACGCTCAAGCTGCTCTTTCATGGGCACCAAAATATAGTGCCTTTTTCCAAACTTGAAATCTCCGGTGCACTGCCCTTCTTCCGTTGGAGCAAAGAAAAGGGGTGTGTGGCCAAAACTCAGGCCAAGGGGCTCAAGGGATTGCACACTGTCAGAGGTTACCAGCACATGACAGGTAGAGAAATGAAACCTCAAAACAGCTCTGCCATCAACAACAGGAATCCTTCTCTTTAGCTCTTTTACACTGAAACTTTGGTTTTGTGATGTCCAACGCCGTCTGATGGAGCAAGTACGATACCATGCGCTGGCGATCGCTGTCCAGCTTTGCTACTTTCTGGGTGCTGAGACTGTAGGGCCAAGACGTCCGTCTTTCATCTGTAGCTGTCACTGATGGGAATTAGGCTTAAATCAATGTCCTGCAAGTTATTATGACTTGATACCTGCAGAATCTAGTGACGTAGGAAGTGTGCCACAGCTGTTAGTTTCCTTCAATTTAGTACAAAAACAGTTCATGGTTTTTAACAAGGGGACTGCAAGCAGGTGGTCTGCAATCTTCAAAGGAGTAGCCATACACCATGGGCATAAAATACAAAGACAAAGGCAGAAGGGCAAAACAGGGTCTCTAGCATCTTTAATTGGGTTCTCTCCATTATTCTCTGCCATCTATAGCTACATGAGAATTCTATCTGAATGGATTTCCTCACACAGTGGCATTGTCTAATGGGGTAAACACATATTTGCCTCAATGATTAAGTCTAGGTGTTCCTCCTTACCTTAGAACATCTCAATAGAGAAATCACATGATACCGATTATCAGGGACATGTAGAAACCTTCCTTTAAAAACTGTGCATCAGGTGCACTATGCAATACACAGGCTAATAGTCAAATGTGCAAACAAAAAGACAAGAACTAGAGGGTCCTGATATTTGCATGATTTAGGACACATCTGATCCCACCAAAAATTAAAGTAGCAGGAACAGAAGGGAACCGAAAACCAAATTAAAATAGACATTGAAAATTCGTCATGTTCAAAAAGGTAAACATAAGATATCTCCTATTGAGATGGAAAACTTGTCTTACTATAATATTGAGTCAGTTAACCAGTCTATCGCTACCCTGACAGTCAGGCTGGAAAACATTGAAGCAGGCCTAAGGCAAATTCTTGAAAACCAGTCTGGTCATACCAAAGGGAATTATACATAACATGGGGGTCCCTGGTACATCACTGCAGTCTGGAAATGTGAACCTGAACAATACATCAATAATAATAAAAGGTCTGACTGGTGAAAGGAATTTGAAAAAGAGAAATGGGACTAGGACATAGCTAAAATCTCAATTACTAAGCATGATGCGACATTGGTCAGGGGAAGTAACAAAAGAAAACATCTATAGGAAGAACAAAAAAAATAATTTGGGTGATAGTCAGGCATGTGACACAACACCGAGAGTACGGGTGATACACAAAGGCCAAAGTTACACAAATTTTAACTCTACTGTTGGTGACTACACCATATACAGTACTCCTAGCTAATGTTTCAGTTCCTTCTTCAGGAAAAAATGAAAACCTGGTTTTCTTTTAAGGAACGAAAGCCATATGCTACTTAGGAAACAGAACATCATTAACTAATGTAATATAGAAATTAGGCCACCTTGAGTCACAGATCTATAATTTCATCCTTAGGTCCAATCAAGGATACATAAATGTAGGGCTGCCTGTTCCTTTAAGGGAAGGGGCAGTAACGTGACTAACTGCAGGTGACACACTTTGATCCTGTATATCTCTTTTTATTTTCCTTCAATACCATTATAGCCAAATAGACATTCACTGGTGAAGTGTTGTCTTTTATGTTCACAGCATGAAATATCATTATCTGTGGAATTTAGTAACCAGAACAAGTTCAACCAACTGTTGCGTAGCGATGGGCATCGTCATGACCATCCCCTCACAACACAGGGGAGCTTGTAATAGTATCAAAAGCAGCAACAAACATGCAAAAAAACCAAATAAAAAATAATAAAAACGCACAAAACGTCAAGCCATCAGATATACTTGCTGTGTATCAAGCACAAAAAGCATAGACAAAACAATAGCATGTGTGAATAAGCGGTGGCACACAACACCATGTCATGTACTTTATGCACTGTAAACCTGCAGCCCAAAACCCAATATTTGGGCCTGTTTAATTTGTCAGGTTTTAAATCCTTACCCTCCTTTTGACAGTAGATCACCAGGCAATGGAAATCTGCTGTCAAATATAACTTTACTGTTTCTCGTCTAACATACAGGACCAGCAAGAACAATTCATGATAGGACCAAATACATGAAAATAAATTTCCATTACTTAACTGTTACCCTCTTGTCAGTTACTTCGCAACATCAAGCCACCTTAGTTTTACCTTTCTAAAAGTAAAAATTGTTACACTGACACTCCATATTAATTTGGCACCTACAATTTCCACTGTAAAAAAAAATCATCTCTATTTCCAGATTATTAAACTACATTTACTGTGAATAATTCACACACCTTAATAACACACATACCAGTTGTTAGAATAAATGCTTGTTGCAATCCCATGCAATGGTACATATTTCATCAACCTCGAATGAATGAACGTCTCAGTAGGCCCAGCTGAAGTTAGAACCTTCAACCTTGATATTAAAACAAGCCTTTGTACTGGCACATTGACTCATTGAATCATAAGAAGGCACAACCTGCAAATATATATCAAACCTAAATGTATGCATTTACTGAAGCCTGAGACACTTTAAAAAGTACTCTGAATGAAAGAAAATGCAGTTTAAACAGTGCTTTTGCCCAAAATCGACTTTGATATTTTAGGCATTAAAAAATCAATATCCTACAATTTTCTTGCATAATATGCATTACCAGAATGTCTATTACACAATCCATGAGTCAGCCATTGAAAATATTAACTTATACTTTATAGAAATGAGCTTGTTTGCTCCTGCGCCAAGGGAAAATTGCAAATACAAATGTCATTTTAGTGTTGCAACATAACTTTAATTAAATTTTAATGTTAGGAGGTCATAGTATAGGTATTAAGCTTTATAAATATTAAAAAACGATTTTGAAAGGCACTTATTTTTTAAAATAATTTTTCCATAATTAATAATTTTCTTTAAAAAAAAATAAAAACCCAATTATTTTTTTTGGGTGATAATTCCACATATAAAAGCAAGCTGCATCCCTTGCCTATTATTTGGGATACATTAACTCACAAGCCTAAGCGCATAAGCCTAACTTGAAATGCGTCACATTTTTGCGCCACTTTCATTTAAAAGGAAGGTTATGCAAAATTCCACCCATGTTTAACTGGGAAAGTGCTGGCTGAATTGAAAAATAGATAATTTCTTTTTTTTTTGGGGGGGGGGGGCCCTATTTATATCTATTGAATGTGTTTTCTAATTTATTAAGCATTTAACGGCAGTTTTGTATATGTGCACAATTGCTCATTCTATAAATTAAAGAGCAACATATAGCTATGTTAGCACATCACATGGTTCATTTCTGGATTTTTTCTAAGTTTCTACTTAATATTAATTAACCAACATTTTACTTAACAAACTGTAAACATCAAGAAGACCCACAAACACACATTGAGCTCATTTCAGATATAAACAGAAAACATTCAGTACACATAATACCGCGCGCTTTAGCCATTTTTCATAAATAGCGCCGTCGCAATTTACTTACAGAACCGTTTGCAGATCCTAGTTGTAAGTCATATTTACAAGAAAAAAAAGAAAACTTTTCTCAATTATTTCCAAGAATAGCGGACCCATACTTTATTAAACGTGATGGGGCCCACTCCGTGCTTCACATATAGTTCATAGGTTGGAGTTCCAATCGGAGGAACCGGACATGAGTCCTCCAACCGGGAGTCCCTTTTACAACCAAGACAAAACAAATTTCCAAGTCTGCTAAGACCAGGCATCTTCGCTTACTAGTCTAGCTTCAAACTTCAAAGGATTATCGTTTACGATAGTCTCGTGAATACACGAGTCCTTCGGCTTTGGTACTTGCAAGTTCCAAATCAACATCACAAAATTACACAAATGCATCGCTAAAAAAGTATAAATCAGGCCCAAGTGTCTTCTAGGATCACAATATCATAGGAAGAAACAAAGTCAAGCGAATGTATGTCATAAGATTATTCCATTAAATCAAACTTCCACAGGAGCAGATGCCTTTTACCCAACTCCCTCCAACAGATGTGCCCTCAGACTTTAACTGATTATCTGAACCCTGCATCCGCTAGGGAGAAAGGGGAATGGGAATAGAAAAAGAGAGACCACCTCCAGATCCAGTTCCAGCCTGTGTTTCCACTTGAAGATAGGATATTCAGTGTGTGTCTCTGAAAACCTGCACCTTTCTTCTTATTGGGATTTCTTTAAAGGAAGGACCTTGATCTTTTGAGAGACTAGGCTCTCTCTAAGAGAACAATGTTAACTTAATATCTTCTTTTCTTCAGGAGTCAGAGGTTTCCAAGGTTCTCTGGAGAACAATTCAAAAGTTCACAAATATACAAACTACTAATCTCTTTTACAGGAAATGAATACTCCTTCTCAAGGTTCAGTTTTCTCAATCATAGTCCCTAGGAATTAGTATGAGCACTGAGGTTTGTCTCTAAGACTGACAAGTCTACAAAGCGAAGTGTTTTTGAATATATATGTACATATATACATTAGCAAGTCTGGAAATCATACAAAAGGATTCCTTACTGCAGTTGCATGAAGTTCTGTTAAGCCAAAACTAATTCTCCTCAGAAAGCCTATAGCCAGTTGTTGGAAGAAGGAAAAAAATCAGCTTCTTCAAAAGGGAAAAAATAGCTGTTGTGCACACCCTAACAAGAAAAAGAATTAATTACTAAAAACTGGAAGAATTCTCTATGAAACGAAGAGCCTCAGGAACACTGCTCATTCTCCTCAGGATGACAGTTGAAGTGCAGGGCTCCCAGAGTGAAACAGCTGGTGGAAAGCTTCAGCTCGAGACTAAGGTAGAAACACTAGAACGCTGACCTCACATTAATTGCGGCCACCATCTTGAGTGGCAGTTAAACCTGAAGAAGCTAGTTCTAAGAACAGCCACCGGGAGTGAGGGCGCCACTGCAACCAACGTGGGTACAACGAAAAGGGGAATTGTTTTTGCTGAGGGAAAAACTTAACAACGCTGGCAATAGTTTTCCTGACAATGTGTCCCCAGTTTTAGCCTCAAGGCCGACTACGTTACAGCTCAACATTTTGACCTCCAAGGTGAAACCCAGCCCTGTACATACTGGCACCATGCTGGCATCTCTTGGGTGACTCTGAACTGGTGTCTAATGAGGTACAATACCCCTATGAGGTACCTCTGAGTCGGGCCATTTGTAGAGTGGATCATCCACTCAGAGCCGTCCACTTGTAGGAGAAAGGAGCAAGAGAGAGCCCAGTCAGTAATTACAGCAGGGGTCATCCAGGGCAAAGAAGTGGTTGGTAACGAGTACTGAGAAGTGGACATTAGTATCAGATAATCCAAGGACAGCACACTTGAAATTCCACCCCTAGGACCCACAGGCTTGTAGAAAACCCAATGTGTGAATCTTTACCTTACTCTGCCTAACAAGCCCCATATCTGAGGTGCAAAGCAACTCAACCACTGTTGGTTTAGCAAAATTGCCTATGACACAGTCCCCTTTGAATTCCTTACTGGTGGGTCCAATTCAGGGAACTCTACATGCAGAGAGAACTTCAGGAAACAGATTTAGTTTGTGGTGGACATGTTGGTTCAGCCAGTGAGTGGACTTCATCATCAGCTGCTCCGAACTGTCTGTGGCCCATGGCTTAAGCATCAGAACATTAGCTAAAATATGAAAATAGTGGCAAGCAGCTGGGGGTACATGAAAGCAGCTTCAACACTGATCCTACAAGGGGCCATTCCAAATACACAAAGAGCCAGAGCCTACAAGTTAGACGTCAATGAATCAGAGGAAGGCAGGCGCTCTCTAATATTTGAAATTAGGACATTGCCATGAGGAGGACTGGGAAGCAAAGGTAAAAGTGTTGATAAACGTGAGAAAATTGAGCCCCTAGATGCCAAGAGGAGGACAGTCAGCTGTGAAACCGTTGGTGTGATGATGAGCACATTAGCTGCACTGGATCCGCTAACTAAGCCAGGCCCCCTTGCCAAAGCCTCAAAAAGCACAGATAACTTATTTTTGATGACTGTCAGGTGATTCATCATAGACAAAAGGCAAGGTGAGATACCAGATTTCACAGTGACAATCAAGGCATTGGGCTGGATGTTACTCCTGAAAACTGAAGGTACATTATTAGGAATAAGGTTAATATTACCATGAGGTGTCAGCTACTGGGCAGAGGGTAAGACCATAGGGCTGGGCTGTTTGCCTCTCCATTTGCACTTCGCCAGAAGGGGGATAGCAGCCTTGGTGGCTGTAGAGGCAAGGGGCAGAGAGGTAACACCAGCTTGGAAATGACCAGACCCAGTGTTATAATTATCAATGCCCTCATTTCCTCCACATAGTAAACCCCCAGCAGGAACCAACTCAGCCCTAGGAGAAGTGGAGAGGGGCAAGTCAGGATTGTTTGAAACAAGGGACAGACTCCACTCCGCAAGCTGTATTTCTTTATCTCTGACTCCTACAGCCCTTGCGATGAAGTCATCCATAGTGGTGTTTCTGGCAGAGTGTCTAACTGCAGCAAGGTTGGAAGCACCAGTTTACCTTTCTCCATTTCAGGACATACCCCACAACTCCAGCCCGTCGGACAACCCCTGAATTTGATGAAAATTACCGGTCCCGACCTCCCAAGTGAATATGGAGGCAAAGGGGAGACCCACGTAAGCTGGGGTAAACATATAGACGTGCTGCTTTACTGGGAAAGTAAAAGATTTTGACTGAAGGGCCAAAGGTGGAGGCCCGCCTCTTCCTGCTCTGAAAGGCACAGGATGGGTCTGCCCTTGGTCCAGGCTTCTCCTGGGCACAGTCCATGAGCGTCCTGTGCAGTGAGAACCCGCATCAACCTTTGAAGGATTGTAGGAGGATGTGTCCTCCTCCATTGACTTGCGTTGGAGCCTCCAGGCGTGACCAACCTGGGACACGGAAGGTGACATGTACAAAGCATTTTTCTAGTCACAAGTGGGCTGAATCGCAGAATCGGCCTGTTTGCAACTGAATTTTTTTTGGGGGGGATGTACAGAGCCCAAATTGTGATTCAGCAATTTGGGTTTTGCAATTCAGTATTAGGAAGGGTCATGTTCAGGGTGTCCCTTCACAATACTTAATCTGAATGGTATGTGTGATTGTTTTGCGACTGTGAATGCGATTGCAAAACAATGGCAGTTAACACTAATTGTAAATTGGTGCTAACCCATTCTCAAACGGGAAGGAGTCCCCATGGGACCCCTTCCCTTTTGTGAATGGAAGAGAAAATATTTTTTCAGAGCAGGCAGTGGTCCCACTGCACCATTAAACTGGATGGAGTTTCTCTAAGCAAGCTTAGCTCAATGGATTACCTGGGTGTGAGGTTAACAAGTAAATTACATTGGGAGGGTCAGATCAGTAACAGCGCAGGGCTTCTACAGCATAGAGCGGCACCTATCCTGCGCTTTTATAAAGGTTCGGTAACAAAAGCTGTATCTCCAGCTATTAAGATTTATCTGGCAAAGGCGCAGGGAGCGGCCGCCTATGGTGCGGAAATATGGAGATTTTCCAACAGTAATAGACTAACTGTGGGTGAAAATAATTTTCCCAGGACCCTGATTGCGTGCCCTCGCAGTACACCTTTGATCCCAATGTTTCTCGACTTGGGGCTAAATCGAGTAGCTGATTTGATAGCTTTAAGACCCTTGCTCTATTGGATAAGGATCTGGACTGTTCCCAAATTGGATATATATATATAGGGCCTCACTTCTTGATTTATTAAAGAGACTGAATGCTGCTACCATCCCTTGGGTTAGACATGTGTCTAACTGGTTCCGTACTTTGGGTCTGGGAGGCTTTTGGGAGAACCCTCATAAGCGGGAGAAATCCCACAAAACTATTTTGAAATCTGCATACTGGTCCCATGTCAGGAACAATTATATTTGTTGTAAATCTCAAGGTCGGTTAATTAACCTTTTTATTGATTTTAAGTGGTACCCGCAGTATGAACCATACTTAGATATAATACCAGACTTACTGGTCAAAGGTTTATACGGCTGATTTCGTTTTGGGAGTTTACCGATGATGTCCTTAACAAGCAGTTGGGGTTCAACTGCTACTTCTGACTTATGTCCAGTATGTCGTGGTGGTCTGGAAACCGTTGAACATTTTATGTTTTTTTGCCCTGCTTACTTCTCTCCTCGGTCAAAATGGATTCACAGAAATTGTCTTGAAATCGGCTTGAAAAAATGTTGTACTGCGATAAGGATTTTAAAAAGTAATATTCCCAATGATTTAATTCTTGCAGTTAGCAAGTTTTTAGTGGCAGCATGGCATATACGCAACCGTTTTGTAAATAAGATTTTATGATGAAGGACTAGATGGGAATATTCAGACATGAGCAGTTTAAGATTTTATGTATTAATCAGTTGTATCTTATAATTGTATAGGCTATATAAATCCTTTTAATTCCGAAATTTTTTATTGCATTGTGATGCTTTGATGGTTAATTGACCGAATAAAGCTTGTCTTTGATGATAATGATTTCTTTTTTAAATGCATCCCGTTTTCCTTCAAGGGAAATGAGCTGCATTTAAAAAACAAACAACTTTATTTAAAAAGCAGTCATAGACATGGTGGCCTGCTGTCCACCATCCCTGTGAATGCAGCTATTCCCAATGGGGTCACAAATTGCGACCTACCGCACGAATATTGATGAGGTAGGTCATGTGCGACCCCATTGGGAACAGCAAACAGTGTACTTAATACTGTTGTACATTTTATTTTGCAACTCGCAGTTTGCGATTCCCAGTTTTACGAGTTGCAAAAGAAAAGGTGGTTCATGTGGCCTGGAGTCCCTACGGCTACAATAGCAGGTGCTCACAGGCGCTGTGACCCCAAGCATCGGGAGCCAGCATCATGCGCTGAAGCACTGTGGGGTGGTGTCGTCTTCCCCTGACTCACGTAGGCGCCTCCAGGCTTAACTCTCCCTGGGACACTGAGTCTATACAACCTATGTGTTGGAATAATGACAGTAAGTTTGACACTCACAAATAAATTTGATATATTTACAACTATGATGTGCTTGGTTGCCTACATGGTAAGCTATGGGCTAACATAGTTAGTTATGAATTTGCACATCCATTTGCTTATTAAAAATGTCCATTGTTTGACATCTGACATAGATATTTCACTTTGGAAAACGCATCCTTCAGATATTGTTTTCACCATGGCAAGTTGCCTGGATGAGTTTAGACTGACACATAGGAATAGTAATGTGCCTCTTTTCTGTATGAGACCTATTTATGTTTGAAAGGCTGACGAAGCCCAGCAGACGTACACAATAAAGTATCTGTCAGAAAATGTATGTATGTGAAATTTCAATGTTGATGAATCCATACTTATAGTGCTTGATTCTTTTACACCATTTCTTGATCTAAAGTATGTAGATTTGTTTGTGGTATTTAAACTGTGATGACTTCTCTTCATCACCATGGGCCGTATTACAACCTTGGCAGAGGGGATTACTCCATCACAAACATGACGGATATCCCGCCCGCCGTATTTGAAGTTCCATAGGATATCATGGAACTTGTAATATGGCAGGATGGATATCTGTCACATTGGTGACGGAGTAATCCTCTCCGCCAAGGTTGTAATTAGGCTCTATGTGTCCTAGGTGTGTTCCTAGTGTATGATTTCTGTATTGGCCATATAATCGTTGTGCGACAATTACTTGGATTAAGAGAGATGTAGCAAATGTAGGCAACGTGAGGCATGAATGTGTTCATCTATTACATTGATGTAGAATGTCAATGTGTCTTATTATGGATATGCATGTTTGACTTTGAATGTTGTAATAGCTGGTATATACCTGCCAATTACTATTTTTGTGTGGCTTATGTGCCTATAGCACATATTTGTTACATTATTTGACCCACCAGTTTCAGTGCATGACAGTCCTATTTGATGGGCCTTTCACATTTGTAGTCCTAATGAATTCATCACCACACAGATATACTGCCATGTGTGAAACAGATACTTTGGATGTGAAGATTTTGCCTACAACATTTTGAAGTAACATGTATTCCCACCTTGATACACCATTGCACATACACACATTTCTGAGGTTACTCTTTTCATAATAGCCTCAATACAATTATGGGGAATATGGTTTGTCATTTCCTGACAATGCAATTATACTTCTTGCGATTCTGTCAGCTCACACAGTACGGCAGGTTAAGACCTAACATTAAGGCCCTCATTATGACATTGGCGGTAAATCCCGCTTACCGCTGCAGTGATGGTCGCCAACATACCATCTATTCGCCATATTATGACACTCACACACTAAACCGACAAAATACTGCCACAAACACATTTCTGCCAGACCAGAGGTAAGTGTTAGACTGTTGGTACGAACACCAATACTGTCACGCCAACAATACAGCTCACTTCACATTATGACCCACGAATCACCATAGCGGACATTTAACGGCGGTAAACCATTGGCGGTACACACCGGCGAGGTCAGAATGGCCACCCAAATAAAAAACAACACAACATTGGAGCAAATCTCCATAGCAAGGAAGATGGAACTATTGCGGAGAATCGTGGACCGAGTGAACGTTGTGGGACAGCATCCAAGAACAAGGGACAACATGAGTAAGAGGTGGAATGACCTACCGGGGAAGGTACGTTCCATGGAAGCAAGGCACCTGCTCGCCATTCAGAGGACTGGTGGTGGACCAGCACCTCCCCCCCCCCACAGCAGACAGCATGGGAAGAGCAAGTCTTGGCAGTACTGCATCCTGAGGGACTCACTGGAGTTGCAAGAGGACTGGACACTGGCGAGTCAATATTTACTACCTATCCCCCAAGTACCTGCATGCCACCACCACCCCTCACCCTGACACCATCACTCCACTCAATTCCCCCTCACAGTGCATCACCGCAATATACTAACCTGAATGCCAAGCCCTGCATGCCATACCCACTGCAAGAACATCCCTCCCAGCCCTGCATGTACACCCATCACCAATGCATGCACAGCATGAAGAACTAACAATCCCATAATACATCACCATACACAAACAAAGCTGGCAGGGCAACAGCAACGACATAGGGGAAGTTAGGGATGTAGAATATGTCACAGACATGTCGCATAATACACCACTTACATCCCCACAGGTGCTCCAGCCAATCCCAGTGGCAAGGAAGTGCCACGGCTACCCAGTCCCCCAACAGAAGATGCCCCTAGTGATGACAGTAATTCTGGTCTTCTTGATCTGGATGAACTCCCTGGCCCATCAGGGACCACTGGTCAGTCGGATACCCCAGCCCACACCCACACCACCACAGAACCTCCGCCATTAGTATCCAACACCACAGCAGCCACCCAAAGTTCTCACACCTCTGTCCCTAGGACATGTCAATCAGCAGTGTGCCCACCTGTACAGGGACCCCGGTCCACACCTTACAGCCAAGACAATCAGGGTCCTGGGGTCAGTGGCAGTGGGCACACCATTCAGGAGACACAGGCACAGGGCGACAGGAACACCTGGAGTACAGCTGTGCACCAGGGGGAGGACATGCTCAGGGAACCGATTGTCTGGGAGGCACTCACTAATATCCTAGGGGCTTACCAACAATCCCAGGACAAGGTGGGTCAGATGTTAAACATCATGCAGGAGAACCAGTGGCTGCGGAGGAACACCACCAGGAGATCAGGAAAGAACTGCAGACCTCAATACTACCATGGTCTCCATAGCAGGGGTGCTGAGAGATATGGCCAACATCATGAGGGACTACACAGCACACCAGCGGGCCCCTTCCATTAGCCATTCAACTGAACAGCCCTCCACATCTGCTGCCGGTAGTGGACAGGTGGCCCTGCCACATGACCCTCTGGCTACCAGCACCCCTCCCCCTGCAGAAGGTGAACTTCCCCACAAACGTTCCCTGCATCCTAGACAGATGCCCGAGACACTTGCCAAGACCACCGCCAGGAAATGAGACCCTCCTGAATGTAGCCCTTGTGTTCCACTCTGTCACCTTATCCACTTTGAACCACCATTACTCCCATTCCTATGTCGCCTTGGACACTGGACCAGTGCTAAAAACAGACTGAACCAATACCCTGGACATTCCTCTACCATCACCCCATTCCATTGCACCATTCCTCCTATATTTTTCACTTCAATAAACACCCTTGGACACAACTTGAGTGATAGTGCTTTATTTGACAAAAATGTGCAATAATTTAACAGTTTCATATTGTGCAATTGTCCAGAACTTTGTGATTCCATACAAACAATAGCCTGTAGCTGTCTGTAATCATCACATTAGTACACAGTTGTAACCACACCGACATCTGCAAAATGGGAAGGCATAGGCGACAGTCAGTTGGAATGCTAAGGAAGGAACTGCCATCATGCTAAAGCCACACAGAAAAGATAAATAATCAGAGGAATGGCCAGTTCCACTGTCTTACCTGGGTGTCAACAGAAGTACTGCAGTATGACTGATGTCCTGTTGGCCACATCCTCCTCCTCTGCCACCCCTTCCTCACTGTCCTCAGGGTCCCCATGCTTCCACAGGAGGGTTTCCATCCTCCTCCTCCTGCAGATAGGACACATGTCGTCTGATGGCCAGGTTGTGCAACAACTATCTGACAGACCTTCTTAGGGTAGTAGCAGAGGGATCCACCTGATGGAGGCATCTGAATCCGGCCTTCAGGAGACCGAAGGTACTCTCAATTATTCTCCTGGTTCACCCATGAGCATCGTTGTACCTATACTCAGCCCCTGTCCTGGCATTCCTTACAGGGGTCAAGAGCCACAACAGGTTTGGGTAGCTGGAGTCACCTGCAAGAAGTGAGGGACAAACATTAGCCTTGCACAATGGAATGGGGGATGACTCCTGAAGCCATACACTGACATGCATTGGGTGGGGACTCAGGCTCACCTATTAGCCACACCCTGTGCCCCTGTAGTTGTGCCATCACATGTGGGATGCTGCTATTCCTCAAAACGAAGGCGTCATGCACCGACCCAGGATACTTGGCACTGACGTGGGAGATGTACTGGTCAGCCAGGCACACCGTTCGCACATTGAGTGAGTGGAAACCCTTCTGATTCCTTGACACCTGTTCATTCTGCCTGGGGGGGACAAATGCTATATGTGTTCCATCAATGGTCCCAATTACATTTGGAATATGTCTCATTGCACAGAAACCAGCTATCATATAGGCCAAATCATCCACTCGGGGGAAAGCTACGTAGCTGCACATGTGTTTGAGCAGGGCAGTCAAAACCCTTGCCAGCACTATTGAGAATATTGGCTGTGACATTCCTGCAGCCAAGCCCACTGTCACTTGGAAAGAGCCAGTTGCCAGGAAATGGAGCACTGATGAACAAGATACTTACCTTCGATAACAAGTTATCTGGTAGAGACTCTATCTAGTTGCAGATTCCTTACCTTAGAATTCCCTGGTGTCAGCTTCTAATACAAAATATTTCTGCTGAGCAGTACCCTGCACGCGCCGTCGGGTGGCATCGTTCGGATCCACGTGCATCGTCCGGCTCCTCGTGGTGTTGTCAGAGTCGTTGAAGCAATCTGTGACATCACAGTCTTCCATTAAAGCACCACCCCGGGGCGTGTACGTCAGTTCTTTTCCACAACTTCCCACGCCAGAAGCACACAGTCATGGCAGAACCAACAATGACTTAGTTTTACACTTAATTGTTTGAGGAAAAAGACATGCCCTTGAGAAAGGGAAAAATATGAAAACATGATGAATATATCCCCAGAGCGGGGAGGCCTGGGTGGGTGTAAGGAATCTGCAGCTAGACAGAGTCTCTACCAGATAATTAATTACCGAAGGTAAGTGACTTGTTCATCTGATAGAGACTTCGAGCTGCAGATTCCTCACCTTAGAATAGACACCCAAGCTATAACTCCTGGTGATAGGTTGCAATGATATACTTTACACCAGGAAGTCCTTTAGGACCGAGCGGGCAAAATGCTCCTCACCTGGCAATCCAGGCAGTAGTGTCTTGCAAACGTGTGCAAGGAAGCCCACGTTGCAGCTTGGCAGATGTCAAGTACCGGCATGCCACGAGCCAACGCAGTGGTAGCAGCTTTCCTTCTGGTAGAGTGAGCCCTCAAGCCCTCTGGAGGCTGCTTCTTAGCCAAAGCGTAGTAAATCACAAAATGGATAGTTACTGTACGGCCCGACCCTTCTTTTCACCTACGTACCCCACAAAGAGTTAGTTGTCCACCCGGAACTCTTTTGAGCGGTCAAGGTAAAACTGTAAAACTTCGTACTTGTATAGCGCACTACTCACCCGTTAGGGTCTCAAGGCGCTGTACGCATACCACTGTGGAACCCCTCCTGGCTTTTCCCAACCTCCAAGGTGAAGCCAGGCATCCCAGCACTGTTGGGGCCGTTGTGGAGATTAAGCAAGCTATTGCCCAGAGTTACAGAGTGGGACCCATGAATTAGATTAGGCACTGATGCGAGAATTATCAGGTCCGAGGAAATTGAGCCCAAGAATGCCGAGGCAGGAAGTGAACCCTGGTCCCGGACCAGATTTCTGCATCAGGGTCTGCCGCTCTAACCATTGAGCCACACTTAAAGTTGACAGGTTTGGGTGGAGAACCTTCCCCTGCTGCTGCGACAGAAGATCCTCCCGAAGAGGCAACCTGATTGGATGACTGATGCTCATTTTGAGAAGCTCTGGGTACCACACTCTCCGTGCCCAACCCAAAGCCACTAGGATTACTTGAGCCCGGTCATTCTTGATTTTTTTTAGAACTCTGGCCAGAAGTGGGATGGGTGGAAAGGCATACAGGAGGCCTCAACTCCACCCGCGACGAAAAGCGTTGCCTAGGGATAGCCCCCTTAGAAACTCCAGTGTGTAAAACTGCTGACCTTGCGCGTTCTCTGTGGAGGCGAAGAGATATAACCAAGGCTCTCCCCACTGCTGAAAGAGTCCTTGAGCCACCTCCGGATGGAGATACTACTCATGATCTGCTAAGCATTGCTGGCTAAGAGAGTCCGCCCTGGCTTTCGGAGAACCTGCCAGGTGTTGAACCACCAGGGTTATGCCCTGCTGTTACAGACATGTCCAGAGACGCGGCGCCTCTTGACAAAGGGTCCACAAACCCACACCGCCCTGCTTGTTGCAGTACCACATTGCAGTAGTGTTGTCCGTGAACACCTGCACTACCTTCCCTTTCACAACAGGAAGAAATGCTTTTAATGCTAGTCGGATCACCGGAAGCTCCAACAAGTTGATATGGAGCCCGGATTCCGCCAGAGACCAGAGACCCCTGATCTCCACCTCTCCCAGATGTCCGCCCCATCCCAAAAGTGACGTATCTGTCACTACTGTGATATCTGGTTAGGGAAGGGAGAGGAGTCTGCCTTTGACCCAATCGCAGTTCACTAACCACCATTGCAGATCCTTTGCAGTTCCCTCCGAGATCTGAACCACGTCGGTAAGAATTCCCTGATGCTGTGCCCACTGGAACTTCAGGTCCCACTGCAGAGCCCTCATATGCCATCAGGCATGCTTGACCAGTAGGATGCAGGAAGCCATGAGTCACAACAGCCTCAGAGTCTGTCTCACCGAAATCCAGGATAGAGGCCAAAATATTGGTATCATAACCTGAATATCCTAGACTCGCTGCTTGGGAGGATAGGCTCGATACTGCACTGTGTCCAGAACAGCTCTGATGAAAGTGAGTTTCTGAGAGTAAGTCAGGTGTGACTTCAGCACATTCATAGTGAACCCCAGCGAATGCAGGAGGTTCGCTGTCGTCTGGAGATGGGTGACTAGAGCCTGGGGCATCGGAGCCTTTAACAGCCAATCGTCTAGGTAGGGGAAGACTAACCTGCACAGATGAGCTGCTACCACTGCCATCACTTTCGTGAACACCCAAGGGGCACTGGTGAGACTGAAAGGGAGCACGGTCAACTGAAAGTGCTCGTGGTCCACCTTGAACCGCAAGTACCACCTATGGGCGGGCAGGATGGGGATGTGAAAATACGCATCCTGCAAGTCCAACACTACCATCCAGTCTTCCTGTTCTAGGGCACACATGACCTGAGCAAAAGTGAGCATCTTGAATTTCTCCTTTTTGAGGAAGAGATTGACGTCCCTTTAATCCAAAATAGGGCGAGGGCCCTAGTTCTTTTTTGGTATCAGAAAGTAGCGGGAATAACAACCACTGCCTACTTCTGACATCGGGACCCTTTCTATAGCTCCCTTGGCCAAAAGAGCTGTAACTTCCTTGCAGAACAAAACCAAATCGTCCTCCATCAGTTGTTCTTTTATCAGAGGGATAGAAGGAGGGAAAGACTAGAAGGGAAGGGAATAGCCCTTCCGTATGATCTGCAAGACCCATTTGTCTGTTGTGATAGAATGCCAGTGAGGGAGATGAAATTGAATCCTCCCTCCAACTGGACGGACATGGTGTTTCAGAACCCCACTAGGAGGGCTTGGGCACTGTGGAGGAAGGCTGTGTGGTGACCGACCTCTGGCCAGACCCTCTGGGTCTGACGGTACTACGACCACATCCTCTTCCAGGATGCTGTGAAGCTGAAGGACGGTGGCTAAATTCTGGCTGGCGTGGTACCGCACCGCTTCCAAAGCCTCAAATGGGACAGAAGACAGACTGCTGTCGAGCTGGCGCTGAGAGGCCCAAGGAAATGGCATTAGTTTGAGAATCCTTAAACCTCTCAAATACGGAGTCCACCTTTTCACCAAAAAGGTGAGAGCCATCAAAGGGCATGTCCATCAAACTTGACTGGACATCCCCTGAAAAGCCAGTAGAAGGAAGCCAGGTGTGGTGACGTAGGGCCACTGTTGACGCAGTCGCTCTACCTAGCGAGTTGGTCGTGTCCAATCCACTCCTGATTGTAAACTTGACTGCATCTCTCCCATCCTTGACAGCCTGGGTGAGAGGGTCCCGTATGCCCTCCGGGACCTGGGGCAGCACCTGTGCCACAGGATCCCATAAAGTATGGGGATAATGGCCCAATAGGCAGGAGGTGTTTACTCACCTCAATGCCAGGTTGGAGGAAGAAAACAACTTCTTTCCAAGTGGGTCCAGCCTCTTTGATTCCGTATCCGGAGGGGCGGGAGGGAAGGTACCACGGGAAGTGGAGGCTTGGACCACCAAGCTCGCCGGGGTGGGGTGTTGGGTAAGGAAACTAGGGTCATTTGGATCAGGTCTATGGTGGCGGCTGACTATCCTATTCACAGGAGCGCCTGTGCTGGTTTCGGACCATGTTCCCAGAAGGATGTCCATTAGGCCTCCTTGAAGGGCAACATCGGCACTGACGTAGTCACCCCCGGTTGAAGCACCTCTGTCAGGAGATTTATCCTGACTGGCACCGTGGGCAAGTCTAGGTCCAAGACCTCAGCTGCCCTAAGCACCACCATAGCCTAAGAAGCCCCCCCCCCTCCGTAGCCACATTGGGAGGAGAGAGCATGCCAGTATCTGGAGAAGTGTCCAGTCCACTGGCGTCCCCTAGATCCTCATACCAGTCCTGTTCTTGCTCCAATTCACACTCCATAGGGTCCTCAGACCCCTCCATCCCACTCATCTCCTGTGCCTGGCTGTTCAAAATAAGGCTCAGGCAATGATCTGGACCTAATCGGCACCGTCGAAGTCGGAACCGGCATCATACAACATTGTTCCCGCTCCGGATCATTAGAATGAGGATGGGGCTACCACCAGTGGGCACCGGTGGTGAAGGAAGTGTCTAAGTCAGATCTGGTGCTGGAGGAGGTCGACTGAGAGAAACCGTCACCGGTCCGGATCTATTATCAGATCCTGGGGTCCTCAACGGTGCCAAAGCCGCTGATGTTGAATCCATTGGGGCCCCTGCAGCCTGTCCAAAAATAAGGCGCATAGCCTCGTAAAACTCTTACATCTGAGCGGGGGTCCCTCCGGTCCCCGGAAAAGGGGGAAGACGCGGAGTCAGTCCTGGTGACGGATCCGCAGAACCGCGCTCGGAACGTCTCACGTTCCTTAGATGCCTCGTTAGCCAACGGGCGTGGTGAAGTCGAAGTCCGCTTGGACTTCTTCTTCTTCTTGTGCCTCTTACTTGAATGATCGGATGACCTCGAATGCGAGGAAGAGGACTTGGGGCTACGGGAGTGGTGCTGCGACCTCCTCCTACTGCCGGACCTTAAACTCCTCGGAGTCGTGCCGACGAAGACGGCTGCCGCGCCGCCAGAAGTTTGAGGGATCTCTCCCTCAAGGCCTTCGGAGCCATGGCCTGAAAGTTGGAACACGATGTCGAATCATGGTCCTTTTCCAAACACTAGGGACACACTCTGTGGGATCCATACATGACATGGTGCGATGACATGCACCACACGGCTTGAATCCTGTCTTTCTGGAAGATATTGTTCAAACCATCAAGTGAAAAACCTTGACAATCGTCGAAGAAAAAGGGTAGCTCTTTCCAGACCGTGATGTTACAGACAGCTCCAATGACTCTGTCGACGCCACGCGGAGCCGGACGACACACACGGATCTGAATGATGCCACCCGACGGCACGCGCAGGGTACTGCTCAGCAGAAATTTCCAGATTCGAAGCTGACGCCAGGGAATTCTAAGGTAAGGAATCTGCAGCTAGAAGTCTCAATCAGATAGGACCTGCACAAGAGGGGGGATCTCAGTGGGATGACGGATATCAGATATCAGATCAGGATCCAATTGAGCACACAGCTCTGTGATTGTGGCCCTGCCAACCTATAGGTTAGTATTATATGCCTGTCCTCCAGTGTAGCCAAGTCCACAAGGGGTCTGTACACGGAGGCTTGCCTCCACCCCCTATTCCTCCACAGTGGTGGGTACCTAAGGGGCACAAGAGTGAGAAGGAAGTGACAAACTGAACAATGGAACCACCTTTCAGTGTACATTGACCATGTATGTTACTGGACTATGTAAATGGCAATGTATGTACAATTGACAGTAATGACGCAGTTTTCAATTTAAGAATGTTGATCTGCACCATAAAATGGTGAATGTCTGTCCTGTAAGTAGGGACAGGTGTAAGTGATGTAACTCAGCGGCATTGGGCGTCGTGGCGGAAGGCTGTCTTGCACCGCCATGCTATTCCTCATTGGCTTACATGGGGCTCTATGGAGTACGGTGTCTAATGAGGATCACTGGCAGTGGTGACGGTGTCCACCACCGCAGATGTGACTGATATTTTCTGACTAAAACCTCACTTGGTTCCTGACTTTCCACAGGACAACAACTCCAATGCGTGTGCTGCTGTGACCTGAGTCTGGAACCTGCCATGGCCCCTGTGACAGGCAAAAGGGCCCCTGCCTTCAATTCAGAGGAGTTGGAGCGACTGGTGGATAGGGCCCTACCCCTGTATGAACAGCTGTATGGGCCTCCAGACCAACAAGTGCGTACATCATGGGGTCGATGCATGCAATAAGGTGGAATGGAGATGTGTGTATGCTGGCAGTGTGTCATTTGGGTGGGGGGGTATGGCTGGTGGTAGTGTACATGCAGGGCTCTGGGTGATGTGTGTGTGCCATTTGAGGGGAAATGGTAATTGTGGGCCATATGTGTGACAGGCTGGATTGTATGGTTTATGGTGTCCTCCTGTCTGTGTTTCCTCTGTAGTTAGCGCCCATCATAAGAAGGGATTGTGGCATGCCATCCCCAAGGACGTGCAGACCCTGGGGGTCTATAGCTTGCAGGGCACCCACTGCAGGAAACGGTGGGAGGATCTGAGACGCTCGACCCGGAAGACCGTGAAGCCCAGCTGGGGATGGCCTCCCAATGAGGGAGGAGTGCCCGTCAGAACCTGACCCCCCCGATGGCCCGCATACTGGTGGTGACCTACCCAGAGCTGGATCGGCACTTGAGGGCAGCACAGCAGCCTCAAGAGGGTGAGTACAGTGTGTGTAACACCCATAGGATGATGGTGTTGGGTTTCAGTAATTGGGTGCCTCTTCATGCCAGGTCGTACATTGCTGCGTGGTCCAACTCAGGGAAAATGGGGGAATGGCAAAATCATGTTAGCTAGCTAGGTGGCAGTCCACATCAGACATGGCTTAGTAGGTCCCAGGAGCGGTGGAGATGGTGGTGGTTGGCTCTCATCTTGCTGTGGTACCTAGCCAATGGAATACCAGTACGTGCATAGTGCTCGATCTTGATCCCTTTGTGTGATGGTAATGTGTATGCCATCTGTGGTGTTGGTGCTGTAATTGACCCAGTGCTCCCTTTCTCTCCCCCCACCCTATTTTCCTCTGTCATCCTGTCCATATGTGCATTAGCATCCTCTGGTAGAGGAGTAGGCGCACTGGTGAGTGAGGGAGCTGCAGCCCACGGGACCCAGGAGGCAGAGTCCACCGACATCAAGGAGATCAGTGGGACGGAGGGCAAGGGAACCACCACGGAGAGGACAGGAGGTGACAACACTGACTTTGATTCCTCCTCCGATGGGAGCTCCTCAACCCCAACCCATCCCATGCACACATACAGACAAGCATGCACACAAAACATCACACAAGAGTGGCACAGACAAACACAGGCAGCAAACTTCAAATCACAAGCACTCACAAAAACAACAGACAGTTGCACACACAACAACATCCACTGCCTCCACTGTCTCCACCCACATCCTTCTCCCTCACAGTCACATCCGCACTCACCATCACCACATCATGCAGCACACCCACCTCACTTGCAGACACCTCCACAACACACATCCACACGTCCTGTTTGTCCACTCCCACTCTGTCTGCCCCCCAAGAGACACAAATGCTCACACTTAGACACCCAACAGCCATCCACCTCACACACGCACACTGTCCATGCACGTGCACCCAAGTCCAGCAGACATACACCTCCTACAACCACTCTACCTCCACTTCCATCCCTCCTCCCACATGCCGCCCCAACGTCCCTAAGAAGTTTTTCCTTGCCCAACTTGACCTCTTCCCTCCCGCCCCACCCTCCCCATTCTGCCCATAAGAGCAGGGTCCCAATGACCCAACCCAGCACCTCAGCCAAACTGTCTGCCACTACTTACACCAAAAAATCAGCTGCTGACACAAAGGGGCCCCATGGATGTGACGGCAGCCACTTCTAGTAAGTCCATACCTCTGCCGCAGAAAGGGAGGACTAGGGTGGCAAAACCTAAGGGACAGAGGAGGGAGTCAGTGGAGGCACCTCCTAGACTTGGAGGCAAGGATACACTTCACATGACAAAGGCCAAGGAGGCCCATCACAGGAGGGGTTACATGGATCCTCCTCCACCACCAAAGAAGGCCAAGGATACCCCTCCACCACCAACGAAGGCCAAGGATACCCCTCCACCATCAAAGAAAGGCAAGGAGCCCCCTCCTCCAGCAGTGAAACCCATAGAGCCTCCACATCCAGCAGTGGAACGCAAAGAACTCCCTCCACCAGCTGAGGGCAATCGCTTGTTGTTTTTGCTTTGTCACCCTAAGTGGGAAGGGTATGCCCAGACGTGGGTCCCGTGCTTCCCATGCCACTGGATTCAAGCTAGCCTGGCTGATGAGGGGTGAAACCCCGAAACCGGTCCCAGGATGCTTGTTTCCGGTCCAGTGAGGACCTGGCTTGGCAGTTCGGGCTGGACTGTTCCCATGAGGAACAGGATCAAGACTGATTTGCATATGGCTGGATCCAAACTGGGGTGGCATGGTGAGCAAAAGAACGATGGATTAAACCCAGATCTGTGACTGGGGGTGAGTGTTTGACAATGTTCAGCATTCCGTCCATCACTTGTTGTTTTTGCAAGAAGCCCCCACAACCAGCGGTGGAACCCCAAAAAAAACCTCCACCTGCTGAGGGAAAGGAGCCCCCACAACCAGCAGTGGAACCCATGGAGCCCCCACAACCAACAATGGAACCCAAAGAACCCCTCCGCCAGCTGAGGGCATGTAGTCCACCCTCTAGAGACTGTTGGGCAAGGAGCCCCCTCCAGAACCAGTGGGCATGTTACACACTCCAGAGACTGTGGCCTTTTACTCCCCTCCAGTGACAATTGGGGAAGGAGCCCCCTCCAGAACCAGTGGGCGTGTTACACACTCCAGAGACTGTGGCCTTTCACTCCCCTCCAGAGACTGCTGGGCAAGGAGACCCCTCCAGAACTAGTGGGCATGTTACCCACTCAAGCTGAGGCTCCCCCACACCCTCTTCCCCCTGAGGTGCCTGCCCATTTCCAACATGATGTCTCTGAACAGTGGAGTCCAGAAGTTGTCAGGCATCAAGTTGGGCCTTGGACTATGCCCTGTCGCTATGTGGCCTTTTTGAACGTTGGACTGGCCATTGGCCCAATCTGGATATTAATGCCTGCATTTTCATTTCCCTTTTCTTTATGGTGGCTGTTGACAGCAAATTACAGTGTTTGTACTTCAGAATTGTTGTCCTTGCATTATTTGCTCGTGGGTCCTGTGACAGTCCTTTTACTCTGCAGCTTGTTCTGTGTATAGTGTATGTGTGAATGGTGTGTGTTGTGCATGTCTGTCACTCTCCCTTTCCTCCCTCCCTCCCTTGTGTGCTCACTGTCATTGTCTTCGTCAGCGTTCATGCTCCAGGATGACCATGGTGTGGTAGAGCATCGGGAAGACTTGGAGTTCCCCTTCCATGGCAGCAGAGGAATCCTCTGTTTCCCAGATGGTGAGTCTTACGTTTTCTGTGAAGTGTTTTTGATGGTGATGGTACTGCCCCGGAAATCCTGATAGTTTGCTATGTCATAATATGGTGGGTGGTACCTTGACTTCCGCCTGGCTATAGGTGGCTACCGCCGTGGTCAGTGGTGTTAACGTTGTGGCAGTTGGTGTGGTACATTGGCTGTCTATGGGAGGTATCACCGCCATGGTCATAATTTACCGGTAATTACCACCAGGCTGTTGGTGGTATTACCACCACTTTAACAATCACCGTCAATGTCATAGTGACCACCTCTGTATTTTTTCACCCTTCCATTTCAGAATCTGTTAGGTAATCACACATACCTCAAAAATAGGTATTAAGTCATTCATTTAAAAGTAGGCAATGTATTGGTAATTCTGCTTCCTTACCAATTAGTAGGCCATTCCCATAACTGCCATTCTCGAACTGCTCATTAATGACTGTCCAGGGAGGACCTGGCCTGGCAGTTCCGGTGGACTGTTCCCAAGGGGAACAGGGTCAAGACTAATTTGCATGTGGCTGGGTCCAACCTGGGGTAGCATGGTGAGCAAAATAATTGATGAATAAAACCCAGATCTGTGACTAGGGGTGAATATTTGATTGGTTCTGCATGCCGTCCACCATTTGTGATTGTTTGCAATAATGAAACTGTGGCAGAAAATGTATGCACCATGGGTCTTCCAATGTATTTAGCCAGAGTGATTATTAAGAGTCCCTGATGGTCCTCTTTTACCTGGACACTTGTTGAATACTTACGTTTTCAGTTCTTGTAGAGGTATGCAGTGGCTGCAGGGGGCACAAGTTGCACATGTGTCCTGCAATATCATAGAACCCTTGCTTGGATTTTAATTGCTGTAGATTAGTTTTGGGGAAGAGCAGGTATGCTGGGGCCAGTTTTACTATGGCATCCAACACAGACGGAAGAAAGGCACAATCTAATGCTCCCTGTAATATGTCTGCCAATTTTGCTGCTGTAGTTTGGAATGATCCAGAGGCCAAGGTGTGTAGCACAGATATCAATTTGATGGGTGCTGGAATGGTAGGGGTCCTTGTAGTAGCTGTCTGGAGACTTGGCCTAATCTTCTCCAGCAATTTCATGGCAGACTCCCTCTTTGGCCTGTAAAACTGTATGACTGCCTTCTCCTGGAGGGCAATGAGGGATATGTGTTAGTCGAACATACATTCCTTCTTCCTTTAATGGCAATGTGGTGGTCTCCTAGGTACACCTAGTTACAGTATGATGACCTCCATGGCGTAGTTGAGCTTCCCAAAATGTTCGGTGATGTTGAGCATTTTATACTACAGCCACTACATCATTTCCTATGCCTGGTTTGCCAATGTGCAGCAATTCCTGTGCATTTCTAATTTTGAGTTGTTGTACTCCACGATTTGTGATGCAGTGCTAAAGTCATAAATATCACTGCGATAAGCTTGCGTTGGATTTTGCGAGGAACATCTACATTGGATATAAAATTTAGGGGCATATTTATCCTTGTTTTGCACCGAATTTGCATCATTTTTTACGCAAATTCTGTGCAAAACTAACTCCATATTTATACTTTGGCGCTAGATCCGTCTAGTGCCAAATTTATGGAGTTAAAGTTATTTTTGGACACCTACCTTGCTTTAATGAGATGCAAGGTAGGCGTTCCAGTGCAAAAAATGACTCTATGGCCATAGCGCCATATTTATCCCCCCTGGTAAAATCACGCATGGGGGCAGGAGGGGTCAAATAATGGTACAAAGCTTGCTTTGCACCATTATTTAACAACTGGGTCAAGGCAGGCATTAGGGGACTTGTGGGCCTATTTCATAGTGGAACACCATGGAATAGGCTCACAGGTACCCTCCCCGGGACCCCATACAAGTTAAGTATAGATAAGTACATGTGAGTATTTTATTTGATTTTTTAAAGTGCTATTGGGGGGCCCTGAAATGGGCCACCCTACATGGCACTGGGTGCAGAGGCCATGCACAGGGGACACTGGTTCCCTGTGCTGGCCATCGGGTGGTGGGCATGACTCCTGTCTTTTCTAAGACAGGAGTCATGTGGTATGGATGGTGCCCGGATGGTGCTCAGGAATGGTGCAAAGCAGTGCAAAACATTTTCGTGCAAAACTGCTTTAGTGCAGTTTTGCACCAAAATGTTTGTATATGCCCCTTACTGCTTCAAACAGCCGGTTTTGGTACAACTCTTGCCCCACACATACCTTTAAAAATATCACATTTTTAAAGATGTTTTGACCTAGATTTCTACCTTTTTTGCGCCACATTTGCGTAATTGTTTTGACGCAAAAGTGTCGCTAACTTACAAAATACAATTAACGCAAAATTGGTGCAAACTTACAAAATATAATTGTATTTTGTAACTGTGCACCACTTGTGCGTAAAAAACAAAGTATACATCTGGGCTTTTGTTTTTTAAATATGACTAACTGCTCACAACGTAATGCAAGGCTTCTAACTTTCAAGAACTGGTTGTGTACAATTGAGCCACCATTCCAGAGCATAAGAGGCCAGCACAGGTACTATTTACAACAACGAATAAACAGTAGAATTTCCTACCTGTCTCTATTTCAACACCACAGGTGCTCTAACACCACATGCAGACCCTGCGGCTTTAGTTAAGTATCAGAAGAAGGAACTCGCCAGTCTTAAGGATGAATTATTAGAGACGTTGACATGAAATAGCCGAGCCCCAAGTACTTACAGGAAATCTACCTGGAGCTTGCACCCTTTTATGTGAGAGTGATTTTTAAAAATATTTTATTTGCAATGTTCATGACATAAACGTTCCCAGGTAAAAACCTATGCTGCTGTAAAACAGGAGTCATGTGTGTACCCTATAGTATATTTTTACAAAGGTGTTTAGTGTGCGCAGCAATTTCAATTGCTTTTTTCCATCTACAGCACTCTGCCTCCAGTACTGAATGACAGCAGAAAATATACTGACCCATCGGAACACTCATAGTCCCTCTTAAAAATGTCCCTAAATGGCTGGCTACAGGACAGCGAAACAATGGTATCTAATCCACTAACTATGTACAATATATTTTCAAGTACCTGGTCTTTAAATAACAGGGGTATGAGCGTGGAGAGGGGAAGGGGAACCTTGCTAGAAAAACACCCTGCCAGCCACTATTTAGAAGTAAGAATCACGTGTTTCATATACAATGGTTCATTTTGAAAGGCATAAACTGCATTTAACAGTCCATAACTCCATGCTATCACGGCATCCCAGATTTAGAATTGATCAGAATAGATTGTGTTGTGATGTGACCCTGGGTAGTCACTGTCCTGACCTAATGAGGAGTCCGAGCTAGAATCTATTATGAGTCAGTGTCATATTTCAAAAATCTGTAGATTGCAGCATCCAACTCTGCCTTTGCTCCCAGTTTCCCTGGGTTTCCTGTGCATCCTCCTTTTGGAATGAAGTGAGTCATTACCAGGAAGGATGCCCACTGTTGCTGCACTGCTGTGGTGTAGTTAAGGGAGCACATATCCTTACTTTTTTCAAAACCAAAGTGGCCGACCTTCCAGGCTCTCTGCAAGCCATTTCCTAACTCTGTAACGTAAAGAAGCTAACACAAGGGTGCCATATTGAAAGGAGCAGCATATCAGGGGACACAAAAGTGGAGCAAACTCCATCACTTCCTCGTCTTAGAATTCACTGGTGTCATGGTTTTGATGACAGTCCCCTCACAACTACTGCAACCTTGCAGATGCGACTTCTGGAAGTGCTGTCTAAAACAGCGCTCTAATAACACTGCTTCCTGTTTGAAGAGGCACCATCTCGAATAGAGGTGCAGAGCGCTTTCCCATCACCCTCTGGACTCCTGTATATCCACGCATCGTCTGTCACGGTCCAGTATTGTTTAACCTGCTCTCTTTCAACCCAAGGCTTCATGTGACCATTCTACCACTTCCCATGCATCATTTGATGTAAACACTATGCATTATATCCGATTGCTGTGGTTACCAAGTACATGGAAAATCAATGTTGAAAAAAAATCTATCTGACCTATCAGGCGGCCCTTTTCTCTTTCCTGCTTCTACTGGTGTTCCTCTCAGTGCTTCACCACACCTCCCAGTGTCTATAGGAATATACATGTGTTTGTTTATAAGGGTACACACTCCAAAGTACTACATCTCAAAGTCAATCCTGGACTGTAACAATAAGGACTCCATGGGAAGGAGATGTTTTGAACAGGGGAACTGTTGTTCCACACACTGTGGCCACCAGAACCAGCCACTGCTAGTACCTATGCAACCCAAATTTGTTGTTTTGACTGAAGTCTTTTTCTTGTATAAGACAAAAAACAGGCAGGATAACAACTGTGTAAATAAGTTAAATAATATAAATAATTTTTATGTAATTTATCTCATGTGGGTATTAACAAACTCTGACATGGTTCTGGACCTACCTTGGATTCCCAAAAAAAACATACATTTGAATCCTTTTCATAGCCCGAAAAATGCCAATAAACCTGCCCTATTGGAGCCTCACTGGGCACCACTGGTCTAGGCAAAAAAAACTCTATCAATCCAAACCCAGGCTTCACGCTCAACTTTGAGTGGTCCATATTGCAAGGCCAAGACTTCAAATTTTGAGTAGTCAACCCAACAGAGATAATTCTGACTTCAAAACCATCAGCCAGTGCACAAATGTTGCACCAAAAAGTCACTGTCAAGGTCCAGGAGATTAAGGGTCACATATCTGTTCTACAGAGTCCAGTCCTGACCTGAGGAATGTCATAAGACTATTAACCCAAGGCAGTGCTTTAAATGAATACAGAGTACCATCCCTTCTGTATTTCCATTTAAAACACTGACCCAGGGTCAAAGATGTTGCACCTCTGGAACCTATCCTGTCAGCCCATCGACTACTGAAGCTCTGCTTCACCAATCTGCACACATTTGAAGCCTCCTGTTCAGTTAAGTTGGATCTTCTCTTATTCTCTTTATATACAGTCAATGTTTTTAGTTAGTCTGGTATTGCCGATGTAAAGGAATAATTATTTTAAAAGTTTAACAAACAAAAAAATATGGCTGCCCATTTTTCTTTGCTCCTAACTCTTTTTAGCCCCTCATTCTCCAGGATAAATGCCACAAAGGTGCCTCTTTGTGGCTTGATTGGTGCTATAAATGTTTAGGTAGACACACTAGAAATTATCTACGAGATATGGCACAGTCCTGTCCTTCCCCCGTGCTGGTGTGCAATTGCTTGCCATGCGCCAACACAAGCACCCTAGGAATGATGGTTTTCATGCAGGAAAGGACATCTTCCTGCACAAAAAACATCAATGGAGGCAGTTTTCTCTTTCAATGTGTGCTGCAGAATGCAGTACACATAGTAAGAGGAAAAAACTAGGAGAAATAGCTATATTTCTTCTTGTTGTGCCTGCCTTACACCCCCCCTGAGAAGCAGAAGGCTTTTGATGCATTCCCAGGTTGACCAAATCTTGTTGCTCTGGGAATGCGTCAAAATCCATGGGAGTTGCGTGGAAACACCTGCCACAACACCAATGGAATACCTCTTTGACGCAAATTAAGGTAACGCAGCGAATTGCGCTGCATTGACTTACTTCATATCTACAAAGCCATGAAAAGCCATGCAAAATGGGTTTCCATGGCCTTGTAGATATGGGCCTGCAGACCATAAAAAGTGATCCAGCAGCAGCGCAAGCTGCTTGTAAATAAGCCCTCTGGTTTGTCTGTCCTCTCCTATGAAGGCATGAAGGCTGCCTGACACAGAGTTTTGGTGCCGAGCTTGGATGGAGCCTTCTCTAGGGTTTACTGCTACAAGTTGTCAGCAGCGATCTGTAATGGGAGCTGTTTTTTGCCGGCTGGTGGCAGCACACAGTTATTCTCATGAATTCTTCTTCTCGTGGTGAGTGGGCTCAGCCAGACCAAGGGTGCAAGTGAGGCGAGGGAGAGAGTGAGTGAGTGAGCGAAGGAAGGATGAGAGAGAGAAAGAAGACGGAGAGAAACCCCACTGTGAGTAAAAGATAGGGTGCGTATGCATGCACAGCGCACTTTCTAAGCGCAGGATGTCTCCATAGACTAGGTATTTTTGATCTCCTACTCTGGTGTGCACTTCCGTCAATCTCACATTTCCTTTTATTTTTGCGAGCAGCATGATAAGTCTCCTTTATGAAATGGTTCCTGACACCGCCTTCATCCATGCGTGGCATTTTCAGGGCCATCTGGTTGGAAGTAAAAAATATGGCCTAACTGTACACTTCTAAACAAGTGCAGATGCTGATGAAGGCTACACGGAGGAAACGAGAAATGGCAGAGCGATGCAGTGGAAATGTATCAGACTTAGGTCCATATTTATACTTTTTTTGCTCTGCATTTGCGTCATTTTTTTACACAAAAGCGGCGCAAACTTAAAAAAATATAAGGCCCATATTTATAGTCTGTTTGTGCCGGATTTGCATAATTTTCTTACGCAAATCTGGCACAAACTTAACTCCATATTTTTATTTTGGTCCTAGACATGTCTAGCACCAAAATATTGGAGTTAAAGTCTTATTTTGCCTGCGAAAACTACCTTGCGTCATTGAGATGCAGGGTAGGCGTTCCCAGGCAAAAATGACTCTAAGGCCCTAGCACCTTAGTTATACTCCCGTGCAAGAATGATGCACGATAGCCAGGCGGGCTTAAATAATGGTGCTAAGCTTCCTTAGCGCCATTATTCAACTCCTGGGTCAGGGCAGGCATTAGGGCACCTGTGGGCCTATTTCCATAGTGGAACACCATGGAATAAGCCCACATGTTCCCTCACAAGGCTCCAGGGACACCCCACTCACACCAAAGAGACAGCGGAGGATGGGGGACCGCATCCCAGGTGAGTAGAGGTTAGTAGAGGTACATATTTGTTTTTTTTTTAAAGTGCTATAGGGGGGCCTAACTTGGTCCCCCCTAGATGGCACTGTGCCCAATGGACATGCCCAGGAGACTTAAGTCCCCTGGGCATGGCCATTGGGCTGGGGGGCATGACTCCTGTCTTTACTTAGACAGAAGTCATGTCAATGGGGGTTGTGCGTCTAACAATGACGCTAGTCAGGTTAGAGTCATTATTTTGACTCTAACCTGACTAGCGACATTCTTTCACGCACAACTTCCAGTTTTCCCTAGGCCTCCCCTACCTGGTTAGCATCATGTATTTTGATGCTAAGCAGGCCTTAGCGCAGGCTTGCACCATTCCTTAAATATGGCACCCGGCTAGCGCCCTGGAATGGCAGGTTTGCGCCAAAAAGTATAAATATGGGCCTAATTGTATTTGCAAAGTTTTTGCCGCTTTTATGTAAAAAAATTACGCAAATGTGACGCAGAAAAAGTATAAATATGGGCCTTAGAGCGATATCAATATAGGTCCTCGTTTCAAACCCAGTCATAATGCAAAGGACCTAAGGGCACAAAGGGCAGGCTATCAGGCTACACTTGTAAGAATGCAGCCTCTTACTGTACCATTAGTTAGTAGGGTGAACCCCTGGCAAGAAGGTACATTCTGGGCACTGACTGTCATACTTTAGGACAAAGGGTCAAAAATTCAGGATAAAAGGTCATTTTATGGCCACGTGTGAGGGGCTAACACATTATAAAATAGATGACTGGCAAAAGGACACCTCGAAATAGGTTTGGTTTGCATACTACATAGCAGTATTGATCAAACAGCCATATATTAATGTGCTTATTTGAGGACTTTAAAACAAGCTAACATATACACACTAAGAAGAATTTAACAGCTGACATCAGAAACTGTTCACAATTCTCCTCGATACCGCAAATGACAGTATCAGAAGCAGTGGTCTTTTGCTGAACGTGCACCTTGTGTTCATAGATAGTAGCACTATTTTTTTTACATTTTATTTTTGAAGGCACACTTTTTTATCATAGCTAACAGGCTTAAGAAGTTATTTGTTCCAGAGAGCAGCAATATTTCAAATTAACCTGGCTGTTAAGCTTCTCCTTAACATCCATGCTGCGAGCTCAAGTCTTAAATCCGTATTTATTAGATGACCTAAAGAGCTAGCGCTGAATGAGTTCCAACAACCACGGATCTCCTGCCTGACTATCAACACCCATAGGGAATTGGTAGTGAAGCTGTGATGGTCAGGTCTCATAATTACCAACCTGTTCTGCGTGCTGATTGGAAGAGCTGAGTTGCAGAGGCTAAAGCTTAGAGTACTTTTCTAAGCCTGGAAATCCTACCCTGCGACAAATGTCGCTGATGACCATTTTATTAAAGGCTGAGGTGCAAATATTTATATTTAAAAAAGTATAGATTAGATTGTCTCACTTTAGTACATCATATAATATCACTCCACTGCATGGCTTTTGTTGGAATTAGTTAAGCGCAATCCCTTCCACCCTGATGATTTCATTAATGACTCAAGAAACTAAGGCAAGTCAGATGTTTTGTGTCCTATGTAAATATTAGGATGATAATCCCCTGAAAGGTGTACAGGTGTGTTCTCTTTCCACGAGTGCCTGATTACATCAATAAGGTATCCTGGCTTTCGATTTTTAGCCCTGGTATCATGCTAATCTAGCTTGTGTGCAAATGTCCAGTCCTGCCCCGGACATGAGTAGGTCCTTGACTTGTGATTCTGTGATTGAGATGGGCACACCTAATGTGCCCTTGTTGACTGATAGTGGACTACTCTCCCTTTCATGGGTGAGTGGCATATAGAGCAATGGTGGCAGCATTCAATGATTTGAGAATTCATAATGTGGCCAGACCTTTTTGTGTGCTCCACTGGCGTGTAGGCATAGTGGCCTCTTCAGAGAGCTTACCCAGCACCTAATACTAATATTAAGAGTGCGAGTTAAGTATGTCGTTGTGTATAGACTGTGAATCATGCATGGTTTCTGTGTGTGTAAGGGTGTCAGAGTAATAAGATCTATTTTGGATACCCATGGCCTGGCTTGCTCACAAGATAAACGTGAGGGTTATTTTTGCAAACATTGGAAGTGTAGTAGCTGGTGGGAGAAGACCAAGACACTAAAGTGAGGGGAATGGGTACAGGGCTTCCTTATACATTACTCCTTTTGATTTGCAAGGAACTGCTGCTAAGTCTTCCTAAGCACCATTTAGTGGATGGTAGGGTTGAGCGGGTACTGCAGATTATGCTGTGTAAGGTGAGGAGCGCTTTAGGTGAAGCCAGCCCCTTTGTCTTTCTTTGAGTACTTCTCTTGAGCTGAGAATTGCCAGGTGCAGAAACCTCACACCCTGTTGTATGTCTGTTGTTGATGCCGCAGGTTTTGGTCTATGAAGCTTCACTCTACACAAAGGCTGTTTCTGAACAACAGCCTGGAAAGAACACCTGAAAGCCAACCAAGCTAAACTGACTACTCAGTATCAGAAAAAAGATCCTAGTCCCCCATTTGTTGTTCCAGTTCCATGTCCTCTATGGATGAAGCTCCTCAGAGTAATCATATGATGCCCCACTCCTGGGGTTCCCTTTAAAACCACGAAATTAATTACTGTCAACCAAGACTACAACAATTCAATAGACTAAAACGGAAGATTCGGACCTTGGTGTCCCAGTTCAGGCAGATGCAAACTCTGCCTAATAACTTTACACCCAGACAGGATTTCCGTGTCTTCAAAGGTGCATCTATGTGCTTCTGCACATCTACCTCAGCTGTCACTCCAGCCCGAAGATTGAAACATGCATTGTTGGTTTAGGCAGACTACTTCACTTTTACAGTACCAGCGGCTCCAGACAAATCAGGCAAAAGGCATGAAATAAAAGTGCTACGAAGTGGTTTAAGGTCAAAAGAGAGTGCTATAAAATAGTTAATAATAAATTGTAGGATTCTGGTCTCCTCTGCAAAGGCGAAGTAGAGGGTTGTTGTGGTCAAATTTTGGACATAAAATCTGCCCATTAACAGTCGTTGTAAAAGTTACTGTACACATGTAACCCTAAACAATGCACCAGAAGCATTTTGTTAATAAAGGTCCTTGCCATTTTCATTGGGTATGATGCAGTAAAACAAGGTTTAACCTGCTGGAACAAACCGCACAATATTCTAAAATACACTTACAAAAGGCTGCTCATCCCTTTGATACAGAAAAGGAGAACGTGTTTTTCTGTTTGGTTGGTGCTGTTTACCTGAAGTTGGTACCAATCCCTGACCCATTATCATAAACTGACCACAAATTGGATGTCTTTTAACCAGGGGTATTTACCAACAACAAGACGGAAAAGGACCAGTTTGGCAAGCTCTAGGGACACATTTACAATGCCATTGCTGCACTCCTGGGAGGGATTGACAGTCGATGTCTGGTAACAAGAAACACACTGGTCCCTACTAACAATACCTTAGATGTAAAGAACCAAATGGTGAATAAAATTTACTCAGAGAAGTTTATGATAAACAATTTCAAGACACACAGCGGTGCAGTGAATATTGGTACAAAACAAATGTCTTGGTGCTCTCTTCAGAGGTAATACACTCAAGTGATAAATCGTGATCAATATGTGTATCACTAAACACAAGAACAGCAAGTTCTCAACAATCATATTGGTCTGTGTTTTTAAAGTCAATGGCATTTTGATCCTAATAAAATTTTCTGGATCATCTTCAGGACTCGGATGATACAACAAGCCTGACAGAGAGATTATGAAAGGTAATGCAGTTCCTAGAGGGGGGCCCGGGTGACTAGCCTAGGAACACAATGGGCGAAAATGGCCTGAGTTGGAAATACGTTGGATACCCATAGGGGGCTCCAATCAGCCCACAGTGGGAAGGGCGCATGGTGTCTGGGTCTCAAAGTTGAGTGCCAGATTCTTCCAACGGGCTCGAATCAGCACAAAAATGGAGATGCACCATGAGCCATGATGGGCAGGAGTTCTCATTGTCCCGAAAGGATCCCATGCTGCCATGCTGCTGGTGCATCTTCATTTTTAGGCTAATTCGAGCCAACTGAAGGAATACGGCCAGCAGCCTTGAGACCCAGACCTCACGTGGGATGATTGGAGCCCCCTAAGGGTGTAGCATACTCATGTAAAGTACAGAATCTGCATGTCTACAGGCATGTGTACAGGCATCCCTTGTGTTATTGGGCTATGGCAAGAATACCAATAATGGCAGAGGTGGCAAATATTATGCCAGTGGTCCCCTTCATACCTCAGGTACCTAGGAATGACTGTCTTCTAGTGGGCTAGGGAGTTTGGAGATATGCCTCTGATTGTTTCCTTCACACCTTGAAGTTTTTCAGTTTAAGTTGTTGGCGCATGACACATTCAACCACAATTTCTGGGACCTGACCAGCAGCTTCAGACACACCTTGTTAACTGCAATTGAAAATGAACATCAGGATCACAATTTCCACTGACTTCAAATTTCACTTGGCGTGCCACACCCAACGGCCTCTGCTCAGGCTCACCTGCCAGTGTCCAAAAATGCACTGCTTGACTGCCTCACCTGCATACCTCTGTCAACATGCCACACTTGTAGTTATGTCTGTAATTGCTGCCATGTCATTGAAGGCTGTGAACAAATTGTCAGTATGAGAACCAGTGTGACCTGAACGTAGTTTTGCTGAGGGGATCATGAAGATGTCACACAGGGATCTGAGTGCAACACACATGGCATCCACATGCTTACACAGCTGCAAACATGCATTTGCCAGACCAACTTGGTCAATCACACATATCACTCATCCATACTAGTTCTTATGTAATAGTTATGTGTAGGTGTGTGGCCAGCCACCCATCTGCCTGCAATTAGCCATCTTTGAAAATCTCGATCAAGTAGTACAATTTACAAGTCTTCACCCATATGTTCGAGGGAAATGAACTTACAGCAACCATGGTAAAACTGCTCTAATTAGCACTATTCCCTTCATTTCCTTGTATAATCTCTCTCCTTCCATTCATACTTTCTTTCTATCTCTTCTTCTCTGCTCTCCCTCTCTGACGGGTTCTTTTCTAACCTCCCCTCCTTCTGTCTCTTTCTCTCTCGCTCATGAAGTCTCCTCTGCAAAAGCTGATGAAAGTGGCAGAGGTACCCAGAGTGGCTGTGGGCATTCAAAAGAGCCTCCAGAGGATCCTTCCCGTTAGGGAGATGTCTTATGTAATAAAATGCGCCATCGCTGGGGGGAGATATTGTGCCATTGGGGTGGAGACTTCTTAAACAGGGAATAGATAAGCATGCAACAGATGACCCAAGACACAAACACCTGATACACAATATCACTCCAAACACATAACTGGAGCTAACACCCTAGACTCTGCCCTTCTCACTTTACCCTTCACCTGCTCAACACACCACTAAACAATACCTACTGTTTTCTAGGCAAGCCCACTTGGAGTACTCCCTCCCACAAGACCAAAATCAGGCCCACAGTTTCTCATGGCAAAATAACTGGGACCACTGGGGAGGAGGGGGTCAAAAAGTTGATGATAGAAGCGGTCTTCTTCATATTCAAGGTGAGCAATAACTCCAGATGCCTGATCCATAACATAAGGTAGGGCTACACTGCATTTTGTAAATTTCCAACAATGGAAAAATGTGTTTACCACCAATTTTAGCAGCAAAACTACATAGTTTGCCAACTGGCAGAGAACATCTTTGACACTTGTAGCTAAAACAGGGAGACCACGAGCTAGAAGTTTAAAAATCCACTAATATAAGAGAAGTGTTGAACTTTCTACATTACCTTATTTCTTTACACTCAGAGTCCTGGATTTTGTTGCGTGGGACCCCCAAACCCTAACATGCTTTTGAAAGGTTAACAGGCAAGTTTAAACTCTCTATAAAAGTAACAAATGCATCAATGGGCCTTCTAAAAGTGTATGATAATAAATCAGTGCCATCAGCATAGAGCAAGGGCGGGAATGGTCTAGGTTGACAAGTAACATGTCTTGAGCATTTGCTAATAGACAGGAATTAAATCTATTGATGGATAAAATAAACAATATAGGAGCAAGAACATAGCCTGATAATCGTCCCTATTCAGATCCGTACATTTACCCAGGTCAGCAAAGCTGTCAGTGGCAGACAAGTCAAGATGTAAAAAAGCAAACAGTCACCATGTGATGCATTGAGGCCCAGCTGTATTAAAGTTTGCCGCCCATTGACCAGGTCAAACCCGCTGCTGGGTGAATAGCTGCTGTATACTTGCTTATGATTAAGTCCTAGCTACGGCTTTGTTCCATAGCGCCCTAGCCCTCTCTAAACCCTTCCTTAAATACAGGCATAATTAAGAGCAACATAGAAACAATTTTTAGTCTGCATGCTTTCTTTAAAGACCCACAGGCGCTAAATCAGATTTCATTTTTTCTCTTCTTTAATGTTGTTTTGTAAGACGCTCCACAGAGGGCTACCTAGGTTTTGCATCTAGGCTGCCTATTCAAGGCACAATGTAGACTCCTATTGACTGACATTAGCATGATTTTACACTCTTGCCCGATGGACCTTTTTATGTTGATCGAGATACCAAAGGTCTTAACAATAACAAACAATTCAATTTTCCAGGAAGCCCAATTGGCGTCACAATATGAACCCGAAATCGGTGATTGAAGTTGAGTAAATTTATTCCCAATCAATAATCAATTGAATATTTATGCATGTCATGAAAATATTAAAGAAATTCAAGATTGCACCTGGCAAGCTGAACTATCGCAATCAGTTCAGTCTCAATGAGGGGCCCTGTGGACAGCAGACGTAGTCTAGTCTCTCCATGGGGATGTTCGGGAGGGAATCGACGAAGGAAGGGCAGGATTGACTACAGGGTAAGTGGGGGTAGGATATGGGTTGGGTACTAAAAGCAAGGGGGCGTGGGGACCGCCCCTTCAGCACTAACTGTCAGCGCGGGCGGAAGTTTTGGGCCAGTCCCCTGGGGTAGGTTTAGAGAGGTGTGTATTTTTCTGTTCTTGACCGCGCCATGGCTCAGAGCCATGACGCTGCTGCTGTGTGAGCCACTCTTTGCCTGCTCAGCGAAGCAAGCTGCTCCGACCTGCTCAGGCCAGGTGTTCTTGAGCAGGCCTGGGTCGGAATGACGAGCACAGCGCGCACTGCTTCCAGCAGCGTTGCCTCTGCGGTGGCCACATGCACTTTGCCCGAAAGGGCAAAAAGAAGGAAATCAGCACAGGGAGGGGACGCAGCGCATCTTCTCCCCTGGCACATTTTCAGGCCCCGCGAGGGCCAGGAGCAACAGCAGGTGTGTTGGTGGGTGGGGGAGGGGTGGGTCCCTCTAATGCAGCACTCTTGAGTGGCGCAGTGGGGGGGTGGGCCTCGCAAACACAGCCCCCTCCCCAGCCTGGCCTGGAGACTCAGGAACAGCTGGGCGTGGATCAGGCACCAAAGTTTTGGGGGGCCCCAGCACAGAAGGGGCTGATGAGGACCATGAGGCAGGCCAGCGGTCTGGGAATGGCACGCAGGCAGTCCCACTTACAGTGGCCCATGTTGCAAAGGTGGGGCTCAGTAGAGTTGGGGCCAAAAGGGCCCCCAGCAAGCACAGGGCCAGGAGCACAGGTGGGCAGGGCGAAGGGGTGCTGGGTGACAGTTTGCTGGAGCAGGGAGCAGGGGGGACAGGTGAGGAGCGGCAAGGGACCCAGGGGCCCACACAGGGAGGCATCAGCTGGCAGGGCCACTGGGCAGCAGGTGATACAGGACTGCTCCTCAGTGGACATTGAGGCTAAGTTCAGGGAACAGAGGCAGGTTGTCCAGGAGATGGAAGATAGATGGACCCATTAATGCAAGGGTAGGGAGGAGGCCCTAGATGAGGCACGTCGCCCCAAAAGGAAGGCAGACAAGGGAGAGGTGGGGAGTCCTTAGATCCATGAAGCTGGGTCGGGCACTTGGGTGTGGGTCCCAAGGGAGGTCAGGCAAGAGGCTTGTGCGTCCGAGGGGTCCAGCCATGCGACGGACATGAGTGGCGCATATGGCCACGAGTGGCGCGAAGAGTCAATGTCAGTGGAAGGGAATGGCAGAAGGAAGATGGTGCCAACAGAGCACGCCACAGCTCCGGGACATTGGTCTGAATTGCTAGAAGGGTCTTCGGCGGCCTTCTCTACACCACAGGAACGCATTGTGCGCAAGTATGATGGACGCCATGAGGGACACGCGCACAAAGTTTTGACCGAGAAGTTGGCTGAGAAAGGTATGGACGAAGAATGTGAGAGGTACGATGAGGTGGAAGTAGAGCTGGATTACAAGGATGAGTCGGATGACTTGGAAGAAGGGGAGATACACGAAAGTGAAGGGGGAAGCGAAAGCGGGAGGGGGGAGGGCACAAGAGCGGCGCAACCCCCTCTTTGAATTCTGTATTACAGGACCAAGCAGGCAAAGGAAAGGCAAGGATGGCCATAGGCGAGGAAGAACGGTTTCTCCCGGCCCAGACGGCGGCTTAAGGGAAGACAACACGGTTGCAAAGTAAGGGGGAATGGTGGTCAGTGTGGGGCGATGGCCCAAAGAAAGTTGTGTCTACTACATACAAATCGGTTGGCGTGGGTGATCATTCTATTCATGACATACCTGGAGTTAGTGCAGCCCAGGTGGGGGACGTTACACAGACTGTTTCGGCTGAGGCTCCAGCGAGGAGCACGGGGGAGACCTTAAAAGATGGTGGGAAGGATGGTGATGACAAGGGCGGAGAGTGGAATTGGAAGCGGCTCCCGTATATGGGACTGGCGATGCCAATGGGTCCTCACGTGGCAGAAATGATGAAGTCCAGGATTTGGCGCCACAAATATGTAGATGTGTTCAAATTATTACAGAGGGACATTCAGGACAAGGAGGGCTCTAAAGAGGAGGAATGTTAGCTAGCACGTAGGCCCAGGTTGCCGATTACGATGGATAACTGGACGTCTACATATTTTAGATACGCCAGTATCTATTATGAAAGATTTCCTGACAGGGCCATTGCGCTCTTTAAATACATGGACATTATACGCAAAGCAAAAATGCATTTTGGGGGTTTTGCATGGTTGAACTATGACGAACAATTCAGAGCATGGGTCAGCGTGAATCCTGATAAAACCCTGGGTGGATGTTGACTCTGAATTGTGGATGCAGTGGACGGCTTCTTCACACTCTGCTGCATCCACACATATGGCCAGTGGGCTGCCTGTGGTGTACAAGCCCTTTCAGGAGTGTCCCGCCCTAGGGGGGCGGGCGCTTTACAGCAGCCACAACTATCAACGTCGGGAGCATGCTGGAACTTTAACAAGGGTTTCTGCTTGCGCCATCCCTGTAAATTCAAGCACAAATTTTTCAAATTTGGGGGAAGACACTCGGTCATGCAGTGTTTTTCTCTCACAAGTCCAGCAGAGCAGTGGAGGTCAGCCAGGGGTAGAGGGATGCAAGGCGCTCCTGTGGCAAAGGGCGCCTACGCAAATTAAGATTTAATTTATGCTGCCTTGGTTACATTTGTACCCGGGCAGGAACATAGCATGCAAGTTAGAATGAGGACTCAAGGAAGGTTTTCGGATAGGGTACCAAAGGCCAAGGCAGAGGAGATGGGCAGACAATTTAAGGTCTGCTAAAACATTGCCAAAATTGGTTGCAGACAAACTAGTGAAAGAAGTTGCAGAAGGTAGAATTGCAGGTCCATTCTCTGACTGGCCCTAGACACATTAATGATTTCCCCGCTTGGCGTTGTGCCCAAGTAGAGCAAAGGCAAGTTTCGCCTTATACACCATTTGTCATCGGTGAATGATTTTATCGCACAAGAGGACACAAGGGTGGTGTACGCTTGAGTCAACGATGCCATTCAGCTCATTCGGGGGCATTGTAGAGGGGCGGAGCTGGCTAAATGTGACATCAAGGCAGCATTCAGGCTCTTGCCCATTAACCCAGAAGATTTTTCCCTATTAGGGATGCAGCTGGATGGGGCAATCTACATTAGGATATAGGCTGTGCAATTTCATGTGCACTTTTTGAGGCCTTCAGTACTTTTCTACAGTGGGTCTTTGTAAAAGTGTGCGGGCATAGAGAGATGACGCACTATTTAGATGACTTCCTTTTCATTGTACAAGCAGAGTCCCAGTCCTGTAACAGGGCATTATGCAGTTTTGAAGGATTGGCCAGCGAGATGGGGGTTCCATTGGCTCCTGAGAAGACCGAGGGTCCTAGTCGTATTCTGACATTTTTGGGGATCAAAATGGGCACGGAGGCTCTGGTAGCACGTTTGATGGCAGGTAAAGTGGTGGTAATTTTGGAATTTTTTAGACAGGTGAGAGCTTTGCACAAGATTGATTTGCGCATGGCTCAGCAGCTTTTAGGTTTCCTCAACTTCGCATGCAGAAGGGTACGAGGGGGTAGGACTTTCTGTAGGCGCCTGGGGCTTGCTATGTGGGGTGCATCACTTCCACATCAAGGGATTCGAGTGTCGTAGGGCTTCGGGAAGACATCAGAGTATGGGAGAACTTCTTGGCAAGCTTCAATGGAGTTTCCATGTCCTTTCAGGAGGAGAACACGATCTGGCAGGTGCAAATCTCAGATGCAGAGGGGGCTTTAGATTTGATTTGTTGTTAGAGCTGTTGCATGTGTTGCAAGTTTGTTGTATTGACCCCTGTGAGTTGACTTTGTTTTGTTTGTATATGGTGTGGATGTTTTTTGGAGCATTTTGGGTGTCTGAGTTGTTGGGGGTGGGCAAAGGGGGTGGTGTACGGAGTGGTGAAATTTTTCTGCAGGAGGAGCGCTTGGGCACATGACTCAGAAAGTCCAAAATGGACCAGATGGTGAAAGGAAAGTGGGTATGGTTGAGTAGAAGGGGGAACGCAGCGGCGTGTCCAATAGTTGAGTGGAACAGTTTTATGGCGGCATGGCTGATTGGGGAAAAATGCATTTTTAGCCATGCGAGTGGCAAAAAGCTCACTGCTTTTCAGTTGCTGGCTGTTTTGCGTATGGCGCTGAGAAGGATTGGAAGACAGGCACAGTGCTATGGGACTCATTCTTTCAGGATTGGGGCAGCCACTGCCGCGGTACACCTGGGTTGGGACTGGGTGGCTATCAGGCGTATAGGCAGGTGGAGGTCGTGGTGCTGTGGGTGTTATGTGAGTGCTTGAGTGGTGTTGCGGTATACTGGGGGTGGGAGGGGGAGTGGTATCCTGGTTTTTAATATCTGTTCTCTTTGCAGGTTGTGTGGCTTGTCCCAGCAAGGGGAAGACGGTCACTTGATTTGTCGGTCATTCCTTCATCCAGTGGGTGGTGAAATACGCAGAAAGGCAGATATATGGATGTTCCTTGGGATTGTCAAGTGGACGACATGAAGCTTTGTGGTGGGGAAAGAGTGGAATGAGGTGGGGAAATGTGCTTCCTTTTCTAACATCAATGATGCCCAACTGGGGTTGTCCGGATATGCTGTTCTTGAATTTGGGGGAAAATGACTTGGTGAAACTTTCTGATCTCACCCTACTGCAACATATGCAAAGAGATCTCGAGTTGTTTTGCCAGAAGATGTATGGCATCTGCATAATATGGACCGAGTTTGTACCTCAGAGGAAGTGGAGAGGGGCATTAAAACATGGGGCTGTGGAGAGGGCTCGGAGGAAGCTAAATAGAACCATGAGGGTTTTCTGCTGGGTGCATGGGATCAAAATGTTGAAACATGAGGACATTAAGAAAGAAGTGGTTGAGCTGTTCAGGTCGGATGGGGTGCACCTCTCCAAGCTGGGGAATGCGTATTACCTCCTGGAGCTGCGATTAATGCTGGGAGATTTGTGTGGAGAGAGGATGTGGCTCAGGGATAGAGCATAAGCATGCAATGTTGCAGCGGGTTCGGTGGTGGGGCAGCAAAACGCCTATGGGGTTTGTGGCAGCAAAACGCCTATGGGGGAGGGTGGAGAGTCAGATGCTGGCTTGGCCACCCTTCCGGGAGGGAGAAAGAAAACAGGTGAAGGATGATAGCGTGGGGGATGCCAGAAGCAAGCAGGGGATGGCAGAAAAAGGAGGATGTGTGGGTCAATTGAAGTGAAAGACGGATGAACGGAGGCTAATGAAGGGGATGAGTGAAAAGAGGACTGGAGAGGTTTTCTAAGGGGTGGGGGGTTGAACTTGGTTAAAGTTTAGTTGTATAATGTTATTGGATACGAGGGAATCCTGTCCTAAATAAATGGCTTTTTACACTTTAAGAACACTGTGTCACTGGCTGTGTCCTGATGAAGGGCCCCGTGGAGAGCAGATGTAGTCTAGTTTCTCCACGGGGAAGTTCGAGAGGGAAATGACGGAGGAAGGGTAGGATTGGCCCCGGGTTAAGTGGGGGTGGGATATTTTAAGTGTTACTTAAAGCAAGGGGGCACGGGGACCCGCCTCTTCAGCGCTAACCGTCCGCGCGGGTGGAAGTTTAGCCACCCACCTGCCCTGCATTAGATATAAGGGTGGGGAGTGTTTGTCATGTTTAATTGCTGCTGAGTTGGGTGGATGCCAGTTAGGCCAGGTTTGCTGATAGGAGGTGTGGCAGTAGATGGGGGAGGGTGGAGATTCAGATGCGGGCTTGGCCACCTTTCCAGGGGGCAAAAAGAAAATAGGTGACGGATGATAGCGTGGGGGATGCCTGAATCAGGCAGGGGATGGGAGAAAAAGGAGGATGTGTGGGTCAATTGAAGTGAAAGATGGATGAGCGGAGGCGAATGGAGGGGATGAGTGAAAAAAGGACTGGAGAGGTTTTCTAAGGGATGGGGGTTTGAACTTGATCAAAGTTTAGTTGCATAATGTTATTGTATACAAGGCAATCCTGTCCTAAATAAATGGCCTTTTACACTTTAAGAACACTGGGCCATATGTACGAACACTTTTTCCCATAGACACAGAATGGGTAAAAACCTTTGCTACATCTGGCCCACTGTGTCACTGACTGTGTCCCAATAGATTAAGGTACAGAATAATCACAACCACAGCAATACAGAAACTGAGAATAAGGAATAAGTCTTCCATAAAGAAACTCCTGCTCTTTCTCTTAGACATGAAATAATTAGTTCTAAATAAGAAATAAAATTGTTAGAATAAAGCAAAAGGGCAATGGAAAGTTGCTTAGGACAGTTTGGGAATGTGAGAAAGTGTTAGCATAGTGTAGACTTCACTAGAAGTCTTACAAATAGGAATCAGTGTTTGGCATAAAGCTTCACACTTGCAAAAAAAGGAAGCAGAAAGGTCTGTATCCCTCAAAGTCTAAGCAAATCTGTCTTAACTAGCAGCATAAGTATTAATTAAAACAAACAGAACCTGGAACATCAATGGAATTTCCTTTCCCTTTTAGGGACCTATGAGCTTTTCATCCCTCTCATAAACTGTAACATCTCTATGTTTCTCATCCCAGAAAACTGAGACAGTCTCTGTGACCTTGAACATCCCACGTTCCTGATACACGATGAATAGGAGATTTTTTCACACCTCCTGCGGACTTCTCTTCTCAGGCCTTAAGATCAATGAAACTAACACAAGCTATACTCCTGTCCTCTAGCTACCAGAGCTCAGAAAACGCACCTGCAAGTAAGAAACATGCTAACCAAACAAGAAGGCATTTCAGAATTACAGTCTTTAGTTAGGATGACTTAAACAAAACATTTAGGCACAGATGTATACTTTTAGACGCAAATCTGTGCTAACACAGTTTTGCGTCAAAAGGTTTAGCGCTGACTAGCGCCATTTTTTAACGCCACCCTGGTGTCATATTTATACTATGATGGTGGGTGGTGCTAAAAATAGGTTGGAGTCAATTTTTCTGATAATAACGCTGGAACAATGACTCTAACCCATTTTACGACACGTAAATATGTCTCAAAAAGGAAATGCACCATTTTTACCCGCATTAGCCTCAAATACAGACGCTAACGGAGAAAAGAGTGCAAAATGGACCCAGAAAGCCAGGAGAGACCCCAGGGAGGGCCCAATCAACCAGTAACAGGCCAGTAGGACACAGACAAGACCCAGGTGAGGGAGAAGAAAAAGAGAAAGTGTTGTTTCAGTGAGGAGGAGCATGACATACTGGTGAGAGAGGTGAAGGAGCATCAACGTCAACTATTCGTCACCTCTAAATTGCCAATTGGCAGGAGAAAGGCAATTTGGCAGCAGATAGTTAACAGGATTAACAGTGTGGCAGAGGTCATGAGAATCGTAACAGAGTGCAAGAAATGCTGGCATGACTGTAAGCGAAGGACAAAGGAAAAAATGGCAAGGAACAGGAAGGCAGCACAGCAAACTGGAGGTGGGGGTTCAGCGCCACAAGAGGACTTGAACAAGATGAAGGAGATGGCTGCAGCAGTCATCCCGGAGGAACTGGTCACTGGAATCACAGTATAGGACAGTGCAGACTACCAGGAAACACCACAAATGTAGGGTAAGTTGCATGGGGGAAATTAATGTCAAATTGTCAAGTGCTAGAAGGAGGAGGCACATAGTACTCACGCAATGCATGTCAAAGGGGCGCGGAGGGACACATTGCACATTTAGGAAGTTGTACCATTGCTGACGTAAGCCACAAATGTGCCTATGCCTTGGTAGTGCCATACACCATAACACATACACAACCTGGATATGTGCCAATCACCAAGCCTAAATACCTACATCTGCATATGTAGCACATGCGATGGATGGTATGTATAATGACTGTGTCTCTGGTTGTGTCATCACAACATCCCTTGCATATAGTCCTATTAGCCAACATGAACAAGACTTCAGAGACTAGGTAGTCAGTCAATGCCATATCTGGGTTCACGTCATGGTGGTGTCCTTTGCAGTAACACCTTGCAACTGATTTACCTTCTTGCCCAAACATGTGTGCTGCATCTCACAGCACACAATTCATTGCAACTGTCCCAGACACATGCCAGAGCACCACCACCCCGCACATTGACAACACATTCACACGAGGCAGTCATCACTCCATCATGCAGCGAGGATGCCCACTGGGTGCAGGGAACAATAATCAGAGCAGGTGCTGGGGGAATAGTAGGGTGGTCCTGTATCACTAGAAACATGCCAGCGCCCAGACCAACTAAACTGGTGTAGTGTAGAACCACATATCTTGATGCTAAACAGAAATGTGCCACTACAGAAAATATGTACCACAGATAGCAAACTGTAGGTCACAACAGTTACAGGCCGAGCCCACAACTACTCTGACACAACCATGTGAGACACATAGGAATGGGGAAATATACACACACAACACATGGGGTATGACTGTGAACATAATGGTGTATAATTCCACATTGACAGGTGGGGGATAGTGCATGACTAAGTCAGGTGTTGGTAAGACTACCAGTGCAGTGTACCTTTTTGCGGTTGGCATGATTAGTCACACGTTGGGATGGTGGTTGGAAATCTGTCTGCCCATGATAGCTCTGTGGAGCACTTAGCACAACACTGTCGATGGATGGAGGTACATGGGCTGCACAGGGGCACCCAGGGGCACACCCCACCACATCACTGTCAAGCTTTTCATGGGGGTTTCACCACAATGCAAAGGCTGGTGGAAATGTGGGAACAGACCTGGAGTGTAGCATTGAATGTAATACTGGTCTGGTGTCACAGGATAGGTGCCATTGCCAGTCTGTGAGATGCTGGAAACTTGTCAGTGATAGGCCATTGGCCCATGAGGCATTCCCCAATGACAGTCACTACCGCCTGCGCTGTTGAGGGTGCTCATATAGACAATGGCAGTCAGGTGGTCATAGGGCTGCCACAATTGAAATGAGGGACCAGTATGACTACCTTCAGAATCACCATCAAACTAGCTTGAGGCCCTGACCTAAGTTCAACTTCGGTTAACTGTCATTGTCCATAAACTCATTTACCATCAATCACTGTCACATACATAATGATGTACACTGCTAAAATATTATACCTTGCTGGCCATCCCTGGATCTACCCCAGTGCCTGTGTCAAATTAGCTGCACTGCCATCATGCTGCATCTCATGGATCAAGGTGCAAGGATGGCTGCATGGAGGAGGAGATAATAAGTGAATAGGAAGGCACACCTACCTGCACAGACAGAAGATGAAATTGACCTCAGCTAGGTCCATTTGTGCTCTGCAATGTAGCACATATACACATACATCAACACAAGGAGCTATCAATGGTAGCAAGAGCATAGTGCCCTGGCAATGCCAACCCTGGGGTGGTGCAAGGTTACAGTATCACATGGGTGTAAGTGAAACATGTAAGACTGGGACAGCAGCATATTGACATGGGTGGTGCTGTGGCTTGAGCACTGAAACACCCATTGCAAGGCCTCGCCATGCAAATGGATGCATAGGGAGGGTTGAGAATGATAAGATTGTGTCAAGCCATAGAAAGGATATAGATCACACCTAATAGATATGACACAGAAAATTGCCCCACCTGAGCTTCCCCTCATGTTACACTCAGGTGGGGCAAAGGGCTGATAGACTGCGATCATGGAGTACAGGTACAATGTTTGGGAACTAAAATAACAATGAGCCACCAATAGCAAGTCAGTGACATGATATATCAACTGCCACAACAAAGAAGGATTGATTTTGAACAATCTCATTGCAGAGGATGATGGCTCACCTGCTGATCTGCCTGTCCAGGAGTACCCCGATGACCAGCTGACAACCATCTGCCAAGAGACCCTCCAAGAAGTCCTCATATCCCTCCAGAAACCACCTCCAGTCCGTAGGAGGAGTAATAATGTAGCAGCCATCCCAGATGCCCCACCCAACACCCCAATAGTACAACCTGCCAGCACCGACACAGCTGAGGACTCCGAGGACCCAGGGACCAGCTTTGAGAGGACAGTGGTAGGAGTGGTAGTATGGACTGTCATTGTCTCTCACCTACAAATTGGAAAATCATGTTCCTCTGCATTTAACAACACTTCACCCAAGCATGTCCCATGACATGTCCTTCAACCCTGAACTTGTCCCTCATCCCTGAACTTGTGTTGCGTCACAATGTTATGGATTTCACTAATGGGGTCACAGACCTGGACATTGTAAATATTGCACTATGACACTTGTAAATAAACACCACCTACACAACCAGCATGTCTTTGTGTATTGTGACACATCTATCATGTGTGTGTGTGTAACCATGTCTTTAGTCACAGAGTGTCAGTACAAGAGTGCAGGAATATGGGAGTACATATCTACACATAAGGTTCCTACAAGAAGAACAACAATGCTGGTCTCATCCCCTACAAGCAACTCACTGAGTACGTCAAAATTGTAGAACACATGTATGCTTCACCCACTACATATGGTAAGGAATGGCTGTGAAACAGTTCTCAGGCAATATCATCAGCTGGGAGTACCAGCAGAACACATTGGTGTGTGAATCAGGTATTTAACCTCATCTGTAATAGCCACTGGTCAGTTTAGCAGGATAGATATTAAATGTAGGCTGTTGTTAGATGTGCCACAGTGCCCAGCATTCCTACACAGGACCCTAACAATGACAGCTGAATTACCACCCCTACCTGTCCAATACAAAGTAAACATAGTCACCTTGAGTGGTGGGTACACTGGATGGCAGATGCATAGACAAGTAGATGTGTTATAGCTGCCAATGTGACAGCTCAGTTGTAAACAAGTGATGAACATGTCAAGAGAGGGATTTGGAGGCAAGACCGAATCCCTAGGCCAACACAAAATTTTCACAGTGCACTTATGGGAAGACCCTGAGACACAAGCATATGACACATAAAGTAAGGGAGTACCCAAAACATGTAATAACAATGAAACTAAAAAAAAAAAACAAGAAAACCTATCCTAACCTAACCTATTCCAACTATACTTAACCAACAAGTAACCCTAACTACCCTAAGCTAAACTTAACCAAAACATTTAACAACACAATCTAAAAATTGGCCCCCACACCCTCTATGTGACACATGCAGGACAACATATACTAAACTACACATATAGTAACTATATCTAAACAACTAGATATTTGTTTGCTATTTTTTTCTATTTTGTTTTTTTAAAGCACATATATACCCCGACATTACCCCCACCAACAAAGTAACATTTAAAAAGTAGAAAACCCACTCCCCCAAACCCACTTATCCTAATTAAACTACATACCTACTCTAACCTAACATCAACCCCCTAAAAACCACTATAAAACATTAATACAAATGAGCAGGGAGGGGACAGAACTGGGGGTGAGAATACCAACGCCAATCACAGCTTTGCCTTCTGGAGGTTTTTTTTTAATGTACTTTAGTCTTTTTGTATTGGCTGCCACCTCATTCTCCAAACTGTTCAACCTTTCCAAAACTAGTGTCTTGTCCCTCTGCAGATCTTGCAGAATTTTCTGGTCCATGGCAGCAGGTGGTGTGGGCTGTGGAATGGATGTGGAAGGTGTTACAGCTTGGGATGTAGTTGTGGTGGCAGCTGTGTCCCCTTGCACAGCTGTGTAGCTTGGTCTCCTCTGTGTGGCCACTGCCAGTGTGGGAGCCCCCTTGGGTGAATTCCCACCATTTCCCGGTTTATCTCTGTGTGTGATAGTGGTGTGCCATTCTCCAGAACCCAGATTCCACTGCCAGGATGTGTCTGTAGTGGACTGCCTCCCTCTGTAATGCTCACAGTTTCTCATTGCTCATGTTGGCAGCTGTTAAACTGGGACAGACAACCATCAGTGTCATCATTGTGTAGTATGTACAGATTATTGGCTTACACTCTACATCTAATTACACATGCACTCCATCTCACATTCTGGAAAAGACAATGGCCCTGATAAATGCAATGGCAACGCTGCCTTAGCATCATTTCATTGACACCAAAGCGATGCACAACAAGATTAGGAACTAAACCAAATGAGGTGAGCATTGCTTTTGTGCTAAATATAATAATGCAAAAACAGTGTAAACTTTACAGAGACCAGGCCCTAATTTCCTTATCATCTTTGTCAATTTCCAACCATACATCACCAGTAACTTGAATATGTTATTGGGAGCATTGGATACAGTTAGTTACCATAAAAGGTCAGTGCTGATAGGTACACATACAAGCCTGATAAATATGACTGTCACCTACACTGTGAGCATCACATTTACCTACAAATGTGGTATTCCTCCCCGTGCCTAAGGGGGGATGTCCATGCAATCCACCATCTCAACTGTCCTGGTCATCCACCAAGGCATGCCCACTCATACATGGAGTCAGGGAGTGTACTATATGTTAGGAGGGCTGCCAACTATGAAGATGGTATTCATAGATCTATCATATCTACATTTATGTGTCCAGGTGTAGACACCCATCAATACCTGATCTGTCAATACTATTCCTTACACACCCATATCCATGCCAGCAAATGTTTGGCTTTGACCTGCATGCACGCCTTTTACATTCCACATAAGTGTTACGTACATGGAGTGCAAAATATGGAGCACCATGCTGGGGGACAATTGTCAGCCCAGTCCTCCATATTCATTACAAAACAGGGATGCACCAAATTGGGTTCAAAATGGTGCATCCCTGTGTTGTGAGAATGACTGCGTGCCCAGGGCCAATATTTTTATAACATTGCACTTCTTAGTCACATTTGGCCCTGCATGTGGCTTGTCATCACCTTGTTTACACAATGCTGCCCATTGAGCACCACGAGCCTCACAAGATATGACCCTCTCGTCGTGCATTGAGAACCTTTAAATGGGACATAGTGGCGGTCATTCTGACTTTGGCGGGCGGCGGAGGCCGCCCGCCAAAGTCCCACCATCAGAATACCGCTGCGCGGTCAGAAGACCGCCGCGGTAATTCGGAGTTTCCCGCTGGGCTGGCGGGCGACCGCCAGAAGGCCGCCCGCCACCAGCGGGAAACCCCCTTCCATGAGGATGCCGGCTCCGAATGGAGCCGGCGGAGTGGAAGGGGTGCGACGGGTGCAGTTGCACCCGTCGCGATTTTCAGTGTCTGCTTGGCAGACACTGAAAATCTTGGTGGGGCCCCCAGGGGACCCACGACACCCGTTCCCGCCAGCCAGGTTCTGGCGGTCAAAACCGCCAGAACCAGGCTGGCGGTAAGGGGGTCGGAATCCCCATGGCGGCGCTGCTTGCAGCGCCGCCATGGAGGATTCCCTTGGGCAGCGGGAAACCGGCGGAACACCGCCGGTTTCCCGTTTCTGACCGCGGCGTCAGAATGCCCATGGGAGCACCGCCAGCCTGTTGGCGGTGCTCCCGCGGTCGTTGGCCCTGGCGGTCCATGACCGCCAGGGTGAGAATGACCCCCAGTGTCACCATCCAGCCTACTTTGGTATCTGATCATTTGACAGCTTATCACATCTATCATTGTGTGAAACACACATGACTCACTCCAAACTCTCACAATTACATTGACACTCAGGTGAGTGAGAGCCACACATCTGCACACATACACTGGGACTGAAACTCATGTAGTGCTACACCCTGCAACAACCATATGTGGGCAATCTATAGCAGATGGAACTCAATGGTATAAGGGGGAGTTGTTTAACAACTACATGACACTACCCTGGAGCTTTGCAAGACAATTGACTCAGGTATCTAAGCTTGTCCTGCAAGGCAACCAGAGGCACTTGGTGAAGGACATGCAGCTCAATTATTAGTCTGCACTGATCATGCGTTGAGGCATGATCAGTGCCTGGTAAAGTTGTCTGATGGTATCAAAGGTCCCATTTACATTGTCCCCTAAGGCGGGCAAGTCCCCTTTGCTAACATAATGGCAGGGATCATATGTGTGAAATGATGACAAAGTAGCGCTATGCATGCATTGCCCTACTTTGTTGACACAATCCAGGTAAATATGTTTGGCTGGCAGTGTCTTGGCGTGTCATACATGACACTATGCTGGGGCACAGGTGTCGCCATGGCCCCTGAAATGTGTGACTTAGTGATGGTTGTGCATGACTCACCAGACATCTGACCTGCATTGGTATAATGGTAGGGCATGTGAACTCCATGTCTAGACTGGCGCAGTTGCACTTAATTCTGGTTGCATGCAACCTGTCCACAAGCATTGCATGTAGCTCTCCAACACATCTGCTATTGCCATTCAAGAGCAGTGAACAGTAAATAGTATGCCAATGGGAGACTCACCAACAGAGCCACCGATCTCCACACCAAGATGATTCCTGGCCACCTGATCTGTCCAGCGATGCTTCAGCTGGTGCTCATTCCTGGTGCTCCGGAATACCCTCTTCAGGTAGTGGAGCACCTTGCCCCACCACAGCCACCTCACTTTGGTGCGGTAACCCTTCATGACCTGTCCCCCCATCTTCAACATCAATGGCAGGTAGTGGGCTACCAGCCATACAAAGCCACCCAACTCTTCCTCTCCCATCCTGGTCAACCTCCCCCTGCCACACATATTATGACAGTAAAGGCTGACCACAACTACTTTGGAAAATAAAATGAAATAAATATAAATGAAACTTAAACCCAATAACTAATCCCAACTACCTAGTCCATGCAACAATGTGATAAAGGTGTGATTGGTCTGTTACACCAGTGTGTGTGTTACAGTGTCAACAGCATGCAAATAGTTGCACGTCGTGCATATGTATGCATGTGTAACAACAGTGTATCCGCATATGTATGGCCGTAGGTGCAATGCAATAGTTCTGATTTGTGACTGTGAATTGTGTTTTCGTACGTGATGGGTGAAGTTGTCTTACGGACCATAATATTTAAGTCAACATACTCAGCTCAGGCATTGTTGATGGTGGCTGAACAATGGTACCTAGGAAATGTTACCCAACAACTGTCTCCGTATGTAGATTTGGAGTTTATGGTGACTTGTGTGTGGCCTACACATCTTTCTGACATGTATTCATCTTTGGTACATACTGTGTATGACACACTCTGCCTACATTCCACCCAGATTATGTTTTGACTGCAAATGTTTGATTAAACTCATAACATTTGGCAATGGTTGTTGTTTTTGAGGGGTGGACCTGCAGTTCTAGCTGCATATGTTCTCATCCATACTGATGTGCATTCCACAGACACGTCCGTGCAAATTGCGAGGTCATGTGTACCCTGTGTCAGGATTAGGCCTCAGGGTAGTTGCAGGACTAATTACTAATGGATGTACTGCGCAGACCCAACTTCTTCTATTTCTTGTCATACCTAAGCCAAACATGACGACCATTGTTACCAATGATGTCCCCCCTTGTCACACATGTTCCGTGCCGCTATTGCAACTCTCACACTGAGTTGTGACAGTGTTCTGTTCCAACATTACTGTCTTTCTAATTTTGGACAGCCAGTACCTCATGTGGGGGCCCCTTGCTTACCTCCTATGTGGACATGTTGTAATTGTGTGTGATGAGCTATTGATGAACAAGTTGGCAACGTGGATGTAATATATATGTTGTTGTCCATAGATTGTGTCCTTCAGTTGTCACATACCAATGATGAGGCTACTAGTGATGTGCGTGATGATGGCAGTACAATCTTACGCATCACATGTGATATTGCAACACTCCTTTTCAGATTAGTATTTGTAACATGCTCCCTGGGGATAGACTCACAATCCTAAGGTATATGTTGTGGAGATGGAAGAGACCAAAGCAGGATTGTTTGAATAAGTGAGGTGTTTATTTACAAAATGTACAAGGTAAGTTAAGTGATTTTTAAGTGAAGAAGTTATCAACTATGTGCTGTCTGCAGCGTATCCCAGCAGCTGTGCTGTTTCCCCTCCATTTTTTCACCACCAGCTTCCTCCTCCTCCGCAGGCAGGTCATCAATCTGCTTATACAAGGGTATGTTCATCAGCACATATGTTGTGCAGGATAGCTCATGTCATTATGACCTTGTAGAGAATGTGTGGGGTATATAAGAGGCTGCCACCTGTGAGGTCCAGGCACCTGAGTCTCGACTTCAGGATGCCAAATGTCCCCTCCATGATAATCCGTCTCTTCCGATGTCCCTCATTATATGCACACTCTGCTGCTGTGCTTGGGTTGGCAAATGGGGTCATAATCCATGTCTGTATGCCATAACCCTAATATGCTGCAAAAGATATAACGAGTAAGTTGTTGTTAAGGATTGCAACAGGTTCGTCATGTAGCATGTAGTTGATATTTTGAGTTGGTTGTGACTCATATGTGTTTGTGGTATGGTGTGAGTTCCTGGCCTTGTGGAAGCTTTTCTCAGCACTGTGTTGTTGGACATGACAATCTTGAGTTTGGCTCAACGACCTGGGACATATGATTTGGAATCCTAACTGATGGTTAGTATGTATGTACGATGCGTTGTGTAGTGCACCTTTGTATCAGTGTGCTATCACTAGAGGGGACATGACACATCCTCACAACACAATGGGGTCAGATGTGGTGGCAATATAGTAGCACTACAGAGCCTGGACATCCCATCCATTTTGACATGTGTCATTACAGATGATGTGCGACACTTAGGCACATTGAAATGATTAAGTGATAATGCACAGCATGTCTCCAACATTGACAGTACTGTCCTACAACATTTTGACTATGCAAGAATGCCCCATGTGTGACATGTTACTAGGCGACCCTTTGTTGTCCCCTGCGCCAGTGGATAATATGCAGCTGTGCACCTACACTACCAACCTTGCACATGGGTGCTTGGCTAGCTGCCCTGTGGAGGTGGATGTATCTGTGCAGGAAGGGACACCGCCCTATACATATGCTGTTTTGATAAACAATTGGCTCTTTCTTTGTGTGCAGCAGTATGCAGCATGCATTGGTGGCACATTCATATGAGTTCAAAGCACAGTCTACTTCCTTATTGCAACCTGCAAACAGCCCCCCTGGTGTGGTGTTTGATGTTGGCACTGCCTCAATCAATCAATCAGTAATTTGTTAAACGCGCTACTCACCCGGAAGGGTCTCAAGGTACTGGGGGGGGTGCTACTGCTCAAAGACACAGGTCTTGAGGCGCTTCCTGAAGGTCAGGAGGCCCTGGGTCAGACGTCGGTTTACGGGGAGGGAGTTCCAGGTTTTGGGGGCAAGGTGGGAGAAGGATCTGCCGCCGGTTGTGGTACGGTGTATGCGGGGGACGGTTGCGAGGGCGAGGTTGGCGGAGCGGAGCTGGTGGGTTGGGATGTGGAAGTTGAGACGCTCGTTGAGGTAGGCCAGTCCGGCGTTGTGGAGAGCTTTGTGAGTGTGGATCAGGAGCTTCAAGATGATCCTTTTATTGACGGAGAGCCAGTGGAATTCTCTGAGGTGGGCTGAGATGTGTTCGTGGCGAGGGAGGTTGAGGATGAGTCATGCTGAGGCATTCTGGATGCGCTGGAGTTTCTTCTGGAGCTTGGCCGTTGTTCCCGTGTAGAGGGCGTTGCCGTAGTCCAGTCTGCTGCTGATGAGGGTGTGGGTGACCGTTCTTCTGGTTTCACGGGGATCCACCAGAAGGTCTTGCGGGGCATGCGAAGGGTGTTGTCGCATGAGGATGAGATGGGGTTGACTTGCTGGGTCATAGAGAGCGAAGAGTCCAGTATGAAGCTAAGGTTGCGTGCGTGGGTGGTGGGCATTGGAGCCAACCCCAGAGTGGCGGGCTACCAGGAGTCGTCCCATGCTGATCTGTTGGGGCCGAAGATGATAATCTCGGTCTTCTCCGAGTTAAGCTTGAGGCGGCTTTCTTTCATCCAGTTGGCGATGGCGTGAAGTCCGGTGTGGAGGTTGTTCTTAGCGGTTGCGGGGTCCTTCGTGAGAGAGAGGATGAGCTGAGTGTCATCTGCATAGGAGACGATGTTGAGGCTGTGGGATCGGACGATGTTGGCGAGCGGAGTCATGTAGACATTGAAGAGGGTGGGGCTGAGTGAGGATCCCTGGGGAACTCCACAAATGGTCTTGGTGGCCTTGGAAAGGAACGGGGGAGGCGGACTCTTTGGGTTCCTCCAGAGAGGAAGGAAATGAGCCAGTCCAGGGCTCTGTGGCGAATTCCGGCGTTGGAGAGGCATGTGCGAAGGGTGTGGTGACAGACGCTGTCGAAGGCTGCAGAAAGGTCAAGGAGGATGAGGGCAATGGTTTCACTTTTGTCGAGCCTGCACCTGATGTCGTCGGTGCAGGAGATAAGGGCGGTCTCGGTGCTGTGGTTCTTGCGGAATCGGACTGGGAGAAATCGAGTAGGCTGTTGTCCTCCAAGAAGCAGGATAGTTGGTTGTTGACTATCTTCTCGGTGATCTTCACAGGGAAGGGGAGTAGGGAGCTAGGTCGGTAGTTTTTGAGGTCTTCGGGGTTGGCTTTGGGGTTTTTGAGCAGAGCGTTGACTTTGGAGGGTTTCCAGCTCTCTGGGAATAGGGTGGTCTCGAAGGAGCTGTTGATGATGGTCCGGAGCTGGGGAGCAATGACTTGGTGATACCTACATCTGAGTTGGCATCATCATGCTATGTTTCTTGTGGTGACTGACCTGAAGCAACACACATTCCACCCCCTTCCACGCTACATACAGCATGGGAGTGTGGCCGAATTACAATGCGGCTTCCAGTCACAAGAAAGTGGTCATCTGCCAAGTTGTACATGCAGTGCATGACAATGGCGCTGGGGGCTTTTACATAGGTCCCTTGGTGATCCTGAGTGGCAGCTAACGTTTGTGGCAGCCATAGGGTGTCCAAGGGTGTGTATCCCATTGTTTCAGGATGATCAAAATTACTACCAGTGTCTCTCCTATCTTCCAACACATGATTGAGCATTTGTACTGTCAACATATGCACAGTGCAGGCTATGACATGGAGCTCAGCTACTTAGCAATTGTGTCCCTTGGCACAGAGCATGTGAGGTCAGTGGTGTCCTGTATTTTCCTACAGGGTCCGACTATAGCATCCATGATCTGCACTGTCTAACAGTGACTCTGCCCCTTGGTGGGCCAATTATTATTTATGGTACTGACAATATGGTGTTGTGGGTCAGTAAGTGGTGCATGTGAGGTGGCACTACAGTAGGTGCAGTGCTACTTATCACAAATCTGGCACATGGTATGTGATGGGCATTGATTTTGTATTCCTATGTGTGTGACCCAATGTGTCAGGTAGATGTCTATGCACACAACAGGTAAGTCAGGTATGTGTTGATGAGATGTGGTTGGTATTGGCAGCAGTTGTCTGGCATTTGATGTTTGTTCTGGCAGTGACTTGCAGGACATGATTTGAGGGATCTGTGCCTATGTGAGACTTACATACCATGAGCATGGTGTATGTCACTGACATGGGTGTGCTATTCTTTGTTTGGTGTACTGTGTGTGAAGTGTACATAGTAGGCAACCTGTGGGCACTTGTAGTGGTCTGCATGGTTCTTCTGTTAGCAAAGGGTACATATCTGTACCTGTCCTCGTGGTGTGCCTTTCAAGTTGGGGGGGGGTGTTACATACATACGGGTGTATGTGTTTGTGGTGTGCACTGATTGTGCTGTACTACAGCATGGTGCATATGTGTTGTTACCTGCACATCTGTGTTACCCTGGCCATGTGTTTATGCAGTGGTGTATGTCTTGTGTGTCCTACAGAGTTTGTGTGTTGTGTGTATATTGTTAGTTTTGTTGACTTACCCACAAGTAGGCCATTTCCACATTGTCCATCCTGGAAGTATTAATTGATCATGCTGTGCTGGAATATGAAGGCATCATGGACACTCCTAGGATACTTGGCCAAAATGTTTATGAACAGTCCCCTGTGGTCCCCTATGCCCTGCACATTAATGAAATGCGTGTGCTTGTGATTCCTGTATAAGTGCTCTGTTGCTGCAGGTGGAATGAGCTGGACAATTGCACCAAGCACATGCGGGAAGCCATGGATTTGGTAGAACTCCTGTTTTGTCTCTTGTTGCTTTTACTGTGTGTTGGGGAAGCTGATGTGGCGGCTGTCATGGAGATTATAGCGTCTAACAACTTTGGCAGGAACACAGAGAATGACGCCTGTGAGACACTAGCAACCAGGGCACCCGTTGTTTGGAAGATGCCACTTGCCAGCATGTGCAGGACAGCTAGCAGCTTTGTCACAGGTGGTATGTTGTGTGGAGTCTGCAGGCTAGCTGTGATTAGTGGCTCAATGTGGTGCAGCAGGGGTAGTATGGCTTGCCGGTTCAGTCTGTAGGTCCTTATGATGTCCTGGTCCCTGAGGTCAAGGAGGGTTGTCCTGGTTCTGAAGACCCTCTCCTGCCTTCTGCTTTGTTTTTGTGGGCTGCGTTGTGGTGGTGGTGACTGCTGTAGTTGTTGCTGTCCTCTGCGTCGTCTCGCAAGCTGGATGAGTAGCACCTCTATCTTCTCCTGTTGGTTGGTAATGTTGCTTCTGTGTGTTTTCCTCAAGTAGTGATGAGTTTGCCTCATTGTAACACCTGGTCTGACCCAGGCGTCAAAATTTGACGCAAATCAGAGTTTACATCATTTTCTGACTCCGCCTCCCACACACGTCTTTTTTGACCAGGTGGATAAATATGGCGCTAGGGGTTTAGAGTAATTTTTTGGACAGGAACTCATTGATGCAAGGAGGTTTCACACATCCAAAAAATGACAACTCCAATATTTTGACACTAGATGCATCTAGCGTCAAAATATAAATATGACGTTAAGTCTGCACTGAATTAGCATTAAAAAAAAAATGCTGCTAATTAAGGGCAGAGTATAAATATGCCCCTTAATATGTATTTAGAATACATGGTTATACATATGCAGAAGTTAAACCTTTCACATTAATTGCAAATAAGGAAATGCATCTTACTTTGACATTTGCAACTTATAATACAAATGGAGAACATGCATAATGAAAATATAACAGTAAATTTAAATGAACATTAGTGAGCTTGTTTATAAAGCTGGAGTCTTTCCGTGGTTGCATGTCATTAGTGCATCAAGGTAGGCACACACATTAACTCCTTCCGTGAGTCGGACAGCCGGGAGCTATCCGGTGCTACAGTGCTCATGTGCATCGGATGGCTCCTGGTCGTCCACGCACATGGCACTAGAAATCCCTCTGTGCAGGCACCAGAGTGATTCCTTTTTAAAAGAAACAGCCTTGGGAGATGGGGAAAAGTTTCCCCATCTCCCAGGGCTGTTTCTTTAGTTTCAGTGAAATAACCATCAGCGTGTGTGGTATGCTGATGTCACTTCACTGAAACCGAAAGTGAAATCAGCCAATTAGCTCATTTCACTTTCTCTGCATCGGTGCTCATGAAGCTATCTCAGCCCCGAGCACTGAACCAGATAGGAAAGGTATCACTGGAAAAAGGAGAATCTCCCCTTTTACAATGGCACCTTTTCCAAGTGGTTCCCTGCTTGGGGATCCACTCCACTAGACACTAGGGAGGGAAAGCAGTCACTTGGGCAAGGGCTTTTGTTACCCGAGTATTTTTATGGAGCCATTCAGTTTTTCTGCCCATACACCCACCCCACCCCCAACCCCTGGGGAAGGCAGAAAGCCCACTAGCACACCAGGGAATCTTTGATTTATATTTTATTTATTTTTGGGGTAGGGGCTGTCAATGCCCCCACCCTTGAAGGAATGGGCACAGTCTTCAGCATTAGCCCCAGTCTGCCCCTTCATAGGGGCCAAAAGTCCGCTAGGCACCAGTGGTTGATATGAATTTTGCAGATTCCTGAAGAATCAAGAAGTTTCCATCACAGAAATGTAAGTGAAATGCATGATTTCAGGAAAAGTTTGAGGGTTGCTGGGCATTTGGGAGTAACAAAACCTAATGAGATCCATGGAAGTCACACCATCCTGGATTTCTCTAAGCCCCTAGTATTCATAAATGTACAGCTTGGCTAGTTTTCCCTAGGTGCTGGCTGAGCTAGGGTCAAAAACCTAGAGATACCCATATTGGAAAAACATGGTCGGTTTCTGGTTGACAAATGCGCTGCATACATGTTGTGTTTTGGGCTGTTTCCTCTCGCGGACACTTGGTCTACCTGCACACATGAGGTACCGTTTTTATCAGGAGACTTGGGAGAATGCCGGGTAAAAGAAAGTATGTGGCTCCCCACATTTTTTACATACCCGTCCATCACAGAAATGTGAGGCAAATATATTCTGTTTGTCACAGTTTGGGGTTTGCAAGGGATTCTGGGTAAAAATAACTAGGTGAAATTCACAAAAGTCAGCCCACGCTGGATACCTCTAGGTGTCTAGTTTTAAAAAATTTACAGGTTGTATAGGCTTCTCTAGGTGCCAGCTGAACCAGGGTCCAAAATTTTGAGCTACTCACATCGGAAAAGAGAGGGTCAGTTTTTGGTGGAAAAATGAGCTGCATGCATGTTGGATTTTGGGCCATTTCCTGTTGCAGACACTAGGCCTACCCACTCAAGTGAGGTACCTTTCTTATTGGGAGACTTGTGGGAGCATAGAATAGTAGAACATGTGTTATTACCAATAGGATTTTGCTGCACTTGTGCCTTTCAATTGTAAGCCAGTATATCAGAAAGATGACATTTTGAAAAATTCTGTCCAAATCATAGACTTGTACGGGTACCCACAAAGTCTGAGTTGTAGAAATAACCACTGCTGCTAAACTATATGTTGTACTCATTTCAGAAATATATAAGTTTTCTTGGTACCCTTTTTTCACTCTGCTGATTTCGCTATAAGAATTGGTCTATACTTGGTACTCAATGAAAAATCATTGTACAGTGCAGCTCAGGTGTTGGCTCTGGGTACTTTGGTTTCTTAGAGAACCCACAAGCCATATATAAATCCCTGCAACCAGAAGGGTTTAGTGGACATAATTGTATATTGCTTTTGTCAATCAGCCATTGTGGACAAAAAGTTACAGATGAAAATGTTGTCACAAATGCCTGTTTGTTTCCGACTAGTTTTTAATATGTCATTATTTCAACAGCTATTTTCCGTGGGAAAACCTTGACGGATTTCCAAATATGAACCTTTGCTAAATAAGAATTTTTTAAACTTTTTGTAGAAATGCATAGCTTTTCTTGATTACCTATGGATTTCACACGGGTTTCTACTACAAATTGGAAGCAGGTTGAGAGCATAAAAATAGGGCAAATAGGCTTCCTCTTAGAAAAATGCTAAAACTGTGTACCAATTTCTTTTTTTGATTCAGCTGTGCATGTTCCTGACAGCTGGGAAGATGATGACTTTAGTTCAGGAAAAGCATTAGTGGATGCCATTTTTGGGGAAAAAAGACACTTTTATCGAGAGCACTTTTCAATTTTTTTTTCAAAAAGCTCAATATGTTTTCCCAGTCCCCTCCAGGGGAAATCACAAACCCTGGTCACTTTTAGAATCCCCAGGATTTTGGAAAAAAATATGCATACTTGGCATGGATAGTTTATGTTCACAAAAAGTTATGGGGGCCTAAGCGTTAACCACCTCAAATAGCCAAAAAAAGAATTAGCACTTGGTGGGGGGGGGGGGGGGGCAGGCCAAGTAGCGAAAGTAAATATAATAATATTAATAATATTAAACACACGAGCAATCAGAATTAAATCATTTGCAAATAGTCGTCTTTGCACAATTGGCCAGTCTGGTTAGCAACTTCTTAATGGTGACACCCATATATTATAAATGAGCTCAAGATCAAGACATAAATTGCAATTAAAAACAGACAAGAATATAACTATGCTATTTTACTACAAAACAAAGTTCTCAAGAATTTAATAGGATCAAACAGCTTCAAATTGAGTCACAGTCCATTGTTCCCCATCTCCCGAAGCTGTTTCTTTTGTTTCAGTGAAATGACAATCTGTGCACATGGCAGGCTGACATCATTTCACTAAAACCGAAAGTGAAATAAGCTAATTGGCTCATTTCACTTTCTCTGCCTCACTTCTTATAGGGGTATCTCATCCCCCTGAGCACCAATCCGGACGAGAAAGGTATCGTAAGAAAGGAGAGAATCTCCCCTTTCCAAGGGTACCTATTCCAAGTCGATCCCTAGGAGGGCAATCCCCAAGCGGGGATCCACTCCACTAGACGCCAGGGAGGAGGAGTGGCCACTTGGGCAGTCAACTAACAGAGAAAAACATATGTCCAAAGCGGGCCAACACAAGCTAACTGATTTATACAACTCATTCTTTGCAACAGTATTTGTGAATCAAAATGTGCACGGACACAACACGGTAAACCTTCAACTCCCTTCAATACACCGCAACCAACACTCACAAGTGCCCTTTTGAGGGTTGTCATATGATCCAATTAGGACACATTACATTTCTCTTAACAGCTGTAGCATGTTGCTATTTTTATTTGAGTTTGTGATATTTTTGTTGCCCCGAGGCACTTTTTGGATACTATTGAGGTGCATGGGAAAACAGACATCTTAAGAATCAGTATTAAACATTCCATGGAATTCATATCACGCAATGCCCCTACTTTTTATTTAAAGTTACACCATTTCACAAGTGACTCAGTATTCTTTATACTTCATGTGGCTCATGCTCTTTACTACATCTTTATTGGTTGTAGACAAAACTCGGTGCATAGTGCCTAACTGCGAAATGTGGTTATAGAAAAAAGTTAAAAGGTACATTTCTCTCGATTTGCCACACTCTCAAAAGATCACAAATGCAACTGATTTCCACCTAAGGGTATTTTCTCGCTAGTTGTGAACATTACCAATAATTCCCTCGCTCACCAGTCTGTCAAGCTTTTAGCACTTCAAGCAACAGTACACTTCTATTAGTGAAAAAGTAGAGACTAATAAATTATTCTGGATGAAATATCAGTAATCAAAATATGTAGGTTTCCTACATGTCTACGCAGGGTTCCTCATCTGTCTCCACTAGAATTTGTTCATCTGTCTTGTCCCCCACTGCTCCCCATTTCTAATTTATGAATGCAAGACCACTCGGTTCCAAAAACAGCTCTGAAGGTAACTTGAATCGATGAGAAAGGGGTGCCACGAGGAGGAGCAAACACAGAACTTTAGTGGCCATCATCTTACCTCCCCTGCCTTTTGAACTACATTATTACAAGACTTCAGAATCAGGTGATAGAGGCAGGTTGGTACCCATGAAAGCCAAATTCTTCAGTTGGCCTTCGTAGTGTTACCCGTACTGCAGGTTGAAGACATAATGCAAGTACATTTACTTTCACAGGGATGGGCAAAAAAAGAATATGAGCAGTGAGGAAAAGTAAGTACAAGAGCTTGTAACAACAATGATTTTCAACCACTTATTGCAGGAAGTTTGGATTTCTCTACTCAGAAGGGCAAGTAGATTGGGTTGTTTATGTAAAGTGCCTTTTGGATGCTATCAACATTATTCATTATCAAAATGAAGCTAGGGAAAACTGTAGCACTAGAAGGCTTATTTTCCCCAGGTTATTCCCTATATTTATTTTCTAATCTAACAGTCATCCCAGATGTTGTCTCCATTGCTTCTCCCAAGATCCCTAAGCTGCTCGTGGCAGAACGTGGTCATAAATGGTTAACCCTGCGGGCTGTTTTCCAGGGTCCCTGCTCTGGTGGTAGAGCTAGTAGCACGCTACTAAGTATGAAGAGTGTTTGAGTGCTTTATATGGATGTTCAAAATCATCAAAAGTGCTCCAGAATTTTCTCTGCAGAGAAAGCGAAGCGTCTTCTTGCCATACTTGCCTTTGACAATAAGGAGAAACCAAATAAAGATGTAGGGTTAGCCTTTTCATCTTCCCTTTTGCTAGCCTGTCCAGTGTCTCATCATGCTTATGAAACATGACGAAGATATCCAGCAACGGCTGTGCCAACAATGGTGAGCACTTGTTGGAAATCAAAAGAGACAGGTTTCATTCACTGCATTTATCATAATGCATCCAAGAGAAATGTATGCATTGATGCCAGGCAGTGTACTCCCATCGCCCCCGTTGATGTCTAGGATGTGATGCCATGTGATGACCAGTGCACTGTATTATGCACAGCTGCTTTTGTTCAGCTCAGAGCAAATTCGTGCGCATATTGTCTTGAATTTCAAGTATTTAAAGTTAATATAATCTGTAACTTCTCTGAATTAGTGCATGAAATCCACATATTGCAACTCGAAACAGTGAGCTGGAATTGACTTTCTCTGTTTTCTACTTTTGGTGTCTAAAGGAAATGCATTATCTCAGAGAACCATATATATATATATATATATATATATATATATATATATATATATATATATACACATATATATATCATTATTAGACTCCGCAGACGGTATGCAGGTCTGTTGTGGGCCAGAACAGCTCTTCATGCGCCATATGCGTGCTTCTAGAGACAAATGAACAGAATTCTACACTCATCTGAAGAGAATGTATGATGGAACAACGCATGCGCCAACCTTGCATGCCTGAACGCGGTTGGAACAACGTCCACATTGTTTCCACGAATGCCTTTAACATGCATGCCTTTACAATTATTTTTTGTTGTAAAGATATGCCTAGTAAAGACATGTGTGGAAGGGTATGTGTGATTTTCAAATGCCATCTCCCCACCTGCTCTGAAAAATACAACTACCCCTACCCCCACCCACCCCTAAAAACTACCCCGATGCCCCCACCCACCCTGACCTCTAAAACCCACCCGACCCCCTAGCCCACCCTAAAAACTGACCCCACCCCAAAAATAAAACTACCCGCCCCTAAAAAGAAAATTAGCACGACCCCCCACCCCACCCCTAAAAATAAAACTACCCCACCCACTTCAAAGATAATACTACCTTGACCCCCCACCCACTAAACTACCCGACCCCCCACCCGCCCCAAAAAGAAAACTATCCGCCCTCCCCTAAAAACTACACTGATAGCTCCCACCCACCCTGAGCCCTAAAACCTACTCCAACCCCCCCACACGCCCTTAACAAAACAACCAAGCCCACCCCCAAAAGTAAAACTACCCCACCCCTAAAAACAAAATTACTGTGACCCTCTACCCCCAAAATCCAAACGAACAGAGCCCCCAAAAATCAAACTACCCAACACCTAAAACCTAACTAGTCTATGTCCCCCAAAAACACTAACCACCCTGACCCCCATCCCCCAAAATCAAACTACCCCTGCCCCACCCCCTACCCCCAACAGAACAAATTACCCAACCCCCACCCCCAGAAACAAACTACCCCATCCCTCCACCCTAAAAAACAAACTACCTCGATCCCCCACTCTCCACCCCCAAAAACAAAAGTACCCCGACACCCCACCCCAAAATAAAAGTAACCCGACCTCCCCCACCCCAAGCTCGTAATTCACCCCACCCCTAAAAACTACCCCCAACCCTGACCTACTTACCTGACCGTGTCCTCTCCCGATGATGACTCCCTTTTTCTATGCTTTAACCACGCATGTGCGTCGTTCAGCACATACGTGGTTAAGGCAGAGAAAAAGAGAGTCGTTGTTATCTCAAGTGTGGTTCTGCTTCAGTTAACAACGTAGGTCATTGTTCCGGAGTCATTGTTCCAAATGTTCCCCATCTGAAGAGTCATTGATGTTTTGTAATTGACAAAGTAACCCCACTCAGAGTATGAAGCTGTCATTTTCACATCAAGTCATTAAAGTCATATCAACATCATGTGGATAAGGCTACACTTTTTGTAGAGTTAGACACCACAGCAAAGATAAGGAACATTAACCACTGCCTATCCAAAGATGAGAACACTGGCTGAGTAGAGGGAGCGCAACTCTTCCCACCTTTGAAATTCGAACATCAGAGACGATGTACACCCCTGCAAGAACAATCCCATAAAATATTTTCTTTGATCCCACTGTTGGCAATGTGGCATACACACAACACAGATGCTAGCTTTCAATCAGCCATTGAAGTTCTAAAGCAAGTTTTAAACCAATGGGATGTTGGACTGGCACCAAGATTGCCTGAAAGTGGAGATGATCAAAACACTTTCCATAGTGCTTAATATTCCCTAATAGGGTGGTCTTGTGAATGCTAGTTTTGTGTTTATTGTAGAGAATTCCGTTTGGCACCAAAATATGCATGTGCAGCATCCTCACAGCTCATTGACAAGCCGAGGTGCCTAGTGTTGAGCAGTGTCAAACCGATTAGTGGGAAGTGGTAGATTGCTATTACAACTGTTTCACAAGAGAAGCTTCATGTGGTCTTGAGCACAGATTGCCCAGTTCATTTCCTAGACATATCTCCTGGATAAAGCAATACACCTACCACTTTTTGTTGAACTCTTCTTTAATGGCTTGTATACCTTCTCCGTTGTGCAATTGAATGACATAGTAGCATTCAGTAACAATTTGGAGATTCACCTCTTCACCTCTGAAATGTGTTACAGGCACTGCTAAGAGCTAAACTCACTATCACAGCAACGCGTGTCATGAGTGGTAGAGCTCAGAGGTTTATCTTGGTCAATTAGGAGGTTGCCAAGTTTATGTCGTCAAGGAGCTGTCCACAGTCACATATATCATAACACTAATCATATGAAACAGCTCAAGAAATGTAATCTTGGGACTGGACTGGGTCAACAGACCTACAAGACAAGGAACTGTCACAATCAGTCAGTGGCTATATATGACCCTCATTTCCTCAAAACCTCAAGCCCTTGAAATGGACTGCTGACTGCCATGAAATTGGATAACCCCAAATTGTAGCAGTGGTCCATCTCATTCAGGAATAGGACTTTAACATTGAGCAGATGTCTGCAACTCCACATGGAAATACACAATAATTAACCAGGGCTCCTCCGGGAGCGAAGTAATCCCTAGGTTGTGTGTATACTCTAAACAGTATGGTATGCATAGAAAATTGCACTAGTGTTAGTACCAGCTGTTCCATATTCCCATCAGTTTTACATGACTGTTCCTATGTTTTTCATTTGTTGTCCAGGGGAAGTTCCTGATCGCAGACATTGATTCCAGTGCTCCTCTGTAAAGCATTAGGCTACTGACAGGAAAAGAGGAACCACAAAATGACTACTTACAACAACTCGGGGGGAGTCCTCTTCTTTCATCCAGTGCGTCATGATTTCTGGAGGCACCCTATGTTATAATATGTAGTTTTGGAGGAAAAAAGGATAAACTAAAACCATAAAATATAAACAATGGCACTGGTGATAATCATATATACTAAACAGCAATAATCCCATCGCAGACCTAGTATGGATTCTGAAAACTGACAACGATCACAAAATGAAGAATCGGAAACTTATGCCGATTTTTGTTTTATATGATCTATAAAGATTGAATATATCTTTGTCAGTTTTCTATTTCTACAATATACTAAACATAGAGGTATATGCAGAAAATAATAACCGAGAATGGACAGCGATGCCAAACATGAAGACAGAGACGGGCAAGTGTGGGGACAACTCAAAAGTGGATTAGTCCACCTGTCAACAAGAAAAAAAAGCATCTTCAGAGTGGTCCTAGTAGCAATGAGAGAGTTAAGGTGGGAGAGGAGGAGGAGGTGGAAGAGAAGTTAATAGGACTTGTAGAATTAATCAGATGTGTCAAAATCTGTGGATGTTGCAAGGGAACATCCACACAGCACCCATGGAAACACCTCCCTGATGCAAATTATGGCAACACAGCGACTTGCGCTACATTGCCTCACTCTATAGCTACAAGACCATGAGAAGGGCTTTGCGTGGCCTTGAAGATATGGGTCAGCATTCTGATCCGCAAGTGTGTCACAAAAATTGACACACCAGCAGTGAAGCCCGCTTGTAAATAAGCTCCGTACTTTGGTTTTTCATTCAGAACTGGATTCAGTGTAACCCACAGCCGAGGACTCCCAGAGTCCTCCCTCCATATTTGACGGATTTGAAGACTCTTTGGATGAACAGGTGTGCAGCATTTAGTGTAGCATTGTGTTTTTATCATAATAGAGAGTTAGATTTGAGGTATCGTGGAGATATACTCAAGTATGGGTTCTGTTCAGTGTACAGAATGTGATCCTTTCATCTCCCAGAAGCCATTGGTGAATTTGTGTTTCAGCACATTTTAGCAACTTGGTTTTACCCTTTCTGTAATATTGATAGCATTGACACATATGTAGTGCCAGCGCTATACTCTAAGGGCATTCTCTTATTTGCATGGGGTGTAGTGAGGGAATCACTTTGTCTCTGCACCTGGACTGTATTACAGATGTGGGTGCGAAACCAACATGCACTTACAAGGTGCACTGAAAGTGTGCCACAAAAGGTGACACTCTGTCAGTGCACCCTTGCGGTAAGTCTTCTGAAGAGAAATAAAGAGGGTCCCGTGGACCTGTCAAACATCCCCTGGCAGGTGGGTGAATTCACTCAATGCACCTGTCTGTAGGGGGAATCTCTAAGACTTATCTTAAGTGCAGGCGGCTAACACCTGCAGAGGGAAATACAGAGTAGCTTTAAAGCTGCTACTCCATATTTCACTGAATGCGCTGGGGGCTGTTCATTTCATTGTGATAGGTAGGGGTTGGTGAGAGTCTCACTGAGGAATTCTGTAGAGTTTCATGAAAACTCCAAGACATTCTGTGGAGTTCTGTGAACATGCGGATTTTGGCACATCGCAGTGCTTGTGCTGATATTTAGCACTGTGAACATGTTCCATGTTGAAAAATCAGCTCAGGTGGCACCATGTGGCACACCACAGGGCACTTCTTCTTGAGTTGATTTTGGTGCCGCTTGAGCAGATTTTCTACTGAAGCCCAGATTTCTGACTGCACACAATTGTGACCACCTGCAACCGTCTGCATTGGGGAAATCTCTCTGGGTGCCCTCCTAATGATCAAAAATCACACCAAGGGATGCCAAATCTCGCTAGCACTCTCCAACAGACCATTGGTGAGCCACACAAGAGAAAATAACTTGCCCATATGGCACTTGGTGGAATTGGCTGGGAACTCTGCTTTACATGTGTAATGTGGAGTGGCCAAAACTCGACCAACACCTCAGGAGGAGCATAATTTATCCTCCAACCCTAGTAATAGGACACACTGTCCCTGTTTTCTCTGCAGCGCATGCTTGCATTTGGGGCCCAGGAAGACGTTGTAGCCCTTGGGATGCTGCTCAGCATTTACCCCAATGAAGTCCTCTATGTTTAGACTTAGCCATTTTTTGGAAGTCAGGATCCTTTCAGCAGGGTAAACCAGTAAGTAGAGTCTGATCAGAAATTTGATGTCTGCGGCTGTAACTTGTCAGTGGTCCCATGGTAGCCTTTGATTCTTTTTGCAGAACGTTTGGAAAAAGTGTCCAGTCTTGCAATTTTGGAGGGGGAAAGGGTGCTTTCTAACACCAGTCAAAGTTCCAGGACCTATTGAGTACCACTTTGGGGTTCAGACTCAATCTCCCAGAATCTACCAGCAGGGTCCAGGGAAATCCATTTGTAACTGGCCAGCTGGGCTCGTGAAGTTATGGGCTTTTTGCAGCTTTTGTGTTTCTGGAGCCGAACAGAAAGCTAGCCAGCTAGCCCTTCGAGTTTGCTTTTCTGTCCTGGGATCAAGTGGGGAGCATATCCAGCCCCTGGGGTTTCTCTCCCACAAGTTCAATGGCAGAGTTCCTTTTCTGCCTTCAACAGGCTTTGAGGTGTTCTGAAGAGAGAACTGAGGGTGCCACTTTTATGCCCAGTGACTCCCTAACTAATGGGATAAAAGTTCCCAGGGGTGCCCCTAATCAACTTGGAAGCACTTCCTCTCTGTTTTATTGCAAACTATTCCACAGTGCCCCTCTCTATTTAAACCCAATAGGCCAGTACCTTTCCACTCTCTTGCAGAGTTCTGGGCACACCCTTGATGTGTGTCCTTAGGAAATGAGGACTCCCCAGCAAATCAGTTCTGGAAGGGTAAAAAGGACTTCGGAAGACTGTCACTGTCAGGACAGGTAATACCTAAATACAAATGTTCTGCTTTTTAAAACCAAGCATCCTGCTCTATGCTCATTGAGGGCCTACTTTAGGGATGATTTTTAAGTATTCTAAAGGAAGGTTTAAGCCAGGTAAAAAGTTTAATTTGCCAGGTCGACTGCAGTAGCAGGCCAAGAGTTAAAGAGCCTCCCTCTACCTAAAAATCAATAGGGCAGAACCTGTCTTGCTTTGTGCAGAGCCCTGGACACACTCCCCACTTTCGTCTTAGAGAAATGAGGAACTCCCCCTGCAAACCAACAGCTTTTTCCTTACTTGGATTGGTGCCCCTCTGGCTACTTAGGGAATGGTAGGGGCAGGCCTAGATGTGAATTAAATTTGACTGTGACAAAGGATGCCCCTTTGTAGCTTGTGCAGGACATTATGTCAGGAGGCGGTCACACCTCCTCTTAGCGAAGGCCCTTCTATTCCCTTTCCTGAGAGGCATTCACACCCCCAGCAGACTCCCATGGTGACAGTTGAGGATTAACTCTGAAAAGGCTACTAGAGGCTTTAGGAAGGAAAATGCAAACTTTCTAAAAATGGGACTTTCAAAATAGTAATTTAAAATCAGCCTTGTCTATTAGATTGGATTTTAAATGACTAATAATTTGAGTCTTTACACCATGGTTCTAGCTATTCCCAAACTGAAGGCATGCATTGAAATGTGTTATAATGTAACACTGTGCTTTTCTATGGGAAAGCCAGCCTTGCCACAGCGAAAAACAACTTTGAAGATTTCTCGCCGTCAGGACATGTAAAACCTCAGTGCTCATGTCCTACTTTTAAACACCATGCACCCTCCCCCATGCCCATTCAGGGCCTAGATTAGAGGTGACACTTGCGAATTAGGCCTGGAAAAAGTTTTTTTTGTCAGGTTGAATTGGTAGCTTGAAAACTACCCAGCTAGGCTGCAGTTTAATGCCTAAAGTAATGTTTTCACTTCTCATTTTAGTGGTGGCACAAGAAGTGATGGAGTCCACTATTGACATTCAACTTACATGCCCTGGTACACAGAGGACCATATACTAGGGTCCTATAGGTAAGTAAAATGTGCCATCAGGGATTAGCCAATTGTACATGCTTTCAAGGGTCAGAGCACATACACTAAGCCATGGGTGGCCGCTCCCTAGTGTTCGGAGTCCATACACCAGCAATAAAATCAGACCATGCAAAAAGGGCATTTTCTTACAACAGAGAAAGCTGCAAGTTGATTCCCTTGACCACCAATGGCAACCTCTGACTCAAATAGGAATATCACATTCCTCTCCTTACTGTTGATACAGAAGAATAGAGCACATGTACTTTAATATTTCATCTGAGGTGTGCCCAATTTGATTCTGTTCCTCTTAACACCAGGATCACAGTTTTGCATCCAATCATGCATATAAAACTCTCTTCAATCGATTACAACACTTCTGGACTCCTATTGCGTAACCTGGGACACTAGCCCAGGTCTACAGGGTTTGACTTCCCTACCTACAATACAAGTGCTGTGTGCAGTGCACCACTACTTGAGTAGGGGAGTTCAGGTTATTGTAACCCCACACAACCCACTGAACACATATGTGGTGTCCCTGTTTTCTGGACTACTATTAGTCCTGTAAGATGTTAGGGATGTAGTGGTAATTGAAATCCAATTTTGTTCTTTAGAATAGCACACTCAGCAATGTAGTAGGAAAGGTCTCTATATACATTTAAAAAAATTTGTTGATAAAGTCTGATCCTGTTGCATAGTACTTTAGTAATAACCTCACAGAACATAACTAAAACAGTTATCATGCAATTTGCTAGCAGCGAAAATGATATGAGCAGTTCTAACATAATTAAAATGTTCCCAGCAGTTTATCACCCTAAAACTACTTCTATAAGCTACACTATGAGAGCATGGAATAGCTAACCTGCCTCTTTTCTTGGGCCCAGCGCAGTGCATACCTGTTTACAGTGGATCAGTTGAGGTTACCAGACTTCAGGAAGAAGAGAGGGCTCCCTATGAAAGAAAACACAGAACTGCTGGGCTCAGCTCCTCTCAACTTTGTATTGACTATTGGCACAAGCTGGATACTACAGATGTTTGGCAGGACGGCTCATCATAACCTGGTGCAAAGGCCTCTCTAATTGAGTGGTTACCAAGGGGTTTATTTAGGGTTGACCATTGACTTTTAGCCTACATTGGGGAACTTTCCAATAATCCATGACATAACCGTTCTAAACCCGCAAGATGAACATTTACGAACTTGGATTACATGCTTATTTTACATGTCTACTGTCAAACCTTGAAACAGATATGCTGCATAACTTTTTAGCAGACTTGTGCCACTTTATATGATAAAATCGTCATTATTTAGATGAAACAACACTTTCAAAGGTTCTGTGAAAAATAATGACATTCTGAATGTGGCCCAAAGGCAGATATGCTAGTTTAACATGCTCAGAATGGAGTCTGACTTTGTGATTTTGCACATTGGTGTATTGCTAACACTTCCAAACTCCAATTGATAGTGTGTTGTTGGTGTACATTTGAAGTTTCACCTGGTACTAAAGCCATTTAGTGAATTCAAATATTGAAGATCAAGGTAAGATGATAAATCATTGATCCAATTGAGCCTTGCTAGCTTTTGGCAGGAGATTAAAGACCAGATCCTTGGTTTTGCAGTTCCTGGCTATCTGGCATATTTCTCAAGACTTCTCAGCAGCACACTGCTGTAAATACCATCAGAGATTGTTTAACAATCGAAGAGTATGAGAGATGATTCGTTACTTTTAATTCCAGGATCAGTTTGTGCTCTGCGCAGCTATTGGCCAAGAGAAGCCCATTTCACTCCCACGGCAAAAAACAGATTGATGACTGTGAAGTTCCATATGTTCTTGAAGCTGTCTCACAAGCTCTCTTTCAGATACCACAAATGTCATATCATCACCATAAACTAGAACTTCACAATGTTGTTTGCGAAAGATTATTGTGTTTAATGCTGAATCATTTTCTTTTCTTTGCATATGTGTACATAAATGATACCTGAATGACTTTGTGCACAGACAATCATGCAATACATTTTTAAACCCAGCAGTTCCTGTGAGACCCCATGAAAAGGTTTTGAAGCATGGAGTGTCACAGAGTAGAGTGTCACAGAGTGGAGTGTTGTAGAGTGAATTGGCATGGAGTGAAGTAGTATGCAGTGGTGCACATTGTTTTTGAGTGACTTAGAGTGGAGTGGAGGGTAATGGAGTGGCATAGACTACGGGGATGGTCATAGAATGGAGCGCTATAGAGTGGATTGTTGTAGAGTGGAGTGCCATAGAACCTCATAGAGTGCCATAGAGTAGAGTTTCATAGAGCAGAGTGAGTGGAGTAGAGTGGAGTGGAGTAGAATGGACTAGAATAGAGTGTAGTATTGTAGAGTGGAGGAGAATACAGTAGAGGGACGTACAGTGGGAGGGTACAGTCGAGGAGAGTGGAGTAGAGTGTTGTAGGCTCGAGTGGCATAGAGCGTGAGAGAGTGGGTGGCATAGACTGGAGTATTGAAGAAAAGTGGAGTAGTAGAGCGCAGCGTACTAATGTGCCATAGAATGGAGCAGATTAGAGTGGATTGGTGTAGAGTGGAGTAAAGTGGTGTGGTGTGGAATGGTGTAGAAGTTATATAGTGTTGTAGAGTAGAGCCGGGTAGAGTGAAGGAGTGTAAAGTGGAGGGGCATAGAGTGGGGGGCATAGAGTGGAGTGCAGTGTCATAGAGTGGAGTGTACTTTGTGAAGTTCCTTAGAGTGGAATGCCATAGAGTGGGGTGCTGTAGAGTGGCCCAGAGTGGAGTGGCATAGAATGGAGAAGAGTGTTGTAGATTGAAGGGGCTTTGTGTGGAGTAGCATCAGATAGAGTGGTGTAGAGCGGAGTGGCATAAAATGGAGTAGTGAATTAGAGTGGGATAGTGTGTCACAGAGTAAAGTAGATAGAGTGGAGTGAGGTAGAATGGAGTAAAGTGGTTTGGAATGGCTTAGAGGGAGCTGCATATAGTGGAGTAGAGTGGCATTAAGTTGAGTGGCATATAGTGGAGTAGAGTGTCATAGAGTGGAGGGGCATAAAGTTGAGCAGACTGTCATAAAGTGGAGTGGCATAGAGTAGAGTGGTTTACAGCAGAGTAGAGTGTCGTAGAATTGAGTGTCACAGTGTGCCGTGCTGTAGAGTGGAGTGCTGTAGAGTGGCCTAAAGTGATGTAGAGTGGAGTAGAGTGTCATAGAGTGAAATGACATGGAGTGTAGTAAAATAGTGTGGAGTTACGTAGAGTGGAGTGACATGGAGTGCCATACAGTAGGGTTGAGTGGCTTAGAGTAGAGTGGCATGGAGTAGAGTGGCGTAGAGTAGAGAAGAGTGTTGCAAAGTGGAGGGGTGTAGAAAGGGACAGAGTGGAGTAGAGTGTCATAGAGTGGAGTTTCAAGAAGTGGAGTAAACATGATGTAGTATTGTAGCAGCGTACTGCCATTATGGAGAACCAGGGGTGGCTCCTCCGCTAAGGCAGAGGAGCGTCGACCCACTGGTTTTCCTAAAAAGGAAAAATAAAATGATAATAACTTACAAGTTATTATCATTTGATTGTTCCTTGTAGGTGTCAACATCAGGACAGAGCGTGCTCTACGGGTGACAAAAATGCAAAAACCCAGTCTTTATGCAAGAGCATAGTTCATGCATTGTGTCTATATGCAGTATGTTAACCTTTTGCATTGCAGAGTTTAACCTTGACAAAACACTATTTATGATGTTTGCAATAACTGTTCATTTGCAAGGTATTGCTGCAGGCTTACTGAGTGTGTTAGGGTGTGGTCCCTTTCTAGGACCTTCTAGAAGCTTTCCCTGCAGCATGACTGGGTGTGGTTTGTGGGCTGGGCCAGACTCTATATAAAGGTGCCAGCCCAGCTCCACGTACTCACTATTCAGAGGTCCCGGTGCAGAGCAGCAGCAACTTCCTGAGCTCCTGTTCCGGAGGCCTACCTTGATGTTCCAGGCCTGCCCTCATTATATTTGTGATCCTTGAGCAGGGCGGTAAGGCCGAGGTCGGGCTGGGCCCCTGACCCCGTTCTCAAAGACTTTAGAGTTTTGGGCTAGTTGCAAAACTTTCAGCGCAATCATCTCATGACATTTGCACATTCTTGTTCCAATCGGCAGTCTGCGCGATTCATTCCTGGCATGTACACTGTGACATTCAAATCAGCATTCTTGTTCAAATCGGCAGTGTGCGTGATTCATTCCTAGCATGTAAACCTTGACGTTCAGATCGGCAACAGTGTGCGCGATCATTCCATGGCATTTGCATATTCTTGTTCGAATCGGCAGTGTGTGCGATTAATTCCTAGCATGTAAACCTTGGCATCACTTCATGGCATTTGCATATTCTTGTTCAAATCGGCAGAGTGAGCAATTCATTTCTCTCATGAAAACCTTGGCATTCAGATCGGCAACAGTGTGCGCGATCACTTCATGGCATTTACATATTCTTGTTCGAATCTGCAGAGTGCGCGATTCATTTCTCTCATGTAAACCTTGGCATTCAGATCAGTAACAGTGTGCGCGATCACTTCATGGCATTTGCATATTCTTGTTGGAATCAGCAGAGTAAGTGATTCATTTGTCTCATGTAAACCTTGGCATTCAGATCAGCAACAGTGTGCGCGATCACTTCATGGCATTTGCATATTCTTGTTCGAATTGGCAGAGTGCGCGATTCATTTCTCTCATGTAAAACTTGGCATTCAGATCAGCAACAGTGTGCACGATCACTTCATGGCATTTGCATACTCTTGTTGGAATCGGCAGAGTGCGCGATTCATTTGTCTCATGTAAACCTTGACATTCAGATTGGCAACAGTTTGCGTGTTCACTTTATACCATTTGCATATTCTTGTTTGAAACGGCAGTGTGCGCGATTCATTTATCTCATGTAAACCTTGGCAATCCGATCGGCAACAGTGTGCGCGATCATTTCATGGCATTTACATATTCTTGTTTGAATCGGCAACAGTGTGGCTCTTAGTTCAACAGTGTGGGCGATCATTTCATGGCATTGAAAACTTTGGTGTGTTGTGTTTGTTGAGGTGTACACATTTATCCAGAGCTTTTGGATTTTCTGTGAAGATGCTTAATTCAAAGTGAGACATTCTTTGTGCATATTAGGTCCCTAGTACAATTCCTGTTGTTTCCAGGGAATGTTTCAGATAGCCTTTGTCCTCATGTACAAATGCAATGTTTGCTCTGAAACATTATTCTCGAAGGTTCTTGTATTCTAGACAGTATGTGATATTTCATGAAAAGCTCATGTGAAACAGTGTATTAACCCATTCTTGATTTTTTTCCAGGTACCTAGATTTCTTGAGGTCTAGTTATAGTCATTTCTTAGGTTTTCTATGGTTACAGTATGAGAACTCTTAGAACCACAGTCTATTGAAAGTCAATGTGATTATATCTTGATGTTGTGTTGTTTAACCTCTTGCTTCCTACATGTCTCCTTCCCAGATGTTCTCCACCTAATCCCCTTTTCCCCCACTTGGACTCTCTCAGGCTCTGTGGTATTTCTATTGGAGCTTTGGAGCTGTCTAGTGGTGGACATGTTGGGAACGTGCGCAGGCCCCGAGGATCTGGTCTCCCTCACAGTAGGCAGGGCTGGGCTGGGCCGGAGGGAGGGAGGGGGCCCGACGAGAGCCATGTGCACACAAAGTGTGCATGTCTTTTTGGCTGTATAGCACAGCCGGGTAGAGAACATGCATAGACTCCCATTGCCAGTCTGAGTGGCAAAGCAAGCTGCTCAGACCAATCACGACGCTGCTTTCAGCAGCATCGTGATTGGCTGGGAGCCTGTGAAGCCAGAAGAGGAGGAGGACGGAGGGGAGACAAACGCGTTTCCCCCCAAGGTAAGTGGTTTTTGTTGTTAAATTTATTAATTTATTTATTAACTCTGAAAGCCCCTCACCTCCCCCCAGCCCTTTGCGCAGGGTCCCACCCCGCTGCTGCTGTTCAGTGGCACCCAGCACTGCGGAGAGCATATTTTTAACTGAAATGACCATTACGTTTCCACAGACATAGAGTTTTACTGATAAAAATATACAGCGCACAAACTATAATGTGTTAAAATGTCATCACCTGGTGTATTGATTTATTTGTTTCCAGCTCACTGCAGAATTACAAAAAATATGCTTCTTTATGCTTTCCTAATTCTGATATATTCCAAAACATTTGCACGATTAATTTCCAGATATTTCAATTTTGTTATATGCTAGAAAAAAGCCCTTCCTTTCATACCACCAGATTGTCAGATAAAACCTCTCGTTTTCAAGTTGGAGTAAGAAAAGTAAGCACCAAGCTCCCTCAGAAGACAGAGCTTGACATTTGACCTTGCTCTTTGAATGCGCAGCAGATGTGACAAGATAAGAACAAAAGTTATAGGCCTGTTTACAGAAAACAAGCAATCGTAGAAGAATGCAGTAAATAGCCCATGCTCGATGGAAGGGACAAGCTCAAGCTGGAGAACCTAAAGCAAATAAAGCCAAAAAATAGCAAACAAGCAGCTGTTAGTTGCAACACACAAAGCTAATGGTAAATAATGGGCAGAATAAAATCCCAGGAAAGCTTTCAGCATGTCCCCAAGACAAGAAAATTTACATAAACCAGACAGCTGAGCAGTTTGGTAGTCATCAGCCTAAAAGGATGGTTAGCTGTCATTCTCTCTCCCAGGATGCCAGCACAAGGCAGTCAAAGAACTCAAGGGCCAGGAACCCCATATGCTGCATTTGTATAAGCACTATCAACATAAACCAGGCAGCAGCCAGTTCTTAAGGAAGTAAGTAAAAACTACTACAGCTAACTATCATATGATCTAGAAATTGCTGGACAATTCAGCCTTTTCTTCAGATTATCATAGGATCCTCATCCTAATGATTTGTCTCACAATTTATTAATGTGACTAGGTGAAGGATTTACCCCATTCATATTTGTATATAGTTGCTATAATGTTTGCTCATCAGAAACATCCTGCTGCATAAATGTATTTATTTATTTGAGGAGTTTCATTTAGTGAGGGCATAACCCATAAGGGTATCAGAGCGCTGTACAAAAATTAGACAAACCATACATAAACTGGAAAAATTTGAGTTATAACAAGCAAATAAATCAAACATAAAAGGGAACAAAGCAAACAAGAATAAAAAGCAACAATACAGAACTATACATGAATCTGCCTGGATGATTTTAGCTCCAAAAGTGTTCAAAGGGAGTAGCCCAGCTTGAAAGACTTGAAAGCAACTATTGATGGAATCGTTCCAACAGAAGCATTTTTACTTCTTTTTTGACTGAGGTAGACGAGGGATTTAATATTATTTTTGGACGCAGTGCATTCTATATTCTTGGCGCTAGGTTGGAGAAGGAGCAATTGTAAGTTTTCTTTTTGTTGAACTTCTGGGGCTTAAAAAGTAGGGAGTTAACACTTCATAAGGACTGACAACCGCCAGACAGTTCCAGTTTCTTGGCCAAGTAGATAAGTGTGTTATGGTGAAGTGCCTTGTAAGTCATGAAGGCTATCTACAACTGGATCCTTGCTTCAAAAGGTAGACGTTTTAGGTCAGGTGTAATGTGGTTGGATCTCCTTGATCCCTTGATGCGCCTAGCAGTTGTGTTCAATGTGGCCCCAAGTGGTGCCAGTCTTGCTTTAGGTAGTCCTGCGAGAGTTGCACTCCCATAATCCACCCTGGAGATGACCAGGGATTGTAGTGCCAACTGAAAGTTAACACGTGGCAAGAAGGGTTTGATTTTCCTAAATTTGCCAAGACGGTAAACAGCTCCCCTGGTATGATTTTGCATATTCAGGTATTTATCCAATGTTATACCAAGTGATCTAGTGGAGTCAGAAACACAATTGAAAGCTGTAAGTTGCTGGAGCCATTCTTCTAAGGGGGCAGAGTCATTGTGAGGGGCGATCAAGAGGAATACCGTTTTGACTGTATTGAGCATAAGGTGATTGCTGATTAACCACTGTTGGGTTTTCAGTAAGGTGAAATTGAGAGTTTTGATGTCTTCGGGAGAGAGAACTTTCAAGTACAATTCTGCATTATCAGCTCACATGTGGTATTGAGTGTTTGAAAACTTCAGAATTTCGGTAAGGGGTTCCATGAACAAGTTGAATATTGTGGGTGACAGAGTGGATCCTTGAGGTACTCCTATCGAGACAGGAGTATTGTCAGATAGGGTTTGGTTAGCTTTGATTATTTTAGCTCTATAATGTAGGAACGAGGCAAACCACTTTAGAACGTGACCAGATAGACCCATCCTATTCTCCAGGAGGTTGATCAAGTTGTGATGTTTGACTGTATCAAATACGAATGAGAGATCCAGGAGAATAAGTAATCAAAGTTTGTTCTGATCAAGCAATCTCATGGCATCATCAACAATGTGAGTTAGAACTGTTTCTGTGCTGTGTCCCATTCTGAAACCAGACTGGCAAAGGTCAAGGTGTTGAAACTCCTTAATATGGTTGCAGAGTTGCAGGTGCACACCTTTGTCTATTAACCTTGCTAATGTTGGGATGTTGGTAATTGGGCGAAAATTGTTAAGGTTAGATAAGTCTGCTTTTGGTTTTGTTAGGATTGGGGTGACCTGTCCTATCTTTAAGCAATCAGGAAACAAACCCTGGGAGAGAGATGCATGACCAATCTTAGTCCAAAGTGGGAGAATGGAAGATCTAAGCTACTTAATGAGCTTGGCAGGAAGAGGGTAATTAAAGTGATCAGAGGGTTTTATTGCTAGGATTGTTTTAAGTATATTGGCTTCATCAGGAAGTTTGAAGGCATTCCAAGTAGCATTATATTTTTCGAATAGAACCAGCATAAGTGACTCTCTCCAGCTGCTGAACTGAGAGAAAGCTGAGTTGCACTGGACTTTGTAGACACTGGGAAGCAAGTTGCAATTCTAATTTAATCTTTCTTGTTTTATCAATGAAATATGCAGAGAATTAATCTCCACTAGATAGTGAGCCATAATCCAGCACGTGGTGGTTATATATGATGACAGTTTGTTGTTTGATGATGTAAAACGTTTTTCAGGTCTGTTTTTGGCATTGTCAAGATTGGCCCTAAAATAGTTCTCTTTTGAGCTTCTGATGTGCTTGTTGTAAGCACTTCTTAACAACCTCAATTGCTTGAGATGAGCAATGGATGGAGAGCTTCTTTATGTTTTCTCAGCGGGTCTCTGTATTGTTTTTAACTGTTTTGGAGCAATTGTGTCAAGTATGTTTGACATAGATTGGAAGTAATGTCCAGTAAGACCATTTTCATTTGTCAAGTTTGTGGGATGAAGTAGGATGTTGCTATTCATAGAGGTTAGATCAAGTAGATTATTATTTCTCAAGTCTCTAGACCACTGACTGGGTTTAGAAGGTTGCCCTTGTTTAATCAACACCTTTTCTAAAATGAGGAAGGAGACTAGGTAGTGATCTGACCAATCACAGGGTGATATAAAATCCAATTGTATGGCATTGTTCCTTGTGAGGATTAGATCGAGGATGGAGCCTCTAGTGTGTGTTGGGCCATTACATGACTGGATGAGGTTGAGGTCAGAAATGAAGGCCTTAAAGGTGCTCAAGTAAGGGGTCATTTGAGTCATTCCAGTGAATGCTCAAATTCCTAAGGAAGATCTGTGTGGGGTGTTGATCAGACATAGGGGAGATGTTCTCCATTACATGTTCAATGAAAGGTTGATAATTTCCTGGGGCGATAAATCATGAGGAGTTTGCGCACAATCTTGTCATTATTCCATATTTCAATACCTAGGCATTCACAAGAAGGTACTGGATGAGTTTTTGCTTGTTTCCAGGTGGGCAAGGAGGGGTATATGCATGCTATGCCTGACTCAACTCCTCCAGATCTATCCAATCTGATAATGTTGAGAGGGATTAGGGTATCCAGAATGGGTGAGAAGGTGTCAGTAAGCCAAGTTTCAGTTACAATTAGGAGGTCAATGACATGTGATGGGAAGAGATTGGTGATGTCAGCTGCATGTTTTACTGCTAACCTGTAATTAAGAAGCATAGATTTGATTTAATGAGATTTGGTTACTAATGACTCTTAGTGCGTAGTGAGGACGTGTATTAGATTGAGCTTATTCATGGTTCTATAGTTGTGAATAGGTTTTCTTAATGGGTTGGAAGGAATAGTCTGCACAGGGACCAATGAAGGTGATGAGTTCTCATAAGTGGAGAAATATGATGACAAAAGGGAGTGAATATCCAATTCAGACAAGTGATCTGTAACCCTCTGGGGTCTAGAGGAGATATTGAGATGGGATCAAACTCTCAAACGCCAAGCTCTCCCTAAACAATGTCTCAAGCCCTGCAAATTTTGACGTGGCCTTTGAGGGTGGGTTGTAAAGTTTAGTATATTTGGTAACACTACTAAAAGCTGCCCGGCTAGGAATACAGAGCTCTGGAGGATTGAGTTGATGTGTAAAGGGTCTGAATATCAGCTTTAACCAACAGAAGTCTGCCCAAACATTTACATCTAGGGTTAAGTGAAAGGAAGCTAACTCAGTGTTTGGTACTCATAGCCCCATTATCACCCCCTGCCCCTCCAGAGCCCAGGGTCACATATGAAGTTTTGCTGACTAATTTACATATAGTTGATCTTCTTCTGTCATGGTAAGAGTGCTAACAAATGGCGGAATGGAATATAAAATGTGACTGTTCAAGGTGGATTTAACATTTCCACTTATCACTTTTTTCCTAATTGATATACGGGTAGGTCCAGCATGGTCTGTTGCTCCATGCTATGTAGAAATGTAACCTAAATCTTGTTGATGAGACTTAATAAGTATATTTCAAATCAATGGCACATTTATTGTACTGAAAACACTGGTTATAATAAAAAAGAAGAAGAAATAACTTTGGCTAAGAACTGTGGTAGCCAGGATCTTCTATCAACAAAACCCGGTGACATTGCTGCCACTGGCGGAGGTACTAATCTATTGTGTAGGCAGGTCAGTTACGTTGTCGGATGGGCTTAGCATGGGGAATCTGCTCAATTTACTCCTTCACTATCTAGAACGTATCTTCTAAACATATAGGGAATCACACCAAATGCCCTACAAATCATGATTCAGAATTAAAATTCCAAATTTTACCCAATTCAGAATTCTGATTTTTGTGGTAATTAGTGCTCATTAGGATGTTTGGCAACCGGGTACAACCTGGTGCAAATATGAACAAGCACATCTCACATTCGTAGTATACACACTTCAGAACAAAAGAAAACATATGGTATTATCTTTTAATTGCAGGGGTCCCCTAAACATTGTATCATTCGGAATTCTAAATCCCTGAGCAAACTCGTACCTTAACAGGGATCAGAGTTTGATCCCCAACTCACAATCAAGGTTTAGGAATGGAAATCACATTTACATACAAACCATGTTTTGATGCAAAATCACCACCGGTATAACATGACAGAAGGCTGTAAACAATTGTAGGAGCACAGATCACATGGTAGTGCCAAATCTCCTTTGGTACAACATTAGACTGAGTGTGTAAAACCTTTCAGAATACAAGTCATATTTAGGAGTAAAATCGCTTTTAGGTAGACCTGGGTGGAATTATAATCCCACTTGCGGAATTAGCAGAATTTGAGTAACTCCACATTATGGGTCTCATTACAACCCTGGCAGTCAAAGACCGCTAGGGTTGTTTTGGCGATTGTACCACCAACAGGCTTCCGACCTGCGGGACCGGCGGTTTACCGCCATGGTTGTCCCGGCTGTTTTAATCCTCCAGGGCAGCGCTGCCCAGGGGATTACGAGTCCCCTTCCCGACAGCCTGTCCATAGTGGTAGAGACCGCCATGGAAAGGCTGGCGGGAAGGGAAGTATCGGGGCCCCTGGCAGAGCCCCACCCTGCTTTTCATTTTCAGCACAGCAGACAGTGAAAAGCGCGATGGGTACAGCTGCACCCGTCGCACGGCCGCAACACTGCTGGCTCCATTAGGAGCCGGCTCCCATGTTACAGCCGACATCCCCGCTGCGGGGATGTCGAAATGGGGCCGGCGGGAGTGTGGCCGCATTGGCAGCCGCTAAGCGGTAAAACCTTGGTGGGCAGCCTCCGCCGCCTGCCAAGGTTGTAATGGGGGCCTATGTTTCTAATGCAGAGATCCTGCCAAATTCCACCAATCAGTGCGTAGTGCGTAGTGCAAGTATTCTACCATTTGTGCCTCACAGGAACAATGCGAGGCTTCACAACATAAGTGTAACAGTGATATTTGCCAGCCCCATGTACGATTTGTGGTTGCCAAGGAGCCCTCCGGCACCATTTTATAACGCCAGCAGCCATGAGTGGTCGAAGTCAGAGAGGGCTGCCATTTAAGTGTAGTCGCTGCTGCTTGAGTAGATTTTCTACTCGACTAGCAACAAAATAAACTAGAATGGCCTCACGCTCTTGCACAATGCATGGTTCTGTTGGTGCTGATTTTCAGCGCTAAAATGTAGTGCAACCAGCACAAGCTGCATATTTTTGACCTGATGGTGGAATCCTGTGGAATCTTGCTGAATTTTTCTGCAACTCTGTAGAATTCCGCAGAGTGAAACTGCACATTCCACCCACCCTTACTTTTAGGTACAACAACAAACACTTCAAGAAGCATTGTAGTATTATACTTCCGTCACTGTGAATGGATGCTTTGCTTCATCATTCATGAATGTTAATTGTTTGCAAACCAAGGACCAGATTTATGGAAAGTGGTGCCACATTACATGTAGCACCACTTTCCTTGCGGCCCCTTGCACCCCCCTACTGCCACCATGTGTGAGCCATATTTAAAATACGGTGCACCATGGCGCAGGGTAGAGGGCAATAGTGTCAGAATTTACTATGCAATTGATGTACTGTTCAGGTTTTGGTGCTAACCGTGAACAGTACATAGGGGCCCATTGTAAACAATGGTGTGTCCTCTTTTAATGCCTAATCTGAGCAGGCATTATTAGTGCCAAAAAATGATGCAAAGAAAGCTCTTAGATTTCTTTACACCATTTTGTAGCCCCCACCCCAGCGGGGTAAAGCCCCCTTTGCATATACTATGCCTGGTGCAGACATAATGTAGCGCAGAGGGTTGCAAAATGGTGCAATGCATGCAATGTGCCACTTTGTAAATATGGTGTGGGGAAAAGGCCACCTTAGCACCGCCTTAGCGTTAAAAAAAATGGTACTAAGGTGGCGCTAAGCTGGAGGTAGCCGCTCTTAAATCAGTGCCCAAGTGTTCTCATGTCTTGACAGCACTGTATCTGGGTATGTGCCTTTGTTATTTCTGTAATGGATGCATAGAATACATGGGGTATCTACAAACATTACAGCTTGAATAAACATTATATTGAGTGTATAGTTATGGAGCCTGGTTTCATTTTGTGTATAGTGTATTTAACATCTGCTTTCACTGTTTACCGGTTCTGCATGAGAATACTTGGATTAAAGTATGACATCTGTTTGTTTTATATCATGTGCTCAATGTTTCCATTCAGATGGCACCGTAATATTTTTATGTAAATGAATGATATATTATTAAAAGTTAGTTCTATCACATCGATCTGGCTGGACACTCATACTTTATTGCAACTGTGAAAACTGTATTGTACTGTACCCACATTCTCACCACATACCTCAGTGGTTTGCCTTTGCTGCTGGCTGATCTATATCCCGAGAGCCAAGGGGGTGAAATTTGAGGTCCACTTTATGTAGCACTGGTCACCTGTGAGTCTTGGCTTTCCCCTTTGTGGAGAGCACAATTATTCCTTGCCACCCTGAATACAGAGATCCTGGCCTGATATGCAGCCCAGGGACATGCCCAAATTCAAGGCCAGCACCAATTACTGGTTTATGACTGTAAGGCCCGTATTTATGCTTTTTGAGGCAAAACTGCACTGACACAAAAAGTTCAGTGCCGGCTTGCATCATTTAACAACAGCAGCCGGGCGCCGTATTTATTGAATGACGCAAGGCAGTGCTAAACTTGGGCTACCGTCTTCAAGAAAGATAGGTGGGGGTAGCGGTAGGGAAGGAGGGGGTTGTGCGTCAGAAAATGACGCTAGCCTGATCAGAGGCAAAAAAATGCTTCTTACCAGACTAGTGTCATTTCCTGGCACAAAACCACCAAAACCAAGACTCCTGTCTTAGGAAATACAGGAGTCATGCCGACCGCTCCATTGGCCAGCACAGGGGACAAGTGTCCCCTGGGCATGGCCATTGCACCCTGTGCCATGCAGGGGGCCCCAAGTTAGGGCCCGATGGCACTTAAAAATAAAATAAAAGATACTTACCAATACTTACCCTACTTACCTGGGATGGGGTCCCTCATCCTCTGTTGTCCCTCTGGTGTGGGTGGGGGTGTTCCTGGGGTTGGGGAGGGCACCTGTGGACCCATTTCATGTTGTTTAACCATGGAAATAGGGTCCTCAGGTCCTCTAACTCCAGTTCTAACCCAGGTGTTAAATAAGGGTGCAAAGCATGCTTTGCACCATTATTTAGCCACTCCTCCCACCTGTGTGTCATTTTAGTACGGGGATAAATATGGGGCTCTGGGCATAGCACAATTTTTTAGATGGGAAAGCCTATCTTGCGTCTCACTGGCTCAAGGTAGGTGCACGCATCCAAAAAATTGTGCCAACTCCTATATTTTGATGTTAGACTTGTCTAATGTCAAAATATAAATAAGGATTTAGGTTTGCACCAAATTTGTGACAAAAAAATGATGCAAATTTGGCTCAAACAGAGTCTAAATATGCCCCTAAGTGCTTCTGTCTCATTTTGCATATCTGCAAACTTTTAAGGCATGTGTAGTTATACGTCTGCTGAGCATTGCTGGTATAACTTATTTAGAAGTCTTTGAGAAGTCAGGGGTTATTGAGCTCAGACTACATCAACCAGAGCCATTTACCATTGGTTTCCAGGGCTTAGCCTTACTGTTGGACCCAAAACTGGACAACCAGCACTTGACTCTCTGGGTAGCAAAGTCGAGCAGTCTGAGGCTTAGTCAGGATTTGGTGTGGAGTTAGAGACTCAGGTCCTCATTTACGAGGCCCTAGCGCCACCCTGCACCACCAGAGCGCCATTTTATTAATGCTCCGGTGGTGCATTGTGCCAGTCCATATTTACAAGGCCATGCAAAGCCACCTTGCATGGCTTTTCATGACCTAGTAAATATGGGGCCCCTTTCACGCATAACACTGTGTGAAAGGGGCGTTCTATGGGTGTTGCTTGGGGAGTTCCATTGCAACACCCATAGAACCCAAAGGAATATGAAGCATTCCCAGATTTACAAGTCTGGGAATGTGTCAGATTCCTGCACCACCTCTGGGATGGCATAAGGGTGATGCAACAGGGAGAAATATCTTTGTTTTTCACCATTTATTCCTCTTTCTAAGTGTGCTGCAAAAGAAAAACACCTCTTATGTTTTTTTTTGTGCTGGAAGGTGTCCATTTCTACAGAAAAACAATCATCCCCACAACGCAGGTGCTTGCATTGGCTCATGGCAGCAATTTGGGCACCAGCACAGTGGGAGAGGACAAAAATGTGTAATTTCTTGTACCACCAACGCCACAAGCCTTGTAAATGAGGCCCTCAGTATTTAAATCTTCAGGTGGCAAGCAACAAAACAGTGTCCAGTGTTCACTCGTCATGTTACACATCGTCCACAACCAAAGGTAGTTTGGGGCAGCACAAGACAAAGTCAGGAGGAGGTGCAATGGGTGACAGCATAGCTTATGGTCACACGGATCTTGCACCAAGAGTCATCCTTGGGCCCAAACACATGCTCTCTTTCAAAACAAACAGGTGCCCACCCCGAGTTTCAGTGCTGACACTGTTGGAGTGTAGTTTTTATAATCAAAATTAACATGAAATGTTCATGAATTCATGCATAATAATGCCACATACAAAATGTATTAATGTGCTTTTACTAAATGTGTGTTTGAAATGTGCCCACGGGGAGTGGCCCTCAATGTATACGATGATTAATGAAATTGACTAATAACGAAATATTGATGTACTAATGAATGTTTTTGTGCTAGTATTAAGAATTATATGTTAATGCTTATTAACTCACTAGGCCTTAGTTAGCATGAGTCGGGGCCTAGCTGCCCGGTTTCATATTAAATGTGTTTTTCTAACGTGCAGTGTGCTGACTTGCTGAAGGACATGTAGTCCTATTTTTCCAGAATCTAGAAGATGAGTTTAACCGTAGTAGATTCATTCTCATGAAGACTCGACTTGCTCAAGGAGACATTCTTGCCGAATGCAACAGTGTAAACTTGTACAAGGTCGCCTGAACCGGTATAGACAATGGGACTACTGACTGAGCCTGAGAAAGTGTACGTTTTTACCTGACATTCTACCAGATGGAGACGTCAATCACAGGAGCCAATAAACTACGTGAGAACTGTTATGGGGTGACAATCTTAATGAAGCGGGACGTAAACCATTGGATGGAGATGATGGTGTGCCAAAACTCGCCCAATTGGAAATTAGGGGACTGTACAACAAGTTTGATATAAAATTCCTGGACAGGAGGAGAAATTATCCATTATAGGCGATTCCGAGCCAATCTATGCTGCCCTTCTGCCCTAGCCACTACGAACTATTAGAAGCCATTTGCCATTGCATGCTGTCACTATGACACTCTGTTACTCTACCTAAAGACTTTGCTGTTTGATTCTTCAAGCATCCTTACTTTGCCTTGCCTGATTCTATATTTTTCCTCCTTATGAGGGAGGTATTCTTTTTGCCCCATCTTGCTGAACTTTGCTGTGTCTCCTGGCTGATGGCGAATCAACTGATGTTCTGAGGATGAAGACTGACTTTGTATGCTGACCAATTACGGAGGGTAACTATATGATGATGAAATTGTAATTGTCTGTTTGTCTTTTCTTCTAGGCACCAACTGCTATCTTTTGATAGAGACCATAGCTTAGACGTTTTCTAAAGTTGTGTTGCAAAATTGTTTTGCATGAAGCCCAACATGCTAATGCTGATTCGAGGTTAGTTAAGGAACTCACTAAAATAACACAAATAGACAAATGACTGAATCTATGCTTTGTTGAACAATGCGCTAAAGATACTCTGCTAAAGAATAACCCATGTTGATGTCGTGCTATGTTCTAATGTTTATGATCTTTGCCTTGATAAAATCTTATTCGAGTTGCCATATTCTTACCTTGCTGATGTGTTTCATGGTATTGAGACTAATAAACTTGCTAGTAGAGGGTAATCAATAGGGAATAAACATCATAAACTTGCTAACTTCTGGCGTGGTTATTCCTGACTGAAAGGTCATGGTGTGCTCCAATTCTTATTGATGTAATTGATTAATATGATTGATTTGCGATTGGGAATATTGATAAGGTTATTGACTTATTGATTGACATGTTGATTAGTAAACTCGCCCTAAGGTGTCTTCAATCAGGGTCAAAAGATTAATCTTCCTAAAACTAGTCCCAGAGTGAATAAATTATCTAAATTGGGACGCGTTAGCAGTTCTGGTAGCAGAGGACCGTTTAGGTCCTTTGGGGCCCTAGGACGAGGGACCATTGTTTTGGGAATTGTTTTTGTGATAATGCAAATTGGAGGTGTGATGTGCCCCTAAGTCCCCAATGACTTTCCCAGAATCTCGGAGCTTGCCTAAGTGAGTTGGGTATGTTCTCGGCGTCCTAGTGATAGTATGAGTGAAGTAGGATTTGCGCTTGCTCAGCTTATGCATATCGCAGGTGAATTGTGAGGTTTGTGAGAGTTTAGGCCAGGTAATGTTTTAGTAGGAGTGGGCGTACTCCGCAGTGTGAGAGTTGGGATGTTGGCGAACTTCATGTGAGTGTGGCGCTTTGTGCTCAAAAATTGTCCATGTTGTTGTTGGTGATGTACGGACCCATCGTGGTCTAAGACTCCGGAGTATATTGATAAGTGTAGGAGACACTTGGTTTATGTTGTAATTTTGCGGTTTAATAGGTCAATCGGGCGTGGTTGACAAGTCGAGTTTGAGTCAAACTGTGTGAGTGAAACCTTCAATGGAGATTTGGCAAGTTCTAAAGTGCACTAGAACTAACCATTGACAAGTCGAGAGTAGGTTTTGCGGGCCGAATTCTGCTTGCGAGTGCGGGATCTGAGAAGGAGCGAGTAGCGGCCGAGGCTTCAAGTGAAATCTCCGTAAAGATCTGAAGCGATTGTGTTACCCTTCCTGTAGTGAACCGGCAAATTTGAGTTTATTGTTAAAGTGCTCGCAATATATTGCATTAGTTTTTGTGTGAATAAAGAGTGCAGGAGACAAGTTGCAAGACTTTGTTAGCCGCAGTGTGTGTGAGTGTGACGTCATTGGAGGGGTCGCGCACGGATTGGTAGCCGTCCATGAGAGGCAATTGGTTGAGAAGGTAGGTGAAGAGTGTTCTGGGAATTAAAGTCACTCCCTGATTAGATTTTAAACAAAATAAAAGATGCAAAAATGAAGTTTTTCAAGGCTCTAAAGAGTGCTTTGAGGGGTGATACGTACATTACAGTGAGTGTGGGGGAGCCTACACCGCCAGAGGATACTCCAGCTTATGCCGTCATGGAGGAGAAGAGAGTTGCACCTTGTCTTTCACTAAAGCAATGGTGCAAATTGACAGAAAAGGAGGGATGTTTGGCGTTTCCAGAGCACGGAACGTTCAATATAAGGATTCTGGAAAATTTGCGGAGGGTGTTAAGTGAACAGAAGACGCCTCCGAGACCAGCTCAGTTTGAGGCGTTAGCAATTTGGGAACTGACGGCAATTCAGAAACAGCAACAGAAATTTGAGAGGAGAATGAAGAAGGCAGGGAACACTCTAGTGGAGGCTAGATGGGATAGTGAGACCAGGATGTGGAAAAGAGAAATAAAAGACGGATTTAGGATGTTTCCAGCAATAACTCAAGAAGCCGAAACTCAGGGGAGAAAGGCAACTTGTAAAACAGACAAGGGGTCTAGTAAGCAAAAGGAGACTCAAAAGTATTGGGCAGATGCAGATGATTCAGATGATGATGAGTTTCTAAATCAGTTGTTACATGATCGGCCGCCACCATATGCCATGAATGACAATAGACCAAGTACTAGTGCAGGTCCTGTAAATCCGACACCTAATCAGGAAATCGCAAGCACAGCACAAGGAAATAATGTTATCACATCAGCTCCGATACAGAACGGTGCTAGTGTATCCACTGCACCAGAGACGCAGATACAGTTGCAGCCACCGCCAATTCAGAGGCTTTATCCTGATGTCCCAGTGTTAGAAACGACTACGAGTTTGATGGTGCCGCCTGATCCAGCATATACAAGATCAAAATTTGTGCAGATTGAGCCAACTCCACAATTGCAGCCACAGCCGCAGCTACAGGTGGTCCCGAATTACACTTCGGTCACAGGACCGCAGTCAGCTATAGCACCTGTGATGAATCAAGCTATGGGAGTTAATGCTCCACTGGGATTGGGAAATGGACAGGCACCAGCCGCTATATCATTGCCGATTACTGTTGGTTCACCAGTACCGCTATATGTGCAGGCAAAACCTACTGTATGCGATGAAGGAGTAACGACTCAAGAAATGATAAGAGGAGGGTTCACAGGAAGTTCCCAAGGGATGACACAGGGAGAACAGACAGTTGAGGGATCAAGGTCCTTGTTGGACTTCAGTCCAATTGGGGTTCCTTTAGAGACAATGAGACAAGCAGGCTTGGGTATACTGACACCACATGTAGTGAGTGTAAATACGTCACAGACACCAACGATGCAGGCTGGAAATATCTTGTTGCAATGCTTAACAGCGCAACAGTTGACTGAGTGGTTAGACAAGCTTAACACTCCACAGGCTACTCCTGTGGCAACAGAACGGTCAGAGAGAGAGGAATACCTGAATTTTATAAGGTTGGGTGTGGAAGCAGCGGAGTTAGTTGAAGGAACGATGGGAGTGAACAGATAAGAATCATACACTGAAGCGGAATTGAGGTTTCTGTGCCCAAAAATAACCAAAGAAGTAAGCAAGGTGCACCAGAGGTTAGCGAATGTGGCAGACAAATACGGTATAGACTTAGACAATACTAAGCATCAAAAGAGGAGTTATAGGTTAGACTTCGAACCTAAAGACTTTGATCATATGAGATCTACTGGAATGAAGACACACCTTAAAGAGATACTACAGAGTGTGCAAGTTTGGGGAGCATTAGAGAAGTGGGAAGGCAGATGGGCAAAGAAGAGAGATAAGGGGAAAAGTGACAGCCTGGAACCGCAGCAGGCGAAAACTGCACCAGACACGGGAACAATAAAGATGTTACCACTGAGAGAAACAGCTGGAGGGGTTTTAGTCCATGTACTGTGGTCTAGAGGTGACATTCTGTTGTTCACAAATGATTATCCCAGGCTAATGGAGAAGCCAATAGAGTGGTATCAGCAGACGGACAGGTTTGTGAGGCTTGCAAAATGTCTTTGGGAAGACTTGAACACATTGTTTGAAATTATAGTTCTGGCTGATTTGTGGCTTGAATGCAAGAGGGGTATAGATTGGCCGACAGAGGAACCGGCAAGGGATAAGATTACTGCAGCACCGTCTCCTGACGTGATGAGGTATTACCATAAGGTGATTGAGTTTTTAAAACAAAAGGTGTCACCGGAATTCACTGATTGGCAGAAAATTGATCAAACGGCACAAGAAGGCAAAGAGTCGATACATGCTTACTATGAGAGGTTGTTAAAGGCGTTCAAACACTACAGTGGTATGGAGGTCATAGAACAGAAAGACATGAATCATTTCGTGTTCAGGTTCGTTGAAGGACTGAGGCCAGAGATTAGCCAGATGATTAAGAATCATTTGATCTGTTGGCAAGCGAAACCGATTGATGAGGTGTTGCAGTATGCAAAATACTGTAGCGATGATATTGAATTGAAGCAGAAAAAAGCTGAAAGAGAAGGTAATGGTGATGCAAATTAAGGCAGCTCAGGCAGGGATGCAGGGAAATGGAGTACAGCAGATGGTACAATAGCAACCCCAAGGAAACTGAATGTTTCAGGTGCAACCAAGAGGCAGAGGTCAGGGAGGTTTTGTGAACCGTGGTCCGGATTTGAATACTGTTGTGGTTCAAAATGATGTGCAAGGGATGAAAAAGATGTTACCATGCCGTGCGTGAGGGGGCGTGGGACACTGGAAGCGGGAGTGCCCAATGATGGTGCAGGATGGTGTTGTTCAACAAAGCAATGATGTCGGTACATTTAAAAATGTGAGGGGTCCAAGAATGAGGGGTCCAAATCCGAACTTCCATAATAACTTGGTTTAGATGCAGGGTCTCCAGCCCATGTAACAAATGCAAATGCCACGTATGCAACCAGCACAGATGCAGCAGGTGCAACAGCAGATTCCCATGGTACCTAGACAGGAAATGCAGTTACCATTAGCTCCAATGGGACAGCAACAGGTGATGCTTCCTCAACAGGTCACAGGTCAAACAATGAGTCAAAATAATACAGTAAAACAGTTCCCATTGCGTGGTTAAGATGGAATAAGCGATGAATGGTCGGATGATTGTTCAGATAGTGAGGACTGCAGGCTTGCAGCGTCCCTAGAAGTAGATCAGAGGGGACCTTACGTGCAAGGGAAGGTGATGGGTCACAAGGTTTCGTTCCTAGTTGATACAGGAGCTACAGGCTCTACAGTCAGAAGTGCGGAGGTTCCGAAATTGCCACTTTCGGGGCGTGCCATAAGGGAGGTAGGAGTAGCAAATCAGCTCTTGACTAATCCCATTACAGATCCAGTCCAAGTTGAGATTGGTACCTTCCAGGGATTACATAGGTTTGTAGTGTGTGATTCAAGTCCCGTATCTCTACTGGGAAGAGACTTAGGGGCATAGTTATACTCCGTCTGCGCCGATTGTGCGCCCAAAATTTTGACGCACAATCAGCGCAAACGTTGCCCCGTATTTGAACTTTGACGCTCGAGGACAACAAAATTCCGCTGTGTGCATCATTTTTTGGATGCAGCAACCCGCCTTGCGTTAATTATATGCAAGGTAGGTGTTCCCGTCCAAAAAAATGGCTTAAACGGCCCTGCGTCGTATTTATGCTTTCGGGCAAAAATGACGCACGGCTGGGAGGTGGAGCCAGAAAATGACACACAGCTCGATTTGCGTCAAAATATAACGCCTGGGTCAGGGCAGGCGTTAAAATGGGGCAAACACACCTGTATTGAATCAGAACACACAGAACAAACAGCAGAGCAGCAGAGCAGCAACAGGGAGCCATGGAGGTGATTCTAATCCAGCGTGCACACAGACGCAGAGCCCAGCAGCAACAACAGCAGCTACAACAACACCAGCAGGGACCCCAAAGGCAGCGCAGAAGGCAGGAGAGGATATTATACTTATATACACACTGCACAGCAACCCTCTAGGACACACAACACATACACCACAACAGCAACATGTGAACAGGAACATACTGAGGACGTGATATCGCTAGACATGTTTCTTAGGTCACTATTGAACCTGTCACACATCGGAAATTACTGTACAGCCTAATGTTAAGACGTCAAAGATCACAACGTGTGGAGTGGGTTGCCCAAATGTCACCTTGCAAAATGTAAGTGTCCCAATGACCTTTACATTAATCCATTGCCTAAGTCTAAAGGTATGGGATGTCCAGGGTACATTGATATGAACGTGTTAACAACACTGTCAATTTTAACTGTGTATGGAACTATCACCTCACCCCCAGTGAAGACACACAGACACCTGTATCACAAGTCACAATGCTAGGGAGGGCACACTGTACTGCAAATCCCAAAACATACTGCTGACAAACGGTTAGCAGACAAACACTTGTTCAGCCAAGGAAACAACACAATGCAGATGGTACATCCTACAAGCATAGGATGCTACATTATTACACATAAGAGTCACAGACAACACAAGACAACTACTGCCATGAAAGGTCATTTCAATAGTGTCAGCTACATCAACATGATCCCAATCATTTTCTCTTGCAGCTGATCAGGGGTATGACACCATTTGCAAAACCCAAGTACTGCTGCAGAGCGTGCCTACAACGACGCACATAGGAGGACACGCAGCATTGTCGAGAGGACCTTTGGCATCCTCAAGTCAAGGTTCCGGTGCCTCGACATCACTGGTGGTAGCCTCCTATATTCCCCGGAGATGGTCTGTAGGATCATCCTAACATGTGCAATATTGCACAACATTTGCATCAAAAGAAACATTCCCCTTCTGGAACCAGTGCCACACATGCCTGAAGAGGAGGAAGAGGAGGATGCTGGCCTGCAACATGAGGGGGAACTACAGAACACGGCCGCTGGTATACGCAGGCGGCAACAGATTGTCAACAATTTCTTTTGAATATGATCACCTTCACCACTTTAGTTAACTAATTTAAATAAACACCTATTCTAAACACCATATAATGGTCTGGCTATTCCTTTTTGCACACCTTCATCTTTACTTATCAGAATAAGAGTGTTGCCTCATGGAGCATTGCTGATATACTGAGTAGGACACAGAACATCCCAGAGCTAATGTGATGTCTAACATACAATGGTCACATACACACACACTCTTAATGACATATATCATGTACATTTCTCCTTTGAAGGCCAGTAGCAGAGGACCACAACTATTTCACACATACATGTTGAAATCAAGGTTCAACGCAGCATATGGCACACAACTAAGACACCATCACTCAATAAGGGGAAAACAAGCCTCATACATGAGGCAGTCAATGTGCTTTGGCATCAGTAACAGGAATGCCTGACCAGACCCTTGACAGCAGTAAGTCCAACTGCATCCAATATTTGCAAGGAATATCTGTGACCAGAGTCTCATAGAAGCAGAACATAGACAGCACAAGTGCCACACATATGAGCAACATTGCACACATGACATTCCATGTACATGTCAACCCATTTCCTAACTCCTGACACACCCATGCACCTGGTCACAACCCACCTGTTGGAAGAGGTCCCTGGAATACTAAGATATGTACCCTGATATTCCCTCCTCTACACACACAGACCAACATTAGCAAACCAGTGTGCTACACCCTTTCCTATGGTATGCCATTGTCATAGAACATCTGACTGCATGGACGTCAGTTTTTTTTTATACACTGTCTTCTAGTTTCAAAGCCCTGTTAGCACGTGTAGATTGCTTCCCCTGTGAAAATGTCTGTTGGCCTTTAGAATGCAAGTCTCACCTACAGGACTGGTGAGAAACAGATGCAGCCCACACCTGTGATCACCTCCATGCACACCACCCATTTCAAAAAGCACTGCCCCTGCTGATGCCTGGAACAGCATAGGAGTTGCCATTATGTCAAATACACCGTTAAGCATTGATACTAATTAAGCCGTGTATCACAGCCACTGGGTTCATTTGTCACCTTCAAAAACACAGGACATACACAGTTTGACATGTCAGCTCTCTAGTTTGTTCTCCAAACAGTCTTAGTCAGACCACTGATTATGTAACTTGTCAAGTAGCTGGATCCTGAATCACCTTGCATTCTGTCAGCCTGACTGGCAACTGTCTGTGCGTCACACTAAAGTATCCCTGTGTCTACATATGTACCACACTTGCGTTAGCAAACCTCTCATTCAACAGGGGGTATTGGGCATGGGCTTCTTCAGTGCATACACAAATACATTGTATAGCATCATCTGCCTTTTAACTGTACCATTTGAGTTACATCCTCTTGGAAAAGCAAAATTCATGGCCTATCCCTTGTATGGTTGCATTTATGCATGAATGACAAAGTGTGACAGTGTCCCAGGGCCGTAGGCAGGGATTGGGTACGGGGCTTTCAGCACAACCAGCAACCTCTGATAATGTCCATGAATAATACAAAAATGTCAGGACCATGACAGTTCACACACAGAATCACAGTGCTCACAACATAGTGATGGGCTGTGTGTGGTGAATAGCTGCGAGAATAATCAGCACAGAGGCTATGATGTTCCCAGATGCAGTGGGAAGTGCAGAGGCCAACCTGTGTACAAATGTTGTAATGACACTTGCCGGAAAATGACACCTGAGACATTATCTCACTCAGCACACCAAGGTTGCCCTGTTGACTGTCTCATTACTCGTCTTTAGTGACAGGGTGGGACCCTCCAAATGTTGGTTCACATGTCCACATCCACTTTACTCACATTGATCAACCAAGGATACTCAGTAGATACAGGAATAGCTGCCACTGACTCATGATGAGTCCTGGACCGAACTGTGACAAATTACACCCCAAACAATATACAGGATCATAATTGGACCACACACATGAACAAGACACCTATGTGCAATTGATCACTGGAAATATGTGGACACATGCTGTCTTGTATGCTGGTCCATCACAGCCACTTGATAGTTGGGGCTCACTTCTATGGCCTCAACTGTGGTGTCATCATACATTTGAGATTCTCCCTTGTCTGTCTGTGCAAACAACATGGTACCCACTTCCTCAATGCATGTGTATGACTCACTGTGGGATTCACCAACTAGTGCCTAGGAAGCTCTTACCAATACTCTAGGACATAAAATGTAGAAAATGTGGACCATTGACATGAACAAGCGTCTGCCATCCATCTGGTGCATGCTATGTCACATGTGGTGTCTACGTGACCCTAAATCTTGGAAGTCCACTTTACGGGTGTTGTTACATGTATGACTAACACATGCCCTCGCTCATTTCCACAATTACTTGCATCTAAGGATTGGACACATGGACGTCACATTCATACAAGCATATGTACAAATATGCTTCATGTGATACACACACACTTGGTCAACAAATGCATTAGTTGCCAAAGCACACACTTTGAGCCAAACGCATTTAGGTATTGTACATATGTGTGTCACATTGCTATCCTCTCCTTATGCCAAACATGCACAATTTCTGCAACACATATATGTAGGCCACACTTATGACCAACTATTGCGTCAGCCAACCGTAAAAATACTGTGAAGGGAGTAGCGGTTCATGGTCCGCTGCAGTATGATGTCACACATGTGAACATACACCATCAAGACCACACTGTCTTCAATCACACTATCTCTGATGTGTCCCGAAAGTAACATAACCCAAAAATAAGAAAAATTGCCCAAAACCAGTTAATGCACTGTAATTTTGACGTCCCTAGCGTTATGCGTCATTTTTTGTCTACCAAAACTGTATTTGCGTCCTTTTTATTTTACGCATAGGAGTGAAATTTAGCCCACATCCAGATATTTGTACAGGCCATGTACTATTTTGTGGATGCGGGCTAATTTTCACTTCTGTGCGTCCAAAACAATGAGGCAAATACAGTTTTGGTAAACAAAAAATGACGCATAACGTGAAAAAGGCGGGACTTTTCATACAGGAAGTGATGTAATAGGATATCCTGTTTACAGATCATGTACAGTGGGTGTACTTTCACTTTCACTTTGCAGTCTATGATCCTTCTAGACTGTGTGGCTGTGTAGAGAGTGTTCTCCTGAGATTTTGTGCTTTTTTGTCCTGTGTGCTATCTGTATTGTCCATTTGTGAAATAAATATTGTTGCTGTACACTGTACTACTGTGTTTTGTCTACATTTGTCCATTTATCTTGTGTTTTTGTTGTTTGTGGGAGTCTGTTGTGGGTAGTGTTAGTTTGGGGATAGTTGGCCTCTTTTAGTGGGCAAGTTTACTTTTCATCTGTCTTTGTACCCCTACTTTCCCCCTTTTCCCCTTTCTATTTCTTTTACCCCTATTTCCTTTCACTTCCAAGTATGTCTGGTAGGCCACGTCTTGGCAGGATGGGGGAAGAGGAGTTGGGGGGGTTCATTTGGCTTGTGTTGCATTTCTTGCCGCTCATGATCCAACAGAGGTGCGCAGAATCCGGTGGGGAAAGGTGCTGCATCACCTGCAGCGTGTGTATGCCAGCCAGAGGAGTGTCCACAAGCTGAAGCACCGGTGGGCTGACCTCATCACCAGGGAGCAGGATCTCTTGGACCACCTGGGAATCATGATTGGTGGCACTGTTGGTGAGTACGAATCATGTTAATGTGCACAATTAAATGCTCTGTTGTGACATAAGGGGATTAGTACAATGTCTGCCAGCTAACTTGCTGACTGTGTGTAATTCTGGGGAAATATAAAGGGAAAATTGATGCACTATGGCAAGGATCACAACTGCGTGCTGTCAGGTAGCATGTGCTCAGCAAACTTACAGGTTAATTTTCCATGAAGGAAATTGGTGTGGCCTTTTTGTCAGAAAAGGAAACAAAATAGGAGCCAATCATGTCTATATAGGGCAGAGAAGTACAGATGTACCAACATTTAGGCCAACTTTGTTGACGCAATTGCTAGACTGACTTTAGAATCACTACATGATGCAGAAAATTAGTGCTGCCTTCACATCAATTGATAATAGCAAAGTGGCTCAGACATATGTCTCATGTGAGTCTGGTGAGTGTGGAAGGAAAGCGTTCACGGAAGTACTATGAATGTGTGGGATTATTGTGTTCCTTGATCTTTTTGGATACATGTCAGATCTGGATTTGAAAACATCGTGAAAAGGTGTAAGGTGCCCTCAGCTAACATCTTAGAATGTTTGCTGGAGTTAGTTGTGCCACATTCCAAATAAGGATGGCAGTCCAAGTGTATGCACATGGCTTCACATCTCCATGGTTGGTGCAAATCACCATAGCTGGGCCACATCAATTGAATAAACTGTAACAACAGGATGGCTTACAAAAGTCCCTGCCCCTCCCTCTGTACATTGGACCTATGTGTCATTAATGTGTCATGGCCACAAAGCATGTTTGACTGGTAATGGAGTCCTCAAGTAACCAGGCTTTGGATGCCTCTCTTGGATGCACATGATGAGACGATTACACTCCATATTTTTTTCTGCTCACCAATTACGGGGCATGTTTGCAACCATATGATAGTTAGGGCCAATGTATGTGTGCAGATATGTGTGTAACTGTCACAGGAGACCCATGCTATGTACAAGTTGGCCGTGATATATCAGATGCAGTACCATCATGTCTGAATGGCTGCCAGTTCCTTATTCAGCCTACACATTGTATATGTTTCTCAGATTGTTGCACTGTGCACAGATTTTGAGCACATTTCTTCCTTCCATGCCTTACAGGTGGACCGGCGCCCTACACTGTGGGAGAGGTGGCAACATTTGAGGACCCCGACCACTCCAGTAAGTGTTGATATATCTGTTATGTGTTGTGTTTGCTGGTTATGGACTCATGTGAGTTGGACGCATAGCAAGGTGTGATGCGTTGGGCAAGCTTTTCTCTTGTTCCATGAACGGGAATTCAGTTTCTCACATGTTTTGAGTTTGCCAATGCGTATCCAATGGTATCATGTAGGGATTGTAGGCCATTCCTGTAGGCCCCACTGTGAGTACAGGGATTAGTCATGTGTATGACACTTGTAACACCAAGAGTCGCACTGGAAGTCAGCTCCGACTTAGTCAGCCTGTCAGACCCACATTCTCTAAGATTGGTACAGCAAATTGCTTTCCAATAGACATCTGCTTCCCTTTTTACCTACGTAATTATGAAACAGTAGGTAGAACCTCCTAGCAGCATGTACTTCCACATGTAGTGCTACAAGTATGTGGAACTTGAGTGCAATGGCCTAGGTGTGCATGCAATTCATGATCATAGGTGTTCTAGCAACTCTGTGTCTGATGTAAGTCAGGCCTCACTGGAAGTATATGTTGTGTACCAAGTTCTGCATTTCCTGACATGTGTGGCCCTATGAGTGCTCCAGGGTTTGCTGACTCCTAATTGTTGATAGACCTTACCTGCCTGTAGAGCCAAACATGTGTGGAGTTTTCTATACACTCCTCGGTGTACATGTTGTTGGCAAATTATAGTTGTTTATCCACCCCCCCCCTCAAACACGGGCATGGGTTTGTGAATGGGGTACCTAGTACTGATGCTACCAGTATGTTACACAAACATGTGAATAAGTGACGGTTTGGTTGCAAACTAGTATACACACTCAGGTTTGGCACTTGGTACCATACTGGCAAGTCCAGTTACAACTTGCAGACCATGTGGCTTTAGTTTTGCTTTCCGTACACTGACATTTGTAGCCCAGGTCTTGGCGGAGGATATGCAGCATGATTCTTAGCTGATAACTGCCAGAACTCAGATTGCAAGTCAAAGCCAGTTGTTACCCATCTTGTAGGTTATGGATGTGCTATGTGTGATGTGACCTTTGTAGTCTGCCATGTACTTCCTCAGGGACATTCAATGATCTGTATTGTGATATGAGCTGTTACAAGTACAGTAGATGTATTGTCTGATTAATTTCCTGTGCCATTTCATACAATGCAGTTCCTAATGTAGAATATCTGCATTTGTCTTCACAGCTGCTAACATGACTCGAGACCAGGCCCGTGAATTTCAGCGCCGGGCCATGCGATACCAGCACATCCTGCTGGTGGAGTCAGGGTTCCGGAGGATGGCCCGGCGCTATTGCCATGAACGGGCCTCCGGGGCATGGAGAGCCTTCCCACAGGGTGGGCCTACTTTGCCCACCACAGCCACCACCAGCACAACCACCAATCTGAGCCAGGTGGCCCCACCCACAGCTGCCACTGTTGGTCCGACATCTTGCTGGACTTCCAGGCCCCAGCATTGCCACCGGTGCAGGACAGCCCACTAGGCCTGCCACCACACCCACACAGTCTTCCTCCACCGTTACCCAGACTGCCACTGCTCCATTTGTTGACCCTGCAGTCTGCAACCAAATGAACCTTAAGATGGACAAAGTGCTGCGCAAGTTGAGCCACCTGAGCCGGGATGTGCGCCACGTTAACCGTCCATTAAGAGGACCCTCCGGAGGGCCAACCTCTAGACTTCTTGATATGGACATGATTCCCTCCTCTCCCTCCTCTTTCTTGTTCTCATAGTTAGTGGGCTTAGGGGGCTTAGTGTTAGGTTAGTATAGGCTGTTAGTTTAGTTAGTGTTGGTGGGTAGGGGGTCCTGATTGTTTCTATTTTTACGTATTACTATGTTGGGGTTCTTGTGTGTTTAAAAAATAAACTTCCAAAAAAACAAAACAAAATTAAAAATTTTTTTACAAAAAAACATATATTTGTATAGGATAGTATAGTATGTGTTTAGGTTAGTATGTGCTGTCCTCAGTGTGTCCCGTCTCATAAGCGGGGCGAGGGGTAGATGTTTAGAACGTTTCGTTACATGTGATAAGTAAGTGTAGCTTAGCTTAGATTAGTTAGGGACAGTTGTGGGTAATGAGTAGTCAGGGTAGATTAGGGTAGGTAAAATTGTTCCCTCAGTTTCCTCATCTGTGATTAGCATTTAATAAATATTTGGTTAACCCTTAATAGTATGTGTTGAATGGTACTTGATCATGGGTTTGGATTCAGTGTACATCAATTTTGTACTATAACATCTGTGTCCTATGCTACAAACAAATCGCAGCTGAGCTGTACGATTGGCAGCTAGCCCAGAGCTACCTTGCAAAGTGTCGACCCTTCGTTGCAACCACCAATCACAGTTAATATGGATGACAATGTGTTTCTGTTGATAAGTGTGTTTTCAAAGTCATAAACAGTGCTTCCAGACTTGGTATTGGGGAAACAGTTTTAGGTCTGACTGCAGTGTGATGATCAAGCACACCCTTATAAGATGAGTTCTCATTGGCAATCTTGTATTCTTGTCTTCATGACCCTCAAACATCATTTGTGACACAGTTCGGCATGATTACCTATTTGTATGTTAACTCAGACACCTTCATTTATGCAGTTTTTGTAGTGTTTACTTAGATTAGTGTGGCATGTTATTTGTGTTATTTTTGCATGTTGACAACATTTTCCGGCCACTATTTGATGACTTAGTTATCCCCTGAGGAAGCATTCTTCTGTCCAACACAGCATGATGGTGTATGGTTTCTCACTTCATCAGATTTATCCCTCAGGATGGGCAGAGTATGATGCAATCATGGGCACTGTGCAGAATTCTCTGACTACATATTATCAGGACGGTTATATTGACAAGCTACGTAATTTGACAGTAGGCACATTTAAGTTATCGCCTGCACAGTTGATATGTCACATTACCCAGAGACAGATTTGTTGTGTAAGTGCTATTTATTGAAAAGTGCTGTAGTGCTATCTGTACATTGTCCATGATTGTGAGTCCATTATAGTGACATCTTACATTGTGATCCTACACAAGGGGTTACGGAAATGCTTTTGACATGCTGTGGTTGATGTTTCAGACAGTGCAGAGGGACAGGATTTGCCAATGAGTAGGAGAGAGACAATCACTGGGCTGGGTGACAAGATATACAGTGGTTTGCAGAACAGTGCTTGAGTAAAGTTGTTGCAAGACTGGCAAGTTACAAAGCGCAGGACCTTGGTAAATGTGGGCCATGTGGCAGGGACTAGTGCTTCTGGGTCATTTTCCTTGTGAATGTGATCTGTTCCATGTCTTCTTCTTCTGATGTGTGTGTTGCCTCCTCTGTCCTTGTTGTTGTTGGTTGTTAAGGGGCAACACACACCTCAATGTTAGAAGACGTGGAGTCAGACATCCCGGTCGCTGCTCCCTGTGAAGGTCTTAAGGGCAGTACTGCAGCAAGGAGGGTCTGCTGGTTCTTGAGAATAGCAGCCACATCACGATGGTAGGCAGCCAGGTCGGCCCTGAGGGGGTCATGATTGCATTTGTGCATACAGTGCAAGGTTTGGGGTGCTAGGTGTTGTGGCAACTCCCTTACTGCAGTGGTAAATTCCTTGACAGTTTCTTGTAGTCCTTGCAGTATGGATGTTAGGGCTTGCATAGCTGCTGCCTGATCTGCAGATGACATCATGCACGAACGCATCCCCTCAAGGCTGGCTGCCATATTTTGCATCCCCACCCGCACCTCCTTGGCCAGCTCCCGCTGTACTCCAACTACAGTTCTCTCAAGGCTGGTGCCAGTGTCGTCTGAGTCCTCAGCTGTATTGGAGCTGGCAGGTCTTACAATTGGGGTGGTGGGTGGATCCTCTGCGATGGCTGCTTGTTCTGTGCTCCTCCTTGTGACTGAAGGTGGGGTCTGGAGGGTGTCAAGGACCTTTTGGATAGTCTCCGGGGGAATGTTTATCGGCTCGTCATCCATGTCATCAGGGAAATCTGGGACAGGCATATCCGCAGGAGATCCATCTTCCTCTGCAATGAAACAGGGTACAATTAGTGTGTCTGTGTTGTGGCAATTTTGATGTGACATGCCTGCCTTTTGATGAATTCACTTTGTGATCTTGTTTTGTGTTAATTTCTCCAGTCCTTCAGATGGGCATTCTTCCAGGCCTCTGGGCCACCTGTATGTCACATGTATGTTACTGAGTTATCAGACTTGTCAGCCTCATCGCCTCTAGGTGTTGGTTTATGCCAAATAAAGATTTGCCACCTTCTTTTCCTACTCAAGCCTCCGTCTACATCCATTCTCATGGTGAGACCTTTCACTGGCTGAGGGTGTACTGATGGCCCTGGCAGCACACTTAACAATCTGGACCTGCCCCAATCTCTGATCTTTCACATCCACTTAAATGTAATTGACATGTGGCATATCCTATGCATGGCAATGTTATGATCTGATAAGGATGTTGACATTGGTAATGTGTCCTGCTGATGTTGGGGAATGTGTGTTACACCGGATTGCCCTGATAATCGTATCAGTGTCCTATTTCCTCCTCTGACTGTGCAGGTGTATTTCAGTGACCAGTTACATGTGTGTCCCCCCCAATGCTATTGTCTGAGCAGTATGACATTTGGGATGTTGCTTTGTTACCCAGGCATAGGATGGACCCTGACATATGCAGCATGGGTGTGTCCTTAGTGCTGTGTAGCTCCTATTGTTGTTTACATTGGCTGATGTTTGCAACAACTATGGGCATTGACATTTGAGAGTACTGGGGCCTTTGTCTTGTTTCTGGGTATTGTTGAAGTTGTCATCCTCACCCCCTAATTTAGGTGTGTATGATCCATGGGGAGGTTACTGCCATTGGCTACTTGAGCTGCACACAGAGCAGAGGTGGTAGTGGCAACTGTTGTCGCAGTTACATTCCAGTTGTCGGTATGGCTAGAGGTTGTTAAGAGGGCCCTAGTTAATGTAGGGGGTATGGTGGCTGACTTGTGTCGGGATGTCAGTTTGACGTTGTGGCCAATCCTGGCGTGGCTTTCCCTTTGCTCCATCGTTGGCATGACAGCATGCCCCCATGGGACTGTTGTTGGTGTTGTGTAATGGTGTGCCCCAGGTTTTCTCATAACGGGCCATGCCCCCATGCCGTGCCCCTTTACCCATGCCACTCCATGTATTAGATGACTTCCATGCATTTAGTGGTCAGTACCCCCCCCCACTCACAGTTGACATTGTTGCATTATAATTCCCCATGCGACTTACCCTGCATGTGCGTTGTCTCCTGGTAGTCTGCGCTGTCCTGTCCTTGAATCCCTGTGACGTTCTCTTCAGGGATGATGGCTGCGACCATCTCCTCCATGTGGTCCAGGGCCTCCTGGTGTGCTGGACTCCCCCATCCAGTCCGCAGTGCTGCCTTCCGGTTCCTGGCCATCTTTTCCTTGGTCCTGCGCTTGCAGTCATGCCAGTGTTTCTTGCACTCAATGACTGTTCTGCATACTTCAGCCACACTGCTAATCTTGTCAACAATTTGTTGCCATGTAGCATCTCTCCTACTGATTGGCAACTTTGATGTGACAAACAGTTGGTGCTGGTGTTCCGTCACCTCTTTAACCAGAATTTCCTGCTCCTCTGCACTAAAGCAACACTTTTTTTCTTCTTAAAAGTGTCCTGGTTCTTGTGTGGGTCCTCCTGGCTGATTCCTGGTCTGCTGTCATCTTCCTGGGGTCTGTAGTGGCATCTGGGATCCATTTTGGCTCTCCTCTGGTGTAATGGCGGTGTTCGCGTTTTTTTTTAATGCTATTGCGTCAAAAAACAGCGCATATCCGGTTTGCGGGGTCGTAAATCGACCCACAGCCATTTCCGCTGCTTTAACGTCATTTTGCTTTATGACTTGACGCTGCGGTGTGCGTCAAAAATAATGACTCCCACCTGTGGTTTGCACCGCCATGCGTCAAAGTATAAATATGATGCTCGCACGGCGCACCAAAATGGCGTTAGCCGGCGGTAACATTTTTGCCGCAAAACTGCGCCTCGCAGTTTTGCGTCAAAAAGTATAAATATGGGCCTTATTGTGTAAGACGAGGTGTTTGATCACCTGTTCCAATGAAGGGATTGAGGTGCAGACAAACAGTGACGATGAAGGGGACGATGGTCAGACCTCACAGCCAGCGACGGAGACTACAGATGAGGAGTACCCTTCGATAAGCTTCTTCCCGATGTTCACAATAACCGATTTGCCAACTGAGTTACAGAGAACAGTGACAGAGAAGGTGTGGGACTTGACAGGAAAGGAAGTGGGACTGATAAAAGGAGTAGAACCAGTCAATGTAGATGTGAAGCCAAATGCTGTGTTTACCCAGGTACCGCAGTACCACATGGCACAAGATGTTCTCATACAAGTGACGCAGATAATTGCAGACTTTGTGAAGCAAGGGGTCTTAAGAGAAGTAATGAGCAGCCCATGTAATTCACCAATAATGGGACTGAGAAAGCCTTGTGGGAAAGTTCGAATTGTTCAAGACCTGATGAAAATTAATAAGATAGTAGTTAAATGTTGCCCCATAGTGCCAAATCCAGCCGTGATTATGTTTCAGGTTCCATGCGATGCAGAGTGGTTCACAGTTGTGGACCTGTCTCAAGCATTCTTTTTGGTGCCTCTTCATGAGGACAGCCAATTTCTCTTCAGTTTCAAATTCTTGGACAAGTTTTACAAGGGACAAACCTCAAGGGTTTTCAGAATCACCTTCCATCTTCAATCAAATATTGAAGAAGGATTTGGAGTCACTGGAATTCGACTCTAGTGCAGTACATTGATGACTTGTTGATTGCGTCCAAAACGAAAGATGACTGCAAGTATGATACAACTGCCTTACTGAATCATTTGGGGAAGAACGGACATAAAGGGCCTCATTACGACCCTGGCGGTCATAGACCGCCAGGGTGGAGGCCGGAGGTAGCACCGCCAACAGGCTGGCGGTGCTACATCAGGTATTCCGACCGCGGCTGTGAAGCCGCGGTCGCCCAGCCGGGTCCGGCGGTTTCCCGCCAGATTTCCCCCGGCTGGGGGAATCCTCCATGGCGGCGCTGCATGCAGCGCCGCCATGGGGATTCCGACCCCCTTCCCGCGAGCCTGTTCCTGGTGGTTTACACCACCAGGAAGAGGCTGGCGGGAACGGGTGTCGTGGGCCCCCTAACAGGGCCCCATTAAGATTTTCAGTGTCTGCTTGGCAGACACTGAAAATCGCGACAGGTGCAACTGCACCCGTCGCACCCCAGCAAATCCGCCTGCTCCATTCGGAGCCGGCTTCATCTTTGCTGGGGCTTTCCCGCTGGGCCGGCGGGCGATCTTTTGAAGATCGCCCGCCGGCCCAGCGGGAAAGTTAGAATGGTCCCCGCGGTCATTTGACCGCGGGGCGGTGTTTGGGCGGTTTCTGCCCGGCGGGCGGCGCCCGCCGCCCGCCGGGGTCGGAATGACCCCCAAAGTGTCCATAAAGAAGCTACAGTACTGTCAGAAAGAGGTGAAGTACTTGGGCCATCTAATTGAAAAGGGGTCAAGGAAAATCTCTAAGGAGAGAGTGACGGCCATATTGCAGATGAATCCCCCGACATCCAAGAGAGACGTGAGGATATTTTTGGGAATGGTGGGTTACTGTCGTCAGTGGATTCCCAACTTCTCGATTATCTCTAAGCCTTTGGTGAGGTTGACTGTCAATGAGATTATAGATGGCCCAGGTACCTGACTATGTCCGAGAAAGAAATTAAGGCATTCATTGAACTGAGAAAGAGTATGTGCAGGGCTCCAGCTTTAGGTATGCCTGACTACACAAAGCCTTTTGTACTGTTTTGTCATGAACGTGATGCTTGTTCTTTGTCTGTCCTGACACAGGTCCATGGAGGTGGAAACCGCCCAGTAGCATATTTTTCAGCTACTTTGGACCCAGTCGCAGCAGCCCTACCGGGTTGTTTGCGAGCAGTGTCAGCAGTTGGTCAAAGCCTCACCCAGTGTGAAGGTATAGTGATGGGACATCCCTTAACAGTAATGGTCCCACACTCAGTCGAGATACTACTGACCCGTACAAAGACCCAGCAAATGACAAATGCTTGCCTGACTAAGTATGAGACGATTATATTGGGGTCACCTAATGTGTCTCTGAAAAGATGTACTGTGTTGAACCCGGCAACTTTGCTTCCCAATGAGAATACAGATATTGATGATGCTGAGGAAGTAGGACATGATTGTCTTGAGGTAACCGAACTGTGCACCAAACCAAGACCTGACATTAAAGATACTCAATTAGAAGAAAATGATTACATTATCTTTGTTGATGGTTCATGCCTGAGAGACTCAGTAGGAGTACTCAGAGCTGGATACTTTGTGTGTACAATATCCAGTATCCTGGAAGCCTCTTGGCTCGAACAAGTGTATTCTGCTCAAGTGGCAGAATTAATTGCTCTTACTAAAGCATGCCATGCTGCTGAAAATTTAAAAGTTACTATCTATATTGATAGCAGATACGGATTTGGAATTGTTCATGAATTTGGCCAATTATGGTCCCAGAGGGGTTTCCTGACCTCTTCTGGTTCTCCAGTGAAAAATGGTGAAAGAATTGAGGAGTTGTTGTACGCGATTCAGTTACCTCTTGAAATTGCTGTGGTGAAATGCAATGCTCATGTTAAGTCGCAAGACTTTGTGTCAATGGGAAACGGTTATGCAGATCAAGTTGCAAGGTTTTGCGCATGGAACTGTATATCGTTCAAGGATCAGTGGGAATTGTTATCAGATACTGAAAATGAGACATGCACGGGTAATGCATTGAGGGTGGTTGACACAATGGAAGGGTTAAAATTGTTGCAGGGACATGCCAGCAAAGAAGAGAAACGCTCTTGGCTTAAATTACAATGTGTACAAAGACCTGATGATTTGTGGGTTTCAGATGAGGGGAAAATGGTTTTGCCAAACAGTCTCTTGTTACAGTTTGTGAGGTTTTCCAACATGGTCAAGCACATATTGGGAGGGATGCCATGATTAGGTTGTTCAAAATTGACTGGTTTCAACCGAAGTTAAGACAAGCCGCAGAAGTAATATGTCACAGGTGCATCATCTGTCAACAGATGAATGCAGGGAAAGGGACCGTGGTGAATTTGAGCCACACTGGGAGAGCAGGAGGTCCATTTAGCAGGATGCAGATGGATTTTATTGAGATGCCTGTGTGTGGAGTTCTGAGGTACATGCTGGTGATTGTGTGCATTTTCAGTCATTGGATTGAAGCTTACCCTACACGTAGAAAGACAGTCTCACAGTAGCGAAGTTGCTGCTTAGGGAGTTAATACCACGTTTCGGTTTTCCGATCTCTTTAGAATCAGATAGGGGAAGTTACTTCAACAACGAGGTGGTTAAGCACTTGTGTGCAGCACTGAACATTGAACAGAAGTTGCATTGCAGTTACCGCCCTGAAGCATCGGGCTAGTGGAACAGATGAATGGTACCTTGAAGTCGAGAATGGCAAAAATGTGCACAGCTACAAATTTGAAATGGCCAGATGCATTGCCCTTAGTGCTAATGTCAATGAGAAATACACCCAACATGAAAACAGGACTGTCTCCGCATGAAATTCTCATGGGCCGAGCTATGAGATTGCCAGCAGTGCCTGCAAATGCTCTTGTGAATATCACGGATGATATGGTGTTGGACTACTGCAAGGGTCTGGTTGACGTGGTCCGCTCTTTCTCTCACCAGATGGAAGCAACCACGCTGCCACCGATAAATGATCCAGGTCACACTCTGAAAGCCAGTGACTGGGTTGTTGTCAAGAAACACGTGAGGAAGTTGTGTTTGGAGCCACGTTGGAAGGGGCCGTATCAAGTGATATTGACTACTACTACTGCTGTGAAATGTGCGGGAGTTCCAAACTGGATACATGCCAGTCACACAAAGAAGGTGGCGTGTCCAACTGATGAGGAACTTGAGTTGTCGAGAATGACAGCTACAGAAAAGGAAGTCTCAGGGCCGGAGAGTAATCAAAGGGGAATTGAGACTGAAGGAGAGCCGTTGAGGACGGCCTTGTCACTCAAACTCCAAACCAAATCCAGAGGGGTAACGGTGAGCCTATCTCAACTGAGGCACCAGGGGAACCAACACGAAGAGAGGTTCTCCCAGAAGCAGACGGATACAGGTTTGAAGTTGAACCCCTGACAGACCCGGAAGAAGAAGGAGGTGAAACAGAGGGAAGTCAAGGTGTTCAGACTCCTCCTGAGCCGCTTGCAGTTCCATCAAGAGAAAACACCATAGCACAAGAGGAGGGCACTGAACAGCAACCTGAAAAGACAACCAGTAAAAGGAAACCACTGAAAGGAGATAAATGGCCAGAGCCACAAGGTGCAAAGGAGAAAGTGGTAAAAGACAAAACAATAGAGGAAGAAGTTGATACTACAAGGAAAGAAGATCTCAGTGAGGGAGAGGTGCAGGGTGGTCGCACACTGAAAATAAAGAGAATTGCAAACAGAAGATACGCAGGTCCTGAATGGGCGTATGCAACATCAACTGAGTGGCCACAAGAATTCTTGGCATTCTGTTTTGTTCAAGAGATTCCAGATCAATACTACGGCACCTGAATTTGACCACAGAATAGAGAGAGATTGAGTTAAATTAAAGTAAAGCTGAAAAGCTGTGAGAAAAAGAGACTGATAAATGACCAGATGTGACACTGTTAGCCTGAATTGACTTTGGAAACCAGATTTTGACAAGCTGCTAACCTGATTTGACAAGGATCCTGGGAGTGAGTGAAACGCTGTAAATACTTGCTAAAGAAAGACTTTGCTCAGAGAAAAAAAAAAAGAGAGATTTAGACCTTCCTCAAGTTGATTGTGTGCCTTATATTGCTCTGCTTTCTGATTCTTTACAGATCATGACTAACACTAGAGATAATGATAATAGGAGTAGGATTCGTAGATGGTTGAGTATTATTGTGGGTGTTGTGTGTGCGATAGTAATCGTAGCTGTGATTGTGGGAATGCCACTGGTGGATAAGAGGGCGACTAACAATGCTACAATTCCTGAGACTGCTACACTAACACCATGGGAGAGGTTTGAGCAGGATACAAAATATTTGCATGAGGGAACTAACACAAAAAGGGAACTATCTACTAATGTTTTCTATCGCTTGTTGAATGAGCATGTTAAAACAATGGATGTGAAAAATTGTTATGTGTGCACAAAAATTCCTTCGTCAGTACAAGAAGGGGTTACTTATCATAGTTTTCCTTTAACCTATGGGATAAGTTGTAGTTTGTTATTAACGAGGTTGTATGATCAAGAATATATTCCGTACTTCCATTCTAATCTAGATGTAGTGTTTTCTTTTGTGCCTATAAATGAATATTTGAGTAAGATAGCAAGAGATCATAGTATAAAAATAGTTAGGGATTTCTTTGAGCCTACACTGACATTTGGTACAGCTTATGCGCATTGCAATATTCTAACCTGCTTATTAACACCTGTAGAGAAGAGCTTTTTAGATCACACTGATGATAGAAGAGAAGCGTTAAAGGAAAAGCTAGAAAAGGGATTAGAGAAACTAACGTTTGCAAATGATTATGCTTATAGTGCGATAAAGACATAAGGCAAATTAGCTATAAACGCATTACACGTAGGAAAGCTTTGTATATATAGGCCAAAATCTGACCATGACACTTTATTTGTGGGAACGAGTGAGTGCAGACATGTGTTTTTGTTTCAGAGTAAGTAGACGTTCATGTTAAATGGACAGGATCCAGCGATCCCTGGGATCTATTACATATGTGGACTTAATGCTTATTACAGTCTTCCAAAGGGATGGTATGGGACATGTTATTTGGGAATAGTTTTTCCAAAGATCTACCAGTTTGATGACTTAAGGAAGTTTCCTAAATTGTCTGAATTACATCGTACTAGACAGAAAAGAGAGACAGCGGCTGCTGTCGTGAGTGATATATTTGGAGCAATAATTCCTTCAGTGGGAGTTATCTTAAGCTCTATAAAGATTTGAAAGTTGTCTACTATTGTGGATAACATGCTGACAAACTTCACAGGGGCTATACTCCTGATGGATACTGAACTTGCTGCGGAGAGTGCTATGACTCTTCAAAACCAGCTTGCTTTAGACATTCTTTTAGCAAAAAGTGGTAGAGTCTGTAGGATGCTTAATGAGCGCCACTGTTGTGCATTTATACCCGATAATAGTAATAAGATTAGAAGTATGCTTACTAACCTAACAAGAAATAGTACAGATTTGAGAGAGCTGAAAGAACCTGGAGTTTGGAAAAAGGTTGGAAGGGGACTTGCTAAAGTGGGAAGTTGGTTTAGTAGTATTTGGCATGGGATATTTGCAAAAATAATACAGGGGATATTGATTGTCTTAGCTTGTTTATTCGGACTATGGTTATCATGTCAAATTAGTAAAAGAATTAAAGAAAAATTGGCAAAACGCAATATGAGGAGGGAAGAAAAGAAAAGGGAGAAAATATTCAAAGCAAAATATGAAAAATCGAAAATGGGGGAGGAAATTGAAATGACGGAACTAAGAAAGTGAAAAGAAAATAAAGAGTGGATTTGTGTGATGACAAGTGTCATCAGAGGAGGGCTTGTTGGAGTGTAGTTTTTTATAATCGAACTTAACATGAAATGTTTTCAAATTAATGCATAATAATGCTGCATACAAAATGTATTAATGTGCTTTTACTAAACGTGTGTTTGAAATGTGCCCACGGGGAATGGCCACCAATGTATGCGATGATTAATGAAATTGACTAATAACGAAATATTGATGTACTAATGTATGATTTTGTACTAGTATTAAGAGTTATATGTTAAGGTTTTACTAATTAACTCACTAGGCCTTAGTTAGCATGAGTCGGGCCTAACTGCCCGGTTTCATATTAAATGTGTTTTTCTAACGTGCAGTGTGCTGACTTGCTGAAGGACATGTAGTCATATTTTTCCAGAAGCTAGAAGATGAGTGTAACCGTAGTAGATTCATTCTCATGAAGACTCGACTTGCTCAAGGAGACATTCTTGCCGAATGCAACAGTGTAAACTTGCAATAGGTACAAGGTCACCTGAACCGGTATAGACAATGGGACTACTGACTGAGCCTGAGAAAGTGTAAGTTTCCACCTGACATTCTACCCGATGGAGACATCATCACAGGAGCCAATAAACTACGTGAGAACTGTTATGGGGTGACAATCTTAATGAAGCGGGACGTAAACCATTGGATGGAGATGAGGGTGCGCCAAAACTCGCCCAATTGGAAATTAGGGGACTGTACAACAAGTTTGATATAAAATTCCTGGACAGGAGGAGAAATTAGCCATTATGGGCAATTCCGAGCCAATCTATGCTGCCCTTCTGCCCTAGTCATTACGAGCTATTACATGCCATTTGCCATTGCATGCTGTCACTATGACACTCTGTTACTCTACCTAAAGACTTTACTGTTTGATTCTTCAAGCATCCTTACTTTGCCTTGCCCGATTCTATATTTTTCCTCCTTATGAGGGAGGTATTCTTTTTGCCCCGTCTTGCTGAGCTTTGCTGTGTCTCCTGGCTGATGGTGAATCAACTGATGTCCTGAGGACGAAGACTGACTTTGTATGCTGACCCATTACGGAGGGTAACTATATGATGATGAAATTGTAATTGTCTGTTTGCCTTTTCTTCTAGGTACCAACTGCTATCTTTTGATAGAGACCATAGCTTAGATGTTTTTTAAGTTTGTGTTGCTAAATTGTTTTGCATGAAGCCCAACATGCTAATGCTGATTCGAGGTTAGTTAAGGAACTCACTAAAATGAAGCAAATGACTGAATCTACGCTTTGTTGAACAATGCGCTAATGATACTCTGCTAAAGAATAACCCATGTTGATGTTGTGCTATGTTCTAATGTTTATGATCTTTGCCTTGATGAAATCTTATTCGAGTTGCCATATTCTTACTGTGCTGATGTGTTTCATGGTATTGAGACTAATAAACTTGCTAGTAGAGGGTAATCAATAGGGAATAAACATCATAATCTTGCTAATTTCTGGCGTGGTTATTCCTGACTGAAAGGTCATGGTGTGCTCCAATTCTGATTGAGGTCATTGATTAATTTGATTGATTTGCTATTGGGAATATTGATAAGGTTATTGACTTATTGATTGACATGTTGATTAGTAAACTCGCCCTAAGGTGTCTTCAATCAGGGTCAAAAGATTCATCGGCCTAAAACGAGTCCCAGAGTGAATAAATTATCTAAATTGGGATGCTTTAGCAACACTCCTCCAGACATTATTGGGTTTCTCTCAGCACTTGGAGATTCACGCTAGCCTGGCCGCTTCAATGCTAACAGTTGCTTCAGTGCTTCAGTCCTTCTAGATACTAAATATCAGAGTAGAAATCTCTTCAGGATGGAATGCAGGACACCCCTTATTCACAGAGGTCAATGCCGCCTTCACAAAGAAAACGTAAAGACTGAGAGGCCCAACAGATCGTGCTATGTGTTGTGTTGCCTCACCTTGCCTCAACTCTTTTTAACCTCTACTTCTGAGCAGAGTCTTCTTTGTGCAAGGACACATCCAATAACCATTCGGAGCAGTTAGTAAGTTTTCTCCCTTGAAGTAGGATCAGGAAGCGCTCCTGACAAGTTCAGCAATTTATCCCTACGTTACTGGGCCTGAACCTGGCAAAAGCATTTGGTGACCAGTGACCCAAGGTCAAAGAAATCTCATAGTGATCAGTGGTGTAGGACCACAGGCTTCTGGTCATTAGATTTAGCTACGGTGACTGAAAGTCTCTGCTTCATTGGTATACATTGTAAAGAATCCTCATGTATTTCAGCAGTTCTACGCATTTATGCACTTCTGTGAATTCTACACAGACTGGTCTAGCCATGGACTTTGTGCAAGAGTGTGCAGGAAGGCAGGGGAGAGCCGGGAGGCACCTTTCAGGTGCAACAGAAAAACAAGAGCAGAAAGGCAAGGGAGTCTGTTCCCACTTAACTACCTTTTAACCTGTGGAGGGATAACTGTTCCCAGGAGACAATGGACAGGGTGAACTACCTACCTTGAAAGGGACACTCTAGGGGTAATTTACGGTTCAGAAAGCTGTATTCCAGTCTGCCGGGGCAGCAGACTCATATACTGTGCTGCTGTGGTGGACCTCGGACCAGCATATATAAAGATTTCCATCTGCCTGGTGGAGATGTGTGTGCCTTTACAGGAAGCGCTACTATGGACGTCTCTTTAAATGCACTGTCAATTTGCTGAACAGCTGCAGTGCTTCATTCGGCCGCTCCTTAAACTTTTTTTTTTCAAAAACAAACTCCCGAAGTGGGAGCTTGCTTTTTGAAACACGTAAAACTAACAGTCGACACAGTGGGAGTTTGCTCGAAGGGTATGGGGGTTATTACTACTTTTTTCTGTTCCACACCACGAGGCTTTCCCTGACAGTCCTGTATAGGAAAAAGGTGCAACAGAAAGCCCACCCAAAACAAGCATTTGCAATGCAAGTGGCTTTGTGTTTGCTCGAGTTAGAGCTATTAACGTTGTAATTTCTTAACTGGACTTTTCTTGACACACAAACTGAAAATAAAAAAGAAAACAGTTGACATGAGCGAGCCGATTCAAAGCACCACCGCTGCCATGAGCGTGAGCGCCAAGGAGAGACACAAAAGGAAAAAGAAGTTCGCTGGCGGTCAAAGTTATTCGCAAAAGTGCAATTATCCATGTAACAGGATCGATAGCCAAGGCGGTAACAAAACCGCCCCAAGGAGGGACAAACATGAAGCATTTACCAACGAAAACAAAGGATTTTTAAAAGACAAGTCCATGAGCGACTGATAGTGATGGGCGTGCGGTGGGCATGGTGAAAAGCCCAGATACATACCAACATGTCAGAAAAGCAGCACTTGTGCACTGCTATGTGCAACCTAAAAAGAGCAAATGGTCTGAGGTACATAGATCAACAGCCCTATGTCCTGGAACCTTTGGTATTGGGTGTCCGTTGGGAGAGCCAACACAAGGTGCACCAGCTGAACTATATGATTCACTAGACTTTAAACAGAGAGGAAGAATCATCAATTTTGTGGAAAGGTACCCTTTACACCAAACTCTAAATAACGCCCTTTACCTCCTATCTTCATTTCAGAAACAAAGGATTCTGTGAAATATTGTGGAGGGAAGCTCTGCAATGCATTTGCTGTCTTGGCTCTCCCTCCAAGTCTCCATCTTAGATGCCATCCAGAGATTGCCCGATGCAAAATGGGAACCACTGTGACTGTAGTCACATCTGCTGGCATGCTAGCCACCTGCATTCTTCAGACATAAACATTGCCAACACATGCAACATCTACATATGGGTGATACATGCACAAGCAACATCCAATGCTCTTATGGATGAGCAAAGGACCCAGTTATAAGGAAGTGGCAGAACAGTATTAAACAAGTGTGTGGCCAGTAAGCAGAAATCCCATTGCAGACAAAAGGGGAAAAGGCATGTCCTGCACTGTACTCATTTGCTGCCACTGGTGTCAGTCCTCAACTTCCAAGGGAGATGGTTGTATTCACACTCTAAGAAGAACGGGAGGTGCACTTGATGTGCACTCCCGGCTACAGACCCCATTCTGGGTCTCATTCCAATCACGCCTAGGCTTCAGCGTACGCGCATGGCCGTAGTGTGTACTGAGATGAGGGTCAGAAACACTCCAGATTGTTAAAGAGACTTCAAGGCATGAGAATATGCTCCATAGAACGCTCTCCACTACAAGGGTTGGATAGACACTGGACCCGTACCCAGACGTACATGTTTTAATTTTCATTGCGGTTAGGCTCGTCCAAATGTGGCCATGAGTAATAAAGAAGAAGCGGATTACTGGAATTCTGACTCATTCCTTTATTTAGAGGTCAAGAAACTTGTTTGCCAACTTTCGCCTTCAAACGATGAGCTGGAATGTGGCCCGAGCAATCGCCAGTCCATCCCTCACCTTGTAGTTTGGGGACGTTTCGGCCGTAGGCACATTTGTCTCTCGAGCTTTATTCAAATGATGTCATATATGCACAGTTCATGCCATATATTAGATTTTGAAAGTAGCAATTTACACGTGTGTTTTCACTTACATTATCAGCTTGTTGACCGTAGTCAAAGAGATTGATACTTAGGCCTTCAATCAATTCTATTGCCTCCCCGTCCCAAGCAAAGTTCTTGGACAGTACACCGCCGCCAGAAATCAAGCCTGCCCCTCTGCATCAAATGTGGAACCCATTTTCAGTAAAAGGCATGTGCAATTAAGATGCCTCATTGGTGGAACAACACAGGCTTAACTGAACGTGCAAAAAGAAAAGGATGCGAATGCTTTTAGCACTCAAGGCACGTTCTGGCGAGGTGGCTGCACGGCTGACCTGGGCATGACCTGGAAGCCTTGGAGCAGCCGAGGCAGCACAGGCCACCCGCGTGCCTCATTACGCAGGGATTTCAGTGGAACCAGAACAAAGAGCAGCAAAAATTAGAAAGTAGGAAAAAACCTTATCAAATAAATACAAAAAGGAAAATGAGAAAGGCTTTGAACCTGGATCCAGAAAGAGCTTTCCTGGGCATGTGGTTCCACTTAGCACATTACAGATGCTTGCACAGCACATGTGTTGGAGAAAGGGAGGGAGACCCGAGCTCTATTTAACTCTTTCCTCCGTTGACTGGATTATTGCCGAATGGATGGAAGCATACTGCATAATGATCGGCATTAGTCCCACTAATGGCCAAGACCTGGACCTTCAAAGAAAGAGAGGACTGAATTATTATGATTAACGTTATTGCCATCATTTTCTACTTTTGCATGGGCATTCCTTAATATATTTCCCAAACACCTTAACAACCTTCACCCTTCCTGATGCACAAATCGTTTCTTTAAAGCATGTATGTCAACAGGAGAGTAGAAATGTTCTCTTATATTCTGGTTCCTAATTATGAGGCCAAATACAAGGACTATGGGCCTGATTCTAACTTTGGAGGACGGTGTTAAACCGTCCCAAAAGTGGCGGATATACCACCTACCGTATTACGAGTTCCATAGGATATAATGGACTCGTAATACGGTCGGTGGTATATCCGCCACTTTTGGGACGGTTTAACACCGTCCTCCAAAGTTAGAATCAGGCCCTATATACATTTATGCATTTAGGCCCTTATTTTGGGAATTTGGCGTAGGGCGGTGCAGCAAGTCACCTTGCTGCGCTGTCCTACGCCAAAGTGAAAGGGCAGGAATACACCCTGTTTGTCCAATATGGTGCATTCCTGTCCTTTCCTCCTGCGATGGTGCAGTTTCAGCAGCCTAGCTGCCTAGGAACTGAGCTGGCTAGGGTAGACTCCCAATTATCAGTATCTAATTTTGCCCAACTTTGACGGCCTAAACTGCTGTGTGTGTGAATGTTTGATTTCTTCTTTTTTGAGACTGAAAAGGATCAAATAGTGCAAAGGAAGAGGAGATTCTAGTCTTAGGTCAGGCATATTAGGAAACATATTTTTGAGTTGAATGGCCTTGTGAATACTGAATTCTTACTAATAAATATTTGTGTATTTAAATTTATGAATCTGCATGGAATTTGACTTAACATAGAAAAATAATGCACAACTTGGAAAATGTGCCTACTTGAGAGACCATCAGTATTATGAAGTGTCCTTATTAATTGCTTATTGAAATTACTTGATGTGCTTATGTTTAAAATAATGAAGTAGTATGTTATATTAATAATTACATATTATGCATTTGCTTTATTAATTGTGGACCTTAAATTAGCGATGTTTTGGGCCTAGTTGCACAACCTCATATTAAGTTGCACTGTTCAAATAATTCACATAAAATGTCTGTTTAGAGAAATGAATACTTGTATTGTTTCACTGAGTTGACCAAATACTAGCAGATGTTTAACGTTTTTATGAGAAACTGCTTGTTAGAAAATGTTGTATTAGTTATTGTTTCTTTGTAAAGCTTAGTGTGTGAAAAGACGATGTTCCCAGAAGCTAACAATGGATGTACTGGCTGGGGAATCGAATGATTCAAAATTGTTACCTGACAAACCTGACAACAGTAATAGGAGAATAGGAGCCAATCATCGACATGTGAAAGACAGTTTAGTTATATCTTAGATTTGAAGTTCTGTCTTCATTGGACTAAAAGTAAACGTACGATTCTTTGACCAATGGTGAAGTCGGAAGAGTTTTAGATAATTTTAACTTAGCCTGACTACACTGAGAAGAGAGAGGCTTTTACCACTTTGATATCCTACTGAGAGGAACTTGTTTATTCTGTCTGAGGAGCTGAACAGTTCCTGAGGACTTCATTTTATCTGTAATTTTATTGCTTAAACTTCTGATGCTGAATGCTGATCCCTTAGACATTGCTTGCCACATAGTTCAGTTAGCTTAGATTCCCTGGTTCTGAACCATTCCCTTTCATGGCCCGTTGCTGATGCTGACAGAACAGATGTCCTATTGACAAAGGCATTCACAGCTTGCTGATCCATACTGAGGAGAGGTATTAATCAAATAAATGTCATTGTGTGGATGTAATTTGTACTTTGTTTCTAGGTATCAACCACTAATTTTGAAAGAGCAGTAGCTAGATGTTTTTCCAAATTTATGTTGACAAATTGTTTTGCATGAAGCCCAAACATGCTATTCTAATTAGAAGGTTAGTAGAGGAAATCCTAAAATGCTTATAAGTTGCTATAAATAAATTATCGATGTTACTCAGTTGCTGAATCTAGACGTATGCGATTTCTATTGAGCAGTTATTCTTGCTAATAATTTTATCTGTATTTCTAGAGTGCCTAACCATCCATGTGTTGGTTAGATTGAGATTCTTTAGAAGATTCGGTCAACCTATGTTGTTTCTGTATGTATACCATTTAACTTTGAGACTAAGCTACATGAGATTAGCATTGTTAATACAGGACATAAACATTCTAACTTTTACATAAAGGTGTGGTTATCCATGGCCAAAGGGGTCCTGGTGCGTAAGATTACTGACTCCAAAGATTATTGATATAGTTGATTGATATTGTTAATGAACTGTATTGAAATTGAGTCCTATGGTGGGATTTACTCTAAATGCAGTCAAAAGGTCCATCGAACCTCAAACGCATCCCCTTATAACTTAAGGATAAGAAACTAAATAAGGACAGACGCACTCACAGAGATGGTAGCAGAGGATGGTTTGTCTCCTTAAGAGCCCATCAAAAGATTTAGAGATAGGTAGAAGAGTAACACGGGGCCAGATGTAGCAAAGGGTTTTACCCATTCTGTGTCTATGGGAAAATGTGTTTGTACATATGGCCCATGGTTACATCCCCTTAAGAGGCCACAATAAAACATTTCCTTGAGAAATAGCTGGTCTTCCCAGAGATGGTAGTGGGATAATGGTTAGTCTCCTAAAAGAGAGCAAAGTAATTTGCAGATGTGGTAAGAGAAATTGGTAAAGGTTAAGATTTCTGACTGAATGATACAAAGTGGAAAGAAAATGTCTCCCTAAGAACTTAAAATGACTTTCCCAGAACCTTTGAGCTTGCCAATGATTGTTTGAGGATGTTCTTGGCGTTCTAGTGACAGTGTGAATGGAATAGGTTTTGCGCTTGCACAGCTTAAGCAAATCACAGGTGAATTGTGATTTTTGTGAGGGTTTAGGGAGTCAGCGTAATCCAAATGAAGTTGTGGAAGGAGTTTGCGTACTGCGAATGAAGTAGCTAAAGGAGTTTGCGTATTCAGAAATGTGAGAGTATGAAAGTCGTTGAACTTCACATGTGTGTGGCGCTTTGTACTCAAACATTTTCCACGTGGTTGTTGGTATACGGACCCTGCGCGGTCTAAGACTCCGGAGTATATTGAAAAGTGTGTGAGACACATGGTTTTGTTGTCATTTGTCTGGTTTAATAGGTCAATCGGGCGAGGTTGACAAACTCGAGAGTGCGTGCTAAAGTGAGTTAAAGGTTTTTCAACTGAGATCTGGTGAGTCCTACGTGCACTAGGACAGACCCACTGATCAGTTTAGAGTAAAATTTGCTGGTCGAATTTTGCTTGCGTGTCAAGGAAACTGAGAAAGAATGAGTATCTGCTAGAGCGAAAGGGCATCAGTGAAAAATCCATGAGGTTTCTGGAGCAATTGTGTTACCCTATCTGTAGTAAACTGACAAATTGGGTTTTTGATTTTGTTAAGTGCTCGCAATAATTTTCCATTAGTTTGCATGAGTTCGAGTTTAGGAGGACAAGCCGCTGTATGTGTGAGTGTGCGGCATAGGAGCCGTGCTGGGATACGTTGGTTATTGAGAAGGGTCGTGCATGGATTGGCGGACAACCGTGAAGAGCTATTGGTTGAGAATGTTGGCAAAAGGGATTTGGGGATCCCAAGGCATTTCCTGATATGACTGAAAGTAGCGTAAAAGTACAAAGATTACATTTTTCGAAGGTGAGATGGGTATATTCCAGCGACCATAGAAGGAATGACACTGCCAGAAGGTACACCCGTCTATATTGTATTTAAATTTAAAGAGCAGGGTGCTGCGCCATGTCTTTGGCTGAAATAGTGGTGCAAAGTGACAGAGAAAGGTGGTAGCTTAGCGTTTCCTGCCCATGGAACATTTAATTTGAGGAGCCTAGAGAATTTGAGGAGAGTACTGTATGAATTGAAATCTCCTCCGAGACCAGCACGGTTCGAAGCTTTAGCTGTAGTGGCAATTGAAATTCGAGAGAAGAATAGGAAAGGATGAAAATACACTAGCAGAGGCTAGATGGGACAGTGACCAAAATTTTTGAAAAACTGAGACTTTACAGGGAATTAAGATGTTTCCTGCAATTACGCTAGAGCACTAGAAAGAGGGATTTGTATCCTTCTAATGATAAAGAGCAGAAATCCATAGGATCTAGAAAGTCTTTGACACACAATGAAGAATCCTATGATGACAAATTCATTTTACAGTTATTGAGAAATCGCCCCCGCCATATGCAGAGCATGAGAGAAGCTAAAACACCAGTGTAGATCCTACAACTCCGATATCGGTTGAATCAACCTAGAGCCAGATACAGGTTAGCCATATCTGTTCCAGTTACTTCGGAAATTCAAAGGCCTATGCCACAGATGAATATTCCCTGAATTTAACCTGATGTACCCATTACAGATACTGCAACAAACGTAATCGTGCCGACAGGACAAGCTTACCAGAAGTCAGATAGAGTGAACCCCGAACTTGATGTCCCCAATACAGACACTGACGATCCAGAGATACACCCCCATAGCAGGATCGCAGATGGAAATGTCTGCTTTAACGAGTCAAACTACAGGAATAGCATACCCAAGAGACCAAAGTCCAGATGCAGTATCAGTACCAGTTACCGTAGGTCCAGTCATTCCATTGTTCGCTCTGGGAAATAATGAGAACAGTGACCAGAAAACCCTGAACCCAAGCATAGAAAGGGAGAGATATAATGCAAATGCAAGAATGACAGCTCCCATGAGACCGAGATTTGACAGAACAGGTTCGTTAATTGATTTAAGTCCTTTCAGGGCTCCTCCAAATAACAAGGTGAGATCATACATAGACCCCAACCCAAGCACGGTGACACCAGAACCCCTGAATTTAACATTACAGCAAGTGCCAGGCGTAAGTCACAACAATGTTACATTCCAAGGTTTGACAGCTCAGCAGTTAACTGAATGGTTAGAAAAGTTGAGTAGTACACAAGGAGATCCTAGCTGAGGAAGTGCCCTGGATTTGACCAGGCTAGGTCTAGAGGCTGAAGACCTAATTGAGGGAACAATGGGGATAGACAGAATTGACACATTCAAAGAAGACAAGTTGTGTTACTTGTGCAAACTGATTACTAACAAAGCAGGAATAGTACATCAGAAATTAGCAGATCTAGCAGAGAAATATGATATAGAGGTTGAGAAAACAAAGCACTTAAAGAGGAATACAGATTAGATTGACATGAGAATTCCAGGAATTAAACTTCACCTTAGGGAATTAATTCAGAGCATTCAAACATGGGGAGCATTAGACAAATGGGAAGGCAGATGGGTGAAGAAAAGAGACTAGAAGAAAAGGGATCCCATGAATCTTACTGCAAATGTGCAGCAGGTTGAGGACCCAGTGAAAACTTTTACCAATGAGAGAGATTCCAGGAGAGAATTTTGTCCATGTCCCTTGGAGCAGAAGTGACATTCTGTCATTTACAAATGATTATCCCAGATTGAGCCAGCAGCCAGTAGAATGGTACTAGCAGACAGACAGGTTTGTGAAGCTCGCAAAATGCCTGTGGGAGGATTTGACCACTCTTTTAGAGATAGTAGTTCCAGAAGACTTATGGGTTGAATGCAAGAGGAGTGTAGATTGGCTGACAAGAGAACCTCTGAGAGATCCAGCAACAGGTGCACCATCTCCTGACATAATGAAGTATTTCTAGAAAGGTGATTGAATTTTCGAAAACAGAATTTTACCCAAAAATATTGACAGGAAGCGAAAGAGTCAATACATGCCTATTATGAAAGATTGTTGCAGGCGTTTAAGCATTACGGTGGTATAGAAACAATTGGGCCAAAAGACATGAGTCATTGTGTGTTCAGATTTGTTGAAGGATTGAGACCTGAAATTAGCCAGATAATTAAGAGTCAGTTGATTTGCTGGCAAGCAAAGCAGATTAATGAAGTATTGCAATATGCAAAGTACTGTAGTGACAAGATTGAGTTGAAGCAGAGGAAGTTGAAAGAAAAGGCGATGGTGATGCAGATTAAAACCAGCACAAACAGCAATGCAGGGCAACAGTAGCAACAGGGAAACGTGGTGTTTCAGAATCAAGCAAGAGGTCGTGGAGGAATTGGAAGTGTTAATCGTAGTCCTGCTTTGAATACTGTGGTGGTTCAGAATGATGTGCAAGGAATGAAGAAATTATTGCCATCTCACGCTTGTGGAAGGCTCATACATTGGAAACGGGAGTGTCCGACATTAGTACAGGAAGGTGTTGTTCAGCAAACAAGTGATATTAATTCCTTTCAAAATATGAGAGGATGGAGGATGAGAGGCCACAGTCAAAATTTTCAAAGTAATGTGAATCAGGTACAAGGTTTTCATCCCATGCAACAGATGCAAATGCCACGTTTACAGATGCCCCAGTCGCAGCAAATGCAACCTCAAGTTCAATTGGTACCTAGACAGCAAATTCAAATTCCTCAAGCCCCAATGGAGTAGCAGAATGTGATGCTTCCTCAGCAGGTCACAGGTCAAAGGTTTAATCAAAGTAATAACACAGTGCACCAATTCCCGTTACACAGTGAGGATGGAATAAACGATGATTGGGTGAGCGAGAGTTCGGATGAAGAGGAATGTGTGTTAGCAGCTTCGATAGAAGTAGATCAGAAAGGTCTGTACATGAAAGGAAAGGTTGTGGGTCATAAGGTTTCATTTTTGGTTTACACAGGAGCCACACACTTTACAGTAAGAACTGCAGAAGTTCCAAACCTGCACCTTTCAGGGGAAACAGTCCAGGTCGTAGGAGTCGCAAATCAATATTTGACAAACCAGATGACAGAACAAGTTCAGGTAAAAATTGGTAACTTTAAAGGAGTACACAAATTCATAGTTTGTGACTTGAGTCTGGTATTCTTACTAGGAAGGGACTTGTTATGCAAAACAAGATGTTCAATTACTTGTTCAAATGATGGAACTGAAATTCAGACAAACAGCGATGATGAAGATGACCAGACCTAGAAACAGATTGTGACACAGTAAATGAGGTGTTCCCTTTGATTAGCTTCTTTCTGATTTTCACAGTGAGAGATCTTCCTTCTGACTTACAGGGAACAGTTCAAATGAAAGTGTGGGGTTTTACAGGAAAAGACATTGGTCTAATAAAAGGAGTTGAGCCAGTTAAGGTCCCAGTCAAGTCAAACGCGATTTTTCCCCAAATTCCTCAATACCACATGACACAGTACACAGTTGAAGAGATTGCACCCATAATTGCAGAGTTTGTAAACCAAGGAGTTTTGAAAGAAGTGTTGAGCAGTCATTGTATTTCACTGATGATGGGATTGCGAAAGCCCTGTGGGAAATTTCGAATTGTTCAGGATTTGAGGAAAGTAAATGATATTGTAATTAAATGTTGTCCTGTAGTGCCAAACCCAGCAGTGATTTTGTTTCAGATCCCATGCGATGCTGAATGGTTCACCGTAATCGACCTGCCACAAGCATTCTTTTCCGTACCCCTTCATGAGGAAAGTCAATTTCTTTTCTATTTCAAATTTTTGGATCGAGTCTAGTGTTGGTGTCGAATTCCTCAAGGGTTTTCAGAATCACCTTATTTTTTCAACTAGATCTTGAAAAAGAACCTGGAGTCTTTAGAGATACTTTTCCAATCAACATTGGTACAGTACATTGATGATTTGTGGATCGCATCAAAGACAAGAGAAGCATGCAAGTTTGATACTATTGCATTGCTGAATCATTTAGGGAAGAATGGACATAAAGTGTCACCAGCAAAAATACAGTACTGTCAGAAAGAAGTGAAATATTTGGGACACTTAATTGAGAAAGGAATTAGGAAAATTTCCAGAGAGAGAGTCACAGCCATACTGCAGATGAATCCCCCAGCAACCCAGAGAGATGCCAGGAAGTTTTTGGGAATGGTAAGCTACTGTCACCAGTGGATTCCCAACTTTTCACTCAATTCAAAGCTGTTGCGGAAGCTGACTCACAAAGAAGTCTCTGATCCCTCAGTGTTAGATCAAGCCTGTATACAAGCATTTTCTGAGTTGAGAGAAAGTTTGTGCAAAGCTGCGGCTTTAGGAATGCCTGACTACACAAAACCCTTCATGTCGTTTTGACATGAGAGTGATGCATGTTCATTGTCTGACTCAAGTCCATGGTTGTGTAAATTGCCCAGTAGCATGTTTTTCAGCTACTTTGGACCCAGTTGCAACAGCTTTACCAGGCTGTCTGTGTTCAGTCACTGTGGTTGGACTGAGCCTCACTCAGAGTGAGAGCATTGTGATGGGACACCCTTTAACAGGTATGGTCCCCCACTCCATTGAAGTTTTACTTACCAGAACCAAAGCGCAATACCTTACAGGTGCCAGACTTACTCATTATGAAACGAGCATCCTGGGTTCCCCAAATGTGTCATTGAAAGGGATACAGTGCTAAATCCAGCAACCTTACTCCCAAAAGAGAATGCTGAAATTGATAAATTGAAAGAAGTTGAACATGACTACCTCAAAGTAACTGATTTGTGCACCAAACAGAGACCTGATATTAGAAATACTCGATTGGAGAAAAATGACCAAAACATTTTTGTTGATGGTTCCTGTTTAAGAGACAGCATGGGAACACTGAGAACAGGATATGCTGCATGCACAATTTCTGGTATACTTGAAGCTTCTTGGCTTCAAGGAGTATACTCTGCTCAAGTGACGGAACTGGTGGCCTTACTAGAGCATACCATGTTTCTGCACAGTTGAAAGTTACTATCCCATATGGATAGCCAGCCAGTATGGATTTGGAATAGTCCATGATTTTGGCCAGTTGTGGTCACAGAGAGGTTTCCTGACCTCTTCTGGTTCACCAGTCAGAAATGGTGATATAATTAATGAATTGTTACAAGCTATTCAAATGCCTGAGAAGATTCCCATGGTGAAATGCACTGCACACCTGACATCACAATATTTTGTGTCAATGGGAAATGGATGTGCGGATCAAGTCGCAAGGTTTTGCGCATTGAATTGTACATCGTTCAAAGATAAATGGGAATTGTACCGGAGAAAGAGGAAAATTGTAATAGTTATGCTTCACATGTAGTTGACACTTTTGAAGAATTGAGAGCATTGCAGGATAATGTTGACAAAGATGAGAAAAAGACTTGGATCAAATAGAAATGGTCTCAACGTAAGGATGAACTGTGGGTTTCAGAAGGGGGAACAAACGGTTTTGCCAAATAGTTTGTTGACTTAAATGGTGAGGCTTTATCATGGTTAAGCATGTGTTGGGAGGGGTGCTATGATTCGTACTTTTAGGCAAGTCTGGTTGAATCCAAAATTTAGACAGGTTGCCAAAGCAATTTGCAATTGCTGTGTCATCTGCCAGCAGATAACTGTGGGTAAGAAGACTGTGGTCAATTTGAGCCACATTGGAAGAGCAGTAGGTCCATTCAGCAGAATACAGATGGATTTCATTGAGATGCCTGTATGTTGAGGATTGAAATATTTGTTGGTGATTGTTTGCATCTTTCGTCTTTGTATTGAAGCTTAGCCTACACGGAGAAAACACAGCCTTACAGTTGCAAAGTTACTGCTTAGGGAACTGATACCACGTTTCGGTTTTCAATCTCTTTAGAATCAGGTAGAGGAAGTCACTTCCACAATGAAGTAACTAAGGGGCATATTTATACTCCGTTTGCGCCGAATTTGCGTAGTTTTTTTCGACGCAAATTCGACGCAAAACTATCTCCATATTTATACTTTGGCGTTAGACGCGTCTAGCGCCAAAGTTCATGGATTTAGTGTAATTTTTTTGCGTGAACACCTTCCTTGCGTTAATGATATGCAAGATAGGCGTTCCCATCTTAAAAAATTACTCCGATGCATATGCGTCGTATTTATACTCCCGGGCAAAAATGACGCCCTGGAGTGGGCGGGTCTAAAAAACCTGCATTAGCTCCGGATTTTAGCGCCTGGGTCAGGGCAGGCGTTAAGGGACCTGTGGGCTCAGAATGAGCCCAGAGGTGCCCTCCCCTGCCCCCAGGGACACCCCCTGCCTGTTGCGCCGCACCGCGCGGCGCGAGCCGAGCGTTCGGCACAAGCCGCGCGTTCGGCTCGGGCCGCGCTTCGCGTCTCTAAGACGCGGCGCGCCCCGAGCCTTTCTTGCACCTTGCGAGGCCCCAGGACTTACTAGGGGCCTCGCGCTGCGCTCTCCCTCCGTCTTGTTGGGGTCTCCTGACCCCTCTTACCTGTTTGGGGACTCCTCTTTCTTCTTTTCTGTCTTTCTTTCTTTTTGGGTCTGTTTTCTCCTCTGTCCTTTATGTCTTTTCCCCTTCCCAGGTTACCTCTGTCTTCCCAGCATTCCTCCTTCCCTATTCTCTATGGTTTCTGCTCCAGTCTATTCTATCTACTTTTCCCTATGCAAGATGGTGTCCTTTTTCTTCCTGTGGGTCACTTCCTGTTTTATGGTATTTAAGGGTGTTTTTTCTTTTCCTCTTTGCGCTGCAACACTCTCTGTTTCAGTTAGTGTCCTCGCTCCTGATTTCCTAGCCCTTGGCTCTGGATTTCGCCATTTCTGTGTTACGTCAGTTCCTTTGATTCCTGTTCCTCTGTTCTTGTTCCAGGAATCCCCTGCGAATCTTCTGGGAGGTTTTTTCCTCTTCTTCTGAAGGGGTTTTTTCCCTCTGGCGCTACTTTCTCACGGTCACGGTCTGTCCTTGGCGTTTCCTCGCCTACAGCACCGTGGCTACCAGAAAGAGTCGCCCCTTTTTGGGACAAAGTCGAACCCTCAAGATCCACGCCTCAAGATCTGCAAACTCCAGGCGCAAGCAGCACGTGAGTCGTGACAGATTGCAGCGCCCAACCATTCCGACGTCTTCTAACACCATGGAAGACACTGTGGTAGCTGCTGCGGATCCGGATCAAGCTCTGCTAACTACAATTCAGCAACAAGCTCAAGAATTACAGCAACTACGCAGTGAGAATGCTGCGTTGCGACAGGCCTTGGCCTTCCGTAGTGGTGATGTCCCGACGCTCTCCGCCTCTACCCATCGTTTTTCGGGTGAACCAACCAAGCTGCGAGAGTTCCTTGACTCCTTGACAGTGTACTTTGCCTTCCGACCCACCCAATTCTCCCACGACAGAACAAAGGTGGGTTATCTCATCAGTGCCCTATCTGGTCCTGCCTTGGCCTGGGCAACCCCGATGGTATCATCTAACGATCCGGTATTGTCGGACTATTCTGCCTTTGTGAACCGTTTCAAGCTGATGTTTCGTCGTCCGGGATTGGAGGCTTCAGCAGAAGAGGCCTTATGCGATATTCATCAAGGTTCACAAGAAGTCCTTCAATACATTACACGCTTTCGTCAACTAGCGGCAGAGACCACCTGGGTGGAACGTACTTTGGTGACTTTGTTTCGTAGAGGACTCAAAGAAGAGATCAAAGACGAACTAGTACATTCCACCAGAGTGGAGGATCTTCGTGGTCTGATGGATCAAGCCCTCTCCATCGAGTATCGCCTTCAGGAACGGAGAGCAGAGAAGAGAAAAAGCAGAGGGTCTTTTCAACCAAGCACCTCACGAGTTTTTCCACATCGTTCTGAGGAACCTCGCCCTCCTGTCAGAGACACCGAAGGAGAACCCATGCAGGTGGATACAACTCGAGGCCCTCTCTCCCCTAGCGAACGAGAAGAAAGACGAAAGAAGGGGTTGTGTTTATACTGCGGATCTGCCGGCCACATACTGCGTACCTGTCCAGTACGTCCATCAAGGCCATCGGGAAATGCCGCTTCCCGTCCTCTGTAAGAAGGGAGGGGACGGGATTAGCAGCCATACCTTCCATCAGTTCTTTCAACGACAATACCACATCCTTGTTCACTTTACCAGTAATGTTACAATTACCTGATGGCCGTCTAGAGAAGACTATGGCACTACTAGATTGTGGAGCTAGTGGCATTTATATGGATAAGAAGTGGGCCACCACTCAACAAGTTCCTATACAACCTAAGGAGGTTCCAGAACAAGTTCACACGGTGGATGGATCTTTGATATCATCGGGTCCAGTAGATACAACTACCCTGATGCTAAATCTACAGATCAGTAACCATCAGGAACACATTTCCTTTGATCTTATAACTTCCCCCAACCATACCATCATTCTTGGAATCCCGTGGTTCATCAGACATAATCCATATGTGAACTGGGCTACCCGGACGGTTTCCTTGTCTTCACAGTTCTGTCACGAGCACTGTTTTGCTTCAGACAAGTATTGGTCGCCTAAGAGGTCAATTATCACGGAGGGCACCACCGGTTCGACCATAAATACAGTCCAAGGAGTTCCTGAACACTATTTGGAATTTCAAGATGTCTTCCAAAAACCTTCCAAACCTGTGTTACCTCCACATCGAGATTACGATTGTGCTATTCCCTTGGAACCTGGCACTATCGTTCCTTTTGGCAGGATGTATTCCCTCACGGAAACTGAAAAGGAAGTACTAAAGGAGTATTTGGATGAAAATATTCAAAGTGGGCTTATTGTTCCATCGTCTTCTCCGGCTGGGGCTCCTCTCTTTTTCGTACCCAAGAAGACAAAGGACCTTCGCCCTTGCCTGGATTTTCGAGGCCTGAATAAAATAACTATTAAAGATCGTTATCCTTTGCCTCTCATAAGGGACATTTTAGAGGCAGTCAGAGGGGCTCAACGGTTTACCAAACTAGATCTACGGGGAGCCTATCACCTCTTACGCATTAAAGAAGGAGATGAGTGGAAAACGGCCTTTAGGACTCCATTTGGTCATTTTGAATACAGGGTAATGCCTTTCGGTCTTACTAATGCCCCGGCAATTTTTCAGAGATTTATGGACTCAGTATTCTCGGATCTCCTGAATCAGACAGTTGTAATCTACCTTGATGATATTCTTATTTATTCCAGAAATCCCAAACTCCATTCTTCCCATGTTAAACAAGTTCTTCAACGACTCCGGGCACATCAACTGTTTTGCAAACCCGAAAAGTGTGAGTTTGACCAGACGGAAGTCAAATATCTAGGATATCATTTAAGTACCACCGGAGTAGCCATGGATCAAGAAAAGGTGCAAGCTATCCTAGATTGGCCTTCTCCATCCTCCATTAAAGAAACACAATGCTTTCTAGGATTGGCGAACTTCTATCGACAATTCATCGCAGACTTTGCTAAACAAACTAGCCACATAACTCACACTTTAAAGAAGGAAAATCTTATTAAAGGGTTTGTCTGGACTAAAACTGCTGAAACAGCTTTTCAAGAATTAAAGAAGGCCTTTACACAAGCTCCCATCTTAAGACATCCAGATACCAACAAACGATTTATTGTCGTCACCGATGCTTCTGAAAAAGCCATTGGTGCCGTTCTACTCCAACAACAAGAAGACGATGGTCTTGAACATCCTGTTTTCTATTTATCTCATATACTCTCTATTGCAGAACAACATTACTCAGTATTGGAAAGAGAATTGTTGGCTCTGAAAACAGCTTGTATTGAATGGAGGCAGTTTCTGATGGGTTCCAAGGAACCTTTTGAAGTGAGAACAGACCATCGAAACTTACAATGTTTACGAAATTTCGTATGCCAAAATAGTCGTCAAGCTCGTTGGGCCTTCTTCTTCAGCCAGTATGATTTCTACATTACATATATTCCTGGCTCCCAAAACATTCTGGCTGATGCTCTATCGCGTCGTTATCCAGATTGTACTCCTGTCCCAGCTCAACCCCTACTGGAACCTAGTAAGATCATTGGGGTAGCCCAGTCTTTTCTGGAGGAGGTACAACTGGAGTACCCCAATCTATCTGATGATGAAATAGAGAACTTAAGGCCTCTTTTACATAAGAGACAAGGATACTATTATTATCACGATCTGTTATTCATCCCCACTAACAGAGTGAGAGAAAAGGCATTACAAATGTGTCATGATTCACCGGTTGCTGGTCATAGAGGCATCAAGGCCACACGAGAACTGTTATCCCGATTTTTCTGGTGGCCTACTTGGAAAAATGATATTGAAACATACGTTCAGGCTTGTCCCACATGCGCTCAAGTCAAGATTCCCCGAACCAGGCCTGCGGGTTTACTCCAGCCCTTGCCGGTTCCGCCAACTCCATGGCACACCATCTCCACCGATTTCATGTGTTCGTTACCACTCTCAGCAGGAAACCGGGTAATCATGGTCACTGTGGACTCTTTTACTAAGATGGCTCACTTCACTGCCTTGAAAAAACTACCTACATCCCAAGAATTAAGCCAGATATTCATTGAACATATCTTCCGTCTTCATGGACTTCCTCATACTCTTATATCTGATAGAGGTCCTCAGTACATTTCCCGGTTCTGGAGGTATTTTTGTAAGACACTAAACATCGATAGAGCTTTGTCATCGGGCTTCCATCCCCAGACCAATGGACAGACCGAGCGTCTGAACCAGGGCTTAGAACAATACCTTCGTTGTTTTTGCAACTCAACTCAAAGCAACTGGAACACTTATCTCCCTATCGCTGAGTTCTCTTATAATAACTCAGTCCATAGTGCCTCCAAGACCACTCCTTTTTTCTGTTCTTATGGTTTTCATCCTACCTCTTTTCCTACTTCTTCTCTGTCTCCCACTCCCTTACCCGCTATTACTCATTTTTCCAAACGTCTTCTACAAATCCATAGACTGATTCGTTCTAATCTCTTACACACCAAGAGATATATGAAGAAAGTAGCAGACAAGAAACGTAGGGCAACTCCGGACTACCTTCCACAGGATAAAGTTTGGCTTTCTTCTAAATTCTTACCCTCACGTCTTTCTCAGAACAAATTCACACCTCGCTATTACGGGCCTTTCCGTATTCTCCAGTTGCTTAATCCCGTCACTGTCCGTCTTCACTTGCCTCACACATGGAAGATTCATCCAGTCTTCCATGTCTCCCAACTCAAACCTTATGTACCAGATCCGTACTCCCGTCAGTTTTCCTGTCCTCCTCCTGTCTTAGTGGATGATGTTCCTGAATATGAGGTTCAGGAGATTTGTGACTCTCGTCTTTTTCACACCCGTCTGCAGTATCTGATTCATTGGAAGGGTTATCCTCTCAGTGAGTGTTCTTGGGAAGATGCATCTTCTGTTCATGCTCCTCTTCTGACTCAGCGCTTTCACCGTTTATTTCCTTTCAAACCAGGGCCTTCGGGAGGGGGGCCTACTGTTGCGCCGCACCGCGCGGCGCGAGCCGAGCGTTCGGCACAAGCCGCGCGTTCGGCTCGGGCCGCGCTTCGCGTCTCTAAGACGCGGCGCGCCCCGAGCCTTTCTTGCACCTTGCGAGGCCCCAGGACTTACTAGGGGCCTCGCGCTGCGCTCTCCCTCCGTCTTGTTGGGGTCTCCTGACCCCTCTTACCTGTTTGGGGACTCCTCTTTCTTCTTTTCTGTCTTTCTTTCTTTTTGGGTCTGTTTTCTCCTCTGTCCTTTATGTCTTTTCCCCTTCCCAGGTTACCTCTGTCTTCCCAGCATTCCTCCTTCCCTATTCTCTATGGTTTCTGCTCCAGTCTATTCTATCTACTTTTCCCTATGCAAGATGGTGTCCTTTTTCTTCCTGTGGGTCACTTCCTGTTTTATGGTATTTAAGGGTGTTTTTTCTTTTCCTCTTTGCGCTGCAACACTCTCTGTTTCAGTTAGTGTCCTCGCTCCTGATTTCCTAGCCCTTGGCTCTGGATTTCGCCATTTCTGTGTTACGTCAGTTCCTTTGATTCCTGTTCCTCTGTTCTTGTTCCAGGAATCCCCTGCGAATCTTCTGGGAGGTTTTTTCCTCTTCTTCTGAAGGGGTTTTTTCCCTCTGGCGCTACTTTCTCACGGTCACGGTCTGTCCTTGGCGTTTCCTCGCCTACAGCACCGTGGCTACCAGAAAGAGTCGCCCCTTTTTGGGACAAAGTCGAACCCTCAAGATCCACGCCTCAAGATCTGCAAACTCCAGGCGCAAGCAGCACGTGAGTCGTGACACTGCCACCCTTGCCCACCCCAGGAGGACACCCAAGGATGGAGGGACCCACCCCAGGGACATTAAGGTAAGTCCAGGTAAGTATTTTTTTTATTTTTTTTTGTGGCATAGGGGGGCCTGATTTGTGCCCCCCTACATGCCACTATGCCCAATGACCATGCCCAGGGGACAGAAGTCCCCTGGGCATGGCCATTGGGCAAGGGGGCATGACTCCTGTCTTTGCTAAGACAGGGGTCATTTCAATGGGGGATGGGCGTCGTAAAAAAATGGCGCAAATCGGGTTGTGGCGATTTTTTTGCCTCAGCCTGACTTGCACCATTTGTGGACGCCCATACGCCATTTTCCCCCTAAGCCGGCGCTGCCTGGTGTACGTCGTTTTTTTTTAACGCACACCAGACAGCGCCGGTGGCTAACGCCGGCTAACGTCATTGAATAAATACGGCGCCCGCATGGCGCTTCAGAATGGCGTTAGCCGGCGCTAAATTTTTTGGCGCAAAACTGCGTTAGCGCAGTTTTGCGTCAAAAAGAATAAATGTGGCCCTAAATGTCTGTGTTCAGCTTTAAACATTGAGCAGAAGCTGCATTGTAGTTACCGCCCTGAAGCCTCAGGACTTGTGGAACAGATGAATGGTACCATGAAATCATGAACGGCGAAAATGTGTGCGTCCATGAATTTGAAATGGCCTGACGCACTGCTGTTAGTTCTGCCGATAATGAGAAACACACCCGACAGGAAAACAGGACTGTCACTGCATGAGATCCTTACAGGCAGAGCAATGAGGTTGCCAGAGGTTCCTGCCAATGCTTTTGTGAACAAGATGGATGAAATGCTGTCGGACTACTGCAAAGGTCTGGCTGATGTGGTTTACTCTTTCTCTCATCAGGTGGAATCTACCACACTGCAACCGTCTCAAGATCAAGGACACAACCTGAGAGAAAGTGACTGGGTTTGACCAGAAAGCACGAGAGGAAGATGTGTTTGGAGCCTTGGTGAAAAGGTCCCTACCTAATAGTGTTGATCACTACTACAGCTGTGAAGTGTGCTGGGGTTCTGAACTGGAGCCACGCAAGCCATAGGAGGAAAGTGGCATGTCTGTTGGGCAATGAAGAGGAGTTGTTGAGTACCAACAGCGTCCAGACCAACTCCAGAATTGGAGACAGGAGAAGAAAAAACTGAGACTGAATCTGAACAAACTGATAGGGGTTCAACCACTCCTGTGAGAGACAAAGAATAAGACCAACAGGAGAGTGAAAGTGAACCAACCTCAATTGAGGCAGCAAGAGAGTCTAGTCAGAAGAGGGCTCTCTCAGAAGCATATGGTCTTGAAAGACAAACAGAGCAAATGACAGACCCCCCAAGGGGGAAGGAGTTGAGGCGGATCAAAGTCAATGTGGTCTGACTCCTCTTGAACCAGTTACAGGTACATCAAGAGAAAATCCTGCAGAGCAAAGATAATTTACAAGTCCCAAACTGAAAAGAGCATTAACAAAAGGCCCACTGAAAGGAGATAAGTGGCCGAAGTCACAAGCAAAGAGAAAAGAAGCAATAACAGTGATAACAATTGAGGAAGAAGTATACACAACAAGGGGATTCAATTTGAGCGATGGAGAATTAAATGGAGATCGCAAATTGAAAAGGAAGAGAATTGCAAGTCGAAGGTATGCTGGTCCTGAATGGCCATATGCAACAACAAGCGAATGCCAAAGTGAATTTTTGTCTTTTTGTTTTGATCAAGACATTCCAGTCAATATTTTGGCATTAGAAGGAAATCAATGAACTGAACCGTTGAGAACTGTAAACTGAGAAAGTGCTGGAGAAAGAGACTATTAAAAGTAACCAGAAAAGACTTTTGATAACCTGATTTGACAAGCTGCTAAACTGATTTTGACAAGCTACCTATTTTTTGACAAAAGACCCTGGAAAGAAAGACTGAAAGCTGTAAATAGCGCCTAAAGAAAGATTGAAGATTTTTGTTTTTGATTTTTGCTGCATAGTTATAATTTTTTCTCTTCTACTTTCTGATTCTTTACAGGTCATGAGTAACCTTAGCCAACAGGGTAGGTAGAATAGGTACTGTCAGTCAGTCATACACAGAAGCTTTATTTGGCCAACAGACCATCAAAGCAATACAATACAATACAATATAAATAAACATCATAATATCATAACCAAATTTAAAAGGGAATAAAATCCATGTTTACCCGACTTAGAACAATTTCAGATCATTGTAAATAAAAGATGCGTATGCGCCATGCCGTTACTAAAAACTTGCTTATTGCATAAATTATCACATTTGAATTGTGGCTTTGTAAAATCCTCAAAGCTAAAACATATTTCCTTAACTTCAATTCCCGACAGATTTTGCGAATCCATTTAAACCTTGGGGTTGAGTAAGCGGGACAAAAAAACATAAAATGTTCTACTATTTCGGAGGAAATGCCGCATGCAGGACAAATATCAGAGCTTAGCTTAGGTCCCCATCTGCTCGTCAAGGCCTTCAAAGGTAATGTTCCGAATCGAAATCTGGCATACAAACTTTTGCCTAATAAATCAGATATTGTATCTAGATATAGTTCGAACTCTGGGTACCATTTAAAATCAATAAACAAATTAGTTAAATGACCATTCTATTTTTGGGAAATGTAAGTATTACGTATGTGAGACCAGTAAGCTCCCTTCATTGCTTTTACATGGGACTTCACAAGTTGCTGGGGATTCTCCCAAAAGTTCCTCAATCCCAGCGTACAAAACCAACTGGATACGTGTTTGATCCATGGGATGGAAATGGAGTTAGGGCATTTTAACAGTTCCAATAAAGAAGACTTATATACGGCCAATTCGGGAACTATCCATAGCCTCACCCAATATAATAGAGGTCGTAAGATAATTAGGTCAGCCATTCGTTTATACCCTAGGTCTAGAAATAGGGGGGTTAATGGGGTGCTAGTAGGGCAAGCGCATAAAGCCCGTGCAAAACTATTCTCAATTTTGGTTATCCTGCTGCTATCTGACATGCCCCAAATCTCTGCGCCGTAAGCAGCAGCACCCTGTGCCTTACCAACATAAATCTTTACTGCTGGAGACACAACTTTAGCGATCGTACTCCTATAAAGGCGCAGTATGGATGCTGCCCGATGTTGCAAAACCCCTGCACTCTTGCCAACTTGTTCCTCCCAAAGGAGTGAATCTGTAAGTCTCACTCCCAAATAGTCAATGGAGCTAACCTGATCCAAAATAGCTCCATCTAACCTAATAGTACATTTCTTACGAAGGCCAGAGCGAAGCACCATCAATTTCGTTTTCTTCGAGTTCAGCTCTAGACCAAAATTCCAGCAGAATGATTTAAATCTGTCCACGAGAATTTGCAAACCCATTGGGGTTTTTGAAATCAGTAGAGAGTCATCCGCAAAAAGGAGAATAGAGATTTTCTGATTAACTAGGGTGGGAGCATCATTCTGGCATGTCATTAGTTCTTGGACCACCTCGTTGATGAATAGAGAAAACAGAAGTGGTGCAAGCACACATCCCTGACGGACACCTCTTTTAATGGGGAATTTGTTAGTCAATTCACCTTGATTGCCCCATCTTACTTGCGCGTATGTGCCTTCATGCATGCGTATCAATAGATGGATAATATCGGGTGGTGTCCCTATTTTGTATAACACTCCCCAAAGCTTATCTCTTGGGACCAAATCAAAAGCAGAACGCAGATCAACAAAAGCAACATATAAAGTTTGCTTTGCCAAGACTACGTATTTCCAGTGTAGCACGGTCAACCTAAAGGCCTGGTCAACCGTACTAATTCTAGAGAGGAACCCTGCCTGAAGCGGTGAAAGGATCTGCTGCTCCGTCACCCAGCTCGATAATCTAACTAGCAGCTGTTTGGCAAAGATTTTTTGTAAGTTGTCGATTAAACTGAGCGGTCTGTAATTGGTTGGAAGATTTACATTACCCTTTTTATAGATTGGGATAATTTCTGCACTCTTCCACGTCTCAGGGATCTGTCCTCCTTTTGTGATTTTATTTGACAGTAGGTTAATATACCAGGTCCATATGGATAACTCTGATTTATAAAGGTCGCCTGGAATTTTATCGGGACCTGGGGCTTTACCTGACTTCAAAGAGTTGATAGCGTCTGCAGTTTCTTCTAAGGAGAAACAAATATAACTCTCAGAGTTATATAGATTCCCATCAGGTGGAGAAATGGCAAGGTTAGCATTTGATAAAATAAGGGGGCCTAATCCCACTTTATCACAATCAATAACCCCAGTGGAGATAGTTCCTTCATAAAGGAGAGTGAAGTGCTCCACCCAGCTTCCGGGTTGGATATGGTTCCTTAGATTAGACCTACCCCCTCTCTCGTACTTAGTCAGCAGTTCCCAGAAAAGCGTATTGTTGTTTGCTTTTGTAGCATCTAACAAATCCTGCCAAATAGAATCTTCCCAAGTTTTCTTTGATTGTAGAATTGTCTTTTTATGCATACATCTTGCTTGTTTAATCACCCCCGGGGTCCCGGCCTTTATAGCCTTTTTTAGCCCGGTCTTAGCCCTCATACATGCATCGTTAAACCATCTACTGTTAGATGAAACCCCACGTTGCCGGCTTACCATGGCTGTCTTTTTATAAAAAACACTTTGAAATTTGACCATCATATCTTCGTGAATATCAAGAAGTGGGATGGCTTCAGGCTCAAGGTCTTCATAAACTGACAAATTATCTAAAAACACTTGGTAAATCTCACGCAGCAAATAGGGGTTTGACATAACTTTGGGCCACCTCACCTTTGTATAAGCATTGTTCAAAATAGGGGGAGGGACCATTGATGGTTGCGTATTCGAGGTTCTACCAAAGATGTTACCAGAAAGGGTAAGCAGCAGTGGAAAATGATCACTCTCGCACCTTGAATCTACCCTCATGTCTAGCAACAACGGCTAAAGATGCACATCCACCAAAAAATAGTCAATAACACTGGCCACAGAACCTCGTTGAAATGTCGGTGCAAGGTTTCAATCAGAAGGAGTTCGACCATTGCAAGCCCTTAGGCCAAACTTTAAGCATAATGTAGCAAGCTGTGCTGCAACACGAGAGCGTGGACGATGACTATCACCATCCAATTGTGCAATCTCCCATAATTCGTCCTCTTCCACAGTTAAATCACTAAGAAACGCAGAGGGTTCGAAAGTGCAATTTACATCCCCGGCAATAATTAAATAGGAATTAGTTTGTATGGTGTCTAAAAAGTCAGAAAGTAGAGTTAAAATATGTGATTCTGAGCCACGTGAAACAGAACGGGCGTAAACATTGATAAGAGTTATGTTAAAATTTTGTTGAAAAGTAATTTGTAAGCCCATCAAGTCGGGACAATCAAATTCTAAAACCTTATAATCACATTGGAGCTTTAAATTTAAAAAAATTAAAAGTCCCCCTTTTGCACGACCGGTTGCTTTCTCTGATGGCTGTGCAGGGATATTAAATGAGAGAAAACCATCCATACTGGATTTACCCTCAACCCAGGTTTCTTGGAAAAGACACACATCTTGAGACTTTATGTAGGCAACCCAGTCCACATCATCCAGTTTCCTAGCAAGGCCAGCAAGATTCCAAGTCATAATGGATAACCCATTAGTTCCCATTGCAGTCCCATGGTTTGAGGGTAGAGCATCCTTATAATTCGGCTCATTAACAAAGGTCTTATCTGATTTATCTAATGTAGATACCACTAAATTATCCTGATTGACGGCTTTCTGGGTGGAAGACAGTCATACAGGACCATGATGCATAAATACGCCTTCCTCCCTAGAGCCTCACTCATTAACATGGGCAATGGAACCAGACACAGAAACCTGTTTTGAGTCAGTTAGATTAGAAACTAACCTAAATGCCTCCTCCTTTTAGCCCCTTGTGCTGTCCCTTGCGTGCAACAGAGTCAATAAGTTGGTCTGCCAAAAATTTATCCAAAAACACAATCGTAATTACATCAAGATTTGACCCAGAGGGGCTCCATCTTTCAGTTTTTAGAATGTCCGAACGTATAACTGAAAGGCATCCCAATATGTACTGTAAATAAATGGGTATTGGTTTGGCGATTATATGCATGATGTTGTGTTTGGTGTTGATTGTGAGTATGACTCTTCTTGATAAGAGCGGGACCAACCATGCCTCAGCTTTAGAGACAAGTACTGCACTCACAGAAGAAGAGAAGTTTAGGTTAGATGAGAAATATTTGCATGTAGATAGCACCCAAGGAGAACTTTCTTCAAATGTTTTCTATCGCTTATTAAGTGAGTATGTTGAGATGATGGATGCGGGAGATTGTTATGTCTGTACGCAGATTCCTACATCAGTCAAGGAAGGAGTTACTTATCATAGTTTGCCCCTTACTTATGGGATAGGTTGTCGTCTGTTACTAACAAGATTCCATAACCAGAGTACATTCCATATTTCTATTCCAATTGTGATGTCGAATTTTCGTTTGTCCCTATAATTAAGTATATGAGTAGAGCAGCTAAGGGGAACACCATAGAATTAGTGAGAGGATTCTTTGAGCCTACATTGACATTTCCTATAGCTGACACATACCAGAACAATTTAACATGCTTGTTTACACCCATAGAAAAGAGCTTCTTAGATTAGACAGATGATAGAAGAAAGGCATTAAAGGAGAAATTAAAAAAAGGGCTTAGAGAAAAGGGCATTTAGAAATAATTATGCATTTAGTGAAATAAAGACACAAGGAAGGTTAGCTTTAGATGCACAACACACAGGAAAGCTTTGTGTATATAGGCCTAAATCTAGAACTGATACGTTGTTTGTGGGAACGAGTGAATGTAGAGATGTGTTTTTGTTTCAGACTAAATGGATGTTCATGTTGAATGGACAGGATCTGCCAATTCCAGGAGTATATTACATCTGTGGACCAAATGCATATTACCATCTTTCAAGAGAATGGTATGGCACATGTTACTTGGGGATAGTCCTCCCAAAGATATTTCAACTTGAGGACTTGAATAAGTTACCGAAAATTATTGAATTACATCACATTAGACAAAAGAGAGAGTCTCTTTCTAGTATAGTTGGAGATATATTTGGAGCAATAATTCCTTCAGTAGGAGTTATCCTAACTTCTATAAAGATTTGAAAGTTGTCTACTATTGTGGATAACATGCTGACAGAGAGAGGTATTAATCAAATGTCATAGGGTAAATCTAATTTGTCTTCTATTTCTAGGTACCAACCACTAATTTTGAAAGAGCTGTAGCTAGTTGATTTTCCAAATTTATGTTGACAAATTGTTTTGCATGAAGCCCAAACATGCTATTCTAATTAGAAGGTTAGTAGAGGAAATCCTGAAATGCTAATAAGTCAGTATAAATAACTAATTTACGTTACTCAGTTGCTCAATCTAGATGTGTGTGATTTCTATTGCACAGTTATTCTTGCTATTAATTTGTACTGAATTTCTAGAGTGCCTAATCATCCATGCTTTCGTTAGATTGAGATTATTTATAAGATCTGGTCAACCAGTGTTGTTTCTGTATGTATATCATTTGATTTTTAGACTAAGCTACGTGATATGAGCATTGTTAATATAGGGAAATAAACATTCTAACTTTCACATAAAGTTATGGTTATTCATGGCCAAAGGGGTCATGGTGCATGAGATTACTGACTCTAAAGATTATTGATATTTTTGATTGATATTGTTAATGATCTGTACTGAAATTGATTCCTATGGTGCGATTTACTCTAAGCACAGTCAAAAGGTCCATCAAACCTCTAACATGTATAACTTATAGATAAGAAACTAAATAAGGTCAGACTCGCTCACAGCCGTGAGGTCCTGAATTAGGTTGTTTACATTAGTGCATTTCTTAATTTTGAAGGGTAGATTTATATCTCCCAGTACTTTAAAATATGCCTTTTGTGTGCAGTGTTCTGCCACTATATTTGGCAGTGCCTGTAAGAATTAAGAAGGTCCTACTGCAGGGCGATATATTAATATCCCAGAAAGGTGAATGCATGAAAGAGTTTGATTATGAATGTGAGACTTTCACACCCAGGTATGGGAATGGAGAAGAATTTACCAATTGAATATTTTTTAAAGATGGTAGCTGCCTCACCCCCTACTTTCTTATGTCAGTTAGCATGTACTATTGTATAGTCCTGTGGTAGGGTGAGCGTTATATATCTGGTGTCATGTCATCTTGCAACCAGGTTTCAATTATGAATAACAAATCTGGCAGTGATTCCTCAAGAAGAGTAACAAGTTCTGTTTTGTGCCTGGGGAGAGACCTACAATTAATTAAATAAAAATTCCACTTTTGTTTTATTACCTTATCTTGAGCTGCTTTGACCTTTTGTGCTGTTTTCTCTGAACTACCTAAGCATTTGTTACAGACTTTACAAGTAGAGTTCCCTCTGGACAAAACTTCAAAGGGGTTTAGGCTGTGTAGGTAGCTCCTATCTAGAGGCTGTTGTAGCCCGTATAGTTCTTCCTTCGAATAGGCTCCTGGGGTGCAGTGTGGACGGGGATGTGTTTTGGACCCAGGCTCTGTCCAGCCGTGGACGGATGCAAACAGGCTTGCATTGTTATGCCTTTAGTGCACCAGCGGCACACCCACTGCAAGTGTCTGCTATACGTTCACGTCATTCAGCTTGTTAAGTATTGAGCCAGGAAAACTACAAGAAGGCTAACTATATCAGCGCTAGTCAACTTCACACCAAAGCCCAGTGGTCTACAGGGCCAGTGCAAAGTGCCACATGTGGTGAGTTTTTTAAAAACAACATTTTTAAACAAATCACACTCTTTAAAAATTCCCTCTTAGGGAACAAGTTTCAAACAAATCACACAATTTTAAAATGCCACCTTTAGCATTCACCAATTTAATCTGCCTGTTGAACGAGGTTAGGACAGACGACGCATCATCAGGCTTGTTAAGTACTGAGCCAGGAAAACAACTAGAACATTAACTATGCAAGTGTCTAGTGACCTTCACCTCAAAGCCTGGTGCTCAACATGGCCAATGTAAAGTGCATTGTGCAGTGAGTATTTTAAAAACAACCGTTTTAAACAAATCACACACTTTAAAAAATGCTTCCTTTAGCGAACAAGTATAAAAAACAAATCACACAATTAAAAAATGTCCCCTTTAGCGTTCAGCAATGGAATCTGCCCAGTGAATGAGGTTAGAACAGCTAACAGGACAGGTGATAAATTAAGTAATTTCCTACATAATGGGATGTCTTTTGAAGGCAGTGTAATAGGACCTCACACAGGTGAGACTTATTGGATTTCTCCCCTCACTGAGGGGTTGTGGTGCAAAAGTTTAAAGTATGAGTGGTTTCCTACTGAGCCGGTGCTGGTGGAAAGGAACATATGTGTAAAAGGCCAGAAAAGATTTGTGTGTACAATGCATCCTCAGTGCCAGAACTGTACACTCTTCATTCTGATCTAGATTACTGTATATTGTTCTTGAGATATAGCAATTACTGGAGATAATCAATCAGTAGGATATTGGGTTATTAGTTTAGAGGACTACTCAAGTAACAAAAACAATCCTTGTCAGGGCACACAACAAAAGTCAGGTTTAACTTAGAGTCAACTTGCAAAGTATTTATGTAGCACTCAAACATTTATAAAGTGAAAACACAACTCAAGTAAAATCCCCCCAAAATTTGGAAAATAGTGTAAATTGTAGTAAATAAAATTACACCAAAACAAGAAAAAAATCAACCAGTAGACCTGGAGGAGCTGGAGTTATACATTTTAACATTTCCAGGTGAAACTTACTCCAAAATGCACTAAACGCCTCTCACTGTTATCTGATCGCACTGGACTGTGTCAAAATCACAAATTCAGACTGACCACAATGGAGCACAGGTCTCATACAGGGCCACGTTAGTTCTGGTGAAGAATTTACCTTCTTACATAGTTCAAAACCATGCGAGGATCCTCAACTGGAGCTTCATGTTGGTGGGGGTCATGAGGAAATTGTTGATGCAGTGAAGAGCAGGTCAGCGGTGGAAACTTCGCATTGGTGAGAGATGCAGATGGCTGATGTTGATGGGAACAGCAGGTCACTGTCAGAGCTTCTCATTGGCAGGGGACGTGGTCAGTCATTTCTGATGCTAAGAGTCCTCTTGCAGTGCCCCAAACTTCTGGATTTCCACATGTAGTTAAGTCTTTGCAGTTTTCTAATAGAAGGAAAACACTTTCAATCAAACATTTATAGGGGGTAGCAAGTCAGCTGTGAGGGTCTCAAGGTGCTGGAGTGTATGTTACTTCATGGAGGTCTGATCATTCGAACATCCAGGTCTTTAATTCTCTTCTGAATTGCTGGAGTGATGGTGCAGTATTGAGGTGCAGGGCAAGCCGTGGCTGCCAGATGCGAGAAGGACCGTCCTCCGCTTTTGGGTTGACGGATCCGCGTTGTGTCCGCGAGGGAAAAGCAAACTGATCAGAGGTGTCTGGTCAGTTGATGGAAGATTAAGCATTCATTGATGTACGCTGGTCCTTTGTTGTGCAGGGCCTTGTAGGCAAGGGTTAGCTTCTTAAACTGGCATCTCTTCTGAATCGGGAGCCAGTATAGTTTTTTGAGATGGGGTGTGATGTGGGTCCATCTGGGGGAGTTGAGTATGAGTCTTGCTGCTGTGCGGTGTGGGATGTGCTCTGTCTTTGTGCTGAGTTCTGTATTGTCTGGAGTCTCTTGAGAAGCTGTGCTGCGATTCCTACATAGAGTGTGTTTTGTAGTCTAGCAAGCTGGTAATGCGGGCCTGTGTGATGGTCCTTCTGGTGTTTGCTGGGAGCCACCTGAAGATTTTGCAGAGAATACATAGGGTCTGGAAGCATGCGTATGAGACTGCGTCGACTTGTTTCTTCACGGATAGCTTGCTTTCTAGGATGATGCTGAGGTTGCGGATGTGGTCTGTTGAGAGGATGGGGGGGGGGGAATGCCGGGTTCTGCAGGCCACCATGTGTAAGTCCATAGCAAGATGTTGTTCCCAAAGATGAGGACTTCAGTTTTTTCAGTGTTGAGTTTGAAACAGTTGTTCTTCATCCAGTCCACTATTTTTAATGTTTTGGGGGTTTGGGGAAGAGGAGTTTAGTCAAAATAGCCTGTGGAGGGAGTGGAAAAAGGTTTTACTTGTATTAAACAGGAAGTGAGTGTCAGTAAGAGCCCTCTTTCCTGTTGGGACCGCAAGTTAGCGGTCTAGTGTTAGGGAGCCGATTCTGGGCTGGGCCTTGTTCCTGCAGGCATAAATGTGCCAGAATGAGCGACAGCGCTTGAGAAGAAAGCACTTTTTTAAGCTTTTGCTGTTTTAAGGTTTGTGTGGTGACATCTGCTTTTTATAACTATTGTGACTTTGAAAATAGAATAGAAAAATAAGGAAAATCGTTTTTTAATCAATGTGTGTGTTCTTTTTTTAAATTAGCATTTTTAAATTGTGCAAAAGTTATTTCTGAGTATTTTTAATGTTTTGGGGGTTTGGGGAAGAGGAGTTTAGTCAAACTAGCATGTGGAGGGAGTGGAAATCGTTTTGACTTGTATTAAACAGGAAGTGAGGGTCAGTAAGAGCCCTCCTTCCTGTTGGGACCGCAAGTTAGCGGTCTAGTGTTAGGGAGCCGATTCTGGGCTGGGCCTTGTTCCTACAGGCATAAATGTGCCGGAACGAGCGACCGCGCTTGAGAAGAAATCACTTTTTTTAGCTTTTGCTGTTTTAAGGTTTGTGTGGTGACATCTGCTTTTTATAACTACTGTGGCTTTCAAAATAGAATAGAAAAATAAGGAAAATCGTTTTTTAATCAGTGTGTGTGTTTTTTTTTTACTTAGCATTTTTAAATTGTGCAAAAGTTATTTCTGAGTATTTTTAATGTTTTAGGGGTTTGGGGAAGAGGAGTTTAGTCAAACTAGCCTGTGGAGAGAGTGGAAATCGTTTTTACTTGTATTAAACGGGAAGTGAGGGTCAGTAAGAGCCCTCCTTCCTGTTGGGACCGCAAGTTAGCGGTCTAGTGTTAGGGAGACGATTCTGGGCTGGGCCTTGTTCCTGCAGGCATAAATGTGCCGGAACGAGCGACCGCGCTTGAGAAGAAAGCACTTTTTTTTTGCTTTTGCTGTTTTAAGGTTTGTGTGGTGACATCTGCTTTTTATAACTACTGTGGCTTTGAAAATAGAATAGAAAAATAAGGAAAATCGTTTTTTAATCAATGTGTGTTTTTTTTTTTTAATTAGCATTTTTAAATTGTGCAAAAGTTATTTCTGAGTATTTTTAATGTTTTGGGGGTTTGGGGAAGAGGAGTTTAGTCAAAATAGCCTGTGGAGGGAGTGGAAATCGTTTTTACTTGTATTAAACAGGAAGTGAGGGGTCAGTAAAAGCCCTCCTTCCTGTTGGGACCGCAAGTTAGCGGTCTAGTGTTAGGGAGCCGATTCTGGGCTGGGCCTTGTTCCTGCAGGCATAAATGTGCCAGAATGAGTGACAGCGCTTGAGAAGAAAGCACTTTTTTAAGCTTTTGCTGTTTTAAGGTTTGTGTGGTGACATCTGCTTTTTATAACTATTGTGACTTTGAAAATAGAATAGAAAAATAAGGAAAATCGTTTTTTAATCAATGTGTGTGTTCTTTTTTTAAATTAGCATTTTTAAATTGTGCAAAAGTTATTTCTGAGTATTTTTAATGTTTTGGGGGTTTGGGGAAGAGGAGTTTAGTCAAACTAGCATGTGGAGGGAGTGGAAATCGTTTTGACTTGTATTAAACAGGAAGTGAGGTTCAGTAAGAGCCCTCCTTCCTGTTGGGACCGCAAGTTAGCGGTCTAGTGTTAGGGAGCCGATTCTGGGCTGGGCCTTGTTCCTGCAGGCATAAATGTGCCGGAACGAGCGACCGCGCTTGAGAAGAAATCACTTTTTTTAGCTTTTGCTGTTTTAAGGTTTGTGTGGTGACATCTGCTTTTTATAACTACTGTGGCTTTCAAAATAGAATAGAAAAATAAGGAAAATCGTTTTTTAATCAGTGTGTGTGTTTTTTTTTTACTTAGCATTTTTAAATTGTGCAAAAGTTATTTCTGAGTATTTTTAATGTTTTAGGGGTTTGGGGAAGAGGAGTTTAGTCAAACTAGCCTGTGGAGAGAGTGGAAATCGTTTTTACTTGTATTAAACAGGAAGTGAGGGTCAGTAAGAGCCCTCCTTCCTGTTGGGACCGCAAGTTAGCGGTCTAGTATTAGGGAGCCGATTCTGGGCTGGGCCTTGTTCCTGCAGGCATAAATGTGCCGGAACGAGCGACCCCGCTTGAGAAGAGAGCACTTTTTTTTAGCTTTTGCTGTTTTAAGGTTTGTGTGCTGACATCTGCTTTTTATAACTACTGTGGCTTTGAAAATAGAATAGAAAAATAAGGAAAATCGTTTTTTAATCAATGTGTGTGTTTTTTTAAAAATTAGCATTTTTAAATTGTGCAAAAGTTATTTCTGAGTATTTTTAATGTTTTGGTGGTTTGGGGAAGAGGAGTTTAGTCAAACTAGCCTGTGGAGGGAGTGGAAATCATTTTGACTTGTATTAAACAGGAAGTGAGGGTCAGTAAGAGCCCTCCTTCCTGTTGGGACCGCAAGTTAGCGGTCTAGTGTTAGGGAGACGATTCTGGGCTGGGCCTTGTTCCTGCAGGCATAAATGTGCCAGAACGAGCGACCGCGCTTGAGAAGAAAGCACTTTTTTTTTGCTTTTGCTGTTTTAAGGTTTGTGTGGTGACATCTGCTTTTTATAACTACTGTGGCTTTGAAAATAGAATAGAAAAATAAGGAAAATCGTTTTTTAATCAATGTGTGTTTTTTTTTTTTAATTAGCATTTTTAAATTGTGCAAAAGTTATTTCTGAGTATTTTTAATGTTTTGGGGGTTTGGGGAAGAGGAGTTTAGTCAAAATAGCCTGTGGAGGGAGTGGAAATCGTTTTTACTTGTATTAAACAGGAAGTGAGGGGTCAGTAAAAGCCCTCCTTCCTGTTGGGACCGCAAGTTAGCGGTCTAGTGTTAGGGAGCCGATTCTGGGCTGGGCCTTGTTCCTGCAGGCATAAATGTGCCGGAACGAGCGACCGCGCAGTGGACGCAAGCAGCGGGCACACCACAGGTGCGCCCCTTTGCGCCCGTCTGCACCCGACCGGGGCCCGGGGCCAGAAATGCTGCTCTTTTTCATAGCTGTGCAGTATCTGGGGGAGAGGAAGATTACAGTAAACTATCGCCTAATCCCACTAATAATGTAGTATCTAAGCCTTTAAGGAAGGGTGTTTTCTATTTGGACCTGTGAAACCTGTAATTGGGCCAAATCTAAATTTTATACTACCAAAGTAAAGGAGGCTATTAATGCCCCCAGGGAACTTTTTAAGACCATTAAGGCCCTAACTGTGCCCATGAAGCCGGCTGGTCTAGAAAACTCTCAGGGTTTCTGTGACAAACTTGCCTTTCATTTTGAAAATAAGATATTGCAAATGCATAGCAACTTTGATACCCCAATCATTCCCGAAGTATTACCCCCCATGATAACAGAGAGTGCTACAGCAGATGGACAGTCATTAATGTCATATTTCCAACCCCCTTCCATTGATACTATTAAAAAGAAGATTCTTGAAATTAAACCGGGCTCCCCTTTGGATCCGTGTCCTCCTTCCATTTTTCTCTAGGTTCCGGATTTAATGGCACGGATGTTGGTCCCCATTTACCAAGAGGTAGCTATGTCTGGGGAGTACCCATCTATCTGGAAAGAAACAATAGTAGTACCCCTCAAGAAAAAAACAGAGGGGGATAATCAGGACATGAGTAATTTGCAGCCAATAGCACGTCTCCCGTTTTTGGCAAAGATTCTAGAAAAAATTTTGAACTCTGAATTGATCGAGTTTTTAATAAAAGCGGATGCTCTTGATATCTCCCAATACGGGTTCAGAAAAGGGCATAGTACTGAAACTGCCCTAATCTCATCCTCTGATAATATTCGAAGGATGGTTGATGAAGGCAAGGGGGCCATTTTGGTTCTTTTAGATTTATCCGCTGCCTTCGACACTATCTCTCCCACACTATTAATGTCCCGTTTGCATCATGTGGGTTTGAGGGACAAGGCGCTTAAACTTTTGAAGTCTTTTCTTACAAATAGATGGACCACAGTTAGCTGTGGTGATTTCAAATCTAGACCTTATCTTCTGCCATGTGGGATTCCGCAGGGATCTTCTCTCAGCTTCACATTGTTTAATGTGTAGGTAGCACCTTTGGCTAGTCTAATTCATACTTTTGGTTTCATTCCATCTTCCTATGCTGATGACTCCCATCTTATTATTCCTATTAATCAGCCATGGGAGGAGGTTGCAGGTCAGTTCAGTAATTGTATGGTGGAAGTGAGTAAATGGATGAAGACCAATTGGCTAAAAATGAATGCCACCAAAACTGAAGTTTTATGTTTTGGACCTGGAAAGAATTTATGGAACTCACGGTGGTGGCCCTCTGAATGTGGTAACTGCCCTGTGCCCACTACTGTTGCTAGAAACCTAGGCATCTTGTTCGATGAACATCTGTCTTTTAAAAAACAGATTAATCATGTGGTAAACATCAGTTTATGGTCAATTAAAATGCTCAGAAAGATCTTCCCCTATCTGTTACACATGAATGGAGAGTATCTGCTATCCTGGCATTGGTAATGTCCAAGATAGACTACTGTAATGCACTGTTCCTTAATCTGGATAAGGGGCTGATAAAAAGACTCCAATTAGTTCAGAATTCCGCTGTCAGAGCGGTTCTTAATCTCCCACGATGTATATCAGTTAGAGAGAGTCTCAGGAAATTACATTGGTTACCAGTGGCGCAGCGTATCCAGTTTAAGTCGCTATGTCTTACTTTTAAGGCAGTTCATGGAATAGGACCACGGTACCTGACTTCCAGACTCCTCCTGCATGTACCTAAAAGAAGCTTGCAGTCTTCCCAAGCTCACTTGATTCAGGTCCCTCGCACACATAAAGCCAAATGGGGAGACAAAGCTTTTACAGTAGCTGCAGCCAAAGGATGGAACTCTCTCCCACAGAATATTAGGCAAGAATCAGGCTATATGAAATTTAGGAAAATGGTGAAAACTTGTCTCTTTCCTCGTTAATGTTTTTGGTACATCAAGATCAGGGTCTTTGGATTTAGTTTGTTTAAGTTTCTTCTATTGGATGTTTTTCTTTCTTCATTATTTCTGTTAGTTTTCTTATCCTCTCTCTATTTATTTTTTACGACGTGCTTTCTTCCCAGCGCTTCGATGCTCTTTGAGTAGGAACGCGCTTTATAAATCTCGAATTAAATTACATTACATTACATTATTTAAAGAAAAAGCTAGACATGCACACTTAAGTTCCCCCTCCTGCCTCTATGGGAAATGATATCACTGCATTTCCCAGAATCCATCTGTGAAGTGATATCTCTGCAGATCCCAACGTCCACTGCAACAGAAAATAACATCCTTGATTTCCTGCTAAAACCATTTTTTTAAGAAGAAGGCACAGAATGTATCTTATCAACCACTATCCACTTCTACATGATGTTGCACTGCTGCATGTGCCAACATCCATCTATAAAGCAATTAACATGTCTTCCATCATACTCCCTTCTTTAATTTACTCCTCAGGGCTTCCTTTTCACCTGGCATACCCAGCAATGGGCAAAAACATATAAGGGAGTTTCCAGGTAGGGCGCAAAAGCTGTGGGCCAGAACCTCAACTTTATTCATCTGAACATGACACATCGGATATTGAGGCCCTCATCACAACCCTGGCGGTAAATCCCGCTTACCGCCATGCAGAAGACCGCCAACATACGCTGCGGCCACGGAATTCAGCTACAGGTATTACGACCCACAGCTCGGAATCCGCCACAATACAGACACCCACACAAGTCCGCCGCACCAAAGGTCAGTGATAAACTGGCGATACCAAAACCGACACCGTCACGCCAACAAAAATACGCCCACACTATCACGACCCACGAATCAACGCTGCAGACTTTCAACCGCGGTAAACCATTGGCTGTACACACCGACGCGCTCAAAATACACACACATATACAAAACACCACCACGTTGGACAATCAAAATACACACACCTGATACACATACACACACCACCCCCACACCCCAATCCAATATAAAACACACACCCACATTACCCACAAACCCTTACTACCAGAAATTTGAAAGCAGGCCAGAGAGAGACACTACCAAAAACAACACCAGCATCCACAGACACACAACACCATCACTTACACAACATCCACGCACCTCAAACAACACACACCAACACATCCCCTCACACATCACAACAGTCACCACCTTACACATCACCCACACCACATCATGGCATCTCAACGACACCCCAGGTTCTCTGAGGAGGAGCTCAGGGTCTTGGTGGAGGAAATCGTCCGGGTAGAGCCACAGCTATTCGGATCACAGGTGCAGCACACCTCCATTGCAAGGAAGATGGTGCTATGGCAGAGAATTGTCGACAGGGTCAACGCAGTGGGACAGCATCCAAGAACTAGGGATGACTTCAGGAAGAGGTGGAACGACCTATGGGGGAAGGTGCATTCCTTGGTCGCCAGACACCAGATTGCAGTACAGAGGACTGGAGGTGAACCCCTACCTCCTCCCCCACAACTAACAACATGGGAGGAGCAAGTCTTGGCAATGCTGCATCCTGAGGGCCTCGCAGGAGTAGCACGAGGACTGGTCTCTGGTAAGGCAAATCTTTACTACTTTATCCCCCACCCTACCTGCATGCCATCACATACACCACCCTTACCCTCACACCCATCACCCCAACAGCCCACAGATACCCCACCAACACAACCCACACATCCCAAAAACAAGCCCTGCATGTAACACCAATACATGGACACCCATCACCAAAGCATGTCCAGTACAGATACCCACACAGACCCCAAACCAACTATCACACAAGGACCAAGCCAAGAATGCAAGCACTGGAGTAGAGGGTCACTCACCCATTGCACACGATGGCACACACAGATGCACTAATCATGCTTTTATACCCCTACAAGACCCCTACCCAACGTGACCGGACAGAAGGTGCCAGACATATCCAGTCCCCCCACAGAAGAGACCCACAGTGATGACAGCAGCTCTGCACAACTGGATCAAGATGACCAGCCCGGCCCATCAGGGACCTCAGGACAGTCGGTTCCCCTGACACAGTCACAAGCCACCACAGAGCCTCCCCCGCTCAGGAAAAATCAGGACAGCACCCACTCAGCGGGCCCATCCCTCTTTCGCCAGGATACGTCAATCAGAAGTGTATCCACCACTACAGGGAACCCAGGCAACCCCACTAACACAGGACAATCAGGGACCTGGGGGCAGTGGCATTGGGCACACGGTTCAAGGGACAGAGGCACAGGGTAACAGGGAAGCTGGGAGGACTGCTGTGCGACAGAGGGAGGACAGGCCCAGGGAACCCACTCTCCATGAGGCCCTCTCCAACATCATGGGAGCTTACCATCATTCCCAGGAGACAATGGCAATGGCACTGGCCAAGTTTCAGGAGACCCAGCGGCTGCAGGAGGAACACTACCTTGGGATCAGGGAGGACTTGAAGTCCATTAACAACACCCTGGTCACCATTGCAGGGGTGCTGCAAGACCTTGTCAACACCAGGAGGGACACAGTGCCACAACAAGGGGCCCCTGACACTAGCCTGGACGATGAACAGCCCTCCACCTCCGCAGGCGCTAGTGGACAGGAGGCACCGCCACAGGAACATGACACCAGCACCCCACCCCCTGCAGATGGAGAACCACCCCCCAAATCAGCCCTGAGATCCAGGAACAAGGCAGAGAACATTGCCAAGATCACCGCCAGGAAATGAGACCCCCCCCTGAATGTCACCCTTCTGTCCCACTTTGTCACCCTGTCCATCCTTAAACTGCCATTCCTCCAATTCCTATGCCCCTTTGGACAATGCACCTGTGAAACAAATAGACTGGACTCTGCCAAATCAAATCAAATCATTAACATTTATAAAGCGCGCTACTCACCCGTGCGGGTCTCAAGGCGCTAGGGGAAAAGGGGGGGTTATCGCTGCTCGAACAGCCAGGTCTTTAGGAGTCTCCGGAAAGCGGAGTGGTCCTGGGTGGTCCTGAGGCTGGTGGTGAGGGAGTTCCAGGTCTTGGCCGCCAGGAAGGAGAAAGATCTCCCACCCGCCATGGAGCGGCGGATGCGAGGGACAGCAGCGAGTGCGAGGCCAGAGGAGCGAGGAGGCGGGTGGGGACGTAGAAGCTGAGGCGTCTGTTGAGGTATTCCGGTTCCTTGTCGTGGAGGGCTTTGTGTGCGTGGGTGAGAAGTCGGAAGGTGATCCTTTTGCTGACTGGGAGCCAATGCAGGTGTCTCAGGTGTGCGGAGATGTGGCTGCTGCGGGGTACGTCGAGGATGAGGCGGGCCGAGGCGTTTTGAATGCGTTGCAGGCGATTTTGGAGTTTGGCTGTGGTCCCGGCGTAGAGGGTGTTGCGGTAGTCCTAGCGGCTCGTGACGAGGGCGTGGGTCACGGTTTTTCTGGTGTCGGCGGGGATCCAGCGGAAGATCTTGCGGAGCATGCGGAGGGTGAGGAAGCAGGCGGAGGACACGGCGTTGACTTGCTTGGTCATGGTGAGAAGAGGGTCCAAGATGAAGCCGAGGTTGCGGGCGTGGTCTGTGGGGGTCGGTGCGGTGCCGAGGGCCGTGGGCCACCAGGAGTCGTCCCAGGCAGACAGGGTCTTGCCGAGGATGAGGACTTCCATTTTTTCAGAGTTCAGCTTTAGGCGGCTGAGCCTCATCCAATCTGTGACGTCCTTCATACCCTCTTGTAGGTTGGTCTTGACGCTGGCGGGGTCCTTGGTGAGGGAGAGTATAAGTTGGGTGTCGTCGGCGTAGGAGGTGATGATGATGTCGTGCTTGCGTACGATGTTGGCGAGGGGGCTCATGTAGACATTGAAGAGTGTCGGGCGGAGTGATGAGCCTTGAGGTACGCCGCAGATGATCTCGGTGGGTTCTGAGCGAAACGGAGGGAGGTAAACTCTTTGGGAACGGTTTGCGAGGAAGGAGGCGATCCAGTCCAGGGCCTGGCCTTGGATCCCGGTGGAGCGGAGGCGGGTGATTAGGGTGCGGTGACAGACGGTGTCAAAGGCAGCCGAGAGGTCGAGAAGAATGAGGGCGACTGTTTCACCGTTGTCCATCAGGGTTCTGATGTCGTCTGTGACTGAGATGAGGGTGGTTTCAGTGCTGTGGTTGGTTCGGAATCCGGTTTGTGAGGGGTCGAGCAGGTTGTTGTCTTCCAGGAAGGTGGTCAGCTGCCATAGACATTCCTCCACCATCCCCCCAGCCCATTTTACACCCCCCTCCACTTATTAGCACAAAAATAAACACACTTCAATCACAAAACAATCTGGAGTCAGTCTGTGCTTTCACAAATGTGTAATTGCAATAACCATGGAATATAACAATGTCAATTTACTTGTGCACATACCGATGTAACACAGCTGTAGGCCAGGAGGAAATATAGCAGAGGGCAAAAAGTGGGACCCACATCTGTGAAATGGAAAGGCAAAGTGACAAGTCAGGGTCCATACACTGAGTGAAAATGACAGACTTATGCTAGCTCCAACAATAGTATGAAATGTGGGAGGCAGTGACATCTTCTTACCTGTGTCTCACTGGAAGTATTGCATGATTATGTTGTTTTGGTTGTCGATATCCTCTTCTTCTGCCTCCTCTTCTTCACTGTCCACAGGCTCCATAGCTGCCATAAGACCACCAGCTGGCCCATCTCCCTGCAGAAAACGCACCTGCCGTCGCAAAGCCAGGGTGTGCAGCATACAGCAGGCCACGATGATCTGGCACACATTCTTTGGTGAGTAGTATGAGGAACCACCTGTCATATGGAGGCACCGGAATCTCGCCTTCAGGAGGCCGAAGGTGCGTTCGATCACCCTCCTAGTTCGCCCATGTGCCTCATTGTAGCGTTCCTCTGCCCTTGTCCTGGGATTCCTCACTGGGGTCAGTAGCCATGACAGGTTGGGGTAACCAGTCACCTGCAAATATCGAGGGACAACTGTTAGACACACACTAACCCTTACGGACAACCCCATACCCAGACACCTATTCACACTGTATTGGGTCCTTGGCCTCACCTATTAGCCACACACGGTGCCTCTGGAGTTGCCCCATCACATAAGGGATTCTGCTATTCCTCAAAATGTTAGCGTCATGCACTGAGCCAGGAAACTTGGCATTCACAAGGGAGATGTACTGGTCTGCCAAACACACCATCTGCACATTCATCAAATGGTAGCTCTTCCGGTTTCTGTACACCTGTTCACTCCTGCGTGGGGGTAGTGATGCCACATGCTTCCCATCAATGGCACCAATGATGTTGGGGATATGTCCCAGGGCATAGAAGTCACCTTTCACTGTGGGCAAATCCTCCACCTGAGGGAACACGATGTAGCTGCGCATGTGTTTCAGCAGGGCAGACAACACTCTGGACAACACGTTAGAGAACATTGGCTGGGACACCCCTGATGCAATGGCCACTGTTGTTTGAAAGGAACCACTTGCCAGGAAATGGAGTATTGACAGGACCTGCACTAGAGGGGGTATCCCTGTGGGATGGCGGATAGCTGATATCCGGTCTGGCTCCAACTGGGCACACAGTTCCTGGATTGTTGCACGATCAAGTCTGTATGTGACTATGATGTGTCTCTCTTCCATTGTCGACAGGTCCACCAGGGGTCTGTACACCGGAGGATGCCGCCATCTCATCACCTGCCCCAGCAGACGTGCCCTATGGAGGAGAACAGCGAGCAGAGAGTCAGCCAACACTGAGGTATCACAAAATGTCACTTGCAGAAATGTATTAATCCGCAATGTGCCTGTAACTGTGTGTATTCCCGGCCTAGATAGGTGTGATGCAGTTATTATTAATGCCATGTGGCCCCCTGAAATGGTGGCTGCCTGACCTGTAAGGTGGGACAAGGGGATATGAGGTAACTGCGCTGGCGTTGTACACCGTCGCGGTGGGCGGTGGAAGACCGTGGCGCAATTCAGCATTGGTTAATATTGGGCCCTATGGGTCAGAGGAGCCAATGACGATGTATGCTGGCGGTGACGGTACGCACTGCAAAGACGTGACTGCCATTTTCTGTCTGTTCACTCACTTGATACCTGACCTTCAACAGGAGAGGACCTACACTGCATGTGCTGCTGTGACCTGTGTCTGGGGAAATGGCCCCTGCCTTCACTTCGGAGGAGTTGGAGAAACTAGTGGATGGGGTCCTCCCCCAGTAAACGCAACTGTACGGTCCTCCAGACAAACAGGTGAGTACACTGTGAGCATGCTGAATGAGCAATGCCTGTTTTGAGTGGTGTGGCTGGAAGATACATGGGGGGGCTAAGGCCTACATGTGCGGATGGTGAGTGTATGTGCGTCATGGCATGGGTGGGAATTGGTGGGCAATTTGTATGACGGTCCGGACGGGTGAGTAATGTCCTTTCACCCTGTACCATTCCTCTAGGTCAGCGCCCACCAGAAGAAGTCTATTTGGCGTGCCATCGCCAAGGACGTCCGGACCCTGGGGGTCTACCACAGACGGAGCACCCACTGCCATAAAAGATGGGAGGACCTGCACCGCTGGAGCAAGAAGACGGCGGTGGCCCAGCTGGGGATGGCCTCCCAACGTGGGAGGGGTGCCCGTCGCACCATGACCCCCCTGATGTTCCGGATCCTGGCGGTAGCCTGTCCGGAGTTGGAAGGGCGCTTGAGGGCATCACAGCAGCCACAAGGGGTGAATACACTCTCATTCAGCTGACTCTGCGAGCATTACGAGGTGTCTGGGTGGGGAAGGTGGGCAGTGGGTTCCCCTAGGCCAGGGCGATCTTGGTAGGCAAGGTCCCTTGTGAGGCAGGCTATGTGGCACCCCAACCCCACTAGTGGTAAGAGCCATCTACACCTAGTCAGGCTCCTGTGACTTCCAGGTGTGCAGCAATTGGGCTTAGGCCTCGTACCCCATGGGCATGTGAAAAATCTAGGAACTATAAGTGTATGGTGTAGGGCTGCTCACTGTCTGTTGTGTCCGCCAACAGAAGTGGTGTTGCATGCACTGAACATGTCTTTCTTCTGTCCCCCCACCTTTTTGTGGTCTCCCTGTTCTTGTGCGTAATAGAACATCAGGCGGAGGAGCATTGGCACCGGAGCGGGATGAAGCTGCATCCCACTTGGCCCTGGAGGGTGAATCTACGGAGTCTGAAGCCACCAGTGGGACGGAGGGCAAGGGGAGCTCCACAGCAGGGACAGGAGCAGAGACCAGCGACAGCGACTTCTCCTCTGAAGGGAGCTCCCTTGCGGTGGCGCCTCAGGCCCTGCCCCATTCAGCCCTGCTGCCCTCAGTGAGGAGGCCATTGACCTCCGGAGACCCCTCACTGTTGGGCAGTCTATTATTCTGAATGCCACAGAGGGTGTTGAGAGGCATTTGCAACAAACAAATGCATACCTGGAGGGCATTCATTCTGGCCAGGCAGCCCAACAGAGAGCATTTCAGGGTCTGGCCTCAGCACTGATGGCAGCCATTGTCCCTGTGTCCAGCCTCCCCCTCCAACCTCCTCCAACCAGACCCAATCCCCTGTACCTCAGCCTATCCCAAGCACACCATCAGACCAGCATGCACACACATCAATACACAAGAGTGGCTCAGGCAAACATAAGCACCACACATCCCTCAGGCACTCACACAAGCTACATACCCATGCACACATAGATCCACTTCATCCACTGTGTCCCCCTCCTCCACGTCTACTGCCTCCCTCCCAGTCTCGTCTCCACTCACACCTGCATGCACTACATCCTCAGCCACTACCTCCATCACCAGCATGCCTATCACCACACACCGCTCACATGCAATCACCACCCCCACTACTATTCACACATCCCCAGTGTCCTCTACCAGTGTGTCTGTGAGCCCTCCTCCCAAAGTACACAAAGGCAGGCACACACCCATCCAGCAGCCATCCACCTTACAACAGCCTCCTGCCCATGTACCTTCACCCAAATTCAGCAGACGTACACCTCCTACAACCACTACCTCTTCCTCCACTCCCAAACCCCCTCCTTCTACCCATCCCAGTGTGTCTACAAAACGTTTCCTGGCTAACATTGACTTTTTCCCTACACCTCCGTCCCCCCGTCCTTCCCCTAGGGCCACGCTTTCCAGGTCCCAGAACAGCACCTCAGCCACCACATCCCCAGGCACAGTGGTGCCAGCAACTGCGGGGTCATGGAGTGCGCCAACCATCAGGGCTGCCAGTGTGCCACGTAGCGAGGGCAAGGACATTCCGCCACCTGTCAAGGTGAAAAAGGTGCCCACATCCCGGAAGCAGAAGCCGAAACCACCAGCCACCAAGGGGTCAGCGAAAACGAAAGGGGATAGTGGCAAGACAACTGCGCCACCATCCAAGGTGGGGAAGGGCCAAAAACAGAAGGGCTGGTTAGGAGAGGGCATGGTGGCACAGACTAAGGGACCAGTGTCACTCCTTCTGTCCACGTCCACGCCAACCTGTACGGCGGCGAACACTGCCACCTGCACAACCTCCGGCACGTCTACAGCCGCTTCAACAGTCCCCAGCCTCTTCCCCGGTGGTCAGCCGTCCGAGGCTGCAGGAGACATCTTGCTTTTTCCCTCAGCAGGTGCTGACACATACCCCACCGCCAGCCCCGCCGCCACAGACCCCGCCGCCACCACCGCCACCACAGACCCCGCCACTAGCACCCCCACCACAGTCCCCGTCACCAGCACCGCCACCATAGACACCGCCTTCAGCACCGCCCCCACAGACACCGCCGCCAGCACTGCCAGCGGCCCCGTGACGTCCTCGGACAGTGGCACCACCGCTGACATTCCTACCATCCCCAGTGGTCAGTCGTCTGAGGCTGGTGGTGAGTTCCAGGACCCTGGGCAGCTGCCATGAAGCATTACTGTCATCACTGTTAGGACCTTCAGGTGGAATGCGAAGCCACAGCAGTGTGGGGTATGTCGCTGCCTTCATGGCATATCCTGCTACCTTTACCTCGCCAATGTTGTGCCATGCACAACCAGTTGAGTGAATTGTAACGACCACACTGCACGTGGAGCACTCTTGGCACCAGACCCCCCTCCAGAACCAGAGGAGATTGATATCCACTTCCTCAGGCCTTGGCAGGATGAAGCACTCTGGGCACCAGGCCCCCTCCAGAACCAGTGGAGAGATACATCCACTACCTCAGTCCTTGGCAGGATGAAGCACTCTGGGCACCAGGCCCCTCCAGAACCAGTGGAGACTGTTATCCACTTGAGAGACTGTGGTTTTGTACTCCCCAGGATAAAGCAATGGGCAAACCACCCACTGGAGAAACTTGAGAGACTGTGACTTTGCACTCCCCAGAATAAAGCAGCGGGCAAACCACCCACTCGAGAGACTTGAGAGACTGTGGCTTTGCACTTCCCAGGATAAAGCAGCGGGCAACCCACTCACTGGAGGGACTTGAGAGACTGTGGCTTTGCACTCCCCAGGATAAAGCAGTGGGCAAACCACCCACTAGATAGACTTGAGAGACAGTGGCTTTGCACTCCCCAGGATAAAGCAGTGGGCATGGAGCAGTGGGCATGGAGCAGTGGGCGTGCAGCAGTGGCGTCGTGAGTTCATCTGGCTGAGGTTCCCCCCCCCCCGCCAGGTGCCTGATTCATTTCGATATGATGCCCCTCCAGTGTTTTCTCCGTTTTCAGTCAGGTCATTTTGTGACGCAAAAGCAGTGCTAAAAAAGTATAAATATGGGCCTATGTGTTTTGGGCCATATTTATGACCCTAGAGCGTCGTTTTTACACCATGTAACATGGTGCAAGAGAAACACAACTCCTAAGGCAGATTTATGAAGCCAAGCAAAGCACCTTAAGGTAACCTTACGTGACTTCATAAATCTGGAGTTACGCAAAACAGCAAAATTCACTGCATCGCATTACTGTGGCCTGGGAAGCCATTCTATGGGCATTGCGTGGGTGTTTCCATGCAACTCTCATGGATTTTGAGGCATTCCCAGATTTACAATAAGTTGTAATTGTGGGAATGTGTCAAAGTGCTACATCTTCCCAGGGGAAGCGTAAAGAGGAGAAATATCTTGTGATGTATTCTGCAGTACACTTAGACAGAGCAATATGCCTCTCTGGATTGGCTTTGTGCAAGAAGGTGCCCTTCCTGCATAAAAACAATCTTGCATGCAATGCAGGTACCTCTGTACAATGGTGCAAGGATGCCTGCATTGGTGCTATCCTGCCAGGAGGTTGCCAGTACGAGGGGAAGGCAGGAATGTGTGGTATTCTTTTAAATGACACATATTCCTGCCCATTCCCGGTGAGGCAGTGCAGCACAGCAAGATGTGGCACTAGATCTTTTAGGAAGAAGACAGCTTACAATAACATCTTACACTTCCAGTCAGGGCAACCCATAAACAAAAAGAAGAAATATCCCAAATGGGGAACTTCTCCAAAACAAAAGGAATTCCTCTAACGACGAAGATGATTGTCTGGAAAAATGACGACCTATACAAAGACTAACAGCAAGGGAATATCCACCCAAAACTGTTCGTGCTCAGGCAGTACCTCAAAATACTCTTCGTCAAGGCCAAGACCATAAGTTGAATAGTAGATTTATTACGAAGTTTTGTGCTGAAAACAGTAAGATATTCAGGCTTATATTTAAGAAAAGTGATGCACAACTGCTCTAGCGCAGTTGTGCGTCAAAATAGTCAATGCCACATAACGAGATTTTTAAGAAATGGTGCACCATGGAACTGAGAAAAGGCTAGTATCATAAAAATGGTGCTAGCTGGTGATGGACGGCAATACAAAAAATGGCGCCAGTGGCTATTAGAAATGGGGTCTTTGGTTGGCAGTCAGGTTACCCCCTTTCCAAGCAAGGACCCTCACTCTAGTCAGGGTAAAACAAAATCACCCTCAGCTAACCCCTGCTTACCCCCTTTGGTAGCTTGGCACAAGCAGTAGGATTAACTTCAGAGTGCTAGGTGTAAAGTATTTGTACCAACACACACAGTAACTTAATAAAAACACTACAAAATAACACAACACAGGTTTAGAAAAATAGAAAATATTTATCTAAACGAAACAAGACCAAAATGACAAAAATCCACAAGTCAAGTTATTAATTAAAAAGCAAAATGAGTCTTCATGTAGTTTTAAACACACACTAACACTGTTAGTGTGAAAACGTACTTTGGGTGCGTCAAAAATAACCCCGCACGGGTGAGTGTGCATCAAAAAGGGCTTGTGAGGCGCGATTTCACTCATGAATGAGACCTTGCGTCATTTCTCCTTTCGTCGGGTCGGGTGTGTCGTTCTTCTCTCTGTAGGAGAGTGATGCATCGATCCGGTCAGCACTCTCGGGTCTGGGCAGGCCTTGCGTTGTTTTTTACACGCCCAGCAGTGCTTGCGTCGGAAATCCAGCCACACGATGATCCGAAAACCACGCAGCGCAGGTTGCTATCTCACCAGTCTCCATCAGCGATGCTGCGTGTCGTTTCCCCAGCTCCGTGCGTCAAACTTCCGGTCGCATTGCAGATGAGCGTCGATTTTCACCCGTGAAGCCGGCAGCGTGCTGATTTTTCAGCCGCAGATCGGAGGCACATCGATCTTTCCCCCGCACGGATTTCTTCCTCTTAGGATGCCAGCTTCTCCTTTCAGGGTCCCAGGAACTGGATGGGCACCACTTGGCAGGGTAGGAGTCTCTCCAGAGACTCTGGGTGCTGGCACAGAGAGGTCTTTGCTGTCCCTGAGACTTCAAACAACAGGAGGCAAGCTCTAAATCAAGCCCTTGGAGATCTTCACAAGATGGAAGGCACACAAAGTCCAGTCTTTGCCCTCTTACTCTGGTAGAAGCAGAAACTGCAGGATAGCTCCACAAAGCACAGTCACAGGCAGGGCAGCTCTTCTTCCTCAGCTCTTCTCCAGGCTTCTCTCGGTTTCCAGAAGTATTCTAAAGTCTGAGGTTTTGGGTGCCCTTTTTATACCCATTTTCTCCTTTGAAACAGGACTACTTCAAAGCAAAGTCTCTCTTGATTGTGAAATCCTGCCTTGCCCAGCCCAGGCCCAGGACACTCACCAGGGGGTGGAGACTTCATTGTGTGAGGGCAGACACAGCCCTTTCAGGTGTAAGTGACCACTCCTCTCCTCCCTCCTAGAACAGATGGCTCATCAGGAAATGCAGACTACACCCCAGCTTCCTTTGTGTCACTGTCTAGTGTGAGGTGCAACCAGCCCAACTGTCAAACTGACCCAGACAGGGAATCTACAGACAGGCAGAGTCACAGAAATGGTATAAGCAAGAAAATGCTCACTTTCTAAAAGTGGCATTTTCAAACACACAATCTTAAAATCAACTTTGAGCTCAGAGACCTCAAACTTCACATGTCCATCCGCTCCCAAAGGGACTATACACTTTAATCAGATTTAAAGGTAGCCCCCATGTTAACCAATAAGAAAGACATGCCTTGCAACAGTGAAAGACGAATTTAGCAATGTTTTACTGATGGGCCATATAAAACAAATCACTATGAGGGTCATTACAATGCTGGCTGACGGTGTTAAAGCTGCGGTAATACCGCAAACAAGCCGGCGGTAAAAAAAAGGGAACTATGACCGTGGCGGAAACCGCCAACATAGACAGCCACTTTAACACACCGACCGCCACGGCGGTACAGACAAGCAGCGCGGCGGTCACCGCCAACAGACAGGCGGAAGACAAAGTACCGCCCACAGTATTACAACACACCAATCCGCCACCTTTTCCGGGGCAGATTCACCGTGTATAAAAACATGGCGGAAACAGCTCTTGCAATGGGAAAACGCTCACCTGAACACACTCCACGAGGTAGGAGGCCACCATGGAGCCCGAACTCCAAATACTCCCTGCACTTGTCTTCCTGCTCCTCTACGAATACCAGCTACGGCGGTGGCGAAGACAACGGTGAGTACTGCACCTACAACATAGGGGAGGGGGAGGCAAAAGTCAGGGACACACACATGCAACACCCCCACCCCCAACCCGACCCTCGCACACTATAACACACACACCAATGCATTTAAAAACATCACAGGAACAACCCACAACCCCCCCGGAAGAATGCAAAGACAAAACCAAATTACTTGAACCATTGTAATGTATCCAAATACAGTAAGCTCAGATATACAGAAATATATACACATTCCAAATATATACATCACGATTAGTAGTGCAGGTATGCACATTTCAATGTCCGTGGACCACTGGTCCCACAATGCATGGGCGAGGCCCACACTAGATACCTGTCCACAAACGGAGAGAAAACTGCAGGGGCATCAGATAGAAATACAACAGGCACCTCAGGGGGAAGGAAAGGGGGGCACCTCAGCCGGATGAGTGCACCACGCCAGATCCACGACGGGGCTCCATGCCCATTGATGTATCCTGGGGAGTGCAAAGCCACAGTCTCTCAAGTCTCTCAAGTGGGTGGTTTGCCCACTGCTTTATCCTGGGGAGTGCAAAGCCACAGTCTCTCAAGTCTCTACAGTGGGTGGTTTGCCCACTGCTTTATCCTGGGGAGTACAAAGCCACAGTCTCTCAAGTCTCTACAGTGGTTTGTTTGCCCACTGCTTTATCCTGGGGAGTGCACAGCCACAGTCTCTCAAGTCTCTACAGTGGTTGGGTTGCCCACTGCTTTATCCTGGGGAGTGCAAAGCCACAGTCTCTCAAGTCTCTACAGTGGTTGGTTTCCCACTGTACCATCCTGGGGAGTGCAAAGCCACAGTCTCTCAAGTCGATGCATGTCTCCACTGGTTCTGGAGGGGGGCTGGTGCCCAGAGTGCTTCATCCTGTGAAGGATTCAGGTAGTGGATGCAGTTCTCCACTGGTTCTGGAGGGGGACTGGTGCCCAGAGTGCTTCATCCTGTGAAGGATTCAGGTAGTGGATGCAGTTCTCCACTGGTTCTGGAGGGGGACTGGTGTCCAGAGTGCATCACGCTCCCCGTGACGGTCCCAGTTCTGTCACTGTCCCAGCTGCAAATGGGCTTACGATGCTTGAGTTGGTGGTCTTTGCCCTGTTCAGCGGTGCTTTGCCATGGCGGTCTTTGCCCTGTTCAGCGGTGCTTGACTTTGCTGTCTCTGACCTGTTCAGCGGTGCTTGCCATGGTGGTTTTTGCCCTGTTCAGCAGTGCTTGACTTTGCAGTTTCTGACGTGTTCAGCGGTGCTTGCCATGGCGGTCTTTGCCCTGTTCAGCAGTGCTTGCCCTGTTCAGCGGTGCTTGCCATGGCGGTCTTTGCCCTGTTCAGTGGTGCTTGACTTTGCTCTCTCTGACCTGTGCAGTGGTGTGTGGCATGACGGTCCCTCAGTGCCCAGCGGGGCTGTGGCTGCCGGGGCCCTCCTGGGCACTGACTCTGGCGGTGGTCTCCTGACCAGTGACGATTGTGCTGCCCTCCTGGGCACTGACTCTGGCGGTGGTCTCCGGACCAGTGACGATTGTGCTGCCCTCCTGGGCACTGACTCTGGTGGTGGTCTCCGGACCAGTGACGATTGTGCTGCCCTCCTGGGCACTGACTCTGGCGGTGGTCTCCGGACCAGTGACGATAGTGCTGCCCTCCTGGGCACTGACTCTGGCGGTGGTATCCAGACCAGTGACGATTGTGCTGCCCTCCTGGGCACCGACTCTGGCGGTGGTCTCCGGACCAGTCACGGTTGTGCTGGCGGTGGCGTCCTGGCCAGTGGGGAGGATGGCAGCCTTCTCCGCCGTGCTGCTCTTCCCAGACTTTGGAGACTTCTTCTGCCTCTTCACCACCTTGTGAGGAGTCACAGCTGACTCGGCACTCCCCCCGGGACCCTTGTGAGCGGCTTTGCCGGCAGGAGTCTTCACCCTCTCCCGTCGGGCACTGTCCAACTTCTGGTGCTTTACAGGGGGTGGACTGGCAGTGCTTTGGCTCCGTGCCACACTGGCTGCCCTGGTGCCCGGTGCACTCCATATACCTCTAACACGCACCACTGGAACCAGACTTTTTTTGGCTGAGGTGCTAGTACGGGACCTATGAATTGGAGGGGGGGGTGGTGGGAAAGAGGTCAACGTTGCTCAGGAAAAGTTTCTGACGAACACTGGGATGGGTAGCTGGAGGGGGTCTAAGAGTGGAGGAAGAGGAGGTGGTTGTAGGATTTGTAACTTTAGATGATTTGGGTGCAGGTGCATGTTCTGGAGGCTGTCGTGAGGTGGATGGATGTTGGGTGTGTGGGTGCCCGCGTTTGTGTACTTTGGGAGGGGGCGTCACAGACACACTGGGAGAGGACACAGGGGATGTGTAAGTGGTAGTGGGGGTGGTGAGTGCAGGTGAGCGGGGTGTGGTGCAGGGTGTTCTGGTGTGAGTCCTAGTGGCTGTAGATGTAGTGCATGCAGGTGAGAGTGTAGACGACACTGGGAGGGAGGAGGGAGACGACGACGAGGGGGACACAGTGGAGGCAGTGGATGGTGCTGTGTCTGTATGTGGGTGATGCTTGTGTGAGTGCCTTTGGGATGTGTGGTACTTATGTTTGCCTGAGCTTCCCTTGTGTGTTGACGTGTGTGCATGCTGGTCTGATGGTGTGTTTGGGATAGGCTGGGGTACAGGGGATTGGGTCTGCGTGGAGGAAGTTGGAGGGGGGAGGCTAGAGACAGGGACAATGGCTGCCATCAGTGCTGAGGCCAGAGATTGCAGGGTTCGATGAAGGGCAGCCTGACCAGAATGAATGCCCTCCAGGAATGCATTACTGTTTTTCAACTCCCTTTCTACACCATGGATGGCATTCACAATGGTAGACTGCCCAACAGTGAGTGACCTGAGGAGGTCAATGGCCTCCTCACTGAGGGCAGCAGGGGTGACAGGGGCAGGTGCTGAGGTGCCTGGGGCGAAAGTGATGCCCACCCTCCTGGGTGAGCGGGCACGGAGCGAAGGCTGAGTGGCTGCTGGGAGGGCGGTGCTGGTAGGGGGGGTGGCAGCTGTACCTGTAGAAGTGGGGGGCACAGATGGTGCCGCCACCACAAGGGAGCTCCCATCGGAGGACGAGTCTGTGTTGCTGTCTGCTGATCCGGTGACCGACGTGAAGCTCCCCTCGCCCTCCGTCCCACTGGTGTATTCGGAGTCTGTGGTGTGGCCCTCCATGGCCATGTGGGATGCAGCTCCCTCGTGCTCCGGTGCCACTGTACCTCCGCCTGATGATGCTGATGCACAAAAGAACAGGGAGAGCACAAAAAGGGGTAGGGAACCAGAAGAAAGACAGGTTGAGTGCATGGCTTACCGCTACCGTTGGCGGACAATACAGACACAGCAGCCCCCTGCACTACGCTGTGCTCTTGGCCTCTACAGATGCAGCTCCTGGGATATGGCCTACATGGCTATGAGTGTCATCTGTCCACATAGATGACACAGGGGCATGTATACCTGTATTTGGCACTCTACAGAGGTGGGGTGGAGTGGCACATGGCCTGCATTCTGGAGGGGCCTAGCCTACGGAACTCGCCCTGGCCTAGGGAGACCCAAAGCCCTCCTCCCCCACCCAGACACCTCCACTGCGCGCAAAGTCATCAGAATGTGAGTGTGCTCACCCCCTTGTGTCTGCTGTGATGCCCTCAAGTGCCCATCCAACTCAGGGTAGGCCACCGCCAGGATCCGGAACATCAGGGGGGTCATGGTGCTACGGGCACCCCTCCCACGTTGGGAGGCCATCCCCAGCTGAGCCTCCGCCATCTTCTTGCTCCAGCGGCAAATGTCCTCCCATCTTTTACGGCAGTGGGTGCTCCGTCTCTGGTGGACCTCCAGGGTCCGGACTTCCTTGGTGATGGCAAGCCAAATATCCTTCTTCTGGTGGGCGCTGACCTACATGACATGTACAGGGGAAGAAGAGAAGTCATTAGCAACAGCACCGTCGAAGTGAGTGGCCCACATCCCTGCCCTTGCCATGTGGCGCATGCATTCACACTCCTTCATGCTCGCATAACTCTGCCCCCTTCCTACTTACATCCAGCCCTCTCCACCCAGGCATAGGCCATACAACTTGCACCCTATGTACTCACCTGTTGGTCTGGAGGACCGTAGAGTAGCGTGTACTGGGGGAGGACCCCGTCCACGAGCTTCTCCAACTCCTGTGCAGTGAAGGCAGGGGCCCTTTCCCCAGACGCACGTGCCATTGTCTCTTCCAGACCGAGGTCACAGCAGCACTTGCAGTGTAGGTCCTCTCCTGTCAAAGATCAGGTATCGAGTGATTGAAAAAATAGAAAATATCGGTCACGTCCGCGGCGTTGACGTCCGCGGCGGTGCGTATCATCACCGCCGGCGCACTTCGTCATTGGCTCCTGGGACCCATAGGGTCCAATGTTAACCAATGCAGCATTGCGCCGCGGTCTTCGACCGCCTACCGCGACGGTGTACAACGCCAGCGCAGTTACCTCACATCCAATTGTCCCAGTTTAGAGGTCAGGCAGCCGCCATTTCAGGGGCCCACATGGCTTCATTTACAACTGCGTCACACATACCTAGGCCTGGACTCAACACACTTACAGACAACTTTTTGGATTATGTTTCGTGTACTGAGTAGCTGTGGGTACATACCTCTGAGTTGCTTGACTCTGTGGTCGCTGTTGTCCTTCCTAGGCACCGTCAGCTGGGACATGTGAGGAGATTGTGGAATCCTCCGGTGTACCGACCGCTGGTGGAACTGTTGACAATGGAGGAGCGACATTTAATCATCACCTACAGGTTTGACCGTGCCACAAACCAGGAACTGTGTACCCAGTTGGAGCCAGATCTGACATCACCAATCTGCCATCCCACAGGAATCCCCCTCAAGTGCAGGTGCTGTCAGTACTCCATTTCCTTACAAGTGGGTCATTTCAAACAACAGTGGCCATGGCATCAGGGATGTCCCAGCCTATGTTTTCCAACGTGTTGTCCAGAGTGTTGTCTGCCCTGCTGAAACACGTGAGGAGCTACATTGTTTTCCCTCAGGTGGAGGATTTGGCTACAGTTAAAGGTGACTTCTATGCCCTGGGACATATCCCTAACATCATAGGTGCCATTGATGGGACCCATGTGGCTTTGGTCCCCCCCCCACAGGAGTGAACAGGTGTACAGTGTAGGAAAGTACCATCTTGCCTGGCATGTTACCCCCATATTTCACTGTATATATGTTGTTTTAGTTGTATGTGTCACTGGGACCCTGCCAGCCAGGGCCCCAGTGCTCATAAGTGTGCCCTGTATGTGTTACCTGTGTTATGACTAACTGTCTCACTGAGGCTAAGCTAGCCAGAACCTCAGTGGTTATGCTCTCTCATTTTCTTTCCAAATTGTCACTAACAGGCTAGTGACCAATTTCACCAATTTACATTGGCATACTGGAACACCCTTATAATTCCCTAGTATATGGTACTGAGGTACCCAGGGTATTGGGGTTCCAGGAGACCCCTATGGGTGCAGCATTTCTTGTGCCACCCATAGGGAGATCTGCAGCCTGAGTGAAATAACGTCCACGTTATTTCACAGCCATTTACCACTGCACTTAAGTAACTTATAAGTCACCTATATGTCTAACCTTTACCTGGTAAAGGTTGGGTGCTAAGTTACTTAGTGTGTGGGCACCCTGACACTAGAAAAGGTGCTCCCACATTGTTCAGGGCAAATTCCCCGGACTTTGTCAGTGCGGGGACACCATTACACGTGTGCACTATACATATGTCACGACATATGTATAGCGTCATAATGGTAACTCCGAACATGGCCATGTAACATGTCTAAGATCATGGAATTGTCACCCCAATGCCATTCTGGCATTGGGGAGACAATTCCATGATCCCCCGAGTCTCTAGCACAGACCCAGGTACTGCCAAACTACCTTTCCCGGGGTTTCACTGCAGCTGCTGCTGCTGCCAACCCCTCAGACAGGTTTCTGCCCTCCTGGGGTCCAGCCAGGCTTGGCCCAGGAAGGCAGAACAAAGGACTTCCTTAGAGAGAGGGTGTTACACCTTCTCCCTTTGGAAAAAGGTGTTAGGGCTGGGGAGGAGTAGCCTCCCCCAGCCTCTGGAAATGCTTTCATGGGCACAGATGGTGCCCATTTCTGTATAAGCCAGTCTACACCGGTTCAGGGATCCCCCAGCCCTGCTCTGGCGCGCAACTGGACAAAGGAAAGGGGAGTGACCACTCCCCTGACCTGCACCTCCCCTGGGAGGTGCCCAGAGCTCCTCCAGTGTGCTCCAGACCTCTGCCATCTTGGAAACAGAGGTGCTGCTGGCACACTGGACTGCTCTGAGTGGCCAGTGCCACCAGGTGACGTCAGAGACTCCTTCTGATAGGCTCCTCCAGGCGTTGCTAGCCTATCTTCTCTCCTAAGTAGCCAAACCTCCTTTTCTGGCTATTTAGGGTCTCTGCTTTGGGGAATTCTTTAGATAACGAATGCAAGAGCTCATCAGAGTTCCTCTGCATCTCTCTCTTCACCTTCTGCCAAGGAATCGACTGCTGACCGCGCTGGAAGCCTGCAAAACTGCAACAAAGTAGCAAAGATGACTACTGCGACCTTGTAACGCTGATCCTGCCGCCTTCTTGACTGTTTTCCTGGTGGTGCATGCTGTGGGGGTAGTCTGCCTCCTCTCTGCACTAGAAGCTCCAAAGAAATCTCCCGTGGGTCGACGGAATCTTCCCCCTACCACCGCAGGCACCAAAGAACTGCATCACCGGTCCTCTGGGTCTCCTCTCAGCACGACGAGCGAGGTCCCTTGAACTCAGCAACTCCGTCCAAGTGACTCCCACAGTCCAGTGACTCTTCAGTCCAAGTTTGGTGGAGGTAAGTCCTTGCCTCCCCACGCTAGACTGCATTGCTGGGACCCGCGTGTTTTGCAGCTACTCCGGCTCCTGTGCACTCTTCCAGGATTTCCTTTGTGCACAGCCAAGCCTGGGTCCCCGGCACTCTAACCTGCAGTGCACGACCTCCTGAGTTGTCCTCTGGCATCGTGGGACCTTCCTTTGTGACTTCAGGTGAGCCCCTGTTCACTCCACTTTGTAGTGCCTGTTTCTGCCCTTCTGCGGGTGCTGCTTGCTTCTGAGTGGGCTCTTTGTCTTGCTGGACGCCCCCTCTGTCTCCTCACGCAATTGGCGACATCCCCGTCCCTCCTGGGCCACAGCAGCATCCAAAAACCCTAACCGTGACCTTTGCAGCTAGCAAGGCTTGTTTGCGGTCTTTCTGCACGGAAACACCTCTGCACAACTCTTCACGACAAGGGACATCCATCCTCCAAAGGGGAAGTTTCTAGCCCTTGTCATTCTTGCAGAATCCACAGTTTCTACCATCCGGTGGCAGCTTCTTTGCACCCACAGCTGGCATTTCCTGGGCATCTGCCCACTCCCGACTTGATCGTGACTCTTGGACTTGGTCCCCTTGTTCCACAGGTACTCTCGTCAGGAAATCCATCGTTGTTGCATTGCTGGTGTTGGTCTTCCTTGCAGAATTCCCCTATCACAACTTCTGTGCTCTTTGGGGAACTTAGGTGCACTTTGCACCCACTTTTCAGGGTCTTGGGGTGGGCTATTTTTCTAACCCTCACTGTTTTCTTACAGTCCCAGCGACCCTCTACAAGGTCACATAGGTTTGGGGTCCATTCGTGGTTCGCATTCCACTTCTAGAGTATATGGTTTGTGTTGCCCCATCCCTATGTGCCCCCATTGCATTCTATTGTGACTATACATTGTTTGCACTGTTTTCTATTGCTATTACTGCATATTTTGGTATTGTGTACATATATCTTGTGTATATTTGCTATCCTCATACTGAGGGTACTCACTGAGATACTTTTGGCATATTGTCATAAAAATAAAGTACCTTTATTTTTAGCATATCTGTGTATTGTGTTTTCTTATGATATTGTGCATATGACACTAGTGGTACTGTAGGAGCTTCACTCGTATCCTAGTTCAGCCTAAGCTGCTCTGCTAAGCTACCTTTTCTATCAGCCTAAGCTGCTAGACACCCCTCTACACTAATAAGGGATACCTGGGCCTGGTGCAAGGTGTAAGTACCCCTTGGTACCCACTACAAGCCGGTCCAGCCTCCTACATACAGGAACCGGAAGAGTTATCATTCGATGAATGTACAGACGGTATGTTTGGCAGACCAGTACATCTCGCAGGTAAATGCTATGTTCCCTGGATCAGTGCATGATGCCTACATCCTGCGGAATAGCAGCATCCCGTATGTGATGGGTCAACTCCAGAGGCACCGTGTGTGGCTATTAGGGGACTCTGGTTACCCCAACCTGTCATGGCTATTGACCCCAGTGAGGAATCCCAGGACCAGGGCAGAGGAACGCTACAATGAGGCCCATGGGCGGACTAGGAGGGTGATCGAACGCACCTTCGGCCTCCTGAAGGCCAGGCTCAGGTGCCTCCATATGACAGGTGGTTCCCTATTCTACCCACCAAGGAAGGTGTGCCAGATCATCATCGCCTGCTCTATGCTTCACAATCTTGCTTTGCAACGCCAGGTGCCTTTTCTGCAGGAGGATGGTCTAGATGACGGTGTTGTGGCAGCTGTGGAGCCTGTGGACAGTGATGAGGAGGAAGCAGAGGAAGAAGACATTGATAACAGGGACTCTGTCATACAGCAATATTTCCAGTGACACACAGGTGAGAACAAATAGTTTTACTATTACATTTACTTTCACACTTCTACCTCTATCCTATCTGTCAATTTGAAGCAGTATTTGCTAACTGAGTGGTACATTTCCATCACGGTTTCCCAGGTGTGGTTACCAATGTGTGCCATCTGCTTGCATCCTTAATGGGCTTGTGATGTGTGACATAGGTATGTTGACATTACATTTTCGAACGGATTTTGTCATTGTCATAGCTAATACACATTTTATAAATCACAGACTGACTCCAGATTGTTTTGTGGTTCAAGGGTGTTTATTGAAGTGCTAATTATTGGAGGTGGTGGCAAAATGGTGATGGGTGATGGTGGAGGAATGTCCATGGCAGAGTCCAGTCTATTAGTCTCACAGGTGCACTGCCTATATGGGCATAGGAAGTGGAGCTGGAACAGTTCCAATCTGGACAGGGTAACAAAGTGGGACAGTGGGATGACAATCAGGGTGGTCTCATTTCCTGGCGGGAGTCTTGCCATCTTGCTCTGTCCTGTTCCTGGATCTCAGGGACTGCTTGTGGGGTGGTTCTCCGTCTGCAGGGGGTGGGGTGCTGGTGTGGTGGTCTTGTGGTGGGGCGTCCTGTCCACTGGCGCCGGCGGAGGTGGTGGGCAGTTCATCGTCCAGGCTAGTGTCAGGGGCCCCTTGGAGTGCCATGGTGTCCCTCATGGTCTTCTGTATATCCTTCAGCACCCCTACTATGGTGCCCAGGTTGGAGCTGATGGTTCTGAGCTCATCCCTGAACCCCAAATACAGTTCGTCCTGCATGCGCTGGGTCTCCTGAAACTTGGCCAGGACCGTCGCCATCGTCTCCTGGGAGTGGTGGTATGCTCCCATGATGGAGGAGAGGGCCTCGTGGAGAGTGGGTTCCCTGGGCCTGTCCGCCCCCTGTCACACAGTAGCCCTCCCAGTTCCCCTGTGTTCCTGTGCCTCTGTCCCCTGGACCGTGTGCCCACTGCCACTGCCCCCAGGTCCCTGTTGTTGTTGGGGTGGTGGGTTATCCTGGGTTCCCTGTAGTGGTGGACACACAGCTGATTGACGTGTCCTGGGAACGGAGGTATGGGCCCGCTGGGTGGGTGCTGTGCTGGTGTTACCAGATGGTGGAAGGTCAGTGTTGGGCTGTGCCTATGCGAGGGGAACCGACTGTCCCGAGGCCCACGATGGTCCGGGCTGGTCATCTTGATCCAGTTGGCCAGAGCTGCTGTCATCACTGTGGGCCTCTTCTGTGGGTGGAGTAGAGATGTCTGGACCCTCCTGTCTGGTGACGTTAGGTAGTGGTCCTGCAGGGGTATAAAAGCATGATTATTGCATGTGTGTGTGTCATGGTGTGCAAAGGGTGGGTAAACATGTACCCCAGTGCTAGCTTTCCTGTGTGGGGGCTTGTGTGATTATGGTTAAGGGTTGTTATGGGTATGTGCAGTGGGCATGCTTTAGTGATGGGTGTCCATGCTTTGTTGTGTCATGCAGGGCTTGGTGTTGGGATGGGTGGTTTGTGTTATTAGTACATTAGTGAGGAGTTGGAGTGATAGGGGAGGGGGTGAGGGTGGGGGTGTGTGATAGCATGAAAGTGTCCATCTGGGGTAGAGAATGCTGACCTTTCCTTGGCCCCCTCAGTTAAGGCAATCTGCCAGTACCCAGATCTTAAGTCAAATGTACTGAGGTACTTGGCAGCTCCTAACCAGTCAATGAGCGCATCAGCTCAGGGGATGGGGTGTGCATCTGTTTTGCTGACTGCATTGAGTCCCCGGTAGTCCCCACAGAACCTGAGTTCTGGAGTAGCACCAGGTGCAGCAGCCTTTGGGACCAATACCACTGGGCTGGCCCAAGGACTGCTGGAGTGCTCAATAACCCCTAGGGTAAGCATTTTGGATACTTCATCCTTAATGCATGCCCTCACCCTGTCAGTCACCCTGTAAGCTTTTTGTTTAATAGGTGTACTGTCCCCAGTGTCCACATCATGTGTGCACAAGTGTGTGACTCCTGGGATCAGGGAGAACAGTGAGGCAAACTGTCCACACACGTGGCAACAGTCACCCTGCTGCTCCTCAGTCAGGGAGGGGGAGAGGATCACTCCCTTCACTGACCCATCTTTTTCTCCTGCAGACAGGAGGTCAGGAAGAGGCTCACTCTCCTCCTCCACCCCGTCATCTGTCGCAAGGAGCATGGACAGTTCAGGCCGCTCAAAGTGTGGTTTGAGGCGGTTGACATGCAGGACCCTTAAAGGGTTCCTTGGAGACTGCAAGTCCACCAGGTAGGTGACTTCACTCTTGCGCTCCACCATCTCAAATGGCCCAATCCACTTATCCTGGAGCGCCCTAGGCTCCACTGGCGTCATCACCCACATTTTCTGACCAGGTTGAAACTCAACCGGAGTGGCATTCCGGTCATACCAGCGATTCATATCCTCCTGGCTTGCTTCCAGGTTCTCCTGAGCAAGACTCCTGATGTGGGCAGTCTGGTTTCTTAAAGCCAGCATGTAGCTAAACACATACTGGGTGGGTTTACTAGGAGCTTTTCTCCACAGCCTCCTTCACCAGACTCAAGGGTGGCCATAGATGAGCTCAAAGGGACTAAACTCAAGTCCCTTTTGAGGCACCACCCTGTAAGCGAACAGAAGGCATGGCAAGGAGATGTCCCACTTTCGCCTCAAGGGCTCTGACAGGCCCTGAATCATGCCTTTCAAGTTGCGGTTGAATCTCTCAACCAGTCCATTACTTTGGGGGTGATAAGGTGTGGTGAACTTGTAGGTCATCCCACACTCTTTCCACAGAGACTTCATATACGTGGATATGAAGTTGGTATCTCTATCAGATACCACTTACTTGGGGAACCCCATGAGGGTAAAAAACCCCATCAGTGCACGACCCACCACAGGGGAAGTGACTGACCTTCAAAGGAATGGCTTCTGAGTACCAGGTGGCATGGTCCACCAAGACCAGGATGAACCTGTTGCTCAAGGCTGTCTTGGGGTCCAGAGGCCCCACAATGTCAATACCTACCCTCTCAAAGGGAGTACTAACCACAGGTAAAGGTTGGAGGAGAGTCTTACATTTTCCCCCACTCTTGTCACTTGCCTGACAAGTCTGACAAGACCTGCAATGTGCATCTGAGTACCTGCGCATTAGGGACCAGTAAAAGTGGGTGACAAGCCTCTCAAAGGTCTTGTCCTTCCCCAAATGTCCAGCTAAAGACACGTCATGAGCCAACCCCAGGAGGAAGGCCTTGAAGCACTGGAATACTACCAGCACACGGGCTGACCCAGGCTCAGGAACCTTAGGCTCTTTATCCAGGAGGTCATCCTCCCAATAAATCAGGTGTGATCCTGGCTCCTTGCCAGCCGCCTGGTCTGCATCCTGCTGCCGCAAACCCACCAGAGTAGGGCATGTCTTCTGTGCTGCACAGAATGCTTCCCTGGTGGCCCCCCCTTCCTACTGCCACTGTGACAGCTCAGGGAACTCCCCCTGTTCAGCCAACTGTTCCCCTGTAGGCTCCGGGCGTCACCCTCAGACTCCGCCTCCTCCCGGAGCGTGGGAATTTCTGGGACTTGTTTCCCCCACCCCCCTGCCCTTCCTCTTCTTGGCGGTCACCTGGGCCACTATTTCAGGCTCCAGGGGCTCTTGACTACCCTGACGGGCTGCCATTGACCGGGTGGATACACATACCCACCCAGGCAGACCCAACATCTCCAAGTGAGACCTGTGTTCCACCTCCTTCCAAGGGGAATCCTCCATGTCATTGCCAAGCAAACAATCAACAGGCATGGTTGGACTCGCAGCTACCTTCAAGGAACCTGAGATCCCCCCCATTCAAAGGGAACCTTTGCCACTCTGCACAGGCGCTCTGAGTTGTCCACTGCAACTACTTGGTGAAGTACCCGGGGATCAATCTGCTCTTCAGACACCAGCTGACTCCTCACTGTAGTCACACTGGATCCTGTGTCTCTCAGAGCCTCCACCGTCTGTCCATTGATGGTCACCCACAGCCTGTATTTCTTAGTGTTCTCAAGCATGAGGGTTCTATGGACCATCTCACTGTCCCCTAGTGAGACAAGGATTATCTCAGCTGGCTTCCACCACCTGGAACCAACTCCTTCCCAAGCGCCACACTGGCCAAACCCTGGGACGGCTCACAAGTGGGTGCTGGTGTAATTTTGGGGCATTTGGGGTTCCCGCTCACATGACCCACCTGGTCACATGCATAGCATTTACGTGGGGGACCACCTGCCACTGGCTTCCCTTTGGAGAACCATGGCTTCTTCTCACTGGGGGTTTGGGAATCCTTACCCTGGGAATCAGTTTGGGGCCCTTTAGAGAACTCCCCCTGTTTAGCCTTACCCCCCCTTTCTTCTGAGAGGGAAGTTGCTCACCCTTGGCGTGGTCTCCCCCATACCTCTTTTGGACCCTAGTGGTCTCATAGTGGTCCACTTCCTGTGCAAGCTTCCTGGGGCCAGTCAGCTTGCTGTCAATCAGGTGCTGACACAGCTCTGGAAAACATAAACTGTACAAGTGCTCCCAAGCAATCAGATTGTAAAGCTCCTCATATGTAGTTACCTTACTGCCCTTCACCCAACCATCCAGTGGCCTGCAATAAGAATCAACACATTCCAACCATGTTTGGGATTCCTTCTTCTTGTAGGACCTAAACATCTCCTTTTACTCCTCAGGGGTGAGACCATACCTTGTGAGTAAGGCATCCTTCATGCTAGAGTAGGTGAGACTCTGAGCATCCCCGAGGCTGTCAGTGTATCCCGCCCCTCTATCTCAAAGTGCTATCACAGACCCGCCCCCCCAATGAGCTTCAGGGACCAGATTCATATGGAGAGCAATCTCATACCCCTGAAACCACAAGTCTATGTCATCCTCCCTCTTGTAATCCTTTACAAGGTCTTTACGAATGTGCACCCTCCTCTCAGGCTGCACTGTGGGATTGCTGCCACCATCTCTGCTAAACTGGCTCCTCTGGTCTAACTCCTTTAAGCTAAGCTCATGAGCCAGCTGCTGCTTCCTTTCCTCAATCTCCCTCTCCATCTTAGACTGAACTTTTTCAGCTCAAATTGGTATTATTTATCTGTCTGTCTTGTAACTCTTCAGGTGTCAGACCCTTGCATGACACACTGCTACCTGCCCTGGAGACTCTCTCCCTTGCCATAACAGGCCCATCCACAACATCATTGTGAATGACTTGCACCCCCTCCTCCTCACCCTGCTCCTCCTCTCTGTGCACCTCAGTTTCTTTGGCTGTCACCCAGGCCCTTGGCGCCTTTTGCAGCCTTCTTGGAAGAGCTCTTAATGGGACAGGCCAATCTTTACAGAACTGCTTCAACTGAACTACTGTATTGCTCTCCAATTTTTCCAAATCAAAAGCAGCTCCAGCTGATGCATCTCCAGATTAAGACATGATGAAGAGTTAAAAGTTCCAAAGGCAGAAAACAAGTTCCCAAATGAAGTTCAAGAAAAGTCAATCAAGGGATCAGCAAAAATAGAAGTAGAACAAAAATAGTCCCAAAGAGAAAAAGCTAGATCACAAGACAAGTAGTATATGGTCACGTGGTGGTCTGAACTCACAACTGTAGTGTAAACTTAATCACTGTATGTCAAGTACAAATAAAAGTCCAATCCCAACCGCTGATCACCAGTGTTAGAAATGGGGTCTTTGGTTGGCAGTCAGGTTACCCCCTGTCCAAGCACGGACCCTCACTCTAGTCAGGGTAAAAGAGAATCACCCTCAGCTAACCCCTGCTTACCCCCTGTGGTAGCTTGGCACGAGCAGTAGGCTTAACTTCAGAGTGCTAGGTGTAGAGCATTTGTACCAACACACAAAGTAACTTAATGAAACCACTACAAAATGGAACAACATTGGTTTAGAAAAATAGAAAACATTTATCTAAACAAATCAAGACCAAAATGACAACAATCCACAATACACAAGTCAAGTTATCAGTTAAAAAGCAAAAAGAGTCTTCATGTAGTTTTAAACACACACTAACGCTGTTAGCGTGAAAATGTACCTTGGGTGCGTCAAAAATAACCCTGCATGGGTGATTGTGCATCAAAAAGGGCTTGCAATGCGTCGATTTCACTCACTTACGAGACCTTGTGTCGTTTCTCCTTTCATCGGGTCAGGCGCGTAGTTTCTTCTCTCTGCAGGAGAGCGATGTGTCGATCCAGTCAGCACTCTTGGGTCCGGGCAGGCCTTGCGCTGTTTTTACATGCCCAGCCAGAAATCCAGCCGCACGATGATCTGAAAACAACGCACCGCAGGTTGCAATCTGACCAGTCTCCGTCAGCGATGCTGCGCGTTGTTTCCCCAGCTCTGTGCGTCGATCATCTGGTCGCGTTGCACGGCGTTCTGTGTGTGGATTTCTTCCTCTTAGGGCTGCCAGCTTCTCCTTTCAGGGTCCCAGGAACTGGATGGGCAGCACTTGGCAGGGTAGGAGTCTCTCCATAGATTCCAGGTGCTGGCGGAGGAAAGTCTTTGCTGTCCCTGAGACTTCAAACAAGAGGAGTCAAGCTCTAAATCAAGCCCTTGGAGATCTTCACAAGATGGAAGGCACACAAAGTCCAGTCTTTGCCCTCTTACTCTGGCAGAAGCAGCAACTGCAGGATAGCCCCACAAAGCACAGTCACAGGCAGGGCAGCTCTTCTTCCTCAGCTCTTCAGTTCTTCTCCAGGCAGAGGTTCCTCTTGGTTTCCAGAAGTGTTCTAAAGTCTGTAGTTTTGGGTGCCCTTCTTATACCCATTTTCTCCTTTGAAGTAGGCCCACTTCAAAGCAAAGTCTCTCTTGATTGTGAAATCCTGCTTTGCCCAGGCCAGACCCCAGACACTCACTTGTGGGTTGGAGACTGCATTGTGTGAGGGCAGGCACAGCCCTTTCAGGTGTAAGTGACCACTCATCCCCTCCCTCCTAGCACAGATGGCTCATCAGGAAATGCAGACTACACCACAGCTCCCTTTGTGTCACTGTCTAGTGTGAGGTGCAACCAGCCCAACTGTCAAACAGACAAAGACAGGGAATCCACAAACAGGCTGAGTCACAGAAATGATATAAGCAAGAAAATGCTCACTTTCTAAAAGTGACATATTCAAACACACAATCTTAAAATCAACTTTACTAAAATATGTATTTTTAAATTGTGAGCTCAGAGACCCCAAACTCCACATGTCCATCCGCTCCCAAAGGAAATCTACATTTTAATCAGATTTAAAGGTAGCCCCCATGTTAACTTATGAGAGGGACAGGCCTTGCAACAGTGAAAGACAAATTTAGCAATATTTCACCGATAGGACATATAAAACACATTACTATATGTCCTACCTTAACCATACACTGCATCCTGCCCTTGGGGTTACCTAGGGCCTACCTTAGGGGTGCCTTACATGTAAGAAAAGGGAAGGTTTAGGCCTGGCAAGTGGGTACACTTTCCAGGTCGAATTTACAGTTAAAACTGCACACACAGACACTGCAGTGGCAGGTCTGAGACAGGATTACAGAGCTACTTATGTGGGTGGCACAACCACTGCTGCACCCCACTAGTAGCATTTGATTTACAGGCCTTGGGCACCTCTAGTGCACTGTACTAGGGTCTTACTAATAAATCAAATATGCCAATCATGGATAAACCAATCACATACACATTTTGTAAAGGAGCACTTGCACTTTAGCACTAGTTAGCTGTGGGAAAGTGCCCAAAGTAACAAAAACATCAAAATCAAAGTCCAGCACACATCAACAACCTGGGAAACAGAGACAAAAAGTTAAGCAAGACCACACCAAGGATGAAAAGTCTAACAGTGGCCACAAGTGATGGTAGACTGATTAGCGGCAAAACTTCTGCCGCTAGTCAGCCTTGCATAATTTTTCGGTCACACAAGCAGCCAAAAAATGACGCATGTCCAAGAATAGACAGGAGACAGAACAACAACAACTACTTCTACTACTACTATAACTTTATTTCGGTAAGTAAAAACATACCATAAAAGTACAATACACATCAAGATTTTTTTTTTTTAAAGCAAGAAAACACTGAAGATAAAAGCACAGTAATTTTTTTTAAAAAAGAATAAAAAAATTAAAATCCAAGCAAAATAAGCAACAGGATAAGCACCTCTTAATAATGGATAAGTCCGCTCAACAAAAGACAGATTCCGTAGATCAATAAATAATCAGTAACATAGTAAACCAGTATCTATGTCCTACAAGGTAAAGACTAAAATCATGCATCTAAATTCAATAAATATACATAAATAAGTCTAAGAATTAGCTACCCAGTCTTATTCCTTAAATTTACTAGTCTAAACCGCCAGATTGATTCGAGAAATTTTGCCACTGGTAAAACTATCTGGACGGATGAATCACATTTTAAAATTCTCTCAGCATGAGAACAAGATCTGGCCCCTATTTGTTTACAAAGCAGGATGAGCCAGAGGGCTCTTTGTTTGTGATATGCATGACAATGAAATAGAACATGTGAGACAGACTCTTCACTTTTACAACCCATCGGGCAGAATTTAGATCTGTTGATGGAACTGGACCATTTATACAACAAGGAGCACAAAGGGAGAGACCCAATTCTGAATCTGATAAAAAGGGCACGAGCAAATGGAGATAACTCTGCGTCCATGAAAGGCTCAAATTCGTAATGGCATTTGACAGATAAAAAATTATCAGACATGGACAACTGGACGGAACTGGCGATTTGGCCAATCTGGACATTATGCCAAAAAGCATCCTTTAACAGCTGCGCAGCATTTTTGGGAATGGAAAGGGGATCCTGCCAATAGGACCCTAAGCCAAGCTGGATAAAAGATCATTCAACGAAAACACACCATTTAATTTTGATAATAGAATCACGGCCCACCAAATTAAGTAGCCCACATCGAAAAGGAGTTAGGGCATCTGTTGTCCATAACCGAATCCAAAGCAGCAGAGGCCTTAAAGCAGCAATCTGCGAAATTGAGAAAAGGTGTAGGTCCATTCGGATGGGCAGAGATGGTGTGCTAGAGGGAACCTTTAGCAGCATTTTTAAGAACTGATTTTCTGCCCTTGCCAAATTTGCCAAGTTACAGTGGCACCAAAGTTCGGCGCCGTATATGGCACCCCCCCCCTAGCTTGAGATTTGTATATTTCGAGGGCAGGGGACATTGCAAATTTGGGTGATCTAGAGGCAAATCTTGCAATGCCACCCGCCCTTTGCTTCAGGCACAGTAAGGATTTTTGGCAATGGGCATGCCAGAGATGTGAATCTTCTAATTTAATGCCTAAATAATCAAAGGTGCCCACTCTTTCCAAGGGAACGCCTTCTAAATAGACAGGCCTCTTCATTTTGTGCCTGGTGTCCCCAAAGACTATATATTTTGTTTTTGCTGAATTGATTGACAACCCATGGTCGATACAAAACTCCATAAATCTGGAGAGCAGTATAGAAAGGCCTGTGGCGGTACGCGAAAGTAGCAAAGTATCGTCTGCAAACAAAAGACAGGGGAACTTCTGCCCACCCAAACTAGGGGCATCACTTTGGCAATCTGAGAGATATGGCAAACAGGCATTAATAAACAAAAGAAAAAGGGTAGGCGCCAAAACGCACCCCTGCCTCACACCACATGCTGTTGGAAAAGCTGGGGTCAGTTTGCCAGTCACACCCCAGCGGACTTTGGCACAATTGTCAGAATAAAGATCCTTGATAATGTTAATCATAGAACCCGGGACGCCAGTAATACTGAGGACCTCCCAGAGCTTGGCACGCTGGACAAGGTCAAATGTAGATTTCAAATCGACAAAGGCCACAAATAGGTGGCCTTGATCTGCGTCTACGATCTTCCACTTGATGGTAGTAAATCGGAAGATCTGGTCGATGGTACTGACCTTGTCCCTGAAACCTGCCTGGAGATGGCTTAAGACCTGGTTTTTAGCTATCCAGTGTTTTAGTCTAGATAACAACTGGAACGAGAATATTTTCTGCAAATTGTCTAATAGACTAATAGGTCTATAGTTCCCTGGGGAGCTCTTGTCACCTTTTTTGTGAATGGGGACAATAATTGCCATCTTCCACGAGACCGGATAGGATTGAGTTGCCATAGCAGTATTCGACACCCTGTTGATGTACCGGGTCCATACAGATAGATCTGATTTGTACAGATCCGAGGGAATACCATCTGGGCCAGGGGCCCTACCTGATCTTTGTGTGCAAATTGCCATCTCTGTCTCCTTTAAAGTAAAGGGTGGCGCATCAGGCTGACACAATGCAAAATCTGTAGAAATTTTGTCAACGTCCAACCGAGAGCCATACAATTCCCCAAAATGGGAGAGCCAGGTTTCTGGATCAATCTGACATTCAGGAGTAGGTGACAGGGCAGGATCTCTACGCGAAACCAAGGTCCAAAAAAGTTTGGCATCGCAAGCGCTAGCCGCCTCTGCCAGACACTCCCATAAATGTTCCTCATATTTGAGTTTCGATAACTTGCGAGTAGACGAATAGTTTCTTCTCGCATGCATAATGGCGTCCCGGTTCTTTGGCTTTAGAGATTTGGACAAAAGGTTCTTGGCCACCCAACACTTTTTGTCAAACCATTTGCACTTAGGTGCAGAGGAATTCAATTGGGTTTTAGGAGATTTAGTAAAAAGCTCCTTGAGTTCCGCAAAAAAAGCTACATGGGAAGACATAATTTCTGAGGAAGATAGTGCAATAGAGTCCTCAAAGAGCTGGTGACAGGAAACCATGACACAGAGCTTGTTGTTAAGCAAGTTAGATTTAAAAAACGAAGGCCATTATACCACACGCCTATTGGTGGACAATTCCAACAAATCATTGGGATCAACCGAAACGGTGGGCAAATTGTGCTCTGAGATAAGAGCTGCCTTATATGCAATTTGTAAAGGGGCATGGTCACTAGAGCGGCGGAAACCCACCTCTACGTTGGTTATCAACTGCCAAACTCGTAGATCTAAGATAACGTAATCCAGAAAACTACTATAGCATCCTCTAAAGGAGGTGGTCTATTATCTGTGACGCCCTAGGGGAGGGAATAAGTGGCATAGAGTGAATTGGAAGCGGGGGGACATTCCACACTTCATCTTCAACAACAACAATGTCTAACATAGGGGACCAGTGTCCCCAGGACAACCCCAACAGCACCAGTGCCAGCCAGGGGGCCTCATTTAAGAGGCCCCTACTGGCACACTACAGTCAAGGATGTTTACTGTTGGAGGATGGGCTCCCACCACTTGCAGTGTCTCTGTTGTGTGGGTGGTGGTGATGCTGGGGGTTGCAGTGGGCCTCTCAGTACCCAAAATAGTGACACCATGGTGAACTCCAAGGTGTTTGCAATGTGTTTCCTGATATAACTGTGCTGAACGTCACTTAAATGTCTGGTCTGAGCAGGCGCGCCATTTTTGACAAAAGCCAGTGTTTGCGCCATTTTTCCTATGCACTCTTATTTTATCATGTGGCTCATAAATATAGCGCTAGCGACCTAGCTTCATTCTTTAGGAGGGAACGCCTACCTTGCATATCATTGTTTTTAAACGATGCAAGGTTGGGTGATGCTCCCAAAAAATGATGCAAAGGCTAGATTTTTGTCACTCGACTTGTCTAGCGACAATATATAAATATATATATATATATATATGTATATATATATATATATATATATGGCACTAGGTTAGAGCCGCTTTTGCGTCAAAAATAATGGTGCAAAGTCGGTGCTAACTTTTCTTAAATATGGGCCTCAGTATCCTCAAGAAACACTGGGCGGTATTACTTTCTGATAAGGACTTGCAAAATATTATTAATGTCAAACCCTTGGGAAATGTCACCGCCACCATGTGTGTGCTGTATTTAAAATACGTGGCACCATGGCGCAGGGTAGGGGGGGAATTGCGTCATTTCTCATGACGCTGTTGATGTACTCTGCAGGAGTAGCGCCAAAGTATTGGTGCTACTCCTGCAGAGTACACAGGGGCCTATTCTAAAGAATAGAAGCCCACTTTTAATGCCTGCTCTTGATCAGGCATTAAAATTGCCGTAAAAACGGCACAAGGAAATCTCATAGATTTCTATGCGCCATTTTTTGCGGATCCCCTAACGGGGGAACGCCACCTTTGCATACATTATGACTGGCGCAGGAATAATGTATCGCAAAGGGTTACAGAGTGGCGCAATGCATGCATTGTGCCAATCTGTCAGTACGGCGCAGGGATTTGGGCCTCGTTGGGCCACATTAACGTAAAAAATAATGACGTTAATGTGGCATAAGGTGCCCTTAGGGCATTATAAATATGCCCCATAGAGTCTTAGTGACATTATTAGGTTTGCACCGAGGGAAATAAGGAATTGGTTGCCAGAAAAGCCATATGGCGATTATAAATGAATCATCTGTATATGTTGCCAATATATTGCAGACAAAACCAAAGAACTAACAGGATATGATGGCAAAAAATTATTTACAATCTGATGTTTAATAGACAGTAATACTTCCTTTTGTATTTATATGGTTATTTGTGCTCGTAACAAATGGTACATTGGCTCAAGCATCCGTTCCTTGAAGGAGAGCATTAAGTAACATGCTAACTCATTCAATGCAATGCAATAGATCTCGCATTAGCGAGAGTTAGAGCTGTTACACAGTTTATTTCTGATGCAGGTTAGAGTTAGAGCTGTTGGTGGTGTAAATGATAATGACAACCTCGCATTTTGAGTCTTATATTTAGCCAAGCAGCACATTAAACCTTTAAGAGAAATAAACTGTTTTTGTGCATTGCTTCATACACTTGGCATTAGACAGACTGTAATGGTCTGAACAGCATCTACAGAGCACCACAGTAAATATAGCATTTGGAAGAAACATGTAACCATATATTCAGTACCTAGAGGGCATAATCACATAAAAAAGAATGATAAAGAACATTGCAGTGTAAGCACATAATTAGCCCCTTGGGGGCATAGTGCATTACACATTTTCAGGCCTAGCAAGAACTTTAAATATAAATTAACTGCGGAGTCAGTGGCACAAGGGTGCAGTGCCACAAGTCGTTACTAGATGTCCCTGTAGAGTCAACAGCAGAAGGTGCAGTACCACTGGCTGCGACTAGATGTCCCAGTAGAGTCAACAGCAGAAGGTCCAGTACCACTGGTTATGGCTAGATGTCCCTGCGGAGCCAAAAGCACAGAACAATGGCAGAACTTCTTCTGACGTCAAAAGCTCTGAATGTCCCCCAAATAAACTGTTTTGGCATACATTACACCTTCATCAGAAGTAAACTGTGTTTGTGCATTAGCACAAGGTGCAATACCACTGATTGTGGCCAGTCGTCCCTATGGAACCAACTGAGTTAGTAGTATCTTGGGGCAATTATCATCCTTCTGCCATTGAAAAGCATAGTGCATTACACATTTGGCCCTGAGAACACAAACTCCTCTTAGCTATAAAAACAAAGGTTCCAGCTATAAGAGAGTTTAAGTATGCATTGAAAGGTGGAAGAGGTTATGCTTTCCCCCCCCCCAACCTACTGTGACCCACAAGATTGCCTGGACAGGGAAAGCACATCATTCTGAATGTTTTGGTGGTGGTCCCATTGCCCTAGGAACACCACAGGCTGAGTCATGGGCAAAAATGTGTTGTAAAAGGAACGCTTGCAAAGCATTATGGGGCACATTTCCGTGCATACACCAAACCTGCATCAGAAATAAACTGTGTTTGTGCATTAGCAGAAGGTGCAATACCACTGGTCATGGCAAGATGTCCCAGTGGAGCCAACTCACACATTTGCAGGCCAAGCATGGCTGTCAGAATATTATTACAAACAAGTCTCTTCTATCACAAACTCTAAGCAGCTATTAGTTCCAGCTATGAGAGGTTAAATACGCATTGATTGATGGGAGAGGTTATGGTTTTTGGCACCCTCTAACCTAGTGTGACCCACAAGATGGCCTGGACAGAAAGAGCACATTGTTCTGAATGTTTTAGTGGCGGTCCCATTGCCCTAGGGCCACCACAGGCTGAGTTATGTGCTAAAATATGTTGTAAAAGGTTTGCCTGGAAAGCATTATGGGGTGAGTTTCCCCGAGTGCAGTGAATATTGCAGTGTCAACTCTCCTGCTATGCGGAAAGAGTCGCTGTTGAGGATTCATTCCTGGGTCAATTTCACTCTATCTAAAGTCACACACAAAATTTACAAAACACACCCATTACACAACTATTTGCAATTACTGATTATATAAAGTAAGGACCAAGTGAAGTGCAAATGCGGAAAATGAACCCCGCACGTGAACACAAGTGCTTACTGACAAACACAAGAGGCAGGAAACAAAGAAAAATAGTCCGTCCAAGCAACATGAAAACATTCCAGCCATAATTAAACTGTACTTGGCCGGTGCTCCTCAGCCAAGTACAGGGACTGATGTATCGGCTGCCAAACAGGTTAGGAGGCAGCAAAACAAGAGCCACACTGCCTTCAACCTGTGGTAAACAGCAGGCAGCGGCAGGCGGGAGGAAAGTCCTATACTTCATCAAACAGGTCTTGCAGACAGCACATGTGCACTGTCTAGGCTCAACCTAGAAAATTGATAGTAAGTCACCCCTCAGTACCCACTTTGTAGAATGTAACCACAATGTTGACATATCGAATATTAGAACTATAGGTACTGAACACATAAAGGCCAACCACAGAGGAGGAGACAGGACCCATAGATTACCCTTGTGAGAGACATGTTGGATTGATATATTTTTTACCATTGATTCTGGACTTAATATTGACAGGGAACTCTACCCAACTCTGTAAGTCTCCCTTAGTTTGTTTTATACATTTCAAGATAGGTGGCTATGTGATATTTCTATAGTGTTATTTGTATGAGTAAATCTGGAGCACACACTTAAAGGGGTGAGGGCGATCTGAAGGACTTGGACCTTTAAGATTTGCAGCATGGAACCTTTCAGATATAGTTCCCTTTCGTACAACTGTTCTTTCACATTCATTTGCCTCATCGGAGTAGCTATTTTACACCGAGATACTTTACAGGCTTTCTCTCCATGTTTTAGAAAGTGCCTGAAAGTCTAACCTAAGATGTTTGTTGTTCGCTCATGTGATAGAACAATGGGCTTTACATATATTTTGAATTACACTTTTCGTTGTCGCCTCGGAACGCCTTTCATCTTCGATAGTTGTGAATGACAATTCCAGCGGATTAGTTAGCATACTTCGGTGGAGAAGCACCCACTATCATGTGGGAGACTATGGGTTCTAATTCTGAGCTTTAGACATTTTCTTAATTGTTTTTCTTTTTTCCTTATAAACATTTTTATTAGTTGGATATACATTTACCATAGAAGCAGTTTGCTCCAGTATAACAGTTACCAGATTGCCTCAGAATCTGTGTTGCTCTGATAGTATCCTCTGCTGCAATATGTCATTCGGATTCATACCGATCTTGAACTGAAACTTCTCTACTTCCTAGTACTCTTTATGCCAAACACTCAGGTACTTTGGATAAAAGGGAAATTTTTTCTCCATTTGGAGTCAATTTTAGTACATTTGCCATCTTTCGTTTGATCTTGGTGGCAACATTGTAATCAATGAAACAGGTACTTTGTGAGTAAAAGATTGTATACTGAGTTGACAAGCCCAGCTTATCTGAGAGTATTGGGGCTGACTTGAACCTCTGTGAGGGTGTCTGCTCTGAGGGATTTGGGGGAGGGCCGGGGAAATGCTGGGGGTGGAGCGGGGGAGCGGAGCGACGGGAGAAGACGTGGCCTCTTGGGGGGAAGCACAGTTGGTGTTTTATTAGTTATTTGTATGTTTTGTTTTACCATGTACAGGGCTTGGAGCTTAACCGATTTTTGTGCGTTGGCCACCTGTTCATCTGGTTACAATGAGGAGGCTGCCTGGGAGGTCCCTTGTGGCATAGAACAGGGATTCAGTGAATGGACTTCTGTATGCCGAATTGGAGCTTTTGTGTCACGGTGGTGCATTTTATTTACCATGCTATGATGTGCTGTACTTTATATGTTTAAATCAAAAAACAGATTTGATCCATAAAAGATTCTATCTCTTTTTCTAATATTTACAGGAGCTTTTAAATTGCAATGTTGCATATTTAACTTTTCCTTTCTTTTTCTTTTATCATACTACAGAAATCTACACTATTGCCCCCCTTGGATTCTTCTTCAAAATACTTGATGTCATAAGTATATTGCGGTTTGTAGCCACTCACTTACGTTTACCCTTGTTAGAAGGTAAGCAATGTAAATCTTTTTGGAGCTTCGTTTAGTTGAGCATAGTTATTTTAGTTTTCAAAAGTAACATGGTAGCCATAACAAATGTATACCTGAGAACTAGGTAGTATTTGTGTCACTAGTAACATTTTTGGTACACTGATACCTATATTTGTCTTGAAAAAAATGGCTTGTAAAAATGGAAATATGAAGATGGTAAACTTTTATTTATATGTTTTGTTTTTCGGCAAAGAAGCTGTAAAAGCTGTTTTTGTTTTCATAATAATATTTTGTGTTGTAATTATGTTAAACTGGAGTTGTTAATCCAGTGGGAATAGAAATTCATGAAATTATGTAGATTTGTTAGTCTAAACTGTTTTGTAAAAAACACAACTGTATTTGTCTATGAAGTAGCTCGCCGTCAAACACGTGTTGGGTGAAGGTTGTCAAGCTGGCTGAAGGCCACAGGGGCTGAAGCTAACTGTGGGGAATAAAGAAAACATTTATTTCTGTAACACATTGGAATGAGTTCATGATGATATTAGTGCTCTTTTGGAATGATATGATACAATCGAGATTTACACTCTTATTAAAGGGAACCATGTAAAGTATTTGTTTGATTGATTTATGTGCCTGACAAGTGCTTTTATTATGTACACAGAAATAGCGAGGGGAGGACATAGCTGCACTCGCAATGGCGTAGGAGCGGTGAGCCTGAGCTCCTCTGCCAGACACAGGCCCCGGAGCTAATTATCCTGACAAACCCGCCGATAGGAGGCATGGATACGGCAGCCCTTCCTGCTAAAATGTGGGAACAAATTGAACTGTTGGTGACTCCTAAACATTAAGAGACTGTGCCGAACTGACATCACGCCGACGAGGATGAGCGGAGCAAGCAAGATGGTGCCCGCTCATGATTACAACTGTTCGGTGGACTGGAGAGGGGGGCACGCAGAGTAGAAACAGCCGCAAGCCCTGGAGAAGTGTGTCCAGTAGACTGTGTTGGGGATTCCACAGACGACTGTGCCCTGAGTCAAGTGTGGGTGAGCAAAGAATACTGCCGGGTGAGGAGGAACCGACACATGCAGTGAGTGGCTGGAGTTCCACAAAAAACAGACCATGGTGTGCTGGGGGCTGCAGCCTGGCAACTATGAGGAGGACAAAACCAGTGGCAATACAAGCACCCCAGGCCAAGCTGAGAGGAGACAGCACGGGTATTGAGCCCTTCTCCACCCCCACACACCACAGAAGCAATTAAAGTGCATGCACTCAACAGGAACCCAACGGCTGCTGCTGACTATCAAATGGATTTGGGACATGAAAATGGGAAGAGGCACCTAAGGTGGCTACGTGGAAGGGGACTGATATACCCCCTATCTCAGACCTCAGGGGAGCGGTGCCTATAAGCAGAAGTGTGACAGTGCACCGCAGGCCAAACAAGAAAATTGTTTGACTTCTAACCGGAGACGGACACTGTAGATTGAAACCAGGGAGATGATTCTGCCCTCATTTGGCCCAAGGTATATTGAAGCGCTGCACTGCATCAACTCTGGCCCGTGCAAGGACGGGATCTCCAGACTGCGAACGGACTCGGGTTTGATCACTTCCTGAGGCTGGTGTCCATTAGTGGCCCGCAGCCAAAGAGGCACACATGGTAAATTAGAGTGGGAAGGTACGCTGAAGCAAATGTGGAAACTAATGGAGAAAACTGAGTACAACAGACGATGGAATACACCTCCCTGGTGTCTCACACAGCGACTATCCTAGAAGCCATTAGAGTCACAAAGATGTCATTAAGAAAAACAGATTGTGACAGTGGTGAGTAAAGTAGGATTACTGAGGGATGGCCACAAAAAACTGTCTGATCATGTTATTGAAATGGAAGACCAATTGGTCACCACCCTGCGGCACGTGAATGAACTTTCACAACAATGTTCAGCAATGGAGAAAGAAGTAAAATTGCTGACAAACAGAATGGAAGATGCGGAAGGAAGATCTCACCATCACAATGTCTGGTTTGTTGGAGTATTGGAAAGAGCAGAGGGCTCGAGCACAGAATTATTTGAGGAAGAGTGGCTGGGAAAAAAAGTTCTGTTTGGAAAACCCTCTTGCTTTTTCTTTGTGGAATGAGCACTCCGGGTCCCAGGATATTCGCTTCCAGGGGGGCACCTTCGCACCTCATCATTGCAAGATTACTGAACTTTAGAGACTGAGATGTTATCTAACAAGTGACAAGGGGACATGGACCTTGGGTGATAGATGGCCAGGACGTCAGCATGTATATGGACTTTACAAACTTAGTCCAATGACAACAAGGAGCATAAATCCCAGTGAAAACGGTGCTGCACCAGTTAGATCTTAAAAATGCACTCCTCCTTCCTTCAAAACTCAGGATAGTCCATAGATGCAAAGTCCACTTCAGGACGTCCGCACAGGAGGCATGGTCATGGCTGGAAAAATAGGGTCTCTGGTGAGGCCCATGACAGGATGAACGGAGAGATGATGAGTGGCACAAGGTACCCACGAAGCTTCGCCTCAGCAAGAATGTTGTTCACTTTTCGACAAAAGCACAGGTGAAAGCAGACCAAGAAAAGACACTACAGGAGGTCAAGCAAACCAGTGATATCCTGGATAACAACAGAAAAGATTCCCTAGGATCAAAGGGAGAGAACAGTGGCTCAGACCGAACAGAGACAGAACAAGAAACAGAAGAGGAACAATTGCCGCACGTCATGCCTATGACATCTGAACATTTCGTGTAGAAGTGTCCAAACTGGCAGCAACTAAGCTAGTACTAAGCTCCAGGGCCCGAGGACTGATGGGGCTCATTGAACTGATTGAGACTGTCTAAGAACAATTGTAATCAATGTGACAGTTATGCATGGAAGGCCTCTGGCTATGTCCCAGCGATCGAAGCAACTGACGGTTTAGATTTGTTAAGGTTTGAGATCCACACGTACCGTGAGTTGGAAGGGTCGTTAGTTTTTGAATCACTGCACAGTAAATTAGGGAGGGGGTAGCTTTGGGGATACAGTTTAACACCTTGACATACCACAATGAGAAATGCCCGACACATCCACTTACAGGAGGTAGGCCTACTTCTAGAGCGAAAGATACAAGCCTATCATGACTGATACCCAGACATTAACGTTGTTGACGTGGAATGTCAGGGGCTTAGGCAATAGAGTGAAGAGAAGTCTAGTTCTCGAGGCATTGGGCAGATAGAACCCTGATGTACTGTTTCTACAGGAAACACACCTTCTTGACAATCAACAATGCAGCATGAGAAGGGGCAAATACAAAGTCGCAGGATACTCCCAATACACATCTGGTTCCAGGGAGTGTGTTGATCCTCATTAGGAAAGTAGGAAAGTGGTGCCATTTCATGTTATACCTACATGGACAGATACACAGGACACCTACTTTACAATACTAAGGGAATACAAAGGCAATCATGTTGCTGATTAACGTCTACGACCCCCCTAGGAATCCAACCAGTGATGCTACAAAAAGTGGGGATTGTACAGCTAAACGCCCTTCCGGCACTAACAGTGATGGGTGGGTATTTCAGTCTTACATTAAACACACAGCTGGACAGACACAGCAAGAGAATAGAAGTAGAAGCGAACAGGCAGGAAATTAAGGGGATTTATGTAAACGCTTGGGCTGTGCGATGTATCACGCTCTCTACACAGTGATGAAAGAGGGTACTCCTTTTAGTCAGGAGTGCACAATATGCAATCACGACTCGACTACTTTTTCACTCCAGGCCATTCGCTGCTGAGGTTCAGTGAGGCAAATTATCTGGCCCGCAGAATCAGCGACCACTCATCTCTGCTTATGATGCTGTCCATAACTGTGAGGAAACCACAGTGAGACTGAAGGACAGAGACATGGTGTCTCTCGAACACTAAGGAACTTAAAAGGCTGAGTAAAGCCACTAAGCAATACTTTGTTGAAAACAAAGGATCTCTGCAGACCCCTGTGACACTTTGGGAAGCCTATGGGGCCACAATTATGGGGGTTGTTAAGACTGGTGAAATAGGGAATAAATGAGACCAACATCACAGATAAGCTACACTGGAACAGGAGCTCACTCAGTTGGAGAGAGGGTACGCAATATCCCTCGTGCTTAATGTTAGGAAGGAGATGGACTGAATTGAGTTTCAATCAGTTATCCATAATGAGGTCAAAGCAAGTCATTAGGCAAAACAAAAAAGGGTTTACGAAGTCAGTAATAAAGCATGCCAACTACTGGCCTGGATAGGTACCAAACAAAGAGAGAGGAAGGCAGTCAGGGCAATCGTGGGTAGACATGGGAGGGTGGTGACTAATGATCGCAGCATAGCAGCAGAATTTGCTACCTACCTAGAGTCTTTCTATGACATGCAGACGCATACCACAGAGGAAGATACACTTGCTTTTATAAATGAAGGGGTTGGAAATTGATAATAACAGTTGAGGAGATGGATTTAGCAACGAGACAGATGCAATCAGGCAAGACACCGGACCCAAATGGGTTCCCAGTTGAACTGTTTCTTAAGCTTTTTGGTGGATAGCAGCACTACTACAGGCTGCCTTTCAGGCGACGTATAAAGAAAATAGATTGCCAGGCAATATGTGGTTGGCTACGATTGTGCCTATCCATAAGATAGGTAAGCCCAAGAAATAATGTGCTTCATACTGGCTGATCTCAATCCTGAACGTGAATATTAAGATCCTAGCCAAGGTCCTGGCTAACCAACTGAGAGGGGTGGTGACTGATCTGGTACATCCGGATGAGAATTGGTAAATGTCTGGCCATTTGACCTGGCTGAATCTGAGACAACTGCACAATAATTTGGCAGTGGCTGGGACCTCGCCTGCATGGAGGGCAATTGCCTTGTCAGATGTTAACAAAGCCTTTGACTCTGTGGCATGGCCATACCTCTTAAGAGTGCTGGCCAAAATAGGATTTGAACCAAAATTCCTTAGGTGGGTCAAACTGCTCTATGATAGGCCAACAGCCAGGGTGAAAGTGAATGGTTACATGTCTATGCTGTTTAACATACGGAGGAGCACCCATAAGGGGTGCCCTCTCTCACCAATGTTGTTTGCTCTTGCCAAAGAGATGCAAGCAGAGTCGGCACATTTGGATGCGTAGATCTGGGGCTGTCCAGGAAACAGTGGGTGGACTGAAGATAATTCTCTGTATGAAGACAATCTCCTGTTACACATATCCAACATCACCTTGAAAGTGGCCCACTTGAAGGAGATTTTTCACATTTTCGGGATTTATTCTAGTTTTGCTATTAACTGGGATAAATCCCTACTATTCCTGATAGGAGGCTGAAAGCTCAAGGAAACGCCAGCATTCCTACTAAGAATAGAAACCACCCAATTTAAATATCTGGGAATCTGGATTACTCAGAACCCAGGCATGCACTATGAGGCAAACATAGGCCCCATGCTGAAGTGACTGGAGGAGGATGTAAAACATTGGTGAACGCTGCCACTCTCGATGCTTGGGGAGGTGGCACTGTATAAGAAGATAGCACTCACCAGAATGGTATATATACTGCAGAACAGTCCCTACAAAATACCAGAAACCCTGCTTACCTGAGTGGATGCGTAGGTTAGGACGTTGCTGTGGGCAACCCAGAACAGAAATGCAGGTCTTATAACAATCCAAATATGAGGGAGGCAATGCCTTGCCGCGTGTCCGTAAGTACTACGAGGCAGTGCAGGTGAGCGTAGTCCATGAATGGGCATATGCAGACTGGGAAGACCCGGTGTATCAACAGGACAGATTGAGCATGGGTGGCAAGAGCTTTATGCACAGACTGTACGACTGTGGGTTACAGGCAGGGGCATGCCCAGCCTCCATGACGGTTGGAGATGTGTGGAAGAAATTGACCAGAGAAATGGGATGAAATGATAAATTGACTCCCAGGATGCCATTGTGGGAGGGACTTGTCTGAAGCTCATTGTGACCCTATAAGGCTTTAGAGGATGGGTCAATATTGATCTATCAATCCTGGCGGATGTGTGGGACGCAAACGGTGTAATACCTTTTGTTGTCCTGAGAAAAGATGTAGACAATCAAGCCACGCCCTCCAAAAGCTTGTGTCCTTAGAGGAGGGGACACAAGAGGACTCCCCACTGGAATGGAGGTTACTAGATGGGCAGATAAATAAGAAACTGATCTTGCTAACATATGGTACCGTCATGCATAACTCTCAACCCCCTCTGTTAAAACTGTTAGGTAGATGGGAGGAAGATCTTGGAGAGCTTAATGAGGAGGACTGGCAGGAGGCCCTGGGATTCCCAGTCGAGCTAGCTTTTGCCTAATACAGAGAAAAATCTTACACAGGGTTTACTACACACATAATTTGTTGTAACAAAATGTGAGGAGTGGAAGACACCCGCTGCCTTCATGGGTGTGGATTGGAGGGTACATTCTTCCATACACTCTGGAGCTGCCCATGCCAGCTAAACTCTGGGAAGTAGTATGAACGTCCCTAGTAAAACCAACAGAGTAACCATGGGAACTACACCCTTGGCTGGCACTCCTGGGTGTGGGAGCCCATTGCATTTCACCCGCTATCAGAAGATCTTGGTAAATTTGGGATGTTTAGCTGCAAAATGAGGCATTGCACAAAGGTGAGGATCTGGAACACCCCTGCAACTATTTGTATGATATATGGGAGATGGGAATTGAACATTTCAAAGTGATGGAATGTGAAATCTATAAGGGGCGAGGCTGCACAAGAAATTTGAGATAATCTGAGAAGGCTGGAAAATGAGTGCTAATGAGGAACCCGGGAGAACTAGAAATGTACTCCAAAAGTAATGCTGAGTCAGCAAGTGTGACATTACGGATGCTGTGTAGGCACATAAGTCGAGGCACCAATGGGAGGGAATGGCGATATGGGCTGTGGGTGGAAAAGTGGGTTGAATTGTACCACAAGTGTTAAGAGCCTGATTTGCAAATGTGTGGGGGTCAAGGAATTGGTATTGGTGAACCAATGTTTAAGATGTATGTTAAAGCATATAAAACAATAAAAATACTAAAATATAAAAATATAGTGAGAGACATAAAGCTCACCAAGATTGAGGGGGATGGTAGTGACTATAGAACTGAGAGACTTTTTACATTTGCCCACAAATTTGATAATGTGGTTGTTCCCAAAGTTAAAGAACAGAATACATTAGGTCTTGGCAGCCTTTCTAATGTGGGCAGTAGCTACGATGTATCATCAATTGATGAAGCAGGTCAAGTGGGTGGAATATTAAGATTGTTCATCTAAGCTGTTCCTTGACTTATTTCAAGGTAGTATTGAGATACAGCATAGAGAACAAACAGCAAAGAAACATGACAAAACAAGGAGAGGGGAAGAAAAAAAATAGAAGGAAAAGAGAGTGTGCAGGCAAGGAATCAGAAAAAGAAAATGAAGCAGTGACTAGTTCCATGACATTGGGTGATATAGACAACAACAAAAGGGTTGAAGATCAATCAGTGACTTTGTCAACAATAAATTACAATAATTTGGTGATTACTCTATCTGATCGTGTTTTGACAAATAATGAATTGGATGTGCTTAATAAAGGTTTGGGACTTTGTCCAGTGCATAGTGGTGTGTTTCTGATATAAATATAGATGTTTTTAAATTTGTCAGGAATGTGAAATTAAAATGCAATTTTACAATGCACGAATATAAATTAACTGTACCTGTTCCTAGACTGAATTATTTGTTTCTCAATTAAGATACATTTCGATGATTCTATCTATAAATCAAGACACTGAAATGACCATTGATGTACTAAAGAATTATCAGGAAATTGTATTGAATCTGTAAGGTGACAGTGGTTTAAAAGCTAACACCAAACTTACTCCCCTAAAAGTCACATCTTACTTGTATACATACATTTTTGACACGGGTCTCGGAGAATTTGTATGCACTTGAGGATAAACTTGTTAAAGTCAAACGCTCATACACGAGGGACAATCTGACAATGGAAGAGCAAATTGCTTTGAATAATCTGAGGGATAATGATTCAATAATTATTGGAGAGGCAGACAAGTGGGGCAGTGCAGTCATAATGAATTATGTGGATTATGAACAAGAGGGTTTAAACAGTTATGTGACACAGTCTGCTCTAAGAAGCCTTAAGTCAACCCCTATGGGAAAGTGAAAATGGTGATTAACAGCAGGTTGACACATCAGAAAGAGGTTGTACTTTTGTCAGGCACTTAGAATAACTTCTTTAATATTCCTCTGTTTCTATCTGTTGCCAAAAGTACACAGGAGACCCATTTCCACCATGCAGCCTTATCACCTCTGGGATAGGTTCTCCTACAGAACATCGATCACAGTATGTAGATGTATTTTTCAAACCATTAGTCAATATAGCACTATGTTGAAGTATTTTTAAAACCTTTAATCAACAATCTCCCATCATTCATTCTTGACACCACTGATATCCTCAAAATATTTGAAGAGTTAGTATTGGGTCAGGATTCTATGTGACTGGTGACTTTAGCTGTGGAGTATCTCTATACCTGCATTAAGAAGGAATTTGACTGTTGGCTGTTCATGAAAGTTGACCTTTTTGTCATCACATAAGGCAAATTACGTGGAACAGAATGATATTCTTTTAGAAATGGTGGATCTTATCCTCTCAAATAATTTCTCCATGTACAGTCAAAATTGGTTTCAACAACCACAAGGAACTGCAATGGGGTCACAATTTGCCCTATTGTATGCAAACCTCTTTAAGGGGTGGTACGAGAATGTGCATGACTGGGCCACTGAAGATGGAGAATGGGTAAAAGGGATATTATATTTGGGGCGATATATCAATGCATTAATATTGTTTGGACTGGAACTGAAGAACAGTTGAGCTCTTACTTTGATTACCTTACCCACAATACATACAATGTAAGGCTAACCTTAAGTATGTCAAAATAAAGAGTACAATTTCTAGAAATGGAATTGTATGTTGTAGGTAAAAAAATACATAGTGCCTTATGTTGGAAGGGTACAGCAATCAACGGCTTCCTCCATTATGCTAATTCACACCCGCCTAGTACTACGAGAGTGATTCCCTATGGGGAAATGATACACATGAGACAAAGCTGCAGTAAGGATAACACATTTGGGTATGATATAGCACAAACCATCTCAAGATTGAAGATGAGAGGATATGATAACTAAATATTGCAAGATGCAGCTAAAAAAGCTAGAACAGTTAGTCAAACTACTATTCTACAGGTTAAAGATAAGAATTAAGGCTATAAGATATTGTGGTTTGTGACGACTTTTAGCAAACACAGCCAAGAAGTGTACAAAATTCTGAAGATACATTGTGATCTGCTTATAGGAGTACCTGGTGCGGGATCTATGATTACAGACAATCCATCTGTGACGTATCGACACAGTCAGACGATTAAGGAAATCATTAGTCCATTTTATACACTGCGATGTGCAGACTCTAAAACCACTTGGCTGAATTGACCACAAGGTTTGTTGTCTGTGGAAATTGCAATGTACACCCTTTAGGCTTAAATGGACCCAAAAACATCTGCTATAAATCATTAGGCAGCAATTAAATCGAAAACTTTATAAATTGCCAGACCTGCTATGTCATATATGTAATTAAGTGTATATGTGTTACAATCTATGTGGGAAGTAAGAAACAACAGTTACAGAAACATATACAACAATGTCATAGAGCATGCTTGAATAATGATGTTACTTATCCACTGGCTACACATGGTTGTGCTAAGGATGAAAATAGAGCTGATTTCAGGTTTCATGTAATTGACAAGATATTGACTGACCCCAGAGATAGAGAGAGAGGTCTTCATTTAAGACAATTGGAAGCGAAATGGCCTAGTAGTTTGAGGGCAGTTCAATTAGGTTTTTATTTGGATAGGGAGCTACATCACTTTTTAAAGTAACTCCTTTTTGTATTAGCTTGTACCCATTTTACCCCACTTATCATTTAGAGTTGGCACCTTGTAGATACACATTTATGGTGAAGATGTAAGTACTGGACATATTATGAGTGTTCAGGGATTGTCTATTCTATGTGACGTTTGTCTCTTATTTTTTAGGGTTTAAATATAAATTATATTTATTCATGGTGGTGTTACTATAGAACATGAATCTACCATACCATCCCATACTATATTGTTTGAAAGGCTAATTTATTTCTAAGATGGCCCTGATATTGACTTGCAATACCCCAATTTATAGCATCAGCTATTAGATCAGCTTTGGAAAGGATGGTATATGATAAAGTGATAAATAATAAAATGATGGCAAATGATATCACTGTTGACATTTGCATAGCTGAAAGGAAAAATGTTCATACTTTCTTTTGGTTTTGAACTTTCAAGTGCCAAACTGCAGCAACTGTTTTTGTAAATGTGCCTGGGGATATGCCCAGTTTTTTCAATCAAGTTTCTGAGGATACTGTTTGCTGTGATACTGACAGTGAACAGTGATACATACTTTGAGTTAATTCAGACTTTTTCACAGGTGTCTTCTGGTGGTGGGTGTTAGATATTGTAAGGAAATGCCTCCTTGGCATGGTTACCCCCTGACTTTTTGCCTTTTCTGATACTAATTTTTGATTTGAAAGTGTGCTGAGGCCTGCTAACCAGGCCCCAGCACCAGTGTTCTTTCCCTAACCTGTACTTTTTTTCCACAATTGGCACACCATGGCAACCAGGTAAGTCCCTTGTAACTGGTACCCCTGGTACCAAGGACCCTGATGCCAGGGAAGGTCTCTAAGGGCTGCAGCATATCTTATGCCACCCTGGGGACCCCTCACTCAGCCCAGACACACTGCTTGCCAGCTTGTGTGTGCTAGTGAGGACAAAACGACTAAGTCGACATGGCACTCCCCTCAGGGTGCCATGCCAACCTCACACTGCCTATGTAGTATAGATAAGTCACCCCTCTAGCAGGCCTTACAGCCCTAAGGCAGGGTGCACTATACCATAGGTGAGGGCATAAGTGCATGAGCACTATGCCCCTACAGTGTCTAAGCAAAACCTTAGACATTGTAAGTGCAGGGTAGCCATAAGAGTATATGGTCTGGGACTCCACAGCACAATAATGGCTACACTGAAAACTGTGAAGTTTGGTATCAAACTTCTCAGCACAATAAATGCACACTGATGCCAGTGTACATTTTATTGTAACATACACCCCAGAGGGCACCTTTGAGGTGCCCCCTGAAACCTTAACCGACTATCCGTGTAGGCTGACTAGTTTTAGCAGCCTGCCACACCCCAGACATGTTGCTGGCCACATGGGGAGAGTGCCTTTGTCACTCTGTGGCTAGTAACAAAGCCTGTACTGGGTGGAGGTGCTTCACACCTCCCCCTACAGGAACTGTAACACCTGGTGGTGAGCCTCAAAGGCTCACCCCCTTTGTTACAGCACCCAGGGCACTCCAGCTAGTGGAGTTGCCTGCCCCCTCTGGCCACGGCCCCACTTTTGGCAGCAAGGCCGGAGGAGATAATGAGAAAAACAAGGAGGAGTCACTGGCCAGTCAGGACAGCCCCTAAGGTGTCCTGAGCTGAGGTGAGTCTAACTTTTAGAAATCCTCCATCTTGCAGATGGAGGATTCCCCCAATAGGATTAGGGATGTGCCCCCCTCCCCTCAGGAAGGAGGCACAAAGAGGGTGTACCCACCCTTAGGGCTAGTTGCCATTGGCTACTAACCCCCCAGACCTAAACACGCCCTTAAATTTAGTATTTAAGGGCTCTCCAGAACCTAGGAACTCAGATTCCTGCAACCTAAGAAGAAGAGGACTGCTAAGCTGAAAAACCCTGCAGAGAAGACGGAGACACCAACTGCTTTGGCCCCAGCTCTACCGGCCTGTCTCCCCACTTCTAAAAGACACTGCTCCAGCGACGCTTTCCCCAGGGACCAGTGACCTCTGAAGCCTCAGAGGACTGCCCTGCATCTAGAAGGACCACGAACTCCAGAGGACAGCGGCTCTGTTCTACAAAGACTGCAACTTTGAAACAAAGAAGCAACTTTGAAACAACGTGCGTTTCCCGCCGGAAGCGTGAGACTTGACACTCTGCCCCCGACGACCCCGGCTCAACTTGTGGAGAACAAACACTTTAGGGAGGACTCCCCAGCGACTGCGAGACCGTGAGTAGCCAGAGTTGCCCCCCCTGAGCCCTCACAGCGACGCCTGCAGAGGGAATCCCGAGGCTCCCCCTGCCCGCGACTGCCTGCTTCTAAGATCCGACGCCTGGTAAAGACTCTGCACCCGCAGCCCCCAGGGCCTGAAGGATCCGACCTCCAGTGCAGGAGCGACCCCCAGGTGGCCCTCTCCCTTGCCCAGGTGGTGGCTACCCCGAGGAGCCCCTCCCTTGCCTGCCTGCATCGCTGAAGAGACCCCTTGGTCTCCCATTGCTTTCTATTACAAACCCAACGCTTGTTTGCACACTGCACACGGCCTCCCCCGTGCCGCTGAGGGTGTACTTTCTGTGTGGACTTGTGTCCCCCCCGGTGCCCTACAAAACCCCCCTGGTCTGCCCTCCGAAGACGCGGGTACTTACCTGCTGGCAGACTGGAACCAGGGCACCCCCTTCTCCATTGAAGCCTATGTGTTTTGGGCACCACTTTGACCTCTGCACCTGACCGGCCCTGAGCTGCTGGTGTGGTAACTTTGGGGTTGCTCTGAACCCCCAACGGTGGGCTACCTTGGACCCAAACTTGAACCCCGTAGGTGGTTTACTTACCTGCAAAAACTAACAAACTCTTACTCCCCCCAGGAACTGTTGAAAATTGCAGTGTCTAGTTTTCAAATAGCTATATATAATTTATGTGAAAACTGTATATGCTATTTTGCTAATTCAAAGTTCCTAAAGTACCTACCTGCAATACCTTTCATTCGAAGTATTACATGTAAATCTTGAACCTGTGGTTGTTAAAATAAACTAAGAAAATATATTTTTCTATACAAAAACCTATTGGCCTGGAATTGTCTCTGAGTGTGTGTTCCTCATTTATTGCTTGTGTATGTACAACAAATGCTTAACACTACTCCTTTGATAAGCCTACTGCTCGACCACAGTACCACAAAATAGAGCATTAGTATTATCTCTTTTTGCCACTATCTTACCTCTAAGGGGAACCCTTGGACTCTGTGCATACTATTCCTTACTTTGAAATAGTACATACAGAGCCAACTTCCTACAGATATTACATGTTCTAGCCCTAAAATTGTCATTTGTACAGTTTAGAAGAAAAACATTTGTTCTTTCTTTTGTTTTTGAACTGTCAAGCATTGGAATTCAGCAGTTGCTCTCATGGGTGAGTGTGAGGACACCTCTAGGTTTTAAGTCAAGTATTACCATCCTCATCCTTTTCCTTGTCCCAGTACTTACTAAATTAGGTTTTACAGCATCTACACCCTTTTTCCATACCTTGAGCAAGCTTTTTTTTCTATTTTTGTTGTGCCTCCACACTCCTCCCATTAAACACTCCCTAATCCCCAGCACTTCCTGTTTATCCTTTTGTGCGCCTGTCCCATTCAGGCTTGGAGGGATTAGTTCATTTTTTCTTTGGACTTTAATTATAAATTCTCACCTCCCGCCCTTTGTTACTTTACTGATGCGTTGTGGCTTGGGTTTTTTGCTCAGGCTGGGAGGAGGCTTTACGCTCTATGCCGCTGGTCATGGAAACTTTTTATTTTCATTTACAGTGAAGTGACAGGTTCCTGCTCCCTTTTATTTGGGGACTACTGGGTTACCTCATTTTATTTTATTGGTGGTGCAGTGGCCTGTTTTGGTTCCCCTAGCCATCGGGAATGCTCCAGCTATTGCTCTGCCTAAAGAGCAGGAGAGGAGTAAAGGGTAGCGCTTGAAGCATCATGCTGATATTTGATTTTTTACATCAGGGGGAGCCTCAAGGGGCTGCCTCCCTTTCCACCCTAGGGGAATGTTCCACACTGTTGTAGACTGTATAATGGAGAAGTCTGGACACAAGGTATGCCGAGTGTGTTACTTTTACTTACTCTGTACCCAGTATGTATTGGTGGGTGGTGTTGCCTGAGTGAAAGGTATGTATACAGAGTGGCACATTTTTATGTTCTTCCTTAGGTGGCTGACACTCTGCCTGTATTCAGGGGAACTTAGAAGAGGACTGGTAATAGTTTTCTCTTCTCATTTTTCTTTCCGCTCGTTGTGCAGGAAACATTGGTTGGTCCGTATGGCAGATCCTTTAGTGTTCTGGGGGATTTTGACGGGGCCATTAGGTTTTTTCCCTTCCAGTAAGGCACCTAGTTGGCCACTCTGTATGGTCCTTTGCCTCTTTCTATATATAGCTATCTATGTGGGGAAGATTCATTGTACAAGCTCCTGCATGGTGGTCAATATGGGCAAACATATGCAGAAGCATTCTTCTCCATCTCGCTCTCCGGGCGTGATGTTCTTCATGTTGTCCGGGGATATTCTCAGGGCAAATATCACTCTTCTCCTATTGTGCACAAGAATTTATAGGACATGGTGAGGACTTTGTTGGAGGCTTATGATCGGTTTCAGGTTAGGATGGCCTCCTCTCCTCATTCTCATCCCATTTCAGATTCCTCTGGGTTTTCAGTGTCTTCTCCTTCCTCTGTCATTCTGGGCCTCTCCAAATTATGATGAAGGAGATTTGGGGTTCCCAGATAAATCTTCAGCTCCAAGGGGGAATATATTCATAAGGAATAAATGAAATCCATCCTGGACAATCCGTTGCAAAACTAACAGCTCCCCGCTGATTGGAGCAGCTATCTTCCAGTGGTGATTGGGTCAGGCAATTTCAGAAAACTGCAGTTCCTAAACTCCCTGTTATCCAACAGTCCAACGTTTATTACAGAGGGAATGGTGGGATCTAGATAGAATTACTGTTTCCAGGTTTCTGGGGAGACTGAGGGGGTCATTCTGACCCCGGCGGTCAGAGACCGCCGGGGCCAGGGTCGGCGGGAGCACCGCCGACAGGCCGGCGGTGCCCCGCAGGGCATTCTGACCGCAGATGCGGAAAACCGGCGGTCTCCCGCCGGTTTTCCGCTGCCCTTGTGAATCCTCCTCCGCCGCCATGGGGATTCTGACACCCCCTACCGCCATCCTGTTCCTGGTGGGTCTCCCTCCAGGAACAGGATGGCGGTAGGGGGTGCCGCGGGCCCCTGGGGGCCCCTGCAGTGCCCATGCCAATGGCATGGGCCCTGCAGGGGCCCCCGTAAGAGGGCCCCACTTTGTATTTCAGTGTCTGCTATGCAGACACTGAAATACGCGACGGGTGCCACTGCACCCGTCGCACCTTCCCACTCCGCCGGCTCAATTCTGAGCCGGCGTCCTAGTGGGAAGGCCGTTTTGCACTGGGCTGGCGGGCGGCCTTTTGGCGGTCGCCCGCCAGCCCAGTGCAAAACTCAAAATACCCTCAGCGGTCTTGCGACCGCGGAGCGGTATTTTGGAGGGGGGAACTCTGGCGGGCGGCCTCCGCCGCCCGCCAGGGTGAGAATCACCCCCTGAATCCTTTGACTTCAGGGGAACTGGAACTACCTACAAGTCTCTCTATTGATCCCCGTTGGGTAACCTGGTGGCGCATAATGCCCTGCTGAGCGAAGATGTTGTAGTGTCTGATCTAGTGGACTAAAAGGCTACACTCAAGGCAGCAGGGCTAACTGGGGCAGGGCCTGAGGTGCCTGGGGTGAAGGAGTAGCCCACCCTCATGGGTGAGCGGGCAGGGAAACACGCTGAGGGGCTGCTTGAAGAGCGGTACTGGTACGTGGGTGGCGGCTGTACCTGTAGTTGGGGTGTGCAGAGAGGTGTCCGCCACCACCAGGGAGCTTCCATCGGAGGAGGTATCACTGTCAGAACTGTCCTCTCCAGTCTCCACTGTGGTGCTCCCCTCGCCCTCCGTCCCACTCGTGACCTCACCGTCGGTGGATTCAGACTCCTGGGCCCTGTGGGATGCAGCTCTCCCCGTCGCCGGTGCCTCTGCTCCTTTGCCAGATGATGCTAATGCACAAAAGGACAGAGTGACAAAACAAAAAGTGGGGGGATGAGACAAAGGATACCCTTGGTCAATGGCAGCAACAACACCACCGCTGGCGTACACAACACACTCACACACAGGCAATACACTACCAGTCACAATGCTAGTCACCAGCCCATTGACCTGGATACCTAACGCCAATTGCAGCGTACCTGAGACCCACAGACCCCTGCCCAGTAGAGGATGCCTACTCGCTTGTTTGGAGGAGGTTGACATCTGGCCCTGCCCAACATGGACAGGGCCACAATCACAGAGCTGTGTGCCCAATTGGAACCTGACCTGATATCTGCTATCCGTCAGCCCACTGAGATCCCCCTCTTTTGCAAGTCCTATCTGTGCCCCATTTACTGGCAAGTGGGTCCTTCCAAGTGACAGTGGGCTTGGCAGCAGGAATGTCTCAGCCAATGTTCTCAATAGTGCTGACCAGAGTATTGTCTGCCCTGATTAAACACATGCACAGCTACATCGTTTTCCCCCAGGTAGAGGATTTGGCCACAGTGAAAGCTGATTTCTATGCAATGGGACATATCCCCAACATAATTGGAGCTATTGATGGTACACATATTGCATTTGTCTCCCCCGCCGAGAAATCAACAGGTGTTCAGAAATTGAAAGAGCCTTCACTCCATGAATGTGCGATAGTGTGCCTGGCGGACCCACCCATCTCCCATGTCAATGCAAAGTATCCTGGGTCTGTGCATGATGCCTTTATGCTGAGGAATAACAGCATTCCATATGTGATGGCTCAACTCCAGAGGCACCGGGTGTGGCTAATAGGTGAGCCCTGGTTCCCACACTAGGATTGTTGGTGTATTGGTATGGTGTGGGCCCTAAGGGTAAGTGTGTGTCTAATAGTTGTCCCTCAATATTTGCAGGTGACTCTGGTTACCCCAACCTCTAATGGCCACTGACCCCTGTGAGGAAATCCCAGGACAAGGGCAGAGGAACGTTACAATGAGGCACACAGTCAAACAAGAAGAATAATAGAGAGGACATTCGGCCTCCTGAAGGCCATGTTTCGTTGCCTCCATCTAACAGGTGGATCACTGACTGTACTATTCGCCCAAGTAGGTGTGCCACATCATCGTGGCATGCTGTATGTTGCACAACCTTGCCTTACGTCACCAGGTGCCTTTTCTGCAGGAGGATGAGGCTGGAGATGGGTGTGTGGCAGCAGTGGACCCTGTGGACAGTGAAGATGGGGAGGCAGAGGATGCGGATGAGGACAACAGAAGTGCAATAATACGATAGTACTTCCAACGACACACAGGTAAGACACTGTAATTGCACTTTACATTAACAGTTTTGTGTTTGACATTGTCATTGGCAGGCTGATTTTCCCACTTCTATGGCCACTTACTGTACCCTTTGGGATCTCTATTTTCAGATATTTGTGCCCCACTATCGCTCCTGGTGTGTTGACTGCAGCCAGCTACAGGTCATTCCTATGTATACATTACTGTACAGTTATATTACAGTGTTTAAAGCTTGTTAAATGAATACATGGTTAAATGATTTGATGGACTCCATACTTGTATTTATTCAAATGGTGTTTAAGTGCTAATGATTAAAGGGGGATGTGCAATGGTCTGGGGTGATGATGGAGGAATGTCCAGGATAGAGTCCAGTCTATTTGTATCACAGGTGCAGTGTCCAAGGGGGCATATGAAGGGGAGCAAAGGAAGTTCAAGGTGGACAGGGTGACAGAGTGGGACACAAGGGTGACATTCAGGAGAGTCTTAATTCCTGGTAGGGGTCTTGTCAATGTTCTCTGGCTTCTGCCTGGATCACAGGGACCGTTTGCGGAGTGTTTCTCCTTCTGCAGGGGGTGGGGTGCTAGTGGCCTGTTCCTTTGGCAGGGCTTCCTGTCCACTAGCGGCAGCAGAGGTGGAAGGCTGTTCATCGGTTTGGCTAGTGTCAGGGGCCCGCTGGTGTGCCACTGCCCCCCTCACGGTGCTGGCCATGTCTGCCAGCACCTCTGCAATGGTGACCAGGGTGGCGTGGATGTTCTTCAAGTCCTCCCTGATCCCCAGGTACTGTCCCTCCTGCAGCCGCTGGGTCTCCTGCAACTTGTCCAGTATCTGGCCCATCGTCTCCTGGGAATGGTGGTATGCTCCCAGGATGTTGGTGAGTGCCTCCTAGAGAGTCAGTTCCCTAGGCCTGTCTTCCCCCTGTCACACAGCAGTCCTCCCATCTTCCCTGTTGTCCTGTGCCTCTGTCCCCTGAACAGTGTACCCACTGTCACTGACCCCAGGTCCCTGATTGTCCTGTGTTTTTGGGTTGGCCTGGGGTCCCTGGTGTGGTGTACACACTGCTGATTGACGTGTCCTCGGGAAAGAGGAATGAGCCCACTGAGTGGGTACTGTGCTGGTGTTTCCTGAGGGGGGAGGCTCTGTGATGGTATGGGACTGTGCCTGGGTTACCGACTGTCCATAGATCCCTGATGGACCAGGTTGGTCATCCAGATCCAGTCCTCCAGAGCTGCTGTCATCACTGTGGGCCTCTTCTGGGGGTGTCTGGAAGTTGCTGACACCTCCTCTCCTGTGACGTTTGGTGGAGGACCTGTGGGGATGTAAATGCAGTGTTATTGTTTCTGCGTGTGTCATCTTGTGCATGGTTGTGTTGCCCTGTATGGTTGTTATTGCCCTGGCAGCTTTGCCTTGTGTGAGTAGTTATTTTTTGGGCTAGGTGATTCTCTCTAATGTGGATGCTTTAGTGATGGGTGTCCATGCAGGTCTGTGATGGGGGTCCGTGCATTGGTGTTACATGCAGGGCTTGGTATTGGAATGAGTAAGTTGTGATGGTGGGGTATGTGAGAGGTGGTGAAGTGATGGGAGAGAGGGGGTAAGGGTGGGGGTTTGTGATGGCAGGCAGGTAGGGGGGTGATAGTAATAGAGATTTGACTTACCAGAATCCAGTCCTCCTCCTACTCCTGCCAGGCCCTCAGGATGCATGATTGCCAAGAGTTGCTCCTCCCATGATGTTAGTTGTGGGGGAGGAGGTGGGGGTCCGCCGCCAGTCCTCTGTACAGCTGTTTGGTGTCTTGCTGCTGTGGAACGCACCTTCCCCCGTAGGTCGTTCCACCTCTTCCTGATGTCATCCCTTGTTCTGGGGGGCTGTCCCACGGCGTTGACCCTGTCCACGAGTCTCCGCCATAGCTCCATCTTCCTTGCAATGGATGTCTGCGGCACCTGTGATCCGAATAGCTGTGGCTCTACCCAGATGATTTCCTCCACCATGACCCTTAGCTCCTCCTCAGAGATCCTGGGGTGTCGTTGCTGTGCCATGGGTGTATTGTGAGTGGTGTGGGTGAGGGTGTGTGGGGTGCTGTGTTGGGGTGTGTTATGTAGGGTGTGTGGATGGTGTATAGGTGATGGTGGTGTGTGTCTGTGGTCTTGTATGTGGTCTTGCTATCTCTCTTGTGGCACTTGTTTGTATCGGTAAAGGGTTGTGGGTGTGTGGGTGTGGTATTTGTATGTGTGTCAGGTGTGTATAGTTTGAATTTTCCAATATGGTGTAGTTTTGTTTGTGTGTGTGTATTGTGAGCGCGGCGGTACGTACCGCCAATGGTTTAGTGTAATTGAATTTCCGCTGTGGTGATTTGTGGGTCATAATGCTGTGCACGTAGTTCCGTTGGTGTAACGGTGTGGGTTTTGCTACCGCCAGTTTATCACTGACCTTTGGTCTGGTGGACTTGTGTGTGTGGCTGTAGAGTGACGGATTGCTATGTGTGGGTCATAATATGGGTGGCGGTAATCCACTGCGGCGGTGGTAGGTTGGCGGCAGTCAGCATGGCGGTATGCAGTACTTACCGCCAATGTCATAATGAGGGCCATAATTTCTGATGTTAGGTTGTTTGCCAGCCAACCTGTGGAGGTGGGCAAGTATTTTATATACAAAAGGGAACTCACTGGTACAGCGGTACATTGGTCCTTAGCTGTCTAGGTTGTTCACAAAGTGATAAAGGACTGAGGCCCTCATTACAACCCTGGCGGTCGGTGGTAACACAGCGGTAAAACCGGCAACAGGCCGGTGGTTAAAAAAAATTGAATTATGACCATGGCAGAAACCGCAAAAATAGACAGCCACTTTAACGCTCCGACCGCAACGGCGGTACAAACAGCATGGCGGTCACCGCCAACACACAGGCGGAAGACAATGCCCCGCCCACACTATTATGACAGGCCAATCCGCCACCTTTTCCGGGGCGGATTCAACGCAAACAAAACCACGGCGGAAACAGGACTTGGAAGGGGAAACACTCACCTCTACACAACCCACGAGGAACCAGGACGGCATGGAGCCTGAACTCCAAATACTCCCTGCGATAGTCTTCCTGCTCCTCGACCAGGAGCACGACCGACGGCGGCGGCGACCACGGTGAGTACTGCACCTACAACACAGGGGAGGGGGAGGGAAAAGAGAGTGACACACGCAACATGCAACACCCCCACCCTCACCACAACACCCACACCAATACATGCTGAAACATTGCATTTACACACCGCAACCCTCCCTGGAAGAACGCAAGGACAAAAGGAAATGATTGTAACCGTTGTAATCAATAAACATCCATTAGTCCAAAATTTATATACACTATAAACAAATATGTACACCAAGAATTCAAGTCCAGGTACTGCACCTATATAGTCCGTGGACCACTGGGCCCAAAATGCATGGGCGAGGCCCACACAAGATACCTGATCGAAACAGAGAGAACACTGCAGGGGCATCAGATCGAAATTAAAGAGGCACCTCATGGGGAAGGGAAGGGGGGCCACCTCAGCCGGATGAGTGCACAACACCAGCTCCACGACGGGGCTCCATGCCCATTGATGTATCCTGGGGAGTGCAAAGCCACAGTCTCTCAAGTCTCTCCAGTGGGTGGTTTGCCCACTGCTTTATCCTTTGGAGTGCAAAGCCACAGTCTCTCAAGTCTCTCCAGTGGGTGGTTTGCCCACTGCTGCATCCTGGGGAGTGCAAGCCACAGTCTCTCAAGTCTCTCCAGTGGGTGGGTTGCCCACTGCTTTCTCCTTGGGAGTGCAAAGCCACAGTCTTTCAAGTGGAGAACAGTCTCCACTGGTTCTGGAGGGGCATTGTGCCCAGAGTGCTTCATCCTGCCAAGGACTGAGGTAGTGGATGCCTTTCTCCACTGGGTCTCGAGGGGGCTTTGTGCCCAGAGTGCTTCCTGCTGCAAAGGACTGAGGTAGTGGACACCTTTCTCCACTGGTTCTGGAGGGGGCTTTGTGCCCAGAGTGCTTCATCCTGCCAAGGACTGAGGTAGTGGATGCCTTTCTCCAAGTGCTTCATCCTGTCAAGGACTGAGGTAGTGGATGCCTTTCTCCACTGGTTCTGGAGGGGGCTTTGTGCCCAGAGTGCTTCATCCTGCCAAGGACTGAGGTAGTGGATGCCTTTCTCCACTGGTTCTGGAGGGGGCTTTGTGCCCACAGTGCTTCATCCTGCCAAGGACTGAGGTAGTGGATGTGACAGTCCACTGACGGTGGGGCAACATGGAAGCTGCCCAGGCCCCTGGAACTGACCACCAGCCATGTACGGATGACCACTGGGGATGGCAGCCATGTCCGCGGTGGTGCCACTGGCTCAGGTTGTCGCGGGTCCGCTGGTGGGGCTGGCAGCGGTGTCATTAGCGGCGGGGCTTGCGGCGGTCATTGTGGCGGCGGTGTTGGTGGCGGCCTCACTGACTGCAGTGCTGGTGGATGGCTTTCTGACTGCCCCTGGTGGCTGGCTCACTGACTGCCGTGCTGGTGGGTGGCTCACTGATCGCGGTGCTGGCGGCAGTGTCAGTAGCGGCTGTGCTGGTGGCGGGCTCACTAACCGCGGTGTCAGTAGCGGTGGTGCTGGTGGCGGGCTCACTGACTGCAGTGCTGCTGAAGGGCACAGTGTCTGCGGTGCTCGTGAAGGGCTCAGTATCTGGGGTGCTGGTGGCGGTGTCCGTGGCAGCGGTGCATGTGGCGGTGCCGGTGGCGGGCTTGTCCGCTGTACAGGTTGTCGGCGACGTTGACTTGCCTTTCTTCTTCAGGCGCTTCCCCACCTTGGATGGTGGCGCAGCTGTCTTGCCACTCCCCACAATTGTCTTGCCTGAGCCCTTGGTGGCAGGTGTTTTGGCCTTCTCCCTCCGGGCTGTGGGGAGCTTTTTCTGTTTTGGAGGTGGGGCAATGTCCTTGGCCTCGCTCCTTGGGACACTGGCAGCCATGTTGCTTGGCGCACTCCAAAATCCAGGTATTGCTGGCACCACTGTGCCTGGTGATGTGGTGGCTGAGGTGCTGGGTTGGGACCTGGAAAGGCGGGCCCTAGGGGACGGACGGGGGGGTGTAGGGAAGAGGTCAATATTTAAGAGGAATAGTTTTTTTGACACACTGGGACGGGTAGATGGAGAGGGTTTTGGAGTGGAGGAAAAGGTAGTGGTTGTAGGAGGTGTTTGCTGACTTTGGGTGAAGGTGCATGTGCTGGAGGCTGTCGTGAGGTGGATGGCTGTTGGGTGGGTGTGTGACTGCGTTTGTGTACTTTGGGAGGAGGGCTCACAGACACCCTGACAAAGGACACTGGGGATGTGTGAATGGAAGTGGGGGTGGTGAGTGCACGTGAACGGTGTGTGGTGATGGGCGTGTTGGTGATGGTGGTAGTGGCTGAAGGAGTGATGCATGCAGGTGTGAGTGGAGACATGACAGGGAGGGAGGAGGGAGACGTGGAGGAGGGGGACACAGTAGAGGCAGTGGATGTTGGTATGTGTGCATGGGTATGATGCTTGTGTGAGTGGGATGTGTGGTGCTTATGTTTGCCAGAGCCACCCTTGTGTGTTGAGGTATGTGCCTGCTGGTCTGATGGTGTGCTCGGGATAGGCTGAGGTACTGGGGATTGGGTCTGGGTGGAGGAATTTGGAGGGGGGAGGCTGGACACAGGGACAATGGCTGCCATCAGTGCAAAGGCCAGAGCCTGAAATGCTCGCTGTTGGGCTGCCTGGCCAGAATGAATGCTCCCCAGGTATGCATTTGTCTGTTGCAACTGCCTCTCTACACCCTGGATGGCATTCAGAATGGTAGACTGCCCAACAGTGAGGGATCTCAGGAGGTCAATAGCCTCCTCACTGAGGGCAGCAGGGCCGACTGGGGCAGGGCTTGAGGTGCCTGGGGCGAAGGAGATGCCCACCCTCCTGGGTGTGCAGCCACGGGACACACGCTGAGGGGCTGCTGGGAGGGCGGTGCTGGTAGGGGGGTGGAGGCTGTACATGTAGATGTGGTGGGCACAGAGAGGCCCGCCCACCGCAAGGGAGGTCCCATCAGAGGAAGAGTCAGTGTTGCTGGTCTCAGCTCCTGTCCCCGCCGTGGAGCTCCCCTCACCCTCCGTCCCACTGGTGAATTCAGACTCCGTTGTCGGGCCCTCCAAGGCCATGTGGGATGCAGCTCCCTCCTGCTCCAGTGGCACAGCTCCTGCGCCTGATGATGCTAATGCACACAAGAACAGGGAGACCACAAAAAGGGGGGGGGAGAAAGAAAAAAGACATGTTCAGTGCATATAGTACCGCTACCGTCGACGGACGCTACAGATACAGCAGCCCTCTGCACTACGCCATGCACTTAGAGTTCCCTAATTAATCACAGGGACATGGGGTACATGGCCTATGCCCAATTGCTGCACACATGGAAGTCACAGGAGCCTGACTAGGTGTAGATGGCTCTTACCACTGGTGGGGATGGGGTGCCACTTAGCCTGCCTCACAAAGGGTCCTTGCCTACAAAGCTCGCCCTAGCCTAGGGGAACCCACTGCCCACCTCCCCCACCCAGACACCTCCAATGTGCACAGAGTGAGCTGAATGAGAGTGTACTCACTCCCTTGTGGCTTTTGTGATACCCTCAAGCGCCCATCCAACTCCGGATATGCCACTGCCAGGATCCGGAACATCAGGGGGGTCATGCTGCGACAGGCACCCCTCCCACTTTGGGAGGCCATCCCCAGCTGGGCCTCCGCCGTCTTCTTGCTCCAGCGGCGAAGGTCCTCTCATCTTTTACGGCAGTGGGTGCTCCGTCTGTGGTGGACCCCCAGGGTCAGGACGTGCTTGGCGATGGCACGCCAAATATCCTTCTTCTGGTGGGCGCTGACCTAGAGGAATAGTACAGGGGAAAATTTAAAACTTTTACAGTTCGGACCATCCCAGTCATTGTCCCACGTTCCCACCCTTGCCCTGACGCACATACACTCACCGTCCGATCATGCAGGCCTCATCTCCCACCCGTATCTTCCATCCACACCACTCCAAACAGGCATTGCCCATACAGCATGCTCACAGTGTACTCGCCTGTTTGTCTGGAGGACCGTAGAGTAGCGCGTACTGGGGTAGGACCCCATCCACTAGTTTATCCAACTCCTCCGATGTGAAGGCAGGGGCCCTTTCCCCAGACACATGAGCCATCGTCGCTTCCAGACTGAGGTCACAGCAGCACTTTCAGTGTAGGTCCTCTCCTGTCGAAGATCAGGTATCAAGTGAGTGAACAGAGAGAAAATGGTGGTCACGTCCGCGGCGGTGTGTACCGTCACCGCTGACGTACATCGTCATTGGCTCCTGGAACCCATAGTGCCCAATGTTAACCAATGCAGGATTGCGCTGCGGTCTTCGACCGCCTACCGCAATGGTGTACAATGCCAGCATAGTTACCTCATATCCCCTTGTCACACATTACAGGTCAGGCAGCCGCCATTTCAGGGGGCCACATGGCATAAATTTTTAATGCGTCACACATATATAGGCCTTGCATATACACAGAGACAGGCACATAGCGTATTGACAAATGTGTGTAATAAAATTATTGTTTTACTACCTCAGTGTTGGCCGACTCTGTGCTCGCTGTTCTCATCCATAGGGCACGTCTGCTGGGGCAGGTGAGGAGATGGTGGCATCTTCTGGTGTAGAGACCGCTGGTGGACCTGTCGACAATGGAAGAGAGACATGTAATAGTCACCTACAGACTTGATCGTGCCACAATCCATGAATTGTGTGCCCAGTTGGAGCCAGACCTGATGTCAGCTATCCGCCATCCCACAGCAATCCCCCCTCTAGTGCAGGTCCTGTCAGTACTCCATTTCCTGGCAAGTGAGTCTTTTCAAACAACAGTGGCCATAGTATCAGGGATGTCCCAGCCTATGTTCTCTAACGTGTTGTCCAGAGTGTTGTTTGCCCTGCTGAAACACATGCGTAGCTACATCGTGTTCCCTCAGGTGAAGGATTTGCCTACAGTGAAAGGTGACTTTTATGCCCTGGGACATATCCCCAACATCATAGGTGCCACTGATGGGACACATGTGGCCTTGGTACCCCCCGCAAGAGTGAACAGGTGTACAGAAACAGGAAGAGCTTCCATTCAACAGATGTGCAGATGGTGTGTTTGGCCGACCAGTACATCTCACATGTGAACGCCAAGTTTCCAGGCTCAGTGCATGACGCTTACATTTTGAGGAATAGCAGCGTCCCTTATGTTCGTTCGTTCGTTCGTTCGTTAGCTTTATTTCGGTAAAAGTAAATACCATAAAAGCACACCACAATTCACAGTTTTACAAAGCAACAGGTTGTGTACAAAAAAGTTTCAAATATAAGAGGTTGGGTTACATAAAAAAATATTAAACATAAGGATTCTCATTCTGGAAGTTCAGACCGTATTGTAAAATCGTATAATAGTGCAAGATTTGGTATGTTAGACATCAGAATTCAAATACAAGCCTAACCGAACATGTCACAAAAAAGGGACATTTCTATTTAAAAATATAAAATATCTAAGCATAAAAAATACTTTTAGACAATAAAAGTATATATATTAAACATAAAAAAAATTCCCTTTAAAAATTCAAGCCAAATTATAAGATCGTACGTAAATGCAAAATTTTGCATAATAAATATCAAGCATCCCTTATGTGATGGGGCAACTCCAGAGGCACCGTGTGTGGCTAATAGGTGAGGACAAGGACCCAATACCTTGTGAATAGTTGTCTGGGTCTGTCGCTAAGGGTTAGTGTGTGTCTAACAGTTGTCCCTTGACATTTGCAGGTGACTCTGGGAACCCCAACCTGTCATGGCTACTGACCTCAGTGAGAAATCCCAGGACAAGGGCAGAGGAACGCTACAATGAGACACATGGGCGAACTAGGAGGATTATAGAAAGAACCTTCAGCCTCCTGAAGGCCAGGTTCCGGTCCTCCATATGACAGGTGGTTCTCTGTACTACTCACCAGAGAAGGTGTGCCAGATCATTGTGGCCTGCTGTATGCTGCACAACTTGGCTTTGCGACGACAGGTGCCTTTTCTGCAGGAGGATGGTCCAAAAGGAGGTCTTGTGGCAGCTGTGGAGCCTGTGGACAGTGAAGAAGAGGAAGCAGAAGAAGAGGACATAGACAACAGAAACAACGTGATCCAGCAATACTTCCAGTGAGACACAGGTAAGAAGACATCACTGCCTCCTACATCTGATAAAATTGTTAGACCTATCATCTGTCTGTCACTTTCACCCAGTGTATGGACCCTGAATTGTCACTTTGCCTTACCATTTCACTGATGTTGCTCCCACTGTGTGTCCTCTGCTATGTTACCTCATGGACTAGAGCTGTGTGACATAGGTATGTTGACAATAGAATGGACATTGCTATTTTCCTCAGTTATTGCAAATACACATTTGTGAAAGCACAGACTGACTCCAGATTGATTTGTGATTCAAGGGCGTTTATTTAAGTGCTAAATAGTGGAGGGGGTTGTAAAATGGTCAGGGGTGATGGTGGAGGAATGTCCATGGCAGAGTCCAGTTAATAGTCTTGCAGGTGCATTGTCCAAAGGGGCATAGGAAGTGGAGCTAGGGCAGTTTAAGGATGGACAGGGTGACAAAGTGGGATAGAAGGATGACATTCAGGGTGGTCTCATTTCTTGGTGGGGGTCTTGGCATTGTTCTCTGTCTTTGTCCTGGATCTCGGGACGCTTACGGGGTGGTTCTCCATCTGCAGGGGGTGGGGTGCTGGTGTCGTGGTCCTGTGGCGGTGCCTCCTGTCCACTAGCGCCGGCGGAGGTGGTGGGCAGTTCATCGCCCAGGCTAGTGTCAGGGGCCCCTTGTTGTGCCACAGTGTCCCTCCTGGTGTTCACAAGGTCCTTCAGCACCCCTACAATGGTGCCCAGGGTGGTATTGATGGACTTGAGTAACTCCCTGAACCCCAAATACTGTTCCACCTGCAGCCGCTGGGTCTCCTGAAACTTGGCCAGTACCGTTGCCATCGTCTCCTGGGAATGATGGTACGCTCCCATGATGTTGGAGAGGGCCTTGTGGAGAGTGGGTTCCCTGTCTTTCCCCTTTTGCACAGCAGACCTCCCAGTTCCCCGGTTTTCCTGGGCCTCTGTCTCCTTAACTGTGTGCCCACTGCCACTGCCCCCAGGTCCCTGCTGTTCTTGGGTTTGTGGGTTTGCCTGGGTTCTCTGTAGTGGTGGACACACTGCTGCTTGACTTGTCCTGGGGACAGAGGTATGAGCCCGGTGGGTGGTTGCTGTGCTGGTGTTTCCTGAGGGGGGAGGCTCTGTGGTGGCCTGTGACTGTTTCAGGGGAACCAACTGTCCCGAGGTCCCAGATGGGCCGGGCTGGTCATCCAGATCCAGTTGGACAGAGCTGCTGTCATCACTGTGGGCTTCTTCTGTGGGGGGGTTGACATGTCTGGAAGTTCCTGTCCGGTGACATTGGGTAGGGGTCCTGCAGGGATGTAAAGGCATGATTATTGCATCAGTGTGTGCTATGGTGTGCAATGGGTGGGTTTATCCTGTACCCCAGTGCTTACATTCTTGTTTAGGACCTTGTGTGATAATTGTTTTGGGGTATGTGTAGTGGACATGCTTTGGTGATGGGTGTCCATGCTTTGTTGTTGCATGCAGGACTTGGTGTTGGGATGTGTGGTTTGTGATATTAGGACATAGGTGAGGAGTTGGAGTGATGGGGGTGAGGGCGAGGGTGGGGGTATGTGTTAGCATGCAGGTAGGGTGGGGGATATGGTGGTTAAAGATTTGACTTACCAGAGTCCATTCCTCTAGCTACTCCTGTGAGGCCCTTAGGATGCAGTATAGCCAAGACCTGCTCCTCCCATGTTGTTAGTTGTCGGGGAGGAGGTGGGGGTCCGCCGCCAGTCCTCTGAACTGCAATGTGGTGTCTTGAGACCACGGAACACACCTTCCCCCGTAGGTCGTTCCACCTCTTCCTGATGTCATCCCATGTTCTTGGATGCTGTCCAACTGCGTTGACCCTGTCCACGATTCTGCACCATAGCTCCATCTTCCTAGCAATGGAGGTGTGCTACACCTGTGATCCGAATAGCTGTGGCTCTACCCAGATGATTTCCTCCACCATGACCCTGACCACCTCCTCCGAAAACCTGGGGTGTCTTTGCGGTGCCATGGGGTGGTGTGGGTGATGTGTGAGGGGGTGTCTGTTGTGATGTGTGGAGTGATGTTTTGGGGTGTGTGGTGTTTTGTGCGTGGATGTGTATAAGTGATGGTGTTGTGTGCCTCTGTATGCTGGTGTGGTCTTTGCTTGTCTGTCTCTCTGCTTCTTCCAGATTTTTCATTGTAAGGGTTTGTGGGTAATGTGGGTGTGTGTATTATATTGTATTGGGTGTGTGGGAGTGGTGTGTGTATGTGTATCAGGTGTGTGTATTTCGAATTGTCCAATGTGGTTCTGTTTTGTAAATGTATGTGTATTTTGAGCTCGGCAGTGTGTACTGCCAATGGTTTACCGCGGTTGAAAGACCGCAGCGTGGATTTGTGGGTTGTGATAGTGTGGGCGTATTCCTGTTGGCGTGACAGTGAAGGTTTTGTTATCGCCAGTTTATCACTGACCTTTGGTGTGGCGGACTTGTGTGGGTGTCTCAATTTTGACGTATTCCGAGCTGTGGGTCGTAATAGCTGTAGTGGAATTCCGCAGCCGCGGCGGTGTGTTGGCAGTCTTCTGCACAGCGGTAAGCGGGATTTACCGCCAATGTTGTACTGAGGGCCTGAGTCTCTCATACAGCTATATAGCTTCTATACCTAAATGGTTCACTCCACACAAAGAAGGCTGAAGTGTTTTTTTTATTTAAATGACATTGTTCAATCCAAAAGGGGAAAGGTGGTATATTGTTTGAAGTCTCACCACAGACAGCTTCAACTTGATTGAGTGGCTTTCCACCCATATTCTGTATTTATACCACCCCTGCCACATTTCTTTTTCAATTTCAAATTTGTTTGGCTGGATTATATTCTTCCATTGCTGATGTAATGGAACTCTTTCCCTTTTATATTTCATTTATTGTTCAGGACTCCTGGGAGAGCTTATCTTCGATTCCGTCTGCACAGCACTTAGAGTGTACTTTATACTTTCTCTCTCTCCCTACCCTATGTCCGAGTTCTGAGGCCAGAGTTGCACTTGACCTTGTCAACGCTGAGCTTATTAATGAATATTCATGTATTTTAAGTGTTGAGTTTGCATAGAAAATGTATTAACTTAGAGAAATATAGGCCCTCATTATGACATTGGCGGTGAGTGCTGCTTACCCCCATGCTGACTGCCCCAAATAACCGCAGCGGTATACCGCTACGCGTATTATGACCCACACATAGAAATCCGCAACTATACAGACACGCACACAAGTCCGCCAGCCCAAAGGTAAGTGATAAACTGCTGGTACCAAAACCCACACCGTTATGCCAACAGAAATACGCCCACAGCATTATGATCCACCAATCACTGCGGACATTCAAGGGCGCTAAACCATTGGTGGTACATACCGCCGCGCTCAAAATACACACACACACGAAACACCACCACATTGGACAATTCAAACTACACACACCTGACACACATACACACACCACACCCACAAACCAGTATAAAACACACACCCACATTACCTACTACCCTTTACCACTACAAACAATTTACAACTGAGAGAGAGAGACACGCCAGGAGCACCCACAGAACCAGAGCCACTAAACACCTTCACCCTTACACCATCTACGCACCTCACAGCACACACCCCAACACATCACCCCACACACCCTCACACACACCACTCACACTACACCCATGGCACCACAAAGACACCCCAGGTTCTCAGAGGAGGAGCTAAGGGTCATGGTGGAGGAAATCGCCCGGGTGGAGCCACAGCTATTTGGAGCACAGGTGCAGCAGACATCCATTGCTAGGAAGATGGAGCTATGGTGGAGAGTCGTGGACAGGGTCAATGCCGTGGGACAGCACCCCACAACAAGGGATGACATTAGGAAGAGGTGGAACGACCTATCCCTATCTTCACCCCATTCACCCCACCACCTCACATATACCCCACCATCATAACCCATCCACCTCAGTAATCAGCACTGCATGCACCGCCAATGCATGGACACCACTCACAGCCCTGCATGGACACCCATCACCACAGCATGCACACTAGTGACAATCACTTAGCCAACCAAATCACAACTCACACAAGCCAAAGCTGCCTTGGTAATAACAACCATAGGGGGAAACATACCCATGTAGAAGATGTCACACTCAGTAACAATAACATTGCTTTCACATACCCACAGGACCCCCACTCACCGGAAAGGAGGTGCCAGCAACATCCAGTCCCCCCCGAAGAGGCCCACGATGATGACAGCAGCTCTGCACGCCTGGATCAGGATGACCAACTTGGCCCATCAGTGACCTCTGGACAGTCGGTGACCCAGGCACAGTCCCATACCACCACAGAGCCTCCCCCCTCAGGAAACACCACCACAGCACCCATCAAGCGGGGCCATATCTCTGTCCCCAGGATACGTCAATCAGCAGTGTGTCCACCACTACAGGGACCCCAGGCAACCCCACAAACACAGAACAATCAGGGACCTGGGGTCAGTGGCAGTGGGCACACAGGTCAGGAGACAGAGGCACAGGACAACAGGGAAGCTGGGAGGAATGCTGTGCGACAGGGGGAGGACAGGCCCAGGGAACCGACTCTCCACGAGGCACTCACCATCATCCTGGGAGCCTACCACAATTCCCAGGAGACCATGGGCCAGACACTGGCCAAGTTAACCCAGCGGCTGCAAGAGGGACATTACCTGGGGATCAGGGAGGACCTGAGGGACATCCACACCACCCTGGTCACCATTGCAGGGGTGCTGGCAGACATGGCCAACACCATGAGGGAGGGAGTGGCACACCAAGTGGCCCCTGACACTAGCCACACCGATGAACAGCCATCCACCTCGCCAACGCTAGTGGACAGGAGGCCCCGCCACAGGAACAACAGGCCACCAGCACCCCTCCCCCTGCAGAAGGAGAACCACCCCGCAAACAGTCCCTGCGATCCAGGCAGAAGCCAGAGAACATTGCCAAGACCCCGGCCAGGAAATAAGACTCCCCTGAATGTCACCCTTGTGTCCCACTCAGTCACCCTGTCCACTTTGAACTGCCATTGCTCCACTTCCTATGCCTCCTTGGACAATGCACCTGTGATACCAATAGACTGGACTCTATCATGGACTTTCCTCCATCAGCAACCCAGCCCATTGTAATACCCCCTCCACTTATTGGCACATAAATAAACACCCTTGGAACAAATACAAGTATGGAGTCTTAATTAATTGAAATATGTATTCATTTAACAAGCTGTAAACATAGCAATTCAACTGTACAGTTATGTATACATAGGTATGACCTGTAGTAGGCAGCAGTAAACACACCAGGAGCCAGAGTGGGGCACAGATATCTGAAAATAGAGATGCCAAAGGGTACAGTATGTAGCCATATAATTTGGAAAATCAGGCTGCCATGTACAATGTCCAACACAAAACTGCAATAGAAGGTGAAGTTACAGTGTCTTACCTGTGTGTCACTGGAAGTACTGTTGAATTATAGTTGTTCTGTTGTCCACATCCTCTTCCTCTGCCTCCTCTTCGTCACTGTCCACAGGCTCCACCGCTGCCACACGACCATCTCCAGCCTCATCCTCCTGCAGAAAAGGCACCTGGTGTCTCAAGGCCAGGTTGTGTAACATGCACCGATGATCTGGCACCCTGTGCCTCTGGAGTTGAGAAATCACATATGGAATGCTGCTATTCCTCAATATAAAGGCATCAAGCACAGGCCCAGGATACCTTGCATTGACATGGGAGATGTACTGGTCCGCCAGGCACACTATCTGCACATTCAGAGAGTGAAAGCTCTTTCAATTTCTGAACACCTGCTCATTTCTCCTGAGGGGGACAAAGGCAATATGTGTACTATCAATAGCACCAATGATGTTGGGGATATATCCCAGTGCATAGATGTCAGCCTTCACTGTGGCCAAATCCTCCACCTGGTGGAATACGATGTAGCTGTGCATGTGTTTCATCAGGGCTGACAACACTCTGGTCAGAACGTTTCAGAACATAGGCTGTGACATCCCTGCTGCCATGTCCACTGTCGCTTGGAAGGACCTTCTTGCCAAGAAATGGAGCACTGACAGGACCTGCACAAGAGGGGGGATACCAGTGGGGTGGCGGATAGCTGAGATCAGGTCTGGCTCCAATTGGGCACCCAGGTCTTGGATTGTGGCCCTATCAAGTCTGTAGGTTAGGATAATGTGCCTGCCCTCCATTGTCACCAGGTCCACTAAGGGTCTGTACACGGAGGTATGTCTCTATCTCCAATTCATCTTCAGCGGTTGAACTCTAGCGTGAAAAATGGTGAGCAGATGCTCATATTCTAAGATATCCTCAGAGTAAAATGCCCTGCATTTTTTTAACAGAAACAGTATGTGAACATGTAGGTCCGTTGATGTGCCTATGTCTGATGTGAAGCAGTTAGGTGCCATAGTCTGTTCCCCCCTGAAATGGCGGCTGCCTGACCTGCAAGGAGGGACAAGTGGAAATTAGGCAATTCCGCTGACGTTGTGCGCCTTTGCGGGAGGCGGTCGATGACCGCCGTGCAACACCTCATTGGTTATTATTGGGGCCTACAGGTTCCAGGAGCCAATGGTGATGTACGCCGGCGGTGATGGTACACACCGCCGCGGACGTGACCGCCATTTTCTATCTGTTCACTCACTTGCTACCTGACCTTCAACAGGAGAGGACCTACACTGCAAGTGCTGCTGTGAGCTGTGTTTGGAAGCGGCCATGGCTCGAGTGTCTGGGGAAAGGGTCCCTGCCTTCAATTCAGAGGAGTTGGAGAGACAAGTGGATGGGGTCCTACCCCAGTACCCTTTACTTTATGGTCCTCTAGGCCAACAGGTGAGTACACTGTGAGCACAATGCGTGGGCATGAATGTATGGAGTGCTGTGTGTGTAAGACTCGTGTGGGGGGGCTGAGGGGTCCTGGGCAGAGTGCTGCATATATGGTGGGCAATGTCTGTGCATAAGGGGATGGGAGGGATATGGTGGGCCATGAGTGTAACAGGCCAGACGGCATGACTAATACCTCTTCTTATGTATCTTCTTCTGCAGGTCAGCACCCATCAGAAAAAGGGTATTTGGCGTGCCATCGCCAAGGAGGTGCGGACCCTGGGGGTCTTTGACAGGCAGAGCACAGACTGTCGCATACGGTGGAAGGACATGTGCCGCTGGGCAAGGAAGGTGGCGGAGTCCAAGCTGGGGATGGCCTCCCAACGAGGAAGGGGTGCCCATCGTACCCTTAACCCCCTGATGTTCTGCATCCTGGTGGTGGCCTTTCAGGTGTTGGATGGGCGCTTGAGGGCATCACAGCAGCCACAAGGGGGTGAGTACAGTTTCAGAATCATGAAATTGTGCACTTTGAGGTGTTATCTAGGTGGGGGATGTGGGTCTGTGGGTGCGCCTAGGCCAGGACGAACATGGCAGGGTAGGTTCCATGTTGGGCAGGCTCAGATGCATTCCAACCCCAAAAATGCTAGTGGGCATCTACTACTGGGCAGGGTCCTGTGGGTTTCAGGTGTGCTGCTATTGGCATTAGGCATTGTACCCCATGGGCTGGTGACTAGCATTGTAACTGGTAGTCCATGGCCTAGGGCGTAGGGCTGTTCCCTTTGTGTTGTGTACGTCAACGGTGGTGTTGTTGCTGGCATTGACCAAGGGTATCCTCTGTTTCTTCCCCCCCTTTTTTTTTCTCCCTGTCCTTCTGTGCATTAGCATTATCTGGCAGAGGAGCAGAGGAGCAGAGGCACCGGCGACGGAGGGAGCTGCATCCCACATGGCCCATAAGGCAGAATCCACCGACGGTGAGGGCACCAGTGGGACACCTCCTCCAATAGAAGCTCCCTGGTCACGGCGGACACCCCTGTGCCTATCCCAACTACAAATACTACCACCACCCAGGTACCAGCACTGCCCTCCCACCAACCCCTCAGCGTGTTTCCTATGCCCGCTCACCCAGGAGGGTGGGCATCTCCTTCGCCCCAGGCACTTCAGGCCCTGCCCCAGTCAGCCCTGCTGACCTCCTGAGATCCATCTTGTGTGGGCAGTCAACCGTACTGAATGCCATCCAGGGGCTGGCAGGGCATTTGCAACAAACAAATGCATTCCTGGAGGGCATTCACTCTGGCATGGCGGCCCAACAGAGATCATTCCAGGCTCTGGCCAACTCACTGATGGCAGCCATTTTCCCTGTCTCCAGCCTCCCACCTCTAACTTCCTCTACCCAGTCCCAAACCCCTCAACCCCAGCACACCTTCAGACCAGCATGCACCCAAATCAACACACAGAAGTGGCTCAGGCAAACACAAGCACCACACTTCATCCCACAGACACTCACACAAGCACCATCCAGATGCAGATACACCAACATCCACTGCCTCCACTGTGTCCCCCACCTCCTCCTCGTCCACCTCCCTCCCAGTTACATCTCCACTCACACCTACATGCACTACATCCTCATCTACTACCTCCATCACCATCACGCCTACCACTACACACCCCTCACTGGCAGTCACCACCCCCACATCCAAGCACACGTCCCCTGTGTCCTCTCCCACTGTGTCAGTGCCCCCTCCTCCCAAAGTACACAAACGCAGGCACTCAGACACTCGACAGCCATCCACCTCATGACAGCATCCAGCCCATGCACCTGCCCAAACACAGCAGACAGACACCTCCTACAACCACTCCCTCTTCCTCCACTCCCAAACCTTCAACCTCTTCCATCCCCAGTGTCCCTAAAAGGCTTTTCGTCTCCACCCTTGACCTATTCCCTGCCCCTCCCCCCGTCCTTCACTTCAGGCCAGGGTGGGCAGAACCCAAGCAAGCATATCAGCCACCCAGTCCACAGCCACTGTAGTTTCTGCAGCTACTGCTGGTGTGAGAGGCTCCAAGGAGACACCCGTCAGCACTGCCAGTGTGCCGGCACCACCTGCCAAGGGCTAGGAGGGTCCACCAACTAGCAAGGGCAAGGAGGCACCACCAGCTAGCAAGGGCAAGGAGGCACCACCAGCTAGCAAGGGCAAAAAGGGACCACCATCTACCAAGGGCAGGAAGGGAACACCAGCTGGCAGTAGCAAGGAGGCACCACCAGCTGCCAACCACAGGAAGGGAACACCAGCTGCCAAGGGCAATGTAAAAGGCACAGATGCTGCAGGCAGGATGGATCTGGTGCCTGGTGCTGGAGCAGCATTTGGGCAAACAACACCAGCCATGGCACTTCAGCCGTTCGAGGCTGCAGGGGAAGGGCTGGAGCCTCCTCCCACCCCTGAAAGCACCGCCACCTGCACCGCCGCCAGCACCGCTACCTGCACCACCACCTGCACCACTGCCAGCACCACTGCCAGTAGCAGCAGCCACCACTGGTAGCACCGCTGCCAGTCCCGCAACTGCCACCACTGAGCAGCCGTCACGGCCAGCGGGCAGTGTGTAGTCGTGCCTACATGGGCTGTAGTGCGTCCAGGCCCCTGCAACAACTCTAGGTGTGACACCCAGGTGAGAGACTGTGACCTTGCACTATCCAGGATCTGCATCGCTCGGCACAAGGCCCCCTCCAGAACCAGTGGAAGAAGGCATCCACTCACCCCCTCCTTGCCAGGATGAAGCACACTGGACACAAAGCCCCCTCCAGAACCAGTGGAAGAAGCCATCCACTCACCCCCTCCTTGCCAAGATGAAGCACACTGAGCATTGCCAGGATGAAGCACCAGTGGCAGAAGGTATCCACTCACCCCCTCCTTGCCAGGATGAAGCACACTGGGCACAAAGACCCCTCCAGAACCAGTGGCAGAAGGTATCCACTCACCCCCTCCTTGCCAGGATGAAGCACACTGGGCACAAAGCCCCCTCCAGAACCAGTGGAAGAAGGCATCCACTCACCCTCACCTTGCCAGGATGAAGCACACTGGGCACAAAGCCCCCCTCCAGAACCAGTGGGAGAAGGCATCCACTCACCCCCTCCTTGCCAGGATGAAGCACCATGGGCACAGAGACCCCTCCAGAACCAGTGGAGAAGCCATCCACTAGAGAGACTGTGGCTTTGCACTTCCCAGGACCATACAGTGGGAAAACCACCTACTTGAGAGACTGTGGCTTTGCACTCCCCAGGACCAAGCAGTGGGAAAACCACCCACTTTAGAGTCTGTGGCTTTGCACTCCCCAGGACCAAGCAGTGGGAAAACCACCCACTTGATAGACTGTGGCTTTGCACTCCCCAGGACCAAGCAGTGGGCAAACCACCCACTTGAGAGACTGTGGCTTTGCACTCCCCAGGGCATCACAGAGGGCATGTAGCCCCCTCCAGGATCAGTGGCCTTTTACCATCTTCCGGCTGAGGTGCCCCCCACTCCCGCTGAGGTGCCTGCGTATCTTCGACCTGATGCTCCAGCAGTATCCTCTCCCTATTGAGGCAATTGAGGCAGGAGTCAAGTGTGGCCCTTGCCTATGTGCTATGGCCCTGTGGGCCATGGACATTTATCACCGACCACCAGGGTTGTAATGAGGGCCATAATGTACGCATTAGAAGGTGCGCCCACCAGGAGTGGCAGCCATTGTTCACGAAGTGTAATATAAGCTTATGTTTGATTAATGAAGTAATATGTCATATTGAGGGCTATGCGTTATCTCTTAGCTTTATTAATTGTAGGCCTTTACTTAGCGAGGTCTTGGGTCTACTTGCACAGCCTCATGTCAAGCTGCATTTCTTAGGTGTTTTATAAAATGGATGCTTAGAGAATTAAATTGTGATTTTCCACTGTACTGACCATGTGCTTGCAGCTAAAGTTCTTTCTCATGAGAAGCTGCTTGCTAGTGAAACAATGTTTGATGTTATGTGTGTAAAACTGACCTTCCCAGGAGAAGACAATGGATGCACTTACTGGAGTATAAGCTGCAACAATATTGATACCTGACGAGCTGAATGACGAGAGCGGGAGACAAGGAGCCAATCATCGACATGTGAACCATGTAGTAGTAGAAATGTAGATTTGAGATTTTAGTTTCATTGGACAAAATGTAAACATGCGATTCTCTGACCAATTAGGATGTGGGAAGTAGTTTTAGGAAATCTAACTTAACCAGCCTGCACCAAGAGGAGAGAAGCCATTCTCCCCATATTTCTAGGGAGTTTAGTCTGTTCTTTTCTTGACCGTCTCAAGAAAAGACGTGCTTAACTTTACTACTTAAAGAGACTTTGCTTTTCTGAACTTTGATGCTGAATCCTGATGTCTTGCTGACCGAACTGATGTCCTATTGACGAAAACTGTCACAGCTTGCTGAACCATATTGAGGACAGGTATATGACGATATTAGTGATGGTTATGTCTATTTGCTTTGTTTCCAGGTGCCAACCGCTAATTTAGATAGAGCCATATTTAGATGTTTTCCCAAATTTGTGTTGACTAAATTGTTTTGCATGAAGCCCAAATATGCTATTCTAATCCCATGTTAGTTAGGATTCTCACAGATGAAGTTCGATACATGCAATGACAGTTGATGTCTTTTCCTTGCTGAATCTGAATGTATGTGCTTTCGTTTGTGAAGTTATGCCTGCTATTAATTTGTACTGTAAACTTAGAATGTGTAGTAGCTCACGCCTTGATTCGATTGCGATTCTTTTGCCGCTTCGGACAGCCCGTGTTGTTCTTATATGCTTATCATTTGATTTTGAGACTGAATTATGTGACATTAGCATTGTTAATATAGGGAAATAAACATTCTAACTTTTACATAAAGATGTGGTTATTCATGGCCGAGAGGTCATGGTGTGTGGAAATTACTGACTCCTATTGATTGTTGATGTTATTGATCTGTAATTGTTTGGGAAGCGCAGTCATAACGTCCATCACCCTATTCGTAAGTTTAGTTAATATGATCTGATGTGCTAACAGAGATGGTAGCAGAGATTGATGGCTTGTCTCCTTAAGAGCCCATCATAGAGGCCCTGTACATGGTTCATCTCCTTAAGAGCTCATCATAGGTACCCAGTACATGGTTCGTCTCCTTATGAGCCTATCATACAGCCCAGAGAGAGGTGGAAGAGTATTTGGTCCCAGAGATTGCAAGCGAGAAACAACAGATGTCCCCAGAGATGGTAGTAGGATAAGGGTTAATACCCTACAGAGAAAGGAATAATTCACAGATTTGGTGAAAATTGGTGAAATTTTGAATTTTTTCAGATTTGATGATACAAAGTAGAGAGAAAATGTGCCCCTAAGTACCTAAAATGACTTTACCAGAATCCTGGAGCTTGCCAATGATTGTTTAAGGATGTTCTTGGCATTCTAGTGACGGTGTGAATGAAGTAGGTTTTGCGCTAGCACAGCTTATGCAAATCACAGGTGAATTATGAAGATTGTGAGGGTTTAGGGAGTTTGCATACTCCAAATGAAATGGTAGAAGGAGTGTGCCTACTCTGAAGTGTGAAAGTAGAGAAGTCATCGAACTTCACATGTGTGTGGCGCTTTGTGCTCAAAAATTGTCCATGTGGTTGTTGGTATACGGACCCGGCGTGGTCTAAGACTCCGGAGTATGTTGAAAAAGTGTATGAGACACTTGGTTTTTGCTTTAATTTGTCTGGTTTAATAGGTCAATCGGGAGTGGTCGACAAGTCAGAGTGTGAGTCAAAGTGTGTGAAAAAAAATTTACACTGAGGTCTGGCAAGTCCTATGTGCACCAGGACAGACCCATTGATCAGTTGAGAGTAAAATTTGTGGGTCGAATTCGGTTTCCGAATCAGGGAAACTGAGAAAGAAGCAGTGGCTGCTAGAGCGAAACGGCGTCAGTGAAACATCCATCAGGTTCCTGAAGCGACTGTGTTACCCTACCTGTAGTAAACTGATAAATTGAGTTTTGATTTTGTTTAGTGCTCACAATAATTTTGCATTAGTTTAGTCTGAATCTGAGTTTGGGAGGACAAGCTGCAAGACCTTGTCAGCCGCAGTACGTGTGAGTGTGATGTCATTGCATCAGCGCTGGGCTATGTTTGTTAGTGAGAAGGATCGTACACAGATTGGCAGCCGTCCGTGAAGCGCAACTGGTTGAGAAGGTGCGTGAAGAGAATTCTGGGATTAAACGTCACTTCCTGATTTGATTTTGAATAACATAAAGGTCGCAAAATGTCATTTTTCAAAGCTTTAAAGAGTGCTTTAAGGGGAGATACATACATTACATTGAGAATAGGGGATATCACACCACCAGACGGTACACCAGCTTACATTGTAATTGAAGAGCATGTTGTCCCGCCATGTCTTTAGTTGATGCAGTGGTACAAAGTAACAGAGAAGGATGGGAGCTTAGCGTTTCCTGCCCACAGAACATTTAATTTGAGGAGCTTAGAGCATCTTAGGATCTGAGAAGGGTGCTGTATGATCTGAAACTGCCTCCGAGACAGCCCAGTTCGAGCCATTAGAGATCTGGGAATTAGTAGCCAGACAACAGCAACAGAAATTCAAGAGGAGGGCGAGAAGGAGGTTGAGAAGACACTTGCGGAGGTTAGGAGGGATAGTGATCAGAAACTTTGGAGAACCAAGACTTTACAGGGGTTTAAGTTATTCCCAGCGATTACACAAGACAGCAAGGGAGAAGGAAGGAAAACTACCAGAAAAACAAACAGGAGGCCTTCTGAGAGTAGGAAGCAGAGATCATAGGAGCCTAGAGGATTATTAACATTTGAGGAAGAGTCAGACGATGATGAGTTTATTTTGCAGTTATTGAGAAATCATCCTCCACCATATGCAGCACAAGATAAGTGGTAGGATCACTTGTATAAATCCTTCAGCTCTGACACAGGATAACGCAACAATGAGTTCAGTCCAGTGCAGGTTAATCTGAGTATGACACAGAGCCCAATGCAGAGCAGTCTCAATGCACCTATTACTCCAGTAGCACAAATCAGGTGCCACAGTCAAGTGTCCTGAGACTTACCCTGATGTACCTGTAGTGGAAACTGCCACAAACCTAATAGTGCCAACAGGACAGGTTTTCCCAGAACCGATGTTGGTTCAGGCAGAGACATCTCCACTTTTACTGCCTCAAATGCAGTCACAAGCAGTGCCGACATACGTTCCGGTAATAGGGACACAGTCAGACATGTCTGTACTAATGAGCCAAAATATGGGAACTACGCAACCACAGAACTTAAGTGTTGGACCAAGCCCAGATGCTGTATCTGTACCTGTTACCATTGGTCCAATTTTACCTCTGTTCGCATGAGAGAAAACCAGTGCAGATAGACAGGGAGTCCTGAGTAAGAATTCAATGATGGGAGGATATCCGGGTAGTCTCTCCTGTGGAACAGACTTTTGATGGATCAAGATCATTGCTAGACCTTAGTCCATTCGTAGTTCCTCCAGATACCATCATGAGGTGGAATGTTAGTCAGAGTCTGAAATCACTGACACCGCAGTCCTCGAATACAGCGGTGCAACAAGTACCACGTGCCCAAGCCAATAACATTTCGTTGCAAGGTTTGACTCCCCAATAATTGACTGAATGGTTAGACAAGCTGAATACCCCATAGAGTGCTCCCAGGGGAGAGGAGTACTTGAACTGTACAAGACTAGGAATGGAAGCAGGGAAGCTCATTGAAGGGACTATTTGTGTGAACACATTAGAGTCCTACACAGAAGCAGAAATGAGATATCTGTGCCCGAAGGTTACGAGGGAAGTGAACAACGTACATCAAAGGTTAGCAGACCTGGCAGAGAAGTACAACATAGAAATAGAGAAAACAAAGCATTTGAAAAGGAGTTACGGGTTAGAGTTTGACACAAAAGATTTTGAACACATGAGATCTGCAGGGATGAAGAGACACCTTAGGGAGTTACTCCAAAGTGTCCAGACATGGGGATCCTTAGACAAATGGGAAGACAGATGGGCAAAGAAAAGAGATAAAAGGAAAAGGGATTTTGCGGAGCTGACTGCAAATGTGCAGCAGGGCAAGGATTTGGTGAAAACCTTACCAATGAGAGAGATTCCAGGAGGGAATTTTGTTAATGTCCCTTGGAGCAGAAGTGACATTCTGTCCTTTAAAAATGACTATTCCAGGTTGAAAGAGGAACTAGTAGAATGGAACCAGCAGACAGACAGGTTTGTGAAACTTGCAAAGTGCCTGTGGGAGGGCTTGTCTAGTCTAGTCCCAGCTGATCTGTGGATGGAGTGTAAGAGGAGTATAGACTGGCTGACAAAAGAACCAGAGTCAGATTCTACTATGGGTGTGCATCTCCTAAGGTAATGAAATATTACCACAAAGTGATTGAATTTTTGAAAATGAGAATGTTGCCCAAAAACATTGACTGGCAGGGAATAGACAGGACAGCACAGGAAGGAAAGGAATCAATACATGTGTCCTATGAGAGATTGCTGCAGGCGTTTAAGCATTATAGTGGTACGGAGACAATTGAGCAGAAAGATATGGTTTACTTTTGTTTAGATTTGTGGAAGGATTGAGACCTGAAATTAGCCAGATGATTAAAAGTCATTCGATTTGCTGGCATGCAAAGTGAATTGATGAGGTGTTGCAGTATGCAAAGTACTGTAGTGACCAGATTAAATTGAAGTAGAGAAAGTTAAAGGAAAAGGCAATGGTGATGCAGATTAAAGTGGCACAAACAGGGATGCAGGGACATTTCCCACAGCAGCCGCAGGGAAATGTGGTGTTTCAAAATCAGATGAGAGGTAGAGGTCACAGAGGAATTGGTAATGGAAATCGCAGTCTTGACTTGAATACCGTAGTGGTTCAGAATGATGTGCAGGGAATGAAGAGAGTGTTGACTTGTCACACTTGTGGAGCGGTCGGACATTGGAAGTGGGAGTGTCCGATGATGGTGCAGGAATGTGTTGTTCAGCAAACAAGTGACATCAACTCGTTCCAATGCATGAGAGGACCAAGAATGAGAAGTCACAATCCACATTTTCATAGTAATGTCAATGCCGCACGTGCAAATGCCATGTGTACAAATGACACAGTTGCAGCCAATGCAACAGCAGGTTTAAATGGTACCTAGACAGCAAATTCAAATACCTCAAGCCCCAATGGAACACCAGCAGGTAATGCTTCCTCAACAGGTCACAGGTCCAAGCAGAGTAATAACACAGTTCACCCATTCCCGTTTCACAGTGAGAATGGAATAAACGATGATTGGGTGAGCAAGAGTTCGGATAAGAGGAATGTGTGCTTGCAGCTTTTCTAGATGTAGATCAAAAAGGCCCATATGTGAAGGGAAAAGTAATGGGTCACAAGGTTTCATTCTTGGTTGACAGAGGGGCTACACGCTCTACAGTGAGAACTGCAGAAGTTCCGAACTAGCCCCTTTCAGGAAAGACAGTCCAGATTGTAGGAGTAGCAAATCAGTAGTTGACCAACCGAATCACAGAACCAGTTCAGGTTAAAATTGGCAGCTTTAAAGGATTGCACAAATTTGTAGTCTGTGATTCAAGTCGGTTATCCATACTGGGAAGATACCTGCTGTGTAAAACCAGGTGCTGGATTACTTGTTTAAATGATGGAATCAAGATACAAAAGAACAGTGATGATGAGGATGACCCAGCTCCAGAGACCAAGTGTGAGACAATAAATGAAGAATACCCCCTTATTAATTTCTTTCCAGTGTTCACAGTGAAGGAGCTTCCTCCTGATTTACAGGTAATGATTAAAGAGAAAGTGTGGGATCTGACAGGGAAAGAAATAAGTTTGATAAAGGGAGTTGAGCCAGTTAAAGTTCCTGTAAAGCCAAACACAATTTTTCCCTCAGATTCCACAGGATCATATGCCACAGGATATTCTTATAAAGGTTGCTCAAATAATTGCAGAATTTGTGAAACAAAGGGTCTTGAAAGAAGTGTTAAGCAGCTCATGTAATTCACTGATAATGGGATTGAATAATCCCTGTGGGATAGTTCGAATTGTTCAGGATTTGAGAAAGACTTATGACATTGTGATCAAATGCTGCCCTGTGGTACCAAATCCAGCTGTGATCCTGTTTCAGATTCCATGTGATGCAGTTTTACCATCAAAGACTTGTCACAAGCTTCCTTTTCTGGGCGTCTTCATGAGGACAGCCAATTTCTCTTTTGTCTCAAATTTTTAGACCGAGTTTACTGTTGGTGTCGAGTTCTTCAAGGGTTTTTAGAGTCACCTTTCATATTCAATCAGATCTTGAAAAAGAATTTGGAGTGGTTGGAATTGCCTTTATAATCAACGTTGGTACAGTACATTGACAATTTATTGATTGTACCCTAGACGAGGGATGAGTGCAAGTCTGACACATATGCCTTACTGAACCATTTGGGAAAGAATGGTCTTAAAGTGTCTCCACTTAAATGACAACACTGTCAGAAAGAAGTGAAATACTTGGGTCACCAGATTGAGAAGGGAATAAGAAAAATATCCACAGAAAGGGTCACAGCCATATTGCAGATCACACAGGATGTTTCTAGGGATGGGAGGCTATTGTCAGTAATTTCCAAGCCATTGTAAAAGCTAACCCACAAGGAGGTTACTGATCCCCTAGTGCTAGATCAGGTTTGCATGAAAGCGGTTTCTGAATTGAGAGAGAGTCTGTGCAAAGCTCCAGCTTTGGGTATGCCTGACTACACTAAGCCCTTCACATTGTTTTGTCAAGAGCATGATGTATGTTCTTTGTCTGTCTTGACTCAGTTCCATGGAGGTGTTAACCGCCCAGTAGCATATTTTTCAGCTACTCTGGACCCAGTCGCAGAAGCTTTACCAGGCTGTTTGCGTGCAGATGCAGTGGTTGGACAGAGCCTTGCACAGTGTGAAGGTGTTGTAATAGGACATCCCCTAATGGTACCTCACTCACTTTAAATTTTACTTACCCGCACCAAGACCCAACGTACATGACAGGTGCAAGATTGATTTGATATGAGAGTATTTTGGGGGTCACCAAATGTGTCATTGAAAAGATGTACAGTGCTGGGCCTGGCAACCTTGCTTCTAAATGAAAATGTTGAAATTGAAAAGTTGCACAAAACTGATACCTGCTATTAGAGACACTTGATTGGAGGAAATTGACCACATTATTTTTGCTGATGGTTCCTGTCTAAGAGACAGTACAGGAGTACTGAGAGCAGGATATTCTGTGTGCACCATTACTGGTATTCTGGAAGCGTCTTGGCTTCGAGGAGCAAATTCTGCAAAAGTGGCGGAAGTGATAGCTCTTACTAGAGCATGCCATGTGTCTGCTCAGCTCAAAGTTACCATCTATATCGATGGCCAGTATGGATTTGGAATAGTCCATGACTTTGGCCAAGTGTGGTCACAGAGAGGTTACATGACCTCTTCTGGTTCACCAGTGAGAAATGATGAGAGAATTAAAGAATTGTTGCATGCTATCCAAATGCCTGAAAAGATTTCGGTGGTGAAATGCAGTGCACTTCTGAAATCGCAAGATTTTGGTGGTCATTATGAACCTGGCGGTCTGGGCCGCCATGCCGGCGGTGGCGGTATTAGTGAGGGTTATGTCTATTTGCTTTGATTCCAGGTACCAACTGCTAATTTTCATAGAGCCATAATTAGATATTTTCCCAAATTTGTGTTGACTAAATTGTTGTGAATGAAGCTCAAACATGCTATTCTAATCCGATGTTCGGGTTCTCACTGATGACGTACGCTGCATGCAATGACAGAAGATGTATTTTCCTTTCTGAATCTAAATGTATGTTAATTCGTTTGCGTAGGTATTCCTGCTATTAATTTGTACTGTAACCTTAGAATGTGTATTGCGCTCAAGCCTTGATTAGATTGTGATTCTTTTGGTGCTTCGGACAGCCCGTGTTGTTCTTACAAGTTTATCATTTGATTTTGAGACTAAGGTACATGACATTGGCATTGTTAAGACAGGGAAATAAACATTCTAACTTTTACATGAAGGGGTGGTTATTCATGGCCAAGAGGGCATGGTGTGTGGAAATTACTGACTCCTATTGATTGTTGATGTTATTGATCTGTATTGGTATGGGATATATGGTGGGAAAAACTCAAAGCACAGTCAAAAGATCCATCGGCGTAGTCGTGTCTCCCTTGTCAGTTTACTTAATAAGGTCTGACGGACTAACAACCTCACAGTGCCAGCCATCGAATCAGAGGCCAGATGTAGCAAAGGTTTTTACCCATTCTGTGTCTGTGGGAAAAAGTGTTCGTACATATGGCCCCAGGTCCTTGGTGATGCTCTAGAATTGTACTGCATCAACTTTATTTGCCTCTTATGGATGTGATGTGCTTTATCCTTCCGCGGCACTCCAGAAATCAGATCATAGAAGCCGAAAGTTGCTATTAGCCGGTTCAGTTTCATGGTTTTCAGACACACAGGGTCTTCAGTATGAGGCTGCACACAGAGACAAAAGGAAGTAAAAAGCTAAATAGAGATATTGGTAAAAAAATATTAAAAGAAAACTTGAACAACTTACCTTACTCCAAGGCGGATGATGCATTGATGAGCTCTTGCAACCACCAAGAACTGGCAGAGTACCCCAGGAAGCCAAGGAAAGGTGAATAAGAAGGTTGATGTAAAAACTAGATACACAGACACGAAGAAATATAGAGGGAAGAGCACAGACTGTCTACTTATGTAATGTAAGGGGGGAAATGAAAATGTGTGAAAAATGGTGGGCTGGGTGACAAAACAGCCAGCAAGCAAAGAAGCCATACAACTACATAAATGGCTAGGATTCTTACTGTAAGAGAGAAGGCGTTTCCATAGTCTTCCTAGTCTGCCTGGAAGTGGCTAATTCTTAACTGTTTAGCAGTCCCGTCTTTCCTTCCTGTTCTTCACTGCCAGTTCTCCAGTCTTCAGCTCCTTCCTTATTGTATCAATGTGATTGGGCAGGGGAAGAGTCGGCCAGCCTATTTCATCTCACGACCCTTATGTTCCATACCCTGATTCCTGGCAGCAATATCCTGGTAGGCTCTCTCAATCTTTTATCATTTTGTTGAAATAGTAATTCATTTGATTAACTACTGTCTTTGAGGTCCGGAATATGTGAAATATTTTGTTTGAAGTGAACCTAAGCACAAAATCACGTTTATGTCTAGGTATGGTGCAGTTTACTAGTTTTCAATTTCTTAACAAACTAAGATTTGGTAAGCAGTACAGATGAATTATCTTGTACGTCCCATGCAAGACGCTCTATACATGGCTGAATGGTTTATTGATCTTCTATAAAGAAAAATGGCTCTTTGGACATTTTGTGATCAATTAATATCTGCATAGCAACAAAAATGTAAACAATATTTTAGTGTATGACGGAGCAGACGAAACTGTTTCAATTAATATGTTTTTCGTAAAATAGGTGATGTTTTGTGAAAATTATGTGTATTCATGTGTATTGTACAAGATATTGCTTGTTACTGTTTTATCACGTTAAAATTGCAAGTGAGAGCATTCAACATGAAAGAAAGTCATGCAAGATATCGGTAGAAGTCAGATTCGAGCAGAAAACGAGCCTCAGCCACAATTTTTACATTTATGTGAGACATTTTCTGCTCGGACCAGTCTCTCATGCACATAAATTATGCAAAATTGCATAACGCGATTTAAGAAAAAAAAAGAAATGTATTTTCACTTGTTTACAAATTTGCCAATTAAAATCGATTTTGCTTGCATAATAAATCAACTAAAGTATGATGGCCGCTCCCATGCATCCTTATCTCACTAGCAACAACAGCTGATAGAAGGAGCGTCGCCCCAATGGCACCCAGCCAACAGCTGAAAAATAAAATGATATTTGATTATCATTTTATTTTTCAGCTGCTCGCTGAGTCAGCATGTGCAGGGAGGGCGGCGCTGGGCCATGGGAGGGGGGAGATGGAGGAGTGCAGTGAGTGCAATTAAGTGTGCATGTCAGTTTGGCCGGCCATCTAGAGAAGTATGCATCCAACATATTCTTTGCTTAGCCATTTTCAACATAGTTTACCTCTTAAAACATAGCCAACCTCTCACCGATGATAGTGCCAATTGCATTGAATATAAGCTGGGTAGATATTTTTCTGTCAGTTTGCCTAGTGAGAGTCACGGCTCCATTTTATCATGCCTACATAGCAAAGTTTCTTTAACCAGAGAAAGTAATATATTTTTATGTGCTTATTACACTAATACTTCCTCAATGGCTCTTCATATATTATTCTTAAATGAGGGCTCCATGGAGGGAGGAACCAATGACAGTGGACACGACTTTGCCAAACTTCTATAATACACCTAACCCCATGTACTTCAGTTTGGGTTAGGGTGGGACATGGTAGGGCTGGATTAGAGGAAGTCTCAAATGATGGGATCCACAGATTAGCACTGGGGCAGACTGCAGTCCAGGACGCTCCAGATGACTGTGTCATTCCAGAATAGTGTTTCTCCATCTGAAAAGTGGACTGTAAGGACATAAATCACTTTTCCATGCATCACAGGACACCATATTTCTTTTTCAACTCAGTGAAAAAGGCTAGTACACTCTCCTCATTTTAGACTCAGCAATGATAATCTTGCCTGAATCATCACAAAGCCCTTGAGCCAATGTTAGGGGTCAGCCTATTATCTGCCACAAGCATGAGATCATAGACTGTGGGGCATGATAACTTTTGGTAAAATACAACGCGAAAGAATGTCCCTTGTAGCAAAACCTATTTCTATATGAAACCTTTCTATCCATCCTAAAGTAAATTACTTGTATGTAGTGATAAACAGTTCTTCTGTAAAGCGCTTTGATACCCATAGGGTCATGTTCAAGCAGTACAAAACTTCATAAATAAATAAATAGACCCCCATCAAATTTTACACAATAGGGGATATGGGTTAGGTATGGGGCTGAAGGGAGAATATCCTAGAAAGGCAAGTGTGTACCTAAGCAGAATCTGATAAGCATTCAACAAACTTGAATTCTCTGCCACTCCTACATTATTGCACAAAAGCAAAATAGAATTATCTTTTACCTGTAAAGACTAAACATAAGATGGACTCAGTAAACAAAGCAAAAGGCCAGCCCACTTTTGAACGTCAAAGCATGAACGTAGTGGTATGAAAACATAATGGCTCTCATTATGTCATTGGCGGTAAAAAACGCCTACCGCTGTTGCGATGGCCACCAAAAGACCACCGCCGCGGCTAACATCGGTCTGCCATTTTATGACCACAACCGGATTTCCACCACAAGAAGGGTGGAAATCCGGCTCTGTTCATACTGGCGGATGGTGTTAAGTTGGCAGTGCTCGCACCAGCAGCGCCACACCAGTAGACCTCTGCCAGCCATATTATGAGAAATAATACGGCCTGGCGGTGTTCTGCTGGCGGGCGCTGCTGGTAGCAGTGCCCCGTCCTGTCCCCTGCCGAAAGACCCCCTGGATTCAGGTAAGTCGGCTTTGACAGGGGAGAGGGGTGTGGGAGTGTTGTGTGTGTGGGGGTGTGTGCATGAATGTGTGATTGTGAGCGTGCATGCGCATGAGTGTTTAGTGTTGATTGCGTGTGTGCATGTGTGAGAATGCATGTATGAAGGCAAATGTGAATGAGTGTCTGCGTGTAACTTTGGATGTGTGTACGGATGTGTGGGTGAATGAATGGATGCATGCGAGTTTGAATGTGTGTATGCCTGTGAGAGTGAGTGTGTGAATGTGTGGTGTGGGCATGCAAGTGTGCGTGTATGGGTGAATTGGAAGGGGGGAGAGTGGATGGAGGTGGAGGGTGGGTGTAGTATGGGGACGGTTGGGGGTGGACCTTCCACCAGTGACAGGGAAGGAACTCCCTGTCACTGGTAGGGCCTACCGCGGTGTTCCGAATGCCACGAAAACCATGGTGGTAGGCAGGGTCATAATGCCGCCAGCGGGACAGTAGCGGCCGCCGGGTTGGAGATTATTATCTCCAGTCCGACGGATGCTACCGACATGGCGGTTGGTGTGGTACATTGGCGGGTTGGGGGTCATAATGACCCACAATATGTTTCCACATTTCCCTAAAAAGAGATATTCTTTAAAAAACCTATAAGAAATACAATTCATGGAACAAGAATTGAACCCTCATGTTTTTCCATGCAGTAATTCCAAAGGCAGATATGGAAAAGGAATAGAAAACTACCCTATTATGGTTTACACATCTTCCTTCAGGAATGGCTTTGACTAGCAACTGTTACCATAGGCGAATATTTGAAACCAAAAATAATAAACAATGTGCAAGAAAACAAAGATATGGTTAACAACATTCATATTTACCTAATGGACCATCAACCAAATACTAGGTGACGAAGAGTAGGCCTGAGCAAAACTAGTGGAGTTTCACTATGCGGAAATCCATGGAATTACATAGAAACACTGCAAGATTCTGTGAAGTGCAGCGAGTGTGCAGAATGCAGGCATGTGCGCTGCTTGCACTGATTTTTAGCACCAGGAGTTTGTTCCACGCTTCAAAATCAGCATGCACTGCACCACGTGGCATGCCAGAAGTTGCAGCTTCCTTTGCCCCTTGAGTAGATTTATTACTTGAGCGGCATCTTTGTCAATGTGAACTGTCACAAACTGCCACAACTGGTCAAATTGCGAAATTTCAGCAGGAGGCATTCTAGTGCCCACAAATCACACTATGGAATGTAAATTTTCAATCACCTAAGGTTGGAAAGCCGAGCTCAAGAAAAAATTCTGCCATGCAGCAATTGGCAGAGTTTTGCCAGTACTCTGGACTTCAAGCAGAGCTGGCAAAACTAATTAAACTCCACCAGCAGAGTGGAATTTGTCACCCACCTCTAAAGAAGAGACACCACACACCAGTAAAAAATGTCATAAACTACTGGGTGCGGAGAAATGAATTGTCATGTACCATACTCTGTAGGAAAGATCCTATTTACATGTAACAATGTTTAAATTACTCAGACGGTCCTGGTGGTTCGAGTTTCAAAATGTCCTCCACCAAAATAATACAAGATAACCTAAAATGTCTTTAACTTTATTAGTAAGCTGACCCAACATGACAGAAAAGAGAACAAATTAGGTCTCAAAAGATCGAAAGCAGAAGCACCAAATCCAAACTCTCTGTTTAAAGGTATAACAGACATCAACACGATGGATACAATTCTGAAAAAGCTCTCTGATGTTTTACAGATGGCCCAAAGCACCAAGATGTACACAGATATCATGCAACAGGACATTGCCTGCATGAGTTCACACTATAAGCAAATGTCCGAAAGAATCTCTCATATTGAAGCACAGTACTTTCTTTGGAAGATAAAAACACAAAAATTAAGAAGGACCTAAACACTACTAAGATACATTCCAGGTGCATGCAAAAGAAACTAGCCAAACTTGAGGACAGAAACAGAAGAGGAAATGTATTCATCTTTGGTATTTATAAGGGCGCAGAAGATCAGGCAGACTTGTGCATTGCCTTTCTGGAAAACCTGACCCCTCAACAAACAAGCATTGAATTTGGACATCATTTTGAATTGGATGGAGCTTACATTGTACCTATCCAACCACAGACAGTCCTTCATGTCTCCAAGGCCACTTGTCTGCATACTGCTCAGATAACAGCATGCTTAGCTAATATTGGACCACATGCACAAACACATACTCAATTCATAGAAGGGAAACAAAACCACCATTTCGCAGGATTACTCTAAGGGCATGTTTTTCGTCCTACGCACATGACTAGGCAGGGGATGGAAAGGGGGATCATGACGGCTAGCTGAGAGAGCTTGGAACTCTCCTCCCCCGGTGTGGACAACAGCCTGAATTGGTGCGTGAGTGCAGTAACAACACCATAATTTCCCTAAGTTTGACTCAGAGGGCTTCAGCATAATCTTAGGCAGATTCAGGCACTCGGAGAATCATTGGACTGGTTGATCCACACTACCAGTGAGAGCTGAAGAGGTACTTGGGCCGGTTGCTCAGAGACCATAATAGGCCTGGCTCCGGGACATCAGGAGTAACCCCTGCTTACCCCATGGCTCCCCAAAAGGGTTTATGACAAATCCCTATTACCTGAAGAGTGTTACAGGATTCCATGCTCTGTTCTTTAACCTCTACTTGGAGCCACATGGTGCTCTTTTCACAGATAACTAGTACTCATTATGAGGTTTGATCCAGTTTAGGCCCATGATGGAGGAATTAAATTAATGTGATATAAAGAAACAGCCCCCCAATGACCAGAGTTTTCAAACACTCTTTCACATATGACACTAAGGCATTATTCAATATGATAATTCATATTACTTATTCGATTTTTATTAGGATAAGTAATGTATTTTAAAACATCAAATTATGTATTTCTGTGATATATATGAAAGATTATTTAAAGTTTTAAAGTCTATGGTTAGTGGGGGCTACTCAGCGATAACATCAGGATTTACCAATGTGACCATGATACACAACTCTACTTGAAAGTCTCCTGTGCTTCAGACATCCAACACATCAAACTCTCCCTGCATATCATCCAGTTTGGAATGCCTAACTGAAGCTGATTACAATCAAGACATAAATCCTGTGATTGCCCAAGAACAACAAACAAGTAACAGTACAAACCTGGCTCAATGATATGAACCTTGATGGCTTAGAACCCCACATTTTTCTGAATGCCAGGTCATTTGGATTCACTCTGGACACCATGCGCACCCTCAGCAAACACATTTCCAGCTCTCTCTTATTAAGAAATTGAAACAGCTTTTTCCAGAAAGCGACTTAGGAACTGCTGTTAAGCCCCTGTACTCTTTTCTCTGGTTAGTGGTAATAACCTGCTTTATGGCCTCCCACACTCCACGTTGGCATCTCCTTAAGGGCATCCTACATCCTGCAGTATGTTTCATCCAGGGCCTGAAGAAGTGTGACAGCATCACCCACATCCTGATGGAATTCCACTGGCTCCCCTTTTCAGCCCTCGCCATTTTCAAAACCAGCTACATCTTTTACAAATTCATCACTACCAGTAACACCGCTGGTCCCGCAGACAATCACCATCTCTAGTGGTTCACTGCACATCTGTAGCCAAGACAACATTAGACCGCAGATTAAGAAGTGTAGAAAATACAAGGCAGCAGACCTTTTCCATCTATGCAATCAGAATCTGGAATAACATCCCTAAATCGATCAATGCTGGTCCAGTTTAGGAAAGAGTTGAAGGTGCACCTCTTTAAAGAACAATACAGGACAATGCATAAGTAATCCACCAACCAGCTACATCACCTATTACTGGTTCACTTTATGCTTGTCTTTGACCCTGTACAGCTCTCTCCACTGCCTTTTGGCTAGCTGCACTATGACATATATACGTACATACATACAAACATGCATTGTTAGTATGAATTATCGATTTCTTTGTCTCACTTTGACAAACCTGACCAAGAATTATGGTGTAAATGTTTTAATATCTACTAGTGCCTACTTTGTATATGCTATTATACCAATATCTATTTTACACAAAGTTACATTGTGTTTCTTCTTCTTTTGGGGGATGTTTTTCTAGGATTCTCCAATATTGGAGAGTGCCTTAGCGCCATAGAAAATGTCTTGATGCTGCAAAATGAAAACATATAAATAAATAACTAAATAAATAACAAATTATTTAAGTAAATAATGCAAATATGAAGAATAGCCGAAACAGCACCGATCGGTCTCCGGAAACTTAAACTTAAAAAACATCAACTTAAATCTAATTCTGTAGAAATAAGTTAAAAAAGGCTATACCTATTTTATTTTTATTTTAAGGTGGGGATTCGAAGTGTATAGACTAGACAAGATTTTGCACCTTCCAGTGTTGAAGAAACCTTCTCTTGACTCTTATGAGACTAAGGGCCAGATGTAGGAAACTAGCAAATTGCGACTTGCAATTTGCGAGTCCGTGAGACTCGCAAATTGCAAGTCACAATTTGCTATGCAGAAAGGTGTCTCAGACACCTTCTGCGAGTCGCTATGGGGTCGCAAAGACCCACCTCATTAATATTAATGAGGTGGGTCGCTATTTGCGCCCCCATAGCGACTCTGGGCACTCACGGGGATGGAGGCCTGCTGGGAACAGCAGACCTCCATGTCCGTGACTGCTTTTAAATAAAGCAGTTTTTTTTTTTTCCAAGTGTAGCCCGTTTTCCTTAAAGGAAAACGAGCTGCACTTTAAAAAAAAAAAAAACGAAACCTTTAGTTTCTGATTTTTTCAGGGCAGGTAGTGGTCCCTTGGACCACTGCCTGCCCTGAAAAAATAATTTTGGGTCCAGTCACAAAGGGGAAGGGGTCCAATGGGGACCCCTTCCCGTTTGCGAGTGGGTTACCATCCACTTCAAGTGGATGGTAACTGCGACTCCATTTGCGACCGCGTACGCGGTCGCAAATGGAATTGCATACCACTGCGACTCGTAAATAGGAAGGGAACACCCCTTCCTATTTGCGACTCGGAAATGCATTTTGCGAGTCGGTTCCGACTCGCAAAATGCATTTCAGCATAGCAAACACGCATTTGCTAGTCGCAAACGGCGATTTTCGCCGTTTGCGAGTCGCAAACAGTTTGCTACATCTGGCCCTAAATGTTACTGCCCTTTTCATGCCTACCTATGCCTGTTAAAAGAATTGAAAAACACCTTAATTCTGATCTGTCCAGCTTCCTAGAGGACAACACAATGCTAGACATGGCCCAGTTTGGATTTAGAAAAAAATCACAGCATGGAGTCTGCCTTAATAGTTGTCACTGAAGAAATCAGATAAAAAATTGAAACAGGTAAAAGGCTGCAGTCATCCTGTTGGATTTATCCGCAGCAGTTGACAACTTTAGCCACACAGTGCTAATAGACCGCCTAGCTGCCATAGGTATAGGAGGGCCAGCACATGAAATATTGAATTCCTTTCTTCTTAACAGAGAACAGTCCATATCCATGGGAGAGTTTACATTGCAACCCTTTCCCCTCCCCTGTGGAGTCCTGCCGAGGTCATCTTTGAGCCCCACTCTTTCTACCGTCTCTGGTGCCCCCCTGGTCAATTTGATTCACTCATTTGGATTCCCCACAATTTCCTATGCGTTTAATATGCAATTTGTGGTCTCAATTTCTAAGGATACTGCTGACACCACCAAACGCTACGACAACTGCATGACTGAGGTTGGAAGATGGATGTGACAGAATTGTCTTAAACTCAACTCTGGAAAAAACAAGACTCTATTGTTCTGGAAAAAGACAGCCTTCTGGAACACATCCCGGTGGCCCCAACATTTGGGTCCCCCTCCTTGTTCTGGACTGTAAAGTTAGGAACCTAGGACTCAACCTCAATGTCAACTTAACTTTTTCTGATCAGATCAGCAAGATTACCTCTTCTTGCTTTCTTTTGCAAAATTACTAAAACCATTGAGAAAGATTGTCCGGCCTATTCCTTTTGAACTGCAGAAGTTGGCAATCATTGCTCTGGTGTTATCCAGACTTAATTACTGCAAAGCACTTTACATGGGTTCTCAATGAATTCTGTATACATGACAGATTCTCCAAATTGTAGCTGCCTGCCTTTTAATGAAAATCCAAAGTTTAAATCCACCTCAGACACTTTGTTGCATCTGCATTGCCTTTCCATAAGGAATCAAATTGCATTTAAGGCATTACACACTGCCCACAAATCACTCAATCATACAGGCCCTGAGTACCTTAAAACTAAATTCAAATAGTATACCCCCAGTTGAGCCCTCTGTTCTGCCACAACAAGAACAGTTGTAAATTCACAATTTTACCAAAGCCTCTTGAGGTGGTCGAAGTTTTACCCTCACCATTGGTAAACATTGGAACAAAATGCTCTGGCATCTCAGAGATCAGACCAATCATCTCTGTTTCAGAAAACAACCCAACACCTGGTGTTTTACATCCCTGCTATTCAACTAGCTAAACATTTGATGACATCTAGCAGACATTAGCACCCAGACACCTGTGGGCAATAGTGTGCTCCCTGGATACTATCAATATCAATTTTCTCAGTCCATATAGCTTCCCCTCTTTGTGGAGGCCTAGGAAGCATTGGTCAGATACAGAGTGGTCTTGAGGAAATAATGGTACATGATTGCCTGGTAGCCAGTCCCTCTGAGATGGTTGCATGTCATTTTATCAACTACAAAAATTATGGTAAACATATATTGTTGCCTTAATATCAGCTACAAAAAAATTCACATTTCTACACACCTTATGTAAAGCACTGTAGTGGCAGCAACAAAGATCTCAAAATGCTGCCAAGACAAAATAATTTAAAACAAAAATATAGAAAGCAAACGTGTTAGAAATGGGGTCTGTAGTTGGCAGAGGTATACACCCTTGTCCAAGTAGGGACCACAATCCTAGTCAGGGTAAATCACAACATAATCCAAAGTATCCTGTGCTCACCCTCTGGTAGCTTGGCACAGAGCAGTCAGGCTTGATGTAGATGGTAATGTGTAAAGTATTTGTGCAAACAAATCATACAGTAACACAGTGAAAGCACCACAAAAATACACCACACAGGTTTAGAAAAATACATAATGTTTATCTGAATAAAATAAGGTAAAAACGACAAAGATCCAAGAAGAACAAATTGAAATATCACTTTTAAAAGGTTTAAAAGAGGCTCAATCCTTAGAAATCAATAACTGTTTCTTTCTAACACACATTACCTGGGATGCATCAAAAATAATGAGGCACGGGGACTGCAGGAGAGGAGATTGTAAAGTCGGGAATCACGACACAAGCCACAGTAGCAATACTGTTTCACGTAGGTTTTAATCCATTTAGTGCCCCAACCACAGGCCTCCTAATCACAAACTCCAAACTGTCACTCTCATCGCTTCAAATCACATCCGCATCTCACACGTTCTGTTGCCATAGTAAATGATTCCATTCATGAATGGAATCATTTACCAAGAATACCACACATCTCCCTTTGACATCTAAACGAATACACACAACAAATATTAAAACATAAATAATTATACAATACATAATAAACATTAACAAAAGGCAATATAGCAAAACACTATAAGCAAGAAACAAAAACTAAATGAAGATTACTAATGACAGGAAACAGTATTTCCCACTTTAAACCATCAACAGCGAACCTTCTTTTGGATTTTCATTTACACCCATCAATCCAATATATAGGGGGTTATTCTAACTTTGGAGGAGTGTTAATCCGTCCCAAAAGTGACGGTAAAGTGACAGATATACCACCAGCCGTATTACGAGTTCCATAGGATATAATGGACTCGTAATACGGCTGGTGGTAAATCTGTCACTTTTCCGTCACTTTTGGGATGGATTAACACCTCCTCCAAAGTTAGAATAACCCCCATAATCTTTAAAATATTCAGGATCAAATTTCCTTCTATTGCTCTTTCTTTCTTCATGCACATCTCCTTCTCTCGTGGGCCTGCAACTTGACCCTCCTGATAGTTTATCCTCTATGTTTTCACTGTTTACAGATGAGTTTGGGGTTGTCTCCACCATCACTTTCAGGGGAACCACTCTTTTCAAATTCCATATTTTCCCATCAGATGTTTTTACTGCATTTCTAAAACATTTGACTACCACCAAAAGTTTTGGTATACTTTGACCAATTCTTACAACCAACTGGAGCCTTAATCTTTACTGCATCACCCACGTTCACTTCTACCTCACAAACCATCTTTCTTATATCAAAATCCTGTTTTCTTTTAATCATTGCATTTTCCTCTCTTCTCATCCAGTTCAGATCATCCACATTAAAACTATTCTTTACCCAATCCATCCATCCTGGGCACAACTTAGTATTGGGCACTCTTCTTCTGAAAAGGTTGAACTGTGATTTCCCAGTTGACATGTGTGGAGAAAAACGATAAGCCGTAATTCTTCTTAAAAGCTCTTTTTTCCAATCCATACAATTTACCCTTGCCAACTGTAGGCTTTCCTTTATATATCTATTGAATCTCTGCACAGCACCATTCATTTCAGGATGATAAATTGCAGATTTTTTGTGTATAATACCACAACTTTTCAAATAGTTTTTAAACTCTTTTGAACAAAATTGAGGTCCATTATTAGATGGTATAGATTTAGAAAAACCTTATTTTCTAAAAACATCTTCTAAAAATGTTTTCATACTTGAAGATTAAATATTCCGCACATTTTTAACCTCAACGATCTTGAATACAAATCCATTAACACAATTAGATACAGAGCAAAATGTTCGTTTTGCAAGGGTCCCACAATATCAATTACCACCTCATCCCATGGTTTATTTGGTAAACTTGTACAAGCCATAGGTACATTACAAGTTTTTAATATCTTGAACACTGTACACACTCTCAAACCACCCGTTCAATCTCCAGATCCATTCCACGCCACCAAAAACTTGCTCTTAAATTTTCTTTTGTTTTTACTATTCCAAGATGACCATCGTGAGCTTGATCTCAAAGAACATGGTGGAATTAATCTAGTTCCGCTCAATAACATTGACCTATCTATTGCCAGTTCCTTTTTTATGAAATTCCAGTTTTTCCTTAAACCACAAAAATTCCAATTTTTATTGTTTCCATAACCTTGATCAGTTCCGTATCATTCTCCAGAACACCTTTCCATTCTTTTACCTTTATGGCCCCAAACATAATTCACTCACATCATCATAAACTTCACACACATTCTCTTCCACCACAGGTGCATCAGCACTTCCTCCCGTTTTCTCAACCTCAACCAATTTTGATAAACAATCTGCAATCACATTCTATGCCCCAGGTACGTATACAACCTTGAAATTAAACTCTTGCAAACCAATAATCCATCTTCTTATTCTGGCAGATATGCAATTCAAACCTTTACTGTCAAAGACCTCCGCCAGAGGTTTATGACTCGACAGAACCACAAAATCTGTTCCCCAAATAAAATGACTGAATTTTCTTAGTGCCCAGAAAATGGCTAAAGAATCTCTTTCAATAGCAGAATAGTTATTCTCAACTTCCCCCAATGATTTTGATGCACACGCAATCAACATTTTCTTCCCATTACCTTCTTGCAAAAGTAATGCCCCTAAACCTTTTGCACTCGTTTCTGTGACCACAAAAGTCCATCTGCCAGGTTTAAATTCCTGTCGATATGACGCCTTTTCTAATTCTTCCTTTATTCCCACAAATTCTTTCTCACACTGCACATCCCAGCTAAATTCTTTCCCTTTATTTAGCAAACTTCTCATGTTTGCTGCTTTTTCTGCCAAATTCTTTATATATCTTCCATAATACTCCACCATCCCAAGAAAGGAACTCACCTCTTCCTTGGTTTGAGGAGCTACCAAATTCTTAATGGTGTTAACTAGGTCTGGTTTGGTTCTAACCCCATCACCTGAAATCTGATGCTCCAAATATTCAACTCCAGGCTCCCCAAAACGACATTTCTTCCTCTTGAGCTTGAGGCTTGCCCGACTTAAACATTCCAAACCCTTAATCACTCGATCCATATGTTCTTCCGCCGTGTCACCAAAAATCAAAACTTCATCCTGATAACATTTTACACCTTTCAAATCCTTCAACACCTTGCTCATTATACGATGAAATACTGACGCAGCTGAAACAAGTCCAAAAGGCATCCTTTTAAACTTGAACGGCCCAAATGGTGTTATAAAGGCATTAAGTTCTTGTGAATTTTCCTCCAATTCCACCTGGTGGTAGGCAGATGCTAAATCCAGAGTGGAGAAATATTTTGCCCCACCTATCACAGAGACAATCTCCTCTATGTTCGGAAGAGGAAACTTATCTACTACAATCTCCTTATTCAAAGCTCTAAGATCCACAAACAACCTGATATCACCATCACTCTTCTTCGCAACTACTATGGGAGCCAACCATTCTGTAGCTTCCACCTCTTCAGTCACCCCTGACAATTCAAGCCTCTTAAGTTCTGACACTACTGACTCTTGCAAAGCCAACGGACTCCTCCTCACTTTTGCCACTACAGGTATTGCATTTTCTTCTAATCTAATTTTGTGTTTGTATCCTTTGGGACAACCCAAAACATCTGAAAATACCTCTGGAAATGTTTCTGCAAGTTCATACTCGCAATCACCTATCTCCTGGACTTGCACTTGTGGCTGTGAATTCAGATTCAGTACCACACCCAACAATTTTTGATGTGTCCACCCCAAAAGTTCATCACCTTTACTTGAGACATAGATTTTTCCTACAATATGTCTTCCTTTTAATTCCAAATGTCCTTCAGAAAACCCTAACATCTTAATAGGTTGGCCTCCATAGCCTACTGGACATACATCCATATTTTCCAATTTCTTTTTTAAGATACGTATAGCTTCAAAACTTTGTTTCAAAATGATAGTCAAGTGTGAGCACGAATCAAAATGCATCAACAACTTGACCTCTTCCACGAGAACAATTTCACTCGGATGTTCACTTCTGCCTGCAAGCATGTCTATCTGGAAGATAATTTCTTGTGACACCTCCTTAACTTCTCTCATCAGATTATTTTGTCTACTTTTCTTTTTATTACAACACTTGAAAAAATGACCTTTCTTCCCACATCCACTGCAGATCACACCTAACGCCGAACAATTACTTGCATTCGGTTTATGTCCACTATTACCACACCTGGAACACTCACCCTTGAATTTAACCTGCTCATCTCTTCTTTTCCCACTCACTTCTTCCTTGGCTTTCACCTCACATACTACCTCTTCAATTTTCCTATTTTCACTCAACTCTTGATTTTTCACAACACTTAACTCCATGACACATTTTAACATATGTTCAACCCTGTTAGCCACCATAATGACCTCCTCCAATGGTGGCTCATCCTTCAACCACAATTCCTCTCTAATCTTGTCACTACTATACTTCAACACAAATTGAGCCCAAATTCTCTCAACCACCAAAGTTCCAAATTTGCACAAGGCAGCTAACTTTTTCAAACTTGTTATGTATTCCTCCACCGACTCATCTTTTCCCTGCTCTCTTTTCCCGAAATAATAAATTTCCATAATCGTACTCACCCTTGGCAGATAGTGTTTATCCAACTTCAATACACATATTTCAAATTCATTCAAATTTCTCACTTCTTCACTACACAAATCTGGTAAATTTGCCAACACCTCCTGCCGTCCCCCACCAAGACAATGTATTAATAGCACATGCTTCCTCTCCGCAATCAACGTAGGACCACACACTCTTGCATAGTGCATAAACATTTTCTTCTATTTAGCCCAACGATAAACTGGTTCCCCAGGGCTGCTCAGGAAGAATGGTGGAGGAGTCACATTCTGCATCTTAACTAATTTTCTACACAGCAATACTGAATATTAAAATGCAAATACCAAATGTATGTTTAGCAAAACAAAAACAAACAGTAACCCAAATAAATAAACCTATTAAAGAAAACACAGAAAAGGATGAAGTTGTCCATGAAAACACAGGAACATATATCATATAGTTCAAAGTTTCCACACAATGACAGGTGGAGGTGTGCCTGTCACCGTGTTCCGCTGTGATCCTCTCAATATTTTACTCCAGAAACAGCTTGTTAGAAGACCCAGATGCCAAGAAACTTCGTAGTGTACCAAAATAATTTTATTGTCAGCCCAAAACTCATTTCTTGTGTGCACTGCTCCTTTAAGACAAATCCTTTTCCTCCATCAAAGCGAGGAACGTGGGTGCCCCTTTATGGCCACCTGCCCCTTTAAATTTCTTCAGAGGAAGAATGGCAAAAATGCCATATGTACCTCTTCGCCTGTTCAAATTGGGTTAAAACACATTCAGCAAACGCTGAACAAAGATCTCCAGTTCGGGGTGAAATTGGTAAAACAGCTAACAGCGTCACCGTAATGACACGTCGTAAATCCTGCGTGTCAAATGCTGAAACGGTGATCTCGCCACATCGTAGAATCCATCAATGCTATGAGCACTGGGCTGATTCGACAAACAACGATCTCCTGCAGTGACACAAACACCGGAGGAAGATTAATCGCTGTTGAAGAAATTCCTTCCTCACAACGGTATGATCTTCTTATTAACGCCCACCGTCTCTCTGTTCCATGTTGAGGCGCTAGACATCTATGCACCACTCGTCGCCAATGTAAAGTCGGGAATCACAACACAAGCCACAATAGCAACACTGTTTCACGTGGGTTTTCATCCATATAGCGCCCCAACCATAGGCCTCCTAATCACAAACTCCAAACTGTCACTCTCATCGCTTCAAATCACAGAAGCGTCTTACACGTACTGTTGCCATAGGAAATGATTCCATTCACAACTGCATTCCTGGATCAATGACCACCAGATCCTCTCAGATTTCAAGGGCGGATTTAGGAAAGGGGTCAGTACAATTGACCAGGTCTTTAGATTTAAATTCCTTTGTTGGAAATACTTGAGGCTAAAAAGATACCACTTGTATGTTGCCTCTATTGATCGAAAGACTGCGTTCGACTTGGTCCCATGTGACTTGCTATGGAATGTTGTGGAACTTTACGACCTCGTCAGCGAACTGCTGAGGCTGATAAAGCATCTTCACGAGGGAACTTACACTTGGGTCCGAGGGACCAAAGGTGGTGATTTGACAGACAGACGCCATCCCCACTGAGAGAGGGGTTAGAACGGGGGGTTTCTTGTCCCCCCCCTTGTTTAGCCTCTATATCAATGGGGCAGTAAATCAGCTGATGCTGTGTAACCATGATGCCCCCTAGCTAGCAGGAGCACCAGTTCCGATCCTTATGTTTGCAGGTGACACTCTACTGATGTCAAGAACTCCACTTGTGAGAAAAGGGGCCTTGAAAGTAACACAGACAAAACCAGGTTTATGGTTTTAAATCCACACAAGACCTTCAGTGGGAAAATGACTATTGGTGGCCAACCTATAGAACAGGTTAGCCAATTTAACTACAGCACAAATCGAGAAGAGTGTCACTGTCCTTCAACAGTGGTCAGTGGCGATCACAAGGAAAATCAAAAACTCCATGGGAGGGCAAATTACACTAGCCATCACCATACATAAGACTGCATCAGTGACAACTGCAACTTATAGCGCTGAGTTCTGGGGCCATTGTAACTCTAAGAATTTGACCCTAGTTGAAAACAGGTTTATACATTTTTTGTTATACTTATCGACGAGCACACCGCTTATTCCTTTTAGATTTGACCTAGCGTTTAATCAGATCCACAATAAAATTGCCTTGAGACCGCTCATATATTGGGTGCGCCTTTGGTCTTCTGATCACTTGGCTCCCTACCAAGCAGCCGTAGCAGAGCTATTAGCTCTTGATGGTGTGGTGTCAATTCCTTGGTTCAAATATATTAGAGACATGTGCCATCATATTAGAATGGAGGCGGTGTGGAAAGCTCCTCGCGACTTAACAAAGGAGGTGACACCACGCATGAAGCGTTGCTACTGGGAGATGGTCTTGATGCAGATATGATCTAGCCAGGGACAAGATAGCAGGACAGTCCAATTTTTAATTCATAAATGTTCACCGAAGTTTGAAACTTACATGGACAATGTACAACCAGCTTACATTAAAAGTCTTTTTATTAAATTCAGAGTGGGGATCCTGCCACTGAGGTCCTTTATCTCAGGCTGGAACAAGAGCGATTCCACTCTGGGTTTTTGCCACTTTTGGCCAACGCAACCTGAGACCTAGGCCCATTTTGTATTTCTTTGCCCTAGATATTTGATCCCTAGGAGGAAGTGGATTATGCCCCTATGTAGACTTCTTGGAATAAGGAATTATAGAGAATCTCTCTGCATATTGATAAGCGATACAAGTGATAAGGTATTGTTTGCAGTAGCGAGGTATCTCAATGTGCTTGGGCAGTAACAGCCAGAGAGTCCTCATCTGATTGACTTGTAATCCTGTAAAGAAGTGTGGCTGACTATTGATTTGTTAAAATGCTATAGACTGACAGGCCATTAACTGTGTGACACTACAGATTGATCTTAATTTGTTTTATTCTTTTAAGATTTAATGTATATATGTATTTATTAATTTGCAAATGTCTTAGGGCTTTGGATTGCTTACCAATTGTGTGATATTTTAGACTACTTTCTAAGCTAAGTCTTATCTTTAATACTAACGTTCACATGTATTTATTCTCTTGAATGCTTTTATGGCTTTTAGCTGAAATAAAGAAATATTATAGTGATTCCATTCACAAACTGAATCATTTACCAAGAACACCACAGAGATGTGTGGAAAAATAAGGTGTTCTGTCGGATTTTCTGGTGCGGCACAGTTACGCATTGTTTGTTTCCTTGCTGCAAGGGTTTACATCGTTTTTCAGGCTTCCAGTCTTGGTTCCTTACTGTGATGCGGGGATATTTTGACGCTCAGGGACAATGTGCTGAAAATCCTTGACGCACTGGTAGAAGGAGTATGTGCTACGTCGATCCAGTAGGCAATGCGTAAAATTTTCTGTTGCAAGGCAGGCGCTGCATTGAAGTCGGTGCTGCATCGTTCTAGTTGCCGGTGCAACAATTTTCCAGCCACGATGCAGGCTGTGCGCTGATTTCTGCAGGCGGTGTGCCTATTTTTGACACTCAAGGATTTTCTTGAAGAGGTGAAGTCTTTATTGGTCCTGAGACTTCAGGAACGGGACGCAAGCCCAATCCAAGGCCTTGGAGAGCACTTCAGGGGGAAGGCGAAGCCCTTCTAGCAGAGACAAAGGCCAGCAGGGCAGCAAGGCAACAAGCAGAGCAGCAGTCCTTCTCATAAAATCAGTCCAGAGTCCTCTGGGCAGGTGTAGGTCCAGAAGTTTCTGATCTGGTGGGGTCAGAGACCCAGGGTATATACCCTATGATGCCTTTGAAGTGGGGGAAACTTCAAAGAGTGGTTTTGAAGTGCAAAAGTTCCCCTTTCAGCCCTGCCAGGATCCCTGTGGGGGGTTATCAGTCATTGCGTGAGGGCAAGCCACTGGTCTTTGAAATGTAAGTTCCTGCCCAGGAAGACCCATTCATTATGCAGATGAATGCAGATGTGACTGAGTGTTCTGTGTTTATGGTTGTCTGGGTGGAATGCACAAGAGGAGCTGTCAACCAGCACAGACCAGAGGTGGATTGGAGACAGGCTGTAAGGCACAGATGGCAGTAAGTGCAGAGAAATGCCCACTTTTTCAAAGTGGCATTTTAAAATAGTAATATTAGATCCAACTTCACCAGTAAGCAGGATTTTCTATTACCATTCTGGCAATGCTAAATATCTCATGGCTACTCCTTCCAGATCAGAAGCTACCACTTAAAAGTATATGAGGGCAGTTCTAATTGTAGTATATGAGAGGAGCAGGTCTTACAGTAGTGGGCAACAGTTTTTCACTATCAGGACATGCAAAACACATAAGTACATGTCCTGCCGTTTATTGACATAGCACCCTGCTCTATGGGTTACCTAGGGCCTACCTTACGGGAGACATATGTGGAAGAAGGGGAGTTTGAGGCTTGGCAAGTAGCTTTAAATGCCAAGTCGAAGTGGCAGTGAAACTGCACACACAGGCTTTGCAATGGCAGGACTGAGACATAGTAAAGGGGCTACTTGTGTGGGTGGCACAGTCAGAGCCGCAGGCCCACTAGTAGCATTTAATTTACAGGCCCTGGATACATGTAGTCCACTGTACTGGGTACTGACTGGTAAATTAAGTATGCCAGTTGGGTAGGAGCCCATGCTACCATGTTTAGGGGAGAGAGAATGTGCACATTAACACTGGAAAGCAGTGGTAAAGTGCGCAGAGTTCTAAAGCCAGCAAAAACATTGTCAGAAAAATGGAGGAGGCAGGCAAAAGTTGGGGGATGACCACCCTAAGGCTGTCAAGTGCAACAAAAAGAATTTAACTGAATAGCAACACCAAGAATATTGAAAAAAAGTTCAAAACAATATGTATATATGACACATAACGGTTTTGTTTCATACCAAAAATAAATAAGCGTAACTATAAATATTCATTGGACATTATCTAAAGAATATCTTAACTATAAAATACGTAAACACTGTGCATAACATTTACCGTTCAGGTGTAAACATAACACAAAACATACTAGGATATTAGAGAAAGCAGCCATTGTTTCATTAAACAGTCTCTCGATTAACTCCTTTGCTGCCAGGCCTTTCCCCCCTCAGGTGCCAGTTCTTTTTCTGGGTATTTGGGGCAGTTCGTGCTTAGGCCCTCATAACTTTTTGTCCACATAAGTTACCCACGCCAGATTTGCGTCCTTTTTTTCCAACATCTTAGGGATTTTCTAGGTACCCAGAATTTGTGGTTTTCCCTGGATGAGACCAAGAAATTGGCCAAAATACAGCCACAATTTTGTTTTTTGCCAAAAAGCTGGAAAAAAGTGCTGCAGAAGAAAGCATGTGGTGTTTTTCCCTGAAAATGGTATCAGCAAAGGGTGCTGTGCTACAATCACCATCTTCCCAGCCTTCAGGAACAGGCAGACTTGAATCAGAAAACCACATTTTTCAATACAATTTAGGCGTTTTACTGGAGCATACCCCATTTTTACTACTTTTTGTGCTTTTAGCCTCCTTCCAGTTAGTGAAAGAAATGAAACCAATGCTGGATCCCAGACAGCTAAACATTTCTGAAAAGTAGACAAAATTCAGAATTCAGCAAGGGCTGTAGATCCTACAAGTTTTCCACCAGAAAATAACAGCTGGGTTTGGTAGGTTTCTATAGATGACCGCCCACCTGGGACCAAAAACGCAGGTGCCCCCCCAAAAAAACAGGTAGTTTTGTAATAGACCATTTTGATGTGTCCACGTCCTTCTGTGATGTTCCAAACACTTAAATTGTGAAACGAAGTACACTTAGGTTATGTTAAAAAGACCCCTCACTCACCAACCAAGTTAGTGGCATGCTTCGTCATCAGGGTCCCACCTGAAACGCCTAGCATGCCACGGGTGTGCTTCAACACCTGATCACAGCGAAGCAGGTTTTTTCATTTTTACCACACGTACTGGTTGGATTTGGCACGAGGGTGAGTGATGGTTCAGTAGATCAAATTTTATTAACAAGAGATTTCACAAAAATGAAATGCACTGTCAATAACTGAAAGGCCAAAAAACTGAACCAGTCAACTGTCAAGGCGCCAACTGCTTTACAGTCCATTCACACACCTTTCATACATGACATGCACAAGACTATTCACGCCGCAGGCCCAGCACATTACAACACTCGCATCAACAGACAGTGCCATTGAAGGGGCCATCACTTTCATACGCCCACATACCTGACACAGCAATCACACCAGCTAATGGGAGTCTGTGGACTGGCGTTTGGCTAGCAGTGTGTTGCAGTGGCCAACAGCAAGCCACTATTTACACCGCAGCCAAGCGCCACTCCATGCACACCGCCAGCCAAGCGCCACTCCACTCACACCGCCAGCCAAGCGCCACTCCATGTACATCGCCATCACAAAGAAACCACTAATTATACATAAGTACAAAACTATAAACACAAACACAAAAGCTCTAACTAACTACATGAGAGTAATGCCAACCCTGAAACTGAACATATGAAAATATAAAATAGGCAGTTTATGTTCAAAGTAGTTCAGAAAAATTATTTTGGGTGTGGTAACTTGTGAAACAGCCGGCCACACACAGCCTAGGCTTTGAACGACAATCGGGGCAGTACATACGAGACTCCCTCCGGATACCTCTTTGGGCACAGGGAAAGTCTTTTTTGGGAGTGGGAGAAATTTGATCAGGAAAGTGGCGATCTTTCAATCTAGCCACATCCTCCACCACTGCTACTCTAGGAACTCTTGCATGTTCCGCCACAACAGGGCTCTCTATCACTGACTCCTGAAATGTAACAAATGTCATCCTTGACTCAGGGGAACAATCCATGAACACAATAAAAGTATTAAAAGTTGATAAATTAACCAAATGTATGGTCAACTTTTTATACCAAATGTAAGACCTAAAAATAGCAGTGTAAGGTTCATACCTCTGATCTACTCTATCAACACCACCCATGTGCTTATTGTAGTCTACAACACACATAGGTTTGAACACTTCAGCAACCAAACCCCAAACAGCAACAGGTGAAGTACTCTCATCATGGATGGTAGTTAGCATGTAGACATCCCTCCTGTCTGCAAATTTCAGAGCTAGCAGCTCATCATTCCGCAAGGCACTGCGTTGTCCCCTCTCAAGTTTTTTACAGAGAAGCGTCCTTGGATAGCCTTTCCGGTTAGAGCGGATTTTGCCACAAGCAACAATGTCCACTCAGAACAATTCCTTGAACTGCACTCCAGCGTAGAGGTTATCTACATACAAATGATGGCCTTTGTTAAACAGTTGTCTTCTAAGTTCCCACACAATTTTCTCACTAACTCCAAAAATGGACGGACAACCAGGGGGGGTCAATACTGGAATCCCTGCCAGTGTAGACCCAGAAATTATGGACATCCTCTATACTACTTTCAGACAGCATATACATTTTAATTCTATACTGTGCCCTCTTGCTAGAAATGTTCTGCCTGAAAACCAAACAACCCTTGAACAGGACCAAAGATTCGTCCACAGATACTTTTTCCCGTGGAACAAAGACCTCTGAAAACAGATCTGAAAAGTGATCAAGGATATGCCTATGCTTAAAAAGACGGTCATAATCAGGATGATGTCGTGGCAAGGCTAAAGCATTGTCCACAAAATGCAGCATCAGAAGAAAAAGCAAATACCGATTACGAGTCATGGTTGCAGGAAATATAGCCATTGCCATCATGGGGCTAGTAGACCAATAAGAAGCCTGTGATGGCTTCCTTATCAACCCCATCAAAAAAAAAGTCAGTCCCAAGAACTTTTTAATCTCTTCCAGATTTGTGGGAATCATCTGGGGAGCTCTAGCATGTGGCCTAAGTCTGGCAGCGTTGTCCCTCAAATACTGCTGCACATACAAATTAGTCTGCTCAACAATCTCTTCTAAAAATACTTCGTCCATAACAACTCAAAGAAATTAACACGCAAAAAGTTTTCTGTATTCACTCTACACCCTGGAAGACCAGTAAAGGCAGGCAACTCTGGCTGCTCCATGTTTATGGCAGCCCAGAATTCAGGTCTTCCAATGGGAAACCTTTCAGCCCCAGGCTGATGCACTATTGGCACATCAGTGTCCTCCTCTAAAACAGGCCCTTCATCTGCACTGAGAGTGGCTTCCTCATCAGAAGATTCCTCTAGGAGAGAACATTCACTGCCTGAATCTCTCTCTTCCTCCTCTGCCTCAGATGCACGGTCAGTCTCATAATCATGATCAGAAGACGACTCAAAAAGCATACCAACAACCTGCTGAGCGGTCAACCTGTGGCTAGCCATGGTCCTTTCTAAGAAAAGCAACTTGACAAATGCGCCAACAACAACCAGCATTGTCTAAAATAAGTAATAGACAAAGTGTGGCTTTATCACAAAGAATTATGTACTCAAAAACTATACTATCACTTGCCTGAAATAGCTAGACTCACCAGCAACTACTCTGCACAAACACAGCAGTCACCAGTGCTATCCCCCCCCAAACAAAAGAAAAGAATATTAGACATAAGACAACACACATATCATTGTGCACAAATCTAAGGACAATTTCACACACAATCCTGCATTTAGTACACCACTCAAAAAAGTCATTCATGCATTGCAACAATACTCCTTTGAGATAAATTGTTTTTTCTTACCTAAAACATGCAACTACACAAACTGGAGGTCAACCATTGCCAAAACTGCAACGAGTCACAGCAAAGGAAGCAAAAGCTCTGAACTAGAACAAAAAGGAGAAATAAACTGTTACAATCACAAATGCAAATACTTCTCCAGTTGACCGACAACTGCCACCAAACATTTAGAAATTTTCCCTGGTGCCTAGTTGTTTCTTCCCTGGGCAGACGGGCCTAAAAAAACTAAGCTGATATGCCCCCAAGGGGGACAGAAATGGTGAATAGTTGTGTGCCCCCTTTGGGGGGGAGCGACTCTTGCCCAAGGGGCTGCCACTCAAATACAAAAAAACTAAAAAAATCTCTGGCACCAAGGGGTGCAGAAAAGGCATAAATAACAATGCCCCCGCTTGTGGGGCGACCCTTGCCCCCGGGGCCACCCCCACACAAAAGACACACATAAAAGATCTCTGGTGCTAAGTGGTTTCTGCCCCCATTGGGGCAGATGGGCACAAACAAATAGGACGATCTGCCCTCAAGGGGGGCAGAACTGCCCAACAGTTCTACGTCCCCTTTCGGGGTGCAACCCTTGTCCAAAGGGCCGCCCCCACACAAAAAACAAAGAGCAAAAATCCCTGGAGTCACTGTGGCTTCTGCCCCCCTTGTGGGCAGATGGGCCTAAAAATAATAGGTCCATCTGCCCCCAAGGGGGCAGAACTGCCCAACAGTGCTGTGCCCCCTGTGGGGGGCAACCCTTGTAGAAGGGGCCTCCCCCACACAAAAAAAACCATAAACATTCCCTGGCATTCTTGTGGCTTTGGCCCCCCCTTGGGAGCAGATCGGACTACAAAAAATAGGCCTATCTGCCCCAAGGTGGGGCAGAAATGACGTGCCTTCTTTGGGGGGTGACCCTTGCCCAAGGGCCCACACAAAACACCCACACACGATCCCTGGCGCTAAGTGGTTTCTGCCCCCCTCGGGCAGACAGGCCTTGAAAAAATAGGCCGATCTGCCTGCCCAACAGTGCTGTGCCCCCCTTTGAGGGGGTGACTCTTGTCCAAGGGACTGCCCCCCACTCAAAAAAACAAACAAAAACAATCCCTGGAGTTCATGTGGCTTCTGCCCCATTGGGGGAAGATACGCCTAAAAATAATAGGCCAATCTGCCCCCAAGAGGGGCAGAAACGGTGATAAACAATATGCCTCGCTAAGGGGAGCAACCCTTGCTTAACGGGCCGCTCCCCAAGACATGAAATTGACTCAAAGTAAATCCTTGGTGTCTAGGGGGCATTCCTGCTGCCCGACCGCAGTGCGATCGGGCAGCAGGAATGCTGAAAGAGACATTGAGGGAAAGAAAATACCTTTTCTTTCCCCCAATGCCCCTTTCACAAACAATCCCCCTCTGCCACGGGAGAAAAGTACCTGTTTCCTCCTGCACGGGCTGGAAGCAAATGGCTTCCAGCTCGATGGTGGCTTCTAATGATGTCAGCACGCAATCACACGCTGACGTCATTAGATGGGGTGAAGGGGGGTGTCGAAGGAGAAGTAATTCCCCTTCCATCCCTGCCCAGGGGAGGGCGCTCCCACCGAGGGCTGGGTGCAGGACGAAATGGTTACATCCTCAGCACCCAAGCAGTACTGCCGAGGACGTAACCATTACGTCCAAGGCACCCAAGAGGTTAACTGAGCTTGTTTTCTTATCCTAACTACATTTAATGCTACACCTACTAGAGAAAACATTGCTGAGAAAATGTTTTCACCTGTGTCTCTCCATTGGAATTAGATGTGGATGTTACTCAGTTGTTTATTGTGATATATATATATATATATAGACACAGCTGGTGAGAAGTAAATCTTCTTTCCACAAATATGATACATATTTGGTAACTCTTTATTTCATTGTAGAGCATACATTGTTGTGGCATGTTAAAAGTGTGGTTGTAGTTACTGTAACATACATTTTGGGTTCTCACTGGGCTATATAAGCATCTCTGCCCTTTCACACCATAGATTAAAAGTTGGATTATTTAATAGTGCAGCATTTTTGCTCAAAAAGTAGGTTCATTACGGAACTTTTATTTTTACTATTTATATTATAGAAGTGCAGTGGGCATAACAAACAAATACAAAAAGAATGAAATACAGATCTAAAACGTGCTACAGATACACAATGAATAAGTAAGCCCCTACGTCCTGGGAGTTGATGTAACTAACAATAAGCCCTTTACACGGCATGATATGTCAAAAAGTGACCAGTGAGGATATCAAAGGAGTCCCTAAGATCTTCAAATAGAGAATTAGACCATATACATAGAGATTCTCCACCCGTGTCAAACCTGCGTCTTGTCACTCTAGGGCCTGTGGTGCCATATAACATTCTGGAGTGCCGCCAACTGCCACAAAGGAGTTAATGGAAAATATGCCAGTGTTGCAGGTTTGCATTAGCATACCGCAGCCAACAGTAGTGTGCAGCCTGCATCAGTCGCGTCTGGTGGTGGGGACACTGTCCCAATGAGGTGAGCCAGGTATAAACTAGCGCCCCACCCAGCAACCTGCCTATCACCGCCTGCTCTGAGCAGGGGGCCATACCCAGCCAACGAACCGGCCACTGTGGCTGCACCGTGGCATAATACAACTCGTAATTAGTGGCCCCAAGTCCCTCTTCCTGCGTAGATCTGAAAAGATGCAAAGTGCCATGCGGTGCCTACCGGAACCCCATATCAATTTCATGAGGAGCTTCCTTAGGTCAATGAAGAAGCAAGTGGGGAGCCTACGGGGCAATGCTGCAAAAAATTACAATAGGCGAGGAAGGTTAATCATCTTGGATATTGCCACCCTGTCCATCAGGGACAGGGGTAGTGATATCCAGAAGAGCAAGGATCCACTTATTTCAATCAAGTTTCTCTGCATCATTGTGGTACTCCCTGATACCCAGGTACTCAAGTGTTGTGAAATGCCACACCAAACTGGACTGGGGCAACCCCCCTTGTCTTGGTCCAAAATGTGGTATAGAGAGAACATTCATGATTTGGGCCAGTTAACTTGAAGGCACAAGATCACTCCAAAATCCTCAAGGCTGTCCATGAGACCCAGAGAGAGGATCCAATGTCCTCTAAGTACACAAGGGGATCATCAGCATATAGAGAGATCACATGGTCTGTTGCAGGTGACTGTATGCCCCACATGCGTTCACGCAGGCATAGTGCAAAGGCCAGCAGCTCCATGGCTAAGGTAAAAATCATGGGCAATAAAGGACAACCAGTTGAGTACCACTTTGTATGTCAAAGCTAGTGGATATCAGTTGTCCTGTCTTGACCTGTGCTACTGTGTGATCATACAACGTTTTGAGCCCGGTCAAATAACCCTGGTCAAAGTGCATTGACTCCAGGGCTATAAGCAAGTATACCTACCCTAGGGTGTCAAAGGCCTTATCAATGTCAAGTGAGACTGCCACTCGGACACTGGGGCCAACTTTGCTATTGTCCATCAGACCAAAGATGTGACGAATATTAAGAAAAGTGAATTGGCCTGGGATGAACCTATTTTGGTCTGCATGTATGAGGTGTGTGATGGTGGGCAACAGCTGGTTCGTTAAGGCCCTGCCCAGTTTTTAATAGTCAAGATTCAAAAGGAACAGTGGACGATATTACCTTACGTCCAGGGAGCCTCGGCCCAGTTTGGGAAGCACCACTAAAAGTGCTTCCCTCAGAGTAACCAGTAGTGTACCTGTGCCCCATGTCTTGTTATAGATCTCCAAGAGTTGAGGGACCAACAAGGCTGAGAAGAAGCCCATCTGTACCTGGGGTCTTGTCACAGGAGGTTTGTGTGATGGCTAACTGAATCTCCTCTATCTGAGGGAGGCATCAAGTTATGCTTGTTGAAGTAGAACTAGTTAGGGTAGGGTAGTATCAGCAAAAATGTCCATGGGGCATCCACAGATAGGGCAGAGGTCGCTGAGTACAAACACGGCAATAAGCTAGAAAGGCATCATTGATTTCCAAGTGTTTGCTAACAATAGGCCCGTCATCTAGTCAAAATGCTTGAATCAGAGTGTGAGGGGTCATCTCTGAGCAGCCACACCAAGAATCATTCCTACTGATTGTCCTCAGCATGTAGCCAGGACAACTGGTATTTATAGTCTAATTTCAGAAGGCGTGCCTCGATATCCTGTCTGTAACTGGTGAAGTCCATCACCTCAGCATGATTTTGCAACGGTTGCACCCAAGTTATATTAGTTCTTCTTCCCTTGCCTTAAGCTCCCTGTGGAGTGTCTGGTGCACTCCGCAGGTTGTGGCAATGCAGTAGCCCCAGACAACCACTTTGTTGCCCAGTGTGAGGCAGTCCCCACAACTAATGGGAAATATTGTGTGATATGTGTCGCCAGCTCATCCCGGAAAGGGACATCATGAAGCTCATCCATTTGCAGCCGTAATGTGGCAATACAGGGACGAGCCCTCCCACATTGCACAATAAGTAAGAGTGGGCAGGGATCACACAACATGTGATGGAGGCGCCAAACATCATGAAAACTACCAGTGTTTAGCCATTCCTAAAAGTGCTGGGATACCATGTGACAGCCGGCACCCAGCAATGGTGGGGTAAAACAGTCCCGGATAATGTCCGGGACACAGTTAAAGTCCCCTTCCCAGATTGCAGGGGTGTGAGGGTCTCAAAGAAGATCCGCTGTGAGGCCACCCAAAAACAGCAGGTGTCCTGCATTCATAGCATAGATAGCCAGCAATGCGAGAGATGTGCTGTCTGGGTGGCCCACCAACACCACATATAGTCCCTCTGAGTCCACCGTGTGCGTTGACATTGCAAATAGAACCTCAGGTGTGATCCAGATCAGGCCCCATCACCCAGCATACGCCGATGACATTTTCCCATATACTTGGTGTGGGAAATTGGTTGATTGGGATGTGAGCCCTGATCAAGCAACAGCCACAATTCCTTGCAAGGTGAGCCACAAAAAAGTCACTAATTTACCCTGTGTTTAACCCTGGGTAGCTTAGCACAAAAAGCAGTCAGGCTAAATTTAGAGGCAATGTGTTAAGTATTTGTGCAGCACAGAAAGAGCTACACAGTGAAAACACAATACAATAAAGCCCATATTTATACTTTTTTAGCGCTGCGTTTGCGTCATTTTTTGACACAAAAGCGGCGCAAACTTTCAAAATACACTTGTATTTTGTACGTTTGCACCGCTTTTGCGTTAAAAGGTGGCGCAAACGCGGCACTAAAAAAGTATAAATATGGACCTAAAAATCTCAACCCAATTTAGAAAAATAGAGAATAATTTAATAAATAATTATTATTTGACCCCAAAGCCATCAAATTCCAATTAGTAGAACCAGAGTTATGATTTCTTTTTAAGTTTAAGGTTAAAAATAGCTAATTTTCAGTTTTAGAAAATGGCCACCTGGGCACCTTTAGCACCACAACTAAGGGCCCAGGAGTAGATGGAGATCTCTTGCAGGTGCAACACTCACTCAGGCTGGGCCCAGGTGCAGGTTCATCATTGTGGGAACCTGTTATGTCCCAGTGGCTCTGAAGAGGGGGCCAGCTAAACTAGCCCTTGGAGTCACTTCTGAAGTCCTGAGTGCAGGTGAAAATACAGGGCTCCACAGCAGGCTGGCCTCTAAAGGTTCAATGCAGACTCCAGGAAGCAAGGCAGTCCTTCCATGTACAGCAGAGGGCACAGCAGATCACAGCAGCAGACAGTCCTGGGAGAGTCCTTCCGCAGGTCCATTAGAAAACTGAGGAGTAGGCCTGAGAACCCTATTTTTAAACCCTGGTGCCCTGCTACTAGAAGTTGGGAGAGGTTTCCAGAAAGGTTCTCTGAAGTTCCATGAGTTTCCTGCCTCACCTGCCCTGGCTCCCAGCTGGCTGCACTGACAATACAGGGACGTTAAGCCTATTGTGTAGTAGCAGAGCTCATACTATTCAGGTGTAAGTGGGACTGTGCTTAGCTCTATCCCCATCAAGTGAGGTAGTGGCCCATTCAGGCTCTGCTAATCCTAGCATTGTGTGACTGTCTGGGAGGAATTCACAAAGTCCTAACTGTCAGTTACACCCAGTCATGTCACCTAAGGCAGGCTACAGGCACAGAGGGCTTTGTACAGGAAAATGTCAACTTTCTAAAAGTAGCATTTTCAAACTTACTTGTAATGATAAATCGGACTTAACCATTAAAGAGGGTTTAGCATTACAAGTTCATAGATACCAAACATGAGAGATCTACTTTCTCGGGTTTAGGAATCACAGCTTATTAAATATAATAAGGAAGCCCCAATGTCATCGTATGAGAGATATAGGCCACACAGTAGTGAAAACATGAGTTTAGTGAAAACTAAAAAGTACATATCCTACCTTTTAATTACACAGCACCCTGCCATATGGCTACCTAGGGACTACTTTTGGAGTGATTTATATGTAATAAAAGTGGAGTTTAAGGCTTGGTAAGGGGTTTTAAATGGCAAGTCCGCACAGCATTGGGACTCTGCCTTCAGGCTCTAATGAGAGGCCTGGGACAAGCTGTAAGGTTCTACTTAAGTGGGTGGCACAATAAGTGCCCTCTGGTAGCATTTAAGTTCCATACAGGCCCTGTGTATATGTTATACCACTCAGAAAGGGACTTGTATGTAAATTAAATGCCAATCAGGTATATGCCAATCAAACCATGTTTTAGGGAGTGAGCACATGCACTTTAGCACTGGCTAGCAGTAGTAAAGTGCACAGAGTCCTAAGGCCATCAAGCACATCTGCTGCCCCCACCTGGGCCCGCTGCCTGATGAGTTGATCACTAGAAGTGTGGATCTATTGTCTCCATTGGTGTTGCCGTTTCAATCTCAGGGTCTGCCGACCCACCGACAACTGGGCTTCTGATGGTAACAATGCCATCCCCTTCACGTGTAGCCACATCCAGTTGTCCTCTGGAGATGAGAATGAATCAGGTGTCCTCACCCTTGATGACTTGGAGCCTTGCCAGGAATAGTATTGTGTATTGCAGTCCTAGGTTGCAGAGTTGGCATTTAACTGCTGCATCAAAATAGCATCATTGCTGCACTTCCATAGTGTAGTTGAGGTAGGCAGTGTCGGTGGCACCTTCAAACTGTAGAGGTCCTTTAAAGCGGAAGAGTTGAATGATCAGATTGTGATCCCTGATGTTCAAGAGGAGTGCTGCAGTGGGGCATGGTGGGGCTCCCGATATTGGAGGGTGACCCAGCATGCGGTAAGCATGTTCAATAGAGAGGAATTCAGGTATATTGCTTACCAGGACCATCGACTCCAGCCATTGCTCTAGGAAAAGTTCAACACTACACCCCTCGTGCACTCTGGGAACCCCAAGAAATGAATATTGTTCTGAGGTGATTGTCCCTCATTCTCCTCCGCCTCCACTGCAAGGTAGGGATGTCCACACGCAGATCACAGAGTTGAGATATTAGCTCCTGCACTGCGGGGCACATCAAAGTCAGTGTAGATTCTGCTTCATCAACCCTTTCCACCAACTTCTGGTGGTCAGTGCAGAGCATGTCTTCCTCAATGGACACCACATCTATCTTCGACTCAAGGATAGTCTTTGTGTCCAGAGTGACCAGGAATATCTTTTGAATTGCCACAAGTGTTTATCCAGTGTGGCTTCCAAGTGGTGTAGGGTGTCTGTCCTAGGCATTGGCTCAGCATCCCGGGTTGCCGGATCTGGTACATACTGAGGTTGGTCATCCTGGTGGATTTGGGTTTCACCTCTGTCACCTGCGAAGGGGTTGGGTTCTGTCCAACGGGTACCTGCCACGTGCAACTGCGCAGTGTCATCATGTTCATTGCAACCATGTGTCCCCTGTCCAAGTGGTTGTGCTGGTCACAAAATACCAGAATGTCTTGGTCTGGTGTGGGCCAGATACGCCATCCACATGGTACCCTGTGGGTAGGTGTGTCGTAAGGGGCCTCCCTATAGCGCCCTCATGTGCAGTTGTAGTGTAGAGATAGTAGGATATTCCATTCGTAGCAACCCCTATGGCTGGGTCTGAGGCAATGTACCTGAAATACAGTGATTCCCTCACGGAGCCCTGAATGTCCAACTCAGGGTCTGAGCCTTAGGACTAACACTGGACCCCCATCACAATCATGCTCCGCAGCGCACCACAAGCCCAAGGGTGTAAAATCACAGGTTCATTCTGTATTCCGAGCCAGGTATTAAGCTGCATATAATAGTCTTCTGTTATTTATGTGTATTATTATGCAGGTGAGGCTTCTGTGATTGGGGGAGTACTGTCTTCCCACCCCCAGCAGTCAAGCAGTGTCCTGTGCCGGTAGCCGTGAGCTGATGCCTAGAGGCACAGCCTCAGAAGATGAGGTCTGCTATCCTGTATGGAGGAACAAAGGGTGCCACGGCCTGACTGGCTGCCAAAGGTCTCTGTGGAGAACAACCCTCACAGGTGGCTCCAGGTAGTATCCAGTGCTCCTGGTTCCACTGCCAAGAAGAGATGACTGCACCCGGTCGCCCGCAAATGTCAATGCACAATAGGGCTCCTCCAACACTCTGGCGGAGTCGCAGGTTTCACTTGGCAGCCAATAGCGTTGCCATTTTGATGTGGGGTAGCAGCGATACCGGCTCCAGCCATGCTCCACTGTGCTGAGAAAAAATCTCCCTGCCCCCCTAACTGAGCAGAGGCCTTGGGGGTGCATCAGTAAGGTCTCATTAGGGGCCTCGGAGGCCTTTCCCAGGCATGATGTTACATGATGCACCGTGGGCCAGGCTGGAGCTCTCATTCAAGCGACTGCTCTGGCCCCCATCTTGGCCACACCCATCATTATGGAACCTCACCATCTTCTTTTAAATATAGAAGTATCGCCTAATATCATTTTTATGCGCAGCTCAAAATTATTTTTCCCTGTTAGACATCATGCATTTTACATTTAGTTTCCCTTGTTTTCTCATCTAACCGTTTACATTTTGGGCTCTCTGTGAAATGTCTCAGGTGTTTTTCTGTGAGCAAAGAAGGATAAATAGCACATGATAGTGGAAAGGAAAGGGTCTTAGCACATATGTAACTATTTGTGGCATTAAAACCATTTTAATGAGTGAGACTCTCTCCATCAAGGAGAGTTGGAGCCAAAGCCATTGATTAACATGCTCTCAAAGCTGTTCCAGTACCAACACAAAATTGCTTCTAATCAGCTCAGGGACATTGTGAGTAACAAACGCGTCCAAGTATTTGAGGTCGGTAGGGAAAACCATAAAAGGGAAGGCCTCCAATTTGTCTCAGCTTAGCCATAAACCCAAGAGGGCTCCAAATCGCATGGCATCCTTATTGAATGAGGACAAATTTTCATCTAGCTTTTTATGATACAATACCATGTCATCCACAAAAAAAAGAGATGACAAGAGATTTACCTCCTAATTGTAGACCTTGGGCACAGTGAAAGTCTCTTACAAAAGACTAGTGGGTCAACAGCTAAGGTGAAAATCAGCAGTGACGGCGGGCACCTCTATGGAGTCCCCTGCTTATTATGATCTGCCCTGGGTAATTCCCATGTATTTTGATCCTTTTTCTTAGTGTGCTATAGAAGATAAATTGATTTCATAAAATGGGAGCCCTGGTCAAAGCTCTGGAGAAGCTCCATCATAAATGGCCGTTCCAGTGTATCAAAGGCCTTTTTGGCATCTACACATACCACCACAGATTGGAGCTCCAAATCAGTCCTGTGCAAAACAGCCATCAATGCATGTAAATTAACCCCTTCATTGCCAGGCCTCCCTCCCTTTTGTGCTAAGCCTTTTCTTGGTTATCTGAGATAGGTATCCATACCAAATGTGTGTCCTTTTTTCCAACTTACTGGGGATTTTAAAAGTACCCAGGTTTTGTGGATTTCTCTAAAGGGGACAGAGAAATTAACCAATATGACAGCTAAATGTTGTTTTTTGGGGGGAAGAATAGAGAAAAAGTTGTATAGACGAAAGTGTCTGTTTTTGTACCTGAAAATGGCATCAATGAAGAGTTTGTGGTGCTGAAAGCACCATCTTCCCAGCTTTCAGGAACAGGCAAACTTGAATCAGAAATCCAAAATGTTCAAAACAGTTTTGGCATTTTACTGTGACATAGCCCACCTTTCCTATTTTTTTGTGTGCTTTAAACCTCCTTCCAGTTAGAGGTAGACATCGGTGTGACACCAGAGGTGGATCCCAGAAAGCTATACATTTCTAAAAAACAAAAAATTAGACACATTTCTAAATTCAGCAAGGGGTCATTTGTGTGGATCCTTCAAGGGCTTCCTATAGAAAGCAACAGTTGAAATAAAAAAAAAAATTGAAATTGAGTTGATAAATACAGCCATTTGGGTCTATGTTTTCATTCCTAACTTCTAACTGTGGCAGATTTTCAAAATCAATATACTATTACATCCGCTGGACACTTATGGTTGTGGGGATAAATAGGACTTGTAGGTTCACAAAGAACACAAGGTACCCTGAGCCAATAACTGAGCTGCACCTTGCAATGTTTTTTTTCATTGTGTACCGTGTATACAGTTATTCAATTGGTAAAATATAGGCATCAAGAAAACCTATGCACTTCTGAAATGGGCACAAGATATGGAGTTTAGAAGCAGTGGTTATTTGCACATCTCTGAACTTGTGGTTACCTATACTGGCATTTGAATTAGAGGGCATTTCTCAAAATGACTTCTTTCTTACACACAGACTGACATTTGGAAGGCGTAAATGCAGAGAAAAACAATTGGTAATAACACTTGTTCTCCTAAGTCTTCTGATAATAATCGTACCTTACTTGTGGGGGTTGGTCTAGTGCCCGCAACAAGAAAATGCACAAAACGCAAAGTGGACACGTCACATTTTTCCGCTGAAAACCAACCCTTTTTTTGCAATGTGCGTAGCGGTGGATTTTGGGCCCTAGCTCAGCCGGCACACAGGGAAACCTAGCAAATATGTACATTTTTGAAAACTAGATACGGAGGGGTATTGAGAGTGGGCTGACTTGCATGGCTCTCAGCATGTTTTTTTTTTACCCAGAATCCCTTGCAAACCTTAAACTTTGACAAAAAAAACACATTTTCCTCACATTTCTGTGATGGAAACTTCTGGAATCTGTGGGGAGTCACAAAATTCTGGACACCCTACATTCTCCCACGTTTCCAGATAAAAACGGAACCTCACTTGTGTTGGTAAGCCTAGTGACCGTGACAGGAAACAGCCCAAAATCATTATCTTTCTGCATAGCATTTTTCTTCTGAAAACTGAGCCTTTTTTCCAATGTGGGTAATGCTAGATTTTGGCCCCTAGCTCAGTTGGCACCTATAGAAACCTAGCCAACCTCTAAATTTTTGAAAACTAGACACCTTGGAGTATCTAAAGAGAGATGGCTTGCATGACTCTGACCACGTTTTATACCCAGAATTCCTTGCAAACCTCAAACTTTGACTAAAAAACACATTTTCCTCACATTTCTGTAATGGAAAGTTCTGGAATGTTCAGGGAGCCACAAACTTCCATTCCCCCAAGTCACTCAATATAAATGGTACCTCACTTGTGTGGGTAGGCCTAGTGCCTGCAACAGGAAACAGTCAAAAATGCAACATGGATTCATTGCATTTTCCCACCGAGAAACAATGTGGTTTTTGCAATGTGGGCAGCTGTGGATTTTGGGCCCCAGCAAACCTAACAAACCAGCACATATTTGAAAACTAAACACCCAAGGGAGTCCAGGGTAGGGTGGCTGACGTGGCTCTCATCAGGTTTTTTTTACCCAGAATCCCCTGCAAATCTCAAACTGTGCCTAAACAACATATGTTCCTTGCATTTCTGCCCGGAAAAGTCCTGGAATCTGCAGTGAGCTACAAATATCCTACTACTCAGTGTTCTCCCAGTTCTCCTGATAAAAATGCTACCTCACTTGTGTGGGTGGGCCAAGTGCCTGCGACAGGGGTGCCAAAAACGTGTTGAGATTGAGGGGGAATATTTTTAATACGTTTTTAGGCTGAATCTGCTTTGAGCTCCCAGTTGAGGGAAACACTGGATGGTAATAAATTGATGGTTTATTTCTGTTTCTGGATGAATATGGCAAAGAAATGCAAGGAAAATGTTTGATTGTAGTCACGTTTTGAGATTTGCAAGGCATTGTGGGTGGGTAAACTTGTTGGGATCAACAAGATGCACATCACCCTGTGCTCCCCTGGGTGTCTAGTTTACAAACATATCTGGAGTTGGTAGATTTTCCGTAGAGACAATGTACACATTGGCAGAGAAAGGCAGAAAAGACAAATATTGCTGCACAATCAGTTATTCCTCAAGTGCACACACATACAGGTTGGATTTGGCATGAAGGTGAGTGAAAGGTTCAAAATGCATATTATATTAACAAGAGATTTCACAAAAATGAAATACTCTGTTAATAATTGAAAGTTAAAAAAGCTGAACAAATGAAGTAGCTTGTGAGCTGTAAAGCCCAGACAATGCACCAACCACTTTACAGGCCATTCACACACCTTTCATACGTGACACACACTAGACCATTCACAGTGCCAGCCATGGCCCAGCACATTACCACACTCACATCAACAGACAATGTAGAGACAAAGTACACCCTAGCAGAGAAAGACAGAAATGACAAATATTACTTCACAACAATCGACTCCTCAAGTATACACACATACTTGGTTGGATTTGCCAAGAAGGTGAGTGAAGGTTCAGAACGTAATATTTTGTTAACAAGAGATTTCAAAAAAATGAAATTCACTGTTATTAAATGAAAGATAAAAACTGAACCAATGAGTCACAGCTTGTGAGCTGTAAAGCCACGATAAGGCACCAACAGCATTACAGGCCATTCACACACCTTTCATATGTGACACACACAAGACTATTCAGACCACCAGCCCAGCACATTACAACACTCACATCAACAGACAGAGCCATTCAAGGGCCCACCATTTTCATTCGCCCACATTGCTGACACTGCAATCACACTGGGTGCCGGCTTACAGAGTGTGTGGACTGGCATTTGGCCAGCAGTGTGTGTAGTGATCAGCAGCAAGCCACCACTCACAACACCAGCCAAATACGAGCTCACACAATCCACCAGCCAAGCACCAGTCCATGCACTCCGCCATAAAAACACCAGTCCACGCAAACCACCATCACATTTTATTCACAATAAAGAAAACACAAACCAATTGGAATTCAATACAAAACGAGAACTACAAACACAACAGTTTTAACTCATGTCAACAGTGAAATCTGAACAAAAAATATAAAATAATACAAACCAGTCAGTTTAATTCTACACTCACAGTTTTCCCCCAAAACCTATGTTGCGTGTGACACAAATAAAACATGTGGGCACATAGCCCAGGTAAAGAAGGACACTCGGGCAGTACATAAGACTCTCCTTCTCCCTATCTCTCCGCATACAGACTCTACGGGCCATATTTATACTTTTTGACGCAAAACTGTGCCAACGCAGTTTTGCCTAAAAAATTTTACCACCGGCTAACGCCATTTCTTTGCGCCGTACAGGCTTCAAATTTATACTCTGATGCAAGGCGGCGCAAACCACAGATGTGAGTCATTTATTTTACTCAAACCAATGCGTCACATCGTAAAGAAAAATGACATTAATGCAGCAAAAATGACAGTGAGACGGTTTACGACATCGCAAACTGGAAACACGCCGTTTTTTGAAGCAATTACGTCAAAAAGCAGCGCAAACACAGCAAAATACTCTAAGGAGAGCCAAAATGGATCCCAGATGCTTGCACAGACCCCAGGAAGATGACAACAGACCAGGAACCAGCCAGGAGGACCCACACAAGATCCAGGACACGGAGAAGAAGAAAAGAAAGTGTCGCTTCAGTGCAGAGGAGCAAGAAATTCTGGTGAAAGAGGTGACGGAACACCAGCACCAACTGTTTGTCACCTCAAAGTTGCCAATTAGTACAAGAGAGGCAATATGGCAACACATTTTTGACAAGATCAACAGTGTGGCAGAAGTACTGAGAACAGTCATTGAGTGTAAGAAACGTTGGCATGACTGCAAGCACAGGATCAAGGAAAAGATGGCCAGGAACAGAAAGGCAGCACTGCAGACTGGAGGTGGGAGTCCCGCACCGCAGGAGGCCCTGGACCACATCGAGGAGATGGTGGCAGCTGTCATCCCTGAGGAGATCGTCACAGGGACTCAAGGACAGGACAGCGCAGACTACCAGGAGACAACACAGATGCAGCGTAAGTCGCATGGGGAACTAAAATACCTAATTGTTAACTGCACCTGGGGGGACATACCTACTACACAATGCATGGAAGTCATGATAATCAGGGAGTGGCATGATTAAAGGGGCACGGTACAGGGGCATGGCCGTTCAGAGGAAACCTGGGGCACAGTACTACCCTACACCAACAACCTATGCATGGGGGTATGCTGCCATGCCAATGATGTTTGAAAGGTAAAGCCAGGCCAGGAGGGTAGGGTACAACGTAAAACTGGCATGCTGTCAACCGTCAGTCAGTATGCTCCCTACATGAACTAGGGCCCAATTAACAACCTAAGGCCATATCTGCAAGTGTAATTTAACATCGACAACAGTTGCCATTACCACCTCTGTTGTGTGCGCAGGTCAAGTAGCTAATGACAGTAACGTCCCCATGGATCGAACACACCGAAATGAGAGTGTTCAGGATGACAATGTTATTTATACCCTGAAATCAATACAAATGTTCCAATCCGGTCAAATGTGATTGTCCATAGTTGCTACAAACATCAGTCATTGTCATAAACATTGTGAGGTACACAGCACTAATGTCATACCCATGCTGCATATGTCAAGGTCCACCCTATGCCTGGGTCTCAATAGCTCCAATGACACCATGCAACATCCCAAATGTCATACTGCTCAGACAACAGCATTGAGGGGGAGGACATATGTAACTGGTTGCAGAAATACACCCGCACAGTCAGAGGAGGAAATGGAACACTGCCAGGACCATCAGTAGAATCCAATGTAGCACACATTTCCCAACATCAGCAGTACACACTACCAGTGCTGACATCCGTATCGTGCCATGCCAATGCTATACATAGTATATGCTAGGTCTCAGCAACATATAGGTGGATGTGAAATATCAGCGACTGGGGCAGTTCCAGGATGTTAAGTGTGGTGCAAGTGCCATCAGAACACCCACAGCCAGTGAAAGGCCTCACCATGAGAATGGAAGTAGATGGAGGGTTGAGTTGGACAAGAAGGTGGCAATTCACAATTTGGCCACAACCAACACATAGAGGATGTAATGCTGACAAGTCCACAAACTGACCACAATACATGTGACATGCAGGTGGGGCATAGGCCCGGGAGAATGCTAATATGAAAGACAGGAACAATGAACAGGAACCAAGATCACAATGTGAAAATAATAGGAAGTCAGGCCTGTCACAATACAAATCCCACAACACAGACACACTAATTGTACCATATTTCATTGCAGAGGACGATGGCTCTCCTGCGGATGTGCCTGTCCAGGACTACCCTGATGACATGGATGACGAGCTGACAAACATCAGCCAGCAGACCCTCCAAGATGTCCTTTGAACCCTCCAGACCCCACCTTCAGTCACAAGGAGGAGCACAGAACTAGCAGCCATCACAGAGCACCCACCCACCACCCCAATTGTACGACCTGCTAGCTCCAACACAGCTGAGGACTCTGACGACACTGGCACCAGCTTTGAGAGAACTGTATTTGGAGTACAGCGGGAGCTGGCCAAGGAGGTGCGGGTGGGGATGGAAAATATGGCGGCCAGCCTAGAGGGGGTGCGTTTGCACATGATGTCAACTGCAGAACAGGCAGCAGCCATGCAAGGGCGGGCAACAATCTTGCAGGAACTCAGGAACTCAGCACAGCTGTAAGAGAGTTGACACAACACCTACAACAACTATCCTGTCAACGCGTGCACAAATGCAATATTGAACCCCTCAGGGCAAACCTGGCTGCCTACCACAGTGATGTGGCTGCTATTCTTAAGAACCAGAAGCTCCTCCTTGCTGCAGTACTGCCCTTAATAGTCCCACAGTTGGCAGCTACCGGGATGTCTGATTCCACGTCTTCAAACACTGAGGTGTGTGTTGCCCCTTCACAACCACCACCACCACGGCCAGAGGAGACAACACACACATCATAAGATGAAGACGTGGAACAGATCACCTTCACCCGTAAGAGTACCCAGTAGCACTAGTGCCTGCCACATGGCCACCTATTGCCAAGGTCTTGTGCTTTGTAAAATGCCAGTCTTGCAACAACTGTACTCAAGCATTTTTCTTCAGCCCACTGTTTATCTTGTCACCCTGCCCTGTGATTGTCTCTCACTAACTCATTGGCAAAACCTGTCCCTCTGCACTGTCTGACACTTCACCCCAGTTATGTCCAATGACATTTCCTTTTGCACTTGGGTCGGATCACAATGGAAGGTGTCACACTAATGGACTCACAATCATGGACAATGTACAAATAGCACTACAGCACTTTCTAATAAATAGCACTTACACAACAACTTTGTCTCTGTGTAATGTGACACATCAACCGTGAGGTAGATCAGTGATGGTTACCTCAGGTCAATAATTATAGATTGTCAATACACCTGACCTGAAAGAATGTTGGCTGATAACTATGCAACCCCACCCTTGACCCTAGGGGTACCCAAAATCACTCTTCCCTTGACGCAATTGATTGACAATTGGAGGGCTCCTAAATGATAGTTGATGAGAGTGCATACACTTTTGGAATCACCCATAGGGTCTGATGAGCTAGTTAGCTTTCCACATCTTACAGTAGACACGGTCATAACTGAGGAGTCTGGGAAAATGCCCCAGCAAAGCAATGCATTGTTATCTTTAATTAGTTGGAATATTGCTGGGCTTCGCTCTAAAGTTGAACATTTTGAATGGTTGGAGGTTATATCCACATTTGATATCATTTGTCTTCAAGAAACTTGGCTTACGGCACCCTTCCATTTAGATGGCTACTACTCCGTATCTCAGCCAGCTACTCCAACTAGAGCAGGCAGAGCAAGTGGGGGTCTCCTGGTACTTGTGTCATTATTACTCCCAAAAATTGAGGTTTCATTGATTTGGTCTTCTGCTTTTTTTTTCGTAGTTTTATTATCAATATCTGGACGGAAAGACATTCTACTCTTAAACTTTTACAATAACATTCCAAGTGTTGCCCTGCCAGGAAGTCTCGAAGAGCTTACAGACCAACTAGACTCAGCCGGGAAACTCCAGGACAGGGAATTTGATACGATCTGGGTTGGAGATTTTAATGTTCAGTTATGCAAGTATGAATTACCTCACTTATGTGGTGCCGCTACAGAAGGCAGAGAGTCACTCACTCATTTAATTCACTCTAATTTAGGAAATGCCTTGAATACCCTCATTTATAAATTTGATCTTGCTTTTGCAAGGGATATGACAAACAGCCAGATAACAGAAACACCCACCTATACAGCGAGTACTAATGGCAGCATTATTGATTTAATTCTTATCAATTCCTCACTTTCACGTTCAATAGTGGATTTTAAAATTAAATCTCACTGTGCCAGTGACCATAACCCTTTTTGTATAAAATTATCCTTTAAAACTAGAGTAATCTTACCTAGGACTGCATATAAAGGGAAAGAGGTGTTTAAAAGAAATTCTGGCCCTCGCATGAGGTGGGAGAGAGTAAACCCTAACACTTTTCACGCAAACCTTATAACTCAAAATGAGGCTGACATCAACACTTGCTTGTCCCTGCAATCCACTCCATTCCACCTTATAACTGCCTTTGAATCTTTAAGCTGTGCTATTTCTGAGGCACTGACGTGTTCCCAATATCCCAAAGGTGCAAAACCTCAGCGGTGGTTCAATTCTGCCTGTACGGCTGCCCATAGAGATCTAAAGTCAGCGATCAAAACTATTCCATGTAATCAGGATTTAATTAAACAGGCCAGGGGCCGATACAAATCAGTCCTTGAAGAGAGAAAGAATGAAATACGCACTAGCGCTTGGGAAGACCTTATGGCAGCGACGGAACTACGGGATCCCTCTCAATTTTGGAAGGTGGTTAATCACCCATATTTCTCAGGAAAGGAAAATAGGGATGACGACTGTTTGATACCAGAGGGGGTTTGGGTAGACCATTTTTCATCTGTATTTCAATCTGCAAATAATCCTAATGATGGAGGCGAGGTATGTGGCCTCCCATGTTCGGCTACTCCAATTCCAGCTAAGAGCAGCATTTTACTTGAGGCACATGAGATTAGTGCAGCAATAACTAAAATGAAACTAAGGAAAGCTCCTGGCCCCGATGGGATACCGGTGGACCTATTTAAATCTCTACCTGATCTGTGGGTTCCATTAATCACAAATGTTCTGAACAGTGCTATTCAAAGTGCTATCCCCTCCTCATGGTTAATGGCAATAATCGTTCCGATCTTCAAAAAGGGTAATAGGCTTGACCCTTTCTGCTATAGACCCATCTCTTTAATAGACTCCACGGCAAAGATACTGGGGAGTGTCATTCTGACCCGGCTCGAGGATTGGGTTGTAAGGACAAACATTTTATCGTCAATTCAATATGGGTTTAGGCCTGGATTAGGCAGAGTGGATCAGGCCCTAAATTTACATCTTATCCTCAGTAAATATGTTATTGCCAAAAGGGAACCTATCCACTTAGCATTTATAGATCTGTCCAGTGCATTTGATATGGTGAACAGAGCAAAACTGTGGGACATAATGGATACAATGGGGATTGAGCAAGATTTGTTGGATTTGATCAAACGCTTATACTCTGACCTCTCTATTTTAATTCAGTTTGGACAACACGGAGAAAGGTCCCATCCCCTTGTTTCCAATCGAGGTGTTAGACAGGGCTGCACACTGGCACCTTTTTTGTTTTTACTGTACATAAACGGCTTGTATAATTGTTTGGTTCAAAATGGTAAGGATTTCCCAAGGATGAGTTTTAGACAATTGCCAATTTTATTATATGCCGATGATGCTGTCTTAATTGCCCCGACGGCCAATGACCTACAGACTCTCCTGGATCTTTTTTTAACACATACACGAGAGCTTGATTTGAAAGTCAATTTTAAAAAATCACACGTTATGACCTGCGGTCCTAAAAACACTCATACCAAATGTTTTAGAATGGGGGGGAAACACTTTGACAAAGGTAAAAGACTTTTGCTATCTAGGTCTGTATCTAAGTTCCACTCTGTCTTGGAAATTCCATTTGAATTTTAAGTTTCAACAACTGGCAAGAAATGTTGAGGCAATCTTTTGTTTTGCCCACAGATTAGGGCATAGACCGGTCCATCAGATCCTCACGCTCTACAACTCTAAATGTGTTTCGGCGGCGATTTATGGGGGTGGCCTTTGGGGATATACCAGCCCAAGCATTCTACAGCTTGCAGAGAATAAATTCCTTCATCGGTTACTTATGGTACCTAAGAACATAGCGAACATTTTATGCCATGAGGAACTGGGAATCCGCTACATTACAGATTTGATAGATATTGCCCCACTTTTGCTATGGATAAAAGTATGGTCAAATCCGGCGGCTATTTTAACACACGATTGCGTAAAAGATTGTATTTCACTAACAAACTGTAACAAAATTCCATGGCTAAATTTTGTTCATAATGGCTTCCGAAACTTGGACTTGGAGTATATGTATTTTAAACCAGAGCTCCTGCCAGCTAATGCGTAAGAAATTGTCAAACTTCGACATAAAGAGCATGTTATGCATCTTAGATACCAAGTGGCAGAGAAATTGAGTTCTTTTAATTCATACATACAAATTCCATCATCAGACTTGCTAGAACCTTATTTTGTTTGGTTCCCGACCCCTTCTTTATACTCCTTACTCGTACTTTTTAGATTTAATCTGATCCATTTTAGAGTGGCGTTCCCGATAAAATGTGTGTGGGAAAAAACACTACCGCCATGCCCTTGTGATAACTTTTCGAAACAAAGTACTTGCCACTTTATTTTATTTTGTAAACTTTACTCAGTTCCCAGGAAATCCTTTCTATTACCCATTTTGCGTAAATTGCACACTTCTTCCTACAAAGAAGGACTGACTGGCATCCAAAGCCTCTCATCCAAACAAATGTGCATTTCTATTCTTAGTTTTATTAAATCCGCTATCACCATTAGAAACTGATATGAACTGGTAATGTGACTATTTATTAAGAGAAACTAGGCATTGTCTTATTACTATATTGTCTTATCATTATATACGCTTTTATAAGTATTTATTATTTTATACTGTATTAGTAAGCTTGGGCGGTAAGCTTAGACTTAATAGATTTGCTTTTTATGAATGCTATAAGTACTGTATTTTATGATGACTTTTATGCATGCATGTATACTTTTATGGTAAAACGCCGAATAAAGTTATTTTGACTGACTGACTGACTTGACTGATAACTATGCACAGTGGTCTGGATTGTATCATCAACTGCCCTTCCTGAGGAATATTTCTGAGGAAAATAGAAACTATACACCATAATGCTGTGTTGGACGAAATAACGCTTCCTCAAGGGATGTCTAAGCCAAAAATGATTGCCTTCAAATTTTTCTTCAAGCCAAAACTTACATATGTCACATTTGACCCAAATGTTACCTAACACACACCATACTGCATGAATGGATGTGTATGAGTTTACATACAAATCTGTAACCGGACTGAACATTGTAACAATTGATAGGTGTGAGTTATGTATACCATACTACATGAGAACATACTACCACTCACCTTATAAGGATTCGCTTGGACATTAGGATGCAGGCAGACTTATCACAGTGTCCTCAAGACCAATTCTGGTGGCAAAGTATGTGACATTGAAAACTTACATCAAAAATTAACAACACTTTGGGATCCATAGTAACCGTGAGTGGTGGGTGCAATGGATGGCAGAATCTTAGCAAATTAGCTTTGGTATAGCTGCCAATGTAACAGCTCAGTTGGGATTTGGTTGCAGCATGGGACACACAAGCTAATACAAAAGAGACACTGTTCACTCATGCCAAGGCCCTGATCCCCAAGCATGTGACACACGCTGTAATGGGTTACCTAAATATTTATTAAACAGTAGAAACAGAAGCTAAAAGCAGGGGAAACACCTTACCTAACCTAACCTATCCTAACTACACATTACCCACAACTGGCCCTAACTAACCTAAGCTAAACTTACTTATCACATATAACGAAACGATCTAAACATCAGCCCGACCCCCCTTATAAGACGGGACACATGGAGGACAACATATACTAACCTAAACACATACTATTTTATACTAAACAAATATATATTTTTTTGTATTTTTATATATATATTTTTATTGGGTTTTTTTAAACACCAAAACCCCAACATCATCATCCACCCACACACATAATAAAAAACAGATATTTAAAGTACCATACCCCCACCCACTACTACTAACTAAACTAACAGCCTATACTGACCTAACACTAAGCCCCCTAAACCCACTAATTAAAAGAACCAAGAAAGAGGAGGGAGGGGAGGGAATCATGGCTGAGGGTATATTGTCTACAAGTTCGCCCTCCGCAGGGTCTTTTTTATGGCACCCACCCTCCTATTTACTTGTCCCACCTCCTGCTGCAGCCTGGTCATTTTCCTCAACATTCTGTCCAAGTTCCGTTGCATCTTCTGAAAATCTGCTGGGTCAATGACTGCAGCAGGGGTGATCTGGGTGCCAGTTGAGGAAGTATGTCCCCTTGTCGGTGCCATACCTGTAGGAGGAGGTGCAGGTGGTGCTGTGACAGGTCCTGCAGCAGAAGAGGTATACGGTCCTGCAAAGGTGCCTGCTAAGGTTGGTGCCACCTGGGTGGTAGTGGTGGTGCTGGTGGTGGTGGCTGTGGTGGACACGGAAGGGCCCCCTTGGGCAAATGCCCTCCACACTCCGGAGGCTCTTTCATGGCGATAACGCCTTGCCATGTTGCAGAACCCTGACTCCACATCCAGAATGTGGCGGTAACGCATCGCCCTGCGCTGAAACTCCCAAATCTGGATGGGATTCATATTGGCAGCTGTTAAAACAAATAGAAAACCAAACATTAGGTACTTCATTGTGTGATATGGCTCCAGAAGTTAATCAGACAATACATCTAATGTACCAGAAACAGCCCATATCATCATACAGATCACTGATTGTCCCTGAGGAAGTACATGCCAATGCAGCCCACACATGTCCTATCAAACAGCACAGCAATACTCTAAAAGATAGGTAACAACTTGAATGACCTATGCATCATTGTTCTGCCATTTGTCACATAAATAAAATGCTGCAAGTCCTCCACCAGTGACAGGCAAACTAATGACTATCTTCTTGATGACAAGGGCCACAAGATCTGCGAGTTGTAAATGGAATTGCCACGATAGAATGCAGTTGCTAATCATGAGTGGGAATCCTAGGTTTGGACAATTGACTTACAGATTTACATGTCTGTGTACTAAACTTGGATCATCAGTCCCAGGTACACTTTTCACAACCCTACGCCTGTGCCTGAGGGGGGGGGAGGGTGGACAAGCAACAAGGGCATCCAGGAAGCTTTGGACAGCTGTACATGGGTTTGGGCAGCCCACCACAGGTAAGGAGGATGTCAAACTAGGATACACCCAAACCTTGGACAATCCCATCCACACTTATGTTTGGAAATGCAGACAGTTGTCAACATAATTCCCTACCAGTAACACATGACTTACAACAAGCAGATAGATGCAAGCACACATCTGGCCATGAGCTGCATACACACCTAGGCCATTGTACTCAAGTGCTTCATACTCGTAGCACAACATGTGGAGCTACATGCTGCTAGGAAGTCAAACATACAGTCAAACATGTTCATTAGTGAATAGGGAAGCTGAAGTCTGTGGGTAAGACTTTGACATCCCTATTCTGTGAGAATCAGGGTCTGACTTGCTGATTAAATCACAAATATGGTCCTCTGCTACATTTCCTGAATTTAAGTTTTATCCACAAACGTCATCCCCATTCACATGGCTGTGTCTACAGGACTGCCCTACAATCCCAAATTATGACTATACACTAAGGATTGGCCATCTCAAAGATGGGAAAAAAATGATACTCCACTCAAGGAACATATCCGATCATTGACCAGCGCATCACACCTTGCTATGTGTCCAACACACAGGGGTCAATCACACAACAGCAGCAAACACAACACAGAACAGAAATATCAACACCTACTGGAGATGCCTGGATCCGCAAATCGAGCCACCTCTCCGATAGTGTAGGGGGCAGGTCCAACAGTAAAGCATGGAAGGGAGAAATGTGCTCAATGTCTGTGCACTGTACAACACGTCCAAATACAAATACTATGTGTAATATTAAATCAGAAAGTCAAGCCTCTCAGACATGATGATACTGCATCCGACATACCACTGCAAACATGTACAGACTTGTGCACTCTAGTGAGTGATACACACATATCTGCACACATGCAGTGGCCGTAACTATCATGTGGTGGCAAACATGCTCCATCAATTGTTTGCAGACTCATTCATGGAGTGTATTCCTCTCATCAAGTGTATCCATGAGAGACATGCAAAGCCACTTTTCTGGAGGACTGCAATACCAGTCACTCAGCTATTGTGACTAAGACCAATGTAAAACACACAGGTACAATGTACAGAGGGCCAGGGACAGTTGTTACCCCTAAATTTGTATCATTTGCTTCATTGTATGTGCCACAGCTATGGTAAGTTGCACCAAACGTTGAAATGTGAACCCGTGTGCATTACTTTTGTCATCCATCCCTAATTTAATAGTGGCACAACAAAGTCCAAATATCAGTCTAAGATGTTACCTGAGGTCAGCTATAACTTGTTACGTATGTGTCAGAATCCAGTTCAGACATGTATCTGAAAAAAATGAGGGACACATTATTTCTTAAAAATATCTGGTTTTAAAACATGTCTTTCCTGGTACACACACAGACCATGCATAAAACATATGTTAGAATCACATTTGCATCATCTATTGACGTGAAGGCTCCTGTTGTGTTTTGTAAGTTAGTGCAGCTGTTGTGTCAACAAATGACGGTAATGTGTAGGAATTATTGTATAACTCACAGGCAACTGTATGTTTAACTTGCATGCCACATGTCCAAAAACATTGCCTGCAGCATATGAACAAATATGCTACTGTCACTACAGAGCATTTAAATGTGCACATTACTCTGATTTGTACTCACCAACAGGGCCACCAATCACAATCCCCAGGTGGTCCAGCAGGTCTTGCTCCCGGGCAACCAGGTCAGCCCAACGGTGTTTCAGCTGGTGGTCGTTGCGCGGTGTGTTGTAGATTCGCTTGAGATGGTACAGGACCTTTGCCCACCGGAGCCTCCTTGCCTCTGTGTGATACCCCTGCTTCGATCATTAAGGGTAGGAAGTGGCACACCAGCCAAATAAATCCACCCAGCTTCTCCTCTCCCATCCTGCCAAGACGAGGCCTACCCAACATGCTTGCGCAAAAAAGGGAATAAAGGGGTACAGAGGAGAATAAAGGGAAAGTAGGAGAAGGAAAATAAATAAAAATACCAGAAAACAGCCCAACAATCCCCAAACTAACACTACCCACAACGGACTCCCAACAGTACAAAGACAAATTTATACACCAGAAATGACAAAAAATACACTTACACAGGATACCACAGACACTTAGGAAACACAAAACGACAATTTAAAGACCACACCGGAGACAAAATCACAAAATGCACAGAGAGACAAGTCAAAACACAGCCACACAGTCAGGAAATATCACAGACTGCAAAGTGAAAGTGAAAGTACACACACTGTACCAATTCTGAAAACAGGATATCCTATTACATCACTTTCTGCCTCAAATGCGGGACGTTTTTATTCTTATGCGTCAAAATAATGCTAAACATGCTTAGAAATAACCCTGCATCCATATTTTCAAATATGTTTCATACTTAACCAATTTCATGGGGTACAGTGTGGGAATTACCTCTCAGGGCCAATGGATGTATCATGGCAATGAGCGTCATTTTTCAACGCATATGCGTCATTTATTGATGCATGTACGTCTTTTTTGGCGCATATGCATCACAATTTCTGTCTTTGACTGGGTTTGGGTAATTTCCCATTTTTAATAGTACATGACAGGTGTGACAATATAGAGATAGGCTGATTTCACCAACATTGTGCATTCCAGTGTATGAGCACATGTGACAGATCATACTACTGCGTACCATGATCCTCTAGTTGTTGTACCGGATTTGCACTCTTCACTGACACAATAGATGGCCAAACGTGTGGAATACAAATAGGTATTACCCAGTTTGGGCATGTTTTGCGTCAAGAGAGGATAGCAAGGCTATGCAAATCAATACATTAACTCAATGCCTATGTGTCAATGTGTGTGAATTGGCTCTTACTATTGTAGTTGTCCCAATGTGTGAACATCACAAGACGCATTTTCTCAAATCTGCTTGTATGCATGTGGAGTCAATGTGTCCAACCATCAGATGCTGTTCAGTGTGGAAATGAGAAAGAAAATGTGTTTGTCATACACGTAGCAACAAATGCTGTGTGAACTTCCTATGTTTTTTGGGACATAAGCACCACCAATGACAAACCATGCAAAGGATAGATCAAAGGCGGTTGATCATGGCAATGTTCCAGTACTAAGCCATCACATGTCCTGGAATTTTCGATACTATTTCCTAGGCACTTGTTTGTATACTACCCATGAGTCAGGCATTGGATAATGCTATGTGGGTACGTGTTTGTAACACCGAGTCCCAAATACAATCCACAAATGTCATGTCACGCCACAGCTGGAGTCATATTATTGAGCCATGTTTCTCCTGTGGCAGTGGATGACCAGCAGACCAAGCAGCACGTGTTCACATATTTCCTGTGGTAAATTGAACAAAGGTGTCCGGTTCAAGTGTGTGGGGCCATGTGTAGCCTGAGTCTTTATTGGGGTGCATGTTGTCACAGTTACGTGCAGGTCTAGTCATGAGTCTGTGGAGCCATTTCCTGCATTTACAAAGTATCCTTCAAAGCTGAATTGAATGAAAGCCGAAGGGGAATTGATAACACACATGGGGATAGTCCAGCTATGGCACTGCAGACGTGTTATGAGACTGACAACAGGGCAACCTTGGTGTGCTGACAAAGTTAATGGATCAGGAATTTTAAACCAGCAGGTTTACTCACAACATTTGTACACAGGTTAGCCTCTAATATTCCCACTGCATCTGGGAACATCAGTGCCTCTGTGCTGATTAATCTCATAGCTATTCACCACGCAAGCCCCAGCAATATGTTGGGGGCAATGTGAATCAGCGTGTGAACTCTCAGGGTCCTAACATGTGTTGACAATGTATGCACATTATCTGACGTTGTTTGTTGTGCTGGAGGCACCATACCCAATCCATGCATACAGCCATTGTACAGTGTCACTATTTGTCACTCATGCAAACATGAAACCCAGACAAGGTATGGGCCGTGATTAGTCTATTTTGAGACTAGTTCCACCCCATGGTACAATAAGTAAACTGATTATGCTATACAATGTATTTGAGTATTCATTGTAGACCCACCTTATACAATACCACAGGAGGAAAGTGAGGGTTTGGAAAGAAACTATGAGACAAATGTAGCCACAGGGAACATTTACGGTAATGCAAAGACAGGAACCAGTCAGGCTAACAGGATGCATTGTCAATCAGGATCAAAAATTTAACAAGGCAAATACACAGTGAGCAGACTGAGACTAGTCAAAGCTGGGACAACACTGTGGAAAATGAAAACTGTGTTTGTCCTGTGTGTTGGAACGTAACACAATAACCCAAGGCCTGTGTTACACAAGTGATTTATACGGCAATGCATAACAGTGTTATACATAAATTGGCAGCTTGTTTGCTGTTCCAGGTAGCTGCAAGGGCAGTGCATGTTCAAATGGCTGGTCTGCATGGATGTGCTCACAGGTGTGTGCAGCTTCAGTCTCTCACAAATCCTGTAGGTGAGAATCAAGTTCAAAGGACCAACAGTACCTTTCACATGGGAAGCAATGTACAGGTGATTGTCCTACAGACTACAAGGCAGTGCATTATTCAACCAGAAGTCTATGCAGACAGAAGAACAATGACTATGGCATACCACACTAAAGAGGGAAGCACACTGGATTCAGAATGTGAATCTGGGTGTGTGTAGATGAGGGATTATCTGGGTACACATATTCCCATTCCAGGGTCCTCTCAAGAAGGGTGGGTTGAGACAGGGAACATGGCAGTGGCAGGACTTAAGACCTGGGCTGGCATGTGCAGGGGATATCTTGTGAGCAATGCTAGTCATACCAGGGGCACACATGCTATCCATTTGATGCTTATATGGAATTCTTGTCTCACATACTCCTTGCAAAGATAGCTGATGTAACACGTACTGATGTCAAGGGTCTGGTCATACCTTCTTGTCACCAATGCAATAGCGCATCCACTGCCTCATGTATGAAGCATTTTGTTACCTTATTGACTGATGGTGTCTTAGTTGTGTGCCATAAGTTGAAATGAACCATGTTGCCAACATATCTGTGTGAAATAGCTGTGGTCCTTTGATATTGCCCTTCAAATGTGAAATCGACAAGATATATGTCATTTACAGTGTGTATGAAGTTGGCTGTACAATCATACTCATCAAATATGATGTGGAATTTTCTGTATCCTAATCTGTATTTCTGCAATGCTCCATGAGGCTATACTCTGATTCTGATTGTTAGGGATAATGTTATGCAAAAATGATTACCCAGACCACGATATAGTGAATAGTATAGGTGTTTATTGACATATGGTAAGACAGTGGTGATGGATGAGTAGAGCTAAAAGAAATATTGGACAATATGTTGTCTCCGACGCATTCCTGCAGCTGTGTTTGGATGGTCCCCCTCATGTTGATGGACAGCATCCTCCTCTTCCTCATCTTCAGGCATTTGTGGGTTGGGTTCATATAGGGGAATGTTCCTTCTTACACATATGTTGTGCAGGATGGCACAGGTCAAAATGATTTTGCACACAATTTCAGGTGAGTATAGGAGGCTTCCTCCGGTGATGTCGAGGCACATGAATCTGGACTTCAGGATGCCAAAGGTCCTCTTGACTATGGTGCGTGTCCTCCAATGTGCCTCATTATAGGTACGCTCTGCTGCAGTGCTTGGGTTTGCAAATGGGGTCATGATCCATGGCTGGATCCCATACCCCTGACCAGCTGAAAGAGAAAATGAGTGAGAACATGTTGATGTAGCTTGCACCATGATTATCACTTTGCATGGCAGTTGTTCTCTTGTGGTGTCTTTGACTCATCTGTGTTTGTGTTATTGTGTGGAATCCTAGGCTTTTAGGATGTACCATCAGCCTTGGGTTGTTTCCTTATCTGAACGGGTGTTTGGCTGATTGACCGGATGTCAGCAGTATTTTTGTAGAGGTGCAGTACATTGTGTACTCCCTTGCATAATGTCATGTGAAAGAGGTGTCCCTGTGTCTTAACTGGGGGTGACATGATACTTCCATACACAGAATCAATTCCACAGTGGTGGTAACATGGTTGCATCTATGTACCCTGGACATCCCATCCAATTTCACATATGCAATAGAATTAGTTAAACATCAGTAAGACCCTTAGATTTGGCTAGGTGACCATATACAACACATCTCCATACGTTGTCAGCACTGACGTGTTGACAATTGACTATGGACAAATTTCACATGTGTGACAAATTCTCTGCAGACCTATTTCTCTGCACTTGCCAAGTCGACTCCGGTTCTAACGTGTACCTATACTTCTGAACATGTTCTAGTTTAGCTGGCTAACTTGGTTGTGAGGTTGTCATTTGGAGTGTTAGAAGGTTCGTATGCCTGTACATCTGTTGTGTGTGTGTGTAATTGTCTCAATCCGTATGTGTAGGAATGTGCACTTTCAATATTGTCCCATCAATATGTGTTCTTCGCACAGTCCACTTGCTTATTGGTAGTGGGCAATGTCACCCCAGGAGTAATGTGAGATACTGGTACAGGCTCAATGATTCCATGTCACCTTCATTGTAGTCATCATCATGCTATGTGTGTCATGGTGTTTGACCTGCAGCAAAACACATTACACACCCCTTACACAGTATGTTTTGGTTGGAAGGGTGTTTGATTGAGTGTTATTGATGTGAGATTGAAAGATTAATCTTCCAAGTTGTACTGGCAGTTGAGGCCATATCATTGTCATTGTGTTGTTTTAAATTGTTCCCTTGTGTCTGTGGAGTGGCATCTGTTGTTATTTTGTTCTGTCATTTGTCCATTGGTGTATATCCAAATGGGTCAGTATATCACACATGCCTAGCAGTGTCACAACCTCATTGTCTTCCTGGCCTCGTGTCAATGTAGTGGTGTATGTGTTGTGTGTCCTACAGGGTTGCTGCGCTGTGTGTATATAAGTAGGTTTCTGTACTTACCAACAAGTAGGCGATTTCCATATCATCCATCTTGGAAGTGTTGATTGATGGTGTAGTGGCAGAAGATGAATGAATCATGTACACTCCCAGGATACTTTGCCACGATGTTGGTGATCAATCCCCGGTGATCGACAATGGCCTGCACATTAATGGAGTTTGTGTGCTTCCTGTTGCGGTATAGATGTTCGGTTGCAGCAGGTGGCACAATGCGTACATGTGTACAGTCAATGGCACCAAGCACATGTGGGAAGCCGTTGATTTGGTAGAAGCCCTGTTTTGTCTCCTGCTGCTTCTGCTGTGTGTTGGGGAAGCTGTTGTGGCGGGTGTGAGGGAGATGATGGCATCCAGTACCTTGAGTAGGAAGGCAGAGAATGTGGGCTGTGAGATCTTTGCAACCAGGGCACCAGTGGTTTGAAAGGAGCCACTTGCCAACATGTGGAGTACAGCCAGCAGCTTGGTTTCTGGTGGTATGGTGCAGGGTGTCTACAAGCTGGGTGCCAACTGTGGCTCAGTGTTGCGCAGCAGCTGCTGAATGGCTTGCCAGTTGAGTCTGTACTTCTGGATGATGTCTTGTTGCCGGAGTCCCAGAAGGGTTGTCCTGGTGCGGAATATCCTCTCCTGCCTTCTGTGTTGCCTTTGGGGTCCCTGCTGGTGTTGTAGAAGTTGCTGTTTTTGGTCCTGTGCTCTGCGTCTGCGTGCATGCTGGATGAAAAGCATGTCCATGTCTTCCCTTTGGAGCTCTGCTGTTGCTTCTGTGTGTTTTCATTAAGTACTGGTGTGTTTGCCCAATTTTAACGCCTGCTCTGACCGAGGCGTTATTTTTTTACGCAAATTGGACTGTGCGTAATTTTCCGACTCCGCCTCCCAGCCGTGCAGGATTTTTGCGCAATTGGATAACTAAGGCACACAGGTGTTTAAGTAATTTTTTGGACAGGAACGCCTACCTTGCATGTCATTAACGCAAGGCGGTTTCCTGCATCCAGAAGATGATGCACACTGTGGAAGTTTGGTCTTCGCGGGCTCGGGCGTCAAAGTTTAAATATGGTGCACGGTTTGCACCGAATGTGCGTCAACATTTTTGACCCACATTCGGCGCAAACAGAGTATAAATATGCCCCTACATCTCTTACTGAGAAGGTGTTTTTTAGGCATGGGAGCAATGTGATCAGCAAAGTGGCGATGTTTCAATCTAGCAACATCCTGCACCACTCCATCTCTAGGAACCCTTGCCTGTTTTGCTACAACAAGGCTGCCTATCAGGACTGCTGAAACTGAGCAAATGTCATCTTTGATCCTAGAGAACACAATACAACAAAAGCATTGAAGGTTGAAATATTAAACAAATGGATAGCCAACTTCTCATACCAAATGTAAGCCTTACAAAGAGCAGTGTAAGGTTACAACCTGTGATCTACTCTAGCTACACCACCCATGTGCTTATATATAGTCTCAAATGCACACAGGTTTGCGCACTTCAACAACCTGACCTCAAACAGTCACAGAAGTACTTTCATCATGCAGCAGGAAATATAGCTGTTGTCATCAAGGGACTAGTAGACCAATATGAAGAAAGCGACAGCTTCCTTATCAAGCACAACAAAAAAGTTAAACTCAAGAACTTCTTCAACTCATCGAGTTTAGTGGAAGCCACCGGCTAGCTCCAGAGTGGGGCTTAAGTCCGGCATTTTTGTCTCTCAAATACAGTTCGGCATACAAATTAGTCTGGTCAACAATGTCATCCAAAAATACATCATATGACTGAAAGAAATTTATAGGCAAAACGTTTTCAGTATTCACTCTACACACTGGGACACCAGTAAAGGTAGACAACATATGCTGCACCATGTTTGTGGTAACCCAGAGTTCAGCTCTTCGTATTGGGGAGCCTTTCAGCCCAAGGCTGCGATCCAGATGCCTCAGTGTCCTCCTCTAAAAGAGGCTCTTCCTCTGCACTGAGAGTGGCTTCATCATCAGATATTTCCTCTCTGACAGAACGTTCCCTGCCAGAATCTTGAACTTCCTCCTCTGCCACAGATGCCACAGATGCAGAGTCAGTCTAATAATCATCGTAAGAAGCAGATTTGAAAAGCATACCATCAAACCCGCTGAGCGGTAATCCTGCGGCTAACCATAATCCTTACAAATACAAGTAACATGACAAATAAGTCAACAATGACCAACACTGTGTAAAATAAATAATAAACAAAGTGTGGCTTTATCACAAAGATCTATACACTCAAAAATGATACCACTCACTTGCCAGAGACAGCTAGACTCCTCAGCAACTACACTGCATAGACACAGAAAGAACCAACGATATCCCCCTAGAAAGAAAAAACAAACAAAAAAATACAAGACAACACAATACACATCCTGCACAAATGCTAAGAGAATTTCACACACAATAAAACAGAAGCTAAACATGCTACTATTATTAATCCATTTACAAAGATGCATTCATGCAGGGAAATAATATTCATGTAGGGTAAAAAAACCTTTTCTTACCAAACACATGCAGCTACACAATCTGCATATCTACCAGTGTGGATTTCGCAAGCAGGAGTCACAGCAAAGGAAGTCTAAAGCTTTGCACTGGAATAAGAAAGAGAAAGAAAATATTACAATCACAAATGATGACAAGAAATGAAACACTACCCATCACCACCCAAAAGCCAGCCACACACATCGCCAGCAAGAAGCCAGTCAACACACACCGTCCACAAAATCCTGATTTCAAACAGACATGCCAACCAAGCACCAGTCCACGCACAACACCAGTCTACACACACTGACAGGCAAGCACCAGCCCTCACACACCATCAGGCAAGCACCAGTCTACACACACCATCAGCCAAGCACTAGTCCACACAAACACTGCCAACCAAGAACAATAACGCCTTGTTTCTAATGGATTCTGCCCCACCCCCCAGAGAGCAGATCAGCCTAAAATGGTGCGCCTCATCCCTGGTGTCTAGTGGGCTCTTGTAAGCTTCACTTAACCCGTGTGCCGCTTTTCGCCGTCCTGTAAGTTGTTTTTCTAATTTTCAGCGCCTTGCCCCCTTGCGCGTCTGCCCCTGTTGTGCCCCTTCTGATTGTCCCGCTTTTCGCCGTCCTGTAAGTGTTTTTTTCCAAATTTCAGCGCCTTGCCTCCTTGCACTTCTGCCCCCGCTGTGCCCCTCTGATTGCTGTACCCCGATTGTAACTTGTGCCATAATCGTATTTTGTGCCTGTTGTTAAACTTTTTTCCTTACTGTTTTGTGCCTTTTTCCCTGTTTTTTTCGCCCCTTGGGCGCTCCCCCTTGCTGATCTCCCCTTGCCGCTGCCTCCCTGCGGCCCCGCCCCCCTCGCGCCCCCATTCGCCGCTCCCTCCCGCCTCCCGCCTCCCAGCTGCTCCTCCCTCCCCCCTCCCTTCTTAATGGCTGGCGCTGCGCGTCGCGAGTGAGCGACCTCTGACCTGCCTTAGGTCTAGAGCTCGCCCCCCACGGCCGTAGCACCACCCTGCTGTCTCCTGCCCCTGACCCCCGTCCACGCTGCTGTTAGCGTGTTCGAGGCCCTCCTCCACCCGCAGGCATCCTCCTGCGCCTCATCCCTGGTGTCTAGTGGGCTCTTGTAAGCTTCACTTGACCCATGTGCCGCTTTTCGCCGTCCTGTAAGTTGTTTTTCTAATTTTCAGCGCCTTGCCCCCTTGCGCGTCTGCCCCCGTTGTGCCCCTTCTGATTGTGCCACTTTTCGCCGTCCTGTAATTGTTTTTTTCCAAATTTCAGCGCCTTGCCTCCTTGCGCTTCTGCCCCCGCTGTGCCTCTCTGATTGCTGTACCCCGATTGTAACTTGTGCCATAATTGTATTTTGTGCCTGTTGTTAAACTTTTTTCCTTACTGTTTTGTGCCTTTTTCCCTGTTTTTTTCGCCCTTTGGGCGCTCCCCCTTGCTGATCTCCCTTGCCGCTGCTTCCCTGTGGCCCCACCCCCCTCGCGCCCCCATTCGCCGCTCCCTCCTGCCTCCCGCCTCCCAGCTGCTCCTCCCTCCCCCCTCCCTTCTTAATGGCTGGCGCTGCGCGTCGCGAGTGAGCGACCTCTGACCTGCCTTAGGTCTAGAGCTCGCCCCCCACGGCCGCAGCACCACCCTGCTGTCTCCTGCCCCTGACCCCCGCCCACGCTGCTGTTAGCGTATTCGAGGCCCTCCTCCATCTGCAGGCATCCTCCTGCGCCTCATCCCTGGTGTCTAGTGGGCTCTTGTAAGCTTCACTTGACCCGTGTGCCGCTTTTCGCCGTCCTGTAAGTTGTTTTTCTAATTTTCAGCGCCTTGCCCCCTTGCGCGTCTGCCCCCGTTGTGCCCCTTCTGATTGTGCCGCTTTTCGCCGTCCTGTAAGTGTTTTTTTCCAAATTTCAGCGCCTTGCCTCCTTGCGCTTCTGCCCCCGCTGTGCCCCTCTGATTGCTGTACCCCGATTGTAACTTGTGCCATAATTGCATTTTGTGCCTGTTGTTAAACTTTTTTCCTTACTGTTTTGTGCCTTTTTCCCTGGTTTTTTCGCCCCTTGGGCGCTCCCCCTTGCTGATCTCCCCTTGCCGCTGCCTCCCTGCGGCCCCACCCCCCTCGCACCCCCATTCACCGCTCCCTCCCGCCTCCCAGCTGCTCCTCCCTCCCCCCTCCCTTCCTAATGGCTGGTGCTGCGCATCCGCGCAGCGTGCGCGCCAGAGGCAAGCCCGTCTGCGCCTGGACCGCGGCCAGCCTTTGCTACTCGGCCAGCGAACTCCTCGCCCTCAACCCTGGCTCCTCCACAGAATGCTTCCAGGCCATCCCGAAGCACACCAAAGGACCTTTTTCCTGCCGCACCTGCAACTTCACCTGCAACAGAACAACGAAGCCAGCAACAACCAACACAAACCACCTGCACTGCATCCTCCTCAACACACACTCCGCACGAAAGCACGCCATTGAGCTCTGGGACCTGCTCGACACCGCCGCCCCAGACGTAGCCTTCCTAACCGAAACCTGGTGGAACGACTCCTCGGCCCCAGACATCTCCATCGCCATCCCTGACGGCTACAAGATCACCAGAAGAGATCGCACCAACGGAATCGGCGGAGGAATAGCCATCGCCCACAAATCTACCCTCAAGATCCACACCCACACGGACGACACCCTCAAGACAGCCGAACACCTCCACTTCCAGATTCACACGGACCCCAACACTACCCTCAGAGGAACCCTCATATACCGTCCTCCAGGACCAAGAGCCCCCTTCAGCGACACCATCTCCGACCTCGCAAGCACCCACGCCCTCGCCTCTTCAGACTACATCCTCCTGGGAGACCTTAACTTCCACCTGGAGAACAACAATGACGCCAACACCGCATCACTGACCACCAACCTCTCCAACCTCGGACTCCGTCAACTGGTCATGACACCCACCCACATCGCCGGCTACACACTTGACCCACTCTTCACTGCAAGCAACCACATCTCATTCAGCCACACCTCCGAACTCCACTGGACCGGCCACCGCTGCGTCCACTTCACGTTCAAGAAAAACACCGAACACCACCGCACCCCTCTACTGCCTCACCGCCGCTGGGGAAAAGTCACAGAAGATCAACTAGCCAGCACCCTCGCCAAAAACCCACCACCCGACCCCACCGACCCGGACTCCACCGCTATCAACCTCCAACAATGGATCCTCAACTGCGCCAACATCCTAGCACCACTCAAGAGACCCACTGTCAACCAAGAAAAGAAAAAAACAGCCTGGTTCACAGATGAACTGACCACCTCCAAACGCACCTGCCAGAAACTCAAGAAAAAATGTATCCTCGAGCGCACACCCGACAACCTTGCTACCCTCAAGGAAGCCAAACGCTCCCACTTCACAGAACACCTTAACAACAACGCTCATTACTGCAAGGAACTCTTCTGCATCGTGAAGGAACTCTCCAACCCCAACGCCAACGTCAACGACGTCCCTCCATCCCAGAAACTCTGCGACGACCTCTCCACCTTCTTCTACCAGAAAATCGCAGCCATCCACGACAGCTTCAACACCACACCTCCGCCAGACCCCACCCCCAACAACTCCTCCCACGCCGACCGCATCACCACCTGGACCCAAGTAGACGACGCCGAAACCCTAAAGACCATGAACTCCATCCACTCAGGATCTCCCTCTGACCCCTGCCCACATCACGTTTTCAACAAAGCCGACGTCACCATCGCCCCCAAACTCCGCAAGATCATCAACCTTTCCTTCAACACCGCTACCTTCCCGGACAGCTGGAAGCACGCAGAAATCCAACCCCTCCTCAAGAAACCTAAGGCTGACCTCAACGACCTCAAAAACTACCGTCCGATCTCCCTCCTCCCTTTCCCAGCGAAAAGTCATCGAGAAGATCGTCAACGCACAGCTCTCCCACTACCTCGAAGACAACTCCATCCTAGACCCTTCCCAATCCGGTTTCAGACACAACCACAGCACAGAGACTGCACTCCTCGCCGCCACAGATGACATCAGACAACAAATGGACAACGGCGAAACCTCAGCCCTCATCCTCCTAGACCTCTCCGCTGCCTTCGACATGGTCTGCCACCGCACCCTACTAAATCGCCTCCACGAAGCCGGTATCCAAGACAAAGCCCTCAACTGGATCTCCTCTTTTCTCTCCGACAGAACCCAGAGAGTCCGACTGTCACCCTTCCGCTCCGAACCCACCAACCTTATCTGCGGCGTCCCCCAAGGCTCCTCACTAAGCCCAACCCTGTTCAACATCTACATGGCCCCCCTCGCACAACTGGCCCACCAGCACAACCTCAGCATCCTCTCCTACGCCGAAGACACCCAGCTCGTCCTCTCCCTGACCAAAGATCCTCTCACCGCCAAAGCCAACCTCCACGAGGGACTGAAATCCATTGCCGAATGGATGAGCAACAGCCGTCTGAAACTTAACTCCGACAAGACGGAAGTCCTCATCCTCGGTCGCACCCCGTCGGCCTGGAACGACTCTTGGTGGCCCACCGCCCTGGGCCCCCCACCCACCCCAGCCAGCCACGCACGAAACCTCGGCTTCATCCTCGACTCCACTCTCACCATGTCCAAACAGGTCAACGCTGTCTCCTCTTCCTGTTTTAACACCCTCCGCATGCTCCGCAGGATCTTCAAGTGGATTCCAACAGGAACCAGAAAGATGGTGACCCAAGCCCTCGTCAGTAGCAGACTCGACTACGGCAACGCACTCTACACAGGCATCCCAACAAAAGACATCAAACGACTTCAACGCATCCAGAACGCATCCGCCCGCCTGATCCTCGACATACCCCACTGATGTCACATCTCCCACCACCTGAAGGACCTCCACTGGCTCCCCGTGGACAAGAGGATCACCTTTAATCTCCTCACCCACGCACACAAGGCACTACACGACACCGGACCCACCTACCTGAACACCAGACTCAACTTCTACGTTCCCTCACGCCAACTACGCTCTGTCAACCTTGCCCTCGCCATCGTCCCCCGAATCCAGCATAAGACCTCTGGCGGCAGATCCTTCTCCTACCTCGCCGCCAAGACCTGGAACTCACTCCCGACCTCACTACGCCAGACCCAGGACCTCCTCACCTTCAGGAGACTCCTCAAGACATGGCTCTTCGAACGATAGCAGCTACCCCCCCCTCCACCCCCCAAGCGCCTCGAAACCCTAACGGGTACATAGCGCGCTTTATAAATTTAATGATTGATTGATTGATTGATTGATCTGGGGGCGCAGACTACAGGACCCCCTCCCACAAGGACAGGGATCCTTGACCAAGGGGTCACTACCCTAACAACAATGAATTCCCAGGTGGTTGAGTGGGCTTCCACCACCCCAGAGGGCAGATCGGCCTAAAAAAGGCAGATCTGCCCTCTGGGGAGGAGAAATAACTAAATAAATTCTCCCCCAAGGGGAGCAACCCTTGCTTAAGGGGTCGTTCCCAATAATTTATGCAATATAAAAAATATCCCTGGTGTTTCATTGGGTTTGGGCCCCCTCCTGGGGGGCAGATTGGCACAAAAAAAAATGGAGAGATAAATTGCCCCCTCATGCGCACCTTTGTCCAAGGGGTCGCTCCCACTGCATAAAAAAAAAAAAACCTGGTGGTTCAGTGGGTGGAATTTTGCTCCACGATCACAGCCCTCACCACGATCGTGGAGCAGGGATCCACCCCATACAGGAACAGGGGGAAAGGAAAAGCTCTTTCCTATCACCTGTGTCTATCCCCCCCCATCAAACCCCCTCAAGAGAAGGACTAACCCAAAGTCCATTCTCGCATCCAATGGGCTCAAATAAAATGGCTTCCAGTGTATAGCAGCTGCATTTGATGATGTTGGCATGCTGTGTGCACGCAGAGGTATTCCGATTACCAACAGGGTATGTGGATGGCAGTGGAAGTGCTTCTGCTGTCCTCTCGTGTGGTGGGGTTGAAACGGGCAGCCCACAGAGGGAGCGGCAGTGCTTCCCCCGTAGATGTTTGTGAGGACGGAATGGTTTTATCCTCAGCACATGCCCACCGTGGCTGACGAGGGAACCATTCTGTCATCAGCATGCATGGGGTTAAAGGCTGTTGAGCTCTGTGGAATAAAACCAGGTTATTCTGGCAGGGCAAGAATCTGCATTAGAGACTTCAGAGTATTTTAGACAGTATTCTGTTTTCCATATTTAACAGCAAGAGTAATCTATAACAGAAGGAGGCAAATGGGATCTCTCCCTGGTTTCTGTAAAACTGTAATTATGGCTTCCATCGTAGAAGGTGGCAAATTACACTTGATTATGGCAGAGTTACAGAGGCCCAATAATCTTGGCTCTAACAGATCTATATATGTTTTTTTACAATTTGCTGGTAGGCTGTCTTCCCCAGGAGCCGTGCCACTATTGAATCTTGTAATACCACTCCTGGCATCCTCTAGGGATAATTGTTAATTGAGCAACTATCTAGCTGTGCCTTTCCCACATACAATAACCACATAATCAAGATCAAATTAAATTTGCCCAATATTGTTACCCTTTCCTGGAGATTAGAGGTGATCATAGAATTTCTGGTACATGTCTAGAATATGCACAGGTGCCTAAGAGATTTCAGAAATTCCAGTACAGATGCATGAGATCTGGCCCTGGTCCCACGCTGATTTAGTCACCAAATAGTCCCAAATGGGCTTGTTTACCTAGGTACAGGACCCTCCTATCTGCACATCACAAAACTCCACAAAGGCCTCGTGTAGCTTGGCAAGGACAGCTTTATTTTTGGTGGAAGCAAAGGTGTTATTCATGCCTTTATGTATGTTTTAAGCCTTTCGGCCTGGTGCACATCGATTGAAGAAAGCCAAACTTTAAGACATACAATTTTCTCCTAATATATGCTTTAAATGCTTCCCAAAATGTGGCAGTGTCTGACACCAACTGGTCATTAGGCTTACTATAATCCATGATGGCTTTGTGCACTTCAGAGTAAAATAACGCATCACGCAGCTCTGTACCCTGCAAGTGCCATGTAAGAAACTGCAGAAGGGGTTCAGTGAAGTCGCGATGGTTCTGTCAATCTGCAAAGACAACTCAAGGTTAAAATCACACCCCTATTTAGTGAGTCAAGCCATACACTTGCTACACAGACACGGATCTCATCGAAGAAATCAGCAGTATCTATAGAATGCCCATAAACAGTATCCAATAACACTTAGGCCCTCATTACAACCTTGGTGGTAAATCCCGTTTACCGTTGTGCTAACGGCCGTCAAGATACCATGCCCGCAGCGGAAATCCACTACAGGTATTATGACCCACATCTCATATTCCGCCACAATACAGACACCCACACAAGTCCGCCACACCAAAGGTCAGGGATAAACTGGTGATGGCAAAACCCACACCGTTACGCCAACAGGAATACGCCCACACTATCATGACCCACAAATCAATGCGGCGGTCATTCAACCTCGGTAATCTATTGGTGGTACACAACGCCGCGCTCAAAATACACATACATTTACAAAACACAACCACATTGGACAATTCCACATACACACACCTGATACACATACACACACCACACACACTCACACCACTATAAAACACACACCTGCATTACCAACAACCCCTTTAAATGATTGTTGTGGAAGAAGCAGAGAGAGAGAGAATAGGAAACAGAACACCAGCATCCACAGGCAAACAACACCATCACTCATACAACAGCCACGCACCTCAAAGGGCACACACCAACACAACACGTCACACAGCACAACAAACATCCCCTCACACATCACCCACACCACTTTATGGCACCTCAAAGACACCCCAGGTTTTCTGAGGAGGAGCTCATGGCCATGGTGGAGGAAATCATCCGGGTAGAACCACAGCTATTCGGATCACAGGTGCAGCAGACGTCCATTGCTAGGAAGATGGAGCTAAGGTGGAGAATTGTCGACAGGGTCAACGCAGTGGGACAGCATCTAAGAACATGGGATGACATCAGGAAGAGGTAGAACGACCTACGATGGAAGGTGCGTTCCGTGGTATCCAGACACCAGGAAACCGTACAGAGGACTAGCGGTGAACCCCAACCTCCTCCCCCACAACTAACAACATGGGAGGAGCAAGTCTTGTCGATCATGCATCCTGAGGGCCTCACGGGAGTAGCAGGAGGACTGGACTCTGGTAAGGCAAATCTTTACTACTATATCCCCCCACCCGACCTCATTGCTATCACAAACTCCTACCCCAATCCTGACACCCATCACCCCAACCCCCCACAGATACCCTACTATCAAAATCCACACATCCCAAAACCAAGCCCTGCATGTTACACCAATGCATGGACACCCATCACCAAAGCATGTCCAGTACGGATACTCACCCAGGCCCCAAGATCACCGATCACACAAGGGCAAAGACAATAAGGTAAGCACAGGAGTAGAGGGTAACTCACCCATTGCACAAGATGGCACACACAGATACAATAACTATGCATTTACACCCCAATAGGACCCCTAACCAACGTCACCGAACAGGAGGTGCCAGACATATCCAGTCCCCCCACAGAAGAGGCCCACAGAGACAACAGCAGCTCTGCACGCCTGGATCAAGATGATCACCCAGGCCCATCAGAGACCTCTGGACAGATGGTTCCCTGCCACAGTCACAAACCACCACTGAACCTCCTCCCTCAGGAAACACCACCACAGCACCCACCCAGCGGGCCCATCCCTCTGTCCCCAGGACATGTCAATAAGCAGTGTGTCCACCACTACAGGGACCCCAGGCAACCCCACTAACCCAAGACAATCAGAGACCTGGGGTCAATGGGCACACGGTTCAGGGGACAGAGGCACAGGATAACAGGGAAGCTGGGAGGACTGCTGTGCGACAGGGGGAGGACAGGCCCAGGGAACCCACTCTCCACAAGGCACTCTCCAACATCATGGGAGCATACCACCATTCCCAGGAGACCATGGGCACGGTACTGGCCAAGTTTAAGGAGACCCTGTGGCTGCAGGAGGAACAGTACCTGGGGATCAGGGAGGACTTGAAGTCCATTAACACCACCCTGGTCACCATTGCAGGGGTGCTGGCAGACATGGCCAACACCATGAGGGACACAGTGACACACCAACGGGCCCCTGAAACTAGCCTGAACGATGAACAGCCCTCCACCTCCGCTAGTGGACAGGAGGTCCCGCCACAGGGCCAACAGGCTACCAGCACCCCACCCACTGCAGAAGGAGAACCAGCCCGTAAACGGTCCCTGAGATCCAGGAACAAGACAGAGAACATTGCCAAGACCCCCGCCAGGAAATAAGACTCTCCTGATTGTCACCCTTCTGTCCCACTATGTCACCCTGACAACCTTGAACTGCCATTAGTCCACCTCCTAAGCCCACTTGGACAATGCACCTGTGATACCAATAGACTGGACTCCACCATGGACATTCCTCCACCATCACCCCGGCCCATTGCACAGCCCCCTCCACTTATTAGCACTGAAATAAACACCCTTGAATCACAAATCAATCTGGAGTCAGTCTGTACTTTCACAAATGTGTTATTACAACCTCTCTGAAAAATAGCAATGTCAATGTTCATTTTCACATACCAATGTTCAACAGTTGTTGGGCAGCAGTAAACGTAGCAGAAGGCAGAAAGTGGTACCCAGATCTGTGAAATGGAAAGCCAAAGAGAACTGTCAGGGTCCACACACAGAGCTAATAAGGCAGAATTATGCAATGTCCTACTGTAGTCTCATATGAGAGGAGCAGTGCCAGTCTCTTACCTGTGTCTCACTGGAAGTATTACATGATGATGTTGTTTCGGTTGTCTATATCTTCTTCTTCTGCCTCCTCTTCCTCACTGTCCACAGGCTCCACAGCTGCCACAAGACCAACATCAGGCCCATCCTCCTGCAGAAAAGGCAACTGCTGTCGCAAAGCCAGGTTGTGCAACATACAGCATGCCACGATGATCTGGCACACCTTCTTCGGTGAGTGGTATAGGAAGCCACCTGTCAGATGGAGGCACCGGAACCTGGCCTTGAGGAGGCCGAAAGTCCGCTCTATTATCCTCCTAGTTTGCCCATGTGCCTCATTGTAGCGTTCCTCTGCCCATGTCCTGAGATTCCTCACTGGGGTTAGTAGCCATGACAGGTTGGGGTGACCAGAGTCACCTGCAAATATTGAGGGACAACTGTTAAACACACACCAACCCTTAGGGACTCTCCCATACCCAGACCTATTTAAACTGTGTGGGGACCTTGGCCTCACCTATTAGCCACACACAGTGCCTCTGGAGTTGTCCCTTAAGGGATGCTGCTGTTCCTCAAAATGTAAGCGTCATGCACTGAGCCAGGATACTTGGCATTCACATGGGAGATGTACTGGTCTGCCAAATACACCATCTGCACATTCATGGAATGGTAGCTTTTGCGGTTTCTGTACACCTGTACATTCCTGCGGGGTGGGACAAATGCCACATGTGTACCATCAATTGCACCAATGATGTTGGGGATATGTCCCAGGGCATAGAAGTCACATTTCACTGTGGGCAAATCCTCCACCTGAGGGAAAACGATGTATCTGCACGTGTTTCAGCAGGGCAGACAACACTCTGGTCAACACGTTAGTGAACATTGGCTGTGACATCCCTGATGCCAAGGCCACTGTTGTTTGAAAGGACCCACTGTCCAGGAAATGGAGCACTGACAGGACTTGCACTAGAGGGGGGATTCTTGTGGGATGGCGGATAGCTGACATCAGGTCTGACTCCAACTGGGCACACAGTTCATGGATTGTGACACAATCAAGTCTGTAGGTAATAATGATGTGTCTGTCTTCCATTGTCGACAGGTCCACCAGGGGTCTGTATACCCGAGGATGACGCCATCTCATCATCTGCTCCAGCGGATGTGCCCTATGGAGGAGAAGGGTGAGCAGAGGGTCATATACCACGTAGCTTTCACAAGGGTGTTTTAAACAATTGTGATGTAATCGGTGTGTGGCACTGTCTGTCTGTATTCCTGCACAAAAGTGATGTGGCGCAGTTAGTTGCCCTGCCATGTGGCCCCCTGAAATGGCGGCTGCCTGACCTGTAAGGAGGGACAAGAAGAAATTAGGTAACTGCGCTGGCATTTCAATTCAGCATTGATTATCATTGGCCCCTATGGGTTCCAGGACCCAATGACGATGTACACTGGCGGTGACGGTACGCACCGCCGCGGACGTAACCGCCATTTTCTATCTGTTCACTCACTTAATACCTGACCTTCTACAGGAGAAGACCTACACTGCAAGTGCTGCTGTCACCTGAGTCTGGAAGGGATAATGGCTACAGTGTCTGGGGAAAGGGCCCCTGCCTTCACCACGGAGTTGGATAACCTGGTGGCTGGGGTCCTCCAGACAAACAGGTGAGTACACTGTGAGCATGATGGATGGGACATGAATGTATGGAGTGGCATGGATGGAAGATAGAGGGGGGTGGGCTGAGGCCAGCATGTGAGGATGGTCAGTGTATGTGTTTCTGGGCCAGGGTGGGAAGTTGTGGCCAATGAGTAAGACGAACTGGACGGGGGAGTAAAATCCATTCTTACTTCACTTTTCCTTTAGGTCAGCGCCCACCAGAAGAAGGGTATTTGGTGTGCCATCGCTAAGGAAGTGCGGACCCTGGGGGTCTACCATAGACGGAGCGCCCACTGCCGCAAAAGATGGGAGGGCCTGTGCCGCTGGAGCAAGAAGACGGCGGAGGCCCAGCTGGGGGTGGCCTCCCAAAGTGGAAGGGGTGCCCGTCGCACCATGACCCCCCTGATGTACCGGATTATGGTGGTGGTATATCATGAGTTGGAAGGGTGCTTGAGGGCATCACAGCAGCCACAAGGGGGTGAGTACAGTCTCATTCAGCTGACTCTGCACGCTGTATGAGGTGTCTGAGTAGGGGAAGTGGGCTGTGGGTTCCCCTATGCCAGGGCAAATGTGCTAGGGTAGATCCATTGTTAGGCAGGCTCTGTGGCACTCCAACCCCAAAAGTGGTAGTGACCATCTACACCTAGTCAGGCTCATGTGGGTTCCAAGTGCACATCAAATGGGCATAGGCACAGTCCCCCATGGGCATGTGATTTTCCCCTGAACAATTAGTGCATGACCTAGTGCATAGGGCTGCTCCCTGTGTGTTGTGTCCGCCAACGGTGGTGTTGTTGCAGGCATTGACCATGTGCTCCTCTGTCTTTCCTCCCCTTTTTGTTTTGTCACCCTGTCCTTGTGTGCATTAGCATCATCTGGCGGAGAAGCATTGGCACCGGTTCAGGAGGGAGCTGCAACCCACATGGCCCAGGAGGGGGACTGTACGGAGTCTGAAGGCATCAGTGGGACGGAGGGCAAGGGGAGCTCCACGACAGGGACAGGAGGAGACACCAGCGACAGCGACTCCTCCTCTGATGGGAGCGGCCTTGCGGTGGCGGGCACCTCTGTGCCCACCGCAACAACAGGTACAGCTGCCACCCCCTACCAGCACCGCCCTCCCAGCAGGCCCTCAGCGTGTTTCCTGTGCCCGCTCACCCAGGAGGGTGGGCATCTCATTCGTCCCAGGCACCTCAGGCCCTGCCCCAGTCAGCCCTGCTGCTCTCAGTGAGGAGGCTATTAACCTCCTGAGATCCCTCACTGTTGGGCAATCAACCATTTTGAATGCCATCCAGGGTGTCGAGAGGCATTTTCCGCAAACAAATGCATACCTGGAGGGCATTCATTCTGGCGTGGCAGCCCAACAGAGAGCATTTCAGGCTCTGGCCTCAGCACTGATGGCAGCCATTGTCCCTGTGTACAGCCTCCTCCCACCAAATCCACTACCCAGACCCAATCCCCTCTACCTCAGCCTATCCCAAGCACACCATCAGACCAGCATGCACACTCATCAACACACAAAAGTGTCTCAGGCAAATATAAGCACCACAAATCTCACAGGCACTCACTGGCCTCCATGTCCTCCTCCTCCCTCCCAGTCTCGTCTTGACTCATACCTGCGTGCGCTACATCCTCAGCCACTACCTCCCTCACCAGCACACCCACCACCACACACCCCTCCCGTGCAACCCACCACCACACACCCCTCACGTGCAATCACCGCCCCCAGTACCATTCACACGTCCCCTGTGTCCACTCCCAGTGTGTCTGTGAGCCCTCCTCCCAAACTACACAAACGCAGACACACACCCACTCAACAGCTAACCACCTCCCAACAGCCTCCTTCCCATGCACCCTCACCCAAACTCAGCAGATGTACACCTCCTACAACCACTACCTCTTCCTCTACTGCCAAACCCCCTCCATCTTCCCGTCCCAGTGTGTCTAAAAAACTTTTCCTCGCTAACATTGACCTCTTCCCTACACCTCCCCCCTGTCCTTCCCCTAGGGCCAGGATGTCCAGATCCCAGCCCAGCACCTCAGCCACTAAATCCTCGAGCACTGTGGTCCCTGCAAGTCCAGTAACATCGCGGGTGGCACCCATCAGGGCCGCTAGTGTGCCACCTAGCGAGGCCAAGGATCACCCTAGTCCGCCACCTGCCAAGGTGAAGAAGGGGCCCACATGCCGTAGAGAAAAGCTGCACCACCCTCCCAGAAAGGCCTCCTCCAAGACAAAAGAGGACAGTGCCAAGGTCCTAGCAGCGACTTCCAAGGTGGGGAAGGGACACAAGGCCAAAGGGAAGTCAGCTCAGGGCACGGAGCCTCCGGGTGAGGGACTGGTGTCACCCCTTCTGCAAGACAGAACAGCAACCTGTACGGCGGTGGCCACCGCCACAACCATCGTCACCTTCACCGCCACCTGCATGTCTGCTGACTCTGCTGCAGTCCCCAGCATCATCCCCAGTGGGCAGCCATCCGAGGCTGCAGGAGACGTCCTGCTGTCTCCCTCCACAGGTGCTGACACCTGCACCACCGGCAGCATCTCCGCCCTGCAGGCACCGACGCTTCCACCGCCACCTGCCCCGCGACGTGCTCAGACAGTGCCACCACAGCCGTCATGAACATCATCCCCAGTGGGCAGTCGTCCGAGGCTGCAGGAGACGTCCTGGACCCTGCACACACTACATGAGGCACCACAACCAGCACTGGCAGTACCAGCAGTTGGCAGGCAAAGTCGCCGCAGGGAGGAGTGTGTCTCTGCCTCCATGGAGTATCATGCTACCTGTTCCCAGAAAATCTTGTGGCTCAGACACCCAGGTGAGGGAATGGGAACTGCCACACACCATGTGCAGCACTCGGGCACCATGGCCCCTCCAGAACCAGTGGAGAGAAGCATCCACTACCCCAGTCCTTGGCAGGATGAAGGCCTCTGGGCACAATGCCCCCTCCAGAACCAGTGGAGAAAATCATCCACTAACACATTCCTGGCCACGATGAAGCACTCTGGGCACAATGCCCCCTCCAGAACCAGTGGAGAAAAGCATCCACTACCCCATTCCTTGGCAGGATGAAGCACTCTAGGCACAATGCTCCCTCCAGAACCAGTGGAGAAAAGCATCCTAACACAGTCCTTGGCAGGATGAAGCACTCTGGGCACAATGGCCCCTCCAGAACCAGTAGAGAAAAGCATCCACTACCCCAGTCCTTGGCAGGATGAAGCACTCTTGGCACAATGCACCCTCCAGGACCAAGCAGTGGGCAACCCACCCACTTGAGGGACTTGAGAGACTGTGGTTTTGCACTCCCCAGGATAAAGCCGTGGACAAACCACCCACTTGAGAGACTTGAGAGACTGTGGCTTTGCACTCTGCAGGATAAAGTAGTGGGCAAACCACCCACTTGAGAGACTGTGGCTTTGCACTCCCCAGGATAAAGCAGTGGGCAAACCGCCCACTTGAAAGGCTTGAGAGACTGTGACTTTGCACTCCCCAGGACCAAGCAGTGGGCATGGAGCCCCTCGTGGAGCAGTGGTGTCGTCCCATCATCCGGCTGAGGTGCCCCCCCTCCCCTTCCCCCTGAGGTGCCTGTTTTTTTTTACCTGGTGCCCCAGCAGTGTTCTCTCCGTTTTGAGGCAGGTGTCATGTGTGGGCTTCGCCCATGCATTTTGGGACCACTGGTCCACAGACATTGAATGGAACAATATCCGGACTTGTGTAGTTGCTGTACATATTTGTATATATTGATCTTTTACAGACATGCCCTATCTGGATTTTCGATGATTACACTCGTTACAATCATTTCACTTGGTCCTTGCGTTCTTCCAGAGGGTTACGGGGTGTATATGTAATGTTGATGCATGTATTTGTGTGCATGGTGTTGGGGGTGTTGCGTATGTGTCACTCTCTTTTTCCTCCCCCCCTCCCCTGTGTGCTAGGTGCAGTAGTCACTGTGGTCATCGCCGCCGTCTTTGATGTTCCTGGGAGAAGAGGAGGTAAACCAACATTGGTAACACCTGTAACTCGGGCTCCATGGCGTCCTGGTTCTTCGTTGGGTGTCAAGAGGTGAGTGGTTTCCATTCCAAGTACTGTTTCCGCCGTGCTTTTGTTGGCGTTGGTACCACCCCGGAAAAGCTGGCGGATTGGTGCCTTGTGGGTGGTACATTGTCTTCCATCTGTCTGTTGGCAGTTACCGCTGCGGTGTTTGTTTCTACCGACGTGGCGGTCGGAGTGTTAAAGTGGCTGTCTGTGTTGGCGGTTTCCGCCATGGTCATGATTCCATTGCCTTTTCCGCCGGCCTGTTGGCGGTATTACCATCGCTTTATCACCGACCGCCAGGGTTGCAATGAGGGCCTTAGTTTCTTTCAAGTAAGCCTATGACTATAGCGACTTGCCCTGAAACATCAATTATAAATCATATATATCAAATGAAAATTCTGAAATTTCTTAATAAGTGTGACATCTTTTTTTAGAGTAGGTAGAGAAGGAGGAAGAATATCAATGGGTGCCCCACCCAGAAGTGAACGTGGAGGGACTCAGTGGTCAGAAGTGCAAGAAATTTTTCGATTGAGATTTGGCGAGTCCTATGTGCACCAGGACAGACCCACTGATCAGTTGAGAGTAAAATTCATGGGTCGAAATCTGCTTGCGAATGTAGGAGACTGAGAAGGAGGAATAGCTACATGAGCGAAAGGGCCATTATTGAAAATCCGTAAGGTTTTTGAAGGGATTGTACACCTTCCCTGTAGTAAACCAGCAGGTTTGTTTTGGTTATTGGTTTTTGGTTAGTGCTTGCAATAATTCTGCATTAGTTCCTTGTGAGTTGAAGAGTAGGAGGACAAGCCGCAAGACTTTGTCAGCCGCAGTGTGTGAGTGTGACGTCAGAGTGAGCCGTGCTGGGATAGGTTGGTTAGTGAGAAGAGTCACAAGCGGATTGGCAGCCATCCGTAAGAGACAAATAGTTGAGTAAGTGGGTGAAGGGAATCTTGGGAGCAAAAGTCATTCCCTAATTGAATTGAATACACAAGAGGTAGCAAGATGAGGTTTTTCAGAGCGTTCAGAAGTGCCATAAAGGGTGATTCTTACATTAAGGCGACAGTTGGGGAGCCAACTGCACCGGAAAATTATCTGGCATTTATTAAGATGGAGGAGCGAGGTGTCACGCCTTGTCTTTGGTTGAAGCAGTGGTGCAAATTGACAGAGAAACAGGGAGCTTTAGCGTTCCCAGAGCATGGAACGTTTAATTTGAGAATTTTGGATCAGTTGCAAATTAAATTATATGAGACATAGCCACTTCCGAGACCAGCACAGTTCGAGGCTTTAGCAGTTTGGGAACTCGTAGCGAGACAGCAGCAAGAGATGAAGTTCCAAAGGAGAATAAGGAAGGTAGAAAAGTCCTTGGCAGAAGTAAAGTTGGGATTGGGAACAGAAGAAGTGGAGAATGACAACGTTACAGGGTGTTAGGTTGTTTCCTGCTATTGCAGAGGAAGATAAGTCAAATGGAAAAGAGGATGCCGACAAGAGTGATAAGGGTTCAAGAGATAAGAAGAAGAAAAAGACTTATGTAGACGAAGAAGATTCAGATGTTGAGGATCTTATTACACAGATATTGAGGGATTGACCTCCGCCATATACAGTGCATGATGGGTGTCCAAGTACTAGTAATGTTCCGACTGCTCCAGCACAAGTGACAGGAACAGTGGGACTAGTGCAGACAGATAATGGACAGATACAAAGGGGTAGTGCAGAGTACTCCTAATGTAGTGACTACTTCGGTGGTCCAAGCACAAATGCATTCACCATTGATACAGAGAATTTATCCAGATATACCAGTTCTTGAGACAACTTCGAACTTAGTGGTGTAGTTGGAGCAAGTGGTTCCGAGACCAATGCTAGTCCAGACTGAGCCAACTCCAATGTTGTTGCAGCACCAGATGTAATATTGCTGCCGATTACTGTTGGAGACGTGGGTCCCTTGCTCCCTATGCCACTGGAATCAAGCTAGCCTGGCTGATGAAGGGTGATACCCTGAAACCGGTCCGAGGATGCTTGTTTTCAGTCCAGGGAGGACCTGGCTTGGCAGTTCGGGCTGGACTGTTCCCATGAGGAACAGGGTCAAGACTGATTTGCATATGGCTGGGTCCAAACTGGAATGGCATGAGTGGCAAAAAAACGATGGATTTAGTCCCAGATCTCTGTTCTAGGGGTGAATGTTTGACATTGTTCAGCATTCCATCCATCACTTGTCCTTTTTGCATTGGTTGCCCCAAGTGGGACGGATATGCCCAGACGTGGGTCCCTTGCTCCCCATACCACTGGAATCAAGCTAGCCTGGCTGATAAAGGGTGATACCCTGAAACCGGTCCTAGGATGCTTGTTTTCAGTCCAGGGAGGACCTGGCTTGGTAGTTCGGGCTGGACTGTTCCCATGGGGAACAGGGTCAAGACTGATTTGCATATGGCTGGGTCCAAACTGGAATGGCATGTGTAGCAAAACAAATGATGGATTTAGGCCCAGATCTCTGTACTGGGGTGAATGTTTGACACTGTTCAGCATTCTGTCCATCACTTGTTCTTTTTACTGTGAATTAATTACATGCAGACTTTCAGGGAACAGTACAGGAAAATGTGTGGGACCTGAAAGGTAAAGAAGTGGGCTCAATCAAGGGAGTGGAACGATAAAGATTACTTTGAAGCTGACTGTAGTATTTCCGCAACTTCCACAGTACAACATGGCACAAGATGTTCTGATGAAAGTGGCGCAGATAATTGGAGATTTTCTAAAACAAGGGGTTTTAAAGGAAGTGTTTAGCACTCCATGTAATTCGCCAATAATGAGCTTGAAGAAGTACGCATTGTGCAGGATTTGCGAAAAGTGAATGGCATGGTGGTCAAGTGTTGTCCTGTAGTGCCAAACCCAGCAATGATACTGTTTCAGATTCCTTGCGATGCTGTGCAGTGCCCCATCGCGCAGGTCACTGCCCGATTTACAGGTAGGGATCTGCGCAACGGGTGCAGCTGCACCCGCCGCACAGAGGCATTGGCGTCAATGTCCCAGCCAGGCATTCCTGTGGTCCGGCGGGCAGAAACAATATTTACGCCCGCCGGCCCACAGGAATGTTCTTTATATGGCCGGTGGGGTTCCGGGGGCGCTGGCGGTCAGTAGTAAGACCGCCAGCATGAACACAGCGGTTTCGACCGCCGTGTTCATAATGAGGGCCAAAGTGTCACCTTTGAATTGCGGTACTGTCAGAAGTCAGTGAAATACTTGGGACACCAGATTGAGAAAGGGTCGAGGAAAATCTCCAGAGAGAGGATTACAATGATACCGCAGAGAAGTCCTCCGACTTCACAGAGAGATGTCAGAATGTTTCTGGGAATGGTAGGTTATTGTCGTCAGTGGATTCCAAATTTTGCTGAGATTGCCAAACCATTGCAGCAGCTGACACACAAAGATGTTACAGATCCCATAACTTTAGATGAGGATCAAATGAAAGCGTTCACTGAGTTGAGAGACAGTTTGTGCAGAGCTCCAGCATTGGGAATGCCTGACTACACAAAGCCATTCACATTATTTTGTCATGAACGTGATGCTTGTTGTTTGTCTGTTTTGACACAGTCCATGGAGTTGCTTAATAACCAGTAGCTTATTTTTCAGCTACCTTGACCCAGTCGCAGTAGCTTTACCACTCTGTTTGCGGGCAGCTGCCGCTGTTGGTCAAAGCCTTTCTCAATGTGAGGGAGTAGTGATGGGATATCCTTTGACGGTAATGGTTCCTCACTCAGTTGAGATTTTACTGGCAAGGACGAAAACACAGTACTTGACTGGTGCAAGATTGACATGGTATGAGCCGAGCATACTAGGTGCTCCAAATTTAACATTAAAAAGATGTACAGTGTTGAACCCAGCAACATTACTTCCGAGAGATACTGTTGAAATTGAAAAGGAGGAAGACATCGAGCATGATTGTCTTGAGGTAACTGAACTGTGTTCAAAACCAAGGCCTGATATCAGAGATACTCGATTGGAAGAAAATGATCAAATTGTCTTTGTTGATGGCTCATGTCTCAGAGATGGTACAGGGACATTGAGAGCAGGATATTCTGTATGTATAATCACGGGTAAATTAGAAGCTTCCTGGCTTAGAGATGTATATTCTGCACAAGTAGCAGAATTGGTGGCTCTTACTAGAGCATGCCGTGTTTCTGCGAGGCTGAGAGTCACAATCTATACTGACAGTCAATATGGTTTTGGAATTGTTCATGATTTTGGTCAATTGTGGTCGCAAAGAGGTTTCCTGACCTCTACTGGTACACCAGTAAGAAATGGCGACAAGATAAAGGAGTTGTTGCAATGCGATACAGTTACCTCAAGAAATTGCCGTGGTGGAATGCAGTCCACATCAAAAGGCACAAGATTACATTTAATTGGGAAATGGATATGCAGATCAAGTCGCAAGGTTTTGTACATTGAACTCTATATCGTTCAAAGACAAGTGGAAACTGATGTCAGAAGAAGACAGTAGATGTACAAGTTTTGCATTGAAAGTGATCGATACTCTTGAAGAGTTGAAAACATTTCAAAGTAATGTTGACAAGGAAGAAAAACGTCTTTGGGCTAAATTGAAATGTGTTCAACAACCTGATAAAATCTGGGTTTCTGAGGAGGGTCAGATGGTCCTGCCAAATAGTTTATTGTCCCAAATGGCCAGGTATTATCATGGACAGGCACATATTGGGAGGGATGCCATGGTTAGATTGTTCAAAATTGACTGGTTTAACCCTAAGTTCAGGCAGGCAGCAGAGGCAGTCTGTCATCGCTGGATAATTTGTCAGCAGCTAAATGTGGGAAAGGGGACAGTAGTGAATTTGAGCCACATTGGAAGAGCATGAGGTCCATTCAGCAGAATACAATTGAATTTCGTTGAGATGACTGCGTGTGGAGGTTTGAAATACGTGTTGGTGATTGTGTGTGTTTTTAGTCACCAGACTGAAGCATACCCTACCAGAAGGAATGACAGTCTCACAGTAGCAAAGCTGTTACTTAAAGAGTTGATACCACGTTTCGGGTTTCCGATCTCTTTAGAATCAGATAGGGGAACTCACGTCAATAACAAGGTGATTAAACTCTTATGTGCAGCACTAAACATCGAACCAAAGTTGCATTGTAGTTACCACCCTAAAGGATCAGGACTGGTGGAACAGATAAATGGTACTTTGAAATCAAGAATTGCAAAGATGTGCGTAGCTACGAATCTGAAATAGCCCGATGCATTGCCTTTGGTGTTGATGTCGATGAGAAACACACCTGAGAGGAAGGCAGGGCTGTTGCCCCATGAAATCCTCATGGGCAGCGCAATGAGGTTACCACCAGTTCCATCCAATGCACTTGTAAACATTGCAGATGATATGGTGTTGGACTACTGCAAGTGTCTGGCTGACGTGGTTCGCTCTTTCTCTCAGCAGGTGCAGGCCACCACCCCGCAACCTATCCACGATCCAGGGCACAACCTGAGAGTCAGTGACTGGATCATTGTCAGAAAGCATGTTAGCAAAACCTGTTTGGAACCACGTTGGAGAGGTCCTTATCAGATGGTATTAATAACTACGACAGCTGTGAAGTGTGCAGGACTTCCAACCTGGATCCACGCAAGCCATACAAAGAGAGTGGTATGTCCACCAGATCATGAAGAAGCGTTGTTGAAAGCACCAACAACAGCTAAACAGGTTGCCGTGCCTGAGCCAGAAAAGGAGCCAAGAGAGCCTGAAGTTGAACCAGAGCTTGTGAAAGATGGTTGTATTACACCTGTAAGAGACGAAGGTGAAAAATTACAGGAGGGTACGCAAGAACCAATATCGACGGATACAGCAGGAGAGCCTAACTCAGCAGTGGTTCTCCCAGAAGCAGACGGTGCTGAAAGGCAGACAGAGCAAGTGCCAGACCAAGAGGGGGAAAGAGTTGAGACGGATCAGAGTCAAAGGGATCCGACTCCTCCTAAGCTCGTTGCAGGTCCATCAAGAGAAAACACCATAGAAAAAGAGAAGGAGAAAAGTCCAATCCTGAGAAGAATATTAACAGAAGGAACAAGGAAGGGAGATAATTCGCCTGAATCACAGATAGGGAAGAAAAAGTAACTGGTCATAAATGAAACAATAGAGGGAGAAGTGGATACTACGAGAAAGAAGTGAGTGAAGGAGAACTAAGTGGTAATCGAAGGTTGAAAAGAAAGAGAATAGCAAGTTGACGTTACTCAGATCCTGAATGGGAGTACGCAACTACCAATGAATGGCAACACAATTTTATGTCTTCTTGTTTTGGTAGAGAAGTTCTGAGTCAGCACTTTGATGTAACCTGAAGGTGATCAAGGAAGCTGAATTGTTGAGCTAATCTGAAAAATCCTAAAAGAGACTGTTGAAAAATAAACTGGAAGAGACATTAAAACCTGATTTGACATAAAACTGGATGTGACAAGCTGCTAATCGATTTTGACAAAGGAAAGGGGTTCCTGGATGTGAACTGAACTGTGAGAGAAGAATTTTTGATTTTTTATTTTACTGCACTTTATATAAGAGTTACTTCTGGTTTCTGATTCTTTATAGATCATGGCTGAGCTAAATAATCAAGATAAAATTGCTAGGCGCTGTAGATACATGAGTGTTGGATTGGCAGTTTTGTATGAATCTTGTTTATAATAATGATTGTGGGAATGTCTGTTCATAATATGAAAATATCTACTTTTATTTCTGCTCCTGTAACTATTACATTAACAGCTTTAGAGAGGTTTCAGCTAGATGAGAAATACTTGCATGAATTTGCTAATGCACAAGGACAGCTTTATTCTAACGTTTTCTTTTGCTTGTTGATGTTGAGTAAGTATGCTGAGACAATGGATGCGAGGAATTGTCTTGTGTATACGCAAATTCCTTTGTCAGTAGAAGAAGGGGTTAAGTACCATAGTCTTCCGCTGCAGTTTGCTACCAACCAGATTTTATAACCAAGAGTATATACAATATTTTCATTCCAACTATGACCTGGTGTTTTCATTTGTTCCTATTATTAGATATCTGATTAGAGTAGCTAAAGAGCATGATATAGTATTATTTGGAGGATTCTTTGAGCCTACATTAACATTTGGAACTGCATAAGCACACAAAAATAACCTCACATGTTTGCTTACACATTTAGAAAAGAGCTTCTTAGGGCATACTGATGATAGGAGAAATGTATTAAAAGAGAAATTAGAAAAAGGTTTGGAGAAAAGGACTTATAAGAATGATTATGCTTACATGAAATTAAAATGCAAGGGAAATTAGCATTAGATGCATTACATGTACAAAAGCTTCGTATATATAGACCAAAATCAAGCACTGACACTTTATTTGTGGGAACAAGTGAATGTAGGCATGTGTTTTTGTTTCAGAGTAAGTGGACTTTAATGCTGAATGGTCAGGACTCCGCGATTCCTGGGATCTATCATATTTGTGGACGTAATGCTTATTACAGTCTTCCAAGAGGATGGTATGGGACATGTTATTTGGGATAGTTTTCCCTAAAATTGACCAGATAGATGACTTAAAGAAGTTTCCAAAATTGACTGAATTACATCATAAGCGACAGAGGAGGGAAACCTCTTCTGCAATTGTGGTAGATATCTTTGGGGCAGTGATTCCTTCAGTGTGAGTCATTCTGAATTCGATCAAGATACGAAAGTTGTCTACTATTGTGGATAACATGCTGATGAATTTTACGGGTGCAATACTCCTGATAGATACTGAATTAGCCACGGATAGAGCTATGACGCTTCAAAATAGGCTTGCTTTAGACATTCTTTAAGAGAAAGACCGCGAAGTCTGTAGGATGATTAATGCTAGGCATTGTTGTTCCTATATCCCAGATAAAGATAGGGAGATAAGAGACTTACTCACTAATCTGAATAACTCAAGTAAAGATTTAAAAGAATTGAATGAACAAGGTGTTTGGGAAAAGGTTTGAAAAGGATTTGCTTCAGTGGGAAATTGGTTTAGCCCAATTTAGAATGGGGTATTATTAAAAATCATACAAGGAATATTAATTGTGATTGCTTGCATATTAGGATTATGGGGTTCATTTAAAATATGTCGAAAGATAAAATTGAAAAGATCTAAAAATAATCAGAGGAGGGAAGAACGAAACAGGGAAAGAATTTATAGGGAAGATTTGAGAAGGAGACAAAATACAGCTGAAACAGAATTGTGAAATGATGGGGAAAGAAAGGTGTGTTGACATATTTAGTCATCAGATGAGGGACTGTTGACGCAGATATGCTAATTAGAAATTATTAATAAATGCTTATATGTTATGATTTACAAAAGTTCATAGTGAAATTGATCGTAGAGAAAAGTTAATGTGCATGTTTTGAAAATGTGCCCATGGGGTATGTCAGCCACTCATACGAACATGTACCAAAAGAGCTAAAAATGTGTGAAATAATTAAATTGCATAAGAATAATGTAGCAATATGCCATATAGAGGTGTTTAATCTATGTTTTGCATTAATTTGTAGAATTAACTTAGCCAAAGTTGTGGCCTAGTTTTTCCAGTCCTCATACAGAAGCTGAATTTCTAGCGTGTTACAGATAAATTGTTGCATTGAACTGCCCCTGTACTGCATACGTGGAGATGAGGGACTAGGAAATGTAACAAGTTTGATGTAAGACAGACTCAATGTACTTTCCCTGGACTTGAACATTAGAAGCACTGACTGGAGAAGAAGATGCAACATTTCGATACCTGATGAGCCGGACGATGAGGGCATCGTACAGAGAACCAATCAACTAATTGGGGATGGAGAAATATTAGAACTCATAGATTTGTAAAATTAATATTATAGGTTAGAGCTTCAGATGCTGGAGATGCGAGAGAAAATTCGAGATGCGAGGAGAGAATTGATGTCAAGAGACGCGGTTTGAGATTCTGTCATTGGGCTCATGCTCTTGAGAGCCTGATGCATTGCTGATCGATTGACGACCTGAAGACGAAGACTGACTTTGTTGCTGATCCAATTCGTGGATAGGTAGCTATGACAATGTGACTGATTAACTTTTATGCCTTTCTTTCTAGGTTCCAACTGCGCTGTTTTATCGTTTTTCTCTTAGCTAGACGTTTTCCAAATTCACATTTTCTAAATTGTTTTTGCATGAAGTCCCACACGCTAAATGCTAATCTGGATTAGGTTTTGGTTCTTTGGGTGACGTTGACAGTGACAAATGATTAACGGACTGATTGCTGAACTCTGCTATTAATGCTGTTATATTCATCTTTGTTGGTTTATGCTGAAGCATTCGAGCATATGTTTTCTCAAATTATGATTACAATATGTTATTGGTGGTCATTAATGAACTAATTCTGAGCTGATTGAATAAAGTTTGAATTAACCTTATGACTTGGTATTGTAACTAATGGGGAAATAAAAATTTATAAAATGTACAATCGAGTTGTGGTTATTCATGAAATGTTGATATATTGTCTCATGCCTAATGATTCTCTCAGTGGTTGTTTATTAATTACACTGATAATTGATGTTCATCGATTACTACATAGCTAGGATACTCCATGCGATTCAAAGGGTTCATCGGCCTATGCGCTTCCCCTTGTAAGTTTACTTACTAAGGACCAGGCATGCTTGCAACTCTGAGCACCAAAGTGACACTGAGGCAGGCACTTTCAGAAAAGTCATGACTACCACAGCCCTACCGAGGCACATGAGTATGTTTCAGATGAAGTTCGCAAAAGAAAGCATGTAATATCTGATTAATTTTGTTCAGAGTAGCTTCTTAACTTCTTAAAAGGATGTCCTTGCTTCCTGCGCCGAAATGGAACATTCTGGATAGAAAGAAATGAGGTAACTCTCATAATGTAACTCCAGAGTGGCCCTGATGAGGTGAAAAATCTTATCACAGTCCCTATAATCCATGATGCATGCACTGATAGGTCTAGGATATTGCCCCGCCAATGCCAGGGGACCAAGGACTGGTGGGCCCTCTCCACAACAACTACCTAACAGAGGACACTGCACCCAAATAAAGAATCCAGTAAGCTCTCTATGATGATTTCCATTTTGTTTCCATGAGGAGACATAGGAATGTCTGGAGTCCTAATGTTCTTGTGGTGCGAACAACTCTCAAGGTCTTCAAGGTCTTTGCTTTCGGCTCTCTAAATTCACAACTGAATGAAGTAATGTCTATCTCAGAGTGCTGGTGTTAGTCCTCCAACTCCGATATGCGTGGCTCTGCTTGGGTGATTCGGACTTCCTGTTTGTTGATACACTCCTGAAGGTGATCCATTCTAGGGTTAAGGGCATCTATTTTTCCATCTGTAGATTGCAGGTTCTCATTCACCTCAAACAGGATGGTTGTGATATTTGTGTCAACAGCTTCAGAGGGCATTGACTGGGAGTCTCCAGCTGGTGTCATTGTATTTTTTTTCATATTGGAGTTTCTCCTGCTGATGATCAGTTTGTTCCATCCTGCTCTTCACTCAACCCTCTCCGCCAATTACTGTATGCGAGTTCCAGAACTCGCAGGACAGCAATAAGTTGCCACACAGACATGGAAACAATAGGTACAGAGTTGTCAAAGTGTTCCTGTAACAGTTGCCACCTCAAGACAGCCACACAGATGCTGCCCCACTTGGGGGTGGGGGCAGGGATGTCTGCCCAGTTCTCCTCAGGCAGAAGCAGCAATCCCAGCAAGTTCAGCCTGCATAATCAATCGGACCTCAATCTGACCTGGCAGGCAAGGGGTTCAAGTACGTAGCTGGTTATGGGTCTTCCTCCATCAGCAAAGCCATTAGACAGGGACCCAGGGGAATGGGCAGCAGCTGGAAGCACCAGGCGGCAACGAGGGCGGTAGCAATACCAGCAAAATGTAAGGAAATAGGCCCCTCAGACTCAAGGCACCTAACCTCCTGCACCAGCGATGGCAGTGAAGTAAGGCCCACAGAGGTCAACCAAAGGGGTAGCAAGTGATCTCAGTAGGGGTGTGGGAGCATTCAGCCAAAAACCTGGCAGCAGTTACAGGTCACGACTAGCCTCAGCATGCGTGCCCTGATAGCAGCTCTCCCACGTCAGGATAACAGACTGTTGTACTGCTAATTTCAGGCAATTTCAAGCATCAGCCTGAGAACAAAAGCTGACTTTAGGACCAGCACTCCCTGCTGAGGAGCATCCTCCATTCCAATATGCTGTTTATACACTTGCAGCAATCTTTCATAATAAGCATGTACACTTTCCTCTTTATTCTGAGTAGTTTAATAATTTCTGACCAATTTACATGTCACACTACTGCCTTTAAATACTGCATCACCTCCTTGTACTTTTAAATCACTATTGATGACGGTTTACATTTTGGGCCCGCACTCAGAAGGCCTGCATCTGGCTGCTTCACAGACACCGTACAACTGCTCACAAGTCTTTTCAAGGGGTCCCAGCAAATTTGAAAAATCATTTGTAAATGTTCACAAATCATACCTGGTCTAAGGTACATGAATGTGCACTGGTTGTCCGCCGGACCCCGGTACCTTTCTCAATGGGTATTCTTCCATCCATTCAAGTAACTGCATTTCTGGACTATCAAGCTCAGTCTCTGACTCTTGAATTATTTGTGACTGCTTATTACACTCTCTCTTCAAACCTTCCACATCCTCTTAGTACCATATCTTTTCCCAAAAATTACACCAACCAATGCTGCAAATTCACCAGTTTCTTTTTTCACCTCAGATTCACTCAAATTTAACATGAGTGATGTATGTATGCTCCTTTTCTGTAATTTCTACTCCTAGCTACCCAGCTATTATAACAAGCTGATAATATACCACTCTCGCTCGACTACTTGCCCATACTACATCATCTAAGGTTGTGGTGGTGGACTAACATTCAACATCTCTTCAACAAGGAAATCCTCCTCATCCTTCAGTCCTTCATGAGCCGAGGGTCTCTTTCGTGATACCTTCACACCAGCATTCATTTCCACAAAGCCTCTTTTTTTATACAAGCCACTACCTTGCACACTTGTCCCTTTACCTTACTCTCATTGGCTTCATGAGTCGCTCACTGTTCCCATTCGTCCAGCACCTCAACCTCTACTGGTCAAGGTGGTTTCTTCCATTCAATAATTCATTTTCTCATGTGGTGCTGATGTTTCCTTTCAGACAAACCATTGTCAGGCAACTGCAATTTCATATCTTTCTTAGATAGCTCATGCCATTCATTCAACCACAAACAAGTATGCATGTCAACCTTTATCAACAGTTCAAGTTCTGGTGTTCCCTTATTGGGAGCGGCTGTGCCTCGTCTAACCTGTCTTTACTATTAGACTTACCTGTCACTCTGGGTAGGGGAACCTACCACTCACACACTTGGAAAGGGAACCACTGTTCCAAAAATATTTCTGCACTCTTACCTAATGGGAATTGCCTGTCCACACTTTCATCTGGGGGGATCCGCCCCTCCTAAGGCACTTTCATGCTTACAACCTCTAATGGAGAAACCTGGAGCAGTTCGACTAGTTTCTCCATCTGTGAGATAACCTGGATATGGGTAGGATTCTCAATTAAATCTGAAAATGATCTCTAGTGGACTTTCACACCATGAAGGGCCCACACCTTCGGCAGACTCATCAGGTATCATGAGGGCAACCGTCCCTCCCCTGACGGAAAACACAGACACGCTTTTCTTTCCGTAATATGCCCCTTTACATTTGCTCTGTAGTGATGAAGAAGGGATTAAAAACTTGGTATTCGATCTATGGTGAACCTGGCATTCCTTTTACTTAGTATAATTGCTCAAGCCTCACAATCATCTGGGAAAGTCCATGATTTGAGGGGGTAAAATGTGCTATTCTAACTTCATATACATAAACATTGGGTAAAGTGCAAACATTTGGGGTTTAAGGTTTACTATTCTAACTCCGGTTCCACAATTATTCGGGAAAATACATATTTGGGGGTGCAACATACTATTCTATCTACAGTCCCATAAACATTAGTTAAGTGCAACAATTAAGTCAATAAAATGTCATATTCTAGCTTCAGTCTGACATACAGTGAGGAAAGTGCAAAAAATGTGTGTAAAAATGTAATTCTCTAATAGAAGGGTAAGTGCATGTATGGGTAGAGGGAATGTACCAATTTACTTTCAATCCAGCATATATTGGGGAAAGTTCGGAAATTAGATGAGTTAGAATTTACCATTCTACCTCCATGCCCATAAATCAGTGCTTAATTTGTGCTTGTTGTTTCCGGTGCTGAGAACCGGTACTCATTTTTGAGGGCCGGGGCTTATTCTTCTGCCTCAAGCATTTACTGCGAGCAAAAGACACATAAGGGAAAGACGGAGGAAGGGAAAAACGAAAAAGCATCACAAAGTGAGAAAGTAAAAAGCTGCAAGAGTGAGCTGGAGGGGCAGGGAGTGGTTTTGTATGGATTGAAGAGGCCGGAGATGGCTTCAGGATTAAGCTGCCTTAGTATTCCTTGCTCACACATTTAATTGTAGCAGCCGCGTGTTTAAGAAGAGGGCTTTGGGTACCGGTACGTTTTTATTTACAGATTAAGCACTGCCACAAATGTTGGGGACATTGTGTAAATTAGTAAAAAGGGGCATCAATATACTATCTTATCTCAGATCTCACAGACATTGGTAGAAGACCAACAATTGAGGAGGTAAAATGTACTTTTGTATTTCGCGTCCCACAAGCAAAGTGAAAAGTACATAAATTGGGATTGTGGGGTGATAGGTGACAGGATATACAATTTTAACTACAGTCCCATAAACATTGGTGAAAGTGTAAAACTTTAAGGGGTAAAGTTTACTATACTTACTAGAGTTCTACAAACGTCTGGGAATATGCAGGTTTTGACATAGTAAAATTATAATTGAACCCCCCACAATTACAACCCTAATTCAAAAACACTACCCACCTAATCAGATGTAAACCGCACCACTTGTAAACGTATCTTTAAAGGCACTCCAAAATGTATAAACATCAATAATTAAAACATAGCCCATGGTTACATTATTTTTAATTAAATTAAAACGAAAACAAAATATTACCCCCTTAAAATAAACATTAAAATTCAAACTAAAAAAACTACCTGCCCAGCTGTCCAAAATTTAACCCGAAATAGAAAAGCATCTTTATCACCAAATATACTAAAAAATACAAATTATACTATTAAGGAATAAAAGGCTTGGCTGCCCTGAGTACACCCATAATACCGAACTCATAGCCCACCAATATTATATATTTAACTCGCCAACGTGCCGCCCCTAAAGCGACAGTGCTGTACCCCTAGCACAGCCACACTATACTTGGGACACTTCCAATTACAAAAATACAAATCCATGGTTTACAAGCTAGTGCTGTACACCTAGCACATCAGTGGTGTACTCAGAGCACTGCAATATCCAACTCTTTGCCCACTAATCTTGCACCTTCATCATATCAGTGCTGTACCTCTAGCACATCTTTGCTGATTGCGTAGCGCAAGACTACAGAATCCATAGCCTACCTCCCTGTAACACACTTATGTGGTACCGCTAGCGTGCCTGTGCTCCACAAATAGTTTACAAACGCACTTTAGTTAGACCACACCAATGCCGAACTCGTAGCCCACCAGCACGTGCTGTATGCCTCACACACCCGTACCATATCCAGAGCACACCAATACCCAACCCATTGCCCACCAGTACGGCACCTATAACATACAAGTGCTTTAACCATAGAGCGTCTGTCCTGCACCTTCAACACATCCTTACTAAGTGAGAGCACCCTAATACTGCACCCATAGCTGACCAGTGATGAACCCCCAGCACACCAATAGTGCATCCTTACAGCACCAGTAATGAAATACAACAAAGTTGTAACATTAGTTTACCAGGGCCATTTCTTAGCATACCAGTACTGTTCCCCCAGAACAACTGTAGTGAACCATAAAACACTTCCACTGTATGCTAGGCCACCTTCAATGTCCCTCTAGCACAGCAGTACAAAGTTAATTTCATGCTAGTATTGTACCTAGAGCACACTAGTTAAACATCCATTCTCCACCTATGTCGTACCTATTACACCAGTGCTGAATCCTAACACACCAGTATGCTACAAAAGTACATCAATATCATATCTGTACATAAAGAAAGACTAAGGCATAAGATTGGTGTGCGAAGGGACTTGTTCCTCAGAACCTGATGGCAGGGAAGGACAAGTTAACTCATCATGCTGCTAGCTCATAGTGAGCTGTAAGGCACCACCCGCTTTAAAACGATCATGTAAAAATGTTTACAGTGGTCAGCCAGGAGACGAGAAACAGTATTTTTGCTCATATCACTCATGTGTCCCACATGACCTACTCACTGGCAGGGTTGAGGGGTAGGTTAGGGACAGTAAGACAGTCATATGGTCCTTATTGTGAAAAGAGACACAACTTTATAACGTTGATGGATATCCTGTCCTCCAAAATATAAATCTCATTATATCCCATGGGATTTATATTTCGGTGGAAGGGATATCTGTCACTGTTGTAACTGAGTAACATGTCCGCCAAGATCTAAATCAGGTCCAGAGTTTAAGTTCACACATCCAAAGCCAGCCACATGGCCATTCAGGTGCAACAAAAAAGCCACAGCCTTGCATGCTGTGGGAGAGAAGCATCCTAAGGTAGAGAGACATCACGTTTGGTGAAAGAGAAAGCCGTAGCCAAGCACACTGAGCACAGATGGAGAGGGCTCCTGGTGTTGATTAAAAGCTGAGCACGTTAAGGGATTGACATAGGGTGTATATTGAGAGACAGGTATAAAGAGACACCTGCAAATAAAGATACAGGCAGCATAGTGCCCTCTGATGAAGAGAGACAACCTTGTCTTCATACCGGCACAGTTATACTAATCAACCCTGGTTCGCAGATCTTCATGGTTTACAGACCTGGCCAAAGCAATGGACTCTGTGAGACAGTTGCAACCAATCAGTACACACAGGCCCAAAAGAGAAAGAAACAGCTGCTTAACCCACTGAGAGACTATCACATCTGCCTTCTGTAGCAAAGAAACAGACCTGGACTGGACTACAGTACGATATTTTGCATTTGTTTTGCCTACCTAGTGGTGCTGCCAGGAGTGTGTGAGAGCTTCAATGTAGCAAAAAGAAGAGATGATGGACGGAATGCTGAACATATTAAATCCCCCTGCCCCGAGTCACTGATCTGGGTTTCATCCATCATGTTTTCTGCTCACCATGCCACCCGTTTGGACGCAGCCATATGTAAATAAGTCTTGGCCCAGCTCCCAATGGGAATGGTCCAGCTGAACTGCTAAGCCAGGTCTTTCATGGAACAGAAGCAAGCATCCTGGAACCGATTTCGGGATATCACCCCTCATCAGCCAGGCTAGCTTAAATCTGGAGGCACAGTGAGCACGGGATCCATGTCTGGGCATACCCTTTCAACTTAGGGTGACAAAAGCAAAAAAGAACAGATGATAGACAGAATGCAGAACAAATTAAACATTCACCCTCAGTCACAGATCTGGGTTTAATCCAGAATTTATGGCCAGTCTAGCCTTGAAACGTGGAGCTCCACCCTAAAGCACCAATTTTACAACTGTATCATGAAGGCTTCTTGTCTGAGAAAAGAAGAGTGCATGCAATGAAAATACATTTAAAGTAAGTGATCCCAGTGCAAGGAACCGAGGGTGTTGTGTTGTATGAGACCATAGTCATGAGTTTCCAGAGAGAACTACCAGGCCCTGGTAGGATGGGCAGGGGCGTAGCTTCAGCAAGGATGTTTGGGGAGTGACACCCTTGACAGTTGGTTCTGAGGGCCCTGAGTTGGGGCTGCTATATCTGTCAATTTTTCTCATCATTCCCATGTCAATAAGAGGTCTGAGGTTTTACCTTGTTCATTTTTTGGATCGAGATCTTAAATATATATATAGTGAACTGTTTATCAAAAAAAGTAGTACATCTGCACCTATAGTAGGACCCTTTAAATGAATGAAAATTTACTACTTTTTAGAATCATCAAACATTGGCAGTAATAGGTTTGGAAAGCTTGCCACTCTCAACTTTCCAGGCATATTACTGGCAATCAAGCTCCCAAAAGTTGATGGAATTGCAAATAGTCTATCGAGTGGCAATTGCTTAGGGTAGCCTTTCAGCACATCTTGTTTGCACACATTGAGACTCTCCAGATAATGGCCCACCTAATGCAAATTAGTATCAGCCCTCATGGAAACAGGCTATCCCAAACCTTGGTAATCTCACCTGTCCACCATGCAGCCCACTGCTTTTTAGCAACATAACTCATAGTTCACAACGAAAGAAACAACACTACTTCCAATGTCGGCACAAATATGTTATTATATATATATATATCGTGCATAACATATTATGAGTGAAATCTGTAGTACATCGCCATTTCTTTTATTAGTGCCACCGACTACATCCAACGTGTTGCAGCTGTATCACAGCCTTGATCACAGATGGTGGGGTGCCATTTTCACATCGTATTTACAAACTAAACGACAGTGACATCATTGTGAACAGTGAAGAAAGACTATTACAGCAAAATGTCACTTTGCATTATACAAGTCATAATAATCAATTGATTATAAATACCAAAGCTCATGATTAAACAGTAAGTATAAATACATTGACAAAATGCACACTGAGCATGATGCCAATTATGTAGTCACACTTTGTAACAAATACCCCTAGTAATCTCAACCAATTGAATTGTAGCTGCAATGTCACCAAGTTCAAATTGAAAATTGGGATACTGCATTTCCAGATGCCAACATTCAAACATTATGCAAATATAGGCATCATTATCACAGCTATTGTAAACAAAATACACCTGATCATGATCCCAAATGGGTTGGCAAAAGTAATCAATGTTGATATAAGGCACGTGGCTAAGTTACAAACTCATAGTTGCCTAAGAGAATAATTCACATGTTCTATGTATCAAATGCAATATATTACATTTCATAATTAAACCTTTTCATATATCATTGTACAATTACCAAATGGTGCAAATACAAGCCAAGTGGCTAAATTACCAACAAGTCATTATATGACGAGATATTGCCCATGATCAGTGTATCAAAGACAATCAATTGAATGTTAATGAATCAACAAGATAAAAATTACTCATTTTATATATACCTGTGGATTACCAAATGATCTCCTTGCAATCCCCAGTTCCACAGTTCCTAGTGATTAAACTTGGGATACCACCTGTCTCCCATTGTTGAGGTACACTTATGTGTGTAATATTGACGCACGCCATGCGTAATCATTACAAGTGGAACGTCGACTTATGCTCAGTTCTCCACCTCTCCAATGTGCAAGATGTCTCCATGCTAACATTAATTGCAATCCTTAACTGGCCCTGCAGCCAACACCTTAACCACCCAACATCACGCTGCGTATGAGCTTTGGCTATATGTAGTTGGAGTTGGCCACAGGTCTGCGTGACCCCCCCTCTCTCTACTAATTTCAGCCACCTCCCCTGGCCGATTTCAGCCTTGGGGACCCAATCCCCCGGTGACCAACCTTCTAAAATATATATTTTTTTAGAGAGTGGGACATGGCCTCCCTCCCAGGGCCGATCTCGGCCCCAGGGACCCCATCACCCTGGGCCTAGCCTTTTAATTTTTTCTTTTTGGGGAGGGAGCCAGATATCCCCACTCCCCTGGCCGATATTGGCCGCGAGGACCCAATCCTCCAGAGCCCAGCCTTCATATATATTTGTTGGTGGGGGAGAGGAGCCACACAGCCACCCCTGGCCCATCTAGGCCCCGTGGACCCAATCCCCAGGGTCCGGCCAAAACATTAAAACTAATTTGGGGGGGACACACAGCCCCCTCCAAAGGCTGATCTTGGCCCCAGTGACCCCGTCCCCGTGCCCCGGCCATGTTATCTGGTTGCACTCCAGGGCTCCCAGTCAAAATGATTTGAGACTCGTGGGGGAGCCTGAAGGTCCCCGTGGTTCTAGCTGACTCCCTACCTCCTGCGGGAGCTAGCACTGCTGTCACAGAGAGGGAGCGTCTAAAGATGCAGCTCCCTCTCTATTATAGCAATAGTTTCCTCTGTTTCCCTGCCTGCATCTCTGTAGGCAGGGAAACAGAGGAAACCTCTGCTTCCAGCAAGTGAGAGCTGTTAACATGAGTGTTTGGTCTGACTTGGCAAGAGTTGCCAAAGCTCCCGCCAAGTGAGAGCAAACAGCTATGTCCTGGGAGTGGGCACCCCGGGACATAGCAGGAGCCGGACCTCTGGAGGGGCGATCCCCAGGGTCATCATTGGCTCTTCAAGGGGAGCCATGTGGCCCCACCCTCCAATCATCTATTTACTGCAGGAGGTGATGGTCCCTGGGGCTCGGGGTCTGCAATGGACCCCCTTTATTCTTGTATTGTAGCCCCGGGGAGGTGGTGGTCCCCAGGGCTGTGGCGGGCTGTGTGGCCCCCTGCACATAATTGTATGTTTTCCCCAAGGAGGTGGCTGACCCCAGGGCTGCGGGGAGGCCACGTGCCCCCGCACTCTATTTCATTAAAGCCCCTCCAGAGCTGTGAGGGACGGCTGGGCACACCGCACTCTATTTCATTAAAGCCCGGGGGAGGTGGGGGTCCCAGGGGCTGTGGGGGGCCATTCAGCCCCTCAGCATTCATTTAGTTTAGAGCCCTGGTGAGGTGGCGGTCCCGGGGGCAGCTGGGGGGTTCGGCGGCCCCCTCATTCATTTAGTTCAAAGACCCAGGGAGGTGGCAGTTCCCATTGCTGCGGGGGGCCGAACGCCCCCCGCATTTATTTAGTTCAAAGCCCTGGGAGGTGGAGGTCCCTAGGACTGTGGGGGGAGCTGGGCGGCACCCCCACTCAAAATTTCAATTCCTCCAAGACCTGGCCCACCTGGGGGCTACAGTTAAACAAGCACAGGAGCCCACATTTAAAAAAAAAAACTTTTCTGCATATTCGCGGAGCCGCCACGTCTCCAGCTGAAAATTTTAAAAAATGCGTTTCTGCACTGGTGGGGTCCGTGTGGAACCCCAGCATCAGAGCGGAGGGGTCAGGTTGTCCCTACCTTAGCCTCTTTTCTTTCTTTAATTCTTTTTTTCAGGAACTCGGCTGAAGCTGAGTCCAAACATGGCTGCCAGCATGTTTGATCATGTTTGATCAGCACAAGATCGAGAGGGTAGGCGGAGCCTTTGCATCTCTATACCTACAATTTTTTTTTTCTTTAATTACTCAAAAACTACTGAACAGATTTACACCAACTAACAAAAAGGTCGCTTTCTGGATCAAGAGCAACCTTTCTGCCAAATTTGGTGTAATTCTGTCCAGTGGTTCGGGCTCTATTCCTGCTCAAAATGCCACCGAAAACTGCATAGAGAAAAAGCATTTTGGACACCCCTCTTTTTTGGCCCCCTGGATGGATAACTCAGAAACTTTCCAGAGAGACGCTGAAGTGAGTGTCATATTTTTTGGGAAACTTTCATGAAGATTCATTAAGCAGCATTAAAGTTATTAGCAAAACAAAAAACACTTTTTCTATAGAAACTAGGTCCTAACTATAACTATATATATATATATAATTTATACAAATGTGAAATTATAGGCTACAATATATTACTTATTTGATCTAAATAGTGTAACTTGTCCAATATTCACATTAATTTCGTAGGTTGTACATAATAATTATTTTTCAGTAAATATTTCTAACTTCGACATCTGCAAAATGTTATGGTTGAAATATAATAAATTAAAAACAACATATCAAGAGAACGTGTTAAACATCACATTCTATTAAACTGCTGGTACAGTAAGATTCTCGTCCAATTTCATTTTGTATGCAGTCACATACGCTCTAATAAATAAACAACATTGAACTATAAACATTCTATCAAATAGTCAACTTTAGATAAAAACCATGCACTGAACAGGTATAAGGCAATCACACAGTCTTTCAATAATTACAATCCATTAAAACATCTATATGTAGGCTCCCAATGTAAAAAAAATAGTACACAATATCTCCCTTAAAACTGCTCCTGTTAAGCGATATACATAGGTATAGGTATGTCATTATGGTCTCCTTATTATAAGTCATTTTGGTGGCAGTCATTTCTTTCAGCAAACATGATACTCACTGAGCAAAAAGAGAGCTATGTTGGAAAACAGGGTTTATTAAAATGACCCTTGTCTATAGTATAAGTAAGGGGAAACATATGTGAACAGCATTGGACAGGCTTATATCAATCATTTAATTCAACATATATAATGCAGTGCAGAATCCCAGTCCCTAAATTAAAAGTGATTTAGTTTTGCAAACACTAAGCATCATGAACAACACTGACCACACCTGTATCATTTACAACTCCTACCAAACATAAATGGGTCAGTCTACGAAGGATTTCCTCATTTCTGGCACTGTGTAGTTATTGTCTAATGTGCGCTATACAAGACTCGCTAATAATAATAATAATCATACCCATTATCAAGAAGGGTAATTGTGCTAGCTCTACCTGTTACTGTCTTATTTCATTGCTGGATTCAGTCATAAGGGTCATGGGCAGGAAGAGCTTAACCATCTAACTACCTGGATGACCGATAATCAAATCGTATTCAGGGTGCCGATGGGTTCGTTCTATGAGGAGTTAAGTATGATGGAACAGTGTCTCAATCTTCATCTTTTGATCAGAAAACACACACATAAGCACATTTCTATCTACCTGGCATTCATGGACCTTTCCTATGCCTTCAACAATGTTGTGAGAGCTAAACTGTGGGAAATCCTGAAGAACTTAGGTGTTGATAAGGACAATGTAACATTTTTGCCTGCTCCCAACACCGATCTCGAAGCATCTGTCAGATATGGCCTGAATGGTGAATTTACTGTCCTCATCAGCCTATATAGGGGGTGGGACAGGGGTGTGTACTTGCCCCTGTTTTACTCCTGCTGTATTTCAATGGTCTTGAAGCGGCCCAAACCAATGGACTTGAAGAGGACATACCCAGGGTTAGGAGTAAAGCTGTTTCTGTGTTACTGTATGCAGATGATGTTTTTTTTGATGGCAAGAACTTCTAATGGACTTAAACGTTTATTGGATATGTTTGATGATGATATGGATAATTTCAAATCTTCAAACAAATTTAACCAAAACCTTTGCTATGGCATGTGGACCTAAAAATCTAATTTCTCGTAGTTTGACCATACAAGGCAAGCCCATATTTAGGATTCATGAAATTTTGTACTTAGGTGTAACTTTGACTCACAAGGATCATGGCCTCCCTGCCTATCCAAACAAATACTGAGATTCTCTAACGCCACTGTGTTCTCTATTAACTTGACTTCCTTCATTGGAAGTAAACTTGTAGTGAATCCTAGTTTGTTTTAACAGGAGTTAGCTTAGCCTCTACCTCACAGACTCGTGCCCCGTCACCTAGTGACTTTTAACCTACTTAGCTTGCTCTGTCTTAGCCATTTAATTATTTAATTCATCAAAGATGGCTGCCTTGTTTATAGTTAGGTCACTTGTTATGTATTGCATTATAAGTGCCACTGCGCTAAGGCATCAAGATCAAGCAGTAAAGACAAACAAACAGTAGGTGTTCACACTTAGGGATTTTCCCTCTCTATACTTACGAGTGATTGTTTATAATAATTGCAGTCCCGAGCATGTCTGTTATCTATTGTTTGGGAACACACCTACGTCAGGGGTGCTAGTAGATCTGTATAAATACATCACACTTTAGACAGATAATAAGAGGAATTCCAACCAGAGGGCATCGCCACCATCGCTGATATCGATGCTGCATGTCGTCTTGACGCTGACCCAGTCTTCATGTCCCTACGAGATAGAGACCTCATTCAAAGGTAACAAGGGTTGGGGGCTCCTCTCATGGACCTGGCATTGGCAGAGTAGGTTTAGCAAACCCAGCTCTCCTTTAGGTAGGAGGTTAGGCCTATCACATTGGGGTATTAGGGCATATTACATCTCGTATGTCTTTTGCATGCATTGCAAGATGGTGGGGGTCTTTGTAATAATGACTCTCGTCTTCACAATTCTGTTCCTTGTATTATTCATTATCCTAATCATTGCAGCCCATGCAACTTATCGCAAATTGCATTTGTGTTAAACAAAAACTATTGAAACTTTACTGCATCTTTGTCATTGCCTGTGTTTGTATGAGACATGATATATCTGTGAGAAAGGAGTAATCTCGGTTTAACCACGACACTCACTGAGAAGTCTTATTTTTGAGTCCATGCATAAAGGCTGCCACAAATCACCTTTTTACTATTGTGTTTCTGGTGAGGTACTGCTAGTGAGCCGGTAAGGTTGGGACAATAGTTGAGATTTGTTGTAGGATGGGCATAGTCGCCTACAAACAAAAGTACTGTCATCCTTTAACCAGCAGTCTTGCCTAGAGCAAGAGTCCAAATTACAACAAACGGATTTTTCCACATTTGGAGATTATAAAAGAAAATGCTTACCCATTTTAACCCTGTGGCTCAGTGGTGTGGGGCTATAAGAATGTAAGACTTTGCAGATAGAGGAGAATAGGGTATATAGACACATCCTGGGCCTAACAGCTAACTGTCCTACTTTTGCAATTCATGAGGATTTGGGCCTTGCGCATGTGGAAGATTCATTTAAATGTTCCCCATTGCTGCTATGGTGTTCTATTTGATGAAACTCTCAGGCTACCACCAACAGGGAGTTTAATGAAGATTGCCTGCCTTGTGAATTAGGGACCACATTCCATTACTGTCATATATTCACTGTACAACTAATAAGTTGGGCAGGCCCTTAATTATTTAAAATCCTTGGTATTTAAAAACAATTGATTTAGGGTGGATAAAAGCACACTTTATAGCCCTAAGGTGGGAAGCCAGTGAAGTTGTAGAACAAGCTAAACATTCTAATTGTAAGCACCTTATGATTTGTATAACTATAGGAGTGGAACTATATCTGGGCATGGTGGATATCACCTGGGACTGTACCGTCTGAATTAACATTGGGATTATTTACCTACCAAACTGTTCCTTTTACCTCCTCTGTGGAAATGGGCACACAGAAATACTCATTGACACCCGTACTTTCAGAGTTATCCTTGGACAGGATACCCTGGCTCATATATCATAATCCTGAGATAAATTGGTTGTCACAACAGTAACTTTGGATTCCATGTATTGTGGGAACTCCTGTTATCAGGACGCCAAAACTGAGTGGCTAGCCCTTTTGCACCGTGCGACAACATCTAAAGATAAGCTTTCCACTTTACCTGATAAATACCAAGACATTCAGGATGTCTTCGACCCAGTGAAAGCAACACAATTGGTGCCACTTCGCTCTTTCAATTGCCATTTTTATTTAATCTCCGGGGCCACCCTGCCCTGCAGCAGGGTATACACCCTGCATACGCATTAACTGCACCAGAGATGGTATATCTACGGAAGTGCTTGGATGAGTTCAGAAAGTACCAACAGTGGGACAGCTGCACCCTGTCGCACTCTATTAAAAAAATGTGCTCCAGCAGAACAAAATTACACGGTGGATGAATGAGAACTACTAGCAATCAAGCTAGTATTTGATAAATGGCAGCACCATTTTCTAGGTTTGAAACACACAGCAACTATCTCCAAAAATCTATAATTCCTTAGCAAATATGCTGGTTAGACTTCTTTAGTAGGTATGACTTTCTTATCACCTACTGTCCTGGCACGATGCAATTACAATCAGATATATATTTCCAGATTTGGCCACGCAGCACCCAACTAATCAGACCTAACCCCACCGACTATCATCCCATCAGAAAAAGTGGAAGCCGCAAAAAAGGCGCACTCATTTTATCTAGAGTTACAACACCAAAGTAAAAAATAAAACATGCATGAATGGCTAGCAAACCCAGAGAATGCCATTAAACATGGTTTCTTGAATCATAAACATTGCTTATTTCTTTTAACAAAGGAGCTGAGAGAAAAAGTTGTGCATTTGAGTCACAACTTTTCATTGGCAAACCATCCAGGTGTGCAAGAAAACACTAGTTAATTGCCAAAAGAATGTTTGGTGGACACCATGCGACAAGACATCGAAACCTATGTTGCCACTTGTCCAACATGTGCACGAAACAAAAATACACATCAGGGGACTGCTGCCGTTGTCCATACCACCTTACCCATGGCAAACAGTAAGTGTAGACTTTCTCATTGATTTACCACCTGCACACAGTTACATGACCATTTTGGTGGTGGATATCTTATCCAAAATGGCACATTTTATACCACTAACTAAATTACCTACAGCGAACATCTTTAGTACAATTTTCATTCAACATGTAGTGAGACTACATGGCATGCCATGTAAAATCACCTCAGACTGTGAAACACAGTTCACTTCACACTTCTAGAAAGTACTTTGCTCTACCGATAACTGGGTTTGTATACAACAATAGCTTACATTCTGCTACACACTGTTTTTTTTGCCTGACAGATTTTCACCCTAGAGCCTTACCTATTATCACCAACACTTCCCTAATCCCAGAGGTCTAGGAACATCTCCAACAGATTCAGACCATTCAGGAATGTGCCAAAAAACATTTACCAACAGCTAAAGAGACCATGAAATTGCAGATGGATAAACACTGCAAACCTGCTCTGTCATATCAAGTTGGTGACTAGGTTTGGCTCTTTATTCAAACACTTAAAACTCAAAGGGTCCTGAAAACTGCAATCTAGATTCATCTGCCCATTCCCAATTGAAAAAAATAATCAATCCCATCTCAGTTAAAATCACATTGCCCCTGAGTATGTCATGCATTCAGAGTTTCATGTAGGTCTTTTAAAACCCCATAATCCTGCCACACGTTTAGATACCCTTCCACCTCCCATTCAAGGTCACCTCCAATATGAAGTACAACACATTCTTGATTCAGAATGACTGCAGGGACGATTATATTAGCTTGTGTCCTGGAAAAGATACAATGAATCAGAAGTCTCTTGGGAACCAGCCTCATTTTTTCATACCCCTGCTTACTTAGATTTCATGCCCTGAACCCAAATGAATCTCTCACTGTTGGATGGCCTTTGGGAGGAGAGGAGCAACTGTTGCGACCCTACTCCTTCATGCTCATGCCCAATGCTACAATAAAATATAATGGTATGTGCTTGTAATGTTCATGAATTAAGCTGTGCAAGCATTTTTTGGAGTCATGACATTTTGTTTCTCTGTGGTGCCCTTTAGCACTAGGGTGTATGTATTTATGGTTCACTTTGTTTGAAATGTTAAAGCACAGTCGATTGAACCAAATTATGGGAAAGTTTGTTTTCTAAAAAGTCACCAAGAGCTATGAGCATGTGGCTTGATGACTCATACCCAGGTACACAGAAAACAGCAAGGGGAAGAAATCATGGCTCATCCTTGATTAATGACAGCAAGCAGAAGAAAACATGACTCATCCTTGAATAATCACCACCCCGTGTTATGTACATATTGCAAAAACAGGATGACACATCCCTAGGTGCACGAGCAATTAAGGCACTGCACAAGGAAAAGAACAAATGGTGACTCATGCCCCCAACAAGACTATTTAAATCAAGCATTTAATTGTGCCCGTGCTTGGCCTAATCTCTAGTCCTTACCTGAATCTCCAGCCTTCTGTAGCCTGGCAACAAACTCTTCCTCCTTTAACCGGCATCACTCTTCAGCATCGGTTCCCTGGATGACGCATCTTCCAACAAACATCCTCCATGCAGCCTCCGTTCTATGCCTCTCGACTGCAGGAAAAAGAAAAAGGGACAACAACTCATTTGTAACAAATACATCGACTCACATTGTGAGAGGTTTGATGAACAACTACCCAGCACAAACATGGTATGGCTTATTTGGTCCTTTTTAGGTAAAATTATTGAATGCTTAACGGACAATAATCTTATCGTGAAGTGCTTGCAAGAAAGACAGGGTAGTACCAGAAACTCAAGCGCTTCAATTTACTGATTTTTGTTGTTTGTAAACAATTGACTCTTGAACAGATCCTGATTTTATATGTTTCAAAAAATAATTGATCGTTATTGCTAACCAAGACTTTTGATTGCTGTGAAGAAATAGGAACCCAGATTTGGTGAAAGACTAAAGTATATTGTCTTTGAGAACTTTGGGCCAGATTTACAAGAAACTGGCACAGCGTAGTGCTGTGCCAAAATTAGCAGTGCCAAAATGCGCTATTTTTGAAACGCAGAGATGCACTGTATTTACAAGTAAACGGCACACCCCTGTATTTCCACCTTTGCTGGTGTTAAATTAAGCAGCCCGCACCAATGCAGGCATCCTTGCACTATAGTGCAAGGGTGTCTGCATTGAGGGGTGTGATTGTTTATGTGCAGGAAGGTGTCCCTTCCCACACATAAAAAATTATCCATGGCATTTTGCTTCTTGAATGTGTGCTGCAAAATGCAGCACATATAGAAAAAGCTAAGAACAAATGGGAATACAAGTTTTCCTCCTCATTGTGCCATGGTAACACCACCACTGGGGTGGTGTTTTATTTTGGCGCTGCCTCAGATTTATGAATTCTTGTAAATCTGGGGCAGTGTCAAAGCAATGGGTGTTGTAGTGGAGCACCCACTGTAACACCCATTGCACGCGCCTCTGACACCGAAAACTGTGTCGGAGGGGCCCATATTTACAAGGAGGTGTAGAGTCACAAAAAGTGGAGTTGCATCTCCTTGTAAATATGGAGAAGTGGTTAGCACCACCAGAGCGTCACAAAAAGTGATGCTCCGAAGACGCTTTGGGCCTTGTAAATCTGGCCCTTTGTTCACTCTATGTGCTGGATGGGACAAAGTCATTCCATGAAATGAAAGCCCCACTTGAGGTTTTAGGTACTGTAACCTGTATGTCCTTTCACCTGTTATGTTTTGTGGCATAAAATCAAAGCTGTGTTCAGAAAAGCCTACACACTAGTAAACTAATTGTGCCTCTTTTTACAGACCTGTTCCCATGCTGGAGTCCTGGTAACCAAGGGGATCCGATGCCCATTACACACATCCTGTCCACCCATCCCTGCCTCGATAAGAAGGAGTGCTGAGACCCCAGTCATTTATTTTATCTCTCTTTCTCCTCCAACCCGCCCCCCCACACTTTGGAGCCTCGCCTGGTGCAGCACTTTGCTAAAAGAATCACAGCAACTTCAGCCAGGACCTAGAAGGAGTTGGAGCCATACTCACCCCACCAGAACAACCAGGGAAATTCAGATGAGTGGCTCGTGACCGTATATACATAAAGATGTTTAATTCCATTACAAGGAAGGTCTGGTTTTGTTACCTGCAAGCCCGCGCTACAATTTGTTAGCATCTTAGCTTGCTCCTAGCATCTTAGCTTGCTCCTAGCATGCTGTAGTGTGTGCTCCTTTTTAAAATCTGCGCTTTGTTAAAGGAAAAAACTGATGCTTTAACTTCTTATCAATAATTCACATGTAGTATGAATTTCTATGTTCACTGTTGTGCTTGGAGTCTTAATTTATTTTATGCAATAAATGTATATTTTATCTCTTTTTATGATTGTTTTAAATGATTGAATAAAATTTATGCCACCAGTATATTGAATCGTGAAATACTGAACCTCAACAAAACTCACATCAGCACCCCAAAACAAAATATTATTATAAAATAAAAACAAACAATGGCATAAATAATAACAATAATAATAATCTAAATCCAATTTCACTACAGTAGGAAACATGTTGACAACAGAGCGATTAGATATACTAGACCCACTCTATTCTAATGAACAGTAAGGAAAGTGTTAGACTTTAGACATGTTAAATTTACTATCGCCACATCAGCCTAAGCATCTGAAGGGAAAGTGTTGAGCTTCAGAGAGACTAAGGGAGATAAATATGAGCCCCTTGCGCCACATGTGCAGCATTTATTTTGACACAAATGTGAAGTTATGGTGGCATTTCCCACATGCCATATTTACAAATTGGCGCAATGCTTGCATTGTACCACTTTGTAACCCCCTGCGTGTCACGACTTACGCGCTGCTTTAACCTGGAGTCCGCCGAACGAGTGGCGAGAGTCTTGTTCCTGAATGATCGGCCTTGGCCCAGGTAGGGGCGACTCTTTCTGGTAGCCACGGTGCTGCAGGCGATAGAAACGCCAAGGGCAGGCCGTGTCCTTCAGAAGTAGTGCCAGAGGGAAAAAACCCTAAAAGGGGAAAAAACCTCCAAAAAGAAAATTTCCTGAAACAGGAGCAAAATCAATAAGTAGATACAAGATCAAAAAGAACAGGAAAAACACTGGAACAAATGTGAACCAGTGTCTGACAAGAGGAAGCAGGAGCAAAGACACCATCCAAACAGAAAGTGTTGCAGTGCAAGGAGGGAAAGAATCACAGCCCTTAAATACCCAAAAAACAGGAAGCGACCAACAGGAAGTGCAAGGACACCATTTTAGATAGGGAAAAACACATAGAAAGTAATGGAAAAGGAGCCATAGAGAGTAGAGAACCAAAGCATGCTGGGAAGAGAGGGGTAATATGGGAAGAAGGAAAAACATAAAGGGAGGCACAAATGAGAGTGAAAGAAAAGAAGAAGACAACAATAACAGGTGAGTGGGGGAGGGTTAGACCTGCCTGAAAGCGTGTCGCGCTATGAAGGAACGAGGCCCCATGCCCAATTTGGGGCCTCAAATGTTGCACCACAGGCTGGAGGTGTGGCATGTCTCTGTGCCACGCACCCCGACCCGAGCCGAATGTTCGGCTCGCGTCGCGCGCCGCAGCGCAACACTAGGCCCCCCCGAAGGCCCAGGTTTGTGCAGAAACAAGCGGTGAAAGTGAAGAATCAGTAGAGGGGCGTGAACAGAAGATGCATCTTCCCGAGAGCATTCACTAAGAGGGTGACCCTTCCAATGAATCAGATACTGAAGACCTTTGCGAAAGATACGAGAGTCACAAATTTCCTGTAACTCATATTCTGGTACATCATTAACCAACAAGGGAGGAGGACAAGGGAACTGCCGAGAGTAAGGATCAGGCACATAGGGTTTGAGCTGGGAAACATGAAAGACCGGATGGATCTTCCAGGTACGAGGTAAGTGAAGACGGACTGTGACAGGATTAATCAGCTGAAGAATACAGAAAGGACCGTAGTAACGAGGTGTAAACTTGTTCTGAGAAAGTCGCAAAGGCAGAAATTTTGAAGAAAGCCAGACTTTATCCTAGATGGGATATACTAGAGTATCCCTGCGCTTCTTATCTGCCATTCTCTTCATGTATCTCTTAGTGTTCAGCAAGTTAGATCGAATCAATCTATGGATCTTTAGAAGTCATTTGGAAAATGAGATGACAGCAGGAAGAGAAGAGGTAGACTGAGGAGTAGTAGGAAAAGAAGTAGGATGATAGCCATAAGAACAGAAAAAAGGAGTGACCTTGGAGGCACTATGGACAGTGTTATTGTAAGAGAATTCAGCGATGGGAAGGTAAGTGTTCCAGTTACTCTGGGGAGAATTACAAAAGCAGCGAAGGTACTGTTCTAGTCCTTGGTTGAGACGTTCGGTCTGTCCATTGGTTTGTGGATGGAAACCAGGTGATAATGCTATATTGATATTCAGTATCCTACAGAAATGTTTCCAAAACCGGGAGATGTACTGCGGTCCCCTGTCTGATACAATGCTGTGTGGGAGTCCAAGGAGACGAAAAATATGAAGGATAAAGATCAGACTTAGGGGGTGATTCTGAGTCTGGCGGGCGGCGGAGGCCGCCCGCCAGACTTCCCCCACCAAAATACCGCTCCGCGGTCGAAAGACTGCTGAGGGTATTTTGGGATTTGCCCCGGGCTGGCGGGCGACCACCAAAAGGCCGCCCGCCAGCCCAGGGCAAATCATCCTTCCCACGAGGACGCCGGCTCAGAATTGAGCCGGCGGAGTGGGAAGGTGCGACGGGTGCAGTGGCACCCATCGCGTATTTCAGTGTCTGCATAGCAGACACTGAAATACTATGTGGGGCCCTCTTACGGGGGCCCCTGCAGTGCCCATGCCATTGGCATGGGCACTGCAGGGGCCCCCGGGGCCCCGCGGCACCCCCTACCGCCAGGAACAGGATGACCCGCCAGGAACAGGATGGCGGTAGGGGGTGTCAGAATCCCCATGGCGGCGGAGCGCGCTCCGCCGCCATGGAGGATTCACAAGGGCAGCGGAAAACCGGCGGGAGACCGCCGGTTTTCCGCATCTGACCGCGGCCGAACCGCCGCGGTCAGAATGCCCTGCGGGGCACCGCCGGCCTGTCGGCGGTGCTCCCGCCGACCCTGGCCCCGGCGGTCTCTGACCGCCGGGGTCAGAATGACCCCCTTAGTTCTTGAGAGGTAGGTAATTTTTTCAGGTCAGTGAAGTAAGCCATCTTTGTAAAGGAATCTATTTGAACACATGAAATCAGTAGAAATGGTGTGCCAGGGAGCAGGTGGAACAGGTAACGGTTGTAGTAATCCCGCAGGTCTGGTATGGGGTACCTTTACTTGGGCACACATGGGACAGGCCTGAACGTATCTTTCGACATCCGATTTCCAGGAAGGCCACCAGAAAGATCGCGAGAGTAATTCCTGCGTGGCCTTGATGCCTTTATGACCAGCAACCGGAGAATCATGGCACACTTGTAGCGCCTTTTCTCTTACTCCGCTAGCAGGGAAGAACAACAGGTTCCTATAATAATCATACCCCTTCTGTTTACGTATTAGGGGGTATAAGTTTTCTAACTCTTGAAGGTTGGAATATTCCAGTTGTACCTCATCCAGGAATGATTGAGCTAGACCGATGATCTTACAGGGCTCAAGCAGATATTGTGATGGGGTAGGAGTACAATCTGGATAACTGCGAGACAGAGCATCGTCCAGTATGTTTTGGGATCCAGGAATGTAGGTAACATAGAAGTCATACTGACTGAAGAAAAAGGCCCAACGAGACTGACGACTGTTCTGGCATTGAAAGTTACGTAAACATTGTAGGTTACAATGCTCCGTTCTCACCTCGAAGGGCTCTTTGGAACCCATAAGGAATTGTCTCCACTCTAGGCAGGCTGTCTTCAGGGCTAATAAGTCCCTTTCTAATACTGAGTAATGTTATTCTGACACAGAGAGTACATGAGACAAATAGAACACGGGATGTTCTAGACCATCATCATCTTGTTGTTGCAGTAAGGCAGCTCCGATGGCTCTTTCAGAAGCATCAGTAACAACAACAAAGTGTTTGTTGGTATCTGGGTGTCTCAGTATTGGTGCTTGAGTGAATGCCTTTTTTAGACTTTGAAAAGCTGTTTTAGCCGCCCTTGTCCAGACAAATCCTTTACATAAATTCTCCTTCTTTAATGTTTGAGTAATGTGGCTGGTCTGTTCCACAAAGTAAAAAATAAACTGTCAATAAAAGATAGCCAGTCCTTCCCCTTCCTCCACTAAGGAAAGAATCACAGCTCTTAAATACCCCAAAAACAGGAAGTGACCAACAGGAAGTGCAAGGTCACCATTTTAGATAGGGAAAACACATAGAAAGTAATGGAAAAGGAGCCATAGAGAGTAGGGAACCAAAGCATGTCGGGAAGAGAGGGGTAATATGGGAAGAAGGAAAAACATAAAGGGAGGCACAAATGAGAGTGAAAGAAAAGAAGACGACAAAAACAGGTGAGTGGGGGAGGGTTAGACCTGCCTGAAAGCATGTTGCGCTATGAAGGAATGAGGCCCCATGCCCAATTTGGGCAAGATTCCATATAAGAATACAATACCTAGTCTTTTAAAAAAAAAAAATTCAATAGCATATAAAATTTTCAAATCTATCTCATAGAAAAAATACATACTATAATATTTAACAGAAAAATAAATAGTTTAAAGTTTAAAATTAAAATTAAAAAAATAATACAATTACATATGATAACATTCACTTCTCTACCCACAAAACAAATTCAAAAGTTTAAAACATACACCAAAGTGTTTAATTTAAAATAATAATTAAAAAACGAATACAATATAAAAATAATCATTTCAAATACAAAATTATTTTTAAAACATAGCATTGAATTAATTAAGAATTCTAATAATACAAATAATTGGCATATTATTTAGTTGAGATTATACATATTTATTTATCAATTAATCGATTATGAATCAATACAAATAAATATGAAATATTATAACTTTTATATCTTTCCATCCTATTCCCTTAAAGAAATAGAGATTAAAAAAATATTAGTAACAAGCACATAAACTGCATATTAAACAACAGTTAACAAATTAAACTGACAAAAAATAAAAATAAAAAATAACAATTTACATAATTAATAATCAAAGAAATAGTTTACCAGAACAAATCAATTAACAATACATTTAACTTTATTAAAATTAAATTAAATTGCCACCCTAGTGCCCTAAAAACCCAACAACCTGCTACCACATTATAAATTACTAATTAAGCGAAAAAATAAACTACTAAAACACTTACAACTACAAACTTTATTTTAAAAAATTAATAAAATGTATTCTAACAATACTAACACCTCAAGTAATTTATTACCTAATATATATATAAAGTTAATTTACAAATAATATTTTTTAGACTATATTGAAGAAAACTATATGACCGACATCAATAATATTTAAAAAGATATTATATGCCAAAAAAACAATATGCTTGCCTACATACTCTTTGCCACAATATTTTAGTAGTAGCAATATTTTTAGATGATATTTATATCCTGCAGTATTTGAAAATCGACACTCTGTCCAAACATTAATCACGGTGCTCCTTGGCAGCCACACAAACCACAACAGGCATGCCATCACTAGTGGCCTTTCCCTGGGACACCAACAGTGGTGAAATGAAACTTGAGGACCCCCCACAAAGTACGTGGAGGGGGCCAGCTGGACCCATTCAAGACCTTCCAGCAGTGTACTGTGCTGAGGGGACCCCCTGCAGCTCAACCCCCTGCATTGCAGGGGCTGTGGGGGCTACTGTTATGCCACTGGATACCAAGACACTAGTACCACTTGTTTTGCTACCCCCTCTCCTGCTCTTTTCCCTTTTCCCTTGCCCTCACACCACAGCAATGGCTGACTACTCATCTGAGCCAAGAGATAAGGAGTCGGAATGAGGAGCGACACAGATTGACACAGCACAATATGGCAGAGTGGTCCTTGCGCCATGGGTCTTGGTTACCAGGTCCCAAATTGCAAAGTTTTGAATAACTAGGTAAGGGTCACAGGGACACGTACACATCCGGCTGCCTCTGTGGCTCTCCCCACTGTGTCAGATTGTGGGTCATGTGACCAACAACCAATTAACAAGTTTTAATGTGACAGCTTTTGGGGTTTGAACACCAGCTGCTGTAAATTGGTGTAAACTGCACGTCTTAGGTTTCGAACCTGGAAGGATCAACTGATACTTTTATGAATTCTATGTCACTGATGTAAGTTCTACTGAGTATGCTCAAAACTTCCTGATCCAGTAACTCCGAGGGGAAAAGGATTCCCTCTGGCCACAAACCTGGCGACTCTTACAGAGATGTCCTTCTCAGGTTCCATTTTGCTGAAATAAACTCTGAGGACGATGTATTATTGTTAGCCTTCTCCAAGGGCTTCAAATAAATATTGCCTGTCATACCTTCTTCCGATTATTATAAGCTCTCTGTCTCTGCGGCACAAATTCTCTAAGGTAAAACCTGGCATAATTTGTGAATAGGAAAGTCACAATAGCTTGGATTTTTACAACTCGAAAAGGGGGAAATTGGGCCATGGTATTGCACTGGCTAGTAGTTGTGGGCCAGTACCGCACCCGGTGAAAAAACAGAAACTGTGAGATCAGTGACATTCTAATATGGACATACAATTTTAATAGACAGGCAGAACGAAGCACTATAAGGCAACAATTAGGCTTCACAACACCTTTCGGTTTTATCCATTACCTTGCGAAAGCAGCACATCTTTGGCCACCATATTATCTTTGACAATATAAGTGCCCATCAGTCACCCACTGAGATAAGCTATGGATAACTAGTCAACTCACCTCTACACCATATCTGTGTTGTTTGTCATTCATCAGGCATGACACAGAACTTTTTAAGCTGAAATAGAGTAGTGCTGCTGCCCTTAGGTACCATATATATTTACAAGCTCACTGAATTGCCAAGCACCTCATTTTTAGGTCTCGGCTCTAGGCAGCGTGCATGTGCTGTCTTGAACCAAGACAAGATGTATCTACTTTGTGGGCTTCATTCCTCCCATTGGCTTCCCATTTTTAAGCTCCATCGTCGCTCTGTTATTCTCTCTCTCTCCATTTGCCCACGGCATGCATTTGTCAAGCCTCTTCCTGTGGTTATCGGTTCCAGAAAGCAGGGACTAAGGGGCTCATTTACAAGCTCCTTGTGCCACCACAGTGACATATTTATTTACGCTTCGGTGGTGCAGAACAGTCCCCCATCCCGGGCCATATTTACAAACTTGCAGAATGGTACCATTGTGCCAATTTATGAATCTGTGCACCACATCATTCCTGCACAAGGTATAATGTATGCAAGAGAGGTGTTCCCCCACTAGGTGGCCCGCAGGAATGGTGCAGTGAAATCTACAAAATTTCACTGCGTCATTCTAGCATCATTTTTTAAAGCCTGAACAAGGGCAGGCATTAAAGTACAGTTTTCAATCGGCCTCCCTGAGCTTTGCAGCACTAGCGTCAAAATTTTTGATGCTGGTTCAGTAAAGCACCACAACTGTGTCAGAAATTATGACGCAGCTGTGCTAACGACTGCCATGGTGCACTATATTGCAAATACAGCGCTACTATGGTGTCGTTAGGGGGGGCGCAGGGTGGCACAACCAAACTGGCGCATTGTGATCGACGTGCCAGTTTGTTGTAAATGAGGACCTAAGTAAATTATCCCTCCACTCCTATCATTTTATCACCATTTGAGGGACTTCTTTTTTTCTTGGCTTACGAGTCCTCCTCAGATATGCTGTGTTTTTACTTGCTCCAGCACCGTTGTAAAGATCACTCGTGTTTTCACTTGCTCTTTAAACAATGGAACAGAAGAATGTAAGCTTTCACGCTGCAGCTACTACTGAAAATATACAAAAGACTGTTTTATATTGGTGTGCTCTTCCTTGCTCCAAGTGTTTTAAACAGCACTCGTGTTTAAGGACCAGGAGCAGGGGAAATGGAGGCTTTCACACTCCAGCTTCTACCCCTCTTTTAGTGGAAAGAGCTGATCTCCTCCCAGTCCTTTGGTAAATATACTTGTCCTGCATATGCATACACCCCGTCTGCGCTGTATTGGGCCCTGTGCTTGTACTTGGGAGTAAAAGGCCTGTTGTAAACTGAGGAATTTGAAATGCAAACAGCAGCCTGTGGGGGCTGAGGTAGAACAAATTGGCTTTTTATCGAATGCAGACAAAATGGTCATGTCGGCAGATGTTAATCTTCTGATCACTTTCCATGTAAGTGCCTGCCAGTTTTCGGGTTGGTTTTGAGTCGGGTTGGTTCAGAACTCGTGATATAAGCATGCTTTTTAGGTGTATATGTGGACATACATAAAAAGTAATTAGAAGATTAAAATCTGTCAACTTGACCATTTTGTCTGCAGCCAGAAGTAGGTCAATGCTTCTTATAGGATCCCAGCTGCTGTGTGTATTCCAAACAATGAGCTTGTACTGCAATGGGCATGCATGTTTAAAGGAACATGTTATGTTTGCCAAATTGCTTTACCTTTGGAGAGTGTGCCTTGCTTTGGGTAGAACAGCAGTCACCACTCTTCACAAATGAGTAACAGCCTATCAGCTGCAAGTGCTTGTTTACATAAGCTACCGAGCCACAGACGATAACTTGTGCAGAGGAGACAGATAGCCCAAGGTCATCCGGAGAGTTTTAATTTCATTATACCAACACAGCAAAGGAATGTTCAGGGTCTTTTTAGTGTGCACCAGTTGGGTTGCAGAGGCAGGGTAATATCTATGGTGTAGCACTGTCCTGAATCAGGGTGTACGAGACTGGTTGTCATTGGGTGGTCCAAGCATGTTGGAAGCTTCAGCTGCTTGTACTGCCTGTGCTTCTTGGTCGAGGTCACAGAGTGAGGTGCACTGAAACTGGGTGTGCCTTTAAGATGATCATCGGTATACTAGGTAGATAAAAGGCTGGTTGTTATTGGGTGGATCAAGCACTTTGGAGGCTTCAGCTGTTTGTAAGACCGTTGGAACAGATTTAAAGAAAAGTGGCACAGCACGGTGCTGCGCCAAAATTGGCAGCTCTGTGCTGCGTCTCTTTAGAAATGCAGGGATTTTCTGTATTTAAGGGAATACGGCGCACCCCCGTGTTACCCCCTGCGCTGGCACTACATTTAGCTGCCAGCACCAACGCAGGCATCCTTGAACCATCGTGCAAGGATGTCTGTGTTGAGGGGTGTGATTGTTTATGTGCGGAAAGGGACACCTTCTCGCACATAAACAATCATTTCTGGTATTTTGCTTTTTCTATGCGTGTGACAGAATGCAGCATGCATAGAAAAAGCAAAAAATGAGAAGGAATAAAAGGTTTTCCTCTTCGTTGCACCCTGCTAACTCCCCCCCTGGGGGTGGTGTTAGATTAGGGTGACCACCTGGCTTTGAGGCAAATTCTGGACATGACTAAAAAATTCAGGACAAAGGGTCAAAATTCAGGACAACAATTCAGAACAAAGGGTCAAAATATAGGACAAAAATTCAAGAACAAGCGTCAGTTTTACAGACACACGCAAGAGAGGCCATGCCTCACTATGTTGTCAGTGCATTTATTTACTCTTTTTTAACATCGTACTATTTATTCACTGTGGTCTTTTTGTGGTTGCCTCCTGGTATGCTACATTCAGGTATCACATTACATCCTTCTTCAGTAGTAAATTGATGCCCTTCAGTATTGTGGCAAGGACATCACCCCTACCCCAAATGTACCCAATCTTTCTTGAAGAGAAAGTAAAAGCAACATTTTAATTATGTTTCTGAACATTTTAAAATCCCTGGCAAACAGTTTGGGAAACATTAAGGTAATTAACCTTATGCTAGTTTAAACAAATTGAACAAAAACATCTGGCTTACCCCATCCGCTCATGGACTTTCAACCTAAAAATGTTTTTAAAGAGGCAGGGCCGATGGTGTGGGCGACAGTCTCAAACCTAATGTCAGGATGTGAGGCACCCAAAACTTGTCTGTAGTCTCACAGCACTAGAGTGTGTCTGGGACTCTACATTTATCTCAGAAATGGGAGCCCAGACTACCAATCAAAGATAAGAAAAGAGGAGGATGAAATTGAGATCAAATTGGAGATCCACGGCAAGTGATTCAAAGGGTTGTTGCTAAGAGCTGGATAAATAAGGAAGAGAAGAACAAGGTAGGGCAATTCCTAAAATCAGACAAGATGGATCCATCAGGACTATCGGAAGGTATTGGGTACCTGGGGAGTTGTCTTTGCACATAGGATAGAAACAGAAGAGGCACTGTCAAGTGGATAAACAAGCAACACCCATCCTCCTTAGCAAACTCTTCTGGTGCAATGGTCCGCTGTTCGTGCTTGTGAAGGGTGAGCAGAGGACAGACCACTTGCAAGGCTGTGCAAGGCAATTACCCGCTTTGTCTATGTCTTTAAATAGTTTTGAAATTGAGCAAAAACCAAACTAGTGATCTGGGTTATCCATAAGTGTCAAGTACACATGCAATCTTCAAAATATTTGGGATGTAAATTGCACAAACAAAATGTAAACATTTTAAAATGTAATTAGTGTTTCTTTAACATATGGCACTGTTTTCCCCTTTATATACAATTAGATCTCAGATTGAACTGGGCACCAGTTACCTTTTGATACCTAGTGATTAATATCTACCATTCTCTCACTGATTTGCAGGATGGAAATCTCAGCAGAGCTTCACGGTCCCTCCAAGCTTACTTTGCTTTTTGGTCTTCTCTTCTGGTTTCTGCAGTGGGCCACGTGGCACTAGAGAAGATGGTGTGCTACTCCAATGATAGTATTATATTACAAACCTTCCCCTGCTTGTCCTTCATTCCTTCTTCAGACATGCCACACATCTGATTTGGTTGCTACAGCACCGTGGGGTAGCTCTTTCCACTCTAAAGCTACCTATGACTGAGGGTGGATTAGGTCTTCTGGACTTAGATTGCTATTATTCAGCTGCACAGGTCCAATGGGTGGCTCACAGGCTTTCTGCCCACCTCCCTGCATGAGATGGGGTTTACCAGTAAAAACATTTAAGGAAGGCTTAATCTACTGCTCATTGTTTCCTACTGACCATTCTAGGGATCAGCATCCGGGGTTGTCATGCACAGCTTTCTTTTGCCTTGCTGGAACCTGTAAACTCACTGTCACAAAGAAACCCTATGCTCCTTCACTACCTTTGTTAAGCCATCCCACTCGCACAGGACGGCTGTGCTAAAAAAACTCCATCAGTGGCATGCTGCAGGTATCTTGAAATTGGGAGATTTGTTTCTGGATGGCGAGCTACTAAATTTCCAAACCCTTGTGGCAGACTACCTTCTTCCACCCCGTCAACTCCTTACTTACAACCACCTTAAATAATCACCATTTCATGTCTACCCCCTAGCACTAACCCTACAAGATGTGTGAGAGAAGCTCTACACCATAGGAACTGGTGGCAAACTGATAGAATGAGTGTACAGACCTTTCCTGCAACATGGAAACCACTCCAGGTCTTCTCATCATACTACCTGGGTGATTGATGTGTCCCAAACCTCTGCAAGATAGGGACTGGACTAAAATACTGGACTTTACCCACAAAGTATCCCATAGCTGTCACTTTAAGAACATTCATAGTCCTTCCCTGTGAATGCATTCTGCCCATTGTTTGCCATTGGCCTTGTGGTTTGTAACTCACATTTTGTTGTTTTCAATTTTCTGGATTCATTTGTTTTAGGCTATGCAGCTTGAGTTTGTCCCTTCCCTTGCCAAAACCTTATTTACAGTGTCCTTCCGAGTGCTCCCTTTCTGTAAACAGGCCTGTAAATCTTGTTCTTATTTCATCACATTTGCTGTGCATTCAAAGAACAAAGTCAAATATCAGGCCCTATCTTCGTTGGTAACTTAGGCCCTCATTACAACCCTGTCGGTTGGTGTAAAAGTGGCAGTAATACCGCCAACAGGCTGGGGGTAATTACTGCCAAATTATGACCATGGGGGATAGATCTCAGATAGACACCCACCTTATCACACCGACCGCCAGGGCAGAAACAGCAGGCACCACGGTGGTAGCCACCTACAGCCAGGTGAAAGTCAATGTTCCGCCGATCATATTAAGACATGCCAATCCGCCACCTTTTCCGGGGTGGTACCAATGACATCAAAAGCCTGGCAGAAACACTGCACAGAAGTTAAAGGAATCACCATCGGAGACACAGGGAACAACCACGCCGCCATGGAGCCCGAGCTGCATATCTTCCGCATGCTCTTCTACATGCTGCTCCACCACGAACACCAACAATGGCGAAGACGACGACGGTGAGTACAGTCGCCTAGCACACAAAGGGAGGGGGGAGGAAAAAGAGAGTGACACACACACGCACAACACACACCTGACATACACACACCATACACACAACCAGATGCACAAGAAAACAAGTTATTCCCCCTAAATCGGCTGAATAATGCAAGGACAAAATAATTTACTAAAGTGAGTGTAATAATATCAACACAGTCTAAAAATAACTTAGCCAATGTTACAAATATTTAAAATTGTACAGTTCAAGGGGCACTGCCCACTCCTCAGTTTGCGTGGGCCACATGGCCACAGGCCAAAGTCCAAGGCCCCACTTGTCACCTGCATCAACACGGAGAGAACATTGCAGGGGTAAATAGGCAGGCACCTCAGGGGGAAGAGGGAACGGGGGGCACCTCAGCCGGGAGATGGAACAAGACCACTGGTTCTGGAGGGGGCAACCTGCCCTGTGCTTTGTTCTGGGGAGTGCAAGGCCACAGTCTCTCGAGTGGGTGACTTGCCCACTGGTTCTGGAGGGGGCAACATGCCCTGTGCTTAGTCCTGGGGATTGCAAGGCCACAGTCACTCGAGTGGGTGACTTGCCTAATGGTTCTGGAGGGGGCATCGTGCCCTGTGCTCTTGATCCTGGGGAGTCTGGGGTTGGTGGGTGTCTTACCCACTGGTTCTGGAGGGGGCATCGTGCCCTGTGTTCTTGATCCTGGGGAGTCTGGGGTTGGTGGGTGTCTTACCCACTGGTTCTGGAGGGGGCATCCTGCCCTGTGCTCTTGATCGTGGGGAGTGAAAGGTCACAGTCTTTCAGGTGGGTGTCATACCCACTGGATTTGCAGGGGGCACGCCACACAGCAGCCCATGGAGGCAGGACTACATACCATCCGCCGGCGGTGACGGCTGCTCAGTGGTGGTAGTTGTGCTGCTGCAGCTCCTGGTGGGGGGAGGGTCCAGCCAATCCCCTGCAGCCTTGGATGGCTGCCCACTGGTGGTGATGGTGCTGCTGCTGCTAGTGGGGGGAATCTCCAGCCCATTCCCTGCAGCCTCAGATAGCTCTACAACCATGGTTGGTGGTGGGGGCTCCGTCAGAGTTCCTGCCCCAGCCACCTTGCCCTTCTTGCCTGCTGGTGCTGGCTCCTTGGTCTTCCTGGCAGCAGCTGCGGCAGGCTCCTTGGCCGTCCTGGCAGCAGCTGGGGCAGGCTCTTTGGTGTTCCTGGCAGCAGCTGGGGCAGGCTCCTTGGTCTTCCAGGCAGCAGCTGGGGCAGGCTCCTTATCCTTGAGGCTGCCTGGTGCAGGTTCCTTCACCCTCAGGGCATGTGCCCTGGATCCTTCCCCACCACAAGTGGGTGTGGTGACTACTGGGCCTGTGTACTGGGTCGCTGATGTGCTTGGCTGGGTTTTTGCCACCCTGGCCAGACATGCAGGATGGGGTGGAGGGATAGGGAAGAGGTCAATGGTGGATAGGAAAAGCTTTTTAGGGACCTTGGGCTGGGAAGAGGGCAAAGGTTTGGAAGTGGAGGAAGAGGGAGTGGTTGTAGGAGGTGTCTGTCTGCTGATTTTGGGTGTAGGTGCATGGGCTGGATGCTGTTGTGAGGAGGATGGCTGTTGGGTGTCTGAGTGCTTGCATTTGTGTACTTTAGGAGGGGGGACAGACACAGTAGGAGAGGACACAGGGACGTGTGCATGGATTTGTGGAGGTGTCTGCCAGTGAGGTGTGTGTTCTGCTAGGTGTGGTGATGCTGGTAGTGGATGAGGATGTAGTGCATGCAGGTGTGAGTGTGGACAGAACTGGGAGGGAGGTGGAGGAGGAGGGGGAGACAGCAGAAATTGTGGAAGTTGGTATGTCTGCATCTGGATGGCATTTGTGTGAGTGTCTGTGGGATGATGTGTGGTGCTTGTGTTTGCCTGTGCCACTCTTGTGTGTTGTCTTGTGTGCATGCTCGTCTGCCTGTGTGCTTGGGGTTGAGGGGAATGGGATTGGGAAGAGGAAGTTAGAGGGGGGAGGTAGAAACAGGGATAATGGCTGCCATCAGAGAGGAGGCCAGAGCCTGTATTGATCTCTGTTGGGCCGCAAAGCCCGTGTGAATGCCCTCCTGGATGGCATTCACAATGGTTGACTGCCCTACATAGATGGATCTCAGGCGGTCAATAGCCTCCTCACTCAGTGCAGCAGGGCTCAATGGGGCAGGCCCTGAGGGGCCTGACGCAAAGGAGATGCCCACCCTCATGGGTGAGCGGGCACGGGCAACTCAATGAGCGGCTGCTGGGAGGGTGGTGCTGGAACGGGGGTGGTGGCTGTACCTGTAGCTGGGGTGGTCACAGAGGTGTCCGCCACCACTAGGAAGCTTCCATCGGAGGAGGTATCTGTGTCTGAACTGTCACCCTCCTGTCTCCGTCATGGTGTTCCCCTCGCTCTCAGTCCCACTGGTGCCCTCAGTGTCGGTGGACTCTGCCTCCTGGGTCCTGTGGGATGCAGCTCCCTCCATCGCCGGTGTCTCTGCTCCTCAGCCAGATGATGCTAATGCACATGAGGACAGGGTGACAAAACAAAAAGGGGGGAGAGATAAAGGATGCACTTGGTCAATGGCTGCACCAACACCACCGTTGGCGTACACAGCAAACTCACACACAAGGGACAGCCCTACGCACTATGCATTGCACTACCAGTGATATTGCTAGCCACCAAGGCATGGGGAGGGGCACCAACCGGCAAATCCAGCACTCCTGGGACCCACAGAATCTTGACCAGTAGTGGATGCCTACGAGCTAGGTAGCAGGGTTATCCCTTCTGGACCCTTGCCACCAGGGAACCTATGCTGCAATGTCAGGCCAGGCTCAGGATAGGCCACCGCCAGTAGGTGGGCCATCAGGGGGGGTCAGGGTTCAACAGCACCCCTTCCTTGTTGGGAGGCCATCCCCAGCTGGTCCTCCGCCGTCTTTCGTGCTCAGGTCCTCCCACTGTTTCCGACAGTGGGTGCTTTGCCTGCCATAGACCCCCAGGGTTCACATGTCCTTGGCGATGGCATGCCAAATACCCTTCTTTTGATGGGCGCTGACCTGCAGAGGGAATACACACAGGAAAATAGTATTAGTCAGACAGTCCTGCCTGATACACTTATGGCCCACCATACCCCTTCACATCACCATTTACACACACATGGCCCAGCACACAACCTGTACGCCGCCCAGGGGACATCCACCCACCCCCCTTACACAATGCCTTCACACACAACTCCATGCATTCATGCCACATGCATTGTTCCAACAGTGTACTCACCTGTTGGCCTGGAGGCCCATAGAGCAGTCCGTACTGGGGTAGGACCCCATTCACCAGTCTCTCCAACTCCGCCGAAGTGAAGGCAGGGGCCCTTTCTCCAGTCACACGGCCCATGGTAGGTTCCAGACACAGGTCACAGCAGCACATGTAGTGTAGGTCCTCTACTGTTGAAGGTCAGGTAGCAAGTGAGGAATATGATAGAAAATGGTGGTCACGTCTGCGGCGGTACATACATACAGAAGCACTCTAGGCACCAGGCCAGCTCCAGAACCAGTGGAGAGATACATCCACTACCTCAGTCCTTGTCAGGATGAAGCACTCTGGGCACCATGCCCCCTCCAGAACCAGTGGAGAGATACATCCACTACCTCAGTCCTTGGCACGATGAAGCACTCTGGACACCAGGCCCCCTCCAGAACCAGAGGAGAGACTTGAGAGACTGTGGCTTTGCACTCCCAAGGATAAAGGAGTGGGCAAACCACCCACTGGAGAGACTTGAGAGACTGTGGCTTTGCACTCCCCAGGATAAAGCAGTGGGCAAACCACCCACTGGAGTGACTTGAGAGACTGTGGCTTTGCACTCCCCTGGATACAGCAATGGGCATTGGTCCCCCTCGTGCAGTAGTGGCGTTGTGCATTTATCTGGCTGAGGTGCCCCCCTTCCCCCTGAGGTGCCTGTATATTTTCGATCTAATGCCCCAGCAGTATTCTCTCCATTTCCGCTTCGCCCATGCATTTTGGAACCAGTGGTCCACGGACAATGATTGGTACACTATCCGGACTTGTATAGTTGGTGTACATATTTGTATACACTGAATTTAGATTTTTGACTATCAGATTTTTCATGATTACACTGGTTACAATCATTTCCTTTTGTCCTTGCGTTCTTCCAGGGGGTGATGGGGTGTATATGTAATGTTGCTGCATGTATTTGTTTGTATGTTGTTATCGGTGAGGGTGGGGGTGGGGGTACTGCGTGTTGCGCATGTGTGTCACTCTCTTTTCCCTTCCCCCCTCCCCTGTGTTGTAGGTGCAGTACTCACTGTGGTCGTCTACAGCGTCTGTCCTGCTCCTGATAGAGGAGGAGGAAGAGCAGCATTGGTAACACCTGTAGTTCGGGCTCCATGGCATCCTGGGTCCTCGTTGGGTGTCGATAGGTGAGTGTTTTCCCTTCTGTGTACTGTTTCCGCTGTACTTTTGATAGCGTTGGTTCCGCCCCGGAAAAGGTGGCGGATAGGCCTCTTGTAATAGTGTGGGCGGTACTTTGTCCTCCACCTGTCTGTTGGAGGTTACTGCTGTGGTGTTTGTTTCTACCGCTGTGGCGGTCGGAGTGTTAAAGTGGCTGTCTGTGTGGGCGCTTTCCGCCATGGTTGTGATACCATTTTTTTTTCTGCCGGCCTGTTGGTGGTATTACCGCCGCTTTAACACCAACCGCCAGAGTTGTAATGAGGGCCTCTGTATTACACACCCTTGGGATCCTGGGTACCATAGACTAAGGACTTATAAGTGAGTCAGTCCATGCCAATTGGGTGCATTGAATTCGACATGCAATTTGTATAGGGTTAGAACATTGACACTGAGGTCTGGTTAGCAGGCCTCAGCGCACTCTCAGAGCTGAAAAACCAGAAGCTAGTTGTCCAAATGGGGGCAAAAAGTGAAGGGAGAGGGTGCAAAAAGCCTGTTTCCTTACACTGTGCACCTTAACTGTGTTTTGTAGTGAATTTCTAAAGATATTTTGAAGGTTCTTTGAGGTATGTTGTAACCAAAGCTTAACATAACTTCAATTAAGCCTATGCTTCTTGCAGTAAATATTAATATGTTTATTAAGCACTTGGCATGGCTGCCAATGTTTGGATGACATTTTTGGTTGAGATGCTTTGGATGTGCCTGTTTTAGACTGAGCACTTTGTTTGGAGTTTGGCAGGTGAATATTCCTTCAGGGTACACATCCTGTTCATCAATCCACCATTTCTCGAAGTCGGGCTATTAGTTGTGTGGCCTGCACAAGTAAAAGAACCACAATTGTCCTTACTGGGAACCAAACACCCCATTGTAGTGATTGACTCGCCTGGGTAGCGGAGTGGAGCAATCCAATGCATACTCAAGGGACGAAGTGTAGACTAGTGGTCATCAATCACTGGCAAGCAATAATAACAATAAATGATTGTCCAGTCAGTGCTTTCCTTAAGAAAAAGGAGAAGTACATTTATTACATACACACTACTGAATACTATGCAATAATTTACAAATATGTACATTGGCAGATGGAACACACCATAGACGACATAGGTGGTGATCATGACATTGGCGGTAACTGTTAAAGTGGTGGTAATACCGCCAAATCATGACCGTGGCGGTGATAACTCCAATAGACAGCCAATGTACGAGACCATCCACCAGGGCGTTAACACCATGCACCATGTTGGTAGCCATCAAAAGCCAGGCGGAAGACAAGGTACCGCCTACCACATTATGACACAGCACACCGCCACGATTTCCGGAGTGTTACCAACGCCATCAAAAGCCTGGCGGAAACACATCACAGAAGACTCACCAACAGAGACACAGAGAAGCTCAACGCCGCCATGGAACTGGAATTTTAAGTCTTCCCAATGCTCTCCTACGCCATGCTACCTGGAACACCAACGCAGACGACGACGGTGAGTACAGCTGCCTAGCACAGAAGGGAGGGAGAGAGGAAAAGGAGAGTGACACACACATGCACAACACACACCATTCAAACACACACACCATACACACAACCAGTTGCAGACATAAACCAATGGCACAGGACACACAGCGTAATAATACAAGGACTAGAGGTCGGCAGTACTGAATGTAATTGCAAGGCAAAAGCCACCATATGAACCAATTTTAGAACAGATATACATAAACAATTCTCCAGAAAGGGCCAATGCCAGCTCCAAAGTCCATAAGGCCCACGGGGCCACTGGGCACAGTCCAAGCCCCAACTTGATCCTGACTAACTACGCACAAAACTGTGCAGGGGCAACGTCATGGAAGTGGACAGGCACCTCAGGGGGAAGGGCGGCGGGACCACCTCAGCTGAAGTCGGAAATGTGCCCACTGGTTCTGGAGGGGGCTCCATGCCCAATTCCCAATGCAGGGGAGTGCAAGGTCACAGTCTCTGAGGTGGGGAACTTGCCCATTGATCCTGGAGGGAGCTCCTTGTACAACAGTCCTGGGGGGTGGCCTGCATGCCCTCTATTGGAGGTGAGTGCTGCATTGTCTCTGCTGGAGAGGTGTCTCCTGGGCAGCCTCTACTGGAGGTGAGGGCTGCTGTGTCTCTGCTGGGGGAGGTGTCTCCTGGGCAGCCTCTGCTGGAGGCGAGGGCTGCATTGTCTCTGCTGGGGGAGGTGTCACTTGGGCAGCCTCTGCTGGAGATGAGGGCTCCTGTGTCCCAGCTGGAGGTGAGGGCTTCTTGCCTGTCATTGGTGGTTGAGTGGGAATCTTTTCTTGCATTGGTGGTTGAGTGGGAATCTTTTCTTGCATTGGTGGTTGAGTGGGACCCGTATCTTGCATTGGTGGTTGAGTGGGACCCGTATATTGCATTGGTGGTAGAGTGGGAACCTTACCCCACCTGGCTGGTGGAGTGGGATCCTTCCCGTTCCTGGACGGTGGAGTGGGATCCTTCCCGTTCCTGGACGGTGGAATCCCGTTCCTGGACGGTGGAGTGGGATCCTTCCCGTTCCTGGACCGTGGAGTGGGATCCTTCCTGTTCCTGGACGGTGGAGTGGGATCCTTCCCGTTCCTGGACGGTGGAGTGGGATCCTTCCCGTTCCTGGACTGTGGAGTGGGATCCTTCCCTTTCCCGACTGGTGGAGTGGAATCATTCACTGCCTTGCCTACACAGCTAGAAGGAGCCTCCACTGTCCCCATTTAAGGTTTGGCTGGGGTGCTGGGCTGGGTCGTTGGGACCCTGCTCTTATGGGCAGGATGGGGGAAGGGGAGGAAAGAATTCATGACGTGCAAGGAAAAGCTTCTTAGGGGAGTTGGGGCAGGATATGGGAGGAGGGATGGGAGTGGAGGTTGAGTGAGCAGTTGTTGGAGGAGTACGTCTGCTGGACTTGGGTGCAGTGTGCTGTTTTGAGGTGGATGGCTGTTGGGTGTCTGAGTGCCTGCATTTGTGTCCTTTAGGAGGGGGGGACAGACAGGGTGGGAGAGGACACAGGGGACACGTGGATGGATGTTGTGGAGGTGTCTGCAAGTGAGGTGTGTTTGCTGCTTGGTGTGGTGATGCTAGTGGTGGCTGGTGAAGCAGTGCATGCAGGTGTGAGTGTGGTCGTGACTGTGAGGGAGGAGGAGGAGGAGGAGGGGGAGACAGTACAGGCAGTGGATGTGGATGTGTGTGCAACTGTCTGGTGTTTGTGTGAGTGCTTGTGGAATGAAGTGTGCTGCCTGTGTTTGACTGTGCCACTCTTGTGTGATGTCTTGTGTGCATGCTTGTCTGTATGTGTGCATTGGATGGGTTGGGGTTGAGGAGACTGGGACTGGGACATGGTAGTTGGAGGGGGGACGGTAGAAACAGGGACAATGGCTGCCATCAGAGAGGAGGCCAGAGCCTGATTGATCTCTGTTGGGCCGCCAATCCACCGTGGATGCCCTCCAGGAATTAATTGCATTGCTGCCCCTGGATGGCATTCACAATGGTTGACTGCCCTACAGAGATGGATCTCAGGATGTCAATAGCCTTCTCACTCAGGGCAGCAGGGCTCCCTGGGGCGAAAGAGATGCTCACCCTCCTGGGTGAGTGGGCACGGGCAACTCTGTGAGGGGCTACTGGGAGGACGTTGGGTGCTGGTATGGGGGTGGCGGCTGTACTTGCAGCTGGGGTGGTCACAGAGGTGTCTGCCACAACCAGGGACCTTCCATCGGAGGAGGTATCTGAGTCAGTGTTTGTCACGGTTTTGGGCGGTCTGATCAGGACTCTGGTTGGGACACCCCTTCAGGTCACCGAATATCCTAAAGAGGTAGTGTACTGGGGCAGAAGAGCAGCTAAAGGCATACACGGAAAGGACAGCTATGGACAGACACAGGGAACAGGAAAGTAAAAGCAGAACAACCCTTGTGTGAAGAAATAGGAAACGGATTACTAGTGGACAAACACGCAGGGGTTGTACACTGAGTAAGGTGCAGAACCTCCCACAGTGACAGGGAATCTCAATGCCTCTGTGCAGTTTGCTCTTACAGATAGTCACCCTGCCAGCCTCATAGAAAGGAGGCAGCAGAAGTGATTCTGTCTCTGGACCCTAGAGCACAAACAAGGATAGTACTTACATACACATGACACGCTCTTGTGGGTCCAGTTGGAAACACAGTGGCGATTCCTGAGAAAACAGCAATAGCACACTGTCACTGTTAGGCACGAAAGACAACGTATAACACTAGACAAGGATGGGGGCTAGAATTGCCTCCTGGAAACCAGGAGCCAACCCCAGTACAAAGGAGGACACTTATACACTGGTGAAGACTGATAGAACACTTACCAGACACAAAGAACAAAGAAGAAACAGAAGGGAACAAACAAAGAGGCAGAGGCAAGAACTGGGAACAGGCTCAGGCTGAAGTAAAGGCAGGACTAGGACTTGAAAACAGGGTGCAAACGTCTGGCTGGAACAAACAGAGATAGGACTGGGAAACTGAGAGCAGGCTCTGGCTGGAAGAGGCAAGGACAGGACTGGAATACAGGAATACAGGGAGCAGGAATGAGTAGTAAACAGGACTGGGAAACAAAGAGCAGGTTCAGGCTGAAACAAGGCAAGAGCAGGCTCTGGAAGAAACAAACAGGTACAAGGCTAAGAAGTAGGGAGCAGACTCTGGCTTGAACAATCAGGAACAGGGCAGAGAAACAGGAAACAGGATCAAGCTGGAACAGCACAGGAACAAAACTGGAACACCATCCGACAAGGGGTCTGTAACACAAAGGAATCGAACTCCAATGCACGACGGGGATCTTGAGGAAATGGCTGCTTATAAGCAGTTCCAAGCTGGGCTGCACAGGAGAGGTTTCAGGTGTGTGTAATTTCAGACACTTGCAAGTCCTGGAGTAGAGGATCCGGTGAAAAGGAGCACCTGGACTTCTCCCATAGAAAACAATGGGAAACAGAATCCAGGTTTTCCTGACTACCAGGCTGTGCATTATGGGAGTTGCAGTCCCAGGAAGCAACTGTAGTACTACACAAGTATACCATGGCCAAAAGAGAAACAAACAGGAGTCAGCAAGGGACTCTAGATAAGTGTTTAAGGTGATTCCCAAGCTTCCGACAGTCCTCTTACAGTGCCCCCTAGAAATGGGACTACAGAGTTGTAACAGTGTACCCCCTCCCACCAGTCTGCTCAAGAAGAGAAGGCGATCCTTTGGCTGAAAAAAGTTGAAGAGGAAAAGCCACAGCATGAAAATCCAACACCAACCTTGGTTGATAAGTTTGCAGTCCTGCCATAGGTGAATCTTCCAATGAGCAAAGCACCCATATGGGCTCCGGTGTCTTTCCTCTTTATTGTTTGAGTGATAGGGAAGGAGTGCATGGAATTGGTTTCTGGTCAAGTGGATTCAGGAGCAAGGAGATCTGGAATTGCATCATGGGCGGTGTTCTTTAGGACTTTAGTTTCCTGTTCAGTACTGTCTTCTTTGGAGGAGATAATTGGCGTATTAGTAACTGTAAGGTCTGTAACTCATTCTGACAAGCAGGATATGTCTGTTTCTGCAGCAGTATTTGCATTGATTGTGGTCTGAGGCTTCCAAAGCATAGAGACTTGGGTAACTGGTGTTCTCAAGGTAAACATGAAAAAGTCAGAATTGTCTTTCATCTTGGATGACTTTGGAGTATCAATTTCAGGAGCAACAGGAGTTTTCATGTCTTTAGAAACTGGATTAACATCTGAAAATGTAGAAGTTCCACAAACTAATTCTTTAGGGTGATCTTCAGACAAGACTGGGATTTCTTCATTGCAAGTGCTCTGTGGTGTTTGTGGTATCAGAAATGGTTTCTTTGCAAGGCGTTTCTACTACAGGTAGTTGATCTTCAACTCTGTTAACATTGAAAGGTTGTTCTTTGGAAAGAAATAGAACTGGAGTCTCTTCAGAAATCACCTTTACACTGTTACCTAATTTTTCAGCTCTAGCCTTTGAATTGATGATGGTTTCTTGCAATAAAACACTAAGAACAGTACTTATCATCAGATCTTCGAATACAAGATTAAAATTCAAGTCTTTAGTTTTAGTGGGAAATATTACATCTTTCAGTACTTGAGCTTCAGTTTCAGAGTGCTGGTTTTCATGAGTCTTTAGTTTCAGGGACACAGCAGGTGGCATTGGTGTGGCTGACTTTACATCAAGATCAGATACCGTTAGCTCAGAGATCTGTTCTTCACTAATCGTGGAGCTGGAAACAGGATACACACTGGCAGGGATCAGCAGGTCAGGATCAGTGGTTGAGGCTGCAACTGTGTCCAGTTCTAGGAGAAGGCTCTCATTTCTTATGACAGGCTGTTTAGTTTCAGATTGCTGGCTTTCTTCCTTGTCTGAAATCTCCACGGTTTGCTTTGACACAGAAGAGATTTTTTAACTTTCTGAGAAGTCCATTACATTCTAAGTAATTGCGGGTATTTCTTCACGGTCAGAAAAATCCATTAGTTCACGTGAAACAGGAACTGTCTCTTCATTATCTGAAAATTCTATGATATTGTTTGAAAGGGCAGGAGTATCCCCACAATCTGAAAATTCTGGTGTGTGCGCCACTTGAACAGCACTATCTGCAGGTTTGTTCACGGCAAGGCAGGAACCACTGTCATCACTAGATTCAGATTCTTCAACACTGTTGCACAACTTGCCATTAAACTCCAGTAAAGTCATTTCTTGGTTTCTTAAGGTGCAGCTATTGGAGTCTGCATCAGAACTCTCTTCTTCCTTTGGCTTTATTTGTTCTGATAGAGGGGCTGAGACACTTCCTTCTGAAGACTCTGATCCATCATTTGAATCAAGAGGGGTCAAATCTCTCAGAGATGTCAGAGATTCAGTCAACTATACAGGAATTTTCACTGGAGAAATACAGGCTGAGAGAGTCTGAAGAAGAGGGTGATATATTTATAACTGGAGTTGTCTTTTGACTGTCATTAATAGAAGGGTGCAATCTGCTCTATAGAAGTCTTTGGAGAGGCACACAAAGTAGCATACTATTCTTTAAGCCAAAGCTGGTGATCATTTTCTTTTTTCAGGTTTTCAAATTGCCTTGCAGTAGTTTCCATCAGCTGCTCTGTTACTTCTTCTACCTTACAGATAAACAGAATGTCTGGTTCTGGCAACAGTGAAACATGCATTGATGAAAAGAGCCCACGTGCACGATTTCTTGTGTGTGTTACAACATATTCATCATAGAAGTCCAATATCTGCCTTTTAATCTGCCAAAACTGCTCTTTTACTGTGTGTATGTCCATATTGTTATCAAACCCACTCAGAATAGAAAAGGGTTTAGCAGAGCTTTTAGGGATTGAAACTGGTATATTATCATCCAGTTTGGGAAGAGCACAAGCCTTTTGAATTGAACTAAGGAATCCCACAGTCTTTACTGATCCCTTTGATACAGGTTCTATCCTGCTGACTTGAAAGCACAGAGGGACTGGTAGATCCTTACACGAGTCAGCACAACACTTAGGAATTGAGACTGATGTACTGTCATCCATTTTGGGAGGAGCACAAGCCATTTGAGTTGAACTAAGGAATCCCACAGTTTTTACTGATCCCTTAGATACAGGGTCTAGCCTGCTGACTTGAAAGCTCTGAGGGACTGATAGGTCTTTATAAGAGTCAGCACTGCACTTTGAATTCTAAGAAACTGGCCTAGATGGGCTGAAGCACTCAACAGAAAACAAGGGAATCCCTAGTGTGGCTTCTTGAACAGTGGCAGGGTTCTTTGTTTTGACAGAGTCCTGGAAGTGAATTTGGGATGCACTAGCATGAGGCAAGGAATTAACCAGGTTTTCTTGAGAGTAAATGTCTTGTGCAGAAGTAGCAAAAGCACTTTCACTGTTAGGAACATTCTCCCCTGTTTGAGGTAATAGAACCTCCAAAAACTCATTATTACTTGCAATTCGTCTACAGACAGGGATTGGGGGTCATAATCACAGATATTATAATAGTTGAACATTGATGGATCAGCAAGCCACGCAATGTAGTACTGAATTTGGAATCTTTGATTTTCTTTAACAAGTCCATCCTTTAAACTAAGACCATTTTTAAAGGTCTTCAGAGAATGTATAGGTTTAGAAAGGGGTGTCTTAACATAATAGGAAAGCATTTTAGGTCTGTGTGTGCCTTTACTGCCAGGGAGCTTGAAATTTTTGGGTCGTGCATTCTGTCACGGTTTTGGGTGGGTCTGATCAGGACTCTGGTTGGGACACCCCTTGAGGTCACCGAATATCCTAAAGAGGTAGTGTACTGGGGCAGAAGAGCAGCTAAAGGCATACACGGAAAGGACAGCTATGGACAGACACAGGGAACAGGAAAGTAAAAGCAGAGCAACCCTTGTGTGAAGAAATAGGAAACGGATTACTAGTGGACAAACATGCTGGGGTTGTACACAGAGTAAGGCGCAGAACCTCCCACAGTGACAGGGAATCTCAATGCCTCTGTGCAGTAGTTCGCTCTTACAGATAGTCACCCTGCCAGCCCCATAGAAAGGAGGCAGCAGAAGTGATTCTGTCTCTGGACTGGACACTAGAGCACAAACAAGGATAGTACTTACATACACATGACACGCTCTTGTGTGTCCAGCTGGAAACACAGTGGCGATTCCTGAGAAAACAGCAATAGCACACTGTCACTGTTAGGCACGAAAGACAACATATAACACTAGACAAGGATGGGGGCTGGAATTGCCTCCTGGAAACCAGGAGCCAACCCCAGTACAAAGGAGGACACTTATACACTGGTGAAGACTGATAGAACACTTACCAGACACAAAGAACAAAGAAGAAACAGAAACAGAAGGGAAATAAAACAAAGAGGCAGAGGCAAGAACTAGGAACAGGCTCAGGCTGAAGTAAAGGCAGGACTAGGACTTGAAAACAGGGTGCAAACATCTGGCTGGAACAAACAGAGATAGGACTGGGAAACTGAGAGCAGGCTCTGGCTGGAACAGGCAAGGACAGGACTGGAATACAGGGAGTAGGAATGAGTAGTAAACAGGACTGGGAAACAAAGAGCAGGTTCAGGCTGAAACAAGGCAGGAGCAGGGCAAAGAAGTAGGGAGCAGACTCTGGCTGGAACAATCAGGAACATGGCAGAGAAACAGGAAACAGGATCAAGCTGGACCAGCACAGGAACAAAACTGGAACACCATCCGACAAGGGGTCTGTAACACAAAGGAATCGAACTCCAATGCACGACGGGGATCTTGAGGAAATGGCTGCTTATAAGCTGTTCCAAGCTGGGCTGCACAGGAGAGGTCTCAGGTGTGTGTAATTTCAGACACTTGCAAGTCCTGGAGTAGAGGATCTGGTGAAAATGAGCACCTGGACTTCTCCCATAGAAAACAATGGGAAACAGAATCCAGGTTTTCCTGACTACCAGGCTGTGCAATATGGGAGTTGCAGTCCCAGGAAGCAACTGTAGTACTACACAAGTATACCATGGCCAAAAGAGAAACAAACAGGAGACAGCAAGGGACTCTACATAAGTGTTTAAGGTGATTCCCAGGCTTCCGACAGTCCCCTTACAGCGCCCCCTAGAAATGGGACGACAGAGTCGTAACAGTGTTGTCACCTCCTGTCGGTGTGGTGCTCCCCTTGCCCTCCGTCCCACTGGTTCCCTCTGCGTCAGTGGACTCTGCCTCCTTGATCCTGTGGGATGCAGCTCCCTCTGTTGCCGGTGCCCCTGCTCCTCCGCCAGATGATGCTAATGCACACATAAACAGGATTACAGAAGGACAAAGGGGGAGGAAGAGGAAGGGAGCACTGGGTCAATAACAGCACCAACACAACAGTTGACATACCGAGTACCATCACACACAGGGATCACAGGGGTCAATTACAGCACCAACACCACAGTTGGCATACCCAGTACCATCACACACAGGGATAAGGAATGCGCACTAGGCATTGCACTGGCATTTAATTGGCTAGATGCCACAGCAAGATGAGGGCCAACCACCGCTAACTGCACCCCTCCTGTGACTCACAAAGCCCTCACTGACATGGAATGCAACCAAGCTTGGTTATCTGCATTTGCTATACACCATAACCCTTGAGTTGGATCACGCTGCAAACTCTGACCTGGCATTAAGGGGCACCCACTAACTCACACCCACCAACCAGATCCCATGCCACCTACCAATTATTGTAGTAAGGCCCTCTCGACTCACCGCCTTGTGGCTGATGTGATGCCCTCAAGAGGCCACCGCCAGTTTACTGCTTATCAGGCGGGTCATGTTCTGACGGGCACCCCTTCCTCGTTGGGAGGCCATCCCCAGCAGGACCTCCGCGGTCTTCTGTGAGCAGCGTCTCAGGTCCTCTGACGGTTTCCTGCAGTGGGTGCTCCGCCTGCTGTAGACCACCAAGGTCTGCACGTCCTTGGCAATGGCACGCCACAATCCCTTCTTTTGATAGACGCTGACCTGCAGAGGTAATACAGACAGGAGGACACCATTACACATACACTCCAGCATGTCACACAGATGGGCCACAAATCCAACTCTACTGGCACACACATCGCCCGGCGCCCACCATGTACACTGTACACTACCAACAGACATCCTTCCCAAATGACAAGATGCCGTAACACATATCTCTATGCAACCTTCCCACAAGCATCGTGCTCAATGTGTGCTCACCTGTTGGTCTGGAGGCCCATAAACCTATCCATACTTGGGTAGGACCCCAACTGCCAAGCGCTCCAACTCCTCCGAAGTGAAGGCAGGGGCACTTTCCCCGGTCACATGGGCCATGGTAGATTCCAGACACAGGTCACAGCAGCACACACAGTGTAGGTGTTCTCCTGTGGAAAGTCAGGAATCAAGTGAGGTTATAGACAGAAAATGTTGGTCATGTCTACAGTGGTGTACACCGTCACCATCGCCGCTGATCCCCATTGGCCACTGTACTCCATAGAGCCCCATATTAGCCAATGAGGAATTGCACGGTGGTGCAAAACCGCCTTCTGCCACAACACCAAAAAACAACAGAGTTACCTCACTTCCACCTGTTCCTAGATACAGGACAGGCGGTCGCCATTTCATGGTGGTGGACTATATACAGATCTTCCATAAGTGCGTCATTGCCGAAAATTGCACATACATTGCCATTCCCACTGTCACATAACATTAATGCTGTATGCACACTGAGGTGGTGGTTCCATTGTTCAAAGTTTGATGACCTACTTACTATTGTGTCCCTTTATACATACCACTGCGGATGAATAGGGAAAGAAATGTAGCTGCACATGTGTTTCACCGAGGCAGACAATACCCTTTCCAGAATGATTGAGAACATTGGCTGTGACATTCCTGCCAGCCCACTGTCACCTGGAATGAATCAATTGCCAGGAAATGAAGCACTGACAGAACATGTACAAGAGGGGGGATACCAGTGGGATGACAGATAGCTGATATCAGGTCAGGCTCCAATTGTGCACACAGCTCTGTGATTGTGGCCATGTCCAATCTATAGGTGAGTATAATGTGCCTGTCCTCCAGTGTAGCCAAGTCCATAAGAGGTCTGTACTAGGGGATTTGTCACCTCCTCCACAGGTGGAAGATTTGGCCACTGTGAAGGCCGGATTCTATGCAATGGGACATATACTGAATATTATTGGGGCACTGATGGTACACATATCGCGTTTCCCCACCCTCTGCCAGAACTTTATTGATTGATTAATTAAAATAATTTCAATATAGAAATACAGCAATAAATAGAATTCATTAAAACATTAAAACACCTAAGCGTATAGTGTCCTGAGAGTCTCATTTGCTCATTGGTCAATGTCCTGGCTAAGATATTATGACCTATAATATGCAATAGTGCAGGAGATGTGTGAGAAAAGTATTTTGTGTGAGAAAAAAAACATGTGCAAATAATTACTGAACTACAGGTATGTAGGACAGGAGTTTTGGACTACTGCTACAGATAATGAGAGGTTAACTTTACCCCTGTCCCGACTGAAAACTGGGGATAACAACTGAGGGGATTGTTCTGACTGACAAAGGGCCTTCTTTAAAGCCTGATGGACTCCCTGTAGACATTTTAACATTCAGGAGATATCTCAAGGGTCCTCAGAGTTTAAGCATGCGGTACCTGCTTGCCTGCAGAAGAACACCCCTGCCTGGATCCAAAATGTCCTGAGCCTGCGATGCCGCAGATTTAAGGTTGAACTGCATATTCAGAAAACATGGGTTGCGTCTTCTTTTGAGTGGCCGCATAACCTACAGGGGATTTCTCCTGCTACTGCTGCATGTGCACTGATGGGGAGAACTCCAAGGCAATATTTAAGAAAGGCACCCTTGGTCCTGCTGCTGAAGGCTTCACCCAAATATGGTTGTGGTTTTAGCTGTGTGTAGCTATTTAGTACCATCCATGCATGGCCTTGGTCATGGTTCTCCAGAGAAGCCTTGTTCTCTAATGATGAAATTAGTCTCAACATTTTGCCAGTTGTCTTTTTAAATGACTGAAGGGTGGCCGTTGAGGACCATAGCTGAACCAGATCGAGCAGGTTAATGGAGTCTTTGAGGTATTTTCCAGCTGCTGAGTAGTGTTTATTGGTTTGCAGCCAGATGTTGTGGTTTAAGGTATTCTGGCCTGCAAACTGGAACCTGTAGCACTTAATGACAAATGGAATGCTTCTGGCTATCTTTTGTTTGGTGAGACCAAAATCTATAATAATCTAGGCTGCTGAGGTGTACCTTGGTAAATGGAATGTTTCTTTATAGATTTTAGTGACAATACTGTCTAGAGTGGTTGAAGCCCTCCCTTAAAGGGATTTGCTTCCATAAGCCAAGATAGGGACTATCTTCATCCTAGCTGTTTTCCGAATGGGGCCATAAGTCCATTCAAGTTCCTGAAGAGAACCCTGAAACCTGCAGCCAAGGCAAGCCCTTTTCTCTTCATTTCCTCCCTGTGTGGCTTAAAGTTACCTTTGTTGTCAAATGTGAGGCAGAGGTATTTATAATCGGTGACTTCTTCAACCTTTGTGGAGTCTAGGAACCATCTGATTTTACCAAATGTTCTTCTGCAGCAGTTCATATTTTGGTTGTCTTGCCCAAGATTCTGTCTACAAGAATTAAAAGCATCCTGCTCCAGGGTGTTATGGCTTGCAGCCAATCAAAGGCAGCTTCCCCTTTGAAGCTTACCTTCTTGGCTAACCCCCGAGTGGCCATACTGGCAAAGATGACACCTCGCTCTGCGGCAACTGCCTTTGTTCTCAAGCCTGGGAATCGTTTACATGTCTTCCCAGGTGGGCTGAAAGCTTTCTGTGTGCGTATGCCTTGAGGACGCCACTGGACTAGCAGAGGCACAAAGTGTCAACTTTCTACATTTTGCATAAATCTAAAAGTGACATTAGTTTCAACTTGACCATCAAGTCGCATTTAATTCCATAATTAATTTGATACCTTACATGACCCATTTAGGTAGTCCCATTCAGGTGTTAACCGGATTGGGATGCCACACGGTAACTCCATGTTGACCAATGGGGCTACTAACTTTAACCACAGCAAAATGACAATTTGGAAGTGTTGCCACTAAGACATATTGAAAAGTATATATGTTACTTAACAAAACACAGCTCCCTGCCATGTGACTTCCTTAGGGAGACTTATATATAATGTATAATGTTAAGGGATAGTTTGGCTTTTCCATTGGTTTAAATGGCAAAGTCAAACTGCCACTGAAAACGCTGTCCTTCAAGTCTGCGGTGGCAGGCTGGGAGGCATTTTGCACCTTGTCTCATGAAGGGTGTCAGAAACAATGCTGCAGCCCTGAGTAGACAATCTGTATTACACACCCTTGGGACCCTGGGTACCATAGACTAAGGACTTATAAGTGAGTCAGTCCATGCCAATTGGGTGCATCGAATTCAACATGCAATTTGTATAGGGTTAGAACATTGGCAGGGACGTCTGGTTAGCAGGCCTCAGCACACTCTCAGAGCTGAAAAACCAGAAGCTAGTTGTCCAAATGGGGGCAAAAAGTGAGGGGAGAGGGGGCAGAAAGCCTGTTTCCTTAGACTGTGTACCTTCACTGTATTTTGTAGTGAATTTCTAAAGATTTTGTGAACGTTCTTTAAGGTGTTTTGTAACCAAAGCTTAGCATAACTTCAATTAAGCCTATGCTTCTTGAAGTAAATATTAATATGTTTATTAAGCACTTGGCATGGCTGCCAATGTTTCGATTACATTTTGGGTTGAGATGCTTTGGATGTGCCTGGTTTTAGACTGAGCACTTTGTTTGGCGTTTGGCTGGTGGATATTCCTTCATGGTACACATCCTGTTCATCAATCCACCATTGCTGGAAGTCGGGCTATTAGTTGTGTGGCCTGCACAAGTAAAAGAACCACAGTTGTCCTTACTGGGAACCAAACACCCCATTGTAGTGATTGACTCGCCTGGGTAGCGGAGTGGAGCAATCCAAGGCATACTCAAGGGAGGAAGTGTAGACAAGTGGTCATCAATCACTGGCAAGCAATAATAACAATAAATGATTGTCCAGTCAGTACTTCCCTTAAGAAAAAGGAGAAGTACATTTATTACATACACACTACTGAATACTATGCAATAATTTACAAATATGTACAGTGGCAGATGGAACATGCCATAGTCGACATAGGTGGTCATCATGACATTGGCGGTAACTGTTAAAGTGGCGGTAAGACCGCCAAATCATGACCATGGCGGTGATAACTCCCATAGACAGCCAATGTACCACACCATCCGCCAGGGCGTTAACACCACGCACCATGTTGGTAGCCATCAAAAGCCAGGCGGAAGACAAGGTACCGCCTACCACATTATGACACAGCACACCGCCACGATTTCCGGGGCGGTACCAACGCCATCAAAAGCCTGGTGGAAACACATCACAAAAGACCAAAGACTCACCAACAGAGACACAGAGAAGCTCAACGTCGCCATAGAACTGGAATTTCAAGTCTTCCCAATGCTCTCCTACGCCATGCTCCACCTGAACACCAAAGCAGACGACGATGGTGAGTACAGCCACCTAGCACACAAGGGAGGGAGGGAGGAAAAGGAGAGTGACACACACATGCACAACACACACCATTCAAACACACACACCACACACACAACCAGCTGCAGACGTAAACCAATGGCACAGGACACACAGCGTAATAATACAAGGACTAGAGGTCGGCAGTACTGAATGTAATTGCAAGGCAAAAGCCACCACATGAACCAATTTTAGAACAGATATACATAAACAATTCTCCAGAAAGGGCCAATGCCAGCTCCAAAGTCCATAAGGCCCACGGGGCCACTGGGCACAGTCCAAGCCCCAACTTGATCCTGAGTAACTACGCACAAAACTGTGCACGGGCAACGTCATGGAAGTGGACAGGCACCTCAGGGGGAAGGGCGGCGGGACCACCTCAGCTGAAGTCGGAAACGTGCCCACTGGTTCTGAAGGGGGCTCCATGCCCAATTCCCAATGCAGGGGAGTTCAAGGTCACAGTCTCTTAGGTGGGGAACTTGCCCACTGATCCTGGAGGGAGCTCCTTGTACAACAGTCCCTGGGGGGTGGCCTACATGCCCTCTGCTGGAGATGAGGGCTGCATTGTCTCTGCTGGAGAGGTGTCTGCTGGGCAACCTCTGCTGAAGGTGAGGGCTGCTGTGTCTCAGCTGGAGGTGAGGGCTGCATTGTCTCTGCTGGGGGAGGTGTCTCCTGGGCAGCCTCTGCTGGAGGTGAGGGCTGCATTGTCTCTGCTGAGGGAGGTGTCAACTGGGCAGCCTCTGCTGGAGATGAGGGCTCCTGTGTCCCAGCTGGAGGTGAGGGCTTCGTGCCTGTCATTGGTGGTTGAGTGAGAATCTTTTGTTGCATTGGTGGTTGAGTGGGAACCGTTTCTTGCATTGGTGGTTCAGTGGGAACCTTTTCTTGCATTGGTGGTTGAGTGGGACCCGTATCTTGCATTGGTGGTTAAGTGGGAACCTTACCCCTCCTGGCTGGTGGTGTGGGGTCCTTTCCTTTCCTGGATGGTGGAGGGGGATCCTTCCCTTTCCTGGACGGTGGAGTGGGATCCTTCCTTTTCCTGGATGGTGGAATGGGGTCCTTCCCTTTCCTGGATGGTGGAGTGCGATCCTTCCCTTTCCCGGCTGGTGGAATGGAATCCTTCACTGCCTTGCCTCCACAGCTAGGAGGTGCCTCCACTGTCCCCATTTAATGTTTGGCTGGGGTGCTGGGCTGGGTCGTTGGGACCCTGCTCTTACGAGCAGGATGGTGGTAGGGGGAGGAAAGAGGTCAAGACGTGCAAGGAAAAGTTTCTTTGGGGATTTGGGGCAGGATGTGGGAGGAGGGATGGGAGTGGAGGTTGAGGGAGCGGTTGATGGAGGAGTATGTCTGCTGGACTTGGGTGCAGGTGTATGGGCAGTGTGCTGATGTGAGGTGGATGGCTGTTGGGTGTCTGAGTGCCTGCATATGTGTCATTTAGGAGGTGGGGACAGACAGGGTGTGAGAGGACACAGGGGACAAGTGGATGGATGTTGTGGAGGTGTCTGCAAGTGAGATGTGTGTGCTGCTTGGTGTGGTGATGCTAGTGGTGGCTGTTGAAGCAGTGCATGCAGGCGTGAGTGTGGTCTTGACTGTAATGGAGGTGGAGGGGGCGGAGGGGGAGATAGTACAGGCAGTGGATGTAGATGTGTGTGCAACTGTCTGGTGTTTGTGTGTGTGTGTGCTTGAGGACTGAAGTGTGCTGCCTGTGTTTGACTGTGCCACTCTTGTGTGATGTCTTGTGTACATGCTTGTCTGTATGTGTGCATTGGATGGGTTGGGCTTGAGGAGAATGGGATTGGGAAGTGGTAGTTGGAGGGGGGACGGTAGAAACAGGGACAATGGCTGCCATCAGAGAGGAGGCCAGAGCCTGATCGATCTCTGTTGGGCTGCCAATCCACCGTGGGTGCCCTCCAGGAATACATTGCATTGCTGCGTCTAGGATGCCAGCCCCTGGATGGCATTCACAATGGTTGACTGCCCTACAGAGATGGATCTCAGGATGTCAATAGCCTTCTTACTCAGGGCAGCAGGGCTCACTGGGGCGAAGGAGATACTCACCCTCCTGGGTGAGTGGGCACGGGTAACTCTGTTAGGGGCTACTGGGAGGACGATGCTGGTATGGGGGTGGCGGCTGTACCTGCAGCTGGGGTGGTCACAGAGGTGTCTGCCATCACCTGGGAGCGTCCATTGGAGGAGGTATCTGAGTCAGTGTTGTCACCTCCTGTCGGCGTGGTGCTCCCCTTGCCCTCCGTCCCACTGGTTCCCTCGGCGTCAGTGGACTCTGCCTCCTTGGTCCTGTGGGGACAGCTCCCTCTGTCGCCAGTGCCCCTCCTCCTCCACCAGATGATGCTAATGCACACATGAACAGGATGATAAAAGGAGAAAGGGGGGAGGTAGAGGAAGGGAGCACTGGGTCAATAACAGCATCAACACAGCAGTTGACATACCCAGTACCATCACACAGAGGGATCACAGGGGTCAATTACAGCAGCAACACCACAGTTGGCACACCCAGTACCATCACACACAGGGATAAGGAATGATCTCTATGCATTGCACTGGCATTTAATTGGCTAGATGCCACAGCAAGATGAGGGCCAACCACCGCTAACTGCACCCCTCCTGGAACCCACAAAGCCCTCACTGACATGGAATGCAACCAAGCTAGGTTGCCTGCATTTGCTATACACCCATAACCCTTGAGTTGGATCATGCTACAAATTCTGACCTGGCATTAAGGGGCACCCACTAACTCACACCCACCAACCGGATCCCATGCCACCTACCAATTATTGTAGTAATGCCCACTCGACTCACCCCCTTGTGGCTGCTGTGATGCCCTCAAGCACCCATCCAGCTCTGGGTAGGCCACCGCCAGTATGCTGGCCATCAGAGTGGTCAGGTTCCGACGGGCACCCCTTCCTCGTTGGGAGGCCATCCCCAGCAGGGCCTCCGCGGTCTTCTGTGACCAGCGTCACAGGTCCTCTGACTGTTTCCTGCAGTGGGTGTTCCGCCTGCTGTAGACCACCAAGGTCTGCACGTCCTTGGCGATGGCACGCCACAATCCCTTCTTTTGATAGATGCTGACCTGCAGAGGTAATACAGACAGGAGGACACATTACACATACACTCCAGCCTGTCACACAGATGGCCCACAAATCCAACTCTACTGGCACACACATCGCTCGGGGAGCCCACCATGTAGACTACCAACAGGCATCCTTCCCAAATAACAGGATGGAGTAACACACACCTCCATGCAACCTTCTCACATACATAGTGCTCAAGGTGTGCTCACCTGTTGGTCTGGAGGCCCATACAGCTATCCATACTTGGGTAGGACCCCATCTGCCAAGCACTCCAACTCCTCCGAAGTGAAGGCAGGGGCACTTTTCCCGGTCACACAGGCCATGGTAGATTCCAGACACAGGTCACAGCAGCACACACAGTGTAGGTATTCTCCTTGGGAAAGTCAGAATCAAGTGAGGTTATAGACAGAAAACGGTGGTCATGTCTACGGCGATGTACACCATCACCATCGCCGCTGATCCCCATTGGCCACTCTACTCCATAGAGCCTCATATTAGCCAATGAGGAATTGCACGGCGGTGCAAGACTGCCTTCCGCCACGACACCAAACATCGACGGAGTTACCTCACTTCCACCTGTTCCTAGATACAGGACAGGCGGTTGCCATTTCATGGTGGTGGACTACATTCAGATCTTCCATAAGTGTGTCATTGCCGAAAATTGCACATACATTGCCATTCCCACTGTTACATCATATTAATGCTGTATGCACACTAAGGTGGTGGTTATATTGTTCAAAGCTTGATGGCCTACTTACTATTGTGTCCCTTTATACATACCACTGCGGATGAATAGGAAGAGGAGACAAACCCCCTCGTACAGACCTCTTGTGGACTTGACTACACTGGAGGACAGGCACATTATACTCACCTATAGATTGGACAGGGCCACAATCAAAGAGCTGTGTGCACAATTGGAGCCTGACCTGATATCAGCTGTCTGCATCCCACTGGTATCCCCCCCTCTTGTACAGGTTCTATTAGTGCTCCATTTCCTGGCAACCGGTTCTTTCCAAGTGACAGTGGGCTTGGCAGCAGGAATGTCACAGCCAATGTTCTCAATCGTGCTAGCAAGGGTATTGTCTGCCTTGGTGAAACACATGTGCAGCTACATTTCTTCCCCCAGGTGGAAGATTTGGCCTCTGTGAAGGCCGGATTCTATGCAATGGGACATATACCGAATATTATTGGGGCCACTGATGGTACACATATTGCGTTTCCCCACCCTCTGCCAGAATGAACAGGTGTTCAGGAATCGGAAGAGTTTCCACTCTCTCAATGTGCAAATGGTGTGCCTGGCGGACCAGCACGTCTCCCACGTCACTGCCAAATATCCTGGGTCGGTGCATGACGCCTTCATTCTGAGGAATAGCAGCATCCCAAATCTGATGGCCCAACTACAGAGGCACAAGGTGTGACTAATAGGTGAGCCAGAGTCTCCACCCACTGTATGTCAGTGTATGCCTTCAAGTGCTATCCCCATAGGATTATAATGATGCACATGGGCGAGCCAGGAGAATAATCGAAAGGACCTTCGGCCTCCTGAAGGCCAGGTTCAGATACCTACATCTGACTGGTGGATCCCTGTGCTACTCACCTGAGAAGGTCTGACAGGTAGTAGTGGCATGCTGCATGTTGCACAACCTGGCCTTCAGATGACATGTGTATTTTCTGGAGGAGGAGGGGACTGGAGATGCCCCTGTGGCAGCAATGGACCCTGAGGACAGTGAGGATGAGGAGGCAGAGGATGAGAATGTGGACAACAGAACATCAGTTATACGTCAATACTTCCAATGACACACATGAGAGACAGTGCAACTGACCATTACTCTGACTATTGATGTTTTCTGTGTGGCTGCAGCATGAAGGCATTCACGTCCTTTGCATCTCAACTTGCTGTCACCTATGGCTTGTCCTTTTACAGATGTTGGTGCTATGACAACAGTGTCCTGATTTAGAAGAGGATTGAAGGGCGTGGCTGGGAACATGGCAGCCGTCTAAGGAGCCGGTCGCGGAGGGCTCCGCTCCTGAAATAATCAAGCCTTACCGGGGGATCGCGAAGGCTTAATGAGTTGGCGGAAGGTGTCCGTTTTGCTCTTCTTTTGATTTGGCGGCGGTGTGGACGTTGAGGGAGCTGGTGGGAATACGGGACGCTTTGGAACGCGGGGTTGCTCCGTTGCTGAGTGCCTCCTTGGAGCTCTTTCGGGTCAGGGAGGCGGCGGCTTGTGTTTCCCTCCGGGGAAATCAAGGCAGAGTCAGCACAGTCTGATTTCTCTGGAAGGAAGAGCAGGAGTTTCAGGATTTCTCAGCGTGTGGAGGACTTGGTGATTTTCGGTACTGGTAGGAAAAAAACAAGATTTGAAGGTTTTTGGCTTCAGGGTCATGTTATTTTTGGTATAAATCCTGTAGAAACGAATTTTGACCTTATGGTGTACAGGGTAAAGGAGCAGGTGGGGTTCGGGAAAGAAGGGTGGAAGGTGGCATTTCAAAATAGTTTTGGTCAAGTGGCGTATTCCCTCCGTAGAGCTAAGAAAACTAAGAAAAGATTGGAAATCGAAAGTCTGATCCCCCCCCCCAGAAACCCTCTACAGTGAGAAGTAAGGCAGAACAAGATAATAGTTCTGGTATAAAGAAACTGGATGCAAAGAGTTTTGGAGGACTGAATTACAGGAAAGCCTGTGTTACCCCTTCAGTTAGGACTTATTTTCGAGTACTGCCAGGCTCTCCCAGAATGTTAGCCAGGGGTACAAATATGCAAGAACCGGATAAATTGGACAAATTAGAGTCTGCTGCTAGTTCAGACGGTTGCGGCCTCGACCTCCGGGTGGATGGGGGAAGTGTTTTACAGCACTTTCTTTCTGTGAGGTCCATAGAGAGGCAAGCAGAGGTGAATGCAGTTCAAGTTTCCCAAACCGTCGGAGTCAATTGCGGATATGCTGAAAGCATTATCTGTGGAACTGAAGAGTGGCTTTGAGACTTCTAATGCCAATCAGGTGGAGATTAGGGTTCTCTGTGAAGATTTAGGGAAGAAAATTGACGATTTGGCAGGTCGTACAGCTGCTTTGGAGGAGGAGGTAGGAGAGTTAAGGGTGGCAGTGGAAGAAAATAAGGAGCAAATAAGATATTTAAAGGAAGGGGAATCAGGGTTATGGCTAAAATGGAATCCCTGGAAAATAATCTGAGGAGGAATAATTTAAGGTTTCTCAGGGTCCCGGAAGGGCTGGAAGAAGGTGACTTAAAAGGTTTTACGGCTCGACTGATAAAGCAAGAGGTGAATGTGGAAATATCAGAGGAAGACATTGTTAAAGATATTCAAAGGGTGCACCGGTTCCCAGCAATAATGCCTTCCAACAGGGACAGACCAAGGAAAATTCTAGTTTAATGTCAGACATACTCTCTGAAGGAACATATTCTTGCCCTGGCGCTAAAAAAGAAATTGTTGATGGTAAACGGATCTCCTTTTGAAATTAGGTCGGCCCTTGCATCTGTGACTTTGAATAAACAGTGGGAGCTTGGTAAAAGAATAGATGTTTTGAAAAAACTTGGGGCAATAGCTCAGTTGAGATTTCCTGCTTCGCTAAAAGTTATGGCAAATAATAAGATGTATAATTTTACGGACTGGAAGGAGATGGATGAGTTGATTATGAAAATTGAGAAAGAGAGCAGAAATGAGGCAGGTCTAACCTAAGATTTGATTGTTCCCCCGGTGAGGAGGTTTTGTGGGCGATGCCCTAACTTAGGAGCGGTGACCCTCCTCTGACTTTGTTCACGTTAATGTTTGGGTGGGTTCCCAGGGGAGGAGGGGGACTGGGTGAGGTGCAGGATGATTGTGGAGGGGAGCTCTGGGTGGGGAGTATAATAGGGGAAAAAAGACCCTCCTTGTTGTAGGTAGATCGGGGGAGGGGGAGTGAGGGGTGGTGGTAGGTAGCACTGGGTGGGGAGCATAATAGGGGGAAACAGAACCTCATTGTGGTAGGTAGACCTGGGGAGCGGGGGTTGATGGGTGGGGTGTGGAAGAAGGTAGGTGGTTTTGATGTCAGAAAATGGCAGTAAAGAACTTGAGACTCCTGTCTTGGAATTTAAATGGTCTTAGTGTAAAGAGTAGGCAGAAAAGGTTGGTGCAATATTTGAAGGATGCCCCGTTTGATGTTTTGATCTTACAAGAGACCCATCTTTCCAGGGAGGAATGTTTTGAAGTTTTTAAGGCATGCGGGTGGGTTCAGCAGATAGCTAGCTCAAATTGTTTGAGTGGTGGTAAAGGGGTGGCAGTACTAATAAAGAATCATGTCAATATTACTTTTCTGGAAGGCCCCATAGATAACCCAGGGAGGTGGGTGTTGGGGAAGCTGTCTGCTTTTGAATATGTCTTGACCTTGGTAGGATACTATGATCCTAATAGGGATGATGTAGGCCCATTAAGGGAACTTTCAGATTGTCTTTTACAATATTTAGATCTTATAATATGGGCAGGTGACTTTAATGTTGCATTGAACTATGAATTAGATAGATCAGCGGGTAGTAGGTCCAAAATAAATGAGAAAATGCAGGGTCAGATTTGGGTAATGATGTCCCAATGGGGGTTATATGATGTTTGGAGGGATAAAAGGGGGTCAGAGAGAGAGGTTACTCGTATAATGATAATAAGTATCGGCATCAGTCCAGAATTGACTACTTCCTTTTGGATACTGTTTTGAGGGACTTTGTTGAGTCAGCAGTACATATTGGGGCCCATTTATCAGATCACTCGGCGGTTAGTTTAGCTCTGAGGTTGCCAACGAAAAGGAGGGAAAAAAGGTGGACTTTAGACAGAACTCTGCTTTTGGAAGATGAGGTGGTTACGGAATTACGGGTGGATTCAGAGGAATTTTTTAGGATAAATTTGGGTTCAACTCCCTTAGCGATAGTTTGGGATACATTTAAGGCCTTTTTGAGGGGTTGTCTGATTAGGATAGCTGCACACAGGAGGAAATAATATAATGAAGAAATAAGCAGGTTGGAGAGTCAAATACGACAATTTGAGAAGGGAATGTTAAGTAAGGAGCAGGGTGAAGAATTTAACGATTTACATAAGCAGCGTCAGACAGCTAGTTTGGAGTTGCCAGCTCTTTTGGATCGCAGGATTAGATTGAGATGTGAAGCTGATAGGGTGATGCATTTCGAGTACAGTGAGAACAGCCGTAAATTATTGGCTTGGAAGTTAAAATCAGATAGGGTCAGGAATCGGGTGACAGAAATTCGAGATGAAGACTCGGTGGGATCAGAAAAGGTGGTGATCAGTAGGAAGAAGGTTTTTTTCAATTTCTTTAAGGACTTATATACAGAAGATTTGAATCCGCCTTTGAAGGTATTGAAGGGGTGGCTTGGGGAATTAGATTTACCTACTGTGAATGAAGAGGAGAGAAGTGCGGTTAATGATCTGTTGCAGCTGAGTGAGGTAGAACGGGTCATTTTAGCTGGAAAATTGGGAAAGGCATCAGGACCAGATGGGTTACCTATGGAGGCTTATCGAGTTCCGGGTAGTAGTATTTTAAAAGTTCTGAAGCAATTATGTGATAATATTATGGGGGTGTGTGAATCTTCCTCCTTCTTGAAAAGAGGCAATTATTACGTTAATTCTAAAACCCGGTAAAGACCCCAGGAAATGTGATTCATCCCGTCCAATATCACTGTTAAATTGTGATTATAAAATCTTTGTTAAACTCCTGGCTGATAGACTAGGGATGGTAATGGGGAAACTCATACACACAGACCAGAAGGGGTTTTTGAAAGATAGGCATATGCATGAATTGACACAGGGATTGGTAGGGTCGATTGATTTAGCCACTTCAATGCATATGCCTTTGGCGGTGGTAATGGTGGATGCAACAAAAGCATTCGACAGGGTTAATTGGAGTTATTTGATTACGGTATGTGAATCATATTCAATTGGAGGCCAATTTATTAGAGCATTGCAAAAAATCTATCATGACCCAAGTGCAAGAATTTTGGTTAATGGTATGCTCACTCCTCCGGTAAAAATAGAAAGAGGGACGAGACAGGGGTGCCCATTATCCCCATTATTATTTGACCTTTAAATTGAAACATCAGCTTGTAGAATTAGGAGAGATAAGAGAATACTTCCTTTCCAGTGTAGAGATCTGGTCAGAAAGGTTTCTTTATATGCTGATGATTTAATGATTTATATAGCAAACTTAAGTCAGGCTAAACCAGTTCTACAAGAGTTAACTGAGGATTTTGGGGGAATTTCTGGTTATGCTGTTAACAATCAAAAGACTGAAATTATGGCATGGAATATGGAACTAAATGCTGTAGTGAATGTAAAGAAAGAAGTTAAATATTTGGGGATCACTGTAACAGATGATATATGTAAAATGGCAGAAACAAATCTTGCTCAGGTTATGAGGGAGGTGGACCTTTTACTGAGAAAATTGCTTAATCTTCCACTAACTAGAATAGGTCAGATTAACATTGTAAAAATGGTGATTGTTCCTAAATTAACTTTTATTTTCAATGCATTGCCATTAATGTTTAAGAAGGCTGCTTTAAAGAAATTGCAGGGGAAAATTAGCAGTTTTATTTGGACATTTAAAGGTGTTCGGATATCATCAAAAAAGCTCAGGAGGAAGAAAGAAAAAGGTGGTCTGGTGGCTCCTGATATGCAGTACTACGCATGGGCATATCTGTTAAAAAATGTAAGACAGAGTTTTTAAGCATTACATCATTCTGAGCTGGGGCAGGTGTTAATTGCTACGATGGAAGGCCACGAGATCCAGAGAAGTTTTTTGTATAGGTTCGGGGACTCAAAGTTCTTTAAAAAAAATCGATTTAAGATATTACATGGTTGGGCAGTGCTGTGGTATGAGGTGAGGAAGATAACAAAGTTGTCATATTATAATGAGTCTGCGCCGATTTGGGATTCTCCTGGCTCCCCGGAGTGGACTAAAGACGCCCTGGCTATTCCTCTGAAAGAGGAAGGTTTTTTGCAATGGAGACATCTCTGTCATAATGGTGAACTTAGGGAGTTTGATAACCTTAATATGGAGGCAGGAGGAAGGCTGTCTAAGTTTAAATACCTTCAGATGAAGACGTGGGTTCGGAATGTGACAGAGGAAGTGGGAAGTACTAAAGGACTGGTGGTCCAGATGCAGCTGGATATTCCGATGAAGAAAGAAGTGGCTAGATTGTATTGGATGATGATGAACATTGTGGATGGTGAATTTAACCTCCCAGAAGAAATCCAGAGTGAGTGCTTGCCGGAGGCGCAGCCTAAAGACCTTTGGCAAGTATCCACTACACTTCTGTATAATACTATTAAACCTGCTGCGTTAAGGAGAAATCTACCGAGCATTTTGGACTCCCAAAAAATTGTCCAGGCTGAGACAAGATAACATGGTGAGAAGTAAGAAGTGTAGTTCTGCATAAGCTGACGATCTACATATGTTTATTTATTGCCCTTTACTCCGTAGGTTTTGGTAAGAGGTGGGTGATGCAATTAAGGAGATTCTTCCCACAAGCCCGAAGGTAAGACCTTTGATAGTGATGTTTGGCTGGTCATATGAGGCGCAGAAGATGGGTAGAGATGGAGCTAAGCTGTTGTTTTATATGATGCTTGTAGCAAGAAGGAGATCTGTAGGAAATGGATCAGCCCTGTTCCCCCTACTTTTGTTGCATGGAAAAACTCTCTAATTTACCATCTTAAGTTAGACTGTCATAAAGTTTGTAAGGGGGTCAGATTTTGGAATCCGCTGAAGCAATGGTTGGGAAGCGGTGAGGTATGAATAGATAGGATGTGATCCTATGATTATATTCTTTCCTCTGCTTTCCGCACTGGAGCTTGGGTGGAAAGTTTGTCCCAGACAGGGGTGACGAGGTCGGGGATAGGTGGTGAGCAGTTGTGTGAGAACCTTCACTGCTTCTCCACCCCCCCCCCGGTCATGTGAGGGAAATTTAGAAGGTAAATGAGGATCACAAAAACAAAGTGTCCTGATTTGTTTACTGCAGACAGCTACAGGTCATTATGTGTATGCTATCACAGTGTTCAGGTCATCTGCACTGGATGTGACTGTTCCCATAAATGTACATTTTCAACACATAAAACGGTGTCACTCAAATTGTGTTCAAGGGTATTCATTGTAGTGTAAATAATTGACTGAAAAGTGCAATGAAATGAGGTGATGGTAGAGGAAAGTCCAGGGTATTGTTCCAGTCTGTTTGTAGCAGAGGCCCAGTGTTCAAGGGGGCCATAAGAAGGGGAGCAAAGGCATTTCAAAGTGGACAGGGCGACAGGGTGGGACACAAGGGGGGCAATCAGGAGAATCTAATTTCCTGGCGGTGGTCTTGGCCTTGGCAAGTGTCTGTGTCTGGGTGGCAAGCAACGTTTGCGGGGTGGTTCACCTTCTGCAGGAGGAGGGGTGCTGGTGGCCTGTGGGCCCTGTGGTGGGGCCTCCTGCCCACTAGCTGCAACGGAAGTGGAGGGCTGGTCAATGAACTGACTAGTGGTACTGGTCCACTGGTGTGCTGTCCATTCCCTCATGATGTTGGCCATGTCTGCCAGCACCCCTGCTATGGAGATCATGGTGGTGTTCAGAGCCTGCAAGTCCTCCCTGATCTCCTGATGGTGTACCTCCTGCAGCCACTTGTTCTCCTGCATGTTGGTAAAGATCTGGCCCATCGTGACCTGGGATTGTTGGAAGGCCCCCAGGCCATTGGTGAGTGCCTCCTGGAGAGTCGGTTCCCTGGGCCTGTCCTCACCCTAGTGTACAGTGGTCCTCCCAGTGTCCCTGTTGCTCTGTGCCTGAGTCCTCTGAACGGTGTGCCCACTGCCACTGACCCCAGGTCCCTGATTGTCTTGCGTGCGTGGTGAGGACTGGAGTCCCTCTACAGGTGGGTACACTGCTGATTGACGTGTCCTGGGGACAGAGGTGTGGGGATGCTGGGTTGGTGCTGTGGTGTTGGATACTGATGTGGGAGGCTCTGTGGTTGACTGGGAGTGGGCTGGGGTGGCCCACTGACCAGTAGTCCCTGATGGGTCAGGTAGTTCATCCAGATACTGAAGTCCAGAGTTACTGTCATCACTGGGGGTATCTTCTATTGGGGCACTGGTTAGTCGTGGCACCTCCTTTCTGTTGAGATTGGCTGGGGCACCTGTGGGGATGTAAGTGAGGTATTAAGCTTCATGTCTGTGTCATATTGTACATCCCTAGCTTCCCCTCTATTGTTGCTGTTGCCCTGCCACCTTTGTTTGTGTACGGTGATGTATTGTGGGAGTGTTAGTTCTCCATGCTGTGCATGCTTTTGTGATGGGTGTCCATACAGGGCTGGGAGGGCTGTCCATGCATTGGAATGGCATGCAGGGCTTGGCGTTGGGGTTAGTCATATGTGTAGGTGCAGTATGTGGGATGGAGTGGAGTGATGGGAGTGAGGGTGAGGGAGTGAGATGGCATGCAGGTATGGGGGGGTGATAAGTAGTAAATGTTGACTCACCAGTCCAGTCCTCCGGCAACTCCAGGGAGTCCATAAAGATGCAGTAATGCCAAGACTTGCTTCCACAATGCTGTGAGCAGTGGGGGAGGAGGTGAGGGTCCACCGCCAGTCCTCTGTATGGTGAGTAGGTGCCTTTCTGCCAGAGAACGTACCTTCCCCCGTAGGTCGTTCCACCTCTTCCTCAAGCCATCCCTTGTTCTTGGATGCTGTCCCATGACGTTCACCCTGTCCACGATTCTCCACCATAGTTCCATCTTCCTGGCAATGGATTTTTGCTGTACCTGTGATCCAAACAGCTGTGGCTCTAGCCTGACTATTTCCTCCACCATGACCTGTAACTCCTCATCTGTGAAAAGGGGGTGCCTTTGTGGGGAGAAGGGTGTTGTGTGGTGTGTGTAAGTGTGTGGGTGTTGGGTACTGTGGTTGGGTGTGTGAAGTGGGTTGCGTGAGGGATGTATGGGTGTATGTGTCTACTTGTCACAGTGGTCTGGGTGTCAGTCTGGTGGCAATTATTTGTATTCATAATTGACGTGCTGGGACAGTCCAAATTTATGTCATACACGAGCCACTGGTCACATCAGCTCCTGGGGTCTCAGCGCCATCCCTCACTGACATCACTGCCAGGGACTTGCACACTGGAATTTCAAAGGGAGCCCCTGGTGGGTTGGCTCCAGTTTTCCGGGCACTCTCCGTTGTTCAGTGGACTGTGGCAGGCCCACCCCTGGTACAGTGTGATAGCTGGGTGATTGATGGAGATCATTCTACCCCATTCCTCCACCGAAGCTGGGAGAAGTACTGCTAATTGCTTCTTTTGTGTGGGGCAGCCTTTGTTCCTGGGAATATGGAAACTCTGGATTACCGCTAAGGTGTACAGTTTTCATTTTGGAAGTTACAAGTTTGGTTTTCTCGCACAGGTTACACTTCAATTCAAGACGTCAATGGTCTCTGTAGGCCAAGGGGGAGTGAAACTACACTCTAAGGCAGTTCTCTCCCTATGTGTATAATAGGGTGTCACTATAGACAAAACAGTAAGACACTCTGACGATTCTTAGCGGTGTAATCTACCCTTATAAGGAGTATCCCAGGTGAATACCCAATCCTGCACCACCATTTTACCAGTCTACCTGTGCAATGTTACTGGGCTATGCACGACAAAAGTTTACCATGCATAGCCCGCACAAGTATGCACACGTGTGCACAAGTTTTCACGTGTAACCAGCAGCCTTATCTTAAAAGGTGGATACTGGCAGTAACCACAAGCAGTCCTTTGCCATGTGATTGCCATGGGTGAGACACCAGTAGTGAGACTCACCCACAGTAAAAAATCTAAAACCAGGTGATCAAAAAAACAATAAAATACAGTGTACTGAAGGGACAGAACCCAAGTGCAGCCGCCATTCTATTTAGAGTTGGTAAGTGGCCATGTTTCCGATAGCAGAGATTACTCTGGAATCACCAGTAGAAACCTTTGACTGACATCCTGTAGAATATTGGGCCTTCAGTCAAAGTACATCAGAGTGTCTTTCCAATTGAGGCGTGATGTTCTGGTATACTTTTTTCCTGTTCGGGTTCACTGGAAAAGACTATTGGTCCCAAAGAGAAAATCAATTAAAATTAAAGGACACCAACACATACTCCCAGCGTGTTAGAGACATTATTTGTGGTTTTCAATAACAAAAAGATTGCTGGGCATCCGAATTAAAAATGACAACCATTAAACATTGGTTCAGTGCCTTCAATGGAGCCTAGCGAAGAAAAGCTCTGTTGATGGCACAGAGCAGCTCTCCATGTGCCTGACCCACCTCTCAGGTGTGGCTGTTGATATTTTGCCAGGGAAGAAAGTTTGTATACGAAAGTCAAAAAACAATATCCCAGACTAATAGTAAGTATATGTAATGATAAAAGAAACAAATAGAACTATATGATGGGGAAACTCTTCCCTATATGCAGAATTCATGCAGAGACATCAACTTCGTGATGTCATGTTTGTGAAATATATTTAATGTATGTTAATGTGCCCTGAAATAAGGTATTCACATATTATTTACTAACTTGCAATGAAATACACTATTAATAATATCGTCTTGCAGTGTCGTAGGAAACTGCTCTCTCCTCGCACTTTCATACGAATATTTTAGTTTGATTACTCCTCTTTTCGGAAAGTTTATGGAACAAAAATGTAGTTATTCATACTGACCAAAATGTTATATTCCTACTAAGATTTTGGAGCATTTAGCCTTGTAACAGCACATTTATTATCACTATAAAATGAAAGATAATGTAAAGAAAAAGTAGAATTGTTAAGAGCAGTGGACATCATGACACCCGGTCAGCCCTTGCTCATACATTGACACTGGTTCTGTGCATGGATTTCTTTGGATCATCTGGTAGCGGGCACTGTCATCTTTATATTTACCTGATAGCCAGGGTGCAAAAAGTTTAGGATACTTGTACACTTTCTTTCTTCTGATACACACGCAGCGTCCTCGATGTGACTGAGCAGGTTTCAGTATAATTTAAAAACAAACGCCTACAATTCAAATGAGTCTTGCTTATTAATGAAAGTGTCTTTTTGTGTCACTGATCGGTTAGCCACTCAGTAAATCATAATACATGCACCATGTAACTCACGTTTTCACTGATGCACACATTCAGTCATCCTCTGACTCATTCTTGCATTAAAATATGCACACTCAGCAACATATGCAAGGTACATTAAAAGAACAGGAGTAGTAAGAGAAAACGTACTTCCATCTAAACAGTGTGCATATCTTTGCAATAACGAAACTAAACATAACAATAGGTGTTCATCTTGCAGAGGTTGTGTACGCAGTCTATTGTTGTTTTAAAGATCCAGTGTGGCTGCCACTTTCAAAACCAACGCTTTGGGTAACTTGGAATAGTAAAACAATGACACACTATGCACAACAGCTTTCCAGATAAAATCCGCGGCAAGGAAGCAATCCATTAGCACTTCCTTGAAAACTTTAGTTTCCTCTTAAGAAAAAAATTAAAAGAAGAACATAAATGAAAGGAGAAATATGAAAGGAGGCAATTGAAAACTAAGGGACTGACCATGTAGTCCTGTCTTTGAAACATCCACATTTCAGAAAGATGTGCACGTGATCAGAAACTGCCATCATTCACAGGGCCAGAGGGCCAATGACTGATATGAATTGAACCACTACCCCACGCAGAATGCTGTCATGTCTTGAAAGCAGGCTGTAAATGAGTGCAAATTGATATATATTTCTATATATGAATGTATGTTCGATTTAATGATTTTTCATTACAAGATCCGTAGGCCTTCCAAAAAGTCTCTAGCAAGACTTATTGCAGTGGAAACCTTCTACACCTAGGGTTTGTCAGAGTGGTAACCAACACCAAACTCTTTCACTATAAAGGTCATTGGAGATTTCATGTCACAAAATACCTATGGGCTTTAACCCCTTCGCTGCCAGGCCTTTTCCCCCTCAGATGCCAGGCCTTTTTTTGGCTATTTGCGGCAGTTTGCGCTTAGGGCCTTATAACGTTTTGTCCACATAAGCTACCCAGGCCAAATTTGTGTACTTTTTTTCCAACATCCTAGGAATTCTTGGGGTACCCAGAGTTTGTGGGTTCCTTTGGAGGACACCAAGAAATTAGCCAAAATACAGAGAAGATTTCATTTATTTTGGGGGGGGGGAAGGGCTGCAGAAGAAAGATTCTATTTTTTGTTCCTGAAAATGGCATATACAAAGGGTTTGCGGTGCTAAAATCACCATCTTCCCAGCTTTCAGGAACAGGCAGACTTGAATCAGAAAACCACATTATTCAACACAATTTTGCCATTTTACTGGGACATACCCCATTTTTTACTATTTTTTGTGCTTTTAGCCTCCTTCCAGTTAGTGACAGAAATTGATGTGAAACAAATGCTAGATCCCGGACAGCTAAACATTTCTAAATAGTAGACAAAATTCTGAATTCATCAAGGGGTCATTTGTGTAGATCCCAGAAGGTTTTCCTACAGAAAATAACAGCTGAAATAAGAACATATTGAAATTGAGGTGAAAAAAACAGCCATTTTTCTCCACGTTTTACTCTGTGACTTTTTCCTACCATGTCAGATTTTCAAAAGCAATATACTGTTACATCTGCAGGACTCTTCTGGTTGTGGAGATATATAGGGCTTGTAGGTTCATCAAGAACCCTAGGTATCCAGAGCCAATATAGGAGCTGCACCTTGCAATGAGTTTTCATTGTATGCCGGGTATGCAGCAATTCATTTGGTGAAACATAAAGAGTGAAAAATAGGTATCAAGGAAACGTTTGTATTTCCAAAATAGGCACATGATAAGGTGTTGAGAAGCAGTGGTTATTTGCACATCTCTGAATTCCGGGGTCCCCATACTAGCATGTAAATGACATGGAATTTCTCAAATAGATGTCTTTTTTACACACTGTCTTGCATTTGGAAGGAAAAAATGTAGAGAAAGACAAGTGGGAATAACACTTGTTCTTCTATTCTGTGTTCCCCCATGTCTCCTGATAAAAATGGTACCTCACTTGTGTGGGTAGGCCTAGTGCCCGCGACAGGAAACGCAACATGGAACATCACATTTTTACATTGAAATATGAAGTGTTTTTTGGAAAGTGCCTAGGTGTGGATTTTGGCCTCTAGCTCAGCCGGCACCTAGGGAAACCTACCAAACTTATGCATCTCTTTAAACTAGACATCTAGGGGAATCTATAATGGGGTGACTTGTGGGGCTCTCACCAGGTTCTGTTACCCAGAATCCTTTGCAAACCTTAAAATTTGGCAATGAAAAACACTTTTTCCTCACATTTCGGTGATAGAAAGTTCTGGAATCTGAGAGGAGGCACAGATTTCCTTCCACTCAGCATTCTCCCAAGTCTCCCGATAGAAATGGTACCTCACTTGTGTGGGTAGGCCTAGTGCCCGTGAAAGGAAATGCCCCAAAACACAACATGGACTCATCACATTTTCCCAAAGAAAACTGACCTGTTTTTTGCTAAGTTCCTAGCTGTGGATTTTGGCCTTCAGCTCAACCGGCACATAGGGAAACCTAGCAAACCTATACATTTTTGAAAACTAGACACCTTGGGGAAATCAGAATGGGGTGACTTGTTGGGCTCTCACCAGGTTCTGGTACACAGAATCCTTTGCAAACCTCATAATTTGACAAACAAAACACTTTTTCCTCCCACTTTGGGAACAGAAGGTTCTGGAATCTGAAGGGAGTCACAAACTTCCTTCTACCCAGCATTCCTCCAGGTCTCCCGATAAAAAATGGTACCTCACTTGGCCTCACGGCCTTATGCCCGTGACAGCAAATGCCCCAGAACACTACGTGGCTACATCAAAATTATCAAATACAAAACTACCTGATTTTGCGGAGGGGTGGCACCTGCGTTTTTGGCCCTGGGCTCAGCAGCCATCAAGGGGAACCTACCAAACCCAGACATTTTTGAAAACTAGACACCAGAGGGAGTCCAGGAAGGTGTGACTTGCATGGATCCCCCAGTGTTTTCTTACCCAGAATCCTCATCAAACCTCAAATTTAGCTAACAAAAATCACATTTTTCCCACATTTCTGTGTGGGATCATCACACCGGTATAAAATTCCTACCACCAAACGTTCCCCTCAGTCTCCCTATAAAAATGATACCTCACTTGTGTAGGTGGGCCAAGTGCCTGTTACAGGGAAGAGCCAAAAACATGTTGAAATTGAGGGGGAACCAAAGTGGGTCCAAAAGGGCAGTTCGTTTTTAGGCTGACAAGTGGGGCAGAAGTTTTATCGGTATAGATGTGACAATGCTGGGTGGTAGGAATTTTGCAGATTTCTGCAGATTCCGGAAGGTTCTGTCACAAAAATGTGGGGAAAATGTGTGATTTCAAGCAAACTTGGAGGTTTTAAGGGAACTGGGGTAGGAAAAGGGTGCGGGGTGCACATGAAGCACACCACCCTGGACTCACACAGATGTTTAGTTTTCAGATGTGCCTAGGTCTCATAGATTTTGCTACAAGGCACCGTCCCAAAGTCTAAAAGGTGCAGCCCTCACCATTCCAAGTGGGACGATTTTGAGAGTTAAACAAGCTCTCATAGCCCAAATGTATAACCAAAACCCAGAATAATCAAATGTCCTCTTGCTTGCCACTGGGATAAGATGTTTTAGTGTGCGGGGGAAGAGCTGAAAGACTGTTACCCCCTTCAGTTGGGGTGGAGGCATAATCATTATTGGTTGGTAGCCACTACCCCACTATTTTTTTTTTATTCCCTGGCATGTAGTAGGCTTTTGCCCCCCACCCCGGGGAGTGGATCGGGGGTAATTGCCCCATCTGCCCCCCCGGGTGGGCAGAACAACTTTGTCCCCATTTATTTGGGATGGGGTGGGAGTATGGCTATACCCCCACCCTCTTTTTTTTAAAACATATCTTCCCTGGTCTCTGTTGGGCTTTCTGCCCCCCTTGGGAGCAGATTGTCCTTCCACAAATAGACCGATCTGCCCCCAAGGGGGGCAGAAATGGCCAACAGCAATGTGCCCCCATGGGGAGCAACCCTTGCCTAAGGGGCTGCCTACCCAAACAAAACACACACACACCAATCCCTGGTGCCTAAGTGATTAGTGCCTCCCGCGGGGGCAAAAATGACCTAAAATAAATGTGTCCCCCCCAGGGGAGCAACCCTTGCCTAAGGGGTCGCTCTCCTTGCATGAAATTGGCGCAAAAGAATAATCCCTGGTGTTTAGTGGTTTCTGCCCCCCTTGGGGTCAGATTGGCCTAAGAAAAATATGCCGATCTCGGAAAAGGTCTTAAATAAAATTGCCCCCCAGGGGATCGACCCTTGCCTAAGGGGTCGCTCCCCATTAGTAAAAAAAATAACAAAATACAAATCCCTGGTGCCTAGTGGTTTCTGCCCCCCCGGGGGAAGATTGGCCTAATACAAATAGGCTGATCGGCCCCCAAAGGGGGCAGAAATGACCAAAATACAATTTGGCCCTCCAGGGGAGTGACCCTTGCCTAAGGGGTCGCTCCCCACGTGTAAACAATAAACAAAAAAAATATGATCCCTGGTGTCTAGGGGTTTCTGCCCCCAATGGGGGCAGATCTAACTTATTACATAGGCTGATCTGCCCTGGGGGGGGCACAGAAAAGGCTATATTAAAAATTGCCCCCATGGGGAGCGGCCCTTGCCAAGGGGGCCGTTCCCCTTAAACATAAATATATTTAAAAAAACAAATCCCTGGTGTCTAGTGGGCATTTCTGCAGAAATGCTCAGAGAGACAGCAAAGGAAAGGAAAGGCCTTTCCTTTCCTTTGATTCCTCTCCCGCCCCCATCACGTGATCGAAAGAGAACTGAGCTTCCAGTGCGGTGGGGGCGGCCTCTGATAAGGTCAGTGCGCAATCATGCGCTCACATTATTAGATGTCACTGAGGTTCCGGGGATTGGAAGGGGAAGCGATTCTCCGTCAATCCCTGCCCATGGAAGGGGGGTGACAGGCCATCGGGGGAGCGCTAGCTCTTCCCCTGAGGGTCCCTACAAGGACGTAACAGTTACGTCCTGGGCACCCGAGCAGTGCTGCTCAGGACCTAACCGTTACATCCAGGGCACCCAAGGGATTAATATTGTGTAATAACAATCCCTCCTTAAATGCCTATTGAGTTTAACTACTGTATTTATTGTAACTTGCTATTATAAACAATCAGGCCTGTAACCTTTATTACTGGCTTGTCAACGTAACCATCAAAGACATATTTTGTTGGTCACAAGCTTTCTCACAAGGCAAACCATTACCATAATAAAATTACAAATACGTTAAAAATTACTGTTGTCAAAGCAATATAAAATCCCCAGAGAGCCTAATAAGTATTACAGTAGCACACGTCTTCTATCTGCATGGTTTGTTCTGGTAAGTCACCAAACTCATTTCCTACTAAAGTAATACCTATGACAAAATACTAGGCCCTGGTGAAATGTAATTTACACTGGTGTAATTCACAGAATTTCTGGAATATTGTTTTACGCGTGCAGGGCAAAATTCCTGAAAGTATGCCATTACACCTCATCATGATATATAATTACGTGGTCATTCAGAGCAAAATTATAGTGCTGGAGGTTGGGAGCAAAAAACACAATTAGTATTTGAGAGGCTGTTGGCGGGACTTGAGACACAAGGACGTGTTTCGCCCTAAACTACAGTGTTCAAAAACAGATTTGCATTTCAAATACTCATGCATAATGTCCCTGAAATTTTGCGTATTTATGTAAAAGGAAATTATGGACATTTCCCACACCCTAAGAAATACCTGTCTACAGACTCTACCAAAGTGTAATAACAATCCACCCTTAATAGCATATTGCCTTCCAACACATGCTTTTCACAATAAATAAATCAGGTCTACTTCCTATGAATAGCTTTTCATTATAAACAAATCTCTTGTAAGCAATCTTGCATATCTTTTCCCAGTGAACTGATAAAACTGTTAGCCTTATCAATTGCTTCACTCTATAACCAGCACAGGCCTACTACAATGTGCATAAACTGACAGCAACTATGCATACATTAAAATTACATGTGTACAGAATTACAGTTGGCAAAACAATATCCAACCCCTCTCAACAGGGGGGAACAAGAAACATCAAAGTGAAAATATTTTACTCCCAGGGTTGCCAGAGTGGGTGAGTGTTAGACTTGTCAGTCTTAGGGCTGTCTTCCCACAGCTTTTTGCCTTCCGCCTTCACTTTTTCTGATCTTGTTTTTTCTGGCATTAGGACTCTGTACACTTTTGCACTGCTAACGGGTACTAGAGTGATTGTGCTTCCTCCTTTACACATGGTAATATTGGCTTGCCCTCAATTGGCTTATTTGATTTACTTATAAATCCCTAGTAAAGTGGTACTACATATACCCAGGGCCTGTGAATTAAATGCTAATAGTGGACCTGTAGCACTGGTCGTGCCACCCACCTAAAGAGCCCTTGAAACATGTCTCATCTCTGCCACTGCAGAGGCTGTGTGTTCGAATTTAAACTGCCATTTTGACCTGGCAAAATAAACCTTTTGCCAGGCACAAATCTTCCTTTTGAATACATATAAGTCACCCCTAAGGTAGGCCCTGGATAGCCCAGGTGGTAGGGTTCATTGTATTTAAAATGTAGGACCTGTACTATTGCATTTTACATGTACTGGTAGTGAAAAACTCTTAAATTAGTTTTTCACAACTGCAAGGCCTACCTCTCCCGTAGGATAATATTGGAGGTGCCTTATTATATATTATTTATTAAACTAAGCTCTATTTTTCTAACCTAGTGTGGGACTCCTTTTGTATGGTGTTTTCACAGTTTGACTGTTTGAAGTGTTGCACAAGTACTTTACACATTGCCTTTAGTTTAAGCCTGACTGCTCTGAGCCAAACTTCCAGGGGGTTGACCACGGGTTAATTTGAAGTTTGCTTGTGTCTTACCCTGACTAGGATTGTGGTTGCTGCTTGACCAGGTCTCACTTACCAGTCAACCAGTAACCCAGTTTCTAACACTGGTGATCAGCGTTGAGGTTAAGACGTGTTTGTGCAGCACCATACAGTGATTTGATGTACACTGCCAACCAATAGATAAGACCAATTTGAGTTTTAAAATCCCCCTGATTGGCCTTTTTGTTTTAAATTCATTCTAGAAAGTGGGCATTTCTCTGCTCTTACTGCCATCTGTGCCTTACAGACTGTCTCCAGTCCACGTCTGGTCTGTGCTGGTTGACAGCTCCCCTTATGCATCCTATCCAGACAACCATAAACACAGGACACTCAGTCACATCTGCATTCAACAGCATACGGAATGGGTCTTCTTGGGCAGGAAGGGTGGAGAGGCTCACACTCACATTTCAAAGGCCAGTGGCCTGTCCTCACACAAAGGACCGATAACCCCCCACAGGGATCCTGGCAGACAGGACTGGGCTGAAAGGGGAACTTGTGCACTTCAAACCCACTCTTTGAAGTTTCCCCCACTTCAAAGGCATTTTTGGGTATATAAACTGGGTCTCTGACCCCACCAACATAGACAGTTCTGGACCTACACCTGCACTCTGTCAGAGGAACTGCCTGGCTGCCCTAAGGACTCATCTCTACTGCTTTGCTGAGAAGAACTGCTGCCCTGCTTGTTGCCCTGTTGTCATGTTGCCCTGCTGGCTTCAAACTCTGCTGGAAGGACTATGCCTTCCTCCTGAAGTGTTCTCAAAGGGCTTGGATTGAGTTTGCCTTCTGTTTCTGAAGTATCAGGGCCAAAAAAGACTTCACCTCTTCAAGAAACTCCTTGTGCGTTGAATATCAACGCAACACCTACAGAAATCGATGCAAAGCCTGCATCGTGGCTGAGAAATTGCTGCACAGCTGACCGGAACGATGCAGCACCGACTTTCCGACTGGAAATTTGACACAGCACCTGCCTTGCGACAGAAAATTTGATGCATCACCAACTGGATCGACGCAGCACCTTCTCATTCTTCCAGTGCATCAAAGATTTCCAACGCATCATCCCTGGAAATCAAAATATCCCTGCATTGCAGTGAGGATCCAAGAATGCACACCGAAAAACAACACAAACCCTTGCAGCATGGAAAGAAATGACGCACCATCTGTGCGGTGCTGGAAAGTCCAATACAACACCTTATTTATCCATGCATCTCCTCCTCTGCTGTCTCTGTGCTTCTTTATTTTTGACATATTCCAAGTACTGTATGTAACAAAGAAACAACTGTTAATTTCTAGGGATTGAGACTCTTTTAAATCTTTTAAAAGTGATATTTCAACTTCTGCTTATTGAATCATTGTCATTTTAACCTTATTTTATTCAGATAAATATTATCTATTTTTCAAAATCTGTGTAGTGTGCTTCAGTGGTGTTTTCATTGTGTTACTGAATGATGTATTCCACAAATACTTTACACATTGCCTTCTACGTTACGCCTGACTGCTCACTGCCAAGATACCAGAGTGTGTGCATAGGATAATTTGAACTGTGTTATCCTGACTAGGACTGTGGTCTCTACTTGGACAAGGGTGTATACCTCTGACAACTAAGGACCCTATTTCTAACAAGGAGGAAGTCATAAAGTTTGGGGTGACCCTGCAGAAAGAGCTAGGTCCAACTGCAGACCAGACCTTGGCATATCGTTTCCTAGCTTACCAATCAGGACTGTAAGTTTTATCAACTGGCTTGTCACCACAACTAACTCAGGCCTGCTGTACTGAATGTAAGCTTTCCTGCACTGCAACCTATGTGACAACTTTGTTGGAGAGTAATAACAATGCACAATTAAATGTCAATTGTCTTCAACAAATTTTTTTCACAACCAAGCCTACTTCCTTGGTCATATTTTTTACAACAAATATATCAAACCTATAGCATTTGGTATAACATTTCCCTGTGAACTAAACACCTATAGGTGCAATGTCACCATAGCGGCCTCAGGCCTGTAGTACTAAAGGTATTCTTTCCCACAAGGCAGTCATTGGGCATACAGTCATAAAATTACAAATGTATATAAAATTAAAGTTGCCAAAGCAAAATTCAATTTCTCCTTAAATATCACAAAAAGGAATATCATATTACATATGTTCTATCCCGGGGGTTTGTTCGAGTTGGTCACCAACAGCAAACTCCTTGCCTGTGGCAGTAACCTGTGAGATTGCTTGTAACAAAATGCCTGAATACAGACTTTAGTGCAGTGTAATAATAATCCATCTTTAAAAACATATTGCTTTTAACATGTGCCGTTCACAACAAGTACGTTGGGGCTTCTGGCCTTGTAATAATTTTTCATGATAAGAAGATCACACATATTGAATCGGACCTGACTTTTCTCAATGAACCAATAAGGCCTTTGAATTGGCATTAGACCCTAACCAACAAAGGCATATCATGTGCATGTAAATTGACAAAAAACATGCATTCTGTTATAAAATATGTAGACAATACAGTTTGCAAAATAATATGCCTCACTTCTCAATAGGGTATAACAAGGATCATTACTGACAAAACCCCAGGGTTTGTCGGAGTGGATGGCCAATGATGAAATCCTAGCCTGCTCCGGTAATCAAGAGATTACATGCAATGAAATACCTGTCTATCGCCTATAAGACAATGCAATAACGACCAACTATTAAAAGTCTACTGACGTTATTAACTGGATTTCACAATAAATAAGATAGGCCTACTGACTTTGTCATATCTTTTCATAATAGACATCAGATCTATGGCATCAGGCAAACATTTCCCGATTCGCCAATCAGGTCTTTAGCTTGTCACCATAAGCAGCTCAGACTTACTGTTTTGTGAGTAAGGTTTTCCACAATGTAACCATCAGGCAAATCATATTAAAATTACAAAGGTATACCCAATTACAGTTGACTGAGCAAAACAATGTCTCTCCTATGAGGGCCTGATTAGGATTCTCACAGACCAAATCTTCCATACCCACAGTTTGTCACGGGAGAACCAATCCCAAAACCCTTGCCTGATATGGTAATCTGTGAGGTTCCACATGATAAATACTTAACTTTAGGCTTTCTATACAGCAATAAAATTCCACCCTTAAAAGTGTATTGACTTTAATATATGGTTTTCACAATAAATGCATCAGACCTATTGCTTTTTTGTACAATGCCAATAAACAAATCAGGCCTGTAGCCATCAGTATTGGCTTGTCACCATAATCAATTCAGTTCTCCTGTATTGAGTCTTAGCCCCGAGACAAAAAGTGACGCTCCGGCGGAGCAAGGTGCTCATAAATACGCTCCTAAGTGACGTGAACTTAAATAAGCAGGCAAAATAAGGACTCCGTCCCATAACCTCTCTTCCATCATCACCAGAGTGTTTAGTGCCTGCGCCCTATCTCTTTCTCAAATGTCCTCAGCTGGTTCAGGTTCTGACATGCTTTATTTAATTTGCGGCAGTAATTGCCACAATCTTTGGGGAGCCATATTTCCGATAACGGAGACTAGCTGATGTGATTCAATTTCTGCCTGTATTCATGCGTTTATCGTAATTTAATATGCGACCACTAACAGCTCAAAAGGGCTATATAATTCAATAGCCCATAGGTATTTGGCCTTTCAGTAAAAACCAGCAGGATACTATCACTGCTGTCTTCCAAAACCTGCCAGTAATATTCAGAACGCGCTTCTAACCTCTAATCACAGCTTTCCCAAGTGGCCTCACCGCTTGATGTTCTTACATGCTGCATGCCTGGTCCTCATGGTGTTTACTTCGTAGTCCCACAGGCCCCAAGGTTCGTGACAAAGGCTAGTTACTGCAGGAACTGCTCATTCCATAGAGGCATATTTGCCAATGAGCTGTTCAGACCTCTAGTTCAGCCTGCTGTTGCTATTTTGGGTTGTTACTGTGGTATGTTTCCCTTGTTATTTATTGGGAGTGATGGCTTCCTTCCATCTGAGCCTCACTTCAAAGGGCGCTCGGCTGACTCGTCGCTTCCTGTGTCCCGGTGAGATGTGCAGCTGCTGACAGACACAGGAGACTGCCTGCGTCACAACACCTTGAACCTGTACTGAGACACGTGCACATCAGGGGCAGCTCCTTCCAAATGGCGAATTAGCATTGCCCCCCTGGCTAAGCCAGAAGATTAAAGATAAAACGATATTTAATTTTTGTTATATCTTTCATCTGCTGGCTCAGACAGCAGTGTGTTCAGGGTGGGGTGGGGCTGGGCTATGGGAGGTGGGAGGGGAGGAGGTGAAAGTGCACTAAGTGCGCATGTATATTTGGCCGGCCGTCTCAGGCCGGCCAAGCACAAACAGCACAGACCCCAGGCTTGTGTCTGAGCAGCAGTCCGAGCCACTCAGACCAATCCTGATGCTGCTTACATGCTATGTTTAGCATGTAACCAGTTCCAGGATTGCTGAGGAGCCTTTGCTGGAAGACCAGAGGAGCAACGTGGCAGGAGGCGGCGGCGGTGGTGATGATGGGCAAAATGTAAGTTTTACTGTTTTATCTTTCTATGTTTTTTTATTTCCCCCTCCACCCTCCAACATTCCTCTCCCCTTGAGATTTGCAGTAGCCACCACTGGCGCACATCCTAAGGAGATTTCCTCTTGCCAGGGCTTTCGGTGGGCCGAGACCCCTGGATCTCAGACCCGGCAGTAATTACAAACTAACTTTGACACAGATCCCTTTCTGGTCCTGCATTCAGGTATTTAACTTTGCCAACAAAAGACTGCTCACTATGTCAACAATGACTGAAAAACACTTAAGGTAATCAATGTAAGTACTTGTTTCCATTTCATATTTTTCTTTCATCCTGCCATCCCTTAAGAGTATTTGCGTTTTCCCAGTGCTGTGTTCCTTTAGGCTTTTTAATGCAACTTGTTACTCTTGTGCAGTGCATACTGTGAACCGAGTCGCCTCCAGGTGTTTTGTGAGTTCAGGCTGTCTCAGGGTTCTTACCCCAGCACACGATTGACAACTCTCTACCTGAGGGTGAAAGGAGTATGTCTTTCTCACACGTCCTATCAGTTGGACATAAAGATTTTCAGGCTACATGCACATCCAATCCTTGGCCTCTCTGCAGAAAGCACTGAGGGATAGTCATAAATGCTCCAATTGTAATTTTGGTTATAGGGGAAAGTGTGTGAAGGAAATACACATCTGTCAAAATATGGTTGGAGCAAAATCAAAACAGAACGCAACATTAGTTTGTCCGGGAAATAGTGGAGGTGGTAAAATTAAGAATGTGTATGAATGAGTCAAAAGAGAGAGATGAGGTGTGAGATATGCAGATGGAATATTTGAGAAAGATAGGGGGACAAAAATAGCATTCCAGTCTAACAGTGAGAGAATGCAGAGAAAGCGTGAGGATAACCGGAGTGACATAAGCACTCCAAATACCACTACCTCTTAAACAAACCATAGTAATGTCAAATTCCAAGTCTTATACTTTCAAAATTGAAGTATTTTCAGTTCTATTTCATACAAAATGATTGATGTTATTGATTTAAAAACAGCTGATAAGCATTGCCAAAGCCAATTGGTCTGGCTTGTTATAGGTATGTGTTGGTTGCGATGTGACATGTCAGAATGGAAAACTAGAAAAGTCACAAGGAGGCACCAAAAAGGGTCAGGTGGTTTGCTGTGTGAACACATGTTTTTGCTTTACAGGTTTTAGGCCACATCCTTAATTACTTAGACCACGCTTCTTGCAAAATGTTTCCTAGTTACACTTCTTTGGCTAAACCCTTTTTAAAGATGCCTACTTTTTCATCTCTCATAAAGTATTACCTCATGCAGATATTGTGCACACAGTGAAGCCGGTTTCTACACTTCCCAAAGTTGGAGACGTACTTTAGATCAAAGTGCTCGTACTACCGACATCATTCAGTACATAACTTGCAGCACCAGTGCTTAATTTGTGCTTGTTGTTTCCGGTGCTAACACCATCACTTATTTTTGAGTGCCGGCGCTTATTCTTCTGCCCCAAGCATTTGCTGCGAGCAAAAGACACATATGGTAAAGGCGGAGGAAGAGAAAATCGTAAAGGCGTCACAATGGGAGAAAGCAGAAAGCTGCACGAATGAGCTGAAGGGGCAGAGAGTGGCTTTAAATGGATTGAAGAGGCCAGAGATGGTTTCAGTACTCCGTGTTACCACATTTAATTGCAGCAGCCGCGTGTTTAAGACGAGGGCTTTGAGCAACTGCACGTTTTTATTTACAAATTAAGCATTTTGCAGCACTACTCAGAACTTCAAGCATGACCCTAAATACTTTTCAAATAGACCACCAAGCATCCATATACACTTTAAACCACGCATGCAAATCCCGCTCAGTCACAAAAAAAGGCAAACGGTTTATCTCGGAAGAATGAAAGGATGAAGTGGCCTTGCACGGTATTAATGCAGTCACTCCTGATGTATGTGGTGAGCATTTAATTTCACTGAGCCATTCTAGACGTGGATTGCATTCTTTAAAAGGGCATGGTTCCTCCCTTGGCATTCTGGGTTGCAGCGTCTCTTGTTGATCGGTTTTGGACAGGAATTGACGAGAAGCGCACAGCCCACGAGTAACCATCCCAATGGAACGGGGAGAGGTCTTGTACCTAAATCCGCCTTGCATTATTGTTTTTTGGAAAATAGAAGGCTTAAAAAGAAATCTAAAGGAGGTAGATTTGGCTTTGTTAATGAAAAACATGATATTTGGTGCCTTCAAGAAACCTGGGCAGCTGACGAGATTCCTATGGATAATTTTATACAGTTCCAAGTACCAGCGGTATGCTCAAACAAGCATTGACAGCGCCAGTATGTAGCGCCTTTGAGACCTACGGCTTTGCAAATTGCTTACAGCAAACCTGTACAGCATTCCCAATGCCGTGCAGCATGGCTAACTATTAATAAAAACATATTTTTGACGCAGGCGCCTGCATCGTTTTGTAGGCACACCTATCAAATATGGACTCACCTACAAAAATGATGCAGGCGCTTTCATTTTTCCTTTTAGTTAATTATCCGAGTTGGATCGGTAACTCAATAGAAAATAAAATTGGGTGGGGGGAGCAGAAGCAACAGGGTGGAAGCAACACCAGCCATGGAAGCAACAAGGCGGGGCGTGCGGAAGCAACACTGGGAGGATGGAAGGAGGCAGAAGCAACACGAGGGCTGGAGGAAAGCAGAAAAGGCGTCAGCCAAGGAGGTCGCGGATGGGGGAAAAACACAGACAAATGCAACATTGAGTTAGAGGGGGAAGCAGATGTGCACCAGAGTAACACTGGGTGCAATGGGAGAGAAGTATACAAAAAGAAAATAGCTCGAAAACATAGGCACTCTCATCAAGTGGTTAACACAAAAGAAAACAAGCATTTGCAATGCAACGGGTCTTGCATTTGCTCGAGTTAGAGCCATTAGCGTTGTATACTCCTAACCGGACGTTTCTTGCTACACAAATTAAAAGAAAAAAATGAAGCGCGATCACGCTTTGTAAAATGCAGCGCGATCGGACTGGAATATAGAAAATGGAAAAATAGAGTGCGATCGTGCTATGAAAACCCAAGGGTGATTGCGCTGCGTGGAAAATAAAATGATAAAGTAATCCAGAAACCCTGCTGAAAACATGGAGCCTCGTATGTTTCCAGTAGTTTACTGGTGCTGTGTAGGTGGGCTAAATACCGGAAAAGGCATGGCGTATGGCGTAGCAGATTTTAGAAGGCAAGCCCACGAACCAAGGAAAGTGACTGATGTGACATGGGCGTGGTTAGAAGCCCAAAGACAGATTACTGCAGGGGACGGAGCGCTTTGCGCTCACCCCTACAAAGGACGTTCTTCAAAAGCAAGTAGTGGAAGCAGTGAAGGCAACCAACTGGAAGAGATGTAACAAGGCAATGCTCAATGGCAGGGCCAAATTCAAGAAGAACTAGAAGGAGATGCAGAGGCGCACTCAGTTAGGCAAAACAACCTTACTCCCCAACCACTGCATAGACTAAATAAACATAAATGGACTGGGTTTAAGGTCAAACAAATAATGCCTGAAGAATAAAGAATAAAACTTTCTCCCAAGAAAATAATTCTTAAGGATTTCACTGAGTTATTAGTTTGACCTCAAATCCAGGCTATTTGTGTTTACAAACTCAAGAATGACAAGCTGGGACACAAATAAAAAGCAGGCAAATTGAGAGTGGTAAGGAAATCCAAACAATGATAATCAGTGGATGGACTCCAAGCCGCTATTTGTTCTTGACGCGCCACAATAGGGATCGCAACAGACAGAGGCTTTGACCTAAAAAGGCAAGACCTACAGAAGGCCTTTTGATCTAGATTTTAGTCGCCTTATCTGCTAATGCAAATGTAAGCCAGGAGCCGGGGTGGCATATACAGCACATTATTGTGAAAACAATAAAATTACATTTGCCATCATAAATGTGTTCAGTCCTTCTGGGAGTTGCAATGATGACCTAGTCATGCCAAATCCGGAGGTACTGCTGTCTAATATCAGGGCTGAAGAAGAAACCAATCCTAACCAGATCATATTTGTCATTGGTGATTTTAATAGAAGACCAGATAAAAGGATGGCTGAAAAGGAACTCCAAGAGGATTAGAAATTATAGGGCATACTCATTCCAAATACCACAGAACAAAATCTCCAGAAAGAGGTAGGGCACAAGCAAGATTAATAGCAGCTGGAGCCCTGGGCATGCTTAATGGACAAACTAAATAAGACTGTCAAGCAAGAAATTCATGCCATGCAGGAACCCAAATGAGGGTAATTAACTAAACCGTAATAAATGTGGAAGCTTGGCATGTAGTGCACAATTTGTTCATGGTACAAAGAATAGAAAGCAACCACGAGTGGTGTAGAGTGCAGTGATGTACAGTAGAGTGGCATAGAGTAGAGTGGAGCAGCATAGAGCAGAGTGGAGTGGATTGGTGTAAGGTAGAGTGGCATAGAGTAGAGTGGTGTAGAGTGCAGTGCCATGGAATGGATTGGCATAAAGTAGAATTGAGTACAGTAGAGTGATGTAGAATGGAGTGGGGTAGAATAGAGTGGAGTGGAATGGGGTAGAGTGGTGTGGAGTGGTGTATATTGGAGTGGAGTAGATTGGCATAGAGTAGAGTGACGTAGAGTAGAACGGCACATAGTAGAGTGGAGTGCAGTGATGCAGAGTAAAGTTATTTAGAGTAGAGTGATGTTGAGTAGCATAGAATAGAATGGTGTAGAGTAGCACTGCATTGTGTGGAGGGGAGTACAGTAGAGTGGTGTAGAGTGGCACTGTGTGGAGTGGAGTGGTGGGGCCTAGATTAGAATGGTGTAGAGTAGCGAGTGGAGTGGCCTGGAGCAGCATAGAGTGGAGCTGCCTAGAGTGAAATGGTGTAGAGTATAGAAGTGCAGAGTAGAGTGCAGTGAGGTAGTGTAGAATAGTTCAAAGCAGAGTAGAGTGGGGTAGAGTGCAGTGGCATACTGTGGTACAGATTATAGAAGAGTAGTGTGTAGTACACTGGTGTAGAGTGCAGTGGATTGCAGTGGTGCAGACTAGAGTAGAGTGGTGTAGAGTGCAGTGGCATAAACTAGAGTGGTATACAGTGCAGTGACGTAGAGTGCAATGGCATGGAGTGTAGTTGCATACAGTAGAGTGGTGAAGAGTGGAGTGGTGTAAAGTAAAACGGTGCAGAGCAGAGGGAAGTAGAGTGCAGTGGCATAGAATGTAATGGTGCAGAGTACAGAAGAGTGCAATAGCACAGAGCAGAGTGGTGCAGAGTAGAGTATCATAGAGTGCAGTGGCTTTACATGTAGTGGTGGAAAGTGCAGTGACATGGAGTGGTGCAAAGTACAGTAATCTAGAGTGGTGTGACCTAGCGTAGAATGGCGCAGAGTAGAGTACAGTGGCGTGGAGTGCAGAGGTACAGATTAGAGTGTCATAGACTGCAGTGTCATAAAATGCAGTGGTGTGGAGTGGTGCAGAGAACAGTGATGTAGAGTGCAGTGACACTGAGTGCAGTGGCCTAGAGCAGAGTGGTGCAGAGTAGAGTGTAGTGGTGTAGAGTGCATCAGAGATGGTGAAACAAAATGTGAGAGCAGGCTTGCATTGCAAGATGACTAGAGGAGGTTAGTCACCGAAAGCTATCCTAGAAGTTCAAAAGATGAAGGCACTTGCAGCATCAGTATACAATGCAGAAATCTTCGACAATAAAGGATGCCTGAGTTAAAGAAAATCAAGGACTAGTTTCTGAGGAACATGCTGCTTCTGGGTGAGCGTGTTGTCACTGAAGCCCTTAAAAGCCCTAATGCCTGGTGTTAGAAATGGCCCTTTTTGCAAGGTTACTCCAAAACTTTTAGCCTCCCTCCTCATATTTTTTCTGATCTATTTTTGCTGGTTTTAGGACTCTGAGCACTTTACCACTGCTGACCAGTGTTAAAGTGCAAGTGATCTCTGTCTAAATTGTATTGGTGATAGGCCTACCCATGACTGGCATATCTGATTTACTGGTGAGACTCTAGTAAAGTACACTATGGGGCATATTTATACTCTCTTTGCGCCGAATGTGCGTCAAAAGTTTTTGACTCACAATCGGCGCAAACACTGCCCCATATTTATACTTTGACGTCCGACCTCGCGGGCGTCAAAGTTCCACCATGTGCGTCATTTTTTAGAAGGGGGAACCAGCCTTGCGTTAATTATATGCAAGGTAGGCGTTCCCTTCCAAAAAATGACTTTAAGGCCTGTGTGCCTTATTTATACTGTGACGTCATTTTGACGCACAGGAGGGGGCAGGCCTTAAAAAACAGCGCCCAGCCTGATGGCACCTGTTTTTTAACGCCTGGGTCAGGGCAGGCGTTAAGGGACCTGTGGGCTCAGAAGGAGCCCAGAGGTGCCCTCCCATGCCCCCAGAGACACCTCCTGCCACCCTTGCCCACCCCAGGAGGACACCCAAGGATGGAGGGACCCATCCCAGGGAAGTAGAGGTAAGTTCAGGTAAGTATTTTTTTCGTATTTTTTTGTGGCATAGGGGGGCCTGATTTGTGCCCCCCTACATGCCACTATGCCCAATGACCATGCCCAGGGGACATAAGTCCCCTGGGCATGGCCATTGGGCAAGGGGGCATGACTCCTGTCTTTGCTAAGACAGGAGTCATTTCAATGGGGGTTGGGCGTCAAAAAAAATGGCGCAAATCGGGTTGAGGCCAAAATTTTGCCTCAGACCTGACTTGCCCCATTTTTTTACGCCCAAGCTCCATTTTCCCCTACGCCGGCGCTGCCTGGTGTGAGTCATTTTTTTTGACGCACACCAGTCAGCTGCGCCGGCTAACGTCATTCAATAAATAAGGTGCCCGCATGGTGCTTTGGAATGGCGTTAGCCGGCGTTAAATTTTTTTGACGCACAACTGCGTTGGCGCAGTTGTGCGTCAAAAAGCATAAATATGGGCCTCTGTGTGCCCAGGGACTGTAAATCAAATACTAATAAATCAAATACTAATAGTGGGCCTGCAGCACTGACTGTGCCACCCACACAAGTAGCCGAGTAAACATGTCTCAGACCTGCCACTGTCTGTGTGTGCGGCTTTTACTGCCAGTTCGACCTACCAAGTGCACCAACTTGTCAGGCCCAAACCTTCCCTTTTAATACACGTAAGTCACCCCTAAAATAGGCCAAGGCAGCCCCATGGGCAGGGTGCAGTGTATTTAAAAGGTAGGATATGTGTTAGTGTGTTTTACATGTCCCGAAATACTGCTAAATTCGTTTTTCACTAATGCAAGGCTTCTCTTTCCCATAGGGTAACATGGGTATTACCTTGAAGTATCTTTTAAATGCAGTTTCCCATTGGGAGCAGATATTCATTTGGATTTTGGGGTCTCTGAACTCACAATTCAAAAATACATCTTTTGGTGACGTTGTTTTTCAGATTGCAAGTTTGGAAAGGCAACTTTTAGAAAGTGGGCATTTTCTGCTTAACCATTCTGTGCCTCTGCCTGGCTGTGGAATAAACGTCAGGGTCAGACTGACCATTGGGCTGTTTGTGAATTCACTCTAGAGTCTCACAAGGGAGCTGAGTTATGTCATGCATATTCTGATGGGTCTTCCAGGGCTAGAGTGGCGGGAGGAGGTGACACTTTCACCCGAATAGGGCTCTGCCTGTCTTTACACAAATCAATCTCCAACTTCCTAAAGTGTATCTGGGGCCAGGACAGGGGAAGGCAGGGTCTTGTGCACTACAAAGACTTTCCTTTGAGATTTGCCTACTTCAGAGGCAGAAATGAGCATAAGTATTGGACAACTGACCTCTTAACTTCAGAACACCTCTGGACTGAGGACATTCTGCCGGGAAGAAGAGCTGGATGCGGTAGGAGAAACTGCCACTCTGCCTGTTGCTTTGCTGTGCTGGCATGCGGTTTGCTGCTTCTTTCCTGGGAGTTAAATGACTGGTCTTTGCTTTCCACATCCTGCTTTCCAAGGTTCTCCAAGGGCTTGAACTGAGCTTGCCTCCGGTTGTGAAGTCTCAGGGACATCACAGACTTTATCCGCCAGTGCCTGGGCTTTTCTGTTCAGGGTCCTGATTTGCTAAGTGGTGCCAAATCCAGTCCGTTGGCTCTTAGAAGGGGTAGCTGGTGAACTGAGTGAAAATCCATGCACTGAGGCAGTTGCAGCAGAAACAAAATCGACACAGCGACTGACTTGTAGCTGCAAAATCGATGCATCACCTGCTTCAACGCAGATCCATTGTGACTGTGCCCCTGGATTTTACAAGCATCATCCCTGAACGTCATTTTACTTCATTGACATTGCTCTCCAACCAGGAATCAATGCATTGTTAGTCCGGTGGGATAAGAATCGACGCATCACCAGCCAGGCGTGGAAAGAATTGATGCATCGCCATCCGAGGGGGAAAAGAATCAATGTTCAAGTCCAGCATGAAAATAATTGACACATCGCTTTTTTGACACATCACCTCCTTTGCGGCCCGCATCATCTTTGTTTTTTGACGATTCCAAGGTACTGTGTGTTATAAGGATACAACCACTGATTTCACAGGATTAAGACTCTGTTAAATCTTTAAAATTGATATCTCTACTTGTGTATTTTGGATTTTTGTTTTTTTGTTCTTGTTTTACTCAGATAAATGTTACCTATGTTCTAATTTTGCGTTAAGCACCTTTGTGGTGTTTTTACTGTGTGTGTGTGTGTACAAATACTTTACACATTTCCTCTGAGTTAAGCTTGACTGCTTGTGACAAGAACCCAAGGGGGTAAGCAGGGGTTATCTGAGCTATGTATCTACCTTACCCTGACTAGAGTGAGAGTCCCTAACGTGGACAGGGTGTAAACGGACTGCCAACTAGAGACCCCATTTCTATCTTGGACTCAAACTCATAGAAAAAAGTGTGTATTTGAGACCCGTCATGTAAAAGTTTATTCAAAAGCTCTCCATGAAAATACCACCAGGGAATATTTGTGGAAAAGCATGATAAAGAAGCATGTAGAAAAAACACTTTACAAGCTATAGTCTGCAGTGAGCTATGGGATAACCCAAATAAGTTAACTGCAACAAGTATTGCAGTGATAAAGCTGAACTTATGGGCGGATAAAAACCTATAAGACAATTGCTAGTGATAGTGAATATCCCTTGCTGACATCTTATCCAAAAAACGAAACCAGGCACTGAGCCTGAACTTGATGCATTTGTGCCTGATGCTAGATGAGCTCTATACTTAATATTCAGACTAGGAATAATACCTGTATTACATTTACTGCAAAATGGTATTCTAATAAAATTAATAGTGGTTTATGTAATTGTAAGTTGGAAGCCCTAAAACAATGGTTCACATTTTCACCTTTTGCTCCAACTCTGTTTTCCTGCAGAAGCGAATCTTGGTCCCAGATGAGGTACTGTTGATTAAAGACTATTAAGGAAGTCATGGTGAGAACTGATATGCTTAACATCTTGCGATCGCAGCATACAATGTCTTTACCTGGGAGCTTACCAGGCCTGCTTCTAAATGGTAAATGTATCAATTACATAAGGAATGATTAATATTACTATGGTTTTTTCTGTGAACTAACAATGCCGTTTCTATTTCCTGGACTTGTTGCCTGTAGTCTGTAGTTTTCATTTTATTATTATCAGATTCTTATTAGCATTAGACATTTTTACATGCTTGAGACTGTGATATAATTTATAAATGTTATGACTTTTAGCTGAAACTATAAAATCACTGATTGATTAATAGATTTTACTGATGGCTTATCTGGGTAATAGAATTTACTGATGCCTTATCTGGCCTCCATGAAGTGTTTTGATGTTTCTTCAACAGCGCTGCCAGTGGTTAGGACCTCCTATTACTCCTGGGTGGACTTCATATGGTGGTTTGCTGGTGGGTTGACGGTGCTTTCATAGTATGGTTGTCTGATAACTTAGTGGTGTTTTTACAGTGTCTCCAGAGGTTCTGCAACTATTGACCCTATGAGGACTCCATAATTGAATGTGCTCATGGTTTAACTATGTGCCAGAATTTGGGCTAATATTGATCTTAGGTGGACTGTATCAATTGAATTACTGTTTTTCTAACTGTATCTCCAGAGGTTGGGATCCTATCACTCCTAGGAAGTTGCCATAAATTGATTCACTGGTGGTTTAACAGTGCCTCACAATGTTAGGCTTACTTACCTCTGCCAAGCAAACCTTGGAACTTGCCTTCATAAAGAGTTATGATTGTCAAAGCCATCAGTATTCAGATCACCAACAAAGACTGGGTTCTCCAAAAATGTGACACAGATAACTTCAAATGACAGTGGTTTGTATATGCGGCTTGCAAAGCTATCCTTTGCAGTCTTTCTTTCATACATCATCCTGCGTACAGTGCTACCACACACTGCTACAATGAATTTAGACCACTTTCTCTGGGGATCACCCATTAAGTAAAAACTCTGCACTTTAGTTGACACCCTTCATTCAACCCTTGTTCATTCACTTGATTACTGTGTCTTAGCTGACAGTCCACTTGCATAGCACTCTGAGGTCTCAATAAGAGCTTCAGAAAGTGTAGGGAAATGCTACAATACAATGCAATAGAATGTGGAACTTTGAAAAAAGGAGGCCTAAATTTGTGATCAGATCATTCTGTGGGTCTGGGTAAATCTTTTGCTATACACCCCTGTTTCTGTCAGGATTTTGAAGCACAAGAGTCCCTCACCTTCTGGCACACAGGATCTCCTCAGATAGATGCCTCTTTTTCATTCATGTGTTCCAGAACAGCATCTCTGGCAGACTGGCGCTTGGAGGCTGGAGAATCAGACAGCCACAGTACACACCACTTGTTAGTCAGGTCAAAGGGTGGAAATTTCAGGTTATTGCAGACTGAGTAGGATTTAGTACTGGAGCAAGGTAGGTGTGATGCTCACCACATTATTATTTTTCCCTTCCTAGCTTCCCATGGTAATTAAGATGGCTATTTGAGCTCTTCAATGTACCTCTGGTCTTCAGATACTTCCAGGAACAATGCCACTTCCACTGTGGTACTGTTCCTGCTTCCAGCATACCTTCATCTTTCCAGCATGCCACCATCAGGTCTCAGTCTTTTGTGGCCTGTCTTGGTGAGTCTCCTGGACCCACACTGGGTCTTTTGCCATTTTGTAGTCCTATTGGTTAATCAGTGCATCTCTTGATTCTTGGATTTCCTCCCCTAGAATGGAGGAATTGTGGCTTGGCCTCTATACTGACCTCTTCTTCTGCAAGGTCCATTCCCATCCCTTACCTAATTCTATGTGTATTCTATCACAAGTTGGTTTACTCCTTCTCATTGGCGAACTGTACTCGCAGCCCTTAGCTGCCGCACCCAGTGGCCCCTCTACTTCTCAACTTCCTCCAGCAATACTGGCCTGATATGTTTATCTTTGAAACATCAAATTCTGAGTCACTTTTCACCAGGACTTCCTACGTGCCACAGGACAGTCAGCCCCCCTCCTTTTGCACCAGCCTGTTTCACTATTCTCTATAGTATCCAGATTATAGGGTTTCACAGGGGGTCCCTTGTCCGTGCTGCATGTTTTTCTGGTCACTTTCATATCCTTATCCTCTACCTTATGGCACCTGATGATGCATTTGTATTGGCCTCCCACATTGCGTTGGTTGCCATCACTCACACACCCGGCCGTACCCCCTCACTTGGAGTTTAGAATTTTCATTATATTAATATGATTCAATTAAAAAAAATCTCCTTTTTATCTTGTTCGTTTCCCTCCTAATCTCCTGTCCTCTTTCTCACTCTTTCCCCCTGATATTTATACAGGTTTTAGCTGCTTGTGCAGCATCCCTCAGTCTCTCAGGCACATCCCATGTCCTGATGATAATCCCAGTACTAACTGTGGGATCGAAACCTTGTCAACTAAACCTCCCTGACTCACAGTATTGTAACTAAGTTAATATGTTCGAGTACGGGCAACATATGTATGTGACTTATTCTGTATTTCTGTCATGTCACAATGAACTTGTCTGAGGACGGTTGCTTTTAATGTTTTTGGTTTCCCACGTTATTTGTCTATTTAATAAATGCTAATACTATTTTGAAACAATTTATTCACCTGTTTTCATAGATTTAATTGCAACTCTATGATTATTACGTTCATCTTATTTAATTCAGGGACCATTGTTCCTTTAGAGTTAGCTTACCCAAGGTCTCTCCTTATTTACTTGCTCTGTTGTTTTTTGCAGCACTGTTCCTGCTTCCAGCATCCCTTTATTTTTCCAGCATGTCACCATCGGTTTCCAGTTTTTTGTGACCTCTCTTTCTGTAGATATCACTGTTTAGTATCTTATATTGTTACTCACCTGCATCCCTGGTTTTCACTTCTCCGCAAGTCACAACGTATCTGTTTCTCATATCTAGACGCCCTGCACCCGAGTCACATCCTTCTGATGTCACAATTACCATGAGAGTCTAGTATTCTCTTGTGTGTTTCACTCTGTCTCGCTACCTGTTCCCATTACCCCTAGGAAATTGCCTATTTCACATGCACATTCCATTCCCAAGCAGAGATACTAGGGAGGGGCATTGTACTCAGTCACTCATAGTTATGCGTGGCTTTTTCAATTCCAAATGTTCCTTGGTGCTCATGAAGTCCCTGATTCTGGTAGAAACATTCAGTATCTTTTGCATATCAGTTTTTGGGCTTCAATGCAATGTTAGTATGCTTTGTGTATAAAACATAAAATCATTCAATCCAATTTATAGTGCATGGTTTATTGCAGAATGTCCTAAATAAAATTAAATTACTCTATTCTTGTCATGTGAAGCATCACATTTCATATAAAGAATCCTATGCATGTAATTCTTAACTGTAATACAATACTTATCAAGTTACCATAACAAATTTAACAAAAAATACACTTATTCGCATATCTTAGTGATTCAACACATGCTATCAGTCTCCCCTCCATCAGTCCGCAAAGGTAGGCAAATCGCTGAGATATGTTTTCTTCTACCTCAATGTTTGTCATGTGATATTAAGACCTCTTCTATCACTCTAATTGTCATTTAGCTACTCATTATGTTACTTGTAGTCCCCTCTTTGAAGAAACGGTATTCACTCCCAGAAATCCTCACAATAACATGATATTTCCAATCATCCATTAGGCCCTTTTGGGCTTCCTGTGTCTAGTTTCTACATCCATCTCACTGTTTTCTGTAAAATAAAAAGTAGTGTTCTTTATTTCTTTCCTTTCCTAGTGACACCACTTCTAGCATCAGAAATTTTATTTGCCACACTACGTTTTTATGTTTAGTAAAATGCCCTGCTCTCAATGACTTGATGTTATTCATCCGATTGTACTCCCACCTCTTTTTAGGCTTCCATTCTGTTTTTCCCACCTCCAACAGCTTTCATTGGCATTTTCTTATGCAGATGCAATTTTTGTTTCACAAGTGCCAAATTAATTCAATAATATTTTTATAAATGTGAATCTTATTTAGTAATACATTCTCAGCACATGCACACGCAACCTGCTGTACATAAAACTGAGTGAAGTTGGTCCTAAGAATACAAAGAACACAGTAGGACGTAAAATGGCTAGATAAAATGGTGTGGTGGAAGACCAACTAAAAGCAGACGAGTTGAAACAGGATGCAAAAGCAGAAACTCTGGTCTAGAGAGAAGAAGACGTAAAGTGAGAAAAGCAGGAAGAGCTTAGTTAACTAAGAGAAAGGAGAAGAAAGATACAAGGGGAAGATGAATGGTAAGGTGAAAACAGGGTAACAGATAAAAGATAGGAGATGTGGAACAGGAAAGATACTTTAGGGAAAAGAAAGAGTGAAAGGGAATTATCCATATCATAAATAATAAATAAAAAAGATTTACTTCAGGTGTTGAAAAATAAGAGGGTTTTGAGGTTTTTTTTTCTTTAGATTAGAAGGCATTTAGTCCTCCTGTTTTTATGAAGCTTTTGTACTGGCGCTTTCCAAACAACTAGCATTTAGGACACATCATGCACATAGCCTCAGTATTAGAGAGGAGCAGGGAGTTGTCAACTGGGGGAACATTGCGGCATACTAAACAGCCTGTTGGGAGCTAACGTTTTCCGATTTCTAGCGTGTTTTTTTCTTGACAAACAATGTGGAATAAAACTTGCTATATTTCTTGTTTGTACAAATGAAAGGCAAGCACCTCTTCTTTAGAGGCGCCCAGTTAGCATAGAGACGGAGGTCGCATCGCTCCCTTATGGAGCCGGACAGAGAGGCAGTGATCAGGATTCCAGTCCGGGGATGTGCAGCCTGACAGTCAACACCAAATGAGCATGATAGGTTCCTTGATGCGAGGAGTGTTTGGCTTCCTTGGCACCGGAGAAAGGAAGCCAATGAATGTCAGCACGGGAAGAGGAGACAGCTCTTACATCATCTCAGATAACAATGCAAGCAGTTAAAGCACAGGGGAAATTGAGAGGTTGAAACAATTGAAATGAAATGTAAGTGACTTTTCCTCAATCTCTAAAGATGGACAGACTCTTGTTGGAAAGGTGTGGGTAGTAAAGTGTCGTACGTGAGTTGACGTACTAGACGCTGGGGACAGGGTTTGTCCTTCCTTAATGTTTATAGCCTCCTGACGTCGCGGCCAATCCGCATCGAGGATAGTCGTAACGTCAGGGGGCGGCGCGAGGCACAGGAAGAAAGCGGAGCGCGAAGACGCGACTCGGCGGTGCTCTCGCCGGCTCCTCGTGGGCCTTGTTGTTAGTGGCAGGAAAAGAATAAAGAACGGTTTGAACATAATACAGCTGCCTCGCATCCTTCATTCTTGCCACTACAAATGGCGACGAGGGTCACAGCTTCTAACATGGCCCACGAGTGAAGCCCTCCATGCCTGATGGTTCCTGATGTCAATGGGGCGCGCTGATGTCTCCCCGCCGATGACCACGTGCACTGCTCTCGGTGAGCTGATGCTGGGGAGCTCCAAGCGACCGATCTCTGACGATCCCTGCCACGTGAGGACCAGGAAGTAGGCCTGTGCCCCGGGTTTCCTGCCCACTTGTGCACACCTCATTGGAAGTGGCCCGTGTACTGGTGGTCCTCGGCTGTCCGACGTGTTGGGATATCCTCCCGCGCCGTCTAGGAGACTTCCATAGTTGCTGCTGCACCTATATCTAGTGGTCTCTCCGGGATCGGAGCCCGCTTTTCCGTCATGTCGCAGACCGGTCATATCTGCGTGCCTCCTCTCTTCCTGGACTCTCCTGGTAAGCCGTGCATGAAATGGAAGGGATGGCTGCGCGCATTTGAGAACTATATAGTCTCCATTGATGGTAAGGGGTATAGCCCCGAGCGGAAAAAGTCGCTGTTATTCGGACTGTTGGGGAAGGCGGGCCAGGAGGTTTTTGATAGCTTGCCGGTTTATGTGAATGCCCCTGGGGCTACAACTCCTCTAAATGAATACCAGGAGGCTGTTAAGCGACTTGAGCTGCAGTATGCTGAGGAGTGTAACATCATGGTGGGGCGCCATAAATTCGCACTGCGGAAACAGGAGGAAGGAGAGACTATCGAAGAGTACATTGCGTGCTTACGAGTTTTGGCCCAAGACTGTGAATTTGCGGAGATGACTGATACGTACATCAGAGACCAGGTGGTGTTCTACTGCTATTCGAAGAAAGTGCAGGAACGGTTGCTTGCATGCAGGAATCCTTCACTGAAAGAAGTGATGGCCATTGCGAAGGCAGTGGAACGCTCCATGATGTCTTCTAAGGAACTGGCGAGCACTAGTCAGGCTTCAAATGTGTTCTATGTGCAGGACAGGCATAAACATGCGCCCAAGACTCCAGACAGGGCGGCGAGCGATAGAGGGGGAGGCAGGAGGTCGCTCGCTTGTTTTAGATGCGGGTCAAGGGACCACTTAGCGGACAGCAGGACCTGCCCTGCCTTGTCCAAAAGCTGTTCTAAATGCAGGAAGATGGGCCACTTTGCGGCCGTATGTAAAGCCAAGAAATACAGTACGGGCATGAGAGTGAGCTCGGTGAGCGAGAGTGACATGGATGCGGATGCGGACATCGTGTTGTCCATTTATGATGAGGACGGAAGAGTGAAGGGGCCCATTGGCTCCGTCATGATTGGTGCGGTTGAATTGCCATTTACGGCTGATTCTGGTTCCCCACTTACCCTGATCTCTGATAGGACATTTGATTTGAAATGGCAGGATGTACGACTGCATGAGACGGATGCGAATCCAAAGGCCTTCGGGGAACAAGACATAGTGATGAGGGGGTATTTTTGGAACTCCCTCATCTTTCGAGGGCGCACGGTGAGAACAAAGATATATGTAGCTGAAAAAGGGAGGAGCCTTGTGGGGTGGAAGGACCTGGCGAAGCTGGGTGTGATGCTAGTCCCTGGGGCAGAAGATCCCATAGTTCTGAGAGATGATTGGGTCAATTACGTGCAGCCTGAGGATTTGCATGAAGGATTAGCTGAGGTTCTCGATGAATTTGATTCCGTGTTCGAAAACAAGGTAGGGTGTGTAAGAGGTTTTGTGCATGCCATACGGTTGAAAGAGGGTGCCATACCAATTAAGCACAAGGTCAGAACGATTCCTCTTTCTGTAAGGGGCGAGCTGAAAGCTGTTCTGGATAGGCTAAAAGTGGAAGGAGTAATAGAGGAAGCAGGTGCATCAGAGTGGGTGTCTGAAATCGTGGTGTCCAAGAAGAAGAGGACAGGGGACATTCGGTTATGTGTTGACCTGCGATCCTTGAACAAAAATATTCTGGTGAATTGCCATCCTCTGCCCAACATTCAGGAGATATTATCTTCCACATCAGGATCGAGATTTTTCACCCTGATAGACCTGAAGTCCGCATACCACCAGGTATGTCTCACGGAGGATTCCAAGGAATTGACCACCTTTATTACCCCGTTTGGAGCATACCGATACGTCCGTCTTCCGTTCGGCCTTGCATCGGCCTCGGGCGTCTTCCAAAAGCTGATGGATCTTCTCTTCTGCGATATGAAGGGAGTTGAAGCCTTCCAGGACGACATTTTGATACACACGGAAGATGTGGAGGGGCACCTGGAACTGCTAGGCAGAGTGCTGGAGGTGCTAAAAGAAAGGGGGATGACGGTCTCCAAGGACAAATGCAAGTTCATGGAAGGGAAGATAGAATACCTAGGGCATGTGCTTACTCCAAATGGCATTGCGCCTAAAGATGATTTAGTGAGGGCCATACGAGATGCCCCTTGCCCAGGAGACAAGGACGCCTTACGATCGTTCCTGGGACTCAGTGAATACTATTCCAAGTTCATGCAAGGATACGCGACCACCGTGGAACCTCTAAGGAAACTGCTACGGAAGAACGAAAAGTACACGTGGGCGCAGGAACAAAGTGATGCCTTTGAATCCGTCAAACAGGCAATCGCCGCGGCTCCAATATTACAACCTTACAACAAGGATCTCCGGAACGTAATCACGGTTGACGCTAGTGCCAAGGGCATCGGCGCAGTGTTTTGCCAATTTCAAGGGAAGAAGGAGAACACAGTGGCATTCATATCCCGATCATTGAACGAAGCAGAGAAGCACTACAGCACCATCGAGCGGGAGACGCTCGCATGTGTCTGGGCCGTGGAGAAACTGAGGAACTATCTGTGGGGCAGGGAGTTCGAACTGGTCACTGACCACAAACCCTTGATATACATGATGGACGGGGAAGGACGTGGCAATGGCAAAGCCAGCTCGAGGCTCCTACGTTTACTGTCCAAGTTGCAAGAATATCACTTCAACATCAGACACATCAAGGGTGGCCTCAACTGCAGGGCGGATTGCCTATCGCGCATACCAGTCACGGATGAGGAGGACGCTTCCCTGGATGACACGGAATGCGTGGTGGCAATGGTTGACGCTACAGCCATGTGCGAGGGATCCATATCGGAGGAAGAGTGGTTGACGGCTCAGGAGAAGGACACGACTATTCGTAGGGTGATGGACCACATGACGTCTCGTTGGCCCCCGGTCCGGAACTTGCACGGAGCACTCAGGAGTTTCCAACAGGTCAGCTCAGAACTCACCATTGAGGGCGGATTCGTGAAGAGACACGAGCTGTTTGTACCTCCGGAAAGTTTGAGAGACAAGTTAATCAGGATTGCCCATAAGGGTCACCCGGGCAGTACCGCTACAAAAAATCTCCTCAAACAGTACTACTGGTGGCCAGGGATGTGCAGCGACGTCTGCAGCTTCATTGATCGGTGCGGACCGTGCTTAAGGGCCGACAAGCATTGGAAGACGGCAAAAGGGGAGCTGCAACTGGTGGACATTCCTGCCGGCCCATGGAACAAGATTGCCATTGATTTTGCGGGCCCATTCACACTGCTACCAGACGAGTGTAGACATCTCATCGTCCTCACGGATTACTTCTCCAAATGGATTCACTACAAGTTCGTCAGGGAAGTTACCACTGAACGAGTGATCAAGGTATTGACGTAAATTTTCGCGATTGAGGGGCAGCCAAAGATCATGGTTTCCGACAATGGCACCCAGCTAGTGTCCAGGCAGATGAAGGATTTTCTGTCCAGGTTAGGGATTAAGCAGGAGAAGACCCCGCTGTACAGCCCAAAGAGCAATGGGCAGGTTGAGCGGATGAATAGGTTCCTCAAAGAGGGCGTGCAACAGGCAGTCGCCTCCAATATGGATGTGAAAGCGTTTCTAGCGGACAAAGTACACACTTTTCATAACACGCCCAGTGAAGTTACGGGACACACTCCATTCTACTTGATGAGAGGGAGAAGATGCATGAGTGAGCTTACCCCCAAATTCAATAAGTGGTATGACATGAGGGAGGAAAGTGAGGGGGCATCTGATGAGAGATTGAGAGTCAAAGAAAGAATAATGGCTAAACAGGAAAGCAACAAGCGGTATGCTGACAATGTGAATAGAGCCAAAACTAAAAATATAGTGAAGGGGGATTGGGTATTGGTGAAGAAACCTAACAAGGTAATGAAAGGAGAGTCTGTATTTCAAACCCCTGTACGGGTGCAAGGAGTGACAAGAGGGGCAGTCTGTTTGGAAGGAAGGGGATGGCAAAGCAAGGACGACATCATCAGGCTCAAGGCTGGTCAGGAGGAAATCATCATGAGAGGTAGTCGTGCGTGTGGGGCCGAAAGCACGGACGATGAGGATGAGTGGCAAGGTCGTGGAGCCAGGGATGTAGTCAGTAGTGATGAGGAGTGTGTGAGTACGTCTCCTATGCGAGAGCGAATTGGGCATGGAAGTGCAGAGCAGTATGAGAAAGCATGGCGCGGCTTGACGGATGTCGAAGGACAGAATGGTAGCAGGCCCGAACCTGCGAAGAGCGACAGTCACAACGTGATGAGTTCTGATCAAGAGGATGCATGCGCCGTCAGGGTGGGTTCACCCCAGTATAATACTCCTAGTAGGCCAATGAGGCATATCCGAGCTCCCAAGAGGTTCGAAGATTTTGTTATGAGATGAAGCTACATAAGTTCTTGTTCTGTTAAAAGGGGAGATGTCGTACGTGAGTTGACGTACTAGACGCTGGGGACAGGGTTTGTCCTTCCTTAATGTTTATAGCCTCCTGACGTCGCGGCCAATCCGCATCGAGGATAGTCGTAACGTCAGGGGGCGGCGCGAGGCACAGGAAGAAAGCGGAGCGCGAAGACGCGACTCGGCGGTGCTCTCGCCGGCTCCTCGTGGGCCTTGTGGTTAGTGGCAGGAAAACAATAAAGAACGGTTTGAACATAATACAGCTGCCTCGCATCCTTCATTCTTGCCACTACATAAAGGCATATAATATCGCCATGCAAAAGTCATATTGAAAGAAAGAGCTGCACACAAAGTTACTATGTGGGGCATATTTACAAGAAAGTGGCGTATCAGCTCTGATGCGTCTCTTTTCCTTGCATCGCTCTGTGTCCCCTAACGTCACCATGGTAGAGCTGTATTTTCTGTACAGCGCATGTTAGGACAATAGCATCAACATTTTTTATGCTGTTGTGGAGCATTGCTGGACTAGCATAAAAAATGTTGACGCTAGTCCAGCAAAAGTGAGGGAGGGCCATGGGGTATAATGGCAGCAGCACTTTAACCCCTGCCCAGAGCAGGCATTAAAAATGACCGAAAAAATGTCACAGTGAAATTTTGCAAATTTCACTGTGCCATTTTTTTTGGCATCCCTGTGGGAGAACACCCCTCTTGCATACATCATACTTGAAGCAGGTATAATGTGGCGTAAGGGATTACAAAGTGGTGCAATGCAAGCATTGTGCCACTTTGTAAATTAGGCACACAGTGGGGGCCTCCTTAACAGTGCGTTAGCATAAAAAAAATTATGCTAATGCTACACTAAGGCAGCCCAAGGGGCATGTAAATATGCCTCTATGTATTCACAGAGGACGGGGAGAATACGACATAACCACTTTCCAAAGACTTATCGCTTAACAAATACCTACACTAGAGGGAAAAATTAAGGCAAAGAAGAAGGCAGGTTACAAAAGCTTTGACCAGATGCTTGAACAACAAAAAATAATACACGCTACAAGAGCAACAATCGCACTAAAGTGTTTTTTAAGATTATTGCAGTAGTGAAAAATACAAAAAAATAGTCTAAGAGGTAAACTAAAAAAACTCGACTTCCTACTAGTACACAGATATGGTAGCAGGTGGTAAAAAAGCAAGAATCAAAGAGAGAATCTATGAGCTCAGTGGAAAGGTACAAGAGCCAGAAGATAACCAACATTGGTATCTCTCAACCCCTCCACCAACTGATAAAAAACAGTTACCCTGTCTTGCACAAGAGTCTAAGAGACCACACACGATTAATGCAGGATTATGATAAAATCCAATATAATCATGAATTATAGAATTGAGGTATTAGGATCTGAGGATGACACAGCTGTTAGGTGTAGGTGACTGCAGTGGTGAAATAGTAATAGATCAAGGAACATTAAATTGGAGCAATCCAGCCTCTGGAGACAGCAGAAGGTAGTAACCATTATTCTAAGGGAATGGGCGGAGACCTCAAACTCATGCTAAATAAATGAGATTAAGCAGATTCATTACATCAGAAAATAAACAAAAAGATATCCGAGAGGCATATTTAGCATTAAAAAAAGCTAGATGACTTGTCCATCAGGACTAGATTTCTAGAAGACACTATGCAAAACGTAAACATGAGGTGGGAGAAAAGGTGCAAGATATCAGCTTGATAGAAGCACTCGATAAAACTACTTCAGAAACTCTTTAAAGTTTTGAAAATCATTCGAGAAGGTCTAATGAAAGGATTTTAAATAGCGCTAAAGATAGCATAAAGGGAGATATAAAGTAATTTATAATACACTTTTTCAAAGGGGTGTTTAAAGGTGACCTGGACACCACCTTTGAGCAAGAAATTCAATGGATACATCGAGATCCCTTCGGGTTAAATCTGAATCAGGAGAAGCCTGGAGGAATATTAGTCAACTTCATCACATGTTCTGTTAAAGAGCATATATTAAGTTTCTCTAACAACAAAATCTATGATGTAAAACAACTGCACGTTTACAGAAAGATCAGATATTTGCCATTACACAGAGAAAGAAATCGGTCCCTAGGAAAAAGAATGGGGAAACTGTAGAAGTTTGGTACACAAATTTCAGTTGAGATTTCCTATCTGGTGAGCATTATGTGGAAAAATAAAATGTATAACATGAGAGTGTGCATGAAGTAGATAATTTAATTGCAAAGATAAAACAAATTCCTAATATGGCATGTAGTGGGTGGTGTTTAAGCCAGGGATATGTGCACAATATTTTCATGAAATAATATAATGAAAGCAAGGAGGACTTAACAGGCTGTTAGAGAAGAGCCAGAAGGGTTCAATGACCCCCAAAATGGTGGTCACTTAGGGCGGGGAATAAATGTGGAAAAAATAAACAGTTCTCAGTCCCCTTATACCAGATCAAACAAACTTAAAAATAAAGATTGGAAGATGTAGATTTCTACTTTAAATAGTAGGAACATAAGGGGGTGTGGCTTGAGCGTCAAGATGGCGGCCGCACTTTAATAGTGCTCTGGACCCCTCTGTCATCCGCTCAAGATACACGCACCGACGGCCCTCCCTTGAGGAGAAGAGAAGCCGCAGAAGACTGGGGGCTCTTGGCTCAAAGGGGAGCAGAAAACGGACGGAGCGTCCCGCATCCAACATGGCGGGCGCTCCGAAGACATAAGAGGCGGCCGGCAGCGTCGGCCGGCGGAGGTGGAGGCTGCAGGCGGTCCTTCCCGAGGGAAGGGAGGGACTGCAGAGACAGCACGAGGGATCGTAGGCGCCGGTCCACGCTGCAAAACCGGCGACAAGCAAAGGAAATTTTCAAGCGGAGCACCCCGCGCGCAAAATGGCGGGCGCTCCGGCTGCAAAAAGCTGTGGAACCTAGCAGCCTCGGCTGCGAGAGGCGAGGGTCTCTTTCTCTTTCCCCCTCCCCCTCCCGTGCTCCCATTGAATGGAGGGGAGAGGAGGTGGCACCGACCCAGAGAAGAGGCACAGGTGGCGCTGGAGCGGGGGCAGGAGCGGCGGCCTGACGGACAACAAAGATCACCCAGTGGGCGGAAACAAAACGGGGCGGCCCCCCACATCCCCCCAGGACTGGGGAGGCACCGGTGAGTGGCTGCTGCTGCGGGAGGGGGCCCTACCCTGCTCCCCCGGCCCACCTCCGTCCGGGGTGTTGCCCCCGGGACCCTGGACAATGAAAAGCAGATGAGGTCAAGGCTCTGGAGAGTGGATGGAACTCTGAGATTTGAAGTGTGTGGGGGACGGACAGTGGAGCGGGCCAAGCCTGAGACCCTGGCGCAGGAGGAGAGGAGGAGCCCCCGTGGTCAGAGGTGAGGTGTGAACCTGGGCCAGGAAACTTCGGAGCCGAGGCGAGTGATCTGTGCTGCGGGAGGGGAGGTGGAAGAGTTGAAATCAAAGACACACCGGTAGAACTGAAAGGATTGCCCTCTTTCCCCCTCCTCCCCCCCCTTGGACAATAGCGGTCCAAAAGACGACATCGGGAGGTGCGAGAAGCATTGCATGGAGGTAGCCTGCAAGCAGGCTCTAGAGGGCGGACGCAATGGGGAAGGACAGACAATCCCGGCCTGCCGCGGCACAGACGCGTATCGACCAATTTGCCACAGGCCCCAGTGGAGCGCCAAAGGATGACCGAAAGGCGGCGAAGGGAAACAAGCTGGGAGCAGTGACCTGGCGGCCATCCTCCAAGCGATACAGTCATCTCAAGAAGCGATGGAGGCTAAAATCGGAGAGGTGAGGGTGGATGTGGCCCTAGTACGCCAGGACCTCCGCAACGCGACAGCGAGGATCGTTGAAGCGGAGTCCAGAATCTCCACGGTGGAGGACGACCTGGCTGCCCTCAAAACACAGGTATCAACGCTAACAGCCCGAACAGCAGAACTATACCGAAGGGCTGAAGATGCCAAAAGATCCCGCCGCAATAACCTCAGAATTGTGGGACTGCCGGAAAATACAACGGCCTCCTCCCTGGCTACATTCCGCGATTGAACGCGCTCATCGGGCATTGCAGGCCAGACCCCCCCCCCCCGGGCACCCCACCGCGGCCGGTGATCCTCAGACTTTTTAACTTCTAGGACAGAGATGCGATACTTCAGGCGGCAAGATCAAAGGGAGACTTGCACTGCGATGGAACCAAAATCATGGTGTTTCCTGACTACACAAGAGACGTTCAAATGCAACACCGCTCATTCATAGAAGTTAAACAAAAGTTGACCATACCGCCTTCTCTTCCCGGCCAAACTAAGGGTGGTCTACAACAACAAGACCTACTTCTTTGAGTCCCCCGAACAGGCATGGACATGGCTGACTGAAGAGGTCCCGTTGGGCCCTAATGGGGAGGTACGGCGACGGGCCTTCACTGCTCAACTGAAGAACAACCAATCGCAGCGACCGGGGGGGGGGGGGGTCCCGCCGGAGAACTCGCTCCAGAAGACGCAAAGAGATAGGAGGCTCGCCATCGGGCTCCCCCCCCCCCAGGGTTCCGCGGGGGAAACGGCTCCGGGGTCGACGGCGGAGGGGGCACCGGGGGATGGTGGCGATGACCGCCGAGTCAGGGACTCTGGAGTACTGCTCCCGGTGACGGTGGAGGATACTGACCTTTCTCGAAGCCCAGTGTTGTGAATCCCCCCCGTAGAGGGGAGGGCTGGGCCAAGAGAACCAGTGACCAGGACAAGGTCATGGTGCTTATGTTCAAACATAACACTTCTTAATCTGCAAGAATGGAGGGGTCCACCATAGCTCCAACACTAAAGTTATCAGCTCACTATGTTCTGGAGTGACCTGTTGGTATTGGGCGACAGATGCTTCTGGGGGGTAGTATGGGGTGGGTGGGGAGTTGGGGGGTTTGGTTTCATCCAGCCAAATGGCTGCTATTATTGTTCTTCACAGTTAATACAGGCTTATGGTCTCAATTACCGGCTGGAAATAATGAAAGTAGGTCACACCAGCAAAGAACGCATACAAGTAGAGTAGATTCCCGTCCGCTCCGGGTCACACAGGGGGAGCCAGGGGAAAGATCAATGAGGTCAGTCCATAGACAAACAAGGGGGAAAAATGGGGACGACTCACATAATATCATGGAATGTTAACGGGCTCCTCGATAAGGTTAAAAGATCAGCGGTGCTTGCTCACGTCCACAGACATAATCCCAATATACTCCTAATGCAGGAGACACATCTCATGGGAAATCGGTGCCCCTTCTTAGCCCGTAGAGGATTAGACAGGGTGTTTCACGCAGGGTTCACAAGAGGCTCAAGGGGGGTGGCAATAATGCTGCATCGCTCACTACCAATGGTGGTGAGACAAGAATGGAGAGATCCGCAAGAGAGATTTGTGGCGATCTCAGGTACAATAGAGGGCAGAACAATGAGCGTCGTGAGCGTATATGCCCCCCCGAATATGGTGCGTAAGACTCTGGGGGATTTGATACGAATATTGGCGGAACTGCCCCTAGGGAACACGATAATAGGGGGTGACTTCAATGCAGTCCCAAACCCACGGCTGGACACGAGTGGGGGATCCTCAGCCCACCGACAGGCCCTGACCGCTAGTCTGTCCGGATCGATGTCATCAACGGGGCTCTGCAACGCCTGGAGAGCTTGGCACACAAGGCGCACGCAATTCACACATATCTCTGCAGCTCACAACACACAATCCAGGATAGACCTGGTTTTCATGTCACCCAACGACTGCAGTCACCTCTCCCACATCGAGATTCTACCGCGGGGGATCTCAGATCACGCGCCGGTCCGCCTCAAGATGGGCCTCGCAAACCCACTGACCCGCCCCATATGGAGGCTAAACGCATGGTACCTGCAGGACGAGGACTACGTCGATAGATTGAGGAAGTCGTTACGCGAATACTTTAATATTAATGGGGGCTCGGTGAGGTCGCCCGGAACCCTATGGGCGGCGAGCAAGGCGGTGCTGAGAGGGACAGCTAGGGGCCTAATCCGTGCTCGGGAACGCAACCGGGACTCTCGTGTTGCTCATCTGGAGGCTCGTACCATTCATATCAAGGCAGAGCAAGAAACCCATCCGAATGAACGGATAACCAGAGAACTCCTGCTGATTTAAGAGGAGATTCGTAATCTATCCCTAGAAGCGGCCAAACACATGTGGCGCGCTTCCACAGCCCGAGTTTATGGTTGGGGTAATAAAACAGGAAAACTACTATTTTGGTTGATTTCCCAACAACAAGCTCCCCGAATCGTCCCTGAGATTTGCAATAAGCATGGGGAACGGCTGGTTGAACTCCAGGAGGTGGCCGAAACATTCGCTGAATACTATACGGTCCTGTACTGAGTGACAAATTCAGAGAAGATGAATTCCCCAGACGGGTTCCTGGCAGACACTTCGCTCCCAGAACTGCCACAGGTGGATGTCCGGGCACTGGAGGAACCGTTCACAGAAAAGGAAATTGGGGAGGCTATAGCGGCGATGGGACTGGGGAAAACTCCCGGGCCTGACGGTTTTCCTCCAGAATATTATAAGAGGTTCAGGAATGACCTGGTCCCGCACCTTATGAATCTCTATGCAGAAGTTGACAGGAAAGGCCTTTTTCCAGAGGGGCTAGATGTTGCAACCATTGTTATATTGCCTAAGACTCAACCCCCCTCCCTCTCCTGCGCGGACTACAGGCCCATATCTTTGACTAATAGTGAAGTAAAAATCTATGCTGCGATACTGGCCTCTCGTCTCAAGAGGGTGATGCCCCTGCTTGTGCACCCGGATCAGGGTGGTTTCATGGCCGGACGTAGTACGCGTCACTGTATACGAAGGATTCAGGTGGCCCTTGCGATGCGACACCGACTGCCCCAACACCTAGCCCTTCTGTTCATCGACTTCAAAAAAGTGTTCAACTCAGTTGACTGGGGGTTCCTTTTTGCGGTGCTCCGGCATGCCGGTTTTGGACCAAGGTTCCGCCGACTGCTCCGGGCCCTGTATATAAAGCCTACGGCACGGGTGCAGGTCAATGGAGTCTTGTCCTTGGCCTTTCTGATTCATCGGGGAACCCGACAGGGATGCCCCCTCTCTCCTCTCCTTTTTGCACTGGCCATTGAACCATTGGCGGAGATGATAAGGAAAGACCCCATTTACCAAGGTTGGAAGTGGGGCTCTTCGTACGAAGACCGAGTGGCCCTATATGCGGACGACGTTCTGTTGTACATGGCGAACCCGGGAGTGACCGGCCCCCGAGGTTTCCATCTATTACGGCGTTTCGAGAAGGCTTCGGGGCTCAAAATGAACCCGGCCAAATCGGTACTGGTTCCTCTGGCACGGTAGCGAGAGTGCTTTGACTGGCAAGAGGTGATCCCCCTGCGTCGGCTAAGTTTTAAATACCTAGGGATATGGGTTGCGCTGCTCCCAGAGCTAGCTTGGTCCCTGAACTTGACTCCACTGGCGTCTCGCATACGGGAAGACCTTAAGCGGTGGCAATCATTGCCCCTGAACGTGTTGGGCCGTGTAGCTTTATACAAGATGATGGTCCTACCACGTCCTCTATATGTGGTCCAGAACCTGCCATTCGCGATCCCCCGATCATGGTTGAGAAAGCTGGATGGAATTACCATTTCCTTTTATATGGGGAGGGGCAAGGCCCGAGTAGCGTCCCGGAACTGCCGAAGAGGGGTATACGATGGGGGACTGGGCTTGGCTGACCCTTACCTGTACTACTTGGCGACACAACTCCTGGTGGCTCACGATTGGTTCAACGGGGGGGGTCGGACCCGGCTTACCAGGTAGAATTAGACGCTTTGGGGTATTCCCGTATCCTGAATGTGCTATCCGGTGAACCGATCCCAAGGGAACTGGAGCCTATCACCAAGGCGGTCTATTTAGCATGGAGAGTGGCCCTAAGGCACACTGGTTGGAACAAAGTGGTCACTCGGCAAACCCCATTGTGGCATGGTAGCTGGCTGAAATAGACAGCCGAACTGAAGGGATTCGGGAATTGGGAAACATTGGGCATATCCTTGGTGGGAGATGTGTGGAAGGGAAGTATGATGAAGTCCTTTCAGGAAGTTCAACAAGAGTTCCAATTGTCCCCAAATCAATTTTTTAGATATCTCCAACTCCGGCATGCCCTGGCTATGCACCTAAAAGAGTTGACTCCCGTACCGGAATTCAACCCAGTGGAGGCTAAAATACTCATGGGAAGTCTGGGGAAGAAAGGCGTCTCTCAGATCTACAAAATGTTAGTTACCAACTCACCTGGGGACCTTTACCACCTTAGGAAGGGATGGGAGAACTGGGTGGGTCCACTTGAGGAGGCGGACTGGGCGGAAGCATTGATGGCTACCTGAATGCTGGCAGTGTCGGCAAGGCTCAGGGCGACACAATTTTATTTTCTACATAAAGCATATCTGTCTCCAGATAGACTGCACTAGATGGGTTTCCGCAACTCGGCCCAATGCCCACGCTGCGGTGAAAACCAAGCCGACTTCTTTCATATGATATGGTCCTGCCCCGTGGTTTGGGTGTACTGGAAGGGAGTAAACCATGAGCTGAAAAGTGTCTTGGGAGTAACGCAGGTATTGACCCCCAAACAGGTACTATTGGGGGTGATGGATGACATGGAGGGATCTAGAGCGGACAAGACCTTGGTCGGAGCAGCAACGATGGTGGCCAAGAGAGACATTGCGGCCGCTTGGAAGACCGCCAGGGGCCCCTCCGTTCAGAAATGGAGGCGGGGTGGACTGGTGTGCGGCCCAAGAAAAAGTGGTGTACGAATCAAGGGGATGTCCCCATAAGTAAGAGAAGATTTGGGGGAAATGGACAGGATTGCTAGACTAAAGGGGCTTAGTAGACTGTGTACATATGCTGTAATTTCAAACTATGAAATCTTGGAGAATCCTGTGTATCCCAAGTACAGAAATGTTAGATTAGAATTGACTGTTCAGCCGGCGACCAACGGACCAGGGCTTCTATGTTACCTATATACTTTGTGACGCGCTGTTTTTGTGGGAAGGAGGAGGCGGCGGCAGCGGCAGGAAACCCCCTGAGGGCAGGAGCCCTTTAAACATTTCACAGCGCTCCCACCCTGCAGTACGCGCTGTTTTTGTGGGAAGGAGGAGGCAGCGGCGGCAGCGGCGGCTGCAGCAGCGGCGGCAGAGGTGGCAGGAAACCCCCTGAGGGCAGGAGCCCTTTAAACATTTCACAGCGCTCCCGCCCTGCGGGACGTGCTGTTTTCGTGGGAAGGAGGAGGCGGCGGCGGCAGGAAACCCCCTGAGGGCAGGAGCCCTTTAAACATTTCACAGCGCTCCCACCCTGCGGGACGCGCTGTTTTTGTGGGAAAGAGGAGGCGGCGGCAGGAAACCCTCTGAGGGCAGGAGCCCTTTAAACATTTCACAGCGCTCCCGCCCTGCGGGACGCGCTGTTTTTGTGGGAAGGAGGAGGCGGCGGCAGGAAACCCCCTGAGGGCAGGAGCCCTTTAAACATTTCACAGCGCTCCCGCCCTGCGGGACGTGCGCGGGCGGCGCCCGGGCCAAGGGCGGGCCCGTCCTTCGCCCGTCATCGACCGGAAGAGGCTGGGCTGGGCCCCCCCTCTAACGTCTACTCCTCCCGCCTGCGGTAACTTCATCCGGGAGCTGTGTCTGGTACTGTGTGAGTCCATTTATTTATAATGGGGAAGAGAAAGATTAATGTACAAAAGGGGGAAGGCGGGCCCACCTCCCTTCAGTCCTCCATTACCAGTTACTTATCTTCGGTGATGGGGGCCATCGAATCTGAACTTGAACATGTAGAAGAAAGGATTAGGGCTGTCCAAAGTACTGTACAACATCCCCCTTTGGAACCTATCATCCACATATCCACTCTTCCAAGAACCGGTCCTTCATTACCGACCCTGCCCTCGAATACCAGACAATTGAGCGACGATACACCTCCTACCACTGATCGAATTAATTCTCCTCCCCTATTAGTTATTCCTCCTCTCGAAAGCTCTTGTTCTCAGGCCGATTCACCTCCCTTGAAGAAGAGGAGAGCCGGGAAAAAGCCCAAAAATACAAAAAAGGCCTTGGGCTCCAAAAAGAGACTACCCACCCTCCCGGCTCAAAGTGACAAAGCCTCAATCTACTTGGTTTCCTCCCCCGAACGTCCCCTGAGCAAGGATGCTCCTGAAGACTTTTCTAATATTACTGACTTGACAGTCCGATCCTTTTGCACAACTTTAGAGGCGAAACTTATCACTTTGATCACTAGGAAGCTTGATTGCTTTTGATTGCTTTTGTAATGATGTGACCAGTTCTCTATCTAATTTTTTTAAACCAGGACCATTAAGTACGGGTATACACCATAGCCCAGAATCAGCCTATCAACCCACCCCTCCTTCTACCTTGGTACCCCAAGTAGTAAGTAATCCTTCGCTTGATCCACAAGCCATTTCTGGTCAAGAAATTTTAGTTGACAATCCTGCATTAGGGCCGACAAGGGAAGTTTACTCCTCTAGGTTGCGAGTCAATGGTCCAAATAAATTTACTAACCACGCAGACTCTTTACATTTACCACCTGACTGCAATCCGTATGTTTTGGTTCTTTCAAATGTTCCTCCTTTGGAGTGCTCTAATCAAGAAGTGTTACGCCGCGGCTCTCGCCGCGGCGCTCACCGAGGCCGCGGGCTCAGGGTGCCGCGGCGCGGCACCTCAATATCTCCGCGGCCGACACCCGGGTCACGGAGAGCGCCGCGACCGGCGCTCGGTCCACAGGGGACCCCGCGGCTGATGCCTGGGTCGCGGGGGATACAGCGGCTCAGGCAGGAGCCGTTTTACCTTATTTTAAGCTCTGCCATAAAGGCAGACGTTACTTGGCAACGTACAGCGCTTTATGCGCTTAACCATTTATTTACTGCATGTTCACTTACCGATATCCTGGGAACAAACCCGAACCATTACACAAGGAGCACTTTATACTTCCCCTTTTTCTTCCCAGCATGCTGACCTCTTCCTCTCTGCCCAGCATGCATTGTCAGACGCATGTTTCTGATTCACTATTGTTTTCTTTTCCCCAATTCAAGATGGTGGCATTTCTACTTCCTGTTTTTTACTTCCTGTCTAGGGGTATATAAGGGGATTTCAACTGCCTGTTCATTGCGTTGCAACACTCCTTGGTGATAGTCACGCTCCTATTTGATATCCTTCTGCGAATCCTGTCTGTTCCTGATTTGCCTTGTTTTCCTGCCTTCCTGAACTGCGGTCCTAATACCCTGGTGTCCTCCTTTTCGTTTCAGGGAGTTCCCATGGAGGTTTTTTACCCTACTGGGGTTTTTCCTCAGGGACTCCTTCTGGAGGGCACGGACTGTAGTGGTTCGCTCATACCAAACAGCACCGTGGCTACCGGAAGGGGTCGCCCCTACCTCGGCCAGAGCAGAACCCGTCGGAACAAGGACCGTTCCCCTACACCTCTCCGCTGCGAGGGTAAGACCATTGATAACCGCGACAGATTGCAACGCCCACAATTCCAGTTGCAGTCCGGAACTATGGATAACCCAGTGGCAAGCACAGAACCTGCTAACCAGGACCTACTGGCGACGATACAACAACAGGCTCAAGAACTCCAGCAACTACGTACTGAGAATACTGTTTATCGGCAAGCCTTTGCCTCCCGGACCACAGATGTCCCTGCAGTAGCCGCCTCTACACCTCGATTTTCCGGGGATCCCAACACATTAAAAGAATTCCTGGATGCCTTAACGGTGTACTTTGCCTTTCGTCCCTCGCAATTTGTACAAGATAAGACCAAGGTGGGGTATTTGATTAGTGCCTTATCAGGACCAGCCTTGGCCTGGGCCACACCTCTAGTAACCAGAAACGATCCCTGTCTATCTAATTATTCCACCTTTATCACTACTTTTAAACAGATGTTCGAACGCCCTGGACTCGAGGCGTCAGCAGAAGAGGCTCTTTGCGAAGTCCAACAAGGGAGTCAAGATGTATTACAATACATCACCCATTTCAGACAATTAGCTGCAGAAACAACCTGGGTGGAACGTACCTTGGTGACACTCTTCCGTAGAGGTCTAAGAGAGGACATCAAAGATGAACTAGTACATTCTGCCAGGATAGAAAACCTCAAAGGGTTGATGGACCAGGCACTAACGATAGAGTATCGGTTGAGTGAACGAAGAATGGAGAAAAAGAAGAGTCGGTTGCCTTCTCACTCAGTACCATCTCGTCCCTTCGCCCATCGTTCCGAGGAAGTCCGCCCTGAATCCAAAGGGAATACCGAGGAAGAGCCCATGCAGATTGACACAGCTCGCGGACCGTTATCCGCCAGTGAAAGGGAACATCGACGAAGGAAGGGGCTTTGCCTATATTGTGGTGCAGCTGGTCACCTAATTCGCGCCTGCCCCATTCGTCCAACCAAGCCCTTGGGAAACGCCAACTCCCGTCCCCGGTAAGAAGGGCGAGGACGAGATATCGTGATATACCTTCTATTTGCTCTTCCAGGGAGGGAGGAACTGCTCTTTTTCTCTTACCAGTTACCCTCCATTTAACTGATGGACGTGAAGCAAGAACTTTGGCTTTATTGGACTGCGGAGCCAGTGGCCTTTATTTAGATGAAACCTGGGCCAAAGAACGACAGATAGCACAAATACCCAAAGAAATACCAGAACAGGTACATACCGTTGATGGATCGCTCTTGGCCTCTGGGCCTGTACAATACACCACCCCTACCTTCTGTTTACAGTTCGGTAAACATCAGGAGATTCTCTCGTTTGACTTAATCTCGTCACCACACCATGTCATGATCCTGGGAATTCCATGGCTTACCCGGCACAATCCTTACATCAACTGGGAAACAAAAACCATTTCGTTATCCTCCCATTTTTGTCAACACCACTGCTATCCGGCCGGGGATTATTGGTCCCCAAAAATCTCTCAACAACACCTTCTCAGGTGGGAGGATCCATTAATGTCCTACAGGGAGTTCCCAGACAGTATCAGGACTATATCGATGTATTCCAGAAGCCAGAAAGACCTGAATTGCCACCCCACAGAGAATACGACTGTGCCATTTCTTTAGAGTCAGACACTGTAGTTCCTTTTGGGCGGATGTACTCCCTCACCGAACCAGAGAAACAAATTTTGAAGGAGTACCTAGATGAGAATCTACAAAGTGGGTTAATAACTCCCTCCTCTTCACCCGCCGGGGCTCCTCTTTTCTTTGTACCAAAGAAAACCAAAGATCTGCGTCCCTGTATCGATTTCAGAGGGTTAAACAGGATCACTATCAAAGACCGGTATCCGTTACCCCTCATCAAAGACATCTTAGAAGCAGTCAGAGGAGCCAAGAGATTCACTAAGCTGGATCTCCGAGGAGCCTATCATCTACTAAGAATCAGAGAAGGTGATGAATGGAAGACCGCCTTTAGAACACCTTTTGGTCACTTCGAATATAGAGTAATGCCCTTCGGACTCACTAATGCCCCGTCCATCTTTCAAAGATTCATGGATTCTATCTTTTCTGATCTTTTGCAACAAACAGTGGTAGTGTATCTTGACGATATCCTAATTTATTCGGTCCATCCAGAGGAACATTCCAAGCACGTCCGCCAAGTCTTAGAGAGACTCCGACAACATCATTTGTTCTGTAAGCCTGAAAAATGTGAATTTGATCAGATAGAAGTAAAATATTTGGGATACTGTATAGACCAAACCGGAGTTGCCATGGACTCAGACAAAGTACAGGCAATATTGGATTGGCCATCTCCTTCTTCCATTAAGGAGACTCAATGTTTTCTGGGACTAGCCAACTTCTACCGACAGTTCATAGCAGACTTTGCCCAGAGAACCAGCTTCATTACCCAAACCCTCAAAAAAGAACACCTAAAGAAAGGTTTTTGTTGGACACCAGGCGCTGAGTCAGCTTTTCAGGACTTAAAGAAAGCCTTTATTCAAGCCCCTATTCTTCGACACCCAGACACCAGCAAACAATTCATTGTTGTCACAGACGCCTCAGAAAGAGCCATTGGGGCTGCCTTGTTACAAAAACAAGACGATGATGACCTAGAACACCCTGTATTTTATCTGTCACACATACTATCTGATTCCGAGTGAAACTACAGTATTCCGTGCTAGAACGTGAATTACTCACCTTAAAGGTCGCGTGCACCGAATGGAGACACTTTTTGATGGGATCCAAGGAGCCCTTCGAAGCCCGGACCGATCACAGAAATCTACAGTGTTTAAGAAATTTCCAGTGCCAAAACAGCCGGCAGGCTCGATGGGCCTTCTTCTTCAGCCAATATGATTTCTATATCACCTACATCCCTGGTTCTCAGAACATTCTGGCGGATGCCCTGTCCCGACGTTATCCTGGGAGCGGTGATTCTGCGGTCAAAACTTATTTGACAACAATAAAATCATAGGGGTAACACAGACCTTTTTAGATCAAGTCAAGTCTAAATATGCCCGTCTACACGAAACAGAACTAAAAAGGTTACGTCCACAGTTGCACATAGATCGTGACTACTATTATCATGATAAGGCCCTGTTTTTACCCACTAAAACAGTGCAAATCGAAGCTTTACGCATGTGCCATGATTCCCCCATTGCAGGTCATCGAGGAATGAAAGCGACTCAAGATCTTTTGCTTCGCTCTTTCTGGTGGCCGACTCTCAAGGCTGACGCTGAGGCATATGTGTTATCCTGTCCTACATGTGCTCAAGCCAAGACACCCTGAACCAGACCTGTGGGGTTACTCCGCCCATTACCTGTTCCCCCAGGCCCATGGCATACCATATCCACCGATTTTATGTGCGCTTTACCTTCCTCAATGGGAAACCACGTCATAATGGTAACTGTGGACTCCTTCACCAAGATGGCCCACTTCACAGCCTTGAGAAAGTTACCTACGGCAAAGGAATTAAGTCAGGTCTTTACTCAAGAAATATTCAGGCTACATGGGCTACCCCAAGTTATTATATCGGACAGGGGTCCTCAATATATCTCCCGTTTCTGGAATCAATTCTGCAAGATCTTGGGGATCCAGGTAGCCTTATCATCCGGGTTCCACCCTCAAACCAATGGACAAACGGAACGACTCAATCAGGGTCTCGAACAGTACTTACGTAGCTTCTGTAACGCTACACAAAGTAATTGGGCTCCCTACTTACCGCTTGCAGAATTCTCCTATAATAACTCTCTACACAGTGCCTCTAAACACTCTCCTTTCTATGGCTCTTATGGTTTCCATCCCAGGGCCTTCCCAACTCCCCTGAGGGACATCTCCAATCTTCCCGCCATCTCCTCTTTCGTTCGACGGCTACGGGGTATACAGCAAATTATCCATTCCAACCTTGTGTCCACCAAGTCCCGTATGAAGAAGATGGCAGATAGGAGACGCTGTGCAGCTCCTCTATATCAGGTCCGTGATAAAGTCTGGCTCTCCTCTAGATTCCTACCTCTCCGACTCACCCAAAACAAATTCAAACCCCGCTTTTATGGTCCCTTTCTCATTCTCAAGAAAATCAACCCAGTATCTATGCGTCTTCGCCTACCTCGGACGTGGAAGATCCACCCTGTATTCCATGTCTCGCAACTGAAACCTTACCATCCTGATCTTTTTCAAAGGCAGTTGCCCTGTCCCCCTCCTCTGTTGGTTGATAACGTGCCTGAGTACGAAGTTCAAGAGATCTGTGACTCTCGGTTTTTCCATGGGCACCTCCAGTATCTTATTCATTGGAAGGGCTACCCTATGAGTGAATGTTCCTGGGAGGATGCCTCCTCAGTTCATGCTCCTCTTTTGATCCGCCGCTTTTTTCGGCTTTTCCCTCACAAACCCGGGGCCTCGGGGAGGGGGCATACTGTTACGCCGCGGCTCTCGCCGCGGCGCTCACCGAGGCCGCGGGCTCAGGGTGCCGCGGCGCGGCACCTCAATATCTCCGCGGCCGACACCCGGGTCACGGAGAGCGCCGCGACCGGCGCTCGGTGCACAGGGGACACCGCGGCTGATGCCTGGGTCGCGGGGGATACCGCGGCTCAGGCAAGAGCCGGTTTACGGGTTGCGGCACTCGCCGCCTACCTTATTTTAAGCTCTGCCATAAAGGCAGACGCTACTTGGCAACGTACAGCGCTTTATGCGCTTAACCATTTATTTACTGCATGTTCACTTACCGATATCCTGGGAACAAACCCGAACCATTACACAAGGAGCACTTTATACTTCCCCTTTTTCTTCCCAGCATGCTGACCTCTTCCTCTCTGCCCAGCATGCATTGTCAGACGCATGTTTCTGATTCACTATTGTTTTCTTTTCCCCAATTCAAGATGGTGGCATTTCTACTTCCTGTTTTTTACTTCCTGTCTAGGGGTATATAAGGGGATTTCAACTGCCTGTTCATTGCGTTGCAACACTCCTTGGTGATAGTCACGCTCCTATTTGATATCCTTCTGCAAATCCTGTCTGTTACTGATTTGCCTTATTTTCCTGCCTTCCTGAACTGCGGTCCTAATACCCTGGTGTCCTCCTTTTCGTTTCAGGGAGTTCCCGTGGAGGTTTTTTACCCTACTGGGGTTTTTCCTCTGGGACTCCTTCTGGAGGGCACGGACTGTAGTGGTTCGCTCATACCAAACAGCACCGTGGCTACCGGAAGGGGTCGCCCCTACCTCGGCCAGAGCAGAACCCGTCGGAACAAGGACCGTTCCCCTACACCTCTCCGCTGCGAGGGTAAGACCATTGAGAACCGCGACAAGACGATACTCACTCCCTAATCAGAAAAGCTGGTCACTGGTTGAATTCTAATTTTAAACCTAATTTCTCTCACAATGATAAGATTCTTATGGCCCGTAGAGTGAGGAGGGTTGGATATTCAAAGGAAATGGAGGAGGGAGATTATGTTGTTTTAAATTTTGCTATCCTTGTTCAGTTGACTATTTTTTGACCAACTTGGATCATTGTAGTATGTCATGTAACAGGATTCAAATACATCCCCTGAGTCATTTCTACGACCCTGTGCTCTTACCATATCGCATCGTTATTAATTCAAGTATTCATAGTCCAGACCTAGAAAGGTTTCATTTACAGGTAAATGTACCCTCTAGCAATCGGTTTTCAACTCTTAACCACCTTGATGAGAACGATTGACTAACGGCTTTGGTCCACCCCAGTTCTTCCAACATGGAGAGACCGAAAGCTGGGAACGTCCATGTTGAATGTACGTGGGACACAGAAAAGCCTGCAATGGATTTGCCAGTTCCTATAAATACTAAAACGTTAATGTTATGTCCTATGTCTAGACCACTAACCCTGCTTAGCTGGAACATAGCAGGGCTGCGATCTAAAATTGAGAATTCGGATTGGATGAGCTTTATTTCCTCCTACGACATAATTTGCTTACAGGAGACCTGGTCTAAAGATACGTTCCTTCTGAACGGTTTTACCTCTTTGTGTCAGCCAGCACTAACCTCCCAAATGGGGAGAGCACGCGGCGGCCTTTTAGTTCTTTTCTCTTTACATCTCCCGCTTTTAAATGTGCCCTTTATCTGGTCTTCCCCTTATTTCATGGTTGTCTTAGTTTCTATTAGCGGACAAAAGGACATCCTAATTTTCAACTTTTACAATAATATTCCTCGGGCCTTCTTATGGGTCATTTGGAGGAGGTAACGGACTTCATAGACTCATCTCATTTTTTGCAGAATAGTGACCTAATCATTCTATGGGTGGGCGATTTCAATACTCCTCTGTGTAGCACGGAACACATGGACCTGTGTGCTTTCCCTGCTGAGGGCAGAGAGTCATTAATTCACTTCAATCATACTATCGAAGGAGACGCCTTGAACCTTTTTACTTGTAAGTTTGATTTGCTTCACGTTATAGAGAAATTGGCCCCTGACGCCTGTAATATACCAACCTTAACAGGGAATTTGAAGGGGGGTATTATCGATTTTATACTTATTGGCTCCTCTGATTTTTACTTAATTCAAGAATTTAAGATTATGCCTCATTGTGCGAATGATCATAACCCCCTTAGTATTATTTTGGACCTAAAAATTAACCAGGCACCTAAGAATAAAAGCTTGAGAGCTGCTACTGTCTAGAACCCAAATTGTGGGCTACGTTTAAAATGAGACAAAATAGATCCTAATATTTTTAACCAGGAAATTGTAAGAAGTAGGTCTGACTCCTTTCATATGTGTTTGTCCCAGCAGTTAGATCCTGACCGTATAGTCCGTGAATTTGAATCTTTAAGCACTAATATTTCACGTGCCCTGGTGGTGGACAGGCCCTTGAAGGGGCCGGTGGCCCACAGATGGTTTGATTCTGTGTGCTCATACGCCCATAAAAAACTCAAAGACGCTCTTAAAGCAGTTCCTCTCTCCCGTCAATTAGTTAAATTAGCTAGAGCTGACTATAAGGCCGCCCTTGAAAAACGGAAATCAGAAATTAGGTCTATGGCCTGGGACGAACTTTTGGCTGCGTCTGAGCTGAAGGATACTTCTAAATTCTGAAAAGTGATAAATCACTCCTACTTCTCTGATAACCACTCCAAGGTTGATGACTGTCTTATTGCTGAGGACGTCTGGGTAACTAATTTTCGGAACGTTTTTTGCTCAGAAATTCATGAGAATCTGCATCTAACAGATAATTCTTCTGCACGTTCTATTTTAGATTTCAATCTTAAGGCCCCAAATACTACCTTTGATCTCCATGAGGTTTTAGGCGCTATTAACAGATCAAGGCAGGGAAAGGCTCCTGGCCCTGATGGTGTTCCCGCTGATCTTTTTTAATCAGAAATCGACCTTTGGGGCCCGCTAGTTACCAATGTGTTGAATAGTGTGGCAAATAGTAACGTGCCCATCTCATGGAAATCGGCTATTATTATCCCCATCTTCAAAAAAGGAAACAGACAAGATCCTTCTTGTTACAGACCAATTTCTCTCATCGATTCGACCGCAAAGATTTTAGGTAGCGTGATCTTGTCCCTGTTAGAAGATTGGGTGACCGAGGCCCAGATTTTCTCTCCTATTCAATTTGGTTTTAGACCCGGTGTAGGCACAGTTGAGCAAGTTTTAAACCTTCAGCTGATACTCAGTAAATATGTGACAGTCAAAAAAGAGTCCATCCATATGGCTTTTATTCTACCCATTTTACGTCCTCTTAGACCCATTCACTACAAGGAAGCTTTATTATATCTTCAGAGATTGTCAGACATTCAAATTTGTCATCATGTATTAGATTTTGTTACAGCTTCTTTAAGTATCAGGAAAAGGCCTATTTCATTTTAAATTTGTTATATGTATGTATAGTTTATCATTTTAAGTTAATACTTGTATTTTTCTGATTTTGTGATTTTATTCATGTTTAGTATACTTATCTGTTTATGTTAAGGGGTTTCAGATTGGATGTTTATGCAGTGTTTTTAGTAATGGTTTTTAAGTTTTATCTGTGTTTTATATTATTTATAGATCGGTAAATGCGTTCTGGTTCACACTTTTATGGCAATCGCCGAATAAAGTTATTTGACTGACTGACTGACTATATACTTTGTTTGTTCCTTTTAAAAACAATAAAAAATTTGTTTATAAAAAAAAAAAAAAAAAAGCAGGAATATAAACGTAGCGACTTGGAATGTAGACCATCTGCATGTAAAACAAGCATTTGCAATGCAACGGGTCTCGCGTGTGCTCGTGTTAGAGCTGATAGCGTTGTAAACTCCTAACCCGACTTTTCACTGGTAATGAAACCTATCGGCAAAAGTGCATTTATGTACGTAACCCGAAAAAGTGCAATTAACTGTGTAACAGGGCCGATATTATGTAAAGCGCTCGACTTCTGCGAAGTGAGATCGCGCTGGGAAAATAGAAAAAAAGTAGTCCACGAGCCGAATGGAAAAAAGCGAGCCTCGCATGTTTTCTGTACTTGTTTGATGCGCTCGAGGAGGGTTAACTACGGGAAAAGGCATGACATATGCATGCCTTCCACTAATGAAAGCAAGCAGATTATAACAGGCAAGCCCACGAGCCAATGACAGACACTGACGTGACGTGGACGGGGCTCCGAGCCCTTTTTAATTACTAAAGCGTCTCGCTTAGCAAAACGCATGCGCAAGCACATGCGACGCAGGTTTGACCCTAAAAAGGAAGCAAAGAGTAATTATAGAATATTGAGGACATTGTAATAGCCATCTGATAATACTAAAAGAAACCCATATGACAAGTCTGGAATGTAATGCTTTATTCAAGAAAGAAAGGTGGGTTTAACAGGTAGTCTGCACAGACCAGTCATGTTTGTCCAAAGGTGGAATACAGATAGGACTCAAGTGGCTTACCAGATTTCTTTTCCTTGTACGGCACTAGCATGCACATTTTAGGGAGGTGCCTGGCTCCTGGTCTGTGGCAGATCAGAGCACCATATTGGAAGGCTTGTTAGCCTTTTTTAATTGCTTTATGTTTTTACCGCTTTCTCACTTGTGGTTTAGTTAGCTTTATTTTACCAGTGTATGCCTTGCCAATGGAGCTTGACGATCTGCATAGGGGTTGATGGACAGCGGTTTAGTTGTTCTGTTGCCCTCATCATTATTGTGCTTGGAGCACTTGCGACATGATCCTTTTTCCCTTCCCGATGAGGGGTTATAAAAACTACAGAGATGCACGTCTGCGCCAATAAGGATAGGACTCAAGAGGCTTACTAGATCTCTTTTCCTTGTAAGGCACTAGCATGCACATTTTAGGGAGGTGCCTGGCTCCCGGTTTGTGGTTGATCTCAACACCATATTGAAAGGCTTGTTAGCTTTTTTTGATTGTTTTATCCTTTTCCCACGTTCCCACTTTTGCTCTAGTTAGCTTTATTTTACCAGTATATGCACTTGCCAAGGGAGCTTAATAATCTGCATAGGGGTTGCTGAACCATGGTTTCGTTGTTCTGCTGCCTTCATCGTTATTGTGCTTGGGACATGCCCTTTATTCCCCCCTCGATTGGGAGCTATAAAAACTGCAGAGCTGCACGTCTGCACCTAAACGGATAGGACTCAATTGGCTTACCAGAATTATTTTCCTTCTATGCAACTAGCGTGCACATTTTAGGGAGGTGCCTGGCCCCTCGTTTGTGGCTGATCTGAGCACCATATTGGAAAGTGTGTCAGCCTTTTTTTATTTGTTTTATGTTTTTACCACTTTCTCACCTTTGATTTAGCTAGCTTTATTTGACCAGTTTATGCACTTGCCAGGGGAGCTTCACAATCTGCATAGGGGTTGCTGCACCCCTTTTTCCCTTCCTGAATGGGGGGTTATGAAAACTGCAGACACACCAAAGGTAAGCCTGCTATGCTACTGGTTTGATGCATGCTTCCAGACGGCCTCTACCCTAATGAGGGAAGTTCTTCTTGCTCTAGATTCCCCAGGGAGTTCCCTGAATTCCAGTCAGTTGGATCCATCTATCTTAGTAAGTGGTAGGATCTGCCCCAACTGTTTTTGGGATATCCCCTATCATAAGAATATTGACAATGCTTTTGCTTCGTCTTCTGTCAAGGGCAAGGGGGTTCTAAATCAACTGTGTGGCACACTTATCAACGCCAGATCATTAGTTAAAAACAAATTAGAATTCTTTCAATTCCTGCAAGCTCCTCTTATTGATATTGCGTTGGTCACTGAAACATGGACATATCTACACTCAGACTTAGTTTTGGCTACCCCCAAGGGCTATTCACTTTTTAGCCTAGATCACGCTGGTAAGCGGGGCAGGGGCTTAGCAATACTTCATAAAAATCAACTACAGGGCTCCTTTTGCACCATCCCCTCTTTCCCCACCTAGGAGGCTTTGAATTTTACAATTATTTTTAATCAACATACATCCTTCAATTGGCTTTTAATTTACCAACCACTGGGAACGAGGTCTGCTTTTATTCAAATTTTAAGCGGATTGCTAGAGGTCAAGGCAGATTCAGATAACTTCACCATTTTAAGTGATTTTAACTTTCACTTAGAAAATGCACTAGATAGAGACTCTGATAATCTTCTTGAGCTAATGAACAGCCTTGGACTGAATCAGCTGGTCTCTGGTCCATCTAAAACGTCAGGGCATACGTTAGATGGCACTTTTTCTGATAACCCCTCTCTACCCTTCTCAGAAAAAAGTATTACCTCTTACATGGTCTGACCATGCAGCAGTCATGTTTAACATTCAGTCAGGGAACAGAAGTGTCAAAATGTCAGCCCACCTAGCGAGATCTCACTGCCGCTACTGGCACAAAATTGACTCAGCGCAGTTGGATATGGTTCTCACATCATCTGCGCTGATTGTATCCAATCACCTTGATGATGATATTCAAACTCATAATGGTTGGCTAAATGCAGCCACCTATCACTTGGCCTCTCCTACAGTGGTACTTAACTGTGGGCAATCTGCTTCTCAGCCTTGGTTTTCGGAGAAGCTCAGGCTTTTGAAACAGGCTTTCAGACGTTGTGAGCATCGATGAATACTTCAGTATGATCCTGGTGAAACATTGTTATATAAACTAAAGCTTTCCAAATACAAGATAGCTATTCTGGTGGAGAAATCCGCTTATTTTGCACAAAAAGTATGGCTGCTAAAAATTCCCCTAAGGAACTCTTCTTCACTGTCAAGAAGCTAGCCAGTTTTGAAGATGAGGGAAAGACCATGAGTTTTCATTCTCTATGTGACATCATCACATTTGCGTTGCAGTCTATAGTGCATGATAGCTTCAAAAACGTCAACAACATTCATGCTCTGCCTTCTCTCCAGTTGAGCAAGGAAGTTGCTCCTAATGCAGTATCTATTAAATGCTCCAGTTTCTCTCCTCTAAATATGGATCAAATAAATGAGTTACTTTTAACCACCCGATCGGGTTCACCCTTGTACCCTTGTCCTCTGAAGGTCCTGCAGTCAGTCTCTAAAACAATTGCCAGTCATCTGACTCTTATCTTCAATGAAATGTTTCGGCAGGGCTACTTCCCAAAAGCTTTAACCGTAGCGTCCATTTTACCTTTGTTACAAAAAAACTCATCTTAACCCTCTGGACTGTAACAACTATTGTCCTACATCCTGTCTTCCCTATCCTTCCAAACTTGTAGAAAAGGCAATACATAAAGAACTGATATCCTTCATTGAAACAAACTGTCTGTTAGATCATACTCAGTTTGGCTTCAGAAGCCAACACAGTACTGAGAATGCTCTATTAACTGCTGTTAAAGAACTGAGGGCCATTCTAGATAAAAGAGGTATGGCAGCGTGGATCATGCTTGACACGGTCAAACACAAGGTTTTGATTGATAGTGTCCAATCCCTTGGCATCAGAGGCCTTACTTTAGACCTCCTTAAGTCCTTTCTTTCGGAGAGACAGCAATCTGCATCCTTGCATCTGCAATTTCACCTCCAGTTCCTTTGCTTTTCCCTGTGGGGTTTCACTTCAAGCCCCCACCCTTTTCAAAATATATGTGACCATGCTACCTTCATTGAGCATTCTGTAGTCAGCTTTGCTGACGACACTCAGATCGTCTTCTCCATCTCAGGAAACGAGTATTCAGATCTTTGGCAAGGGGCTACAACTAAGTTTTTTAGTTGTATGCTCCAGATCAGTCATTGAATGCTAAATAACTGTTTAAATGAAACTCTAGCAAAACTGAAGTCCTGCTTTTAGGGAACAACAATTCCTTCTAGTCCCTAGACTGGTGGCCTCTAAAGCTTGTCAGACTTCTGGTCCCAGTATAAAAAGTTGAAAATCTATGTGTCCTCTTCGACGAGCGGCTTTCATTTAGTAAGTTCTTCCTTTCATCCCTTTAGAGTTAAGGAAACTAGTAGTTACTGGTCTCATTCTCTCAAAACTGAACTATTGCAATGCCCTGTACGTGAATACTCAGAAGCGGCTATTAAATAAACTGCAAATCTTGCAGAAGGCCGCAGCTCGTCTTCTTTTAGGAATCGCTAAACATCAATTAGTGTCTGATGCCTTGGTCCAGCTGCATTGGCTTCTCGTTCATAAGCGCATATATTTTAAAGCGCTTTGTTTAGCTTTTAAAGCTCTTCATGGCCTAGGACCACAATACCTAAAGAACCAATTCATTTGATACGTTCCAGCAAGACCACTGAGATCTTTATTGGCTCGTAGCATGTTAGTTTCCAGGTAAGAAAGCCTGAGGGAGTGGACGTAGTTTCATCTATGGGACCTCCAATTATTATGGAATTCCCTACCTGCAGATCCGAGGAACTGCTCATCCCTCTACTGCTTTGGGAAAGAGCTTAAAACCTGGGTTTTAATCTCTGAAATGAAGGCTCTACTTTACCCTACTTGTCTTCTGTCTGCAGTTTAGCGCCATGACACCATGGGGTATGCACGTGCTTTACTAAAATTTATTTTCATTTTATTTCAAAGCTGTTGCTACTGTAATAAGGAAAGATGCTAATAAAGCTGTGTATGAAACCACAACAGATTACATAGCTAGATGGGTTATTGTGAAGGTTAAATTTCACCATATGAACCTTATGTGTGTAGGATATTTTGACCCTAGCATAGATGACACAGAGCCCCTGAAGTGCATTTTTTCAAACTTAGAGGAAAACCCACTATCGTTAGGAGTTGATTTAAGACACTACCCGACAATGAACTGGATAAGTGCACAAAACTCCCTCACATGAACTCCCCCAAAGTTGCCTAATAACACAATCCAAGACTTTTGTCTATGTAATATTTGAAGAATGTAGGTAGGAAAGAAAAAGGCAACAGATTTCATAATAAAAGACTGGCTATTCTAGCATTTGCTACTTGTTTCGAGATTTCTCACTGAAAGACAAGGACAACTTTATGAACAAGTTACTTATCTTCGATAATGCTTTTTCTGGTGGATGCATTAGCTACCTGTGGATTCCTCACCTTATGAATTCTTCCAGTGCGCCAGCATTCGACGGAAAATCTTCTTCCCAGCTCCCCACGTCAACGAAGATGTCACGATTGCACGGCTCTGCACGCGACTCCGTCTGATGTCACCGTCACAATAAGAGGTCCTCGCCGGCATGCTGATGTCAGTTTCACCCATTTTTTACATGCCTTTGAGGTGAACAGGTGAAAAACGACCTCACGTTAGCTCAAATGAATACATGCATAAAACCATACTGATGTAACACAATTACAACAATCATATATATATAAAATTATCAAAACATATATACACTTGTAATACAAAAGTCTTGGTATGACCAGACAGGCAACGAAGAGGCGGGTGGGACTGTGAGGAATCCACAGGTAGTTAGTGTATCCACCAGAAAAAAGCATTACCAAAGGTAAATAACTTGTTCTTCTGATGGATACAACTACCTGTGGATTCCTCACCTTATGAATAGAGTCCCAAAGCAGTACCGCACTTGGAGGTGGGTGCCTGACCGGTCACACCAAGAAATCCTGCAACACAGAACATGCAAAATGGCCATCCTTCCTAACTTCCGAGTCCAAGCAATAATGCTTTGCGAAAGTATGGAGGGAAGCCCAAATTGCTGTCTTGCAAATATCCACCACCGGAACACCTCTAGCCAAAGCTGAAGTGGCAGACTTAGCCCTGTTAGAATGAGCTCTAATACCCTCGGGAGGAACCTTCTTTGCTAACGAGTGACAGATCTTAATGCAAAGAATGACCCACCAGGTTATGGTTCTTTTATGGACCGCTCTGCCTTTCATCTTTCCTACATATCCTCCAACCGAAAGTCCTTTGATCTCTCAATATAAAAAATGAGAGGCCTTCTGGGGTCCAAACAATGGAGACTTTCTTCCTTCTTTGAAGGATGAGGAGGACGGTAGAAATATGAAAGGGTAATAGACTGACCCATATTGAAAGGAGTGACAACTTTAGGGATGAAAGCCGCCCTGGTTTTCTGCACCATTTTGTCAGCAAAGAATGACATAAAGGGAGGTTTAACACTAAGGGCCTGAAGCTCAATCACATGCCTAGCAGACGTAATAGCTATCAGGAAAACTGTCTTAAAGATTAATAATCTTAAAGGACAAGAATGCATGTGTTCAAACGGTGAACCATAAAAAAAGTCAAAACTAGATTTAAATCCCACTGAGGCATAAGAAACGGAGTGGTTGGAAATGTATTTGTTAAACCTTTCAAGAACCTAACAACAATAGGTGATTTAAACAAGGAAGGTTGATCCAGAAGGCAAAGAAAGGCTGACAGTGCAGACAAATAGCCTTTAACTGTCGCAACTGCACAACCCTTCTGTACTAAAGTTAAAGCAAACAACAGAATAGCAGACAGATGGGCCCTCAAGGGATCAATTTGGTTCTCTCCACACCAAGCCACAAATTTTGCTCACCTGCCGGCATAAAGAGTCTTAGTGGAGAGTCGCCTATGTGATAAAATAACATCCACTACCTCTGGTGGGAGAGAGAAAGAACTCAGATTGCCCCCCGTTCAATCTCCAGGCATAAAGGTGCAGGCTCTGGAGGTGGGAGTGTAGAACCTGCAGCTGCGAGAGGATATCTGCCCTGAGAGGGAGACGGAGTGGACGGCACAGTGAGAGTTGGAGAAAGTCTGTGTACCACACCCTTCTCGGCCAATCCGGAGCTATTAAAATGACTCGAACCCGATCTTGGCGAATCTTCCTCAGAACCCGAGGAATGAAGGGTATGGGGGGAAAGCGTAAAGCAACTGGTCTCACCGGGGGGCGTGGCCAGCTGAGCAACGAGATGGCCGCTCTTTGAGTGAGCTCTGCCGGCCGGATTGTAATCCTTCAATAATCCTGCACATCGGGGCAAGTACAAACTGCCAAAACCTACAAAAAATATGCGGATGATGGTGCGACGCAGGTGGAGGCAGGAGAATCGTATTTTTTATTGCCTGTGAGGAGTTGGGGGACAGCGCGACCGGAGAGCGGAACTGGCGGTGACGTCGGACGAAGCTTGCTGGGGGAGGAGCCGCGACTCGGGCCGGGGGCTTGTACTGGCGGCGAGGCCTGTGCTGGGGCAGCGCCGGGACGCGGAAAGGTCCTGGTGTTGTTAAAGCTGCCCCAGGTTCCTGCCGGCGCTGTGGTGCTGCGGCTGCCCCTGGGCGGCCTGGGAGGTAAGCTCGCGGGGCCGCGTGGCCGGGCAGCGGCTCTAGACTCGGGGCGCTGCTCACAAGCGCGGACGAAGCCGGAAAGATGCGGGACCCCCAATAAAAACTATACGGGTGACATTTGAGCTGCACTCCGACGGACGGAGGCAGCCTGCTTGACATCAATGCTGAGCTCGAGGCGGGGATCGGAGCACCAGATTTCAGAGGCGGCCGCCGCCATTTTGGGGCCAAAACTACTGTTGACAGAGTGGGGTGGCACGTGGACTGTAGAGAGGCTGAGCACCGGCGCGGAATCTCGCGTATGCCGAAGGCGCCCTGTGGAGGAAACTAGAGCTCTTGAGAAGGTGGAAGTGTCTGATCTGCCCGGCACCGCGAGTGGCGTGCTCCGAAGATGCAGAGGTGAGGCGCCTGGGGGCCTGTGAGAAAACACAGCTGGGCAGACGGCGGATTGTGGATAGTAGGGTCAGGTGCTGCTGTGACCTGCCCGGTTTCCTCGTGAGTGCGGGGGGGTGAACGGAAGGCCCTCCCCTCCCGCCGACCTGAGCTAGTGGATGGCAGAGTGATCATTGGCTTACACCCTGGCAACCGTTTTCGACAAATGCGGAGAGTCAATCTTAGGGAATCCAGTGGTGGTGCTGGCGGCGACGACGGGGCTTGTTGGAGCAGAATCAGTCAGCGAGAGCGCCGTGAAAGAGATAGGGGTGCCCAGCTGCGGCTACGCGGGAGCGGAGGTGGCTCTGGGACTTGGCTGGTAGCTCACGGCGAGACCGGGTGGATCTCTCTCTGTCATGGGGAAGCATGATGTTAAGCAGCCGAAACTGAACTTTGATCATAAGCGCTCCACGCGGCAGGGAGAGTTGGAGCAGGGGCCCCGGGCGACAGAGGGGCGCAACCTGGCCGCAGACGACCAGGGCGAAGATTTGTGCACGTTGATGCTTGAGATGCGCTCCAGCCTCCGTAATATTGATACTAAACTGGACAATCTCACCAGTCAGTTAGACTCTGTGAAAACCCAGGTGGCCACACACGAGACAAGGTTGGACACGCTTGAGGCTCGCCAATCTGAATGTCATGAGTATCAAGTGGAAACAAGGGACCAACTCCTGCACATGGACAAATTATTGAAAATAATCCATGCAAAGAATGAGGACTTGGAAGCACGGTCCCGGCGTAATAATCTACGCATCACAGGTATCCCGGAGACCACTGCCATAACTAAGATGGAAACATATATCACTGAACTCCTACACAAACTGTTTGACCCCAACCTCTCGGAGGTGTTTGTGGTGGAGAGGGTGCACAGATCGCTGGGACAGAGGCCTCCTGTGGGTGCGCCGCCCCGACCTATAATTGCGAGAATCCTGAACTACCAAGACAGAGACTTGATCCTTAAACTGGCGAGGGGGAGAGGATCCATCACGCACAAGGGAAATAACATCTCCTTTTACCCTGACTTCACCCCGGCTGTCCAGGCCGCCTGCCGTGAGTTCTTGCCTGCAAAACGACTTCTTCTGCAGGCACAGATCCCGTACTCCCTCCTCTACCCGGCTAAATTAAAGGTGTCCTTCGAGGGGTCTGCCCACATATTCACTAATGCCAAGGAGGCGATGAAGTTCGCTAAACACGTGGGACGCAAATCCGCACAATGTTCCAGGGATGCTGTGGAGACAGGGGATAGCAGGCTCTGTGACAATGAGTAAACGTGGATCCAATCTAATATACCCTGTGGGGAATTGTTCCTAGTTAAAAGTGACTTCTGCCCGCTGGAGGGGAGAAGCACTTGTGATGCCTGTTGTTCAATCTTATCATCTGCTATTCTAGATAGATCTAATTATTAGGTTTTGTGCGGCGAGGATCCCCTGCAGATCTTCCGACCACCCCGTTTCACACGGGGAAGTAGCCGGCATCGCCACACCCCCTTGGGAATGTTCCCTTGCTTATTAAAATGTCTCTTTGGGGATAATATGGGGAAGGTTAATCTACGACCCGGTTGGGGGGTTGGAGTGGGTGGGGGGAGGTGGGTTGGGTTTGTTATCTTGTTGTTTACTGCCAACATCTATTGTGTGCTACCTATGTGGTGTCTTGAACGTACAGCCTGGTCAGTGTCAACATGTCTTACTGCACTCTACAAGTTGTGTGAGAGAAATGCCAAAAGTGGATAAAACTTTGAACTGTCTCACCTGGAATGTCAGGGGGCTCAACGACCACAGGAAGGCTAGGTTGGTACATGCATATTTGGTGCGGCATGGTGTGGATGTCTGCCTATTGCAGGAAACGCATTTGAACACTGCCCCTGCCCAAAGACTGCGTCACACTAGATGGGGCCATGTTTATTCAGCTATTTACTCCAATTATGCCCGAGGGGTGGCGATACTGTTGAGACGAGGGTTGGACTGGCGGGAGGGCGCTGTTCAATGTGACCCAGAGGGGAGATATGTTTGGGTACAAGGCATTGTGTGCGGTGTTTCGGTAGTATTTGTGGCTGTGTATGGGCCTAATGTAGACTCTCCAGGTTTCTTCCATAAGCTTTGGGGGCAGGTGAAAGCCACTGGATGCGATACAATTGTATGGGGTGGTGATTTCAATGCAGTACTTGATGACACAGTAGATAGGAAGGGGGCAGCTCGCACATTGAATCTGTTGGCGGGTTCCGCACTACGAGAAATAATGCTAGATGGCGGGTTGGTTGATGTATGGCGAGGTAGACATGGAGACCTGAGGGAAGGCACCTGTATATCGACCTATAGCGGCGCGTGGTCCCGTCTTGACTTTTGGCTTGTGTCGCGAGATGTTGCACTGTGGACGTCGCAGGTAGAGCACATGCCCCGTACACTGTCCGACCATGCGCCCTGTATGCTGAGGTTACTACTCCCTGGGGGTCCTTCTCAGGCATTCTCATGGCGACTCCCGCCCCAGGCACTACTTGATGTTGCATTCAGGGAGGAGATACGGACTGATATCACTGACTATTTTGAGCGTAATGCGGGGTCGGTGGACACAGAGGCGACTCTGTGGGAGGCCTTCAAGGTCGTCATTAGAGGCCAATGTATAGCCCGGCAGGCGGGGGTATTGAAGGCGATACGGAGCACTCTGGTAGCACTTGAAATCGATATAAAACGACTCGAAAGCACTTTCTTAGAGGCTGGGGAGTCAGAAGTGGCGGGGTTATTGAAAACCAAATTATTGGAATATGAAGAGGAGGCGTTAAGGGAGGTCAAGTTCCTGGGGAAATATGCGGAGGCGAGGCGCTACGGCGAAGGAGGGAGACCGGGGAAGGTCCTAGCAAATATGATTAGACCGCTGCGTCCCGCGACATATATCCATGAACTGCGCACGGCTGATGGCGTACTGATTCATGACAAGGAGAACATTGTAGGAGCATTCTCCAAGTTTTATTCTCGTTTATATACCAACACTCAAGATGAATGCCCAGAAGAGCTTCTATCCTATCTAGATTCCATTGCATTGGTATGGCTCAATAATAAACACAGAGAATATATGGACCTTCCAATAGACGCCGGAGATGTGGCACAAGTAATCAGGAGCCTGCAGCCTGATAAGGGGCTGGGACCTGATGGTCTCACAACAGCTTTCTATAAGGCATACGTAGACGAGCTGTCGCCCCGGTTGCTAGCAGTGTATGAGGAGGCCCTGGAGAAAGGGGTGTTCCCTGCCACTATGCGCGAAGCGCTGATTATCACACTGCTGAAGCCGGATAAACCTGCTGACGATCTAAACTCATACAGGCCCTTATCTCTGATTAATGTAGATGTGAAAATTTTAGCCAAACTGCTCGCGAACCCGGTGCAGCCAATGCTGTCGTTGGTCGCACTCCCCGACCAGTCCGGTTTCATACCAGGTAGGGCGACCTCCCACAACCTGCGAACGATCTTCGCTACATTACATTACCTACACTCTGAGGTTAGAGCTGCCGTGGTGTTTTTAGATGCCACTAAGGCCTTTGATACAATTGAATGGCCATATTTATTCCATATATTAAAAAGGATGGGTTTCAGTACGCTGCTGATTAGAAAAATTTGCCTGCTTTACACTTTACCTACAGCCAGAGTGCTGGTGAATGGTCTGGTGTCGGAGCCGTTCCCTGTATTGCGTGGTACCAGGCAGGGTTGCCCTCTCTCCCCGCTGCTATTTGCAATAGCTATGGAGCCGCTAGCTGCAAGGATTAGGCAACATCATACTGCAAGAGGTATAGGATTCAGTTCTAGAAATCTTCTAATATCACTATACGCGGATGATGTGACCCTTTATTTTACCAATCCTGCGGACAACTTGGATCCCATCCTGCGGGAATTTGTCCGCTTTGAGGGTTTCGCGGGCATCTCCATCAACTGGTCTAAATCGGTAATCTTTCCCCTCACAGACGGCACTGCGGAGGTGTGCTCTGAATACCCCCTGCGCTGGGAGGCGGAAAAAGTCAAATATCTGGGGATTTGGATAAGTCGTGACCTTCAGGAGATTTGGGGCCTTAACTTTGGCAGGGCTATGATGTGGCTGAGCGAGAAAGTGAAGTTATGGGCTTCCCTGCCCCTATCACTAACTGGGTGGATCGCGCTGACAAAAATGATAGTGTTGCCCAAATTCCTTTATCTATTCGTCAATATACCTATACTGCTTACAGCACACTTCTTCACCACTTTGAGGTCACACCTGGTTGAGCTGGTGTGGGCGGGTGGACAAGCCAGGATAGCGTGGGACACGCTAGCGCTGCCACTGCGACAGGGAGGTTTGGGTGCCCCAGATATAAAACTGTATGCCCTCTGCGCTCAGGCTCAATTCCTGCATTTTTGGACCCACCCTGTCCCTTTTCAACCTCACGTGGCAGTGGAACGAGATGTGGTGGCGCCCCTTCCACTTGGAGTGGCGATATGCGCTAAGGCAAGGCGTCCTAGAGAAGATGTAGATACGGCTAGGATGCTGCAGTGGGTATGGGAGGAGTTGCGCAGGAGGGCCAGGGTCCCAGTGTTGTATGCTCCATCGCTCCCTCTGTTGCATAACCCGATGCTGCCCTGTGTGGCTGATGGAATAGCTGGTCACCTGATTGACAGGATGAATCTCCGCACCTTTGCTGACCTTTTTCCAATTGGCAAGTTTATGCCTCCCCCGGTGCCGGAGGAGGGGGGTACGGTGCCCTTTTCCAAATTATTTCTGTACCATAAACTACATGCGGCGTGCCGGACGCTATTCGGGGGGTTCCCTGATGCGCCGCCAGTCTTCACAGCCCTGGAGGCGGTGGTGGGCTCCCCTTCTCCCCGAAAGCTAGTAACTCGTATTTATCGCCATATGCAAAACATGACACCAGTGGTAGCGCCTAAATCTATGCTGTATTGGAACGAGGAGCTCCAGCCTGAGATTTCTGAGGAACAGTGGGAGTTCTGCTGTGGGCAGCTTGCTGAGCTTTCACCAAATTACAAGCTGCGTTTAATACATTTTAAATACCTGCACAGGTTCTACAGAACCCCCATCAGCCTGAAAAGAATGGGGCTTAGGGAGACAGATGAATGTTGGCGTTGTGGGTCGGCCTTGGCCTCTTTTCTACATATAGCTTCGTCCTGCCCGAGGTTGAAGGGTTATTGGTCTCAAGTTTTTGTATCAGTAAACCAGATAGTGGGCCGCTCTGATGTCCCTTCCCCTCTGATTGGGCTACTAGGTTATGTCAGAGACACTCCTCCAGCGGTGCGCAGGCTGAATGCATTACTTTTACTGTTTGCTAAGCGACGGGTGGCGATACACTGGGGTAGGCAGAGGGTGCCCGCGGTGAGGGATTGGCTGGCGGATGTAACTTACGGGCACACGCAGCTAACCACATTCTGGGAGTTAATGCCGGCTGCATCTAGACCCCGTGACATTTGGGATCCGTTTGTGAGCTGGGCTCAGGAACATCAGAGCCGGGAATCAGAGGGAGATACCCTAAGTGAATGATCCCTGGGAAGGGGGTGGCGGTGGGGATACATTGCACTACTCGCCTCTCACATCAGGGAGGATATGCCTTTAATACTAGCATGACCCTGATCGCTACCCCTGTTTTTCTCCCGCGGCTGCCCTCTCTAAACACTAAGGCAGAATGTTGTGACCCTTTTGAGCCCCTGTGCCCAGTCTAGGTGCATGTAATCTCTATTGATATGGACATGATGACTACTGCAATATGTTCCTTTTTGTAGGACACCTAAATGCATACAATATGTGACACACTAATGATGATAATTGGCAAGTTTGTTTGTTGTATTTTTTATAACGAAAAATGCTTAACTAAAAAAATAAAAATAAAAAGCAACTGGTCTCACCAAGACATCTGAAACGCGTCACCCAAAGCTCCTTGCACTGGAAACTGGAGGCTGCAGAACGACGTGTAGTACGCGTTCTTCTGAGTGGTAAACAGGTCGATCTGCGGAGAACCCCATATCCGAAATATGTGAAGGACCAGATCCGGCTGAAGACGCCACTCGTGATCGGCCGAGAAATGCCGACTGAGACTGTCCGCACGTACATTGAGAACTCCGGTCAGATGATTCATTACCAAGCAAACCCGATGGTCCTGAGCCCAGGACCAGAGCTGCAGAGCCTCTCTGCAGAGAAGGTACAACCCCACTCCTTCCTGCTTGTTGATATACCACATAGCGGTAGTGTTGTCCGTCAAGACTTGAACTGACTGACTGCGAAGGGACGGAAGGAAGGCCTTGCGAGCCAGATGTATCGCCTGCCATTCTAACAGATTGATATGAAAAGTATTTTCCACTGGAGACCAAAGACCTTTGATCTCCAGGTCCCTCAGATGAGCTCCCCACCCTAGAGTGTCCTTTGCAAGTGATGCAGCAAGAGGTCTGGAGACTTGGCTTTGATCAACCAATCGTCCAGGTAAGAGAATACCGATATTCCCTTCCTTCTGAGACTTGTTGCAACCACCGCCATCACTTTCATGAAGACCCGAGGTGCTGAAGTAAGACCAAACGGAAGCACCGCAAACTGGTAGTGTTGCGACCCCACCACAAACCGGAGATACTTCCTGTGCGACTTGAGAATAGGGATATGAAAGTAAGCATCCTGCAAGTTGACAGACACCATCCAATCCTCTTTGTTCAACGCCAGAAGTACCTGCGCTAGAGTCAGCATCTTAAGTTTCTCCTGTTTGAGGAACCAATTCAAAATCCTCAGATTCAGGATGGGTCTCAATCGACCATTTTTCTTGGGGATCAGGAAATATCTTGAATAACAACCCTGACCCCTTTCCTGCTCTGGAACCAACTCCACTGCACCTTTTAATAACAGTATATGAACCTCCTGCTGCAACAATAGGAGATGGTCTTCTGAACAAAATGAGGGACGGGGAGAGATGAGAGGAGAGAACTCCTGAAAAGGAAGATCATATCCTTTCCTCATAATATTTAGAACCTAGGAGTCTGATGTGGCTAACTCCCACTCACAGAGAAAAAGACGTAACCTTCCCCCTACAGGAGAAGGGTGGCTCAAAATGGTCAGAAAACTAAGGCTGCTTCCCTTGCTATTCCGCCCCCAGAGGAAGAGGATGATGCAGGGTGCTGCTGGGTGGCCCCTCTTGTCCGAACCCTCCCCGCCCTCTAAAGGATCTATATGGGAGGCTGGCAGGCTGTTGGACTATGGACTGGGGTCTCCCACGATAAACGGCTCCACGCCCAAATCCCCTGAGCCTCCAAAAGGACTTTAAAGGGGTAGTAGTGGAAGCCTGCAGACCCAAAGACTTCGCTGTGGCCCTACTGTCCTTAACGTACTCTAAGGCAGAGTCAGCTTTAGCTCCAAACAGCTTTTCTCCATCGAAAGGCAGGGAAATAGAGTGGTCTGGATATCCGTAGAAATGCCAGGGGACCTCAACCATGCATGCCTCCTGGTAGCGATTGAGGTACCCAATGCCCTAGCCACTAAGGCTGTAGAATCCAAGCCAGACTGGATAATCTGCTTAGCTGCATCTTGAGCATCTGACAGGAGCTCACCAAATTGTCCTTGCATATCCTGCGGCAATTCTGGAACCATAGCTTTAGCCGTGTCCATCAGGGCGTGGACATATCTCCCTAACACACAAGTAGCATTTGCCGCTTTCAGGGCCATGCTGCAGGAAGAAAAAGACTTCTTGGCTGACTGCTCCATTCTCTTGGACTCTCTGTCCAAAGGAATAACATGGAAGGCGCCCGGTGCAGAACGTGTCGAACATGAGGCCTGAACTACCAAACTCTCCTGAATGGGAAGCTTTGACAAAAATCCCGGATGTTCCGGAGCCACCGTACACCGTCTTGCCACAGATCTGTTCACAGCTGGGGATGACACAGGCTTCCTCCATACCTCTAAAATAGGCTGCGTAAGAGCATCATTAAATGGAAGCAAGGGTTCTGCTGAAGCTGAAGAAGGATGTAGGACCACAGTCAAAATATTTGTTTTAACCTCAGCAGCCGGCAACGGAAGATCCAAGAAATGTGCCGCCTTCCTGACCACAGAATGGAAAGAGGCTGTTTCCTCTGTAAACTCCCCTGGAAATGAAAGATCCCACTCTGGGGAAGTGTCTAGCCCACTGGCTGATACTAGGCTCTGATATTCCCACAAGGGCTCAGCAATCTCTCCTTCTAGTAGCTGCTTTGATACTCCTGTTCTTCTAAAAGCCTCATTGCTCTTCTGCGCGACCTCAACCTGGTCTCCAACCTCCACGTTGACATAGAGTTAGCCGCGGACCAGGAGAAGAATGATCCAAACCAGATCCATCCGGCGCATGAGCTGATCCCATCGGCGTCGTGGACACCTGAAGCTCCGTCATCGGTGTCGACTATGTATGAGGCAACATCACCGGTGCCGCAGGTTTATAGGGCGATGTCGTCAGCGCCGTAGGCCTTTGAGGCAAAGTCATCTGCGCCGAACCGGCACCCTCAGCCGGATAGAAGGGCATGAATGCCACTGACTTATAAGGGGCCGGGGAGCCCAATGTGAATGCCAAAGGACCCGTAGGACCAGTTGGTGCACCAGCAGGGGTCATACTATTGAACATGTTAAACGTGGATTCAAAAATGCTGCCGGATCCGCTCCGGGAGCCGGGAAGGCCGGATACCACTGATCTTCATGCGGCATTTGCCCCGGCTGGGCATCAGAATCCTGCACCCCAGGCGAAAAGCGAGGACCGATGGTGCTGGAGAAGCCTGAGGGCTTCCTGGCTGTGGAGTCACCGTCAGACTAACCTCCCACGTCACACGATGCCGTCTAGATGGAGACCTGGATTGTGAACGACCTCTAGCCGAACGACGCCAAGAGTCGTGTCGGTGCCGCTTCTTATGCTTCTTCGACGAAGTATGTGAAGACGATCTCCGATGACTTCTGTGCCCATTCTTCGCTTTAGCCAAAAAGAGTTTGGCTTCTTTCTCCTTCAGCCCCTTCGGATTGATGCTTTGGCAGGACTCACAGTCCTCGACATCATGCTCCAAACTTAAGCACCAAAGGCAATCATCGTGAGGGTCCGTAACCGACATGCGAGCCTCACTTCCGACAAGGTTTAAACCCCAACTTCCTAGGAGGAGACATTGTAACTAGAGACAAAAGGGAACACCTTCGAAACAGTAACAAGAGCTAGGAGAAAACCGTTAGCGTTGAAGGCACGGAAAAAAAGGAACTGAGGTCAGCACGCCGGCAAGGACCTCTTATTGTCACGGTGATGTCAGACGGAGTCGCGTGCGGAGCCGTGCAATTGTGACATCCTCGTCGACCTGGAGAGCTGGGAAGAAGATTTTCCATTGAATGCTGGCGCATTGGGAGAAATCATAAGGTGAGGAATCCACAGGTAGTGGTATCCATCAGAATAGGTATATACAAGCACACATATGAGGTTACTCTGCAGTTTAAATGGAAATATCACTTCTGACTCATATAATGTGCTTTTGGATTTACAATGGACCATCAGCTATTAGCATAGGAGCTAACACATATTATAATACCTTTAATGAATTGTTCAGGTGCAATATGTTTCTAGGTGTGTTAAGGATTCTTCGTTTCCGATACTGTTACACAGATTTTAAGTACTCAATAAAGGAGTTTATTTTGTAGCAACAAACGAGTGGTCAAGTATAGCACATGAATTGAGTGCTGGTAGACTATGTTTAGTGGGATAGATCTCGTCGGATGAAAGGGGTGGAGACCGTTTGATTTATGTTGTGGGAATACAGCAGTATCCCATGCTCTAAACTTATGTGTCACTTTCTGAGGTTATTCACGGCAGGCAGGTTTCCTCTGAGCTATGTCCAGTATGGATGAAGAAGTTGTTGGAGACACGTGTGGGTATCCAGGGACTTGATACACTAATTAGGAATAGAGTGAGAGTTGCTACACTGAAACCGAAGGAGAAGAATGATGCTAAGAAAAGTGTGAAGGATATTCAATATATACATATTGGGATGTTGTTTGAATTAAAAAACAGGGACTTGTCAGAAAGTAAGATTTAAGGCCCATATTTATACTTTTTGACGCAAACCTGCGTTGGCACAGGTTTGCGTCAAAAAGTATAGCGCTGGCTAGCGCCATTCCAGAACGCCAGCTGGGCGCCATATTTAAGGAATGGTGCAAGTCGGCTACATGACGCTAACTGGGTAGGGGAGGCGTAGGGAAAACTGGAGGTTGTGCGGGAAAGAATGGTGATAGTCAGGTAAGAATTTAAAAAAATGACTCTAACCTGACTAGCATCATTCTTTTGATGCACAACCCCCTTGGACATGACTCCTGTCTTAGTAAAGACAGGAGTCATGCCCCCAGCCTAATGGCCATGCCCAGGGGACCTATGTCACCTGGGCATGGCCATCGGGCACAGTGCCATGTAGGGGGGGCCTAAGGCCCCCCCCATGGCACTTAAAAAAAAAATTAAAACTACTTACCTGGACTAACTTGGGGTGGGTCCCCCCATCCTTAGGCGTCCTCCAGGTGTGGATGCGGGTGTCCTATGGGGCAGGGAAAGGCAGCTGTGGGCTCTTTCCACGGTCTCTGACCATGGAAAAAAGCCCACACTTCCCCTGACGCCTGCCCTGACCCAGGCGTTAAATAGTGGTGCTAAGGAGGCTTTGCACCATTATTTAAGGCCCTCCTCCTCCCGTGCATGATTTTTGAATGGGAGGATAAATAAGGCGCTAGGGCCTTTGAGTCATTTTTTGCCCAGGAACGCCTACCTTGCATCTCATTGAAGCAAGGTAGTTTTCTGCAGGCAAAAAATGACGTTAACTCCAATAATTTGGCACTAGACATGCCTAGCGGCAAAATATAGAAATGCACTTAAGTTTGCGCCAACTTTGGGTAAACAAAATTGATGCAAATCCTGCGCAAACAGAGTATAGATATGGCCCTAAGTTTTACAAGCCTGTAGTGGGTGATGTGACAAACCTGTGTGCCTGCTGGTGAAGTGCTTGAAAGTGAGGTGAGCTGTCCCCATGGAGCTGTGGATAATTATGTAAGATGCCTCTTCTGTGTCTGTAGAGTTATACTGAGATTTAGGGAGAACATTAGTTCTGAATAATTTGTTTTATTTCACCACTAGTATTTAGACAAACTTTTGTTTTTTGCTCCCATGTGTCATTCGTTTTTTTTCGTTAAAGGAAGAAGAATGTTGTGGTATAGGTTCTTCTGTATGATAATCTACAATGCGGTGATGTAATGATATGTGGAATGTGTGGTTGAGGATGGTTTGAAGAGTGAAGCATTCTAATTGGGTAAGCTGCCTGGCCCCAGCGTCTCTGCAGGTGTGACTTCTATTCTACCAGAGACTTAATAAACTTATTCCAAAATTATTGGTTTGGTCTGGCAGTGAATTTCTTCCTAAAAGATTCTCTATTTCCTTGGGTTTCTGCCAAATTATTTCTTTAATTGCAATAAAGGAAACAGTTAAATTCGAGAAAAAAGTAAAAGAACAATTATTATGTAGTGAAGAATTGGCCCAATGGAAGAGGTTTTGATGGCAAAATATTTTAGAAGAATAGTTTTAAACCACAAGCTGGCAGTGCTCTTTCATGGGGAACTAATTGTATTTAGTTTTGTAGAAATGTTTGGATTTATTTTTATTGAATGTTTTGTATAAATTACATTTGATACATTTATTACATTTGCAAGATGAATGAGTGAGGCAGACAATTGGTAGTGACATCTTGTGCAACTTACTTTTAGGAGTGTGAATCATGGCATTACAGATTTGACTCTTTCATCATTCTATGGAGGGGAAATGGAGAAAAATTAAATAGAGTAATTGTACCACTTACTATATCCAGGCTTGCAGGTGAATGAATGAATTAATAGAAATCTTTATTCGATTATATCACAATAATCATAAAAGAACATAAAACACAATAAAGCGCAGCCAATAAATACAATAAAACCCATAAAAAACAATCCATCCAGTATAGATTAAAAACCCAGTGGCTCAGTATAATTAATAATTCAAAGGCTTGCAGATGAAAAACATGTACCAACAGCTTTAAGCCATTTCTTGAAAAGTAAATAATAATGTATTTCATTGGGTAGGGTGATATGAGTGAGACATGGAAATATTTGTAAGTTCTGCTTTACTTTAAAAATGGCATTCAAAGGAGAGCGTGGCCTGCGCCCAGCAAGAAGTCCGCTTAGGAGTAGAGCTTTTCCAGATCAGGAGCTTCAAACCTGATTTGATGCATCTTGCTATGTGTGAGCTGCCTATCCGAACAGTCAACAGGAACCAGGGACAACCATAGACCCTGGGGATATGCTTGACCACTGATTCAAGCCCACACATATCCATCAAGGTAATGCCACTGGATGCTCTTGCAGTCATGGTCTCGCTGATCATGTCAATGTCCCTCAAAGAGTGTGCTGTCATCCACCCTCGGGATCACAGAAATAGCAGTGCAGTGATGTGGTCACCAGAGGGGAGATTTAATGGCACAAGACCGATGTGAGTCTTTTATAGATCCTCTCCATAGAACGGGCCCTGTTGCAACACTGCAATTCAGCCTATCAGAGTGGTGGAAATACAATTCTGTAATATTTGCATAGTAAATTATTTCAACATTTTTACTCACTGATGCTTAATATCGTTTTAACATACAGTTTAATATGCAAACTAACAGACTTCCTGTTTAATAAACATTTTCTGAATCAGTGCACTCATGATATGATCCAAACATACTGTACATAAAGATCAGAACAATGTGGGTAGACAGCTTTGATAGTAAAACGACATCTAAACTAACTGGTATCTGTGTCACACATTGCCCACCTAGTCATGAGTTGTACATCTAGTAGTAAAAATAGAAGAACTTTGGAAAGCTAGACTCAACTGGTGCACACTGCTGCTCTCTATCTGACTGACAGATTTGTGTGCAATATTTGTGAAATGCTACACTAAATCAGATTAGGCAAAGCAGAGGCAGCCTTTTGCTTCAATCTTCGTGCACTCTGGGGCTCTTTTAATGTGTGTGTTTGATATGCTCTAAAGGTGCAATAATATCTATATAGAAGTCATAATTCCCAAACCAAGGGCTTTACAGCTACACCACCAAGACAACCTAGATCCTAACATCTTGTCATAACCTTTTCACAAATGACAGATTTAAATGCCAATGCCCGAAGAGCTCTAGGAACAGAAATCAGGAAATTAAAGAACCAAAAAGGAACCACCAGTTCCAGACTCTCCAATTAAAGGCCAAACGGAGTCAGCAATCAACATGAAAATGATCATTCAAAGTAGGATTCCTCTTCATGATTTAAGGCAAAGTACAAAAACGAATATCGAATTCCTACAAAACAAACTGATAGGCCTTAGAGGGGATGTCATCATCAAGCAGAATTGATTATTGTGAATCTATGGTAGCATAACTGAAGATTCACAATCTGCCTAGAATAACAAATCAGACATCCTAACAAAAAAGCTGAATTCCTAAAGCTGGAGGACACCGAATTGAAGGACAGGAATAGAAGGTTCAGAAAATGATGCCAAAAACTGCGCTAGCTTTTTACAGACATGTATTCCTCGTACTCTTAGCACCTTGATCGATTACAAGTTTGAAATTGAGCGTGCCAATAGGATCCCAAACAGGCGGACACCAAACTCCTGTCTCCCTCGGCCATTCATTTTCAGATCTCTTAGGTACCAACACTCAGAAACCATTCTTGACCACATGAAAAGTAAAATCTATTAACTGGAACAGTCGCCCTAAGTTAATTTGTTTCAGTTCTTTTCAAATAGTAGATTAACACTATTTGTAATAATTCAAATCAGTGAGCATATGTAATCTACTCTTGTTACCCTAATTGCTCAACTGTGATGAAAGATACTTAGAATGTGGCTAAACAGGGCCACCACTCCCTCCTATATATGGGGAGGGTACTTGGGTGGTATGTAGGGCTTAGTTTCTTTGACCTCTTTGTGCCTTTTCTTTACTCTTTCCTTATATTTTCTATCTCTTATTTCCATTCCTCCCATATCTTTTTCACTTTAACCGTTCCCTTGAACGTAGCCTTGTACCATATTATATGAGGACTCACGCTGATTATAGTACATCAAGCAATGAGCATCCTGATATTCCAAATCTTATTGCACACACACAGATTCTGGTTTTATGTGTCTGAGCAATGGTCCAGACATACACATATTATAACCCATAGTCGTCCTGTAACATTTGATAAATGAACCAATAAAGATAATATCGCTAAATGCTAACCCAGTTTAAAGAAAGAAAATAATAGAATACAGTCATAAACTCAAGGGTGATATAACTCTACTTGAAATAACAAGAAATGGTGCATTACAATAATGTCTTCTGCATGATTTTAGATTGATAAATCTATCTCTTTATCTCCGGCTAACTAATAGAAAAACAGAGTGGTCACAATGATTTCTAAAAAGCAGGGATTCTTTTTAAAGAAAACACTTGTAATAATAATGGAGGATGGTTATTCACCAAATTGAGCATATGTGGTCTTGTGTTCTATGGGCGTTGACCTAAAATTTGGACAGACCTAAAAAAAACATTTCTGACCTCCCAGACAAAACCAGATTGATACTGGGAGACAATTTCAATCTACCCTTTGATGATTCTGTAGATATACTATTGTTCTGTGTATATAGACCAAATAAAGTCAATAATCAAATGAAACACCTTCTTAGATCACTTAATTTGAATGACTCTTGGTGCCCTGACAAAACTACAGGCAGTGAATTCATATTCTATTCACAACGCCATAATACCTTCACAAGGATTGACTACATACTTAGAAACCAAAATATGACACTATGTTGATCAATCCCAGGATTAAACCAATCCTTATTTCGGGCCGTACCTGCATATCTTTAAAGTTAGGTTTTACTAACAATGTACCCACTGATAGAACAAGGCGAATGAACAAAGATATTTTAGAAGATAAAGATGCAAATGAAATAATTATTTCCTCTCTTACTAACGTTTTGGGGAAATGAGTCTGACAATATTTCACCCTGAACTATCTGGGACGCTATGAAAGACACAATACGAAGGATAAAAGCTGAAACCATGTCCAAAAAAAAGTTTGAATTGCAGACTAAGGGCCTGATTTAGGTCTTGTTGGTGGGACTACTCAGTCACAAACGTGACAGATATCCCATCAGCCTTATTATGATCTCCATAGGACATCATGGGATATTAATCATGGTTGTGATGGAGTATTCCCCTTTACCAAAACCTACATCAGGCCCTAAATTCTTTAGAACTGGAGAATGGGAATCTAGAAAAAGATCTTGTACACTTCAGAGGTAAACTGATTTTCATTAAGTTAGAACCATTAAAATACACGTACAACAATATTCTTAGCAGTAAAACACATGCAATGGGTAAATAACTAAGGGCCATATTTAGACTTTTTGACTGCGTCAAAAATATTAGCGCCAGCTAACGCCATTCTGAAGCGCCATGCGGGTGCCGTATTTATTCAATGACGTTAGCCGACGTTAGCCGGCGTTAGCCGCCGGCGCTGCCTGGTGTGCGTGAAAAAAAACGACGTACACCAGGCAGCGCCGGCGTAGGGGGATATGGAGCTTGGGCGCCAAAAAATGGGGCAAGTCAGGCTGAGGCAAATGTTTCGCCTCAACCCGATTTGCGCCATTTTTTTCGACTCCCAACCCCCATTGAAATGACTCCTGTATTAGCAAAGACAGGAGTCATGCCCCCTTGCCCAATGGCCATGCCCAGGGGACTTCTGTCCCCTGGGCATGGTCATTGGGCATAGTGGCATGTAGGGGGGCACAAATCAGGCCCCCCTATGCCACAAAAAAATAAAAAATAAAAACTTACCTGAATTTACCTTAATGTCCCTGGGATGGGTCCCTCCAGCCTTGGGTGTCCTCCTGGGGTGGGCAAGGGTGGCAGGGGGTGTCCCTGGGGGAATGGGAGGGCACCTCTGGGCTCCTTCCGAGCCCACAGGTCCCTTAACGCCTGCCCTGACCAGGCGCTAAAAAACAGCGCAAAAGCGGCCGGATGTCATTTTTTTGGACCCGCCCACTCCCGGGCGTGAATTTTGCCCGGGAGTGTAAATACGGCGCACTTGCCTCGGAGTCAATTTTTTAGACGGGAACGCCTACCTTGCATATCATTAACGCAAAGTAGGTGTCCACGCTAAAAAATGACGCAAACTCCATGGACTTTGGCGCTATACGCGTCTAACGCCAAAGTATAAATATGGAGTTAGTTTTGCGTCGGAATTGCGTCAAAAAAAACGACGCAATTCCGGCGCAAACAGAGTATAAATATGGCCCTAAGACTGTAATAGACCCAATTGAGAACAGTATGTAATCTGATATTATATTTCCTTATTTATATTCATTTAGTGGCATTTATCAACCACTGCACTTTTACAATAGCCTGCTGTTCTGATGATGACCCCTCGATTTAATTAGGGTTGAAGCACCGTTGGCATCTTTATGGCAGTGGAAAGACGGTTTCTGTTTTTTTTCTGTGCAGAGCTATGAACACTTAATTTCTGTTTGTATACCTTATATTCTTAATTGTTCCACAGATACACATATTGGTATCTAAATGATTTCTGCATATGTGTATTGGAATTGAAACCTGTTTGGACACTGTTTCTGTTAATTGTGCATCACTAGAACGTCAGTGCAGTGTGTACACCACATTGTGTCAATGCCCCCCAAGTGCCACCAAGAGACACAACAGAGTTCAAGTTGTACATGAAGTACATCTCTGGTGGGAGGAATTTTCACTTTTCTTGCTTATCCATATTACCTAAGAAGAGTAGCTCCGAAGATGATTTCATGTTGGGTAATAATCTGGAGTGTGTAGTTGTTGCCATAGACACAGTACAGGAGTGTGCTGGTTATTTTTTATCTTGAATAGTTGTATACTTATCACAAAGATCCCAATCCTAAGGAAATCAATCAATCAATCAATTAAATCTTATTGGTAGAGCATTGATTATCACCCGAGTGGGTATTCAGGCGCTGTGCTGCTGCGTTGGTTGAAAAGCCAGGTTTTGAGATCCTTCCCAAAGTGTGTCAGCGAGGGTGATGTGCAAAGTTGGAAGGGGAGGGCATTCCAGCACTTGGTTGTTAGGTAGGAGAAGGAGCGACCCCCGGTGCAACTGCGTCTGTTGCGTCTTACCTGAGCAAGGGCTAGGTGGGCAGAGCAGAGGTTCCTCGGAGGTAGATGGAAACTCAGGCAGTGATTCAGGTAGGCGGGTCCTTGGTCGTGAAGGGATTTGTAGGCATGTGTCAACAGCTTTAATTGACATCTTTTATCAGTGGGGAGCCAGGTGCTGGGTGATGTGGATCCTTTTATGCAGATTGAGGATGAGTCTGGCTGATGAGTTCTGGATTATATGGAGTCTTTTCATGAGCTCTGTGGAGGTGCCGGCACACAGTGAATTGCAGTAGACCAGTCTGTTTGCGATGAAAGCATGTGTTACTGTTTTTCTGGTTTTGACTTGGAGCCACTTGAAGACTTAGCAGAGCAGGTGTAAGGTGTGGAAGCAGGAGGAGGCGACTGCGTTGACCTGTTGCTTCATGGAAAGTTTGCTGTTCAGAATGATGCTGAGGTTTCGGGCATGGTCTATGGAAATGGGAGTAGGTCCCAGTTGTGGTGGCCACCAGGAGTAGTTCCAGAGGGAGGAGTGTTTGCCAAAGATCAGTACTTTGGTTTTGTCCGTGTTAAGCTTCAGGCAGCGGTTCTTCACCCAGGTTGAGACGCTCTTCAAGCAGTTGTGGAAGTTGCCTTTTGTCGTGGTGGGATGTACTGAGAGCAAGAGGATCAGTTGGGTTTCGTCGGCATAGAAGACTATGTTAATGTAGAGGGCTCTGGCAATGTCTGCGAATGGAGTCATTTAGATATTGAAGAGAGTGGGAGTGAGGGAGGAGCCTTGTGGGACACCGCAGATTATGTGCATGGGTTGCGAGGTGAAGGGAAGAAGCTGTATTCTCTGGGTCCGGCCGGAAACAAAGGAGGCTGTCCATTGGAGTGCGTTGTCTGTGATTCCAATCTGTCTCAGACAGTAAGTGAGTGTGTGGTGGGAGACGGTGTTGAGAGCTGCTGAGAGGTTGAGTAGGATCAGGATGGCAGCTTCTCTTCTGTCGAGCAGAGTGCAAATGTAATCGGTTGCGGCGACGAGGGTCATCTCTGTGCTGTGGTTGGCTATGAAACCTGATTGTGAGGGACCCAGGAGGTTGTTTCTTTCCAGGTGTTCAGTAAGCTGGAGGTTGATGGCCTTTTCCAGGACTTTGGCGGGGAATGGGAGTAGGGAAATGGGACAATAGATTTGGAACTTGCTTGGGTCATCTAATGATTTCTTGAGGAGGGGCCTTTAATCTGCGTGTTTCCAGGCATCCGGAAAGGTGTTTGAGGTGATGGAGATGTTGAGGATGGAGGTAAGGTGGAAGCTGATGCAGTCTCTTGCTAGGGTGAAGAGTCAGTGGGGGCATGGTTTGGTGGGAGCTCCAAATTGGTGGAGTTTATGACCATGCTTGTGTTAAATGAAAAAAAATCATTTTATTTTGGGGACACAGACCTGCAGCAGTAAGGCTTACCTGAGCTTTTGGGGGAACCATCTGCTCTCTGTCCCATCAGGGAAATATGAAGCAAGATTACATTGCCCCTGCACTTCAACTCGTGGAGGCAATGAAATGTGCATCATAGAGGGGGTGGAGACCCCTTACCATGGCACTCTTAGTGCACCGTGGCCTCCCACAGCACAGGATAAAAACTGCAGGAGTAAGGCTCACCTAGGTTTTGGGGACACCATCTGGACTCTCTCCCATGGGGGACACATGAGGCAGGACTACATTGTCCCTACCACTCAGAGCCTGGAGGCCCTGCAATGTGTGTCATACAGGGATAGGGCTCTCTTACTATCACATTCTAATCACGCCATGACCTCTCGCAGCGTGGGACACAGAACTGCAGGAGTAAGGCTCATCTGAGCTTTTGGGGGCACCAGGTGGACTATGTCCTATTAAGACATATGAAGCAGGACTTCATATGTCCTACACCTCATCACCTGGAGGCCCTGCAATGTGCCTCATACAAGGGGTGGGGCCCTCTTACCATTGTGCTCTTAACACACCTTGGCCTCCCACAGTGCGGGACACAGAACTGCAGCAGTTAGGCTCACCTGGGGTTTTTGGGACACCATCTGGACTCTATCACATTGGGGACACATGTGACAGGACTACATTGCCCCTCCACCTCAGCCCCTGGAGGCACTGCAACACATGTCATACAGGGGGTGGGCCCTCTTATCTTTGCGATTTCAGCATGCCACGGTCTCCCAGAGTGCGGGACAGAGAACTGCAGCAGTAAGGCTAACCTGAGCTTTTGGGAGCAAATCTGGACTCTGTCCCATCAGGGACATGTGAGGCAGGACTACATTGCCCCTACACGTCTGTGCCTGGAGGCGCTGCAATGCACATAATACAGGATCATACCATCCAGGTCATATTCAACAACGGCCTCCTGCAGTGCCAAGGGCGGGCTCATTCGAGCATATCAGAGCCCGCAAGAGGCTTGGCTGGGCCACGTCCCCAACTTTTTGACCTCCAGAATTCGCTCTTTCATTCAAACTGGTAGGTTTTTTAACTGAATAACATTATTCTCATTTTCTGCACGATTGGGAAAATGGGGAAGCACAAGGGGACCCACTCTGCTAGCAATAACTGTAAAGGTGAAGGTGGCCCCAACCTAATTACCAGCTACATGCTTGAGTCATCTAGCCATGGTGTTAGCCCCCAGCCGTAGAAAATCAGACAAGAGCCAGTGGCCCTGAACGTCTCTAGCATGAATAGCTCCACCTTTTTAACAACGAAAGGTGGCAATCCAAAGAATAAAGGAACACAAAGTATCAAAGGCATGGGGAAAAAAAAATGGAAAATGATCACTATATATGAAAATGATTAAAAAAAATTGCAGCATAGTGTGTAGGAAAACTCGGACGCTTTGAGGGCCTTTCTAAAGCTCTTAAAAAGCTCTGTTCCACAGTCCTACCACAGTTAGAAACCCTTTGAAAAAGGGTAGAAGATCCCTATGTGGCCCCAGAAAATATCAAGGAAATAGAAAATGTACATGCTGGTTCAGGACCACCATCAACCGTAGTGGACACTGCGCCCACCAAAATAATCTCCTTAGAGCAACCAGGAGGTGTGCAAGAAGGTCCCCATGCTTCCAACATTACTATACCATCACCCCCAAACACACAATCTAAAAGGGGAGTGAGTGCCAGTGATGCAAAAGACAAGTGTAAAGTGAGTGCTCAACATACTTTCAGTAGGGACTGGAACGAAGAACAAGTGGTGAGGCCACACATTCCGCCGGAATGCCAACATACCTCATTGTTTTGGAAAAGTGCCCAAACTGGAGAGCTCTTCTTTTGAATCACATGCCTCACTCTTGAATAAAGTAATATTCTGGCTGGAAACAGCAAGCTGGCTGGTTGACTGATCTGTCAAAAGACATTGTGGCAGTCAGGAGGGTATCTTTGATTGGCCCCTCCCCAAAAACATCACAGGGTGATTGCGTGATCATCAGCTTCAGAAGACCTCAAATAGTGCAAGTACTTCTGCAGTGCTTCTCAAGTCTAACATCCTACCATGGGACTATAAAAGCTCATACCATTGGTTTCTTTTACAGAGGCGATATTAACCATATACACAGGATGGCATCTGAGGCCTGGCCAAATTGCTTAGAGGAAAGACACATCTCAACAGCTGGACATATAAATTGCTTCCCGCTTTCAAATAGGTTGGAGGCTCTATCCTCTTTGGACCAACAAGATTGACTTTGTGATACAGGAAATTGTAAAGGGCTGGATCCATCTCATATCCTGACAAGAGCTCATCACCTAGTTATCATCGATAGGGCATTACAGGCAGATTCTCTGGGGATCATTTCATGAAATGTGGCAGCTTGTGACCTAAATTAGAGGACCCAGACTGGGCAAGTACAGTGGAGCGGTTCCCTGTCATCTGTTGCTATGGACGCCCCCCCCCCCCACATAAATGGCTAGGCAACTTTCCACATACCAGCCACCCCCTCAAAGTCTAGTTGGGCCAAAGGAGGCCTGGCACTTTCTTCTATGTTGCCGTCATGGGGTTTACTGTGCGGGAAGTTGCTGCCTCACCGTTTTACCACCTACATTTGCTCAAATCTAGGAAGCACAGGTCTCTGCAAGTAAGGAGCATAGGCAAACCCCAACGTACACCAGGGCTAAGGCTAGCTCAGTGATAGGCTATATTTTAGTCTCAGATGGCCTGAAAATGTTTTTACAAGGGTATAAGGTTTTGACAAGTTGTTTGAGTGATCATAACCCTCTGTCTGTCAGCGTAAAATTGGATGTGGGAATAGCACAAAAGGGCAACGTTTGGCAGCATAAAATAGAGAATAGTAAACACAACGGCTTAAATATCAAATGGGGAATGCTTGATAAAAAAAGGCTTATGAGAGATCTTATGGTGAATAATCAAATGCACATAAATGTGGTCCTGCAGGATGACGCAAACCCAATGAATATTATACAGGCATTCTCCTCTTTGTCATCCAGTATGACAGAAAAACTAGTTAAAGCTGGTACAAATGCCATTAGCAGCTGCTGGTGGTTTAACAGGGGGTATGTGCAAACCCATAGATCTCTTAAGAAAGCTCTTAAAAACCACCCACATGATTGTGCAGGAGTCAGACTGGCCAGGAAGGTCTATAGGCAGGTGATTGCTGCCAGAAAGACAGAATTGAGAGGTAAAGCCTTGGAGGATCTTAAAGTGGCAAGTGCTTTAAAAGACTTCTGTGCCTTTTGGCCGGTGATAAACTCCCAGAATTATGGGGCTGATGAGCTGTCTAGAGTATATGCTGTTATTCCAACAGAAGAATGGGTTAAGCATTTTTTTAAATCTTTAATTCTGAAGCCAATTTGGGCTGTGAGGGGGGGATGATGATATAGTTGACTGCCCTGGTCTTGAGTAAATCAGTTGTAGTCTCTGATGTTATGTTGGCCATTCCAATTAGCCCCACACTTAACAAAGCCCTGGACACAGATAGAATTCTAGACAATTTATACAAAGCACTGCCAAAATTATAGGCTCCTAAAATCACTAATGTCATTTGATCTGCTATAGTTGGTCCTCTGGTCAAAATGTGTCAGGAAGCAGTTATCGTCCCTGTTTTCAAAATGGGAGATAGAAGTAAGAGCCATTGCTATTGACCAATTTAAATGCTACGTAGCTCAGTTAAAATCTGAGGGAGACTGATTCTACCAAAACTCGAAAATTGGGCAATGAAAACTCAGGCCCTGTCCGATATTCAGTATGGGGTCTGCCCTGGTTTAAGTACTTTACAGCAGACACTGAATGTCTCTCTTGTTGTCCAATAGTACCAAAAAGGGATGCATCCATTTGACCTTCATGAAGTTAACGTGTGCTTTTGACACAGTAGATCGGCCAAAATTGTGGTAAATCACGGCACAGTGGGGGGTGGATACTACAATCATTACATTATTTAGCAGGCTACACATGCGTACAACAGATAAAGTGCAGTATAGCAAGGAAGGCGACCTCACAGAAGAATTTGCATCAAACAAGGCTGTGCATTAGCCCCCTTCCTTTTTATCTTATATATCAATGGCTTTGAAGCCCGCCTTTGGGAAGGACCTTCCATTAATTGCCTCATGCAAAGTTCTGGTCCTTCTCTAAGCTGACGACGCGGTCTTAGTAGCAAGGATAATTAATGGCCTACAAAATTTGCTCGATGCCTTTAATAGCTTTATGCCTAACTTGGGCCTGGTGACTAACACAACAAAATAGTTTATTATGAAATGTGGCCTGAAACTAGCAAAAACTAGAAAGTTTGCATTTGGTGGCTCTGAAATTGCTAAAGTTCCCCATTTCACCTACTTTCCGATGGATCCTGATTTTAACTGGAAGTTTTTAGTGAGTCTTGCAGTTTCAAAGGTTTGTTGATGCCATTTTTAGATTTTCAAGGAGGCTGGAGCACAAGCCTGTGAAAGAGATTCTGTTTGTTTATACAAGGACGTGCTTATCAGGTGCTTCTTTTGCCGTGAATGTTTGCCAATATCAATTCTCTCCAAATTGTGGAGAGTAAATCCATACAAAGTCTTTGGGCATTTTCACAGATTTTACCTACCTTTTTCAGTCAAAATGAAGTTGGCCTTAGGAGTGTCAAATTCCAACCCCTGCTGCTCTGGCTCAGACTGTGGTATAATCCAGAAGCACTGTTTTGTAGGTCAGTTCTTGCTGATTACATGTCCTTGGACAGAGCCGTGGATATCCCATGGCTGTAATATATATAGACAATACTAAGAACCATAGGGGTTCTAGAGCTATCAATACACCAAAGACAGTCTGTAGGATTAAAGAACTCTTTCACCAGCACAACCAAGCCACTCTCATGGCTAACAGGGGTGGAATGCTAGTGGGTGATGATCAACGGCAATTATATATTCCCCGCACCCAGCATTGTACCTACAAAATATTGAAAGTGAGAGACATAAATTCTTGTTGGCAAGATTTCTCTTGAAGACTTACATGTTTTGGAGGCCATTCCAGTGTGAGGTATGTGGTTTACATCATTACCCCGCTGTCCATGCGATGGTATGTCCCACCAGAGCACGAAGCGCTTTATAATATGTTGCACTTTATGTACATCACAGAGTAATGTGGATTCCTTACTCATTTGGGAGTTTGACTGCCACTGAAGATGTGATTAGGTTCCTTGAAAATTTGCTTGCTTTGGAACGGTGTTCGTAAGGTGTTGGTCTCCAATAATGGCACACATTTGGTGTCTTGTACTAAACTTCATCCAATGGATTGGTAGAAATAGAAAATCGTCTTTTGAAAGAAGACATTCAGACTTCTCAGGCTCTTGAGTTGCATGTTAAGTCATTCACCAGAGACAAGTTGTCGAGTTAAGTGAACACTCCTCCTTTTACTGTGAACATCGCAGCCTTCTTAAAGGGGCTGAAAAGGTAATACCAGTTGTGGTCTGTTAGGTTTGTCTCAGAAGACAATGCAATCTATCAGGGATAGAGAAAAGCGGAAGCAGCATTAGAATAAAACATATCTTGACATGTTAATTGTGCTGAGGAAAGCTAATTTAAGGTTATTGATTTGGATAATATCTAGAAACCACCTAACATGTTTATAGATGAGTCTAATTTCACTGACCCAATGAAAATTGAAAGATTAACCAAAAGTTTTTTGTTGCTGAGAGGTAAAGGGTGGTGGAATAAGGGATTAAATTGCTACATAATTGAAATAAAATTTTGTTTGATGTAAATTGTTGTAATCCAGGTAGTGATGGGATGGATATGAAGTATGGTGCAGCTTTTTTTGAAGGTGCTAATCTGTGAAATGTAAATACACTACAATTGAACGGGGGCACATCATCTTATTAGGGGCTAGGGGAGATTGTTTCACAGAATGACGGTGTGCATGAGATCACTACTTGCAACAGTACTTTAATTGAAAATAATGTTTCTAATGATTACATCATGCAGCGATAACAGCAAAAAAGATGTTGGATGGTGTCAATCAGTGCAGCTGCTGGAGATGGTTGAATGCCTATAGAGCCGCACAAATTTCGTTATGATATTGTTCATATTATGTTGCCAGATTTGATAAAAACAATCATGCATATTTCATAATTTTATTGTTTAATCTTTTTAACAGATTTAGGTACTCTTTTTCTTATGTTTCTATTATGTTTTATGTTTCGTTTTGTTTGATAGGAAGGCAATGTGTTCTATCCTTCATAAGTGTATGTAGACCATCTACTCTTTATTCTTTTATTTAGAACCATCTTAAGTTCTACATTTTTAAACTGCATGTTTGGTTGAAACTCTGCAACATCAGCTACCTGTCAGCTGGTCTTCCTGGGATGTAGTTGACCTGTTGCCTCCTCATGGGCTCTGCAAAGAACTAATATACTTTCAACTACAGCAACTGTTTGCAGCCTTGTTACTTCACTAGAGAGCTGTCAGGCGTCGCTGAGCAGATGTTGTGGAAAGACTCTATTGTCACATATAGTAATTTTCCTTCTGTTTTTCCACAGCGTCAATCTTCCCCTCAATATAAGGCACAATCCAACCCTAAGTTAACCTGTGCTTAACCCCTTCATTGCCATGCCTTTCCCCCTCAGGTTGCAAGCCTTTTTTTGGCTATATGGGGTAGTTTGCTCTCAGGCCCTCATAATGTTTTGTCCACGTAAGCTATCCATGCCAAATTTACATCCTTTTTACCAACATCCTAGGGATTCTAGAGGTACCCAGAGTTTGTGGGTTCCCCTGGAGGAGACCAAAAAATTAGCCAAAATAACGCTAACATTTCATTTTTTTTTTTTAAAAGGGGGAAAAAGTACTGCAGAAGAAAGCATGTGTTTTTTCCCCTGAAAATGGCATCAACAAAGGGTTTCCAGTGCTAAAATCACCATCTTCTCAGCTTTCAGGAACAGGCAGACTTGAATTAGAAACGCACATTTTTCAACACAATTTTGGCATTTTACTGGTACATACCCCATTTTTACTATTTTTTGCGCTTTCAGCCTCCTTCCAGTTAGTGACAGAAATGGGTGTGAAACCAATGCTAGATCCCAAACATTTCTGAAAAGTAGATACAATTCTGAATTCAGCAAGGGGTCATGTGTGTAGATCCTATAAGGTTTTCCTACAGAAAGTAACAGCTAAAATGAAAAAATATTGAAAGTGAGGTGAAAAAAAGAGCCATTTCTGTCCTCGTTTTCTCTTATATATGTTTTTCCACTATGGTAGATTTTTTAAAGCAATATACCGTTACATCTGCTGGACTCTTCTGGTTGTGGGGATATATAGGGCTTGTAGGTTCATCAAGAACGTTAGGTAGCCAATAAATGAGCTGCACCTAGCAATGGGTTTTCATTGTGTACCAGATATACAGCAATTAATTTGGCGAAATGTAAAGAGTGTAAAATAGGTATCAAGGAAACCTTTGTATTTCCAAAATGGGCACATAAGGTGTTGAAATCAGTGGTTATTTTCACATCTCTGAATTTCAGGGCCCTCATACTAGCATGTGAATTACAGGGCATTTCTAAAATAGAGTTAATTTTTACACAATGTCTTATATTTGGAAGGAAAAAATGTAGTGGAAGACAAAGGCAATAACACTTGTTCTTCTATTCTGCGTTCCCTCAAGTCTCCTGATAAAAATGGTACCTCACTTATGTTGGTTGGCCTACTGCCCGCGACAATGAATGCCCCAAAACACAACGTGGACACATCACATTTTCCCAAAGAAAACGAACCTGTTTTTTGCAAAGTGCCTAGCTGTGGATTTTGGCCTCTAGCCAGTGCTTAATTTGTGCTTGTTGTTTCCAGTGCTGAGCACCAGCACTTATTTTTGAGTGCTGGGGCTTAGTCTTCTGCCTCAAGCATTTGCTGCGAGCAAAAGACACACATGGGAAAGACGGAGGAAGAGAAAAACCAAAAAGCGTCACAATGGGAGAAAGCAGAACCTAACTGTAAGAGTGAGCTGAAGCTCTGGGAGTGGCTTTAAATGGATTAAAGAGGCCCGAGATGGCTTCAGGATTACGCTGCCTCAGTATTTTGTGTTCACACATTTAACTGCAGCAGCCGTGTATTTCAGAGGAGAGCTCTGAGCACCGGCACTTTTCTATTTACAAATTAAGCACTGCCTCTAGCTCATCCAGCACCTAGGAAAACCTAGCAAACCTGGGCATTTCTGAAAACTAGACACCTAGGGGAACCCAGGATGAGGTAACTTGTGGTGCTCTCACCAGGTTCTGTTACCCAGAATCCTTAGCAAACCTCAAAATGTGGCCCAAAAAACACTTTTTCCACACATTTCGGTGCTGCAAAGTTCCAAAGTTCTGGAATCTGAGGGGTGCCACAAACGTGCTTCTACCCAGAATTCCCCTACATCTTCTGATAAAAATGGTACCTCACTTGTGTGGGTAGGCCCAGTGCCCTCGACAGGAAATGCCACAAAACACTACATGGACACATCAAAATTATCAATTACAAAATTACCTGTCTTTGTGGGGGGCACCTGCGTTTTTGGTCCTGGGCTCAGCAGCCATCTAGGGAAACCTACCAAACCCAGACATTTCTGAAAATTAGACAACAGAGGGAGTCCAGGGAGGTGTGACTTGCGTGGGTCCCCCTGTGTTTTCTTTCCCAGCATCCTCAGGAAATCTCAAATTTAGCAAAAAAATCACATTTTGCCCATATTTCTGTGTGCAACAGCACAAATTTCCTACCACCTAACGCTCCCCCTCAGACTCTCAATAAAAATGATACCTCACTTGTGTAGCTGGGCCAAGTGCCTGTGACAGGGAAGAGCCAAAAACTTGTCGAAATTGAGGGGGAACCAAAGCGAGTCTAAAAGAGCAGTTTTAAAAGGAACGTTTTTAGGCTGACAACTGGGGCAGAAGTTTTATCGGTATAGATGCAACAATGCTGGGTGTTGGGGATTTTGTGGATTCCTGCAGATTGCAGAAGGTTCCATCACAAAAATATGGGGAAAATGTGTGATTTCAAGCAAAGTTGGAGGTTTGCAGGGCATTATGGGTAAGAAAATGGTGCTGGGTGCATGTGAAGTACAGCACCCTGGACTCACCCAGGTGATTAGTTTTCAGATGTGTCTAAGTCTTGTAGATTTTTCTAGATGGTAGCATACCAAAGTGCAAAAAGTGCAGCCCTCACCATTTTAAGTGGGTCGATTTTGAGAGTTAGCCAAGCTCTCATGGCCCAAATGTGAAATCAAAATCCCAAATAATCAAATGTCCTCTTGCTTACTGTTGGGATAAGATCTTTTAGTGTGCGGGGGGAAGAGCTGAAAGACTGTTACCCCCTTCAATTGGGGTGGGAGCATAACCATGCCCATACTGGTTGGTTGCCACCACTACACAATTTTTTGTTTTTTAATTCCCTGGCATCTAGTAGGCTTTCTGCCCCCCCCATGGAGTGGATCGAGGTAATTGAAAAAATGTCTTCCCTGGTGTCTAGTGAGCCGTACAAAAATAGGCCGATCTGCTCCCAAGGGAGGCAGAAATGGCCAACAGTATTGTGCCCCCAGTGGGAGCGACCCTTGCCCAACAGGCTGCCCCCCCCAAACAAAACACACACACCACTCCCTCATGCCTAAGTGGTTTCTGCCCCTCTTGGGGGGCAGACGCGCTTATAGAAATAGGCCGATCTGCCTATTTAACATAGGCCATTCTACCCCCCGGGGGACAGAAATGGCCTAAAATATTACTGCCCCCAGGGGAGCAACCCTTGCCAAAGCGGTTACTCGCCTTGCGTGAAATTGGCGCAAAATAAAATCCCTGGTGTCTGGGGGATTCTGCCCCCCTTGGAGGAAGATTGACCTAATAAAAATAGGCTGATCTGCCCCCAAGGTGGGCAGAAATGTCCTAAAATAAAATTGCCCCTCAAGGGAGCGACCTTTGCCTAAGAGGTCACACCCAATCTGCAAAAAAAAAACCAAAAAAAAAAAAAACCTGGTGCCTTGTGGTTTCTGCACCCCTTACGGGCTGATCAGCCTAATTAAAATAGGCTGATCTGCCCCTAAGGGGGGCACAAATGGTCTAAAATACAATTGCCCCCAGGGGAGCAACCCTTGCCTAAGGGGTTGCTCCCCTTGCATGAAAGTGTTGTGAAACAAAAGATCCCTGGGGTCTAGTGGTTTCTGCTCCCCTTGGGGGCAGATTGGCCTAATAAAAATAGGCAGATCTACCCGAAGGAGGGCAGAAATGCCCTAAAATAAATTTGCCACCCAGGGGAGCGACCCTTGCTTAAGGGGGTCGCTCCCCACCTCTAAAAAAAAATAAAATGATCCCTGGTGCCTAGAAGTTTCTGCCCCCCCTTGGGGCAGATGGGCCTAATTAACATAGGCCGATCTGCCCCCAAGGGAGGCAGAAATGGCCTTATGATAAATTGCTGCCCTTGGGGAGCGACCTTTGCCAAAGGGGCCACTCCCCTTCTTTGTTTACCTAAGGTAAACAAAATCCCTGTTGTCTAGTGGGCATTCCTGCAGCGCAATTGCTATGCGTTCGTGCTGCAGGAATGCTCAGAAATAGATGAAAAGGAAAGGAAAAGCCTTCCTTTCCATGCCTCCGTGACCGGCCCTGCCTCTGTACTGAGGAGAAACTAATCAGTTTCTCCTCGTATTCGCACTGGAAGCCATGCTTCCAGCGCGATAACTTCGAGTGTGATGGAGGCGACCTCTGATGAGGTCAGCGCGCGATTGCACGCTGACATCATCAAAGGTCACTGGGAGGGGGTTCGGGGGTAGAAGGGGAAGCGGTTACCCTTCCATCCCTGCCCAGGGGAGGTGGGTGGGAGGCCCATCGGGGTAGGACATAACTTTTACGTTCTTGGCACCCGAGCGCCGAGGACGTAATCGTTACGTCCTGGGCACCCAAGGGGTTAACCCTCTGGTAGCTTGGCACAAAGCAGTTAGGCTTAACTTAGAGGCAATGTGTAAAGTATTTGCACAACCCTTCAAACAGTAGTAAAGTGAAAACACCACAAAAAAAGAATTCCACCAAGTTAGAAGCATAGAACTCTCTTTAATCAATAAAACAAGACCAAAATGATAAAAATCCAATCATTAGAACCGGAGATATTCAGTTTTAAATATTTTAGTGAAAATAGCGCCAAAAAGCACAGAGCGCCAACTGTGGGTATCCGGTTGCGCCGGACTGGGACAAAATCACACTGCAGGCCGATCACGGTGGAGCATGGGTTTGGCTACAGGGATCCACTTACGCCTTGTTAGACTTGGCATCCTTGGCGTGGTCTCCCTTGTCTTTCTGCCTCTGCTTCCTGTATTTTTGACTGTGTGCTGGATTTCATTTTTGCTGGTTTTGGTACTCTGGGCACTTTACTACTGCTGATCAGTGCTAAAGTTCAAATGTTCCCTGTGTAAATTGTGATTATGATTTGTTATCAATGACTGGCATATTTGATTTACTAGTAAGCCCCTAGTATACTGCACTATGTGTGCCTAGGGCCTGTAAATCAAATGCTACTAGTGGGCCTGCAGCACTGATTGTGCCACCCACATGAGTAGCCCTATAACACGTCTCAGATCTGCCATTGCTGTGTCTGGGTGTGCAGTTTTGAACTGCCATTTTGACCTGACAAGTGCACGCACTTGCCAGGCTAAAACCTTCCCTTTTCCTAAATGCAAGCCAACCCCTAAGGTAGGCCAAAGGCAGCCCCATGCGAGAGTGCGGTGTATTTATAAGGTAGGACATATACTGGTGTGTTTTACATGTTCTGATAGTGAAATACTGCTATATTCGGCTTTCACCATTACAAGGCCTATCTTTACCATAGGATAACATGGGGATTGCCTTGAAATATCTTTTAAGTGTAATTTCCCATTGGGAGCAGATTGAGATATGGAGTTTGGGGTCGCAGAACTCACAATTTAAAAATACATATTTTGGTGAAGTTGGTTGTAAGATTGTAAGTTTGAAAATGCAACTTTTAGAAAGTGGCATTTTCTTGCTTATCCATTTTGTGCCTCTAACTGTTTGCTGGAATACACGCCTGGGTCAGGAAGACAGTTGGGCTGTTTGTGAATTCACTCTAAACAGTACCACAAAGGGAGCTGAGGTGTGCCCTGCATATCCTGATCGGTCTTCCTGGGCTAGAGTGGTGGGAAGAACTGACACTTGCACCTCAATAGGGCTGTGCCTGTCCTTACACAATGCAGTCTCCAACCCCCTAGAGTGGGTCTGGTACAAGGGCAGGAAATGCATGGTATTGTGCACTACAAGACTTTCCTATGAAGTTTGCCTGCTTCAAAGGCAGAAATTAATATAAGTATTGGACTGCTGACCCTGCAACTTTAGAACACTTCTGGATCGAGAGGAGGCTCTTCCAAAGAGAAAAGCTGAAGAGCTGTGAGGAGGAGTACTGCGTCTTTGTTGTAGGTACTTTGATGGGTTGGCCTGCAGTTGCTGCTTCTGCTTTAGAGAGGACAAAGACTGGACTTTGCTGTGTATCCTGCTTGTGAAATTTCTCCAAGGGCTTGGACTAAGCTTGCCTCCTGTTAAGAAGTTTAAGGGACATCATAGACTTCGCCTGGCAGCCTCTGGGTTCTCTTGCTGAGGGCTCACCAGGTGGTGCCCACTCCAGTTCCTGGGCCCTTGGGAGTGAAAGCTGCCTAAAAACAAGAAGAACAAGTTACATCAACTCTCAATGACTCCAGACGTCATCTCATTGTGTCTTGACCTACTGGACTTATTGACACCGCCAGATCGAAGGAACTGATGCCTCGCCACCGCTGCTGCTTCACTACCCCTGCAACCGTTAGGAACAGACGCCTCACCTCCCCTGCCTCGCAGTAAGGAACTGATGCCTCCCCTCCCCGGTAGTAGAAAGGAATAGACGTGGCACTGGCTCAAGCGACATCTCATCTCCCCCACTCAATGCAAAGTCTTTGTTTCCTAATTTCTGAGTGACTGTACCCAGGGTCTGTGCAACTTTGTGACTGGCGCTGCACTCCCTCGTGAGTGGCGCCGGACTGTTGGGAACAACTCCATCAACAATGTTGTGATAGCCCCAGTTGGAGCTATTGTGTTTCTGAAAGCTTTATGGCGATTTAATCTCAAACAATTCCTATCTTTGCCTGTGTATGTTGGATTGTTGTTGTTTTGTTCTTCTTTTACTTGGGTAAATGTTGGCTATTTTTCTAAACTGGTGTGGAGGACCTTTGTGGTGTTTTCACTGTGTTACTGTGTGTGTAACACATACTTAACACATTGCCTGTGAGATAAGTCTGACTGCTTGGTTATCTTAGGAGTGTGACTCCTTTACCCTGACTAGAGTGTGGGTGTAAACTGAATGTCAACTAGAGACCCCATTTCTAACAGGCCTGCTGAACAAAGTACCTTAAATTGGGATTTGCAGAGAGTTCCGAGGATCTGCGTTGAAGATGTGTCACGCAGCCAAGCAATGCGTCAGTTTCAAGATGAGCCAAAGCTGTGATGCTAGGGCCTGCATCGTTGTTGATGATCCCATCCAAGGGGCTTGAGGTCCACAGTCCGGCAGCATGAATGCAGTACACAGTGAGGGTGATGTGTTAGTTCCGAGGAACTGTGAGGGAGCGATGCGGAGTCCGACATCCTCATCGAGGCTGCCATCGATGAGAGATGCAAGGTCCTCTACAGAGGGCACATCACGTAGCAGCGGTTCTGAAGGCGTTGCAGGCTGCAGAGGTGATGCAGGTCATTGTGACGGGTCCAAATCATGAAGCAGCAGAGATGTATTAGTTCTGCTGGGGGATGTAACACGCAACAGAGGAGGCACTAGATCCACAAAGGTTGGTAGAGCACCTAAAGGTCACTTCCAAGGGCCAAGGACTGGGGTGGCACCACTTGGCAGTGCAGACTCACATATGACAGACTACAAGTTCAGGTGCAAGGTTGTTGGAAGCCTGTGGTGTCCCTGAGGCTTCAGATCAGGGAGCCAGCCATCTACACCTTGGAGAGACTCCGGGTTCAAGTGATGCAAGACCAGTCTTTCTCACCCACGCAAGAGGAAAGCAGGAAGCAGGTCAGCACAGTAGGGCAGCAGTCCTTCACAGCAGCAGTCCACCGGAGTGGCAGTCCTTTCAGCAGCACAGCAGTTCTTCTTCCTGGCAGAGTATCCACAAGTCTAGAAGTGTACTGAAGTGGTGATGTCTGAAAGCAGGTATTTATACCCAGTTCAATCAAACAACTCAGACTTGTACAGCAATGCTAACAACCCATGAGTGTATCTAGGCACAGTGTTCTTGCAGGAGGCAGTCAAAAAGCCAGGTCTTGAGTCCCTTTCTGAATTCCAGGAGGGCGGTGCTGTTCGGAGGTGCAGGGAAAGGTCATTCCAGGATTTTGGCAGCGAGGTAGGAGAAGGAACGTCCTGCACTGTTGCTTTGGCAGATGTGGGGGGTGTGAGTGAAAGAGGAGGAGCCCAGCTGTCTGGAGGGTTGGTGGAAGTTCAGGCTGTGGTCTATGTATGCAGGGACTTGGTCGTGGAGGGCCTTGTAGGCGTGCATCAGAATCTTGAATCAGCCTCTTTTCTGGATGGGGAGCCAGCGGAGATTCCTGAGGTAGAGGTGGGTCCATCTGGGGAGGTTTAGGATGAGTCTGGCAGCTGAGTTCTGTATCGTCTGGAGTCCCTTTAGGAGTTGGGTGGTAAGTTCTGCGTAGAGTGCATTGCCGTAGTCCAGCTGATGGTGACTAGGGCTTGAGTGACTGCTTTGCTGGTGTTGACGAAGAGCCATCTGAAGATCTTTCAGAGCATGCAGAAGGTGTGGAAGCAGGTGTAGACAATGGCATTGATTCGGAGTTTCATATTGAGTTTACTGTCTAGAATGATGCCTAGGTTGTGGACTTGGTCTGTCAGTGTGGGTGTTGGTTCGGGTTTGGAGGGCCCCCAGGTGTTGTTCCATGGGGAGGTGTTGTTCCCAAAGATCAGCACCTCTTTTTTGTCTGTGTTAAGCTTCAGGCAGTTGGTCTTCATTCAGTCCGCGACGCTCGTCATGCCGTTGTGGAAGCTGGTCACAGAGCTGGTGGGGTCTTTTGAGAGTGAGAGGAAGAGCTGGGTGTTGTTTGCTTAGGATAAGATGTTGAGGCCATGGGTTCTGATGATGCTACCCAGGGACATTGTGTACATGTTGAACTAGGTAGGGCTGAGGGATGACCCTTGAGGAATGTCACAGAGGATGCCCTTGGACTCCAAAGTGAAGGGTGGTAGGAGGATTCTCTAGGTATGTCCTCTGAGAAAGGATGTGATCTATTCAAGGGTGTCTGCCTGGATCCCGATGTGGCAGAGTCTCTTGATAAGGGTGTAGTCAGATAAGGAATTGAATTCTGCAAAGAGACTGAGGAGAATCAGAGCCACTGTTTCTCCCCTGTCAAGGAGGGCCCTGATGTTTTCGTGGCAGCAATCAGGGTGGTCTCGGTGATGTGGCCGGCATGGAAACTGGTTTGGAAGGTGTCCAGCTGGTTGTTGCTCTCCAGGGGACCAATACACAAAGGTAAACTTAGACCATAGTCTAAGTGGCAAATTTAAGGAAAATGGCGCTTCACCCACTGCCACGCCACCTTCCTTCCTCCCCTTAGCAACCCCCTATCGCCATCATGGGTGTGCCATATCTAGATACGGCGCACCATTGCGCAGGGTAGAGGGCAATAGCGTAATCATTTTTTACACTATTGATGTACTGTTCAGGGTTAGTGTCAACATTTTGGCGCTAGCCCTGAACAGTACATGGGGCCCATTATAAACAATGGTGTGCCCATTTTTAACACTTCTCTGAGCAGGCATTAAAAGTGCAGAAAAAAATGTAGCAACAAAATCTCTTAGATTTCTTTGCACCATTTTTTTCGCCTTCCCCCCAGCCTAACAGGGGAGGTGTTCCTGACACAGCCATAATGTAACGCAAAGGGCTACAAAGTGCATGACTTTGTAAATATGGTGTGGGGAAAAGGCCACCATAGTGCCGCCCTAGTGTAAAAAAAAAGGACTCTAAGGTGGCGATAAAGTGGCCCTGGGCCCTCTTAAATCAGGGCTGAAGTTTAGACCAAAAGTCTAAACTTAGACCAAAAGCCTAAACTTATACCAAAAGTCTAACTTTCCTTGTAGTAAAGTTAGACTTGTGGTATAAGTTTAGGCTTTTGGTCTAAGTTTAGACCACAATTCTTAACTTAGACCAAAAGTCTTACTTTACTTTGAGTATAGTTAAACTTTTGGTCTAAGTCCAGACTTTTGGTCTAAACTTGGACTTTTGGTCTAAGTTTGCCTTTGTGAATTGGGCCCTTGGTCTAAACTTAAAGCAAAAGTCTAAACTTAGACCAAGGGCCTCATTCGCAAAGGCAAACTTACACCAAATCTCTAAATTTAGACCAATAGTCTAAGTTTAGACCTAAAGTCTAACTTTACTCATAGTAAAGTTAGACTTTTGGTCTGAGTCTAGACCAAAAGTCTAAGCTTAGATCAAAGTCTAACTTTACTCATTGTAAAGCTGGAATTTTGATCTAAGGTTAGGCGTTTGGTCTAAACTTAAACCAAAAGTCTAAACTTATACCAAAAGTCTAACTTTACTCATAGTAAAGTTCGACTTTAGGTCTAAACTTAGACTTGTGTTCTAAACTTAGGCCCAGATTTATACTTTTTGCCACAAAACTGCACAAATGCAGTTTTGCAGCAAAATGTATAGCGCCAGCTTGTACCATTCCACAGCACCAGCCTAGCGCCATATTATAGGAATTGTGCAAGCCGGCACTAAACTTGGGCTACCTTCTCCAAAGAAGACGCTAGTCGGGTGGGGGTGACGGTAGCGAAGGAGGGGGTTGTGCGTCAAAAAATGACTGTAGCTTGGTTAGAGGCAAAAAAATGTCTCTAACCAGACTAGCGCCATTTCCTGGCGCATAACCACTAAAAACATGACTCCTGTCTTAGAAAAGACAGGAGTCATGCCCACCACCCCAATGGCCAGCGCAGCGGACCAGTGTCCTCTGGGCATGGCCATTGCACCCTGTGCCAGTCAGGGGGCCCCAAGTTGGGGCCCCCGATGGCACTTAAAAAAAATATACTTACCTATACTTACACTACTCACCTGTGAGGGGGTCCCCCATCCTCTGGTGTCCCTCTGGTGTGAGTGTGGGTGTTCCTGGGGCTTGGGGTGGGCACCTATGGCCCATTCCATGGTGTTTGAGCATAGAAATGAGTCCACCGGTCCTCTAACACCGGGTCTGACCCAGGCATTAAATAATGGTGCAAAGCAAGTTTTGCATCATTATTTAGCCCTTCCTCCCTCCCATGCATCATTTTAGCACGGGGATAAATATGGAGCTATGGGGATAGCACAATTATTTAGATGGGAACGCCTTCCTTGCATCTCATTGACGCAAGGTAGGTGCACACATCTAAAAAATGGTGCAAACTCCTATATTTTGACGCTAAACGTGTCTAACGTCAAAATATAAATAAGGAGTTAGGTTTGCTTTGAATTTGCGTAAAAAAATTAAGCAAATTTGGTGCAAGAGAAGTATAAGTATGGACCTTAGACTCTTGGTCTAAGTTTACCTTTGTGAATCGGGCCCCAGGTGTTTGGTGAGTTGATGGTTGATGGCCTTCTCGAAGACTTTGACCGGGAAGGGGAGCAGAGAGATGGGGTGGTAGTTGTTGAGTTTGCTGGGGTCGGTGGGGGGTTTCTTGAGGAGGGGTCTGATTTCTGAGTGTTACCACTGGTCGGGGAAAGTGGCTATGGTAGTGGATGCGTTGAGAATAAAGGGGAGTTTGCAGCTGATTTCCTTTCTCCAGAGGTTGATGAAGAGGTGGAGGGGGCAGAGATCCATAGGTGCTCCAGAGTGGATGTAGTTCATGGTGGCTGTGGTGCTCTGTGTGGTGAGCTGTTGCCATGCGGTGAACCAATGGTCATGTGTGGCATCCATTGGCGTGCGTAGGCTGTCAAGGTCAGTGGGTTGGGGTTAAACATTTCTGTAGCTGGTGACTATCTTGTTGAGGAAGTAGTCCCCCAGTGTCTTGCAGATTTCCTGGGAGGTGGAGATCCTGTTCTCGTGGCTGATGGGCAGGAGAACTCTCTGACTATGTTGAAGAGCTCCTTGCTGTGGTTGGAGCTGGCTTCAATGCGGTCCGTAAGGAGTCATCTTTTTAAGTCTTTTAGGCGTTGATGATATTTGTTGAGGTCTGACTTGAAGGTGGCTCAGTCTATTTGATCTTTGCTGGAGCGCCACTGTGTTCCTAGGTATTTGCAGTTCCATTTCATGGTCTTGAGTTCTGTTGTGTATCAGCTGGTTGTTTAATGGATCTCTTGGTCTTGCTGGCTTGGTAGGGGTGATTCTGTTGGCACAGTTGGTGATCCGAGTGGAAAGGTTCTTGACTGCCTGTTCCAGGTTGGTTGCGGGGTGAGGATCGGTGGTGTTGAGGGTGTCCACCCCAGGGGTCTCTGTGACTTTGTTCCAGCTGCAATGGGAGGAGCTTGGAGGTTTGGTGGTGATGCATGGGCATCCTGCGATAGTGAAGTGAACTATGGGGTGTTCAGTCCAGGTGAGTTAGGTGACATAACTCTATTTGACTCTGTCGCTGGCAGAGAAGATCAGGTCAAGCATGTCCCCTGCACTGTGTGTGGGGTCGGTGACCAGTTGGGTGAGGCTAATGTTGCTCATGCTTTCCAGTAGGTTGGCAGTGTTTTGCGTCCTTGAGGTCGTCAAAGAGGAAGTTGAGGTTATCAAGGAAAATGTAGAGCTTGGAGCTGATAGCGAGTGGGGTGATGAATTCAGAAATTGTGTTGCATAAGCCGGGAGTGTAGGTCTGGAGATCTGTACGTGAGGGTTCTGCTGACCGTCCTCTTGGCATCAGTTTTGAGTTGTAAGTAGAGGTCTTCCATGATCGGTTTAGTGTTGTCTTCAGTTGTGGTGCAATGGATGGCTTATTTGTAGAAGATGGCGATGCCACATCCATGTTTGTTGCTGTAGGCCGGTGTCTCATCTTGTACCCGCTGGGCTTGTGGTGCCAATTTTGGGAGTGGAAGAGGGGTTGTGCCAGGTGTCTGTGATGAAGATAACACATGCCTCTGAAGTGGAGGGAGGCTTCGAGAGGCAAGCCTTTGAACTACACAGGTGCCCTTTCTTCCTGGCCCTACCTCCAGACTAACTAAAGGGGGTATACAGCCTTTTATGTGGAGGCAGGACTCATCCTATTCAAGTCTAAAGGGGGCTGGGCCCAGCTACTTCCTCCCATCCTAGCAATGAAGCCCATCCATTGTGTGTGTGGCTGTCTAGGAGCAATACACAAAGCCCAACGGTCAGCTGCACACAGTCATGAGGCCCAGAGACAACCTACAAGCACCAAAATTACTAAGGCAGGAAAATGCAACTTTCTAAAAGTGCCATTTTCAAAAATTGCAATTTAAAAAACGACTTCACCATAAGCTATGTTTTTTCTTTACAATTCCAAAGACACCAAAAATGAACTGATCACCTATTTCCATTTAAAAATTACACTTATAAATGTAATAATGTAACTCTAATGTTATCCTATGGGAGACGTAGGTCTTTTAAAACGACATTAGGAGTGTTTCACTACCAGACATGCAAAACTTAAAAAGACTTGTCTGCTTTTTTAAATACATTGCACCAAGCACTCTGGGCTGTCTTGGGTCTACCCTAGGGGTGATTTATATGTATCAAAAAGGACGGTGTGGGCCTGGCAAAAGGTTTTGTTTTTGCCAAGTCAACATGGCAGTTTAAATATGCACATAAGGACTGAAATGAGACATGTTTAAAGTGGTACTTAAGTGGGTGGCACAATTAGTGTCTCGGGCCCCCTAGTAGCATTTTACTTACAGGCTCTGCTCACAGGTAGTAGCAGTTTACGTGGCACTTCCAAGTAAATAAAAAATGCTGCACGGGTAGAAGCCAATCTTACTGTTTTAATGAGACGGGACAAGCACTTAAGCACTGGTTAGAGGTGGTAAAGTGTGTAGCATCGTAAGGCCAGCAAAAACAAAGTAGAAACAGGAGGTTTGAAGGTAAAAAGGAGGAAAACCAGGTCAAGGATGCCAGGTCTCACTATTAGGTAATGGTGAACTGAATTCAAGCAAATAGACTCAGCATTCTACGAGGTTGGTAAAATGTCCATAATTTTAGAAGCAATCCCTGAAAGAGTGAGGTAGCAGGTGGAACATAATAAACCGCAGTGTGAAAAAGGGACTGCAAGTACCAGAAACCAGCGCATAGGAAGGGCTGAATGGCCTACTCACATCTGCCACCTGAAGAGATGTACACTTTTGGGCCTTCTTTGCCCCAGCCCCCGGGAATCACTCCCACAAGTGATGTTGGCGTGGTAATGGCGTGGTTGCTAAAGACGAATAATCAAACGTCGAAGCCATGCTCCCTGCCTTGCCCCGGAGAGCCCCGGTCTTTCCTCGGAAGGTCCACCATCCCCGCTTGAATATTTACATTCCCCGAACTATTTATATTCGTGCCAATCATTCAGCCTCCGGTACAAGGCCTCCATGGGAAGTTGGGGTCGCTCTGGGCGCGGTGCTTTCCTCGGTGACGATGAACGTAAACACTAGTGATTGCCTGCCAGACCCAGGCGAGCTGTTTAGACAAAAGAGAGCGCTTCTCGGACTCAGAGCGTGCAAGTTGTGCTTGTTTTAGTTTGTTGCCTTAGCCCACGTCTCCGTGCAAGTGCTAGGGAATGTTATTTTGTTTCCAAGGGGTGAGCGGATTTCTGTTCCACAAGCCCCTCTCGATCCCACACACACTGCACACCTCAGTATATGAGCAATCCTTTCAATGACGTCCTACTATGTGTAGAAAGCAGACCATGTGGGATGGTTCATGAGCTACCCGTTTTTATTTTATCAGTAAATATACGGGGCAGGCACGGTGAGCAGTCAAACCTTGAATGGTGTGTTACATAAAAGTAATTCAATGTAAGCGATTCGATAGAATTCAAAAAGGTATCAGATTATTAAACACATTCTTTTTTGTTTGTTTATCGATATACATATCGCGTAAATAGAACTGGAGAGCAGCAGAATGATGTGCATAACAATTTACAGACCATCGTAACTTTTCTGAAAGCAGGAAAGTTTAAACTTGAACCCTCATCCTGACATGACAAGATCAGGAATACCAATGCAGTATTCTCTGGGTTTACCAATTCAGTGGGAATCTGTAATTCCAAAATGCAAGAATATCCTGGTATTCTCAGCTTTACCCCAATAAATTGGAAATTATCATGGGAATATGTGTTTTCGCCACTACTCAAATTGAGTCAATGGCTGTCGTAGGGGGCCACTGGCTCTCATTTTTGGGGACTTCCACTTATTTTTTATCTTCAGACATTTCCTGAGAGCGAGAGGACACAAACCGGAAAGGAGGAGGGAGAGAAAGATGGAAAACCCGTCACCAACGGAGAAAGCGGGGATCTGAACCAGTGCGATAAAGGGGAGGGAGGGTCTGGTAGTAGATGAAAGAGGCCTGAGGTGGATTCAGGACTACGCAGCACTGGTATTCGGCTACATTCTATAGTGCGGCCACAGACGTCTGAGCAGAACTTAGGGCCATATTTATACTTTTTGACACAAAACTGCGCTAACGCAGTTTTGCGTCAAAAAAATTAGCGCCGTCTAACGCCATTCTGATGCGCCATGCGGGCGCCGTATTTATTCAATGACGTTAGCCGGTGTTAGCCGCCGGCGCTGCCTGGTGTGCGTGAAAAAAAATGACGTACACCAGGCAGCGCCAGCGTAGGGGAATATGGAGCTTGGCCGCCAAAAAATGGGGCAAGTCAGGCTGAGGCAAATTTTTCGCCTCAACCCGATTTGCACCATTTTTTGCGACTCCCAACCCCCATTGAAATGACCCCTGTCTTAGCAAAGACAGGAGTCATGCCCCCTTGCCCAATGGCCATGCCCAGGGGACTTCTGTCCCCTGGGCATGGCCATTGGGCATAGTGGTATGTAGGGGGGCACAAATCAGGCCCCTCTATGCCACAAAAAAATATAAAAAAAATACTTACCTGAACTTACCTTAATGTCCCTGGGATGGGTCCCTCCAGCCTTGGGTGTCCTCCTGGGGTGGGCAAGGGTGGCAGGGGTGTCCCTGGGGGCATGGGAGGGCACCTCTGGGCTCCTTCCGAGCCCACAGGTCCCTTAACGCCTGCCCTGACTAGGCGCTAAAAAACGGCGCAAAAGCGGCTGGACGTCATTTTTTTTGACCCGCCCACTCCCGGGCATGAATTTTGCCCGGGAGTGTAAATACGGCGCACATGCCTCGGAGTAAATTTTTTAGACGGGAACGCCTACCTTGCATATCATTAACGCAAAGTAGGTGTCCACGCTAAAAAATGACACAAACTCCATGGACTTTGGCGATAGACGCGTCTAACGCCAAAGTATAAATATGGAGTTAGTTTTGCGTCGGAATTGCGTAAAAAAAAAACGACACAATTCCGGCACAAACAGAGTATAAATATGCCCCTTAGTTCGCCTGCACTCATTCTTTTGTAAATTAGGCAATTTCTTCACACTTGATTTCACAAGTATTTGCTCATTTTTCACATTTTTGCCACCCACGCATTTTGCCAAGTTTAGAGTTGTGAAATACCCAGACACAGTTTAACAGCGTTATGTAATCTAGTTTCAACAGGTAACTGTCATGTCACTCCTGTTAGCAATTCAGAATCAATTGTATCAAAGGTTTGTGACAGTAACTATGGTCGCAACCCATTGGAAGGTTACCAGTAACTCAAAAAAGATGTAGCTCATTGGGGAGGTGGAAAGGGCAAACTGTTCCCGGGGGACGGCTTTCCATTGAGAATTGTGTTGGGGAGCCTTGGGGGAAGTAGGCAGCAGACCACTCCCCACTCTCCTGAACGAGAAACATGTTGTTTTTAAAGCAGCACGTTTTCCTTAGGACACATGCTTCTTTAAAAAAAAATGTTTCTTGTTTGGAAATGCCAACACAGCTATTGTGGTTCCTTGCAGCATGCCGCCATTCTTGTGTTTACATCAAATTTCAAGGTGTTGCAAACAGTGACCACCTTAATTAATACTCATTCGGAAGGTCGTTCTTTGCACCCCTCATACATGGAAATTACCTCCACGTTCTTACGTCCTCTTCTCAGTTCATTACTAATGAGGTGATTCACCACACAAGACAGAAATGAGAACAGGAAACACCAGTACAAGTGTCCTTTCGCCTTAGGAACTAGCCTATAAAGACACACTTTGCCAGCAATCCTCCTGTTCTTGTTCTTGTCTCTCTCAAGACTGGGAAGTAGATGTGCCGCCCATGCTGGGCTTGTTCTGCCAGGAATCTTACCTTTGGCTGGGTGCTCCTTCTGTGATTGAGTGCCAACAATTCTGTGGGAGGTTCATGCTCAGTCTCTGCTGGGCTTAGGCCAACCAATTGTATGGCCTACATCTGTTGCTTCATGTTGGAGAGATGCATGGTCTCTATGGGGCTTGTACTGTATTTTTGGTCCGGTGTTCCTGAATAATCACCTGGATGGGGGCGGGCTTCCTTCTGCAAATGGGCTTCTGCCTGTCTTCGGCTGGTTGCATGTGCAGAGAGCAAGGAAAGTCGCACAGGTGTTGCTTGGGCTCTTCTGCTCCCCTGGTAACTGGAAATGATCAAGAGAGTATTTAGAACACTTTTGGGGTGAGGCAAGTTCACATGGTGGATAGTGCTTTGTCGCATTTAAGGTAATTAAATGATGATACAAACTCAGTTGTAGTCTTGTCAGGAACGTATTTATTGCATGTACTCACATCAGCGCATCCATACATAATCCTCTCACCAACCGTCCCAACATAGAACTTCATAACACCAACATTCGGGGTTCGTGCCCATTATCCCATAGGCACATAGGAGGGAAAGTCAGGTAAGAGAAAGAGAGGTAGGGAACAAGGGACAATGTGGGAAAGGTAACAAAATAAAATCTTGTACTATATGGTAACTAATGCATTGAAATATGACACAGCTTCCTTCTTAACAATGTTTGGAAAACAAAGGCAAGAATTAATCATCAAACAATATTTTCCCCAATGGAATTCTGGACCTAGGAACAAATCTCACTTGGTCAGCTATAGAGTCATTAACATTTTCATTTGAGCTATCAGTGTCTACCGAACATTGTTCTGTCAGATGCATGTTTTCCACATGAGATTGTGATTTAAAACTTTCATTGCTTACTTATGCAATCTCCTCAATAATCATATCTGTATCACCTACATTTTGCTTATCCATGCGAGTATGATCCACAACACTTCTGCTCTCCATAGGCACATTGCTAATACCATCGTTAGCACACTTAGACAACCTCCTGAAACTTCAACTTTTGTCATCTTGGGTCATCACACTTCCTTTATTGATTTGGATCACTCTAAAAGGCTCTGAGAACTTCCAATCACCCTTTCTTATTTTCCTTCGCCTACAGAGTCTCCCATAGCTGTGTTACACAAAGTAACTTTAAGTGCCACGCCATATTGTTTCTTTGACTTACACTGCTTGATACTGACCATTTTTCTGACATTGTTCAGGTCTTGCACACACATTACGTTGTTTTTACCAAATCTGATTTTGAACTACCAAGGACAGGTTAAGGAGGCAAGTTGAGTTGCTTTCATCAACTCAAACTGTGATACAGCTGTGACAGAGTATGGCATATTTCTATATACCTACAACCTTTCACTTACAGATACAGGGAAAGGAATATTTCCAGCAACAGCCAAGTGAATGCTTTCCTTTAAATAACAATGAAATCGTTCCACTGTCCTTTACACTGTGGATAATATAAGGCTGTACGTACATGCTTTATTTTTTGAGTATTCAGAAACTTTGTCATCTCATTAGATGTGAACTGTACTCCATTGTCCGTAATTAATTTCTCAGGGAATTCTTCTCTACTAAATACTTCTAGGAGAAATTCAGTCAAAGCATAAGTGTTCACATTTTCCACAAACGTCACTTCAGAACACTTTGAAAAATAGTCTTTCAGTACCATAGCAAATCTCACATTTACTGGCAATTTTATAAAAGGTCCTGCAATATCTAACCCCACAGTTTGCCAAGCACATCCTGGCCATGGCGTTACTTGCATAGGAGGACCTGGGTCTTTCAATTTCTATCTGCAATCTTACACACAACACATTGTCTCACAAGACAGTCAGTGCCCATTCTTGGCCACCAGTAATGTCCACGTATTTGATTTTTCAACACAGTCATTCACATGTGCCCTTGGTGACACAATTCAAGCAGTTGGTTCCGTAATTTCACTGGTGAAACATGTTTGTCATTACAAAACAACACTTCATCATTCGTGGACAACACAGATGCCCCCTGTGCAAATGAAATAACATACATTCAAGACATTTGTCCTTGGGTCAACTTTCTACAAGATATTTTTTTACTATGTTCAATTCTTCATCTTTGCCATATTCATTGATACACATATCTTCAGCGTTCACATCTGCATTTTCTCCACCTACATCCTTTACACTAGCCACCACATCAAAATTCTCATCATCATTCACTTTCACTCTCCTTAATGGGGTTGCCTGGAAAGGAAATCTGCCGCTTGATTCATTGAGCTTGGCACAAAGCCAATTTCAAAACTGTACTCTTGTAACTTTAAACACAACCTTCCAATGCGTGCTGTTGAACTTCTTCCACCACCAGGTGACAAAATGGATATGAGTGGCTTGTGATCGGTCAGAATGGCAAAACGATTTCCCCAAACAGAATGCCTAAAGTCGTTTGTGGTCCAATACACAAGCAAATAACTCTTGTTCAGAATCACTTAGGCCCTCATTACAACTTCGGCGGTCTTGTAAAAAGACCGCCGAAGCCACGGGCACCACAATACTGCCAGTGCTGGCGGTATGCGTGGCACCCTATTTTGACTTTTCGCTGGTCCAGCGGATGGAAACAGCGTTTCCACCCGCTGGTCCAGCAGAAAAGTCACATCAACATTGAAGCTGGCTCCTAATAGAGCCGGCGGCAATGTTGATGTGCAGCGGGTGCAGTAGCACCCATCTCACATTTCACTGCCCGTAAGTCGGGCAGTGAAATGTGTGATGGGACTGTGCCTGGGGGCCCCTGCACTGCCCATGCCAAGTGCACCCAGCCCAAAAGCACTTGCCCTCACTGATATCACACACTCCTTTCCTTCAGCAAAAGGTTGCAGAGTAGGTGCATTCACAATTTGTGACTTTCTCAATCAAATGCATTCTGCTGGTCTGTTACCCATTCAAACTCACACGTTTTGCGCAACAACTTCTGTAAGCCTCCATCACATTGTCAAAATCTGTCACAAACCTTCAATAATATACACACAATTCATTGAAGGACATACATTTTTCTCTATCATCAGGTATGGGTGCAATTCTATAGCATCCAAAAGATTGTCCTTGCGTACTACCCCCTTGGCAGATATTGTATGCTCCAGATAGTCTACTTGGGACTCATACAATTTACATTTTTCTAGACACAAAAAAAGACCTTTCTCAGACAATCTTTTGCAAACTTCTTGAAGCACTTCATAATGTTCCTCCTCTGTTTTTGCAAATACTAGTATATCATCTTGGAAGCATCTTAACTGACTCTCAATGTCCTTGAAAATATGGAGCATGACCCTTTGGAAAACAGAAGATGCTAATGCCAGCCCAAATGGCATTATTTTGAACCGATCACATCGCAGGGTGTGTTGAAAGCTGTCAAATGTGCCAAGTCTATTTGATGGTAGGCTCCTCATTAGTCTAGGGTAGAAAATAAATCCAGGATTTGTAAAGTGCAGCAACTCATCTGTGAGGGTCTCAAGGTGCTGAAGGGTGGAAACAGGGATATTCAGGCCGATACTTATGCTTGCGCCAGATTTGCGTAATTTTGTTTACACAAATTTGGCACAAAACTAACACTATATTTATACTTTGACGTTGGACCCCGCTAACGTCAAAATATCTGAGTGTGCGTAATTTTCTGGATGCGTGAAACCGCCTTGAGTTAATGACATGCAAGGTAGGCGTTCCCGTCCAAAAAATGACTTAAACACCTGTGCGCCATATTTATCCAACAGCGCAAAAATCCCGCATGGCTGTGAGACGGAGACGCAAATTGGTGCACATCCTGATTTGCGTAAAAAATTAATGCCTGCGACAGGGCAGGCATTAAAATGGGGCAAACACACCAGTACTTAAGCAAAACACACAGAAGCAACATCAGAGCTCCAAAAGGAAGACATGGAGGTGCTATTCATCCAGCATGCACGAATACGCAGAGCACAGGAGCAACAGCAGCAGCTTCCACCACACCAACAGGGACCCCAAAGGCAACGCCGAAGGTAGGAGAGGATATTCTGGACCAGGACAACCCTTCAGGGCCTCAGGGAACATGACATCATCCAGAGATACAAACTAAACCGGCAAGCCATTCAGCAGCTGCTGCGCCACATTGAGACACAGTTGGCACCCAGCTTGCAGAAACCCCACATCATTCCGCCAGAGACCAAGCTGCTAGCTGTCCTGCACATGTTGACAATTGGCTCTTTTCAAACCACTGGTGCCCTGGTTGCCAGGATCTCACAGCCCTCATTCTCTGCCTTCCTACCCAAGGTACTGGATGCCATCATCTCCCTCACACCCCGCTACATCTGCTTCCCCAACACACCGCAGAAGCAGCAGGAGACCAAACAGGGCTTCTGTCAAATCAATGGCTTCCCACACGTGCTTGGTGCCAATGTCTGCACACATGTATGGATTGTGCCACCTGCTGCAACATAGCATCTATACCGCAACAGGAAGCACACACACTCCATCAATGTGCAGGCCATTGTGGATCACCGGGGATCGATCACCAATATCGTGGCAAAGTATCCTGGGAGTGGACATGATTCATTCATCTTCCGCCACAGCACCATCAATCAACACTTCCAGGATGGACGATATGGCAATGGCCTACTTGGTAAGTACAGAAACCTAGTTATATACACACTGCACAGCAACCCTGTAGGACACACAACACATACACCACTACATAGACACATGGCCAGGAAGACACTGAGGTTGTGACACTGCCAGTCATGTTTGATATCCTGACCGAATGGGATACACAACTATGGACAAATGACAGATGCAAATAACAACAGATGCCACTCCAGAGCCACAAGGGACAAATTTAAAACCACACAGTGACAATGACACAGCCTTAACTGGCAGTAGAACTTGGAAGATGAATCTTCCAATTTCACATCAATAACATTCAATCACATATCCTTCCAAGCAATATGTACTGTGAAAGGGGTGTGTAATGTGTTTCGCTGCAGGTCAAACACCATGACACACATAGCATGATGATGCTGACTCTAAAGAAGGTGACATGGAATCAATGAGCCAGTACCAACATCTCACATCACTCCTGGGGTGACATTGCCCGCTACCAATAATGAAGTGAACTGTGCTAAGAACACATATTGATGTGACAATATTGCAAAGTGCACACCGCTACACAGATGGATTGACACAATTACACATATACACAAAAGATGTACAGGCACATGGACCTTCTGACACTTAAACCTTCACCCTCACAACTAAGTTAGCCAGCTTACCTGGAGCAGGTTCAGTAGTGTAGGTACACATTTGTACATGAGCCAACTCGGTGAGGGCACAAAAATAGGTTTGCATAGAACTTGTCACACATGGGATATTTGTGCATTGTCAATTGTGAACACTTCAGTGCTGCCAACTTATGGAGATGGGTTGTACATTGTCACCTAGCCAAAACAAAAGGCTTCACTGTTGTTTTTCACATGCTTTTACATATGTTGAATTGGATGGGATGTTCAGCCCATATAGTGCAACCGTGTTACCACCACAGTGGAATCAATTCTGTGTGTGGAAGTATCATGTCACCTCCAGTGAAGGCACATGGACACTTCTTTCACATGACATAATGCATGGGAGATACACAATGAGCTGCAAGTTTACAAATATACCGCTGATATCCAGTCAATCAGCCAAACATCAGTTTTGATAAATAAACAACCCAATGCTGAAAAAACATCCTAGAAGCCTAGGATCCCACACAATAACACAAACACAGATGAGTCACAGACGACACAAGATAACTGCCATGCAAAGTGATAATCAAGGTGCAACCAACATCCAGATATTTACACTCATTTTCTCTTTCAGCTGATCAGGGTTATGGGATCCAGCCATGGATCATAACCCCATTTGCCAACCCAAGCACAGCATCAGAGCGTGCCTATAATGAGGCATATCAGAGAACACGCACCATAGTAGAGATGACTTTTGGCATCCTGAAGTCCATATTCCGGTGCCTCGACATCACCAGAGGCAGCCTCCTATATTCACCTGAAATGGGCTACAAGATCATTTTGACCTGTGCCATCCTGCACAACATTTGTGTAAGGAAGAACATTCCCCTCTATGAACCAGGCCCACAAATGCCTGAAGAGGAGGAAGAGGAGGATGCTGTTTGTGAACATGAGGGGGACCATCCAAACACTGCACAGGATTGCGTCGGAGACAACACATTGTACAAAACATCTTCTAACTATAGTCACCATCACCACTTTGTTAGCATATGTCATTAAACACCTACCTTCATCACTCAATCATGCTCTGGGTAATTACTTATGCATCACATGATCCATAGGAATCATAATCAGAGTGTAGCCTCATGGAGCATTGCAGAAATACAGATTAGGAGGCTGAAAAAGCCACATCACATTTGATGGGTATGAATGTACAGCCAACATCACACAGAGTGTAAATGGCATATGTCCTGTCCATTTCACATGTGAAGCCCAATATCAGAGGACCACAGCTATGACACACATCCATGTTGCCAACATGGTTCATTGCAGCACATGACACACAACTAAGACACCATCAATCATAAGGTAAAAAAGTGTTTCGTACATGAGGCAGTGGATGTGCTATTGCATTGGTAACAGGAATGTATGACCAGACCCTTGACAGCAGTAAGTGTGACACCAGCTATCTTTGCAAGGAGCATGTGTGACAAGGAGTCCATCTAAGCTGAAAATGGATAGTACGAGGGCCCCAGGTATGACAAGCATTGCTCACAAGACATGCCCAGGTAATAAATCCTGCCACTGCCATGTTTTCAGTCTCTGCCCACCCTTCTGTAGGGGGCCCTGTAAATGGACTATCTGTACCCTGATAACCTTCATCTACACACGCCCAGACTCCCATTCTGACTCCTGTGTGCTTCCCTCTTCAGTATGGCATGCCATAGTCATAGTCCATCAGTCTGCATGGACTTCAGGTCCGATAATGCACTGCCTGGTAGTCAGGAAGACCTGTAGTCAGCTGTCCATTGCTTCCCATTTGAAAGGTCCAGTTGGCCCTTTGAACTTGAATCTCAACTCCAGGATTTGTGAGAGACTGAAGCTGCACACACCTGTGAGCACTTCCATACTGACCAGCCATTTGAATCTGCCCTGCCCTTGCTGCTGCCTGGAACTGCTTAGAAGCTGTCATTTTCTGAATCTCCTTGTTGTGCATTGGCGTACAAATCACTTGTGTAACAGAGCCCTTGGGGGATGTTGCAGACCACAGCAGAAATACAGTTTTGTTCCAGATTTTATCAGTCAGAGTCTGCTCACTGTGTATTTGCCTTGTTCATGTTTATTCCTGACAGAGCCTGCATCCTGTTAGCCTGACTGGTTCCTGTCTTTGTGTGAACCATAGAGGTTCCCTGTGGCTACATCTGTCTCATAGATGCTTTCCATGCCCTCTCTTTCCTCATGGGGTGTTGTGTCTGGTAGGTCTACAATGAATCCTCAAATATATAGTATAGTTTACTCAGTTTCCTTATAGTATTCTGTTCTGGGACATGTAGTCATATAGCCTAATCTAGCCCCATCCCTTGTCTGGTTTTGTATGTATTCATAAGTGCCAAACAGTGAGAGTGTGCCATGGCTGTGTGCATGGATTTGTTATGGTAACTCCAGCACAACAAACAAGGGTTGCCAATGTGTATGTAAGGACAAGACATGTTTGTGCCCTGACAGCCCACACACAGATTCACTTCTGCCGCCACCTTTTGATGGGGCTTGCGTGATGACTTGCTGTGACATTAATCAGCACAGAGGCTCTGATGTTCCCTGTTGCAGTGGGAATTTTAGAGGCCACCCTGTGTACAAATGTTGTGATGAAACCTGCCTGTTTCCTATTACTGATCCAAAATGTTTGTAAGCACACCAAGGTTGCCCTGTCATCTGCCTTATTAAAGGTCTGCAGTGCCATAGCTGGACCATCCCCATGTGTGTCGTTAGTTGTACTTTGGCTTTAGGTCAAATCTGCTTTGAAGGATACTCTGTCAATGCAGGGAATGGATCCACAGACTCATGACTAGACCTGCAGATAACTGTGACAACATGGAGGCCAATACTGACACAGGATACACATGGCCACACACTTGAACTGGACACCTTAGTGCACTGAACCACTGGAAATATGTGAACATATGCAGCATGGTCTGCTGGTCCTCCACAGCCACAGGAGAAAGATAGGGCATTAACATGACTCAAACTGTGGTGTACCATTATTTTTTTGGATTGGAGTTGGGACTCTGTGCCACAAACACTGAACCTACCTAGCATGTTCAAATGCCTGACTCATGGGCAGTATACACACAAGTGACCATAAAGTTGTATCCAACTTTCTAGTACATGTGACGGCTTACATTTGTAACAATGCCATTATCAACCGTCCTCTATCTATCCTGTGTATAGTTTGTCATGGGAGATGTTTGTCCCCAAAGTCAGAGAAGTCCACACAGTATAAGAGGCTGTGGGTATGACAAACACATAGCCTGACTGATGTACCTCAATGAATGTCATCTGATGGTTATCCACAATTACAACACATGCATACAAGCACATTATGCAAAACACGTCTTGTGACGTTCACACAGAGGCCCACCAACAATTGAAATAGCCAATTTACAGACATAAACATACAAGCCAAGAGTGATTTTTTAAAAGTTGCATAGTCTTGCTATCCTCTGTTGACGCACCACCTGCTCAAACTAGGGAATACCAATTTTAATTCCAAATATTTGGGTTGCTGTTGCATCAGTTAAGAGTGCTAATCCAGCACAACAACATGAGTATTATGGTCCACAGTAGTGTGGTCTGCCACATGTGCCCAAACACTGGAACACACACAGCAGGCACTAAAACGCCTATCTTTGAATAGTTATAGTTTTCATGTATGTTAAAAATGACACAAACACAGTTAAAGTCAGATATTTTGATGCAAACGCATCAATAAAGACGCATACGCATCAAAATATACCACATATGCGTTAAAAAATGACGCTCACAGCCATTAAACATCGATTGGTCCCTAGCATTAATTCCAACACTGCACCCCATGAAATTGGGTATCCATGAAAAATATTTTGATCAATGAATGCAGGGTAATTTTTAAGCATATGCATCAATAAATATTGACGCAAAGCCCGTAAGCGTCATAAAATTTCACGCATCATAACAAAAACACACCACATTTGAGACAGGAAGTGGTGTAATAGGATATCCTGTTTACAGAAATTATACAGTGGGTGTACTTTCATTTTCACTTTGCAGTCTGTGATTTCTTCTAGACTGTGTGGCTGTGTTGAGAGTTGTGTCTGTCCAAATTGTACTTTTGTCTCCAGTGTGCCATTCCAATTGTCATCTGTTGTTTTTGTAATTGTCTCAGTAATTCAGTGTAAGTGTGTTTTTGTCATTTTTTGTCTCTCATTTTGTCTTTGTACTGTTGGGAGTCTGTGGTGGGTATTGTTAGTTGGGGTATTGGTGGGTTGTTTGTGGGTTCTTTAAGTTTCATTTTCCTACCTCCCTTCCTTGTATTTCCCTCTTTACCCTTTCCTATCCCTATTATTTTTTGTGATGTTGGGCAGGCCACGTCTGGGGAGAATGGGTGAGGAGGAGCTGGGGGCTTTCATATAGCTGGTGTGCCACTTCCTCCTCCTGATGTTAGAGGCTGGTGGCAGGGTGATACAGGGGTATCACACCGAGGCGAGGAGGCTCAGGTGATCCAAGGTGCTGTTCTACCTAAAGAGAGTATTCAACAGCAAGGGCAATGACCACCAACTCAAATATCGCTGGGCTGACCTTGTGGCCAGAGAGCAAGACCTGCTGAATCACCTGGGTGTGGTGATTGGTGGCCCTGTTGGTGAGTACAAATCAGACTAATGTGTACAGTAAAATGCTCTGTTGTGACAGTAGCAGATTTGGTGACATGCTGCATGCAATGTTTGTGGACATGTGGAATGCAAGTTAAACATACAGTGGCACTGATTTGTACAATATTTTCTACGCATTACTGTCATTTGTTGACGCAAGAGCTGCACAAACTTACAAAACACAACTTGATCTTGTAAATTAGTGCCGCTTTGAGGTCAATGGAGGATGGTAATGCAACACAAACAAATGTTTTATTCATGGTCTGTGAGTGTACCAGGAATGAAATATATTTCACATGCTAAAGCAAGGAATGAATGTAGTCCCCAATTATTTGGAATACATGTCTGACCTGTATTCATGGCCATACGTACAAAGATCTTCCTAACCTCTGGTAATACCTTAGGCTGATATTTTGACTTGGTTTGTGCAGCATTTAAATTAATCATAGATGGCAAAGTAATGCACACTGGATAATATCTAAATGTTTGGTGTTACTTTCCCTAGCTGTAGCGTAAAAACAGGAAGCAAATGATTCATATTTTAAAAATTAAAAAATCTGTCCCTATGTTCATTGTTCCTGTGTGTTATAATTTGCCTTGGGCACAAATGCTGGTACAGAGCTTATGCATTTGCCATCTGTGTCACTTTATAGCCAAGCAATTTTCATAAGTTAATGGGTCATCATGGGATCCCTGAACTTTGTGAATGCATGGTCAGACATTATTTATTTGCATGATGTTGTGCAAGGGACCCCTGACTGCTTCCATCATACATTTAAAGTGACAAAATTGTTTGTTAGTTTATGTTTGGTACACCCCTCCTGATCTAGCGCAGCATATGTACATTTGTTAACTTCTCAGTATGAAGGCTATCACAGACATAGGTGTATGCTAAGATCATCAGACCAGCATTCCTGTGAGTGCTGCCATTCCGAAGGTGCATACAAATTGAGACCTATCTCATCAAGATTGCCACAGTAGGACATTTGCTAAACCATGTTTCAATTAGGGGACAGTGTGAGTTCATTGTATAACCACAGATCACCTAACTTGGCAAATGTAAGATGATGAATGTGGCTAACTGTGATCTACAATACCTGATATAGGTCCACAGGGCCCTGAGTAACACATTTCAGGTGCAATGACTACAACTGTGCCCATGCATTCTGTCACGGATGGTCAAATTAGACACTGTCAGCACATATTTCTTTGTTGTTTTGATTTAGATAAATGGCCAATCGATGCTTGGCATAACATTGTCATCAAGTAACACACAGGATCCCTGCCATCATGGTGTCATAGGGGGCATATACGGCTCTGGGTACACTGGCAATGATGCATATGTAACCTACAGACAACACAGGCCCACATATAGTGGACCATCGATAGCACAACAAATCCTGAACTAAACTCAACCCACATGAGCATCACACAGTAACTGATTGTTCCTTGATGCACAAGCCACAATACCTGAGTGACTGGTATTGCAGTGCACCAGGAATGTGGCTTTGCATGTCTCTCATAAAAACAAATGAAGAAATGGAGTACCCTCTAGAAAGAATTCTGCACAAAATTGAGTAATCATGTTTGGCACCACATGATTGTTAGGGCCAGTGCATGTGTACATATGTGTCTCTATCAATCACCGGAGTGACAGGGTCAATACATGTTTGCAGTGGTATGTCTGTTGGGGTGTCTACATGCCTGAGGTGCTGCTCTATCATCTAAAATGTCACACACAGTGATTTTTTGTCCCAAGTTTTGGACAGTGAGCAGAGATTGAGCCCATTTCACCCTTCCATGAGTTACAGCTGGACCAGCCCCCTACACATTTGGAAAAGTGGCTTGATTTGCGGACCCAGACATATCCAGTAAGTGTTGATATGTTAGTTCTGTGTTGTGTTTGCAGCTGCTGTGTGGTTGACTCCTGTGTGTTGGACACATTGCAAGGTAGGATGTGCTGGCACCTGATCTGATATGTGACTTGCCTGGAGTTTGACATTTTGTTCCATGTTTGAGTTGGACAATCAGTGTCGGAGAGTCATATTTTGGGATTCTAGTGCTGAGGTATAGGCATGGGCAGATGAATAGGGTGATATTTGTTGCTACATTTATGGCCATGTTCATGATTTAGTCAGCAAGTCATACCCAGATTCACAGAGACCAGTGATGCTGAAGTATTACCCACAGACTTGAGCCTCCTTGTTAACTAATGAACATGTAGGACTGTGTGTTTGACTTCCTAGCAGCATCTGGCTCCACATGCTGTGCTACGTTTATGTGGCACCTGAGTAGAATGGGTTAGGTGTGCATGTAGCTCAAGCCCAGATGGCTGCTTGCATCTTTGTGCTTGTTTTGGAAAATTTATTAGTCAGATCAAACGATGTTGACAATTGTCCACAATTAGGAACAAAAATGTGGATGTGATTGTCCAAAGTTTGAGTCAATCCTAGTTGGCAGCCCTCCTTACCTGTGGTGGACTGACTAAACCCAAGGACAGCTGTCCAAAGCTTCCTGGCTGTCCTAGATGTTTGAAAGTATGAGTTGCATGTCCATCACCCCCTGAGGCACGGGGTTAGGGTTATGAAATATGTGTCGCTAGGTGTGAGGATCCCTGTGTAGAAGACAGACATGTAATTCCAACATTCATTTGTTCAACCTAGGATACCCCCTCATGATTAGCAACTGCACACCGTCCAGGCAATTCCATTTACAAATCACAGATCTTGTGGCCCTTGATTGTCATCCAGAAGATATTCATTAGTTGGCCTGTCACATGTGGAGTACTTGCAGCATTTGTTATGTGACTAATGGCAGAACAATGATGCACAGATCATTTAAGTAGGTACACACCTTTTTGAGCATTGCTGTGCTGTTAGATAGGAGATGTGTAGGCTGCGTTGGCATGTCATTCCTCAGGGACATTGTATGATCTGTACTGTGATTTGGACTGTTCAAGCTAAATTTGAGGAAGTGTTAGAATATCATCTGTAGATGTATCACACAATAATGTCACTAATGTTTGGCTTTCTCTATTTTTACAGCTGCCAACATGGATGCCCATCAGATCAGGGAATTCCAGAGACTGGCAATGCGTTACCGCCACATAATAGATGTGGAGTCTGGGTTCCGCAACATGGCACGGCGTTATCGCTGTGAGAGAGCCACATGGGTCTGGAGGGCATTGACCCAAGGGGAGCCATCCTTGCCCACAGCAGCCACCACCACCAGCACAACCACTCCGACCGCAGTCTCACAAAGGATGACAGCCACTGTTGCAAGTCCCTCTACCTCATCAGCTCCAGGCCCACAGACAGCAGCTTCTGCACCTCCCCCTCCAAGCATGGCACCGGCACCAGCACTACCATCCACTAGTGGCACACAGACAACCCCAGCTGCAGTGAGAGGCAAAGCATAATTCCAACAAATGAGACGTGACATGCAACAGATGTTGCACAGGATGGACAGGCTGTAACAGGAGGTGTCCCACAATAGCAGGAGACTGCGTGGAATAAAGAAGATCCTGCGGAGAGCAAATTTGTGACTTTGTGACCCTCAGCCATGATTCCCTCCCCTCCCTTCTCTTTCCTGTTTCTTATATTTAGTGTGTTTAGGGGGCTTAGTGTTAGGTTAGAATAGGCTGATAGTTTAGTTAGTATAAGTGGTTTGGTGGGTGGAGGGGGTTGTATTATTACATGTGTTTTTTTGTGTGTTGGTGGGTGGGGGATGATGTTGGGGTTTATGTGTATAAAAAAATACAAATACAAAAAAAAAGTAAAAAATATTTTTAAACAAATACAAAAAAATATATATTTGTTTAGGATACGTTAGTATGTGTTTAGGTTAGTATATGTTGTCCTACATGTGTCCCATCATATAAGCGGGGTGGTGGGTTGATGTTTAGAGTGTTTAGTTAAATGTGATAGGTAAGTTTAGGTTAGGGTAGCTAGGGCCAGTTGTGGGTAATGTGTAGTTAGGATAGGTTAGGTTAGTTAAAGGTGTTTCCCCTAGTTTTAGTATCCTTTTTTACTGTTAAATAATTAGGTACTCCTTTACAGTATGTGTCATATGCTTGGGGATCAGGGCCTTGGCATGGGTGAACAGTGTCAATTTAGTATTTGCATTTGTGTTACATCCTGTATCCAGATCCCTTTATTGTCATGGTTATTCACAATTCCTAACGTGCAGTCACATTGGCAGCTACACCAAAGCTACTTCTCAATGCATCTGCCATTCATTGCACCCACCACTCAAGGTTACTATGGTTTCCAATGTGTTGTTAAGTTTGGATGTGTGTTTTAAATCTGTCATCGTTTGAGACATGATTTGGGGCCGTATTTATACTCCGTTTGCGCCGAATTTGCGTCGTTTTTTTCGACGCAAATTCGACGCTAAACTAACGCCAACTAACGCCATATTTGTACTATGGCGTTAGAGGCGTATAGCGCCAAAGTTCCCGGAATGTGCGTCATTTTTTAGCGTGAACCCCTTCCTTGCGTTAATGATATGCAAGGGAGGCGTTCCCGTCTAAAAAATGACTCCCAGGCCTTTACGTGGTATTTATACTCCCGGGCAAAAGAGACGCCCGGGAGTGGGCGTGGCTAAAAACGGCGCATTTGCGCCACTTTTTAACGCCTGGGTCAGGCATGGCGTTAAGGGACAAGTGGGCTCAAAATGAGCCCAGAGTGCCCTCCCCTGCCCCCAGGGACCCCCCCTGCCACCCTTGCCCACCCCAGGAGGACACCCAAGGTTGGAGGGACCCACCCCAGGGACATTCAGGTAAGTTCAGGTAAGTATTTTTTTTTTTTTTTTTATAATTTTTTTTGGCATAGGGGGGCCTGATTTGTGCCCCCCTACATGCCACTATGCCCAATGACCATGCCCAGGGGACAGAAGTCCCCTGGGCATGGCCATTGGGCAAGGGGGCATGACTCCTATCTTTACAATGATAGGAGTCATGTTGATGGGGGATGGGCGTCGTTAAAAAATGGCGCAAGTCGGGTTAAGACGATTTTTTTGCCTCAACCTGACTTGCCCCATTTTAAGACGCCCTAACGTCATTTTTGCCCAACGCCGGCGCTGCCTGGTCTACGTGTTTTTTTTCCACGCACACCAGGCAGCGCCGGTCTGCTTGCGCCGGCTAACGCCATTCCATAAATACGGCGCCCGCATGGCGCTTCAGAATGGCGTTAGACGGCGCAAAAATTTTTGACGCTAAACTGCGTTAGCGCAGTTTAGCGTCAAAAAGTATAAATATGGGCCTTGGAGTCTTGGCCACTGTGGTACGTCTTCCTGCAGCCTGATGTTCATGTGAACCCTGATAAGGTGAGTGATGGTATAATCTTATGTAGTATTGTATACATAACTCACACCTATCATTTCTTACATTGTACTCCCAGGTTACATATTTGTCCATACACTCGTACACATCCATTCCTGCTGTATTGTGTGTGTGATGAAAGTTTGTAGTCAGACGTCACATACATAAAGATTGTCTTGAAGGGAATTTTGAACACATTGATTTTCAGCTTAAACATACATTGAAGCAGACTTTTTCAGTCCAACACAGCATTATACTGTTAGTTATCTATTTACTTCAGAAATAACCCTCAGGAAGCGCAGATGATGATGCAATCCAGACCCCAGTGCATAATTATCAGCCCACAATCTTTCAACACAGTTGAATTGGCATTCTATGGCCATTGACATGTGACATACATCACTAATCTCCTACACAGCTGATGTGTCACATTACACAGAGACAAAGTGGTTGCGTAAGTAATATTTATTTGATAGTCCTGTGGTGCAATATTTACATAGTCCAGGATTGTGAGTCCATTAATGTGACGCCTTCTATTGTGATACTACACAAGTGCAATGGGACATGTCACTGGACCTGCTGGGGTGAAGTGTCACTCAGTGCAGAGGTACATGAATTGCCAATGAGTTAGTGAGAGACAATCACAGAGCATAGTGTCAAGGTAAGCAGTGTGCTGGAGAACAGTGCATGTGAGCAGCTGTTGCAAGACTGGCATGTGAACAAGCACAAGACCTAGGATATAAGTGCCCATGTGGCATGGACTTGTGCTACCGGGTACTCTTACGGGTGAAGGTGATCTGTTCCACGTCTTCAACTTCTGATGTATGTGTCGTCTCCTCTGCCCTTGGTGGTGGTGGGTTTGAAGGGGCAACACACACTTCAGTGTTTGAAGACGTGGAGTCAGAAATCCCGGTAGCAGCCAACTGGGGGGCTATTAATGGCAATACTGCAGCAAGGAGGAGCTGCTGGTTCTTAAGGATAGCAGCTACATCACTGTGGTAGGCAGCCAGCACGGCCCTGAGGGGGTCATGATTGCATTCGTACACGCAGTGAAAGGTTTGGGGTGCGAGGTGTTGTGGCAACTCCCTTACTGTAGTGTTCAATTCCTTTACACTTTTTTTTAGTCCTTGCAGGATAGATGTTAGCGCTTGAATGGCTGCTGCCTGTTCTGCAGATTACATCATGCACGAACGCATCCCCTCATGGCAGGCTGCCATATTTTGCATCCCCATCCTCACCTCCTTGGCCAGCTCCCACTGTACTCCAACTACAGTTCTCTCAAAGGTGGTGCCAGTGTCCTCACAGTCCTAAGCTGGGTTGGAGCTGGCAGGTCGTACAAGTGGGGTGGTGGGTGGGTCCTCTGTGATGGCTGCTACTTCTGTGCTCCTCCTTGCGACTGAAGGTGGGGTCTGGAGGGTTCCAAGGACATCTTGGAGGGTCTGCTGGCTAATCGTTGTCAGCTCGTCATCCATGTCATCAGGGAAGCCCAGGACAGGCATGTCCCCAGGAAAGCCATCGTCCTCTGCAATGAGATATTTTACAATTAGTGTGTCTGTGTTGTGGCATTTGTAATGTGACGTTCCTGACTGTCTATTAGCTGAACATTGTGATCTTGGTTCCTGTTTATTGTTACTGCTATTAACATTAGCATTCTCCCAGGCCTATGCCCCACATGCATGTCACATGTAGAGTGGCCAGTTTGGGGAAATGTCTGCATCACATCCTCTAGGTGTACATTCTGCCCAAATTGTATGTTGCCACCTTATTGTACTACTCAACCCTCCAACTACTTCCATTATCATGGTGTGGTCTTGCACTGGCTGTGAGTGTTCTGATGGCACTTGCACCACACTTAACAATCTGGAACTGACCCAGTCTCTGATATTTCACATCCACCAATATGTTGCTGAGACCTAGCATATACTATGTATATCATTGGCATGGCACGACACAGGTGTCAGCATTGGTAGTGTGTACTGCTGATGTTGGGGAATGTGTGCTACATTGGATTGCACTGATGGTCCTAGCAGTGTTCCATTTCCTCTTATGACTGTGCGGGTGTGTTTCAATAGCTAGAAACATATGTCCTCCCCCTCAATGCTGTTGTCTTCGCACTATAACACTTGAGATGTTGCATGGTGGCATGGCAGCTATTGTAACACAGGCACAGGGTAGACCATGACATGTGTAGCATGGGTATGACATTACTGCTGTGTACCTCATAATGTTAATTACAATACCCAATGTTTGTAGCGCCTATAGACATGAGTATTTGACAGGATTTGCACATTAATTACAGGGGATTGATAACGTTGTCATCCTGAACCCTCTATTTTGGGTGTGTTTAATCCATGGGCACAAAACTGCCATTGGCTACTTAACCTGCACACACAGCAGAGGTGGTAGTGGCAACTATTGTCAATGTACATGGCACTTGCCGATATGGCCTGAGACTGGAAATTGAGACCTAGTTCATGCTGTGACAATACCAGCTGTCGTGTGACAGCAGGCCAGTCTTACGTTGTACCCTACCCTCCTGGACTGGCTTAGCCTTTCCAACATCCTTGGCATGGCAGAGTACCCCGATGTAAAGGTTGTTGGTGTAGCGTTGTGCTGTGCCCCAGGATTCCCCTGCACAGCCCATGCACCCGTGCCGTGCCCCTTTGTCCTTTCCACTACCTGATTATCATGGCTGACATGCATTGTGTTTTAGGTATGTCCCCCCCGCTTGCTGTTAGCAATTAGGCATTTTTGTTCCCCATGCCACTTATCCTGCATCTGTGTTGTATCCTGGTAGTCTGCGCTCTCTTGTCCTTGAATCCCTGTGATGATCTGCTCAGAAATGACGGCTGTCATCATCTCCTCCATGTGGTCTAGGGCCTCCTGAGGTGCTGGACTCCCACCTCCAGTCTGCAGTGCTGCCTCCCTGTGCCTGGCCATATTTTCCTTGGGTCCTGCGCTTGCAGTCATGCCTGCGTTTCTTGCACTCAGTGACTGTTCTCCGTACTCTGCCACACTGTTGATCTTATCGACAATTTGTTGCCAAATTGCCTCTTTCCTCCCAATTGGCAATTTAGAGGTGACAAAAAGTTGATGCTGGTGTTCCATCACCTCTTTCACCAGTATTTCATGCTCCTCTGCACTAAAGCGACACTTCATTTTCTTCTTCTCCCTCTACTGTGTCTTGTGTGGGTCCTCCTCACTGGTTCCTGGTTGATTGTCATCTTCCTGGGGTCTCTCATCGCTTCTGGAATCCATTTTGGGGCTCCTTTGCACATTTTGCTGTGTTTGCGCCGCTTTTTGACGCTATTGCATCAAAAAAAGGCGTGTATCCATTTTGCGACATCGTAAACTGGATTAAAGTCATTTTTGGCGCATTAACGTCGGTTTTCTTTACGACGTGGCACAATGGTTTGAGTAAAAAAAAATGACTCTAACCCGTGTTTTGAGCCACCGAATGTCAAAGTATACATTTGACGCCTGGGTGGCGCTAAGAAATGGCGTTAGCCGGCTTTAAACTTTTTGACGCAAAACTGCATTGGCACAGTTTTGAGTCAAAAAGTATAAATATGCCCCTCAGTGATTTGCCCAGAATCACAGGATGTTGATCCACTGACGCTGAGACTCAAACCTGATTCCCTTAGCTCTGAAGTCAGCAGCTCAGGCCATTAGGCCACATCCTTGTCTCATCCTAACACTGTAGCTCCCTTAAACATTGAGAGCAAATCATTTATCTATGGCAAGGGATGACTATCCAGAATGATGTTTTTGTTTACTGCCCTCAAGTCTATATACAATCTGAGTTTACTGTTGTTTTTCTTGGCCAAAACCACAGGGGATATCAATTCCGATGTTTCTATTTCTTCAATGACATCCTCTTTTAGCATTTGATTCAGAAGATCTTGTAACTCCTTTCTTACACTAAACTGTACCATTTTTGTCTTTTGTTTGAAAGGTTCTGCTCCACTCTTAAGTCTTATTCCATGTTCAGAGCCTTGTACCTTTCCCAATTTTTTGCAGAAAACTTGGTGGAAGGAAGCAATTATCTTCTCCCTAGTTTGAAGCTCTTGTACAAAAACAATCCTGCTGGCAACAAAGGCACCCCTGCATCACAGCATGTGTGCCTGCACTGGTGACAGGCAGCCAAAGGTGCACCAGTGCAAGGAAAGAACAGGAATGAACCATATTATGTTAAATAAGGTTAAATAAGGTGCATTCCTTTTAACATAGAACAGCACAGCAGGGTGACTTACTGAGCTGCGCTGTGTGAAACATTGATAAATATGCTTTAAGTCTAGTGGTTTGGTCAAAGGTTCAAGATGAATAAGCCACATGTTAAAGACATCATTTTGTATGTACATTCCATCCTCAATAATAATAATTACTGTTAATTAAGTATATTTACTGTGATACATAATTACTGCCAACTTTATTAAAACAATTAACCATTTTAAATGAGCTAAATATTTATCTGTGTGCTTTTTATAAACTTATAGCCATGAAAATGCAACAATAAAAACAACCCCTAAAGGGCATTACATTTTGATTACATAACATACAACCCCTAGATGGCACTGTCCGGATTTACCTTCTTTAAACATATTCAGGCTACAATAAATGCACCTCTTGAACAAGTGCTTAGAGGGCACTGCACTCCCAGCTGTAAAGCAGAAGCTCCAGCCTGGCAGTGCTTTTATAACGTTAAACAAAATCCCCAAAATGTCCAGGATTATATGACCCTGTGATGTAGGGCAGTACTAGAGGGCTGCTTGGACGTCTACTGTCCCCCACAAACTTGCTGAATTTGTTGGTGGTGCCCCTGCCATACTAAGAGCCACCAGGTGCAGAGAAAAATATGCAAATATAGCAGCCCCATGTGCTATTATGGAGTGCTCCAGCTGGAGCAGTGAATGAGGGATGAGCGGCTCTCCAACTGTGCCTCGGTGAGCCACTGTGTTTGTCTTCAGTTACACTGCCTCACACTGCATGGCCTTGTGCTGGGTAGCTTTTTCCTTTTGTTTTCTTTTTAATTGGGAGTTGCTTGGTATGACCCCAACATCCCCATGCCTCCAGTCACGGGGGAGCCAAGGGAGACCACCCATCCCTGCCCCTCCAGATCCAAGGCAGCCTGCCCCTTTGTGTGTTAACACGGGAGCAGGCAGCTTCTCTCTGCCCACCTGCTCCTGTGGGCAGGGACCCTGATGATTTTGATAGTCACCCAATCCCTCCAGACAAGGGCATTGAAAGCAGGGAAGGCACACCACCCCTGGCGGGTGTGCAATGGCACTCCCCCTGACTTTTGCCGCTTGGGGGTCAGGGATGGGGTCCTTGCCCCTTCTGTGAAAACATGGCCTGGGGGATGTTGTCCTTGGCCCAAGAAAGAGTCTGGGGGGTGGGGCCCACACACGCCCCCTTCCTGGAGAATTTTTAATAAAAGCATTGTGCAGTGACCCTTTGGCCCAGGCCGACCCTGGTGGTAATTTTTTAAAAGAGCAGCAGAACCCACACGCTCTGCATCGAAAACAATATCAAAAGTTGCTAGTTTTTTTAATGCCATGACTTGAGACCCACTAGGCTGTTATGGACAATCCTGGGCTCATTTTACTCCTGGTGGCGAGCTCTGGCCACAAGGGGCAGGCACAGCAGATCTCCTCACCTCCAACGCAGTACAATCCAGAGAGCTGCTTCTCCAGGCTTTCTGCACCAGCCTTCCTCCTGGTCTTGGTCTCTGGGCACACAATTTCAAGGATTTACCCCAACTGGTCCTCAGAGGCACTAAGGGGGCTAACCGCACTGGCCCTTGGGCAGAGTCCCTACGGGTACGCTCAGAAAAACACCAAACAAGAGAGAGCCTTGGGCGTGAAAGATTCCAGAAGCCAGGCACCCCTGGTCTATCCTAGGGTGCCACATTACCACTCCACCCCTGTCCGAACCCCCGCGTAGCATATTTGGACAGTTCAAATTGCCGTTATCCATGAGTCACTATTCAGATGTTTTCTGGGGCCTCAGCTTGCCCTTTGCTGGCATCACTGCGATGGCCTTTCCCACCGAATCTTCAAAGGGGAGCCTCCTTCTGTGTTGGTTCCAGAGGTCTGGGCTGCTCCTTTGTTCAGTGGGCTGGTGCAGTGTGACAGCTGCTCCGTTCTTTGTTCAGTGGGCTGGTGCGGGCTCTGTCCTTTGTTCAGTGAGCTGGTGCAGTGTGACAGCTGATTGACTGAAGCAGATGAATCAGTCATGCCCCATTCCACCTTAAGAGCTGAGTGAAGCACTGTTAAATGCTCCCTTTTAATGGGGAGTCCTTTCTTACTGCTGCCGGAGAGAAATGTAATTGACCTGGCACAGCAGAGTGACAAAAGGCCTGGGCTCTGATCTGCAGTTGAGCCAGAGAAAGATGACAATTCTGGATGACCAATAAGTTTACAGATATTCTTTTGGAACTTGCAAATTAGATTTTCTTGCATAGGTTACACCCTAATTCGATATGTCACCGGTTTCTGTAGGTCAAAGGGAAGCGAAACTGCACTGATAGGCAGTTTTCTCCCTATGTGTATAATCAAGTGTCTCTACAGATAAAACAGTAAATCACAATGAAATTCCCTTTTACTGAACACTATCATTATAAGGCCTACCCCAGGTCAATATCTAGTCCTGCAGAGTCCCCTCTGCGCCAGTTATCAGGCTGTGCATGACGGTAGTCTCACATGCGCAGACCACACACATGTGCACATGTCCGTGTGTAACCAGCCAATTACCCTTGCTGTGTGTAGGAAAGTACCCTCTTTCTTGGCATGGTAACACCCATTTTCTGCCTGTTGTCAGTGTGTTTATCTGTGTACACTGGGATTCTGCTAACCAGGACCCCAGTGATTATGCTCTCTCCCTTCTAACTTGGTAACTTGGGGCCAGATGTATGTACGTTGGGTTTTGCGACTTTCAATTTGCGAGTCGCAAAACTGTATGCACAACAGTGTCCCTGACACTGATAACGACTCGCAAGGGGGTCGCAAATGCCCACCTCATGAATATTCATGAGGTGGGTCGCAATTTGCGACCCCCTTGATAATTGCGGCACTCACACGGATGGTGGCTTGCTGGAGACAGAAGACCACCATGTCAGTGACTGCTTTTAAATAAAGCAGTTTTTTTTTTTTTTTGTAATGCAGACCGTTTTTCTTAAAGAAAAACGAGATGCATTACAAAACAAAAAAATTAACTGTTTTCGTTTCATTTTTTCAGAGCAGGCAGTGGTCCATAGGACCACTGCCTGCTCTGAAAAAATGTTTGCAGGGCCATTCACAACGGGGAAGGGGTTTGCAAATGGGTTAGCACCCTTCTGAAATGGGTGCTAACTGCGATTGGTTTGCGACTGCGTTTGCGGTCACAAAGCAATCCTGCATTGCACTGCGACTCGCAATTGGGGACACCCCTTCCTAATTGCGACTCGCAATCCCGTTTTACGATTCGGTAACCAAGTTATCGAATCGCAAAATGGGTTTTGTGCATTGCAAAGTACAGTTTGAACATCGCAAACAGCGAAATTCGCTGTTCGCGATGTGCAAACTGCTTCCTACATCTGGCCCTTGGTTACTTACACCCCACATTTGGCATACTGGTGCCCCATGTAAATCCCTAGTATATGGTACCCAGGTAACCAGGGCATTAAGGTACCAGGGGATCCCCATAGGCTGCATCATGTATTGTGCCACCCATGGGGAGCCCATGCAAAGTGTATCTGCAGGCTTGCCATTGCAGCCTCCGTGAAAGGGTACATGCACCCTTATCACTACAGGTACTGCACCAGGTCACTCTAAGTCACCTCTATGGAAGTCCCTCTTAGCCCAGAGGGCAAGGTGCAAGTACCTGTGTGTGAGGGCACCCCTGCACTAGCAGAGGTGCCCCCACAAACTCCAGTTCCATTTTACTGGACTTCGTGAGTGCAGGGACGCTATTTTATGCATTTACTGAACATAGGTCACTACCTATGTCCATCTACATAATGGTAACTCTGAACCTAGGCATGTTTGGTATCAAACATTTCAGAATCATTCCCCAATACTGTTGTCAGTATTGGAAGTATGATTCTATGCACTCTGAGGGCTTCTTAGAGGACCCTCAGCATTGATCCTACCAGCCTTCTGGGGTTTTACGGGCAGCCCAAGCTGCTACCACCCCTCAGACAGGTTTCTGCCCTCCTGCTGCTTGAACAACTCAAGCCCAGGAAGGCAGAACAAAGGATTTCCTTTGGGAGAGGGAGGGTAAAACCCTCTCCCTTTGGAAATATATGTTACATGGCTTTGGAGGGGTAGCCTCCCCAAGCCACCAGTATTCATTGAATGGCACATTTGGTGCCCTCCATGCATAAACCTGTCTACAACAGTTCAGGGACCTCCAGTCCCTGCTCTGGCGCAACACTGGACAATGGAAAGGGAAGTGACCACTCCCTTGTCCATCACAACCCCAGGGGTGATGCCCACAACTCCTCCAGAGGGGCCCTGGGTTCTGCCATCTTTAATCCAAGGTTAGCAGGGACCTCTGGGAGCATCTGAGTGGCCAGGTCAGGCAGGTGATGCCAGAGCCCCCTCTTGATAGGTGGTCACCTGGCTAGGAGACCAATCGCCCTTTCAGGGCTATTTAGGGTCTCTCTCTTGGATGGGTCCCAAGATTCAGCTTGCAAGATTCCAGCAGGACTCTTCTGCAACCTCTACTTTGAGTTCTAGCCACTGGAACTGTGACTGGACCCTCCAGGAACCGACAATCTGCATCCACAACGAAGACTCTGCTTGCAACATTGTTTCCACAGCTCCTTCTAGCTCCTGCAACATTTCACTGGCATTGCATCCTCTGAGGGTGGCAAATCTTCAGTCTGCATGAGAAGGAAGAAGGAATCTCCCTTGGAGTGAAGGAGTCACTTCCCTGCATCCGCAGGCACCAACTGCAACTGCAACAACGACCGGCTGTGTGGATCTCCTCTCATCCTGAGCTGTCTGCATCACGGGTGGTGGTCTAGAGTAGTCCTATTGGTCCTCTCTGCCAGCTATACAACTTCGGTGTAGGTAAACCCTTGCCTTCCCATGCAGAACAGTACCCCCTGCATCACGTCTCTTGCAGCTACCAAGGCTTGTTGGCATCTCCTCCAAGGGATATTCAGGCTCCGTGTAGCAGCAGCCCACAGCACTCCTTCCTGTGATGCACAGCCCTCTGCGTCTTCCCCTCTGGCGTGGGACCCTTCTCCAGTTGTGCTTTATAGTCTCCTCTGCAACTCCTGGTTCCTCTTCCAGAGGGTCTATTGCAGGGGCTGCCTCTTCTTCTGTGGACTCTCTGCCTTGCTGAGGGTCCCTCTAGGACTCCCCTCATGGGTTGAGTCCTCCTGGACCTTGCTGATCCCCGGCAGCTCCACTTTTGCTTTACCGCAACTTCTGCCTTTGCCAAGGCTTGTCAGAGGCTTTTCCACACCACTGACCTTCTGCAGTCCTCCATCCGGCATGGGACATCGACTGCATCCTCCAGGAACTCTTCACCTGCTCCAGGGCTGCATTCCTGACCGCTTTGCCCTACCGTCAACCAACTCCTACAACCACAGCTGGGTGGGTAGTAGGTCCTGCTCTCCCTGAACTCTTCTGTGACTTCTGGACTTGGTCCCCTTCTTCTGCAGGTTTTCCTCTTCAGGAATCCACCAATGGTTTCTTGTCTGGGTGTTGCATTTTCTTCTTTTCCTTCCTTTTGGGTGGTGTGTGGAAAATCCAGTAACTTACTCCATTCTTTCTGGTCGCTAAGGGGCGCTGTGGTGCGTACCTTTGGGGTTTCCTAGTAGCCCCAACTCCCCTCTACACATTCCACTTACCTAGGTGGGGTCCTGCATTTACATTCAATTTGTTTAGTATATGGCGTGGGCTCCCAGTAGGGTCACTATTGTCTACTGCTATTTGCACTGTTTTCCAATACTTTTTATGCCTATTACTAATTACTAGTGTACATATCTAGTGTGTTACTTAACTCCTATTGGAGGATTGCCTCTCTAGTACTTTTTGGAAATTGTGTCACTAAAACAAGGTATCGTTATTTTTGTAACACTGAGGGGCATATTTATACTCTGTTTGCGCCGGAATTGCGTCGTTTTTTTTTACGCAATTCCGACGCAAAACTAACTCCATATTTATACTTTGGCGTTAGACGCGTCTAGTGCCAAAGTCCATGGAGTTTGCGGCATTTTTTAGAGTGGACACCTACTTTGTGTTAATGATATGCAAGGTAGGCGTTCCCGTCTAAAAAAGTGACTCCGAGGCATGTGCGCCGTATTTACACTCCCGGGCAAAATTCACGGCCGGGAGTGGGCGGGTCAAAAAAAATGACGTCCAGCCGATTTTGCGCCGTTTTTTAGTGCCTGGACAAGGCAGGCGTTAAGGGACCTGTGGGCTCGGAAGGAGCCCAGAGGTGCCCTCCCATGCCCCCAGGGACACCCCCTGCCACCCTTGCCCACCCCAGGAGGACACCCAAGGATGGAGGGACCCATCCCAGGGACATTAAGGTAAGTTCAGGTCAGTATTTTTTTTTTAAAAAATTGTGGCATAGGGGGGCCTGATTTGTGCCCCCCTACATGCCACTATGCCCAATGACCATGCCCAGGGGACAGAAGTCCCCTGGGCATGGCCATTGGGCAAGGGGGCATGACTCCTGTCTTTGCTAAGACAGGAGTCATTTCAATGGGGGTTGGGAGTCGAAAAAAATGGCGCAAATCGGGTTGAGGCGAAAAATTTGCCTCAGCCTGACTTGCCCCATTTTTTGGAGCCCAAGCTCCATATTCCCCTACGCCGGCGCTGCCTGGTGTACGTCATTTCTTTTCACGCACACCAGGCAGCGCTGGCGGCTAACCCCGGCTAACGTCATTGAATAAATACGGCGCCCGCATGGCGCTTCAGAATGGTGTTAGCCGGCGCTAATTTTTTTGACGCAAAACTGCGTTAGCGCAGTTTTGCGTCAAAAAGTATAAATATGGCCCTGAGTGTTTTCTTACATGTGTGTGTAAGTGCTGTGTGACTACAATGGTATTGCATGATCTTTGCATGTCTCCTAGATAAGCCTTGGCTGCTCATCCACAGCTACCTCTAGAAAGCCTGGCTTCTAGACACTGCCTACATTACACTAATTGGGGATACCTGGACCTGATAAGGTGTAAGTACCTCAGGTACCACCACACACCAGGCCAGCTTCCTACACTGTCACAGCAGCCTTATTTTAAAAGGGCTGACACTTTGATTACGATGGGTGAGACAAATGTGGTGAGACTCACCCACAGAAAAAAGTCTAAAACCAAGTGATCTGAAAAGCAAAAGAATCCAGGCATTCTGAATGGTTGGAACCCAATTGCAACACTCACTTTATTGCACAATTTTACCCCTTTCAAACATGCAGATGTTGACTGGTAATTTTCCGACTCCTTTGTGGGTAGCCTGGTGGGGCGCACTTTTCTCAGAGGATTCAGTGATTCGTGATCAGGCTGATAAAAAAATTGACCCAGCTTTGAAGAACGTGTTTTCTGGGGCAAATTTTGCTCTCAAACTGGTATTTATGGAACATATGTCACTAAGTCCTTGAGTTTGGATTTTAAGCAGTTATTCAAGGCTGTGGAGGATGGATCTGAATGTTTCTCATTGTTGGAAGGCATTGAGAGACAAAGTGAATATGTATCTGACATTTCATTTGATGTGATCCGATCTTCTGCTTTATCTGCTGGTGCTTCTATTGCTGCTCACCTTAATCCAGTGCTTAAAGACTAGAGAATTGATTTGGCTCAGAAGCATTTCATTTGCCTGTTGAGGGCATTCATCTATTTAGAGCAGAGCTTGAAAAAAAACTCCATAAGCTGTTTAAGGAAAAGAAGCATTCTTTGTCCTTTAAGCAGCCTTCTTTTCTTCAGAATGTATCTAAAGTACCTCTGTTGGTCAGCCTTTCCATAGGCAGCGACACAGTAAGCCGGGGAGATTTGGCCCTCGCAGGGAGCCAGAGAAGAAATCGAAGTCCCCTAAGAAATAACACTCCTGACTATCAAGGGTTTGGCCAAAACGTAACGGTTGGAGGTAAGAATTGCCATTTCCTTCAGGCTTGGCTACAATCTACTACAGACGTTTGGGTGCTTTAGATTGTCAGGGTCAGTTACAAGATTAAGTTTACATGTCACCCCCAAGAGTTGGGAGTAAGGCCGACCCAATGGGCATCAAACAAAGACAAGCAATTGCCCATCCAGCAAAGAATAGAGGCCCTGTTGCTGAAGAGATCGATCTCAAATTTCTTCTGGTGTCCCGGGGTTCAGGGTTTTACTCCATCTTTTTCCTAGTCCAGAAGGCAACGGGGACTTTTCAGATAGATATGGATCTGAAGCACCTGAACAAGTTGGTGTTGACTCTTCCTTTCAAGATGGAGACACTGCAGATGATCATTTCGTTTGTGTGGAGGGAGCATTGGTTGGTATCTCTGGTTTTACAGGATGCTTCAGTCATGTGGGTTCCTGCTGAATTGGGAGAAATCGAAGCTGGAGCCTGTGCAGGACATGATATACACTGGAGCGAGATCATGAACATTCTCAACAGAGTTTTTCTTCCAGAAGCTAGGGCCTTGATTTTGCAGAGACTGAAGTCGCAGACATTACAAGATCAGTCTCTGTTGGGCCGGCAGTGGCTGAAGCTTCAGGATCACATGGAGGTGTCAGTCTTTATAGTTCCTTGGGCCAAACTGCACCATTGTCATCTTTAGGGGCACCTCCATGCATTTTGGGACCCAAAGTCAAGTGTATTTCTATCAGTTGGTCGCAGGCCTCTATGAAAAAAGGAGCTCAGTTGGTGTCTTCTTCCAGAGTCTCTGACCAAGTGGGTGGAACTCAACCAAACGCTCCAAAGGTGTTGACGATGGATGTGAGTTTGTTTTGATGGTGTGCAACTTTGGACTCCCTTTCCACTCACAGAAGATGAATGATGCAGGGGAGAAGGCATTCCTCCAACTGGAGGGAGCTCTCTTCTGTTCTGAGGGAGGTACTGCATTCCCAGTATGCCTTCAAAGGTCTCTGCTGGTCAGAATGGACAATATGGTAGTGATGGCCTATTTGAACATCCAGGGGGGGATCAAGTCATAGTGCTTGAATCTGGTATTGCAACATTTGCTGTTTTGGTCCAAAAAGTCACTTCCTGTCACTTGTAGCCATTTTATGGCAGGGGTGGCCAATGTGATGCAGATACCCTCAGTGGGTATTTCCTTCTTAGCAAGAGACATCACTTTAAGTCCCCATTTCTCAGGAAATTAGCAAAAGGGTTGGGGTTCCATTTCAGGATCTTTTTGCTTCAGGGGATGCCTATCACTCAAGATTTTGTACCATGACAAAGCAAGAGGGGTTTGGAGGATGGATGCCCTGTTGAACAGTCCTTACATTACCAACATCAGTGCCACCACAAGCACTCTGATGCACAACCTCCCGAACAATTGTGGCCATCACTGAAACATGTGATAACCACAATCATAACATCTGCTGTACAGCCAGGACATACTACACCTGTGGCACCCTGGTCAAGGTCACAGAGTGGTTTGGAAAGGGCTTGGGCTGGACCTGCTGCAGTGAGGGAAAGTCAGGATGCAGCCACCAATGTTAACACCATGTGTAGAGACCAAATGGGTGCAGCTATACAGCAGGATCAGCGAGGCCAGGTGATCAACTACCAAAGCCTCAGCATGATATCTTGGAGAGTCACATATGTGTGTTGCATTGTGACTGCAGCTGTGTCTGACTTAGCTGGAACTCTTGGTGGTCAAGTACCAAATATTGGCAGCTCTATCCCTGAAACCTCTTTAGCTGGCTGCTCTCTGGAAAGAGAGCCACAGCTGCTCATGGAGACACCTGTCAACCCGTTCATACTCAGGCCACTTTATTAGCCCTTAGGAGTAGTTGTCCATCTGGCCCAGTTAAGAAAAACACCAAGGAATCTAAAAGCAAGGGAATCACTTATACCACCTGATGACCACACATTTCCCATTCACTCATGAACTGTTGTCTGTAAAGGGGACTTCAGACAACTGTTGTAATTTTCTCATTCAACATCAAAGTTACCATTTTTCTGATATTCTGAAATGGTCTAAATTTGTTGAAAATGATTGAATTTATCACAAAAAAATCAACTAAGAATAAAATTAGCATTGGTAAGCATTTCTTTCTCAGAAATATTTTGCAAATAATATATTTTGTCACAACCAATACATACTTCACATTAAAGTTAAAACCTTTGTCAATCATTTAATCTAGACAAACAGAACACATTTTATGACAACCCTCAATTATAGCCAAATTAACATCTGTAGCTTAAATTACAGCAATTTTTATTGTTAAGCAATAATTTTATACCAAGACCGGAGGCTCTGGTATGCAGTCTTGCTTCTTGCTGTTTATTTCAGTAGCACATACACAAAGCCAAAACTATAAATACCACAATCCTGCTTGTTTATGCAGGAAGTAGAAACCCCCAAAAAGGACACCATAATTTATATGTAGTAGTCATATCAATCAAGAGAATGGCTAAAGTTAAGCACCAGATGGCCTGTAATGATTCTAGTAGTGGAAGACATTTTGGATGTGGCAGTTCAAATACGTGTATCATCATAAACTCTAATCCTAATTTTGGGGGGCTTGTTGGCTCTGCCTAATGATGATCACTATACATATTGATAATGTTTATTGTAATGATGGTAATGGGAGTGGTCTACCCAAAAAATGAAACTGCAGGCGAAGGTTAATACAGGAATTTTGGATGTGCGGTGTGTCTCCATGTTAGTCGTGGACATGCAGCCCTCCTGACCTTTATATGTGGCCCCCTGCTCAATAGTATCACTGGGCTGCTGTCTACTCAATTCAAGATGTGGTGTGGGCATGGGTCCGAGCGTGCCCCTGAGTGGATTGAGTTTATGAGCTTTCGGGTGTCTTCTGTGTAAATGGGAGTCCATTGGCTCAGAGTCAGCTGGGCGGAAGGGTCCGTGGAGGTGCTGGTCTGCGGTAAAGGTGGGATTTGGCTCTCAAACCTTTTATATATGTCCTGAATTTTGTGGTGGAAAAAGGGGGTGAGGTTGTCGCAGAGGTCTTGACTTGAGAGAGGGGATATTGGTGGTGTCCTTGCTGGGGTTTGTGAATTCCTTGACTATGCTAAAGAGGGCTTTGCTGTTGTGTGCAATGGTGCTGATGCATTCCTGGATGGCAGCCTTTCTGGAGGCTCTGATGCATTGGTGGTGCGGGGTGACTGCGTTTTTGTATGCTGTGCAGTCTCCCATGCTTTTGCTGTTCCTCCATTTTAGTTGTCTGCAGATGCGTTTAGAATCTTGGAGGTTGGTAGTGAACCAGTTTCTTGCAGTACTGGTTTCTGGCAGGTTTTCTAAGGTGCTATGGTGTTTGCGCAGTCGGTAATTCAGCGGTGGAGGTTGTGAGCTTAGTCATGGTCTCTGATGGAGGGGAGGGGCTGAGTGTGTCGGTCAGCTGGGCGTTCGGTGACCTTGCTCCAGTTCTTGCTGGGGTTTCGGGGGCCGTGGTAGCGTATTGTGGTCTTGGTGGATGTGAAGCGAACGCAGTGGTGGTCAGTCCAGAGGTGTGCGGAGGTGTGAGAGAGGGAGATGTTGTTTCCTGTTGTGAAGACGGGGTCAAGGGTGTCTCCTGCTGAGTGAGTGAGGAGGTTGACTAGTTGCTTGAGTCCGAGAGTGGCGAGGTTTTCCAGGAGGGATGTGGTGTTTCGGTTGTTGTGGTTTTCGAGGGGAAAGTTGAGGTTGCCGAGGAGGATGTATTCAGTGGAGGCGAGGGCGTGGGGCTGATGAGGTCGGCAATGGCTTTGCTGAACTGGGGGCAGGGTCCAGGAGGTCTGTAGACAAGGGTGCCGTGGAGAGAGGTGTTTGGGTCATTCTGGATTTGGAAGTGCAGGTGTTATGCAGTTGTTGTCTGGGCCTCAGTGATAGTCGTAAGCAGAGTGTGTTCCTTTAGATTATGGCGATACCTCCTCCTGGTCAGTTGACCCGATCTTTGTGGATGATTTTGTAGCCATCTGGGATGGCGGTGGCAATGTCCAGGGGTTAAAGTAGGGGTTATCCAGGTCTCCGTGAGGAAGGCTACGTCAGGGGAGATTGAGTCAAGGAGGTCCCATACTTCTACATCATGCTTGACGAGGAAGCGGGTGTTGAAAAGTATGCATCTGAGGTGTCCGGCTGGGCTCGGACAGGGCACTGTGGAATGCGAGGCAAGTGAAGGTGCAGTTTCAGCAGGAGAAAGTGCCTAGCGTGTCCTTCGGAGAGGCGTGGTGGCATGCAGCAGAGTCTCTGGTGTTGAGGGCGCATAGGGTGCAGGCGTTGTACCGATGAATGATGCTGGGATCAGTGTCTGTGGTGCTGGGTGCAGTTTAGGTGCAGACAGGCGCAGATGGGCTTGCCTTTGGTGCTCCAGCAGCATGGTCGTGCAGCGGCCACCATTAGGAAGGGGAGCGAGGGGTTGGTCAGCTGGGCGATGGGAGGGTGTGAAAGTGCGTTGCAAGGAAGAGGCAGGGCTGCAGGGGTAGCAGCAGCAGGGAGCAAGTGCAGGAAAATGAAAAAGTGAAAAAAAATGAAAAAAGCCAAAAAAGAGGAGAGGAATAAAGAAAGACAGAAAAAACAGAGAGAGGCAGAAAGGCAGCAGAGACAGACAGAGAGGACACCACTAGGCCACCAGGGATGAGGTGCATGTGGATGCCTGCAGGTGGAGGAGGGCCTCAAACTAGAAGCCAAGCAGGCTCACTCTTGCAGGGCAGCAGCAGCAAACAGGTGGTGCTGCACGGGGCAGTACAAACGCTGCCCAAGGTCAGTGTAGGTAGAATTACCAAAGCGTCATTTTGGAATGCTTGTTTATGTGCAGGAAGGGACACCGTCCTGCCCATAAACAATCATTCATGGCCTTTTGCTCCTTGTATATGTGCTGCAAAATGCAGCACACATAGAAAGAGCAAAAAAACAAGGAGGCATAAAAGTATTCCTTCTCGTTGAGCCATGCTAATGCCACCCCTGGGTGGCATTAGTTTTTGCCGCTGCCACAGACACTACTTCTTGTAAATCTGGGGCAGTGTCAAAAGCAATGGGTATTTTGGTGGAACGCCCACAGAAACACCCATTGCATGCCACTCTGACTCACAAAACTGCATTGAGGGGCCATATTTACAAGGAGATGTTTAGCCACAAAAACTGGTTTAACGTCTCCTTGTAAACATGGTGCAGTGAAAAGCACCACTGGAGCGTCATTGAAAGTGACGTCACGTGGCGCTAGGGCCTTGTAAATCTAGCCTTTTGAGTGCTAAATCTCTTCCAAGGCTGGAAGATATGGGTGGCATTTTGCTGGCAGTGTGAAACATTACTGTCCCTTCCTCCGACAAGTGCACCACTACACCTGCCCAACGTTCTTTACGCCACAAAGAGTCGGCCTGCTCCTCCTAACTAAGAATAAACAAGGGGAGGTAGTGTCCAGAGTGAGTATTATTACCACTCCTCTTGTAAAAGTGGGGGCAGGTTAGCCCTCTCTCACCAAAATTGGTGAAATATTTCAAAATACCTCTGGGTTTGCCAAATACTTTGGGGATCTCAAATGGATTTTTATTCACATCCAATTCAGCACAGTTTTCAAATGGAGGTTCAGTTTCCTCAGAACGGAAAGGATTTAAGTTCCATCATCATCATCATCATTAGCTTTATTTCGGTAAATATAAATACCATAAAAGCACATCACATAAAAAAGGAACGGCAAGCTACATGATAAACAATTTAAGTCATAAAAGATTAAAAAGGAGAGAAAAAAGAAGAGAGAAATATTTACACATAAGCAGTTCCCTACTGGAAAATCGCACCTTATAGTTATACGTAAAAACACATTGTGGGTAAAAGAATAAAATACAAGCCTGGCAAACCATATCAGATAAAAAGGACGTTTCTATTTAAAAAGTATCTAAGAACAAAACGAGATAAAAACAACAGGTAGGGAATACGTCTGAACCAATAAAAGTAATATGTGCATACAATGATAAGTCCATCAATTGTTGCTTGCCACATTCATTGTTAAATTTCCCTCTGCTTTTTTAAGCGTGTTCAGTCTGATACGCCAGATTGAATCTAAATATTTTGACAAACAACAAACCACTAAAACCGATGAATCAGATTTAAAAATTCTCAAAGCTAGCGAGCAGTTTTTAAAACCCTTACTTCTGCACAGAGGAATAATCCAACGGGCTCTTTGTTTGGAGTATGCGGGGCATTGGAAGAGAATATGAGTTACTGATTCTTCTCTGGCACAGCCCCTCGGACACATCTTAGAAGAACAACTAAAATTAGACCATTTATATGTGAGGGAACGCAAAGGAAGGGAGCCCACCCTGAATCTGATGTATAATGAACGAGCAAACGGAGAAGATACTATATCCATATATTGGGCAAATTCATAATGGCATTTAAAATATAGAAAGTTTCCCGTCATGGATGATGGCGAGACAACGGACAATTGGGAAAGTTGAGCGTGGAGCCAGAAAGCATCCTTTAGTGTCTGGGTTGCGTTCTTAGGGATAGATAATGGTTCCTTCCAATAGGACCCCAAACCAAGAAGCGAGAGGGTCCTTTCTACATATGCACACCACTTGATTTTGGAGCTAGTGTTGTTGGCCATCAAGTTAACTAGCGCACATCTATAATGGACGAGAGAATCTGTTGACCATAAGCGAATCCAGTACAACAGGGGCTTGAGTGCAACAATCTGGCTGATAGAAGGGAGATTTAGGTCCATGCGTATTGGGAGCAGTGGGGTACTGGAAGGAACTCTTAGCAGTGACCTTAAAAAAGAGTTCTCCACTTTTATCAAATCATCTAGGCAACAGTGGCCCCACAGTTCAGCTCCATAAATTGCTCCCCCTCTTGCTTGTAGTTTATAAATTTCTACTGCGGGCGTCATGGCAAAGCTAGGAGATCTAGCTGCAAATCTTGCAATGCCACTCGCTCGCTGTTGCAATCGTAAAGTTGCCTTCTGGATGTGGCGCTGCCACTTGTGCGAGTCTTCTAATTTCAGGCCTAAATAATCAAAGTCGCTGACTCTTTCCAGCGCGGCACCCTCTAAATAAATAGGTCGTCTCATTCTGCCTTTCCTATCGCCAAACACCATGCACTTGGTTTTTAATCGGTTAATTTCAAGCCCATAATCATTGCAATAGTCAATGAATCTTGAAAGCAGGGTTGAAAGGCCTGTGGCTGTTTGAGATACCAGCAGGGTGTCATCGGCAAAAAGAAGGCAGGGGATCTTCTGCCCTCCTATTTTAGGCGAGTCGTTAGAGCACTCCATAAGATAAGGGATGCATGCGTTTATGAAGAGAAGGAATAAGGTAGGGGCAAGAACACAACCTTGTCTTACACCTCGGGCAGTAAGGAATTTTTCTGTTAATTCATCTTGTGGGCCCCATCTAATTCTACCATAGTTGCCAGTGTAAAGATCCCTGATAATATTTAAAATAGAGCACGGGACTCCTATTTTAGACAGAACTTCCCACAGTTTGTGGCGGGGTACTAGATCAAAGGCCGATTTTAGGTCTACAAATGCTACATATAGGTGGCCTAAGTCAACATCGACAACTTTCCATTTAATAGAAGTAAAACGAAATATCTGATCTAATGTGCTAATTTTTTCTCTGAAGCCCGCTTGTAGATGATTTAAGATTTGATTTTCAACTAGCCACTTGTTCAGCCTGCTCAACAACTGATAACAGAATTTTTTTTGAAGGTTGTCGAGGAGGCTGATAGGTCTATAATTACCCGGGTTGTTCCTCTCTCCTTTCTTATGGATGGGCACTATGATCACCTCTTTCCATGAGTCAGGATAAATTCTGCTAATCAAGATGGCATTAGAAAGTCTGTTAATATATGGGCCCCAGGTATTCTGGTCCACTTTAAACATATCAGAGGGGATCCCGTCCATCCCAGGGGCTTTTGCTGCTTTCTGGGCAGCAATGGCCGACACAGTTTCGTTCAGTGTAAAAGGGGGCAAGAAAGACATGGGCTCGTCAAAAGTTGTTAGCTCCTCCGAAATTATGTCAGGAATATGACTTGCCAGCAATGGTCCATACAATTCCTTAAAGTAGGAGAGCCAGATGTCAGGAGGGATATAAGACTCCAGGTGAGATGCGCGGTTCTGATCACCACAGGAAACTAGGAGCCAGAACCGTTTGGAATCATGGACGGTAGCTGCCTCAAGTAAATTGCTCCATAGCCCCTCTTCGTACTCGAGTTTACTTTTATTGCAAGTAGAAGCATAATGGCGTCTAGCATTGATGATGCCTGATCTGTCCTTGGTCCTTAGCGCGATGGCCAAAGTATTTTTGGCCTCCCTACACCTCTTGTTGAACCATTTAGTATGTGGTCGAATACAGGAGATAGTCAGTGGCCTAGGACGTTTAGTAAACAGCTCTTTCAAAGTGGCAAAAAGGTCCAGATGGAGAGGCAATATTTCTAATGGAGCCAGAATAAGGTTGGTATCAAATAACTGATGAGAAGAGGTTAGGGCACGCAATTTTCCTTGAAGCTTGTTTGATTGCACAAAGGAGTCCCACCTGACTGTACGCCTATTACTAGACAGCTCCATAGCAGTAGAGGAGACAGGGGGAAATGCGACCCCTACTAGGAGAGGTCTCTTGTATGTGATCTGGAGGGGAGCATGATCACTAGTATGGGGAAAGCCCACCTCTAGGTCTAGAATATGGTGCCATAGTCTTAAGTCAAAGAGGATATAATCCAATTTGTTGCTATATGAGCCCCTGAAAAAGGTTGGTCTGGCCGGAATGTCCGCTGGAAAGCGGCCATTACCCAAACGAAGGCCATGGGATATCATGAGATCCACTATCTGTGAGGCCCTAACGCATGGTTTATATGAATTTTGCTGGGTAGAATGAGAAGTCACAGGAGGAGGGATATTCCATACACTATCTTCAGACTGCATGACCTCTATGTGATCTGCATTAAGTTCAAGTAGAACGTTAAAGTCACCAGCTATTATGATATGATATTTGAGGCAAAGGTCTGAGATTAAGATATTCAATAGCTCGACAGTGGGAGATCGGTGATTTGAGGGTCCCGGTCTGCTATAAATATTTAGACAAAGGACAGGAGAGCCTGAGGCTGGGTAGATGGCAACGGCCAAAATATCATGGGAATCCACATATATCTCCTTTGTACCACTCCCCTCTGTAGATTTTACCCATGTGATTAAACCCCCTGCCGCCCTGCCAGCTAAAGATGGCTTAGCAGGCTTGAAAAAAGAGCTATACCCTTGTTTGTATGTACAATGTGTTGCCCATGTTTCCTGGAACATGCAGACGTTAAAATTTCCGACGAATGCCCCCCACTCAGTGTCAACAAGTTTGCTGTTAATGCCAGCCACATTCCAGGACAAAAGTTTTGCTGTGTGCTGGGCACAAGAGATGTTTGAGTTCGTGGTAGTATCAACTTGGACGTAACTGGCAACGGGGTTCGCCTTAAATAAACTTGTGGTATTATTAATAGTTCCAGGTTGTGGGTCCGATAAAAGAAGAGAGCCTGGGCAAGGTGAATTAGATGGAAAGTTCATGGCTGCTGTAGCTGTGCAAAGGTTGGTGAGACATAGTCAGTCAATATCCGAGGTAGCCCCAGGATCATGGGTTAGTTGGGCCCTTGAAACAGGGCCAAAACAGGACTTAGGGGCCAAATCAGGGAGTGGATCTCTCTGGACCTGATGGCCTGTTGGTCTTATATCTTGAGTAGTTGTAGAATAGTTCGGGACCAAATTGGCTGGTCTAGTGGAAGGATTCACACACATATAGCTAGCAATAGGACAGCTAGCTGAAAGAGTAATTGCTGAGGACTTCCTGCGTATAGACCGTGCTTCCATTTCCATGAGGCCTGCTACCAAATGTGGGCTTTTAAGACTAAGGGGGTCATTACGACCCTGGCGGAACAAGTCCGCCAGGGCCGTGGGACGCGGTGGCACCGCCGACAGGCCGGCGGTGCCCCGCGGGGCATTCTGACCGCGGCGGCTCAGCCGCGGTCAGAGAAGGGAAACCGGCGGTCTCCCGCCGGTTTCCCGCTGCCCCAAAGGAATCCTCCAAGCCGGCGCAGCATGCTGCGCCGGCATGGGGATTCCGACTCCCCCTCCCGCCATCCAACCGGATGGCGGGAGGGGGAGTCGCGGGGCCCCTGGGGGCCCCTGCCGTGCCCATGCCTATGGCATGGGCACGGCAGGGGCCCCCGTAAGAGGGCCCCTAAAAGTATTTCAGTGTCTGCAAAGCAGACACTGAAATACGCGACGGGTGCAACTGCACCCGTCGCACCTTCCCACTCCGCCGGCTCTATTACGAGCCGGCGTCATCGTGGGAAGGGAGTTTTCCCCTGGGCTGGCGGGCGGTCTTGTGAAGACCGCCCGCCAGCCCAGGGGAAAACTCGGAATACCCTCCGCGGTCTTACGACCGCGGAGCGGTATTTCGGAGGGGGGAAGCCTGGCGGGCGGCCTCCGCCGCCCGCCAGGCTCGGAATGAGGGCCTAAGTGTTATAAAGTCACTAGGACCAGAGAGACCAGGGGAACCATTAGATCGTTCGACAGATACAATGTCATCATGGATGATTGAACCACAACCCCTGGTATGTCTCACCCAGTGCAAGCCCTTGTTTGTTAGTGAGGCTTTGTCTTCTCTCACGTTTGGAGGCAAAGGTGGAACATTGCACATGTATATGTAGTTGTTGCTAATTAATTTATGATTGTGGTATAAAGCTTTGGTAATATCCCATTTGAAGGGAACATTAAGAAGGAGAGGAGTAGTTCTTCCAAAAGAGGACGTAAGCTGTTTTGCAGGACACTGATCGTCTATGGGACCTGCAGCACAAGCTAGTGGCAGAAGAGGCCCGTTTGATAAAACGCCTTTTGCAGGTGGATGCATGGTAGGCAAAAGGTTTGAGTTAGGCTCGCTAATAGGGGAAGAATATTTGTTTTTAAGAAGGGTGGTAATTTCAAGCAATAATGCTCTCAACTCGCCAACTTCAGTCTTAAGGCTACACACCAATGTGAACAGATCATTTTGTAGAGGAGGACTCACTGTACATGGCAGAGTTGAGACGGCTGGTTGCTGATTGTCCGAATCAATGGATGCCAGCGGAGAAAAACGATTAGAGCATAAAATTGAAGGGTGAGGTGTGCAAGCTCTAGGAGCATCTAATTCAGAATAGGGTGTAGGGAGGGCAATGGGATCTTGACAAGGCAACGACTGTTGGAGTGGTTGGTGAGATGAGGCGACAGAATGTGAGTTAACAACAGTGTATGAACTAGATGTTAGAAATGGAATAAGCGTGCCAGATTTTGAGCCCTTTCGACTAGGCTTCTCCTTGTTGTTTAGAATCTGTTCTACCTCTTCTATTAAATCGTCTATTTCCTTGGCAACATGGCTAGTGTGGGGTAACATAGTCTTATTGATTTTGAGTATTTTGGATTTGCCAGAGCCTAAAGTCGGGCTGTCTTTGGCCTTACGCTTCCCCATTGGCGAATGGTACTATGTCACAATATAGAGGAGAGATTGGGGTACTTCCCTATGCAGAAGGGGCAATTGCCGTGCCTTAGGACCAAGAGGGGTGGCCCAGCCCGGCCTCCTTCGGCCTCTGACGGGCACGGATGGGCCCGCCCTTGGCCCGCGCGCGTCCCGCGAGCGGGAGCGCAAAGGAAGAATTTAAAGGGCTCCTGCCCTTTAGCTCTGGTGCTCCGATGTCAGCCCCCAGGTGAGGAGAGTCAGGACAAACCAACAGCGCAACCCGCGTCCCCGCGAGCGGGAGCGCAAAGGAAGAATTTAAAGGGCTCCTGCCCTTTAGCTCCGGTGCTCCGATGTCAGCCCCCAGGTGAGGAGAGTCAGGACAAACCAACAGCGCAACCCGCGTCCCCGCGAGCGGGAGCGCAAAGGAAGAATTTAAAGGGCTCCTGCCCTTTAGCTCCGGTGCTCCGATGTCAGCCCCCAGGTGAGGAGAGTCAGGACAAACCAACAGCGCAACCCGCGTCCCCGCGAGCGGGAGCGCAAAGGAAGAATTTAAAGGGCTCCTGCCCTTTAGCTCCGGTGCTCCGATGTCAGCCCCCAGGTGAGGAGAGTCAGGACAAACCAACAGCGCAACCCGCGTCCCCGCCAGCGGGAGCGCAAAGGAAGAATTTAAAGGGCTCCTGCCCTTTAGCTCCGGTGCTCCGATGTCAGCCCCCAGGTGAGGAGAGTCAGGACAAACCAACAGCGCAACCCGCGTCCCCGCGAGCGGGAGCGCAAAGGAAGAATTTAAAGGGCTCCTGCCCTTTAGCTCCGGTGCTCCGATGTCAGCCCCCAGGTGAGGAGAGTCAGGACAAACCAACAGCGCAACCCGCGTCCCCGCGAGCGGGAGCGCAAAGGAAGAATTTAAAGGGCTCCTGCCCTTTAGCTCCGGTGCTCCGATGTCAGCCCCCAGGTGAGGAGAGTCAGGACAAACCAACAGCGCAACCCGCGTCCCAAGTTCCATCAAGGTGTTGGAATTGCTAATGAAGGGAGCAATGAAACCATTCTGCAAAACCCAGTGGGGTTTGCCAGCAACATTTTTGGTGCCCAAAAAAAATAATGAAAAGTATTGCTCTGTAATAAATCTGAAGGATTTCAAACAGTTTGTGTTGTACAGCCAGTTCAAGATGAAGATAAAAGTTCACCTCTGCAATATTCTTCTTCCAAGAGATTGGATAGTGTAGTCAGACTTGAAAGAAGCCTTCCGGGCAGTTCAAATCTTTTGACCCCCACAGAAGTACCTGCAGCTCCTTTGGCAAGGGCAGGCATTCAGGTTATTCTCCATTCATTGGGGTCAGTCTTCATCTGCATGGTGTTCCACCAAATGACTGAAGCCACTTGTATCGATTCGCAGAGCTTGGGGATCGAGTATGAATATCTGTTTAGATTACATGATCTTCTTGGGTTCTACTTAAAACAAGTACAAAGTGCTAAAGATCTGATCCATTCCTTGGGATTCATTGTAAATTGGAAAAAATCAGATACAGTTCCATCTTGGAAAATAGAATTACAGGTTTTTTTACGGTCTCAGAGAAGATGCTCCATTTATTACCAGAGACAAAACTGAACTTGTTCAAAAAGGAACTAAGGGGGTCATTCCGACCCTGGCGGTCCATGACCGCCAGTGCCGGGGACCGCGGAAGCACCGCCAACAGGCTGGCGGAGCTTCCAGGGCCATTCTGACCGCGGCGGTAAAGCAGCGGTCAGAAAAGGGCAACCGGCAATCCCGCCGGTTTACCCCTGGCCCAAGGAATCCGCCATGGCGGCGCTGCTTGCAGCACCGCCATGGGGATTCCGACCCCCTTCCCGCCATCCTGGTCCTGGCGGTAAATACCGCCAGGAACAGGATGGCGGGAACGGGTGTCGTGGGGCCCCTGGGGGCCCCTGCACTGCCCATGCCACTGGCATGGGCAGTGCAGGGGCCCCCTCACAGGGCCCCATAATGATTTTCAGTGTCTGCAAAGCAGACACTGAAAATCACGACGGGTGCCACTGCACCCGTCGCACACCAGCAACTCCGCCGGCTCCATTCGGAGCCGGCTTCATCGTTGCTGGGGCTTTCCCACTGGGCCGGCGGGCGGCCTTTTGGCGGTCGCCCGCCGGCCCAGCGGGAAAGCCAGAATGGCCGCCGCGGTCTTTTGACCGCGGTGCGGTCATTCGGCGGTAACCGCATGGCGGGCCGCGGTTGGAATGACCGCCTAAAAGTAACTCTGGGTGTCGGATTGTTTCTTTACACCATTTACTGTGTCTGGTCAGTCTACTGTCATCCTTCATTCAGGCAATCTTTCTGGGTCCCCTCAGTCATTAAAATTAAGTAATGGATGAAGAGGCTTAACCTACTCAGGGATAGCCTCTTTAGGACACATGGCCTTGTACAAGAGGCATGGAAACATCAGGACGTTTTTCACACATCCCCAGATCTAGATTAGAATGAGATGCAAGACTATGGGGAGCCTGTTGAAGCAGATTCTCAACTGGAGTAAGATGGCTGAAAGAGGGAGTTGTTAATGCATAAACATTAAGCAGAGCCAGCAGAGCTTCTTGCTGGCTCCTTTGTGATTCTAAGCTTTATAAATAGCAAGGCCAATTGTGCAGTTCTGCTGTGTATGGACAACTTAACTGAGGTGCGGTAACTCTACCAATTGGGAGAAATGAAATTGAAACTAGCAGCAGGTCTAGCCAAGTCCCTATGGGGGGGTTCTATCGTCATCAGAGAACATGACTAATAGAATATCTTCTGGGTCCATGCAACATGGTGACAGATTAGTATTCCAGAGGAATCAAGGACAATAGTTTTTGGCGGCTGGGATCTTCAAGTGCCTTGACTGATTTTGTGAACCTTTAGTGGTGGACCAAAGTTTCCTTCTGATTAACAGCTCAACATCACCAGTTATTCAGTTGAAGGCCAGACCCAGACGCATTGGTGACAGATTCCACATTGGTCTTGCAGAAATGTGTACACCTTTCATCCTTTTGTGATGCTATCCAGGTATCTCAGAAAGATAGCATGGGTAGTAGTGATAACTCATTTGTGGAGGGTGCAGTCTTTGTATCCTTCCCGACTGGAGTTGTTGTCTGATCTCTCACTTCTACTACTGGTCCTTCTACAGTTATTTATAAACCCAGAAAGACAGTATCATGATTTAGTCTTACAGGGCAATCCTGTTCTAGTGCCCTGGAACCTTTAAGGGCATTCCCCGTCATCCCAGGAATTTCACAAATGTCTTCTGGCCTGGCTGGTGAGGGGGGATAACCCGAAACCGGTCCCAGAATGCTGGTTTCTGGTCCAAGAAGTACCTGACATGGCAGTTCGGGCTGGACTGTTCTCATGGGGTGCAGGATCAAGACTGATTACCATATAGCTGGGTCCAAACTGGAATGGCATGGTGAGCATAAAGACTGATGGATTAAACCCAGATCTGTGATGGGGTAAATGCTTGCTTTGTTCCGCATTCTGTCCATTATCTGTGCTTCTTGCATTTGTTGCCCTACGTGGGAAGGGTATGCCCAGGCCTGGCTCCCTGGCTCGTTATGTAACCAGATTCAAGCTAGCCTGGTTGATGAGAGGTGATACCCTGACACTGGTCCGAAGATGTTTGTTTCTGTTCCAAGGAGGGCCTGGCAGTTCGGGCCGGACTGTTTCCATGGAGAGCAGGGTCAAGATGGATTAGCATATAGCTGGGTCCAAACTGGAATGGCTTGGCAAGCATAACGACTGATGGATTAAACCCAAATCTGTGAGAGGGGGTAAATGCTTGATTTGTTCTGTATTCTGTCCATTATCTGTTCTTTTTACATTTGTTGCCCTAAGTGGAAAGGGTTTGCCCAGGCGTGGGTCCCTTCTCACTATGTCACTAGATTCAAGCTGGCCTCGCTGATGAGGGGTGATACCATGAAACCTGTTCCAGGATGCTTGTTTCTGGTGCATGGAGGACCTGGCCTGGCAGTTCGGGCTGGACTGTTCCCTTGGGGAGCTGGGTCCACACTGGGATGGCATGGCGAGCAAAAACAATGATGAATTAAACTCAGACCTGTGACTGGGGGTGACTGTTCAATTTTTTCCGCACTCCGCTCATCATCTGATCTTTTTGCTTCTGAATAAATTGTGGCATCATGGGCTGCAGGAACAAAGAAATCTATACAAATCAGTATGGAACACCTGGTCGAGGTGGTACGTAGAGAAATATCAATCCCATTTTGTTAGATGTCTCCAGAATGCTTAATTTCTTAGCGTCTATGGTATCTCATCAAAAATCATACCATAGCATAAATGGGTGCAGATCAGCCGTTTTAGTAAGGAATCTGAAGGTGACAATATTTGATACTCAAACATCCTCTAGTGTGTAGATTGCCAAAGGGAATTCAGTATTTGAATCTGAGAGTCCTGCCTTGCTAAGTAGTGTCAAATCCAGTCCCTGGGCCCTTGAAAGTGGAAGGTGGTAACCTTGCCCGTGCAGCTTTATTTTTGACGCATACTAGGTACTTAAGCATCCATTGGTTTCTGTGGATTAAGACTCTTTTTACTTTAAAAATTCAGAACTTTATTATTGTACGTTGGATTTTTCTCATTTTGGTCTTGTTTTACACAGATAAATATTGGTTATTCTTCTTAAACTGGTGTGGTGTCCTTTTTTTGTGTTTTCACTGTATTACTGTGTTATGTGCAAATACTTTACACATTGCTTCTGAGATAAGCCTGCCTGCTTGTGCCAAGCTACCAAGGAGGTGACCAGGGGTTATCTGAGCTGTGTATCTCCTTTAACCTGACTAGAGTGTGGGTCCCTACTTGTACAGGGTGTAAACCGACTGCCAACTAGCAACCCATATTTCTAACAAGTACTCAAAGTACCTTTCAGTGTAAAGCGAGTCCTGCCCCTCCGTGAATAAAATAAAATAAATGTACTGCAGGGCTCACAACAAAAGAAAGAATCATTTTCCATCACCAATGGCCATTGTCCACCTAGGATGGGGGAAAGGGAGAAGGTATCATCAAAATTTAAGAAAGCACATTTGTTTAACACGGAAGCGTTTTACCTTAGTACATTAGATCATATCACTGTATTGAGATATACTAAGTAAAAGAGAGAGTTTTTAAACATGAACTGAAAAACATTGTTGCCCTGTTCTGATGATAATGGTATTACTCAGGGCCACTAGAATTGTACGGCAGTGGAGCACCAAATTATGCATTAGGGGTGACTAAATTATGCGGCAACAAAATGCAAAATATGCAGCATAATGCAGCCTATTATTGGATACTGTGACTTCATTATTGTGTAATTTTTACACATGATAATACTGTCTGGGCAAATATTTCACCTCCTTGGTACCAGTTTAACAACCAAATACAGAAAAGAGTAACCAAAAGATGACCAGTTAACCTTTTTATTCCACTCTGTGAATCCATGTCGCCATGTTTTTACTAACTTTTGATCAGTTTGAGCTAGAAACAATTTTTTCGTTAACATCTGCAGATTATGCAGAAGATGATGGATTCTGTTGCAGATAGAGCTAATCCACAATTAGGAGAAAAAAGCTATGGAATTACATAATTCCAGTGGCCCAAATATTAATGCACTCCTAGCAAGGCCACTGGAAATATGTGGCAAGAAAGGACCAAATTAGATGGCAGGGTTTACTAAAGATATGCATCAAGAAAAGGCAAAATATGTGGCACAATGTGATAGTATCAACTCATTATTTTGTCCTTCACCTAAATACAGCAATAAGCAACAGAAAGATGGCCAGTTTACCTTAATGAAGAGCATTCCACTGTGCAGCAACAAGTGTTGCTGCGTTTTTAGTAACATTTGACCCATTTGACCGAGGTTCCAAGAGGACCTTGAGCTGAGCAAAGTTAGACCTCTGGCTCGAGTTTGTGGTGGCTTGTTCACCTCTAATAGCATGCAAAAGAGAGTAACGTTAGAAGGGCAGAATCTATGCAAAAATGTGAATAAAAGTTCAGAGTGGGAGAGTGGAAGGGCATAGATAGATGTAAAGGATGAGAACAGCTAAAATACTGTAAGAAGCTGGGGGAGAAGAGTGGTAAAGAGGTGAACATGGTGGGAAGATGTGGATATAAGAGGAACAGAACCAGCAAGAAGAGGCTAGGGGAAAAGGGAGTGATTGGTGTAAAGGGGGCAAAACCAGCAAAACAAGTTGAGGCAAGAGAGCTGGATGGAAAGATGAAAGGTGGATATAAGAGTGGCAGAAACAAAGAGACACAGTAAGATGCTTAGGGAGAGGGGAGAAAGGAACAGGATATAATGCAGGGGTGAAGTGAATATAAAACGAGGCTGAATCAGCAATAGTAGGTAACAGGCTGGGCAAGAGATCAAGGTGAAAAGTAGAGCATGCCTAAAGGAGGTGGATTTAAGTGGGCAGAACCAGCAAAAAGAGTAAAAGGCTGGAGAAAAGGTAAAAACGTTGTTGAACCATTGTTTTCTGCTCAGTCTGTTGAGTCTACTGCCGAAGTTTGAAATTCCCTATCCCTTTATTTCCCATGTGAAAAATGGTAAGAAAATGTCTTAGTGCCTCATTTTGAGTTTGCGGAGGGGATACTCTGTCAAAATGGTGAAGGATATCCCGTCCGCCGAAATGTAAACCCCATTATATCCCACGGGATTTTTATTTTGTTGGATGAGGTACCCTTCACCATTGTGACAGAGTAAGCTCTCTGTAAAATTCTAAATCAGACCCTTAGTTTTGAGATGCCTGTGTCATTTTCCACAAAAGGTTGTGAGCTTGAACCATCTTCAAAGTATCTGATGGATTTCAGCCTGTTCCCCGTTTACTCTATTATTCCTCCTGACCTTTCTATTTAATCTCACTCTGAGTAGGACCTTCTCCTGCACATGTCCTGACCGGAGATCTAGAAGTCATACCTTCTGTCCTGAACTCCTTTTGCAATAACTTGCTTGCCTCGTCATATGTTCCTACCAATGTAAAAACAAAAAGTTGTTGTTTTGTTTCTTTGCTCAAAAAAGCTTCAGCAGGCTCAAAACCTTTGCATCTTCTGACATCTCTTTGCTACATTTTTCTCAAATGTCCCACAATATTTGTTAGTAAAAGGAAAAAACAGTAGTACATTGTGAGACCTTGTTTCTGGGTTGGGGCAATAGGTGATTAATTGGCAGCATCTGTGGAGTATACTTTTATGTGCAATTGCTGTTTCAGAACTGACTATTTGATTTCATTTGGATAACAGTTATTCCTTTTAGAAACTTGACTCTTCAAAGGTGGCAATAGCGATCAGTCAAAGCTTACTCCAGGAGATGATTACGGTATTGGAACTCAAATACATTATGGCATATTAATCATATCTGAGTAGCACCTTATCCAGCCCGTATAGCTATGGGACTGATTTAGACCAAGTGGTTATAGAATGAAACACAAAAAATGTGCTCTCTGACTAGTAGTCCTCTAGTACACAACAAACACCTTACAAATCTCTGCACGTGCAAAGTGTCCTGCAAAGTGATAATGGACAGTAATCCACCCTAAAATACTTAAATGCTGTGAGGCTCAAGGAAGGGGTTAGATTTAAGAAGGAAAGGCGGAGACCCCAGAGTTTACTGGCTGCCCTAAAGCAGGGCCACTTGGTGAGAAGATTTTTTTTTACTACTGTGGATAAACTGGGCTTCTGGCTTGAGATGGCTTGGCAGCTGGTACACAATCCAAAAGGCTGCTACAGCCTTAGGGTTGGTGTGCTCAAAGTCAATCTGACCATACTCACAAACCCACCCTGCTCATTGTCATGTGCAGAATAACAATGGGCTGGCCTGGGCAAGCACAGTATGATGTGCACCTCCTCCCACAAATAATCCCAAACCACAGGGAGCGACGATGAGGCCTGGGGAAAAGTTCTGCTTTTCAGGAGCATAGGTAGGAATTGACCTCCGGTAGGAGGTAAAAGGAAGAAAGAAAAGTGTACAGGAGATGAGGGTTGCGAGGGAGTAGAGCAGCTGATAAGTGAGGGGTCAGCCCATAGAGTACAGCCATGTGCATGGAGTCATATGCCAAACACTGAGCCTATGGGAAGTAGGTAGCCAGTAGGTTCAGGGATGCAGATCTTGCATTATAGGTTGGAAGACTAAAATGTTTGGTTAGATACCTGGGGAGTGTCCGGAGTGACTTGTGGTTCATGGAAATGATCTTCCATTCAACTATCCCTTTAACCAAGATCCAATGGATTTTCTTGAGTGCAGGCACAATGGGGGTCATTCTGACCCCGGCGGGCGGCGGGAGCCGCCCGCCTGGAGGGAGCCGCCATATGGCCGCTCCGCGGTCGAAAGACCGCGGAGGCCATTCTGGCTTTCCCGCTGGGCTGGCGGGCGACCGCCAGAAGGCCGCCCGCCAGCCCAGCGGGAAACCCCTCCCCACGAGGAAGCCGGCTCCGAATGGAGCCGGCGGAGTGGGTATGTGCGATGGCAAAGCAGACACTGAAATACAAAGTGGGGCCCTCTTATGGGGGCCCCTGCAGTGCCCATGCCATTGGCATGGGCACTGCAGGGGCCCCCAGGGGCCCCACAACACCCCATACCGCCATCCTGTTCCTGGCGGGCGACCCGCCAGGAACAGGATGGCGGTATGGGGTGTCAGAATCCCCATGGCGGCGCAGCAAGCTGCGCCGCCATGGAGGATTCTGCAGGACAGCGGAAAACCGGCGGGAGACCGCCGGTTTTCCTGTTCTGACCACGGCTGAACCGCCGCTGTCAGAATGTCCTGAGGAGCGCTGCCAGCCTGTTGGCGGTGCTCCCGCATCCCCGGCCCCGGCGGTCCTTGAACGCCGGGGTCGGAATGACCCCCAATGTGCTTATCACTTCTTTAGCTAAATATGAGCTGAGCAGCGTGGTTCTGGTACCTTTGCAATTCGAGAATAGCCTTCTCGGATATTATGGACATGTGACTTAAACTGTAAGTCTCTGGTATTACTTTAGCAGGATTTTTCAAGTCAAGCTTCACCTCTCCCAACCTACCTAGTCCACATTGCTACATTTCCTTTCAGCATAGCTGTACATTTCACAGATGCTACTATATAAGCCCTTTTTTGGTTTTGTTGCTTTAATGTACCTGTTTAGTGACTGGCTCTCAGCATAGCTTTGCAGTCTTTTTTCCCCTGGCCACAAACCAGTTTTCTGTTTAAGCCATCTGTTCTGTATATGCTTGTTAGGTTAGCTTTCAGTGGGCAGGTGTTTTCCAGCCTTTGGTGCATCTGTTTGCCAATATATTAGCCATTCCACCTGTGTATGACATGTGTGCTGTCTCCTCTTCTTTTTTTTGTTGAATCTGTGCTTTCTGTTGTTTGGTTGCAGGTCACTCACTCGATCTAGCATATATCTGTGTTGAACCTGCATGCCTACTAAAAACCATGGGGCACAGTTATAGACCCTTAGTGCCACCTTTCACCATATTAACACCATTTATTTTGACGTTAATGTGGCCCAAAAAGGCCAGAATTCCCATGCTGTATTTACAGAATGGCATAATGCATGCATTGCTCCACTCTGTAACCCTTTGTGTTTCTTTATGCCTGCACCAGGCATTATGTATGCAAAGGGGGCGTTCCCCCATTAAGGGAGCTGGAAAAATGGAGTAAGTATATCTATGAGATTTCCTTATGCCAGTTTTTATGGCACTTTTAACGCCTGCTCAAGAGCAGGCATTGAAAGAGGTCTTCTATTCTTTATAATGGGGCCCTACGTACTCTGCAGGAGTAGCGCCAATATTTTGGTGCTACTCTTGCAGAGTACATCAATAGTGTCATGAAGGATGACGCTATTGCCCCCTATCCTGCGCCATGGTGCGCCATATTTTAAATACAGTGCACATATGGTGGCGGTAGGGGGTGCTACAGGGCGCAGGGAAAGTGGCACTGCAGCGCCACTTTCCATAAACTGCCCCAAAAACCTTATCTTGTACTTAATTAGTGTAAAGGGTGAGCTGGGTCAATCACATTTTGACTCGAAGTCCTGCTGTATGGTTCAGATTTTGAATTTTAATCATGCCCTAATCTGGAAACAATCAGTGACCATTGTAGAAATCATATCAGTTTTGCAGAGACCTAGGACTTTCTTGTTTCAGCTAGTTTGGTTAATGTAATGTATTTCCACGTAATACAGCTTTAAAATATATGAATGTATTTTATTTGGATTATTATTTATATTTTTAGCCACTTTAGTAATATCCAAACTAGGTAAGTAGTGGCTTGCAAAGCTGCTTCAAGATGCCAGAACATTAAAGCTCAATTGATGCCCCTTCCTGTGATGTCATTTCTTAGAGGGTCCTTGCACGTAACTATTCTGCCTGGGGCCCAATAAACCCTAGGACCAGCGCTGGGGATAAAAGCAAGGACAGTCTGACCTCTAATGCAATCACTAGTTATCTGACTGCTACCAAGGTTCAGATCAGCAGCGAGATAGTATGTGTGGAAGAAAGGCTTGCAGCTACTCAAAGTGCAGTAAATGGGTGTCTTGCAAATCTACAAACTGAGATCATAGTGGATGTGGCTGAACTTCCCGCAGTACCTATTGAAGCTACTCAGATTCCAATATTGCCTTTAATCCTTGAATTTAAAAAACTGCACCTAGTAATATTACCCCACCCCCATGTTCCCTAAGATGCTGCCTCTCCACCAGCAAAATGGAAAAGAAATCAAGACAGGGCAAATATATAACAACACAACAAACCCAGCAACAGATCTTAATAGATGGTTTCCTGTCCATTGATAAATTGGGTAATTTACACGTGGCTAAGAACTCTGGGGAAGATATTAATTGGCTTATAAAAAGCTTGACAACAGGACTGGGTTACTTAGAGAAGTGTGTAAGTCTGCTCTAGAGGATTTCAAATGCAAACTCGAATCATTTGAGCCTGTGATAAAAGGACGTTAGACATTTTGCAGAACAAACCTACAGTTTTTAATAATCACGGCAATTGTGTGCTCAATGTTGAACTTACTAACCAACAGTAGAGACTATAGCAGAGAGTACAGTGGCTCCTCCCCGAAGGGAAACCAACAAACACTCTTCAAGCTGGTAATATTCATAATGAGACTGCTAGGGGAGAGTGCCTAGTCAATTAGCTATAAATTCTGCTTCCATTGATACATCTCTGGGGGAAAGGGTATAGTAATCAAAACGAGTTAGCCAAGGGATACAACCTAGGGCCACAGGATACTCTCCATTGACTACCTCAAGCACCCATGTGGTAATTCTGAGGGGCATTCCCACACTAAACCCTAACGTCCTTGAGGGCTGGTGCAAGTTGAAAAATGAAGTGGTTCATTGGATTTCATGAAGGGCTTTTAATATACAGTCTTTATGTAATCAGATCCTAATGGCGAGGAGAATAATGAGGGTGATTGTGCTGCCATCAATTTCCATAGCCAATCTTTTATTAAATAGTTACTATCAAGACTCTCTATTTGCCAAAAATACATTAGCACTACAGCAGGTAGAATTGAAGCCTTGCCCCTTGTTTTTTCTATAAGCCTGGTTTGGTGTTTACCTACTAAAGTTCTGGAACCTTGGAACGGTTCGAGGAGAGAAGGGAAACAACTACGGTTGGCGGTTGGAGACCGAGTCGGTGGCTTGGGTCTTCTGTTCCAGTTTTCTCTTATAAATAAAACATGGATTATTACCTTATCCTGTTTCCATCGTTGATATTTCACTTTGCCGATGAGGGACGAACCCGCCAATCTTCGTGACAACCTTTGTGACTCTAACACCAAGATTCGCTCTTCGGCGGTCACAGGTATTTTCTTTCATGGAGTGTGACATGGATTGTGATTCTGCCCGTGAGTAGCTATGCGGCTCTTAATGCGTACGGCTTAGTGGCATTGTGAATTTCAAATTGACAAGAGGAGAGGAAAAGCAGTGCTCCCTGTATGCTCGCACTTTATTCACACGCACTGTCATCGCGCGGCGCATCTTGTGCGTCTTCTCTCCAGCTTCGCTTCAAGTAGAGAACGCACACACAAAGTCACGCGCTTATCTCCAGCTTAATTTCAAGCAGAGAACACGCACACAACGTCACGCGCTCTGACCTCGCGTGACCTCTCTCGTGCCTTGTCTTGAGCGAAGAACTTTCTCTCTTTCTGGTGCACGCTCCACTTATTGCTGTGTGACGTCTTTGATGACAAGTGTGTCTCCATGCCAACGCTGTCAGCATAGCGACGTGGACGCATTACTAGTTAACCATGTGCAGATTCATTAAAGTGCAAACTTCATCGCAATTTGATTGTGTATTTACTAACAGACTAAGGGGGTTATTACAACTTTGGAGGAGGTGTTAATCCGTCCCAAAAGTGACGGTAAAGTGACGCATATACCACCAGCCGTATTACGAGTCCATTATATCCTATGGAACTCCTAATACGGCTGATGGTATATCCGTCACTTTACTGTCACTTTTGGGACGGATTAACACCTCCTCCAAAGTTGTAATAACCCCCTAAGACTTTTACTTAATTTGAAAACTCGGACTCTTGTTTAATTTGGAACTGCAAAGGTATTTGAATAAAAATAAGATGCGGAACGTTCCTGCCCTGTCGTTTTTTTGATCATCTCCAGGAATTCCACCCATTCCTTAGCTCAAGTGGAAAAAGGTATTTGCTCACTACGCAAGGGTTTGTGGAACGTCGTTGAGTGCGGACAGGAAAACTTCACTCTTGATGCACCGTTTGGAATCTGAAGGGCAGGAAATATATGAGCATCTCCCTGAACTGTCGGATCAAGAAGCTGCAGGCTTAAATGAATATGAGATCTGCATAAATAAATTAGATATGTACTACCTCCCAAAGATAAGTACTGTTCTTGAACGCTATTATTTTGGACGGAGGTTACAGCGTTCAGGAGAATCTGTGGAATAATGTGTCACAGAGTTGCAAAAACTGGCTTCCACATGTAATTTTGGAGCTTCTCTTGATGAGAGACTGAGAGATCAGTTAATGTTAGGGTGTGCTACTGATAAAGCCTGGGAAAGCATGTGGCACAAGGATAATCCATCCTTGCAAGAGGTTATAATTGCTGCAAAGAATTTTTAACATTCAAAAGCGTGTTCTGAAGTTCTGAAGGAAGAAATATCTTCAAGTGACAGTGGGCATGAGAGTAGGAAAGGAAGCTTGGTACAGATTGTACAATACTAAGCTTCCCAACAAGACTTCAGAATTTAGTGATGTTGACATGAGGTAAATGATGGGAAAGTGTTTTAGATGTGGCAATGAGGGACATTTAGCTAAAAATAAAGGATGTCCTGGATGGAAAGCTCAGTGTAGAAGTTGTGGAAGGAAGGGTAATTTCACAAGGTGCTGCAGATCAGTGAAGAATCAAAAGAAGGTGCAAGAAGTGGACTTTGTCGACAATGAGGAGGATTTGGAAAGGGAAAATTACATTTTTCAGATTAAAAGTTTCTCTGGCAATGGCACTTTGGAAGTAGTTAAAGTAAATGAAGTTCAGTTAAAATGGTGTTTGACTCTGGTGCTAAGATAACACTCATCCCCAAAACACTTTTTGAGCACACGTTGGCTGGCAGTGTTCAACTATTTAAGCCAGACATTAAGCCAAGAAGGTATGGGGGTGAACCAATATGTTTACTAGGATATTTTTGGGGCACTATAGAATTCAAAGACAGAATTATACCGGGAAAGTTTTATGTCTCCATGAAAGGAGATTCCTTTATTAGCTGGCTACATCAACATGATCTTAATGTATATTTAGATCCGAATGAGGATCCTCCAGTATGTGTTAGGAAAGGTCCAGTTAATAATGTGTCTGATGTAGATTCCTCTGTACAAGCGAGGAAAGATTCTGTGACCAGTCTGGTACAGAGCAGTGATGTAAGATGGATGGAAGAATTTCCAGAAGTGGGAAACGACTATGGTTGGTGGTTGGAAACTGAGTCGGTGGCTGGGGTCTTCTGTTCCAGTTTTCTCTTATAAATAAAACGTGGATTATTACCTTATCCTGTTTCCATCGTTGATACTTCACCTGGGTACTACGTGGCTGCTGATGTAACACATTACAACAAGAAAAGATCAGAGTTCAAAGGAAATAAGGACGGGAACTCCCAATTTAATAGGTTTTCACTCCTTGAATTCATGAATTAACTTGACCGACTCATCGAGAATGGAAAGAAACATTTGTTAGACCCAATTGCAGTTGCTGCAGTGAACAAATCTTGTGTGGAAACTAGTACTACTAACACCATATCATTGGCCACTAACGCCCCCATATCCAAATCCAAGGCAAATATTAATGTGATAATAACTTCATGAAATGTTGCGGATTTATTACATAAATGAAATTGAATTCAGTTGGTTGGTTAAAATATATTGCAGATTCACAAATCATGTGTGTACAAGAAACGTGGGCAGTGGTCAAGTTTCACATTGAGGGCTTTTTGTCAATAGTTATCCCTGCAATACACTAAAGTGCGGGAAGGGCAAAAGGTGGTCATCTTATACATATTTCAATTTTACTTCCAACAAAAAATAAAACACCTTTAGAGCATCCCCATATTATCAAGTTGGCCTTCTGACAGTATAGGAAAATTCTGATATAGTAATAATTCATTTCTACAAGAGCAAGTTTGACTGTACTTGCACTGAGGTGGTTAGAACTATGGAGAAAGTTCTCAATTTACTTTTATAAATGGGGACAGAAGACATTTTCCTTATCTGGGTTGGGGATTTCAATATTACCTGATGTCCCCTACCTTTGAAAGAGGTTTGTGGGGTAGCGGACTTGCAGGGTGATAGATAGGCCTATTTCCAACACACTTACATCAGTTTCTTTCCTGACTCTGCCCAAGCCCTTTGGTGCTAAGAACAAAAAGAAAACAGTCAGAGAACCAGTTTGCAGTAATATAGTTTGGGACCTTTTTAGATGGGAAAAGAGGCCATTCCACAATGGGGAAGGTGAAAGGGCAGTGAGAAATCTGCAGTTAGAGTATTCACCTGAAAGAGCGTTGCAGAGGGTAAGTCATTTGTTCTTCTGATGGATACTTATAACTGTAGAGTCCTCACAATAAGCATTGCTACCAAAGTAGTACCTCCAAAGGTAGGGGTATGTTGAATGGCTCAGACCAAAAAGTCTTGCAAGACCTAACAGGTGAAATGATCTTCTAATCATACCTGGATGTCAAAGCAGTAGTGCTTCGTTAATGTGTGTATGGACGCTCACATCACAGCCTGACAAATGTCAAGAATAAACACTTCATGTGCCAGGAAGTGGTAGCAGCCTTGGCCCTGGTGGAAAGAGCCTCCGCTCCTTCTGAGGGCTGCTTCTTGGTCAGTGCGTAGCAGATCCTGATACAGGCAACTATCCACCTTGAGAAAGTCCTTTTCTGCACTGCCTTGCCTTTCTAGGCCCCAGAAAACTCCACAAAAAAAGCTGATCATCCACTCAATGGTCTTTGGTTCAATCGATGTAAAAGCTGAAGGTTTGTTTGGTGTCCAGCTGACAGAGTCTCTCCTTCTCTTTATAGGGGTGAGACAGAACAAAGATTGCTGGGAGGGTGATGGATTGACAAAAATGAAAAGGAGTGACAACTTTTGGCAACAAATCTTATGTTGTGGTCCTTTGTCCTCAAATCCAGTTTGCCTGGGAAAAAAGACTTGTAAGGGGGCTGAAGCAAGAGAGCCTAGAACTTACTCATGTGACAAGCTGAAGTGATGATGACAAGTAAGACAGTTGTGAGAGTTAGAAAATACAACAAGCAACTGTGCATCATCTTGAAAGGAGTACAGATGAGGAAAGTCAGGACAAAATTGACATTTCACTGTGGTACCACAACAGGTTTGGAAGAGAACATATGTAGCACCTTTAATAAACAGCATCACAACAGGTGATTTAATCAAGAGTGGCTGGTCTGGCTAACAGAAAGAAGCCAAAAGTGCCAACAAATAACATTTAATAGTACCTACTGCAAGACTTTGCTTCACCAAAGACAAAACAACCAATAATCTAATTTGACAGTTTTACTTGCAATGGTTTGTGTTGCTGACAGCCATTGGCGGCTGCCACAACTTAAAACTAGTGGAGCGGTGTAATGCTATCTCCATTTAACCACTAGCTCCATCTTGACCACTGACTCCATTTTGTGCTTAGCTTAGCTTCAAACATGTCACATTGGTGGAGCAGGTATTTTTCCGTGCACAGCTTGTTAACATGTTTTTCACTTTTTTCTCACCAATGACGGGAACATAACATGGAGGAGTAGTACTTTGGTACTCTATACCTTGCAGTTATATATAGCGGGTATTGCTCTTAAATTCTTAAATATATATTTTTTTATTCATTTCTGAAATTTTAATTGCACTGATGTGAGCATCCGCATTTTCTGTACTTTTATTTTAGTAATATAGCGTGTAATTATAAGGTTTGAAAACATTGCGGAGCATCTTGATACAACTTTTTATTGTATAAACTTATTTTCTGTTTTCAATGTGTTTTTAGATGCAAATAGTGATAATGACTAACGTTTTGTTGTATGGTGCATTTTATGTGGACCTCAGCTGAGTTCCAAATCATAAATAAAATAAAATTTGATTTGAATTTGGAGGAGTAGTAAAGATAAGGATGTACCAGGCTGAGAACCTTATGGTAGAGTAGGGTAAGGCTCAGTCTTGGAAGTACACTTTGGGATCTGGCCAATCTCTAGCGTGTTCTTTCAACACTGGCCTGATACAGCCAGCATTTGAACAACTTACTTGATGGGAGAAGGCTTTCTAGAACCTTCCTCTAAAGTTTGTTCAAAGTATATAAGGTGGGGGAAGCTTGACAAGTGAGGGAAGAAGAAACTTATCTGGGAAGGGATGCCTTTTCCAGAAAATAAATCCCATTGCGATTCATTCTCCCTTCTGTTCCGGTTGTTTGGGTTCCACAACCTGCAGTTGGCAGGCAAAGGGAAGAAGTCGGTGTCAAGCCTCGTGGTGTCGCATTTTTAATTCTTATTTCTTGCTTTGCGGTGTGCATGCATGAATACGGAATCACTATATATATATATATATATATATATATATATAAATATATAATATTAATTGTTGGAGTATTGCATTTTCTTTGTTTCTGTGATCATCATTATTCTACTGCTGTGATTAGGTTTAGAATTGCACGTGTTGCTGCATTTGAAACAAAAAGCTCACGTTATTCTTTTCATTCATGAAACTTGGGAAGTGCCTTAAATTCATTACTCAGACTAAGGGGCATATTTATACTCCGTTTGCGCTGAATTTGCGTTGTTTTTTTCGACGCAAATTCGGCGCAAAACTAACGCCATATTTATACTTTGGCGTTAGACGCTTCTAGCGCCAAAGTATGAGGAATGAGCGTCATTTTTTTGCGTGAACGCCTTCCTTGCGTTAATGAGATGCAAGGTAGGCGTTCCCGTCTAAAAAAATTACTGCGACGCAAATGCGTCGTATTTATACTCCCGGCCAAAAATCACGCCCGGGAGTGGGCGGGGCAAAAAACCCTGCATTTGCGCCTCTTTTTAACGCCTGGGTCAGGGCAGGCGTTAAGGGACCTGTGGGCTCAAAATGAGCCCACAGCTGCCCTCCCAAGCCCCCAGGGACCCCCCCTGCCACCCTTGCACACCCCAGGAGGACACCCAAGGATGGAGGGACCCATCCCAGGGACATTCAGGTAAGTTCAGGTAAGTATAATTTTGTTTTTTTTAAATATTTTTTTTGGCATAGGGGGGCCTGATTTGTGCCCCCCTACATGCCACAATGCCCAATGACCATGCCCAGGGGACATAAGTCCCCTGGGCATGGCCATTGGGCAAGGGGGCATGACTCCTGCCTTTACTAAGACAGGAGTCCTGTAAATGGCGTCTGGGCGTCGTTAAAAATGGCGCAAATCGGGTGGAGGCGATTTTTTTGCCTCAACCTGACTTGCCCCATTTTAAGACGCCCTAACGCCATTTTCCCCAACGCCGGCGCTGCCTGGTGTACGTGTTTTTTTTCCACGCACACCAGGCAGCGCCGGTCTGCTAGCGCCGGCTAACGCCATTCAATAAATACGGCGCCCGCATGGCGCTTCAGAATGGCGTTAGCCGGCGCTAAACTTTTTGACGCTAAACTGCGTTAGCGCAGTTTAGCGTCAAAAAGTATAAATACGGGCCTAAGAGTGCTGCATTCTTTGCATTTGTGTCATTTTGCTTCATCTCAGTCTGGAGCAGAGTAGAACAAATTGGCGCAGTCGGCAGGATGAGGGCGGGAGGTTGGAAAAGTGTAAAATTTAAAAGTGTAAAATGTAAAACCAAGGGTAGGTCGCTCCCCCTGCCGCTGCAGCTCCACCGGCCCAGGCTCCTGACATCTCCCAGCAAGACCTGCTAAAAACAGTAAGTACTCCTACCGCCCAGCCCCTCGCCCAGCCCCGCGCTACTCACCTCTCTTCTCCTGTACCTCTGTCTTCTCTCTCCGCACCTCTGCTGTCCTTCTTCCCTTCGCTCTCTGCTTCTCTTCTGCAGCCCTCTTGCTGCGTGTTCTGCTCTTCCTCACCGCGTTCTCTTCCTGCTTCTTTCTTCATCTGTGTCCGTCTTCTGTGTCCTTCTTCTGTGTCCTTCTTCTGTGTTCTTCATCTGTGTTCTTCATCTGTGTTTCTTCTTTCTCCTCTGCACCGCGACCTGCGTGTCCTTTCTTCTTTCTTCATCTGTGTTTCTTCTTTCTCCTCTGCACCGCGACCTGCGTGTCCTTTCTTCTTTCTTCATCTGTGTTCTTCATCTGTGTTTCTTCTTTCTCCTCTGCACCCCATCCTGCGTGTTCTCTCTTCTTCTGTGTCCTTCTTCTGTGTTCTTCATCTGTGTTTCTTCTTTCTCCCCTGCACCGCGACCTGCGTGTCCTTTCTTCTTTCTTCACCTGTGTTCTTCTCTGCACCCCGACCTGCGTGTCCTTTCTCCTCCTCTGTACTTTTCTCTGCGTGTTCCTTCTCTTCCTCTGTGGCCTCTCCTCATCTTCTGGACGCTTCCCCTCTGCTTCTCAGGTCTCTCCTCTTCTGACTGACTCTTCTTCTTCTTCTTGACTCTTCTCTCTCCTCTCCGGACTCTTCTCCTCTTCTTCATTACTCTTCTCTCTTCTCTCTTGACTCTTCTCTCTTCTTTACTCTTCTTGTCTCTTCTCTCTTCGGTTCTTGACTCTTCTCTTCTTCTTTACTCCTCTTCTTGACTCTTCTCCTCTTCTGTCCTTCCTTACTCCACTCCACCTCTGTAACCCCCCCTCCCCTATCTTTTCTCCCCTCCCCTCTACCTGACCCCCCTATCCTCCGCTTTCCCGCCGCCGCCTCCTGCTCGGACCCGCCCCCCGTTCCCATTTGTCGCCCCCCTCACGCCCCCTGCCCCCAGCTGACCCCTCCTCCCCCCCTCCTCCCTCTTATGGCGGCCGCTGCGCGGCAGAGTTAGCAACCCTTGACCCAAGGGTAGGTCGCTCCCCCTGCCACTGCAGCTCCACCAGCCCAGGCTCCTGACACCTCCCAGCAAGACCTGCTAATAACAGTAAGTACTCCCCCCGCCCAGCCCCTCGCCCCGCACCACGCTACTCACCTCTCTTCTCCTGTACCTCTGTCTTCTCTCTCCGCACCTCTGCTGTCCTTCTTCCCTTCGCTCTCTGCTCCTCTTCTGCAGCCCTCTTGCTGCGTGTTCTGCTCTTCCTCGGCCCGCTCCTCTTCCTCACCGCGTTCTCTTCCTGCTTCTTTCTTCATCTGTGTCCTTCATCTGTGTCCTTCTTCTGTGTCCTTCTTCTGTGTTCTTCATCTGTGTTCTTCATCTGTGTTTCTTCTTTCTCCTCTGCACCGCGACCTGCGTGTCCTTTCTTCTTTCTTCATCTGTGTTTCTTCTTTCTCCTCTGCACCGCGAACTGCGTGTCCTTTTTTCTTTCTTCATCTGTGTTTCTTCTTTCTCCTCTGCACCCCGTCCTGCGTGTTCTCTCTTCTTCTGTGTCCTTCTTCTGTTTTCTTCATCTGTGTTTCTTCTTTCTCCCCTGCACCGCGACCTGCGTGTCCTTTCTTCTTTCTTCATCTGTGTTCTTCATCTGTGTTTCTTCTTTCTCCTCTGCACCCCGTCCTGCGTGTTCTCTCTTCTTCTGTGTCCTTCTTCTGTGTTCTTCATCTGTGTTTCTTCTTTCTCCCCTGCACCGCGACCTGCGTGTCCTTTCTTCTTTCTTCATCTGTGTTCTTCTCTGCACCCCGACCTGCGTGTCCTTTCTCCTCCTCTGTACTTTTCTCTGCGTGTTCCTTCTCTTCCTCTGTGGCCTCTCCTCATCTTCTGGACGCTTCCCCTCTGCTTCTCAGGTCTCTCCTCTCCTGACTGACTCTTCTTCTTCTTCTTGACTCGTCTCTCTCCTCTCCAGACTCTTCTCCTCTTCTTCTTCACTCTTCTCTCTTCTCTCTTGACTCTTCTCTCTTCTTTACTCTTCTTCTTGTCTCTTCTCTCTTCGGTTCTTGACTCTTCTCTTCTTCTTTACTCCTCTTCTTGACTCTTCTCCTCTTCTGTCCTTCCTTACTCCCCTCCACCTCTGTAACCCCCCTCCCCTATCTTTTCTCCCCTCCCCTCTACCTGACCCCCCCACCCTCCGCTTTCCCGCCGCCACCTCCTGCTCGGCCCCGCCCCCGCTCCCATTCGTCACCCCCTCCTGCCCCCGCCCCCAGCTGACCCCTCCTCCCTCTTATGGCGGCCGCTGCGGCGGCGCGGCGCTGGCGCGCCAAAGGCAAGCCCGTCTGCGCCCGTCCGCGCCTGGACCGCGCCCAGCACCACGACCCCTGGTCCCCAGCACTCCCAATCCCCACAGCACCGCTACGACCCCTACACCCTCCGCGCCCTCAACCCGGGGCGCTCGAGAACCTGCTTCCAAGCCAACCCTAAACGCACCCATGGACCCTTCGCATGCCTCACCTGCAAACTCACCTTCCACTGCGAAACCACCCCGTCCGCCAGCCCACGCGCCAACAACCACCTCAAATGCATCCTGATCAACGCACGCTCCGTCCACAAGCACGCCGTTGAACTATGGGACCTCCTGGACTCCACTGCACCGGGCGTCGCCTTCATCACTGAGACCTGGATGAACGCCTCTTCGGCCCCCGACATCGCCATAGCCATCCCCGACGGCTACAAGATCTCCAGGAGAGACCGCTCCAACCAAGTCGGTGGAGGAATCGCCATCGTCTTCAAGGACTCCATCAACGTCACCACCTCCACCAAAGAAACCCCCCTCGCCGCAGAACACCTGCACTTCCAGATCCACACCGACCCCAGGACCACCCTCAGAGGAACTCTCATCTACAGACCCCCTGGACCACACGCCCTCTTCAGCGACTCTATCACTGACTTCATCTCCCCGCACGCCCTTGCCTCGCCGGACTACATCCTCCTCGGTGACCTCAACTTCCACCTGGAACAGAACAACAACCCCATCACCACCGCCCTGCTCGACAACCTCGACAACCTCGGTCTCAAGCAACTGGTGAACACCCCCACCCACATCGCAGGACACACGCTCGACCCCATCTTCTCCGCCAGCAACCACGTATCCTTGAGCCACTCCTCCGTAATAAACTGGACCGACCACAGATGTGTCCACTTCACCTCCCGACGCGAGACTCGCCACCTCCGCACACAATCCATCCCACGCCGACATTGGAACAAAATCCCCGCGGAACAGCTTCTCTCCACTCTCAGCGACAACCAACCCACCTTCCCCATTGACCCCAACGACGCAGCCCTCAGCCTCACGCATTGGATCACCAACTGCGCAGACAACCTCGCTCCCCTCAGACGCCTCCCAAGACAGACCAACATCAAAAAACCTCTCTGGTTCACAGACACCCTAGGAATCTAAAAAAACCTGCCGCACCCTCGAGAAAGACTGGCACAAGGACCACACCGCAGAGAACATGGCTGCCCTCAAGAACGCTACCCGCGAACACCACCAACTGATCCGCGCCACCAAAAGAAATTCCTTCGCAGACAGACTGGACAAGAACACTCACAACAGCAAAGAACTCTTCAACATTGTCAAAGAGCTCTCCAACGCCAACGCCATCACGCCCTCACAAGAACTCTGCAACTCCCTCGCCACCTTCTTCCATCGTTAAATCACCGACCTACATGACAGCTTCGGACACCAGACCCAGCCAACTACCACAGAACCTGCAACCCCAGCCATCACCCTCAACGCCTGGACTCACATCAACACGGAAGAGACCAAAGCCACCATGAACTCCATCCACTCCGGTGCCCCCTCGGACCCCTGCCCACACTTCATCTTCAACAAAGCCGACGACATCATCGCCCCGCATCTCCAGACCATCATCAACAGCTCGTTTGGCTCTGCCACCTTCCCCGAGAGCTGGAAACACGCCGAAGTCAACGCCCTACTGAAGAAACCTACGGCGGACCCCAGCGACCTGAAGAACTTTCGTCCCATCTCGCTCCTCCCCTTCCCTGCCAAAGTCATAGAGAAGACCGTCAACAAGCAGCTTACCAACTTCCTTGAAGACAATAACCTACTCGACCCCTCTCAGTCCAGATTCCGAGCCAATCACAGCACAGAAACTGCCCTCATCTCAGTCACAGACGACATCAGAACCCTGATGGACAACGGAGAAACAGTCGCCCTCATCCTCCTCGACCTCTCGGCTGCCTTCGACACCGTCTGCCACCGAACCCTAATATCCCGCCTCCGCTCCACCGGGATCCAAGGACAGGCCCTGGACTGGATCACCTCCTTCCTCTCCAACCGCTCCCAAAGAGTCTACCTCCCACCTTTCCGCTCAGACCCCACCGAGATCATCTGCGGCGTCCCACAAGGCTCCTCAGTCAGCCCGACTCTCTTCAATGTCTGCATGAGCCCCCTCACCGACATCGTACGCAAACACAACATCAACATCACCTCCTACGCCGACGACACTCAGCTGATACTCTCCCTCACCAAGGACCCCACCAGCGCCAAGACCAACCTGCAAGATGGAATGAAAGACGATTCAGAATGGATGAAACTCAGCCGCCTGAAACTGAACTCAGACAAAACGGAAGTCCTCATCCTCGGAAACACCCCGTCCGCCTGGGACGTCTCCTGGTGGCCCACGGCCCTTGGCACCGCACCAACCCCCTCAGACCACGCACGCAACCTCGGATTCATCCTGGACCCACTTCTCACCATGACCAAACAAGTCAACACAGGAACCCTCTCAAAATGTGAAGTTTTTAGGAATTCAGTGGAATCAGGGACATGTAGAGGTGTTGCCACAGGCAAAACAAAAGACTTTACAGTTTGCCACCCCCTCAACTAAGATGCAGCGATTCAATGGATTGTTTGGTTTTGAAACAGCACATCCCTCACTTGAGTCATATTTTGGCCCTTTTGTACCAAGTGACACATAAGAAACATGAGTTTGAATGGGGTGAACAGCAGCAGTGTGTGTTTGACTTGGCAAAGGAGGTGATTCAACAGGCTTTAGACTTATGGCTAGTACAAGAAGGCGACATGGAGTTGCATGTAACCGTTCAGGGGTAGCATGCAAACTGGAGCATGTGGCAAAAGCAGGGAAGAACAAAGGTGCCCCTGGATTTTTGGACTAAAAAGCTACCTGATGCTAGAGAGCGATATACCCCTTTTGAGAAACAGTTACTTGCTTGTTACTGAGCTCTAGTGGATACTGAGCAAATTACCCTAGGCCAAGATGTGATTCTGAGACCTGAGATTCCAATAATGCAGTGGGTGATGAGTTCCCTTAAAACTCATGTTGGAAATGGTACATACAGGATAGGGCCCAAGTGGGACAAGAAGGGACAGCCACTCTACATGAGCAGGTTTCACAAGCCCCTGTGCAGGATGAGGAGAGGGTGCAGGATGTAGCACAAATAAAAGTCACCAGTGAGATGGGGTGAGCCATTTATATCCTTGTCCCCTAAGGATAGGAAGCATGTAGGGTTTTTCGATGGTTCAGCCAAGTATGTGGGAGCTAAGAGACATTGGAAGGCAGTGTCTTATAACCTACTCATCAAGAAGTTGTTAACCACTACTGGAGAAGGGAAGAGTAGTAAATATACAGAATTGTACGTTTTGTCTGAGACATTGAACCAAGAACTACTTGGGACTTCTCACATTTACACTGATTCTTGGTCTACCTCCAATGGGTTAGCCACCTAGCTTCACATGGCATGCACATAACTGGCACATACATTTGGAGGAGATGTGAGCAAAGAGTTGTGGAAATAAATGTGGGAAATGCTAGAGCAAAGTACTGTTACTGTGTATAATGTAGCTACCCACTGTCCCACTGATTCACTAGAATGATGGTTCAATTCCCTTGCAGACGACAAAGCCAAAATCTCAGAGGAAGAAGTGGCAACACAGGATTCTGACTTGGTGGGAATAACTAAGTGGGTGCACCAAAAATGTGGACATCGGGAGAGAAAGCCATCTAAAGGTGGGCAGAGATTAGAGATATGCACATTCCTCTAGACTTGATAAAAACTGTGATCATGCAATGCCCTACTTGTCAACACACACAACAGAGATCTGTCCCACAAACAGTCAAAGGTTAGTTGGGGAGAGGGAAATTACTGGGGCAGATATGGCAAATTGATTACATTGGTCCACTACCACTTAGTTGCGGGTGGCTGCACAGTAGTGGATACTTATTATGGTTACCTGATTGCCATTCCTTGCAAATGTGCCACCCAGCATCACACCATAAAGACTCTGGACTTGTTAATGTTATATTACGGATTCACACTCAAAGTCCAGAGCGCCATAAGGTCAAATTTCTGAGGAAAATTGGTGCAAGACTATTCTTTGCAACACAATATTGAATAGATTTATCACATTCCAAATTATCAACAAACTGCAGGACTGACTGACAGAATGAACAGATTGCTGAAAGCCCAATTACGAAGACTATCAAATGGAACTTTGAAAAACTGGAGAGAGCATTTAAATAAAGCCTTCCAAATTCTGAACAACAGTCCACTGACAAATGCAGAGACTCTCCTGATGAGGATGTTAACCCCAGCATTACAGATAATGCTCATGTAGCGACCAACACCATCATGTAATGGGAAGTAAAACCAGGAGCCTTAGCTCCTTACCGAGCCATACCAGAATCTGCATGCCTTAAGAGCTTACACATTGAAACCAAGAGAAATGGCACTCTGTGAAACAGGTGTTGGGATACCGATTCCCCCAGAGCATTTCAGATTGATAGCTTTCTAATCTGGGTTGGCACTGAAAGGCACTTAGGTCTTGGGGGGAGTGAGCGATGTAGACTACCAAGGAGAAATCAAAACTATTCTCTTGAATAGTGGAGACACTGACTTGAAAATACAGTCTGGAGACAGAATTGCACAGGTAGTGATTATCCCAGTGTACCCAGTATATGGAGGTATAGTGAAAAAGGGGACTGCCCCAGCCCCTCTTACAGTGCGTGGGGAGGGAGGTTTTGTTTCAACTGACAAAAACCCTGGTGCTAAAGTGTGTGTAGGATCCCCAAATCACCCTCCAGAACCAGCAAAAAATCATAGCTAAGGGCAAGGATAACATTCTGTTGATCATGAAACCCGGGAAGGAGAGGTGGGAGCATATACCAGCTGACAAATGTTATTTGTGAGAATTATCATACTTGTTTCTTTTACAGATCATACTATGAGCTATCTGAGTGCCAGCTGTGCTACGTGGTCTCCCTTCAGGCGTATGGGGTTGGGGGGAACTGACATCCACCAGCTCTGAAATGATTGATCAACTACACCGATCAACACCTTTACTGCACTTGACTGAAAATGTTTGGACACACCTGGCACGAGTTGTACTCAACTGGTGGGATTTTTGTATGGCTCCCATGACAAGTATAGTGGATGTCATATCCACCTGTCTAGTGGCCTTATTAATGCCTGCAAAAGTTTTACTGGAGATGTTCAACGTCACCAACAAAGATAGAGATGTCCGGGAAAGTGACATATTATCCCATTTTAGTCCCCACGAGGACTGTAGGTTTTGCCAAGAAACAATGACTAAAAAGTGGGATAACTTGACCCACTTCATTACTTACAACATTACAACAGGAAACATGTTATTCCATGTCCTGTAATTCCCACAAAATTGGAAAATGTGCTCAACTGCGCCTAGAGGCAGCAACTGGGTCTCCTCAAGGTGATCCTGTGGGAACAACAAACCCTATCTTACTACCAAACTGATAAACAGGGCAAGCACATAGACAACATCTTGTCTTCACACTATGACTGCTACCTGCCATATCAAGCATGTCAAACTACATGTGGGATGGTTATTCTCTTGAGGAAATTCCACCTTTACATACATTCCTACTAATATAACCGGTGGACCGTGTACCTATACACGATTAGGACTCATGATGTTTCCATTTTATTCTGTAAATCCTTGCTATCCAAAACAAACAGTTCCATTAAGTGAGAATTGTGATTCTGAAATTCAACTGTTATCTAAATCAGAATATATGAGTTCAAGTCCTTCTATTGTAGAACTTCTAGGATTTGATGTTTATAATACTTGAGTTATTAAACAAATTAGCATGTTTAATGGTGAAGAACATTAACCATACTTCCATTGCTTTAGGGGAGTTATTACTAGACATACGAGGTACTAGAAAAGCTGCATTGCAGAACAAGGCCACTATTGATTATTTACGGTTAAAGCACGATCATGTTTGCTCAGAATTTGAAGGTTTATGTTGTTTTAATCTGTCAGACCACTTTAAATCCATTCAGTCCCACAGTGACACTTCACACGAATTGGTGAAAGAAGAAAAACAGGATGTAGACAAAGCGTGGTGGGACTACTTTTTTAATTGGCTGCCCGATTTCAGGCAATTATGCAATATTTTAGCCGTGATACTTGTAGTCATTTGTATTATAATAATGCTATACTGCTGTGTACAATGCATACCTAATTTGCTCACATTGGTTAAACCAAAAGAACAAGTTACTTACCTTTAGTAACGTATTATCTTGTAGAGACTCTATTTAGTTGCAGATTCCTTACCTTTGAATTCCCTGTTGTCAGCTGTGAATCTGGAATCTTTTGCTGAGCAATACCCTGCGCGCGCCGTTAGGTGGTGTCGTTCAGATCCGGGTGCGTCGTTCGGCTCCACAGGGCATCATCAGCATAGTTGGAGCCGGATGTGATGTCACGGTTGCCTATAAAGGCACACCCCGGTGCGCGTACGTCAGTTTTTTTTTACCCACAAACGTCTACGCCAGAAGCACAGAGTCATGGATATAACCAACAGTTTGTCCGTGCAAAACTAGGGCCCCGAAAGGGATAAACCCTAACATATCCGCAGAGCTGGGATGCTTGGGTGGGTGTAAGGAATCTGCAGCTAGATACAGTCTCTACCAGATAATGCATTACTGAAGGTATGTAACTTGTTCATCTGATGGAGACATCTAGCTGCAGATTCCTTACCTTTGAATAGATACCCAAGCCATAACCTCCTGGCGGTGGACTGTGGATACCTCTACTACACCAAAAAGTCCTGTGTGACTGAACGGGCAAAGTGTCCGTCTCTCCACACCTGATTGTCCAGGCAGTAATTGTAGGAAGGTGGCTCTTTATATACTATATCAAAATGAGATAGGCCCTCATTACAACTCTGGCGGTTGGCGGAGAAGCGGCAGTCTTACCGCCAACATGCTGGCGGTAAAAAAAATGGAATCATGACCATGGCGGTTAACGCCATGGTCATCCGCCACTTCTCCATTCCAACCGCCAGGACGGAGACGACCGCTGGGCTGGAGACTTGGGTCTCCAGCCTGGCGACTGCCACAAAACCGCCGGCGGTATAATGACCCGGCTGACCGCCATGGATTTCATGGGGTTGAGAACCGCCATGAAATCCATGGCGGTAAGCACTATCAGAGCCAGGGAATTTCTTCCCTGGCACTGATAGGGGTCTCCCCCACCCCTCACCCACACCCCTGAGTCCTTCCCCGACACCCCCCACCCCCCTGCCACCCCCCAAAGGTGGCAGGACCCCCCTCCCACACCCACCCCCAACATCACAATACAGACTCACACCCGACACGCATGCAGACACCACCAACACACAAACGCGCACACACACCAACAAACATGCCAACAGCCACACACACAATCATACACGCACATCCACATTCCGACATACACGCACACATCCATACAGACATACATACAGACAGACACGTACACATTTCCAAACACACAACACCCCCGCATGCATACACGCACTCACACACTCCCTCTACATACTCACACCCTCATGCATGCACACAACACTCAACACCCCCCCACCCCCCTCCCCTAACGGACGATCAACTTACCTGGTCTGTTGATCCTCCCGGAAAGGACGGGATCCATGGGGGCTGCTCCGCCGCCAGCACCCCGTCAACAGAACACCGCCACATTACGTAACGTGATTCGGTGGGCGGTGTTCTGTTGATGGGGCGGTGGAGCAACCTCCACTTCCCCGCCGACCGCCAGTATGGCTGCTGGTGGCTCTCAGTCCGGAAAAGGACGGAGGGCTGCCAGCAGTCATAATTCTCCGAGCAGAAAACCGCCAGCACTGGTCTCGTGAAAAGACCGCCGAGGTTGAAATGACCACCATAGTGTGCACAGAGGCCAGGGGTTCCCCAAGAGGCTTGACAGAGGCAATAATAGATAATACTAATGCTGTATTGGTGGTAGTATGGTTGAGCAGCTGGGCTTATCAGTGGGTAGTGTTAAACATTTGTTGTACACACACAAGCAATAAGTGAAAACACACACTCAATGACTTAACTTCAGGTCAATAGGTTTTTATATAGAAAAATATTCTTTTGTTAATTTATTTTTAGAACCACAAGATTTTCATTTAGCAGGTAAGTACATTAAATGAAAGGTACTTTGCATAGTAATACTTAGGACTTTGAATAGATTCAATATTGTACACAGTTTTCATTAAAATGGCAAAAAACTCATTTAAAAGTGGACACTGCAATTTTCAACAGTTCCTGGGGGAGGTAAGAACAGCACAATTTCTGAGGTAAGTACCACACTTATGGGTTAAGTCTCTAGAGGAAAGGTAGCCCACCGTTGGGGGTTCAAGGCAACCCCAAACACCCAGCTCCAGCAGCACACGGCCGGTCAGGTGCAGAGGTCAAACAGGAGCAAAAATACCGTGGACGCCTATGGAGACAGGGGGTACTCCGGTTCCAGTCTGCCTGCAGGTAAGTACCTGCGTTGTCGGAGGGCAGACCAGGGGAGTTTGGAGGAGTGCTGGAGGGGCCCCAAGTAGGCACAAAAACCAAACCCTCAGTGGCACGGGGGCGGACGGGTGCAGTGCACAAACAGGGCATCAGGTTTGCAATGGAACTCTATTGAGGAACCTGCGGGTCACTTAGGCGCTGCAGGCAGGGCACAGGGGGGCCTCTTGGGCAAGCCACCGACTGGGCAGGGGTGAGGGCCGTCTGCTGGTCATTGTTGCATCGATGGCAGGTTTCTCATGGGCCTGGGGGCTGCGGGTGCAGTGCTTCTCCAGGCGTCGGATATCTTCGTCCTGGGCAGTCGCGATCGGGGGGTCCTCGGTATTCCCTCTGCAGGCGTCGTCGTGGTGGTGCAGAGAGGCAGACACGTCATTGGAGTCACCTGGGGGTCATCTCTGGATAGTTGGCTTCTCTGGACACGAGCTGGGGGCGTCGGGTGTAGAGTAGTAGGGTCTCACGCTTCTGGAGTGAGGTGGGAGTTCCTTTAAAGATGGATGTCTTTTCGTCCGGATGGGCAGAGCTGCTGCCCACAGGAGTTCTTGGTACTCAGTGTTGCAGGCAGTCCCCTGGAGGCTTTTCAGGGGTTGCTGGTCCTGTAGAACCCATTGCTTTTTGGTTGCAGGGTCTTTGAAGCAGGAGACAGGCCGGTCGGGCTGGGGCCAAGTCAGTTGTCGTCTCCTTCTCTTTTCTGCTGGGTTTTCAGCTCAGCAGTCCTTCTTCTTCTTGTGAGATTATCAGGAATCTGAAGAGCTGGGTTCAGGGCCGCCCCTAAATACTACATTTTGGGTTGTGTTAGGGTTAAAGAGCAGTAGCCAATGGCCACTGTCCCTGAGGGTGGCTACACCCTCCTTGTGTCCACTACCTCTGGGGAGGGAGCACATGCCTATCCCTATTGGTCCCAATCCTCCAATTAAAAATGGAGGATTTCTCAAGGAGGGGGTCACTTCAGCTCAGGTCACCTGAGGGGGCGACTCCTCCTTGTTTTTCTCATTATCCCTCCGGACTTGCCGCCAAAAGTGGGGGTCGTCCGGGGGCGGGTATCTCCACTAGCTGGAGTGCCCTGGGGCATTGTAACACCAGGCTTGAGCCTTTCAGGCTCACCGCCAGGTGTTACAGTTCCTGCAGTGGGGAGGTGTGAAGGACCTGTACCCCGGACAGGCTTTGTTTCTGACAACACGGTGCACAAAGGCACTTATACCATGTCGTCAGAAACTTGTCTGGAAGTGGCAGGCTGGCACAGACCGGATAGCCTTGCACTAGCAGTTGGACCAACATACAGGGGGCATCTCTAAGATGCCCTCTGTGTGCATTTTTCAATAAATCCCACACTGGCATCAGTGTGGGGTTATTGTGCTGAGAAGTTTGATACCAAACTTCCCAGTATTCTGTGTAGCCATTATGGTGCTGTGGAAATCATAATGACAAACACACATACCATTTACTCAATATGGCTACCCTGCACTTACAATGTCTAAGAATTGACATCATGCAGCTATGCCCTCACCTGTGGTATAGTTCACCCTGCCTTAGGGCTGTAAGGCCTGCTAGAGGGGTGACTTATCTATGCCACAGCCACTGGTTTGTGGGCATGGCACTGTGAGGGGAGTGCCATGTCGACTTTGTCTTTTCTCCAAACCAGCACACACAAGCTGCAAAGCAGTGTGCATGCACTGAGCGAGTGGTCCCGGAGGGTGGCATAATACATGCTGCAGCCCTTAGGGACCTTCCTTGGCCACAGGGCCCTTGGAACCAGGGGTAGCTTTTACAAGGGACTTAACTGTGTGCCAGGGCTGTGCCAATTGTAGAAACAAAGGTACTGTTTTAGGGAAAGAACACTGGTGCTGGGGCCTTGATAGCAGGAACCCAGCACACTCCGAATCAAAGCTGGCATCAACATTAGGAAAAAAGTGGGGGGTGAACATGCCAACAGTGGCATTTTCCTACACCCCTCCATCCCCAATTGAAAGAAGATGAGGCTAACCTTTCCCAAAAGGTATTCATTGTCTAAGTGGAAGAACCTGGAAAGGCCATCTGCTTTAGCATGGGCAGTCCCAGGTCTGTGTTCGACTACAAAGTCCATTCCCTGTAGGGATGTGGACCACCTCAAAAGTTTAGGGTTCTCTTCTTTCATTTGCATGAGCCATCTGAGAAGTCTGTGGTCAAATTGAACTATAAAGTGAGAACCAAACAAGTATGGTTTCAACTTTTTAAGTGACCAAACCACAGCAAAGGCCTCCCTCTCAATGGTACTCCAATGCTGCTCCCTGGGGAGTAACCTTCTGCTAATGAAAGCAACAGGCAGGTCAAGGCCATCATCATTGGTTTGGGGTAGGACTGCTCCTACCCGATGTTCCGAGGCATCCATCTGCACAATTAATTGCTTAGAATCATCTGGAGCTTTTAGAACTGGTGCTGAGCACACAGCTTCTTTTAGGGTACCAAAGGCCTTTTGAGAGTCTAGTATCCAGTTTACCTTCTTGGGCATTTTCTTGGAGGTAAGTTCTGTGAGGGGAGTCACTATGGACCCATATCCCTTCACAACCTCCTGTAGTATCCAGTCAAGCCAAGGAATGCCCTGACTTACGTCTGGGTTGTTGGAGCGTCCCAGTCCAGAACTTTGGAATAGGAATAGAAGGGCATAATTCCATTGAACAATCTGGAGGACCCAGCTATCGACACCACAAAATAAAATGATGGATGAAGTGTTGAAATATTTCAAACACTCACCCCTAGTCACAGATCTGGGTTTAATCCATTGTTATTTTGCTCACCACGTTACCCCAGTTTGGACCCAGCCATATGCAAATCGGTCTTAACCCTGCTCCCCATGGGAAGAGATCAGCGAGAACTGCATAGCCTGGTCCTTCATGAAGCAAGCATACTGGGACTGCTTTTGAGTTATCGCCCCTCATCAGCCAGGCTAGCTTGAATCCAATGGTGCAGTGAGCTAGGGACCCACATCTGGGCATACCCTAGCCACTTAGGGGTGAGTGTTTGAAAAGTTTCAAAACTTTGTCCATCATTTTATTTTGAGGTGGACCCATTTAAAAGGAATGATCCTGTGCCTACCTTACCAAAAGTGTTGGATTTGGCATACTACAGGGTGATCTTATGCCATTAAGGGCAACCTAAATTGATTTGGGAACTGATACTGCAGAGTTTGAAGACTGTGATGATCTCTGCCCCTGGTGACCTGCATGTTATCTGGCTCACTCGAAGGCTAGAACAAGGCTTTGTCCAAGTGCCATCAATGTGTCCATAAGGGTTTCGTTGAATGGTGGCAAAGGCTCAGCGGAATCCTGCACAGGTTGTAACACATTTATGAATAAAGTTATCAATCAGTCAATCAAACAGGATTTATAGGGAGTGGCAAATCACTTGCAACAGTATCTAGGCACTGAGAACATAGCTGCTAAGGGGTTCAGTTGACCAGCCAGGTCCTAAGTCCTTTCCTCAATTCCTGAAGAGAGGATGAGGTCTGTAGGCGAGGGGGGAGGTCATTCCAGGATGTTGACATGAGTTAGGAGAATGAGCGTCCTCCAATGTTGCTTCAGCGGATATGGGGGGGTGATATGTTGTTCCCGAAGATCAGCACTTCTGTTGTATCTGTGTTGAGTTTTAGGCAGGTGATATTCATCCAGTCTGCGATGTCCGTCATGCACCTGCAGAAGTTGGCCCTCATGGTGGAGGGGTCGTCTGATAGTCAGAGGGTGCGCTGGGTGTCACACACGTAGCATATGATGTTCATTCCGTGGGTTCTGACGATGTTGGCCAAGGGGGTCATGTGATGTTGAACAGTGTTCAGCTGAGAGATGAGCCTTGAGTGACACTAGAGATGATGTTCTTGGGTTCAGAGGTGAAAGCTCATAGGGGGATTCTCTAGGATTTTCTGGTGAGGGAGGATGTGATCCATTTGAGGGCATTGCCTTGGATTCAGATGTGGTGAAGCCTCTTGACAAGGGTGTGGTGGGATATGGTGTTGAATACTGCTGAGAGTTCGAGAAGGATCAGGGCTGCCGTTTCTTCTCAGTCGAGAAGTATTCTGATTTCATCAGTGATCAGGGTGGTTTCGGTGCTGTGGTTGGTGTAGAATGTAGATTGGGAGGGGTCCAGAAGATTGTTGATCTCCAGGTGTTCTGTGAGTTGGAAGTGGATGACCTTTTCAAGGACTTTGGTGAGAAAGGGAAGTAGAGAGAGATGGGACGGTAGTTCTTAAGTTCACTGGGGTCCACAGAAGGTTTTTTTGAGAAGGGGTTTGACTTCTGCGGGTTTGGATACTTCGGGAAAGGTGGCCATGATTATGGAGGAGTTGAGGATGGTAGTGAGCTCACTGCTGATCATCTTGAAAAAGTGGTGGGGACATGAGGAGTGGCTACCGACTGAGAAGATGGAAGCTTAGATTCAGAGATCCGCCGCTCACCCCACTAAAAGAGGCTTTTCCTGCAAATATTCCACCTACCGACTACCTCCCGAACAGCCACTCCTACAATTCAGGCTTAACCTGGACCACATGGCATCCTGTGACAGTAGAGACCTTGCCTGACTCTAAGATGGCCGAGTTCTCCCTCAGCTGTGTTTGCTGCCCACCACAAGTACCACTTACTCCAACAAGTCTATGGGGGTGGAGACCCATATTGTTTCCAAATTAATGTACCTCTAAAGCAACAATTACCTCAGCAACGTGCAAAGCTAATTGCCTGATCTTAGGATGGCTGCCATGTGAATTAATGGACTCTTATGAGTTTACTTTCACAATTAAACCTAATTCTCATACCCCTACTGCTACTGCTGGCTTCTCTATCTGAATTGGGGGGAGGGGCTAATGCTATACATTGCATTCAAAGCTCCAAACCTCATCTTCAAAGAAAGGGAGCCCCTGCTCGCAATAGCCAACCAGGAATTAGACATACTATTTGTTAGAAAATGGGTCTGCAGTTGGCAGTGCTGTGAACCCAAAACACTTAGGCAACACAATCCTAGTCAGGGTAAGTCAGTTACACACCCTAAATTAACCTGTGCTCACCCCCTGGTAGCTTGGCACGCAGTAGTCAGGCCTAACTAAAGAGGCAATGTGTAAAGTATTTGTGGAACACTATATTACAGTAACACAGTGAAAGACACTTCAAAAACACTCAACAGATTAGAAAAATAGATACAAAATCCATCCAGTGGAAGTTGAGATTTGATTTTTTAATAATACATGTGATTACAGTGCTTAGAAGTCACTAGCGGTCAAAAGCTTACTTGAGGTTGTGAGGGACTGGTGCAAACCCAAAATCCAACGCAACCGCAACAAAGGGTAGGCTGGCTACAGAACCCAGGCAGAGTCCTCTGCAAAAGTACATTTGGTGGAGCAAAGCTTCAATGCTGAGGGCACGATGCATTGATATTTTCCATGCAGTCAGGTCACTGCCTCATCGGTCTCCAGTGAAAGTGAATGCACTACCTCGTCATTGGGCCGCACAGACTATCATCGGCGAGCCGTACAGGCTATGAACCCACTGTTGTTGGGCTGCCACTGCATCACTGTCAGAGAGCAATGTGACGATTTTTCTCCTGCACTGGAGGTGATGCATCACTTTTTGCAGAAAGCAGCTGCAGAACCCACTTCTGAGGCCCAGAGCTTGGAGGGGGCACCACAGACAAGGGTGGGACGCACAGAAGGCACAGTCCAGCAGCATCAGAAGAGTTGTAGGTATTTTTTCTAATGTGTCTGAGAGTGCAGGAGAACAGGGGGCAAGTCAACAAACCCTTTGAGATCACTGTGGTGGCAAAGCAGAGTGCTTCGAGTAGGGTCAGAGAGCAGAAGGCAGCAGGGCAACAAGCACTCTGTCCAAAAAAGCACTCCAGTTCAGTTCTTTGAGCAGCCCAGACATTCTTCTGACAGAGGTTAATTGTGTCTGATTTGAGGGGGTCAGAGACCCATTACTTTCCCCCAAAAGTGCCTTTGAAGAAAGGGGACTTCAAAAAGTGACTTTGAACTGCACAAGTTCCCTTTCAGCCCAATCCTGTCTGCCAGGCCATCTGTGGAGGATATCAGTCCTTTTTGTGGGGTCAGGCCACTACCCTTTGAAGTGTGAGTGTAAACCCCTCCACCCTTCCTTCTCAGAAAGACCCACCCAGTATCTAGATGAATGCAGCTGTAGTTGAGTGTCCTGTGTTTGTGGCTGTCTGGATGGAATACACATATGTAACTGTCACCCAACTCAGTCCAGACGTGTATTAGAGACAGGCTGTAAGGCACACAGAGCAGAGAAGTGCCTACTCTCTAAAAGTGGCATTTATAATATAGTAATGTTAAATCTGACTTTACCAGTAAATAAAATGTATCATTACCATTCCAAAGATATGAAACACAAAGTAACTACTCCTTTCTGATGAGGAATTACAGCTTAAAAGTATATTAGGAAATTCCCAATGCTATCCTATGAAAGGAGCAGTCCTCACAATAATGAAAAACAACTTTGGGAGTTTTTACCTACCACGACATGTAAAACTGATAAGTACATATCCTGTCTTTTAATACATTGCAGTCTACCCTGTGAGTCACATAGGGCCTATTTTAGGGGTGGCTTATTTGTAAATAATGGGGTGTTTAAGCCTTGGCAAGTGGTTTTAAATACCAAGTCGAGATTGCAGTAAACCGACACACAGCCTTGTAATGGCAGGCCTGAGACATAGTTTATTGGGTACTCATGTGGGTGGCACAATCAGTGTTGTAAACCCACTAATAGCATTTAATTTACAGGCCCTAGGCACATATAATGCACTTTACTAGGGACTTGTAAAAAAACTTAAATATGCCAATTGGGTAAGACTTAATGTTACCATGTTTAGGGGAGAGAGTGCAGGCACTTTAGCACTGGCCAAAAGTGGTAAAGTGTGCAGAGTCCTAAACCAGTATAAACAAGATCAGAAAAATGGAGGGAGGCAGGCAAAACGTTGGGAGATGACCACCCTAAGGCTGTCAGGTCTAACACTCACAAACCAAGACTCCAATTCACCAACTCCAAAAAGGTGGTCCTCCCCATATTATCAACTTCGCCAGCAGACATGTCGTACCAGAGGCATCCCAAAACCAGCGCCACCAGGGCTGGCATAAAGGACACAAAACTTGATCCAAACAGGATCCCCCCATCCAAGAATCACCAATTAAACCCAAAACAGATGCTAACCTAACCCTGGATCACATTATGCAGAAACTCGATGCTCTACATAAACTCGCACAATCAACTAAAGCCAGCACAGACTCAATGAAAAATGACTTCTCCAGCATTAAACAAGACATGCATCATTTGGTAGGGAGGGTGACAGAATCAGAATCTCATATACGCCACCTAGAGGATCACAGACAGTACACATCAATATCCATGTTCGCCACCACCTCAAAACCTACCAGATTGGGAAATAAACTCATGGACTTTAAGGACAGAAATAGGAGGGGGAACCTCTGAATCTTTGGTCTTCTGGAAGGCTTTGAGGATCAGGCCAACTTTGACGATTCCATGAACCTAAACTCCTTCACAGCGGAGATACAGGAATCAACTGTGAACTCAGAAGCTACTGTCATTATTGTCCCCTAACTTGTATGTATTCTATAACTAAATTCTACCCATTGTGGAAAAATGTAAAACTACTAATGCCTTCTTTTAGTTCCTAAAATTGTGAACCAATGATGATTAAAATATCTCTCTAACTAACCAACCACCTCACCCTGCATACCACATCCACACACCTTCCTCATTCAATCATGGTAACTGACCCGAGATTTCTTCCACTAAGGTAATTCCAAATAGGATACCCATTTCCCATGTGCAGTCGTATAAATGATTCGGATGCTTTAGCATCAACACCCTGCTACTAACCCATAAGCAGGCACCAAATAACAAACTAAAAGCATGGACTCTATGCCAGTGGTCCTAACTCACTACACCTTCAGTAAGCACTGCCTTCTAACACACTCACTGATTGTGCAACTCCTACTAAATGACTCCTTTCATCCCACAACTTATATTACTTCCACAAAAGATGTCTCGTACCAGCAACATCTTTGATCACGGGTCTCTCTTGAACAATCCATGACTTTATTCACACCTGGAAATTTACAAACCCGACAAGCCATAACTGTTGTTTGCATCATACTCACCACCAATTTTGTTGACGTATTGTCCGTTAAGGTTATTATGTCCACTCATAGTTACTATAGTATTCACTACAATTAATGTGCATGTTGCGACCCCTATAACATTGGATGTTCATTATATCTTTCAGTACAAAGAATTGCTTATTGAACAGACCTAGGCCGGTTAGAACCAAATGTTACTATTAGTGAATTAGACATGTCTTAGACAAAAATGGTTTTCCCTTGTCAGAACGTGTCATATCCCTCAACTATTGTTTAAGCTTTCAATCTACTGTAGAGTCACTATATATAGATATTACTGTTTTATATGTTTATGTAGTCTGTTATGTGGTTATTTCTGATTTAAGAAGTTTTAAAATTGCTATGTCCACTCATAGATACTATAGCTACCAACTACATTGAACATGTATGTAGCAAACAGTATAACACTGGATGTTTATTATATCTATCTGTATAAATAATTGCTTATTTTTATTGCACTAAGCCAGTTGGACCCATATGTTACTGTTGGTGAACTTGAGACCAAAATGTATCACCATCATCAGGTCACTTGATATCCTGGCACCACTGTTTATGTTTTCAAACCACTGTTGACTCACTCTATCTAGAATTTACTGTATTAAGGGGCATATTTATACTCCGTTTGCGCCAAATTTGCGTTGTTTTTTTCGACGCAAATTCGACGCAAAACTAACTCCATATTTATACTTTGGCGTTAGACGCGTCTAGCGCCAAAGTTCATGGAGTTAGCATCATTTTTTTGCGTGAACACCTTCCTTGCGTTAATGATATGCAAGGTAGGCGTTCCCGTCTTAAAAAATTACTGCGATGCATATGCGTCGTATTTATACTTCCGGGCAAAAATGACGCCCAGGAGTGGGCGGGACTAAAAAACCCGCATTTGCGCCGGATTTCAGCGCCTGGGTCAGGGCAGGCGTTAAGGGACCTGTGGGCTCAGAATGCGCCCAGAGGTGCCCTCCCCTGCCCCCAGGGACAACCCCTGCCACCCTTGCCCACCCCAGGAGGACACCCAAGGATGGAGGGACCCACCCCAGGGACATTAAGGTAAGTCCAGGTAAGTTTTTTTTTTTTTTTGTGGCATAGGGGGGCCTGATTTGTGCCCCCCTACATGCCACTATGCCCAATGACCATGCCCAGGGGACAGAAGTCCCCTGGGCATGGCCATTGGGCAAGGGGGCATGACTCCTTTCTTTGCTAAGACAGGAGTCATTTCAATGGGGGATGGGCGTCGTCAAAAAATGGCGCAAATCGGGTTGTGGCAATTTGTTTGCCTCAGCCTGACTTGCACCATTTCTGGACGCCCATACGCCATTTTCCCCCTACGCCGGCGCTGCCTGGTGTACGTCGTTTTTTTTAACGCACACCAGACAGCGCCGGCGGCTAACGTCATTCAATAAATACGGCGCCCGCATGGCGCTTCAGAATGGCGTTAGCGGGCGCTCATTTTTTTGACGCAAAACTGCGTTGGCGCAGTTTTGCGTCAAAAAGTATAAATATGGGCCTATATGTTTATGTTGACCGTTATGTGTGATATCTGGATCTCACGTACAGTGTCAAAGCAGTTATTTCTAACATCAGTTTCCAAGTACTCCAAAGGCACTGTGCACAACATAACCTTTGATAACACCAGACCTTCCTTCAAACCTGAAGAATATCGGGAGGACACACAGCTTCTAAAATGTACACCCTATTTACTGTCACAACTTGTTCCCGCACCAATCCATAACAAACCAAGTGGGAATCTTACATAAACAAAGTGAACACTACACAGAATATGCCCCTAAACTGGCCATCCATCTGGACCAACCTAACATCTAATAAAATCACACCACCACAAGCTCAGTGTAAACTATGGACCACTTACATGGCCCATTGGACTCCCAATAAACTGTATAAGCTAGGTCTCTCACACTCAAACAAATGCTAGAGCTGCAAAGAGACAACAGTTGGCCTACTGCATTTGCTACTATATTGTACTTACATCAAAACATCTTGGTCTGAACTTGGATAAATCATATGAAAGATCTTCCCGATAGATTGGACCACTGACCTTGCTTCTGCATCCCCTGACTTCTCCAAATGCCTAAACCACAAATTCCATATCTTATAGGACACACCAGTATCAAACGGCCTTAAAGCCATCCTTTCTGAATGCAAAGACCTCTCCTAACTTTCTTCAATGCTTGGTGGGGATGGGTGCTATTTACTAGGGGCTCTGACAACTAGTTAAACTCCTTCCTAAAGTCTCCCTCGAAGAAAAAACAAAAAATGTGGCTTAACCTTGACACATAAATATCTAAATCCACGGGACCCTCTATGCCACCCCCAATTAGCCACTATTCACTAGAGGTTCCCCCCTCTCCCTCCCCTTTCCCTCTTTCCCCCTCCAAATCTCCCAATACCCCTTTCTCCACCCACCACCCGTCCCCTTCTTCAATTTCCACTTCCCCTAACCTCCTCCTCTTTACCTACATAGCTCACCTTCTTTCCAATATTCTACTTGCTCCTCTATCTTCTTTCCTTTCCCTCCCACATCACAAAATTACCTCGGGTGCCAACAAATCAAAATGCTAACCACCAACAATATGGTTCCCCAATTATCCCTAACACCCTGACCAATTATGTAATCATTAATATTCACCATAACCCAATATGTGATGTCTTTATTTATCTCTCAGCACTATACTTCTATTGGTTGTTTTTTCAAAATGTTTCCAATTTACTAGAGGCTCTGACAAACCATTTATCTCCTTTCTAAAATCTCCCTTGAAGAAAGAAACCAAAAAAAACTGTCTAAAACTTGACACATACTTATACACGTTCACAGTATCTTAGATGACCCCATTATCTACTAACAGATTGCCTTCCCCCTTTCCTCCCCTTTTCTTCCTTCCCCCTCCCAGTTCCCCTTGATCACCCTTCCTCCCAAGTCCCTCCCAAGCCCCTCACTTCCCACCCTTTACCTCCCTCACCCTCTTTGCTTTCTGCTTCCTCTAACCTCCCTCTCTTTCTCTACATGTCTCTACTTCTTTCCACTATTCTACTTTCTTCTCTCTCTTCTTCCCTTTCCTTACCATGTTACAAAACTACCTCAGGTACACCACAACACAAATTGCTAACCACCAACCTTATGGCTCCCAAATTATTCCTAACACCCTGAACTTAACAACTCAACACTCCAGAGATACCAGATTTCAGTGCAACACTATGCCTCTCGGACACCAAACCTATTGTGATAGCCCTGTAACTGGGTTGCTACCCACCCGGTTACTCGCACTGACAATGGACCGGCCAAAGGGTGCCCTCGGGGCACCACTCAACGCGATCAGGAAATGGAGTGCACGGAAAACCTGGATATCCGGGTTTCCACCAAAACAAAAGACGGGCGGCAGACACGCACAAGCGTGAAGAGAGAGATGGAAGTTCCTGCAGAAGGAGGAGCGCGGTCCGAAGAACGAAAGGAGGAAGCAACAGAGAAACGTGGAGACGGTCCGGACCCGACGGCATGGGGCTCGGAGGCCCTCAGAGGATCCATCTCCCACCACAGGTACGTTCCTGCTTACAAAGCCGGTACCGTACAATCCTCGGGGGGGAGGGAGGAGGGAAAGCAGTGAAAAGGGGAAGACGGGAACACCTACACCACTCCCGACCGAGTGGAGGGCGAGAGCAAAAACTCTTGCCCTAAAGCATTCCTTTTTTTTGTTTTTTTTGGAGCCTGCCTTTGGTTACTGTGTGTGTTTTTTTCCCTGACGCACGAATACTAAAACACCAGGAGGACTGTGAAGCCATCAGTCCTCCTATCTCTGCCTGATTATTGTTTTATTTTTATTTTGTTTGGTTTGTTGGTGACTAAAAGGGGAGCATGACACTACTGGGTGAAAGCTTGCATTGTGTTAGTGGTTACCCCGACACCCCTCCCACCTCACCGCACCTCCCCCTTTCTAATCGTATACAAAGAACCCCAATATATCTGACTTACCTTTCCTTTCCTTTTCTGTCCCCTTCCTTACCCACCTCCAATGCCGTTGACCTCCACTTCTTCAGAGATGACGAAGATCTCATCACTGGAAAGACCCACCTGAGAAGAGAATAGAAGGACGGGTGATCGATTGGAAGGAGGGAGTTTTGGGAATCAACTCATCAAACCTGGGAAAACACTGAGAGCTGAATAAAATAGACTGAATGAGGAAGACATAAATAAGAGAAATAAAAGCACCAACTTGAAAAACCCCAGTATCTTGACTTGTTTAAGATCTGTTCGCATAGCGCTATACTCACACCTCCTACAAGCCCATTATGTAAAGATTATTATTCACTATACCCCAATATGTGATGTCTTTATGTCTTCCCTTTGTACTGTACTTCTACTGTTTGTTCCACAAAATCTCAATAAAAATAACTTGAAATGAAAATGTAGTGGGGACAGGGCTCCGTGGGTGCTCCTGAGTGGATGGAGTTCATGAAGGCTGTGGTGTTTTGTGAGGGTGGTTGGTCCCAGGTGGTGAGCAGCTGGTCGGAGATAGCATCTCGCTAACCTTTTGCCTGCCACGCTACATCTCCCAGTCTTCCTAGGAGGAGGACCCTGGTCTGTTCAACACCTGAGCTCTTATAACAGGAGCTATAAAGCCCACATTATTGTCCTGCAGCGCGCGTTAACCAACAAGTCTTTTGCCTGTCATACAACATCTCCCAGACTTCACAGGGCCCCAGGAGGCAGTCCCTGGTCTGTGCAACACCACTTTATCATCCTGCAGCATGGGACACAAGAGGGCCGCCTGGACTAAGCCCCGGCCAAGGGCAGACCCATCCTGCACACGTTAGAGCCCAGAGGAGGCTGGGCTGGGCCACCCTTCTTGGATGTATCTTTTAGGATTTTGTGGTTCTATAATGTTTTAAGTATCATTAGCTGGGAGCGCTTGTGTATGGACTAGAGACATATTGATTGTGAGTTTAAAGTTGTGTGTTTAGTTTGCGGAAAATTCTTTTACCTTTTTATTTTTTCTTTAAAATTATTACTAGTAATTAGATGATTGTATAATGGGTAAACGGAAGGCTGCAGACCTTGCGCAGTGTGTTGCCAAGCATTCTAAAAGCACCAGGAAATCTGACAATTGTATCATCAGAGAGATAGATCTGCTAATTGAGGAAGTGGAGACACTTAGTTCAAATACCTTGTCTGCTGTGAATGATAGATCCAGAATGATGCTAATCAGGGTGCAATTCCTATGGCAACCCATAGATATGACCCTAAGACAAGAACCCGGTTAGGTGTAAATGGCATGCGGGGTGCTTCACGTTCAAGTATGCAATTTTTTTTAAGCATCAACCGAAGGGCACACAATGTAAAGATCGAGCCAAAGCCCCTGAGTCACCTAATATTGATTCAGGAAGTGGGTTGGATCCGACAAACATAATTTTACTCACGTCAATTATTCTAGCCCCTTGTGGTAATAGATTTCTCACCTTAGAAGTGCAGAGTCAGGGTCGTATAACACCCTTGTCCCATGCTAACTTTTGTCAGGCACAATGTAGTGCCTCTCCTTCAGAAGGAAGATTGGGTACCTTAGCACAAAAAATCATCGAAGTTTAAAATAGAGGTTTAAGAATTTAAATCAATGGTTCTTCTCTTTTAAATAAAGTAATTGCTCTTAAAAATACCACAATTGATACCATCATGCCCATTAAATCTAGCAAAGAAGGGAAGACTGCAAACATGGGTAATAAATCTTCAGGCCCAAACCCCCTGTCTCCTACCAATGAGTTTAGGAAAGATACCAGAACCCTGGATAGACCAAAAGAGACAGGGAAGCGAGGGGCTCTAAATCAGGCCTCAAATAATTACTTTTCCTGATCCATTCCTTCAACTTCATCTGGAATTAGGCAAGCTGTAGACCATAAACGTCCATTGGTAGCAAGTTGTCCAAACTATAGCTCTAACAAGGCTCTCCCAACCTGTTGTGTAGGTTCTCATCATGCTAATAAGGCTACTGGATTTGGGTGTCAGAATGGCATAGACTGTGGAATACTGAGTAAAATTTCAAATCATGTGACGACTGTCGGCCTAGTCCATTTTTTCTGGCTAATTAACAGCGCCTCATCTCCACCCAAGAGCGGGGAAGAGTGTGGCAACCTGGCGCATGACAAGAAAGACTCCTCAGGAGAATTGTGGTTGATCAGATCTCATCCCTTTCTCTCAGTTACATTGGTCTCACATCTGGAAGTAACTGCATCTTAGTTAAAATGGCATGTATTGCAACAAATAGGATGAAAAAACACAATAGAAACAATGAGGTGACAAGGAGAGTGAAACACAAAAATAACCCCATCATACTGTCACTAAGAGTGAGGTATAATTCTCCTACCTATGCTAGGTTTAGAGCACAGCATAATAAGCCTAATCCAACCTTCAGGTTTACCCCTAGGAAAACATCATCACTCATACCTTAGAAAGGAAGCATGTAATCTAGAAAGACACCATCCCCATGTAGATCAGAGGTTCGGCTGTCTCAGCAAGCAGCTGTAGCGAGGCAATCAGCAATCAGCATGCAGTCGTGGTCATCTGGCTGGAATCTCCCTCTAACATGTATTGAACAAAAGAGTGTTTTTTTTTTAAATAAAACAGTTGACATTCAAAGAAATGATCCCCACGTATGAATGTGTATGTTTCTGTGAATGTTGGAGACACAGGGTACCACTTTTGCCGGCAACCTATCTGACTGTAGTATTGAAGAAAGCACAAAGTGAAATGAATGTACTACTGAGAAAGTAATGTTTTACTAGGCGAAAGAACAATTAGATAGAGAGAAATAAAACAACACTGCAAATGTGGCAATTGCTAGAAAAATAAAGCAATGCTTGAATAAAATATAACTGGGCTAAAGTGCACAATGGCAGGCCTAGTTTGCTAAAATAACATGACTAAAATATGCCTAAAACAGACATACAACACCCTCCCGTTGCCGGTTCAAAGGTGGTTCAAAATCTCAAAATAAAATAAAGCTTATTAATAAAAGCATATAAGCATACATGTCAGTAGTGACAAGTAAAAAGACACTTGGGCTGGAATAAGGACTATTTAAAAATTCAATAGTGACGCCAAAAAGTCAAAATTCAAAGTTCAATGTCATTTTGAAAATCGCCAATTATATCTGGGACAATTGAGGCCAGGAAATGTTCAACTCTGTCAGGTGGTAAAATATCCAGATAATCTCCAAGGAAAACTACAGAGCACTGGTGCTCAAAGCCTGAGCTCCAGCCAAGGCAGCAGCATACCATGTTGTGCCTAATGTTGATCTAACAGTCGCATTATCCACAAAGGGCAACTCATAAATGGCTTCCCATAGCAAACGCACCCTCAACGTGCAGGTCTGATATGAGCCCTCAGCAAGAACATCAACAGATCAGCGTCCAATGAAAGTAAGCGTTGCGTAGAAAATACAAACGTTCAGTGCACATTCAAAGAGGCACCATAGGCATCGAAACATTGGCTGCACACAATCCAAAATCGGTCGGAGTGACAGGGACCAGTCACACTCCAGTCATTCCAGGAGTGGTGTTCCGAAACACCTCATCATGCGCTCATGACAAAATTGTGCCGGTGGAAGTGCTTTCATTCATCCTTGCTGCAAAGGGACAGCTATTGCACAGAAAAAATAGCAGCAGCAAGATGCCACCTATTATAGCCAGAGTAATCGGAAATCCCCTGAAAATGCTGAAAATATTGAGTATATGGCTGAAGTTATTAAGCCAAATATGAAGGAAAAGGTGTGAACGAAACCAGAATCAATAGTCTTAAAGAAATGGGTGATTCCACTAGTACTGGACGCGTTGACTATTCATCCCACGAGTTCACCAATGTGTCTCGGAAAATTTGTGCTTAAAAGAGACTGAATCTCTCTTGATGGCCTCGCAACCCGAAGCGTATAGGTCTTGCGTGCAGATGTAAGCGCCACATGTTTTTGAAAAAATAAAGCCTTAAGTCTGCTCAACTTGTCAAAATTCACATTAGAAGTAGCAATATGAGGCCAAATGTCTGCTACTCCTTTCATTTGTGGTGGGGTGGGGGGAGGACATTCCCGCAACATGTAACAATTTGTGAGACCAAAACAACATAAGCTGTTCCAGCCCACATTCCACAACAGCTCCCACTGTTAAGGAGCACATAGCTACCATTGGAGAGCACCTGGAACGCAGGTCTAATCAAGGGGACTAGGACTCCCTTCAGATAACAGACCAAATTTGTCGCCGAGGCATTACATGCCCTGTGCAAGGACAGCTGTTTACAAACCATCGAATGGCTCACAGAAGTCTCGCATTCACTATCGCTAAAAAAGATCTTTTTTATGCCATTGAAACATTTGCATGAAAAGGGAAGCTCCCATGCCTTGTGTATAGAGCTATCTCCCAGCCTTTCATATCTGCCTCCTGCAATGTGTTTCAAACAGGATGTGAATTGAAGTGTTGAAATAAACAGATTTATAACCATGTGTATTAGCCGTTCAGCAGATGGTATTTCACCTACAATAAAAAGCAACTTTTCAAATTTCTCGATGTTCATCATAACGTATGATGATTCCTTCTAAGCCATTATTTGTTGTTGTCGCGTTAGATTGAATATTGAAAAAATTTCCCTTGCGCTAATGTGTAGCCAGGGAACGCAACCTGTCTTCAGAGTTTGTAGTGTCAAACCCAACTGCATAATAGACCTTAGCTGACTTTGTCCACGGTGTAAAGATGATATGTCACTCTGTATTATATCTATTGCAGAGGACACAATGTTATTTAAAGTGTATATCCGGTTGGACAAGGTGTTAATCTCATTATCTACAACGGCTAATGCTTTCTATAAGTTTTCCAGAACAATTTGCCTTTAACGGGCTGCCGCTTCTTGTTGGGAAAGTTTCCAAATTTCATTATACCCTGCATATAAGAAGCATTTTCTGTGATGTTTTCTGGAGCCAAACAGGAAATCCTGTAAATCTATTTCATTGGACAGGAGAATGAGATGTTCTTTAACAGCATCTAGTGAGGAACTTTTCAACCATTGCTGGCATAATTTCCCTACACTATGGGCCTGATTACGACCTTGGCAAAGAGGACTACTCCGTCCCAAATGTGACAGATATCCCACCCACCGTTTTCCAAGTTCCACAGAATATAATGGAACTTGTAATGTAGCAGACAGGATATCCGTCACATTTGGGACAGAGTAATCCCCTACGACAAGGTTGTAATCAGGCCCTTTATGTTGTTACTATACCCGAGTGTTCTCAGGACACATAGCAAGTGTCTGGCCTATTTGTTCTAAAACCCCCTGTGGTGTTCACAAAACGTGTATGGCACCCATTGCTGTCTACTGGCCACATAACCTCCGCCTGGAAGTGAAAGTGTGTTAAATGTTCTATTCTGGACCCATTCATCAAGCAGCTGTTCAGAAACATTTATATACCTTTGCCATTTGTAAAATTTAGCAGGTGGTCGAATACTGGGCACATTCAGTTCCTTAATTTTTGCTAAGCCTAAACAACTTGTTTGTTGTACTGTTTCATTTAAAAATATCACTTGAACGGGTATCAGGCATGCTCTAAATAAAGCTTCCTTTCCCCTTATTTGCCAATTGTTTTTTCCCCACACACTTCCAAAGTCTATCGACTTCCTCCAATAATCATAGCCTTCTATAGCTAACCTGGAAACAAAGGAATCAGAATGTTAATTTTGAGTCTGTCAATAAAATATTTTGACTTTCCATCACTGGCAATTGGAAATAATACAACTCAGCATTTTTAACATTGTGCCCAGAAAAATATGCAAACTTTTCAGTATACGTTTTGGAACTCCCCACTGGTGGAGTAGGACAGTGTTCCCACAGTGTGTAATTAAAAATAGTCTTTGGGGTGCTTTCTCTGTGAATAAAATGATGTCCATAATAATTATAACAGAGCATATTACCATAAGTTTACTTGGATTGGTACGCATCTTTATTTTCAAATACTGTTTAATATTGTAAATCAGACATCATGGAATCAACAGTTTTCACTTCATCAGAAACTACTCCGGATGTAATTGCATAGTTCATAGAAAGTTTTAGTGCATATGGAATTTGGATGACCTCCATCGGACCATATATATTAAATAATACTTTATCCCAAACAACCTCATCAGGAATTGGTATGGCAGAAATGTTCACTAGGGACAAGTCTCTGCGGACTTTGTGTGATGAAAAATGTGGTTTTAAGACTTCATCCACCAGATCAACTGAAGAGCATTCAGGAAGGTAATGACCATATATGAGTAGAAAGAAAACAATGGCAAACCCAATCCAAAGGATAAAGGCAAGGGCACTCAGTAAGAACCATAAATAGTTCCAAGGAAAAATAAAGTAATAGATTTTTAGCCAATTTATCAGCTTAAGTGCTCTTGACAGTTCTGTTGTAGTAGAGGCAGGTGAGTCGGTGAAAGTGTCATTAATGTCAGCAAAATATCAAGAGGTGGTTCGTGCACAAACCGGAGCTGTGTATGGCGATGGAGAACTTTCAGAAGACTCCCTCAGTGGTTCATAGTAGACTATACCAGAATTCAAATAAAATTGATCAATATTATCAGTGTTATTTGTAGTAGTAGAAGTTAGTGGAACCAATTAAAGCTTGTTTTCCACCCTCACCAAGCTCGGAGAGGTGTCAGCGTTGCTAAAAACCTGTAGAGGAACATCCTGGTCTGTAGTGAGAGGGATTCGGGTACTACCCAGGAATCCCCTAGGTCTGCTGTGCAGGCTCAGCCACATGGTGTAGCTTGACATTGTCAATGGAGACAAAGCGATTTTCTTTAGAACCAGAGAGCAGGGGTAGAATGACAGTTGTGTTACTGTGTATTCCCAGGACTGGAACCGGTGCACGATAAGAAGGACCAAACTCCTTTTTCACAGCAATCCTTTCATGCACTAGAACCCTAGGTTTTGGAATCCTGCTGGTAGATGTTACTGGTACATTCCTTATTCCCAAGGAGGCAGCACTGGCAGATGTGTTGTCGTCACTGCTTTGATTAATTCTGGTCTTTGTTTTTTATTGGGAATTACACAATTTCCACCCCTGGAATCACTACTAGGGCTGTATGGAGGCATGATATGGGGTAGGAGTATTTAGCAGAATATGCTTTTGATAAAAGCGTGCCATCAGCCAAAGTTTTCACAGCTGCCAGTGTTTCATAGTCCAATTTTGTTCTAGAGCGAGTTGCTGCAGCAACAGAAGCCATAGCTACTGCTGATTTGATTACTTCGCCAGCCAAAGTATTGCCTGCAACGTGCATTCCAACACGCTGGTGTCCTCGTGTTTGTACAACATGGACTTTGGGTAGTGTTTCCTTCATATCTGCTACTTTTCCCCACAGAAGTCTGTGTTTAATGGTATGTCCTTTTGAATCTATGAACTCATTCTGGCGCCAGTAATGCAGATATTAATTGAAGGACTGGACACAATAGTATGAATCACAGACAATCAGCGTCATCTGCTCAGGATCTATATATATTCCAATGGCATCACCAGAGCCTTGAGCTCTGCAATTTGTGAAGTGCAGTCCCCTAGAGTGTGCGTGTAAGTATTTTGTGGATGGAACTTGCCATCCTTCATGTAGTCGCTCACGACTGCGCAAGCGGCGGAATATTGATGTTTGGTGCCTATAGCTGGTTGGGCTGAACCATCAGTGTATAAAATTGTCTGATATTGTTCAATAGGCAATGCATTTGCTGGAACCAGATATTTGTGTTCATATTGCAAAAACTCTTGAGTTTGTAATTTTGAGTCAAAAATATAATCAATATCAATGGCCATCAGAGACGTTGCCCATTAAATCCAACGTGGATGTAATGCTTTAGCGTTTGGAATGCTAGATTTTGTTACAGACTCATGGGTTGGAATGGGAGATATGACAATGATACGTTTTCCCTGGGCCAGAGGTCTCTCTTTAATGATAGCCATCTCAACAGCAGTGAGAATTTTCTCAGTGGGAGCAAAGTGTTTCTCAGCTGTGGAATACAAATGTGATTTGTATGCAATTGGGGCGGTCTCACCCTCATTCAATGTCATGTAGGTGAAACCAATGGCACAAGCTATTGCTCTGATGACCAGATGTTTTTTATTGCCCCTTGTATGTAGGTGTTTTGATTCAAGCATATCTGTTTGTAATGCTCTAAGAATGCACGTGTGTTCGACTGCCCAGAATTTGCTGGTAAAGTCAGGGCGTACAATGGTTTAATGCGTTGTGCATAATCTGGAATGTATGTTCTGCCAAAATTCAAAATGCCCAATAAAGACTGGAGCTTTTTTATTGTATTTAGTGGTAGTAATTGTGTGCATTTTTTCAAAAATTGGGGTGCAAGGCTCTTGCTTCCATCCGACAGTTCGTATCCCAAAAACAGGACATTAAGGAAGGCTATTTTTGTTTTCTTGAAATTGAATTTGTAGCCAAATTCAGCAAATCCTACATCAATGCAGGCTACCTGTCTAATATGTTGCATGAGGTCGTCGTCCATGAGATAGATGTCATCCACGTATGACAATGCCTCAAGGTCAATGTAGTGTAAAATGGATATAACACGAGCTGAGACCAATCCTGGACTGTTCTTATACTCTTGTGGGAGTCGGCAGAGTTTTTTGGAGAGCCTAAAGCGTTAAAAACTTGTTAAGTCCATACTTTCCGGTGCAATGTTTTGCCAAAAAAAACATTGGAAATATCCAGGGTTGTTTTGTATTTTTTGCGCACTATATTGTTTATAAGTGCTGTGCTAAGTGCATTTTGTATTGCAAAAGTGTGCGTGTGACTGTTTAAATGCCTATAGTCTAAAACTATTCTATGATTGGTCGGGTTTAGAGACCGGAAACAATGGATTGTTCAGTGGTGAAACACAGGGTTCAATTATACCCTGGTACTCTAATTGATTGAGGGTTTCCCTCACAGGTGCTTTAGCTTCGTATTTTATTGGATATTGGGGTTGAGGTTGGGATTTAATTGGTATTACATGATAGGAGGAATCTTTAACCTACCCTACGTGATTGCAGTATAATGCAGGTGCCTGTCCCCCTGCACAATCAATGGCGTGTATTTCAACAAGCTTTGTGGGAACAAGGGGCGAGAAGGAGTTTTCAATAACTCTTCTCCATAAGGGAGATCGCAGCCAAATTCTGGAGATCAATCTTTTTCGGCCAATAGAATATCATAAATGGTGACGATACGGTTCCAAAAGATAGCATCAATCGTGCGTTTGATGTCTTCCTCTAACTGTATAGATCCTTTACACACCCTGTCAGTTATGGAGACACACGTGTCAGCAGTCTCAACTTGTAAGAAGTCATCATTTGCTTTCACCTCCAGATGCTCTTGAAGATCCTGGCGAACTATCGTGACCTCTGCTGCACTGTCTAGCAGTGCCAGTGCCTACTTCCTGTTCTTGAGTAAAGCCCTCTTCCTGAGTGGCATGTCATATCGCAACTGCTGCCACCTTTTTCTTTTTAAACTGTTTTTTTTGGGGGGGGAAGTTTCTCTTCTTCCTTAACCTAAACTTCAGACGAGCATTATGAGCCCTTTCTCGGTTTCATGTACTCTGTGCGCTGCTCTGACCGCCCACCTCTCTCACTGCGTTTTTCTGGTGTGTCCTGAAAGGAACAAGATTGGCGTGTATCAATATATTGATATCTGTCAGGCGTTTTTATATTGTCCCTATTTCTAAGATTATGGCCCTCATTACAACCCTGGCGGTAAATCCTGCTTACCGCAGTGCTAACAGCCGTCAAGATACCGTGTCCGCAGCAGAAATCCGCTACAGGTTTTACGACCCACATCTCGTAATCCCCCACAATACAGACACCCACACAAGTCCGCCACACTAAAGGTCAGTGATAAACTGGCGATAGCAAAACCCACATAGTTACTCCAAAAGGAATATGCCCACACTATCACGATCCACATATCAACGCAGCGGTCATTCAACTGCGGTAATCCATTGGCGGTACACACCGGACAACCACATTAGACATTTCAAAATACACACACCAGATACACATACCACACCCACACACTCACACCACTATAAAACACACACCCACATTACCCACAACCCCTTACAACAACATTTTTGGAAGAAGCAGAGAGAGAGAGAATAGCAAACACAACACCGGCATCCACAGGCACACAACACCATCCCTCATACACCATCCACGCACCTGAAAGAACACACACCAACACAGCACATCACACAGCACAACAAACAGCACCTCACATATCACGCACACCACATTATGGCACCTCAAAGATACCCCAGGTTTTCTGAGGAGGAGTTCAGGGTCATGGTGGAGGAAATCATCCGGGTAGAGCCACAGCTATTTGGATCACAGGTGCAGCAGACATCCATTGCTAGGAAGATGGAGCTATGGCGGAGAAGTGTCGACAGGGTCAATGCAGTGGGACAGCATCCAAGAACATGGGATGACATCAGGAAGAGGTGGAACGACCTACGGGGGAAGCTGCGTTCCGTGGTATCCAGACACCAGGTAGCCGAACAGAGGGCTGGCGGTGGACCCCCACCTCCTCCCCCACAACTAACAACCTGGGAGGAGCAAGTCTTGGCAATCATGCATCATGAGGGCCTCGCAGGAGTAGCAGGAGGACTGGACTCTGGTATGTCAATTCTTTACTATTGCATCTCCCAACCTACCTGCATGCCATCACAAACTCCTACCCCAACCCTCACACCCATCACCCCAACACCCCACAGATACCCCACTATCACAATCCACACATCCCTAAACCAAGTCCTGCATGTAACACCAATCCATGGACACCCATCACCAAAGCATGTCCAGTAAAGAGACTCACCCATGCCCCAAAATCACCAATCACACAAGGGTCAAGACAATAATGCAAGCACAGAAGTAGAGGGTAACTCACCCATTGCACAACATGCCACACACATATACAATAACTATGCATTTACACCCCAACAGGACCACTACCCATCGTCACCGGACAGGAGGTGCCAGCCATATCTAGTCCCCCTACAGAAGATGCCCACAGTGACGACAGCAGCTCTGCATGCCTGGATCAAGATGACCAGCCCGGCCCATCAGGGACCTCTGGACAGTCGGTTCCCCTGCCCCAGTCACAAACCACCACAGAGCCTCCCCCCTCAGGAAACACCACCACAGCACCCACCCAGCGGGCCCATCCCTCTGTCCCCAAGACACGTCAATCAGCAGTGTGTCCACCACTAAAGGGACCCCAGGCAACCCCACTAACCCAAGGTAATCAGGGACCAGGGGTCAGTGGCATTGGGCACACGGTTCAGGGGACAGAGGCACAGGACAATAGGGAAGCTGGGAGGACTGCTGTGCGACAGGGGGAGGACAGGCCCAGGGAACCCACTCTCCACGCGGCACTCTCCAACATCATGGGAGCATACCACCATTCCCATGAGACCATGGGCACGGTACTGGCCAAGTTTAAGGAGACCCAGTGGCTGCAGGAGGAACAGTACCTGGGGATCAGGGAGGACTTGAAGTCCATTAACACCACCCTGGTCACCATTTCAGGGGTGCTGGCAGACATAGCCAACACCATGAGGGACACAGTGGCACACCAACGGGCCCCTGACACTAGCCTGAACGAAGAACAGCCCTCCACATCCGCTGGCGCTAGTGGACAGGAGGCCCCGCCACAGGAACACCAGGCCACCTGCACCCCACCCCCTGCAGAAGGAGAACCACCCAGCAAACGGTCCCTGAGATCCAGGAACAAGACAGAGAACATTGCCAAGACCCCCGCCAGGAACAAAGACTCTCCTGATTGTCACCCATCTGTCCCACTATGTCACCCTGACAACCTTGAACTGCCATTACTCCACCTCCTATGCCCCCTTGGACAATGCACCTGTGATACCAATAGACTGGACTCCATCATGGACATTACTCCACCTCCACCCCAGCCCATTGCACATACCCCTCCACTGAATAGCACTTAAATAAACAGCCTGAATCACAAAACGATCTGGAGTCAGTCTGTACTTTCACAATTGTGTTATTACAACCTCTCATAAAAATAGCAATGTCAATGTTCATTTTCACATACCAATGTTCCACAGGTGTTGGGCAGCAGTAAACATAGCAGAAGGCAGAAAGTGGTACCCAGATCTGTGAAATGGAATGCCAAAGTGAACTGTCATGGTCCATACACAGAGGTAAAAAGGCTGAATCATGCAATGGCCTACTGTAGTCTGATATGAGAGGAGCAGTGCCAGTCTCTTACCTGTGTTTCACTGAAAGTATTGCATGATGATGCTGTTTCGGTTGTCTATATCTTCTTCTGCCTCCTCTTCCTCACTGCCCACAGGCTCCACAGCTGCCACAAGGCCAACATCAGGCCCATCCTCCTGCAGAAAAGGCACCTGGCATCGCAAAGCCAGGTTGTGCAACATACAGCATGCCACGATGATCTGGCACACCTTCTTCAGTGAAGAAGAAGAAGAAGCTTTATTCGGTATGAGAAAATTCATCCATTACAACACATAATCACCAAAACATTGTAAAAATACCAATAAAAATCATGTATAATAAAAGCACCCATCATAAAAACAAGTGCATATAATTTTCTATATATACATATATATATATATACAAGAATAAAAAACAGAAGAAGATAAAAACCTCATTCATAAAAACTGGAAGAAAATAAGTAAAATCATTCTAAAAATGCAACATTTTTGCGCCAAGTAGTAGCTCCCTTCAGGAAGGATCCCAAGCCCTTCCATACCAGTACATCTGAGGCCATTTGCAGCCACATGAAAGCAGGACAGTATTGCACAAAACCCTTGGGCCTAAGGAGCGGTAGTTAAAATCGGGTTCTAAATGGTGCATAAAAGACACAGAACAGTGTAAAATGGATCAAGGTCTGATGGGACACCCCATCACAGGGGCAGGGTCTAATACATTTCTCCCCATATTGACCTAGGGGGAAGCACAAATTACTTCTAATGATCCCCAAGCGGAATCGAGTTATGAGAGACCTTTCCCTCACATCCTTAATTTCTGAAAGATATCGCTCAGGACCCAGCCACATCTTTAGCATAGAAAATTCCCTGATCTATTTTTTCCTTAGAGCCTCGCCCTCCCTTTTAGTCTCCTGGATTCTCTGAAAGTTATCCTTAACCCATTTCTTATCATAGCTAGTCAGGTCCTCGGGATAGTCAAACAATTCAGGCCGCCCCAGATCAGGTGCCATCTTCCTAATGTGCGACAGCCAAGGAATATGCTTTACATTATCGCAGGCCAAACAATCCCTTAGGATATCCCTATTAAGAGAGGCATGTACGTTACTCCAGACTGAAATCCATAACAAAAGGGGAGCCAGCTGGATAGTGTCCTGTACATACTCAAGGTCCAGTTCCAGGTGAAAGCAAAATCCAGGAATATTTTGTCCAACACCCAGAAGCCTTCTACAGAAACGATTTTCTTCCACCATAAGGGCCCGGGTATCCCTAAACCCCCAAAGTGCTGAACCATACAGAAGGACAGGTAGGCATTTCCGCCTATAGATTTCAAGCAGGGGTTTGATAGGTTTACTACCTACCCTAGCCGCAAAGTCAAAGGTTGCACCAACTGTTGCATGAAAAAGCACAATCCTTCTGGCAATACAGGGTTTCCAAGATCCTTTCTCACCAAAAATGACCCATAGGTATGGGAACTCAGGGACTCTGCTAATAATTTGACCCTCCACCCTTAGCTCCCCCACCCTACTCATAGGTTTACCACAAACCATAAAGTGCGACTTCTTAAAATTGACCTCGAGTCCCAAAGCTGACATAAAGACGATATAAGCTCTAACTAAGTCACGGAGACCATTCATTGTGCGGGCCATAAGGACCGCGTCATCCGCATACGTCAGTACAGGGATATCAATACCCTTCACCTTCGGGACATCCCTGCAGTGTTCAATCAGAAAATCTGACAGTCCATTTGTGTATAGAAGGAACAAGGTAGGGGCCAAGACACACCCCTGGCGCACACCCCTTGAAAGCTTGAAAGCCTCCGAGCATTCCCCATTTGGGCCTACCCTCACGTTTGCAACTGTCCCTGAGTGGAGATATCGGAGAAGCTCTACAATATTAGGGTCCAACCCTTCTTCAGTGAGTAGTATAGGGAGCCGCCTGTCAGATGGAGGCACCGGAACCTGGCCTTCAGGAGGCCGAAAGTCCTCTCTATTATCCTCCTTGTTCGCCCATGTGCCTCAATGTAGCGTTCCTCTGCCCTTGTCCTGGGATTCATCACTGGGGTCAGTAGCCATGACAGGTTGGGGTAACCAGTCACCTGCAAATATCCAGGGACAACTGTTAGACACACACAAACCCTTAGGGACTCTCCCATACCCAGACACCCATTCAAACTGTGTGGGGACCTTGGGCTCACCTATTAGCCACACACAGCGCCTCTGGAGTTGGCCCATCACATAAGGGATGCTGTTATTCCTCAAAATGTAAGCGTCATGCACTGAGCCAGGATACTTGGCATTCACATGGGAGATGCACTGGTCTGCCAAACACACCATCTGCACATTCATGGAATGGTAGCTTTTGAGGTTTCTGTACACCTGTTCATTCCTGCGGGGTGGGACAAATGCCACATGTGTACTATCAATTGCACCAATGATGTTGGGGATATGTCCCAGGGCATAGAAGTCACCTTTCACTGTGGGCAAATCCTCCACCTGAGGGAAAACGATGTATCTGCGCATGTGTTTCAGCAGGGCAGACAACACTCTGGACAACACGTTAGAGAACATTGGCTGTGACATCCCTGATGCCATGACCACTGTTGTTTGAAAGGACCCACTGGCCAGGAAATGGAGTACTGACAGGACCTGCACTAGAGGGGGGATTCCTATGGGATGGCGGATAGCTGACAGCAGGTCTGGCTCCAACTGGGCACACAGTTCATGGATTGTGGCACGATCAAGTCTGTAGGTAATAATGATGTGTCTGTCTTCCATTGTTGCCAGGTCCACCAGGGGTCTGTATACCGGAGGATGACACCATTCATCATCTGCCCCAGCGGAAATGCCCTATGGAGGAGAAGGGTGCGCAGAGGGTCATACACCACAAAGCTTGCACAAGGGTGTTTTGAACAATTCTGATGTAATCGGTGTGTGGCGCTGTCTGTCCATATTCCTGCCCAAAAGTGCTGTGACGCAGTTAGTTGACCTGCCATGTGCCTCCCTGAAATGGCAGCTGCCTGACCTGTAAGGAGGGTCAACGGGAAATGAGGGAACTGAGCTGGTGTTGTGCAGCGTTGCGGTGGGCGGACGAAGGCCGCGGCGCAATTCCGCATTGGTTATCATTGGGTCCTATGGGTTCCAGGAGCCAATGACGATGTACACCGGTGGTGACTGTAAGCCCCGCCGTGGACATAACCGCCATTTTCTATCTATTCACTCACTTGATACCTGACCTTCAACAGGAGAGGACCTACACTGCAAGTGCTGCTGTTACCTGAGTCTGGAAGCAACAATGGCTATAGTGTCTGGGGAAAGGGCCCCTGCCTTCACCACAGAGGAGTTGGACAACCTGGTGGCTGGGGTCCTCCCCCAGTATACGCTACTCTACGGTCCTCGAGACATACAGGTGAGTACACTGTGTGCATGATGGATGGGACATGAATGTATGGAGTAGGCTGGATGGAAGATAAGGGGGGGCTGAGGCCAGCATGTGAGGATGGTCAGTGTATGTGTTTCTGGGCCAGGGTGGGAAGTTGTGGCCAATGAATACGAATAACCGGACGTGGGAGTAAAATCCATTCTTACTTCATTTTTCCTCTAGGTCAGTGCCCACCAGAAGAAGGGTATTTGGTGTGCCATCGCCAAAGAAGTGCGCACTCTGTGGGTCTACAATAGATGGAGCACCACTAGCTGCAAAAGATGGGAGGACCTGCGCCGCTCGAGCAAGAAGACGGCGGAGGCCCAGCTGGGGATAGCCTCTCAACGTGGAAGGGGTGCCTGTTTCACCATGACCTCCTGATGTACTGGATCCTGGCGGTGGCATATCCTGAGTTGGATGGGCGCTTGAGGGCATCACAGCAGCCACAAGGGGGTGAGTACATTCTCATTCAGCTGGCTCTGCGCGCTGTATGAGGTGTCTGGGTGTGGGAAGTGGGATGTGGGTTCCCCAATCCAGGGCAAACGTGGAAGGGTTGGTCTATTGTTAGGCAGGCTCTGTGGCACTCCAACCCCAAAACTGGTAGTGGCCATCTACACGTAGTCAGGCTCCTGTGGGTTCCAGGTGTGTCTCAGATGGGCTTAGGCACAGTCCCCCATGGGCAGGTGGTTTTCCCATGAACTGTTAGTGCATGGCCTAGTGCATAGGGCTGCACCCTGTGTGTTGTGTCTGCCAACAGTGATGCTGTTGCTGGCATTTACCATGTGTCTCCTCTGTCTTTCCCCCCTTTTAGTTTTGTCACCCTTTCCTTGTGTGCATTAGCATCATCTGGCGGAGGAACAGTGGCACCGGAGCAGGAGGGAGCTGCAACCCACGTGGCCCAGGAGGGTGAATGTATGGAGTCTGAAGGCACCAGTGGGATGGAGGGTGTGGGAAGCTCCACAACAGGGACAGGAGGAGACACCAGTGACTCCTCCTCTGATGGGAGCTTTCTTGCGGTGCGGGCACCTCTGTGCCCACCTCAGCAACAGGTACAGCTGCCACCCCCTACCAGCACCGCCCTCCCAGCAGCCCCTCAGCATGTTTCCTGTGCCCGCTCACCCAGGAGGGTGGGCATCTCCTTCGCCCCAGGAACCTCAGACCCTGCCCCAGTCAGCCCTGCTGCCCTCAGTGAGGAGGCTATTGACCTCCTGAGATCCCTCACTGTTGGGCAATCAACCATTTTGAATGCCATCCAGGGTGTCGAGAGGCATTTGCAGCAAACAAATGCATGCCTGGAGGGCATTCATTCTGGCGTGGCAGCTCAACAGAGCATTTCAGGCTCTGGCCTCAGCACTGATGGCAGCCACTGTCACTGTGTCCAGCCTCCATCCTCCAACTTCCACTACCCAGAGCCAATCCCCTCTACCTCATCCTATCCCAAGCACACCATCAGACCAGCATGCACACTCATCAACACACAAAAGTGGCTCAGGCAAACATAAGCACCACACATCCTACAGCACTCACACAAGCACCATACCCATGCAGACACACCAACATCCACTGCCTCCACTGTGCCCCCCCTCCTCCACGTCCTCCTGCTCCCTCTCAGTCTCGTCTCCACTCACACCTGCATGCACTACCTCCATCACCAGCACACCCATCACCACACACCGCTCACGTGCAATCACCACCCCCACTACCATTCACACGTTTCCTGTGTCCTCTCCCAGTGTGTCTGTGAGCCCTCATCCCAAAGTACACAAACGCAGGCACACACCCACTCAATAGCCATCCACCTCACAACAGACTCCAGCCCATGCACCCTCACCCAAACTCAGCAGACGTACACCTCCTACCACCACTACCTCTTCCTCCACTCCCAAACCCCCCTCCATCTTCCCGTCCCAGTGTGTCTAAAAAACTTTTCCTAGCTAACATTGACCTCTTCCCTACACCTTCCCCCCATCCTTCCCCTAGGGCCAGGATGTCCAGAACCCAGCCCAGCACCTCAGCCACAAAATCCTCGACCACTGTAGTCCCTGCAAGTCCAGTAACATCACGGGCGGCACCCATCAGGGCTGCCAGTGTGCCACCTAGTGAGGTCAAGGATCACCCTATTCCGCCACCTGCAAAGGTGAAGAAGGGGCCCACATGCCATAGGGAAAAGCCACACCAAACTACCCAGCAAGGCCTCCTCCAAGACAAAAGAGGACAGTGCCAAGGTCCCAGCAGCGACTTCCAGGGTGGGGAAGGGACACAAGGGCAAAGGGAAGTCAGCTCAGGGCACGGAGCCTCCGGGTGAGGGACTGGTGTCACCGCTTCTGCAAGACAGAACAGCAACCTGTACGGCGGTGGCCACTGCTGCAACCACCGTCACCTGCACCGCCACCTGAACGTCTGCTGCCTCTGCTACAGTCCCCAGCATCATCCCCAGTGGGCAGCCGTCTGAGTCTGCAGGAGACGTCCTGCTGTCTCCCTCCACATGCAGCAATCTGGGCACCAAGCCCCCTCCAGAACCAGTGGAGAACAGCATACACTACCCCAGGCCTTGGCAGGATGAAGCACTCTGGGCACCAAGCCCCCTCCAGAACCAGTGGAGAACAGCATCCACTACTGCAGTCCTTGGCAGGATGACGCACTCTGGGCACCAAGCCCCCTCCAGAACCAGTGGAGAACAGCATCCACTATCCCAGTCCTTGGCAGGATGAAGCACTCTGGGCACAAAGCCCCCTCCAGAACCAGTGGAGAACAGCATCTGCTACCCCAGTCCTTGGCAGGATGGAGCACTCTAAGCACAAAGCCCCCTCCAGAACCAGTGGAGAACAGCATCCACTACCCCAGTCTTGGCAGGATGAAGCACTCTGGGCACCAAGCCCCCTCCAGAGCCAGTGGAGAACAGCATCCACTACCCCAGTCTTTGGCAGGATGAAGCACTCTGGGCAAAAAGCCCCCTCCAGAACCAGTGGAGAACACATCCACTAGAGAGACTGTGGCATTGCACTCCCCAGGACCAATCAGAGGGCAAACCACCCACTTGACAGACTGTGGCTTTGCACTCCCCAGGACCAATAGGTGGGCAAACCACCCACTTGAGAGACTGTGTCTTTGCACTCCCCAGGACCTATCAGTGGGCAAACCACCCACTTGAGAGACTTGAGAGACTGTGGCTTTGCACTCCCCAGGACCAAGCAGTGGGCATGGAGCCCCCTCCTGGAGCAGTGGTGTCATCCCATCATCCGTCTGAGGTGCCCCCTCCCCTTCCCCCTGAGGTGCTTTTTTATTTTTTTCAACCTGATGCCCCAGCAGCGTTCTCTCCGTTTTAAGGCAGGTGTCATGTGTGGGGCTTCGCCCATGCATTTTGGGACCACTGGTCCACGGACATTGAATGAAACATTATCCGGACTTGTGTAGTTGCTGTTCATATTTGTATATACTGATCTTTTAAAGTTATGTTGGCCAATCTGGATTTTCAATGATTACACTAGTTACAATCATTTCATTTGGTCCTTGCGTTCTTCCAGGGGGTTACGGGGAGTAAATGTAATGTTGCGGCATGTGTTTATGTGTGTGTTGTTGTGGGTAGGGGTGGGGGTGTTGTGTGTTGCGTGTGTGTGTCACTCTCTTTTTGCTCCCCCCCTTCCCTGTGTGCTAGGTGCATTACTCACTGTGGTCGTCGCCACCGTTTTTGATGTTCCTGGTAGAAGAGGAGGTAAACCAACATTGGTAACACCTGTAACTCGGGCTCCATGGTGTCCTGGTTCCTCGTTGGGTGTCGAGAGGTGAGTGGTTTCCGTTCCAAGTACTATTTCCGCCATGCTTTTGTTGCCATTGGTACCGCCCCGGAAAATCTGGCGGATTGGTGCCTTGTTATACTGTGGGCGGTACATTGTCTTCCGCCTGTCTGTTGGCGGTTGCCACAGCGGTGTTTGTTGCTACCGCCATGGCGGTTGGAATGTTAAAGTGGCTGTTTGTGTTGGCGGTTTCCGCCATGGTCGTGATTCCATTTTTTTTACCGCCGGCCTGTTGGCGGTATTACCGCCACTTTATCACCAACCGCCAGGGTTGTAATGAGGGCCTATATCTATTATGAGGGGTCTCCGAATGCGGAGATTCTCCCCTTTCTTTTTTTAGTTGTTGTTTTTTATCCCAGCATTTTTTAGAACCTTCAGGTGCTAGCTTAGTGTGGCCCCCAGACTATCTCGACCAATCCTAGAGTAGCTCTCTGCAGTAATCATTGGCGACTCTTGTTCTCGGTCCTGTACAGGAATTTCCCGGAGCCGCATGCGCACTGCTAGTGCAACTGCTTCCCCGTTAAGATTGCTTAATATAATTGAAGGCACAGTGGCAAAGTTGCCCATTAATTGCATCCCCAAATGCACGGGGGAGGGGCAGCCCTGTATTCATCTTGAATTTGTTTTAACACTTCAGGAAGATTGACAAGTGTTGGTGTACCATGCATGGTAGTGTAGAGCGTGGCAAATACCGTGCCCGATGTGTTGCAGTTATCTACTGTGAGAACCATTCTAAATGGCAAGCACATAGTTAGTATTCTGTGTTTGTCCTGAGAACCAGTATGGGGAAAGACTGCTTCCAGCACGTTTATTTTTTGAGCTAGCCAAGACAGGATTTCTTCCCTCTTGGCGGGTGCTTTACCCATGATCGAATGTACGGTTGCCGAGTTAATACCTGGCGTAACTGCGTGTGGTTGTGCTGGGGCAGCTCGTGCTGGGTTGGTATTTAATGTATGTATTACACTAACAGTACTAACAGTCTGTATATTCCAGTGAGATATATATATATATATAAGTGGCAGACCTCAGCTACCGCCAAGGTTGCTGCTTCAGGGTGTGGTGTATTTGTGGCCAATAAAGGTCGGGCCATCGTTACTCAGAGGACCTAACCTATCATGTAATATTGAATGTGGTAGGGTGCCATCAAGCCAATTGTTATGGTCTTGATAGGATAAAGGTATTTCTAAGAATGCATAAGCTCTGTATTGTGCATGTATGTTTGCATGTGTATAGTGATGAAATGTGTTTGTGTTCCTCTCAACTGCTGGAAAGGTAACCAAAGAATACAAAAAATCTGTTCTGTAGGCTGGATGAGCCTCAGCAACAAATATGCCATTAGGCCATTTGCCGCTAAGTGTGCGGTAAGGGGCAGTCTCATATTTACCGCAATTAGAACCCATTGTGGGTTTGCCATGTTGTAGGAAAGTGCCATCTTGCCTGGCATGTTACCCCCATATTTCACTGTACATATGTTGTTTTAGTTGTATGTGTCACTGGGACCGTGCCAGCCAGGACCCAGTGCTCATAAGTGTGCCCTGTATGTGTTCCCTGTGTGATGACTAACTGTCTCACTGAGGCTCTGCTAACCAGAACCTCAGTGGTTATGCTCTCTCATTTCTTTCCAAATTGTCACTAACAGGCTAGTGACCAATTTCACCAATTTTACATTGGCAAACTGGAACACCCTTATAATTCCCTAGTATATGGTACTGAGGTACCCAGGGTATTGGGGTTCCAGGAGACCCCTATGGGCTGCAGCATTTCTTTTGCCACCCATAGGGAGCTCTGGCAATTCTTACACAGGCCTGCCACTGCAGCCTGAGTGAAATAACGTCCACGTTATTTCACAGCCATTTACCACTGCACGTAAGTAACTTATAAGTCACCTATATGTCTAACCTTTACCTGGTAAAGGTTGGGTGCTAAGTTACTTAGTGTGTGGGCACCCTGGCACTAGCCAAGGTGCCCCCACATTGTTCAGGGCAAATTCCCCGGACTTTGTGAGTGCGGGGACACCATTACACGCGTGCACTATACATATGTCACGACATATGTATAGCGTCACAATGGTAACTCCGAACATGGCCATGTAACATGTCTAAGATCATGGAATTGTCACCCCAATGCCATTCTGGCGATCCCCCGAGTCTCTAGCACAGACCCGGGTACTGCCAAACTACCTTTCCCAGGGTTTCACTACAGCTGCTGCTGCTGCCAACCCCTCAGACAGGTTTCTGCCCTCCTGGGGTCCAGCCAGGCTTGGCCCAGGAAGGCAGAACAAAGGACTTCCTCGGAGAGAGGGTGTTACACCCTCTCCCTTTGGAATAAGGTGTCAGGGCTGGAGAGGAGTAGCCTCCCCCAGCCTCTGGAAATGCTTTGATGGGCACAGATGGTGCCCATCTCTGCATAAGCCAGTCTACACCGGTTCAGGGATCCCCCTGCCCTGCTCTGGCGCAAAACTGGACAAAGGAAAGGGGAGTGACCACTCCCCTGACCTGCACCTCCCCTGGGAGGTGCCCAGAGCTCCTCCGGTGTGCTCCAGACCTCTGCCATCTTGGAAACAGAGGTGCTGCTGGCACACTGGACTGCTCTGAGTGGCCAGGGCCAGCAGGTGACGTCAGAGACTCCTTCTGATAGGCTCTTACCTGTGTTGCTAGCGTATCCTCCTTCCTAAGTAGCCAAACCTCCTTTTCTGGCTAATTAGGGTCTCTGCTTTGGGGAATTCTTTAGATAACGAATGCAAGAGCTCATCAGAGTTCCTCTGCATCTCTCTCTTCACCTTCTGCCAGGGAATCGACCGCTGACTGCTCTGGACGCCTGCAAAACCGCAACAAAGTAGCAAAGACAACTACTGCAACCTTGTATCACTGATCCTGCGGCCTTCTCGACTGTTTTCCTGGTGGTGCATGCTGTGGGGGTAGTCTGCCTCCTCTCTGCACTAGAAGCTCCGAAGAAATCTCCTGTGGGTCGACGGAATCTTCCCCCTGCAACTGCAGGCACCAAAAGACTGCATCACCGGTCCTCTGGGTCCCCTCTCAGCACGACGAGCGTGGTCCCTAGAACTCAGCAACTCTGTCCAAGTGATTCCCACAGTCCAGTGACTCTTCAGTCCAAGTTTGGTGGAGGTAAGTCCTTGCATCCCCACGCTAGACTGCATTGCTGGGTACCGCGTGATTTGCAGCTGCTCCAGCTCCTGTGCACTCTTCCAGGATTTCCTTTGTGCACAGCCAAGCCTGGGTCCCCGACACTCTAACCTGCAGTGCACGACCTCCTGAGTTGTCCTCCGGCATTGTGGGACCTTCTTTTGTGACTTAGGGTGAGCTCTGGTTCACTCTTCTTCGTAGTGCCTGTTCCGGCACTTCTGCGGGTGCTGCTTGCTTCTGAGTGGGCTCCTTGTCTTGCTGGGCGCGTCTCCTCACGCAATTGGTGACATCCTGGTCCCTCCTGGGCCACAGCAGCATCCAAAAACCCTAACCGCAACCCTTGCAGCTAGCAAGGCTTGTTTGCGGTCTTTCTGCACAGAAACACCTCTGCAAGCTTCTTCACGACGTGGGACATCCATCCTCCAAAGGGGAAGTTCCTAGTCCTCTTCGTTCTTGCAGAATCCACAGCTTCTACCATCCGGTGGCAGCTTCTTTGCACCCTCAGCTGGCATTTCTTGGGCATCTGCCCACTCACGACTTGAGTGTGACTCTTGGACTTGGTCCCCTTGTTCCACAGGTACTCTCGTCTGGAAATCCATTGTTGTTGCATTGCTGGTGTTGGTCTTCCTTGCAGAATTCCCCTATCATGACTTCTGTGCTCTCTGGGGAACTTAGGTGCACTTTACACCTACTTTTCAGGGTCTTGGGGTGGGCTATTTTTCTAACCCTCACTGTTTTCTTACAGTCCCAGCGACCCTCTACAAGCTCACATAGGTTTGGGGTCCATACGTTATTCGCATTCCACTTTTGGAGTATATGGTTTGTGTTGCCCCTATATCTATGTGCTCTCATTGCAATCTATTGTGACTGTACATTGCTTGCATTGCTTTCTATTGCTATTACTTCATATTTTTGGTATTGTGTACATATATCTTGTGTATATTTGCTATCCTCATACTGAGGGTACTCACTGAGATACTTTTGGCATATTGTCATAAAAATAAAGTACCTTTATTTTTAGTATATCTGTGTATTGTGTTTTCTTATGATATTGTGCATATGACACCAGTGGTATAGTAGGAGCTTCACACGTCTCCTAGTTCAGCCTAAGCTGCTCTGCTAAGCTACCTTTTCTATCAGCCTAAGCTGCTAGACACCTCTTCTACACTAATAAGGGATAACTGGACCTGGTACAGAGTGTAAGTACTCCTTGGTACCCACTACAAGCCAGGCCAGCCTCCTACACATGTTAATGATAAATGTGTGTTCAGAGATAAGAACACCAGCTAGGGATTAATCCTTTTAAGGTTCAAGCTTGAACAACCTACAGCTTTAGATAGGTATTACCTATTTAGCTGAGGAAGAATTCCTCAACACCACGGATGTCTCCGTATATGGTATTGATGTGCCTTTAGCCTTTAGTGAGACTGAGATGCTTAAGAGGATCCGAACATTAGTGACTGACCAAACGTTGGTGGTGCCATGTTGCGAAGGTTCTCATTATGCTAATGAGGATACTGGATTTGGGTGGCCGAATCGCATAGACTGTTGGATACTGCGTAAAATTCCACACCATTTGACGCCTGTCAGCCTAATATGGGTTTTCAGGGCAAACTATCAGAGTCTCATTTCCACCCAAGAGCGGGGATGATTGTGGCAACCGGGCGTATCACAAGAAAGACTCCTCAGGGGAACGTTGATTGATTGGATCTAATCCCTTTCTCTCAGTTACATTGGTCTCACACAGGCAAAGATGACAGGCAGAATATAGTCCAATAAGGGTTTATTGAAGTAACTGCACTTTTGATAAAATGGCATGTATCGCAATAACTAGGATGATAAAACACAATAGAAACAATAAAGTGACGAGGAGAGTGAAACACAAAAATAGTCCCACCGTACTGTCACTAAGAGTGAGGTATAGTTCTTCTACCTAGGTTAGGCGCACAGCTTAATAAACCTAATCCGCCCTTCAGGTTTCCCCCTGGGAAAACATCATCCCTCATACTAGCCTGTGGAATTATCATCTATTATCTCTTGGAATACGGCTGGTTTAAAATCAAAGGTTGCCTCTCCAGATTGGAATGCATACATTGATTCAAAAGACATCTGTTTCTTAAAGGAAACCTGGATTTGGAGCCTGTCCTCAAGTTGGGCTATCGTAAATTTTTGTTCCCTGAAATACATGCACCGTTAGACTGCCCTGCAGGTGGGCTAACAATATGAATCAGATTAAACCTAGATCTATCAGGCAAAAAGCTTCAAACAGGCAGTGCAGACATTCTTGCAGTTTGTATTGGTTTGGGGAACTCTAACTACGTTGATATATAGGATGTTTATATTAGAGGGGTCAAGGGGGGATTAAGGTCATTTTAGAGGAGATTTTGGAAGAACGTCGTGGGGAGGCGCATTTAAGTGTAGCAGGTGTTTTTAATTCCACCTTCGAACCCCTAGATGTGGATGTTATTTTTGTCGGGGAAGACGAGGATAAGATTTGGGGAGAACCACAGCTTGACCTGACCCTGAATCCATAGATGGACACAGGCAGCACTCCAGCTAAAGTCACTCACATTGGAGTACAGGCTAAGAGCTGTGAATGGGAAAACATACTCCAATAGGAAGAGGGCTTTTTACTTTTTATAGTCCACCTCATTCAAGTCGTATCAACTATATTTTAATCGATCTTCATCTCTGGCCATGTATTCGCAACATGATCGTTTATCAGAGGGAAGAAAGCGACCACGATCCTTTGTGTGTAACCTTGAACTCTTTTTGTCCTAGGGTAGACAGCAAACATCAAAACACTGCCAGCACAAGAGAGATATATCCATCTAATGACACGTCATTTGAAATGGTCACAAGATAATAATGATTTATGATCATCTAGCAGCAATTGGTAGAGATCTACAACAGGCTCTAGCCGAGATGAACCAAAACAGTAAAAATGGTTGAGGTTTAGTTCCCATAACTAAAATTCATACACAATTTTTTAGTAAAATGCTGTTGTATCTTACTATTTCAGCTCGTAAAGTGAGAAAGCATCAGGCAAAAACTAAAACCTGTTTCTTATGTTGACAGCTGAGGGAGGCATTGAAATCTAGGGACACCTCTTACATTTACCTCCCCAGAAAGGTCTATAAGCTGGCCCTGGCTCATGCCAAAAGGGAGTGGCTCAAAGTGAAATGGCAAGACCTCAAAGAGGCCCGCCATTCTAAAGACAACTAAATTTTGGGCTCTAGTCAAATGGAGTACAGAGGGCCACTTACCGTCTATTTTTAATTTGGTAGCTCCTTCCATGTAGGATGAATATTTTTCTGCCTTGTATTCATTGCCTTATGTTTTGGAAGATGAACAAGCGACTGCCTTACCCTTGGATGGCCCTACATCACAATGAGAGTTCACCTTTGATTTGACAGAAGTTAACTTAGCCTTGGATGGGACAACCAGGGGCAGGGTTTCGGGCCCGGAGGGTATCCCTGCTGATTTATTTTTAGTGGGTAGGAATAAGTATTCTGTATATTTTTTATCTTTGGCCAACTCTTTCGCTGGAGGGCCCCTATCCCTGAGTCCTGGAGTGGAGCTGAAGTTATTCTGATCCACAAGACAGGTGACAAAGAGCTGCCATGCAATTATAGGACAATCAGCTTAATTGATTGTACTGAAAACAATCTTCACACGCCTCATACTGAGCAGAATACAGGAGTGGATAGCTGATAATGACATCCCCTACTTTCAGGCCGTATTTTGAAAGAAGGTGAAAACCACGGATCAGGTCTTTCATTTCTGTATTTTGTATTGGGGACAGCTCTGATCAATGGAGGCAACTTTTATGTTGCCTTCATTGATCTCAGATTGGCCTTTGACCTGGTCCCTCGTAAGAAATTGTGGCTAGTCCTCCATTGGATGGGTATGCCGATGGCTCTTTGCGTGTGTGTGTCACTCTCTTTTTGCTCCCCCCCTTCCCTGTGTGCTAGGTGCATTACTCACTGTGGTCGTCGCCACCGTTTTTGATGTTCCTGGTAGAAGAGGAGGTAAACCAACATTGGTAACACCTGTAACTCGGGCTCCATGGTGTCCTGGTTCCTCGTTGGGTGTCGAGAGGTGAGTGGTTTCCGTTCCAAGTACTATTTCCGCCATGCTTTTGTTGCCATTGGTACCGCCTCGGAAAATCTGGCGGATTGGTGCCTTGTTATACTGTGGGCGGTACATTGTCTTCCGCCTGTCTGTTGGCGGTTGCCACAGCGGTGTTTGTTGCTACCGCCATGGCGGTTGGAATGTTAAAGTGGCTGTTTGTGTTGGCGGTTTCCGCCATGGTCGTGATTCCATTTTTTTTACCGCCGGCCTGTTGGCGGTATTACCGCCACTTTATCACCAACCGCCAGGGTTGTAATGAGGGCCTATATCTATTATGAGGGGTCTCCGAATGCGGAGATTCTCCCCTTTCTTTTTTTAGTTGTTGTTTTTTATCCCAGCATTTTTTAGAACCTTCAGGTGCTAGCTTAGTGTGGCCCCCAGACTATCTCGACCAATACTAGAGTAGCTCTCTGCAATAATCATTGGCGACTCTTGTTCTCGGTCCTGTACAGGAATTTCCCGGAGCCGCATGCGCACTGCTAGTGCAACTGCTTCCCCGTTAAGATTGCTTAATATAATTGAAGGCACAGTGGCAAAGTTGCCCATTAATTGCATCCCCAAATGCACGGGGGAGGGGCAGCCCTGTATTCATCTTGAATTTGTTTTAACACTTCAGGAAGATTGACAAGTGTTGGTGTACCATGCATGGGAGTGTAGAGCGTGGCAAATACCGTGCCCGATGTGTTGCAGTTATCTACTGTGAGAACCATTCTAAATGGCAAGCACATAGTTAGTATTCTGTGTTTGTCCTGAGAACCAGTATGGGGAAAGACTGCTTCCAGCACGTTTATTTTTTGAGCTAGCCAAGACAGGATTTCTTCCCTCTTGGTGGGTGCTTTACCCATGATCGAATGTACGGTTGCCGAGTTAATACCTGGCATAACTGCGTGTGGTTGTGCTGGGGCAGCTCGTGCTGGGTTGGTATTTAATGTATGTATTACACTAACAGTACTAACAGTCTGTATATTCCAGTGAGATATATATATATATATAAGTGGCAGACCTCAGCTACCGCCAAGGTTGCTGCTTCAGGGTGTGGTGTATTTGTGGCCAATAAATGTTGGGCCATCGTTACTCAGAGGACCTAACCTATCATGTAATATTGAATGTGGTAGGGTGCCATCAAGCCAATTGTTATGGTCTTGATAGGATAAAGGTATTTCTAAGAATGCATAAGCTCTGTATTGTGCATGTATGTTTGCATGTGTATAGTGATGAAATGTGTTTGTGTTCCTCTCAACTGCTGGAAAGGTAACCAAAGAATACAAAAAATCTGTTCTGTAGGCTGGATGAGCCTCAGCAACAAATATGCCATTAGGCCATTTGCCGCTAAGTGTGCGGTAAGGGGCAGTCTCATATTTACCGCAATTAGAACCCATTGTGGGTTTGCCATGTTGTAGGAAAGTGCCATCTTGCCTGGCATGTTACCCCCATATTTCACTGTACATATGTTGTTTTAGTTGTATGTGTCACTGGGACCGTGCCAGCCAGGACCCAGTGCTCATAAGTGTGCCCTGTATGTGTTCCCTGTGTGATGACTAACTGTCTCACTGAGGCTCTGCTAACCAGAACCTCAGTGGTTATGCTCTCTCATTTCTTTCCAAATTGTCACTAACAGGCTAGTGACCAATTTCACCAATTTTACATTGGCAAACTGGAACACCCTTATAATTCCCTAGTATATGGTACTGAGGTACCCAGGGTATTGGGGTTCCAGGAGACCCCTATGGGCTGCAGCATTTCTTTTGCCACCCATAGGGAGCTCTGGCAATTCTTACACAGGCCTGCCACTGCAGCCTGAGTGAAATAACATCCACGTTATTTCACAGCCATTTACCACTGCACTTAAGTAACTTATAAGTCACCTATATGTCTAACCTTTACCTGGTAAAGGTTGGGTGCTAAGTTACTTAGTGTGTGGGCACCCTGGCACTAGCCAAGGTGCCCCCACATTGTTCAGGGCAAATTCCCTGGACTTTGTGAGTGCGGGGACACCATTACACGCGTGCACTATACATATGTCACGACATATGTATAGCGTCACAATGGTAACTCCGAACATGGCCATGTAACATGTCTAAGATCATGGAATTGTCACCCCAATGCCATTCTGGCGATCCCCCGAGTCTCTAGCACAGACCTGGGTACTGCCAAACTACCTTTCCCGGGGTTTCACTGCAGCTGCTGCTGCTGCCAACCCCTCAGACAGGTTTCTGCCCTCCTGGGGTCCAGCCAGGCTTGGCCCAGGAAGGCAGAACAAAGGACTTCCTCGGAGAGAGGGTATTACACCCTCTCCCTTTGGAATAAGGTGTCAGGGCTGGAGAGGAGTAGCCTCCCCCAGCCTCTGGAAATGCTTTGATGGGCACAGATGGTGCCCATCTCTGCATAAGCCAGTCTACACCGGTTCAGGGATCCCCCTGCCCTGCTCTGGCGCAAAACTGGACAAAGGAAAGGGGAGTGACCACTCCCCTGACCTGCACCTCCCCTGGGAGGTGCCCAGAGCTCCTCCAGTGTGCTCCAGACCTCTGCCATCTTGGAAACAGAGGTGCTGCTGGCACACTGGACTGCTCTGAGTGGCCAGGGCCAGCAGGTGACGTCAGAGACTCCTTCTGATAGGCTCTTACCTGTGTTGCTAGCGTATCCTCCTTCCTAAGTAGCCAAACCTCCTTTTCTGGCTAATTAGGGTCTCTGCTTTGGGGAATTCTTTAGATAACGAATGCAAGAGCTCATCAGAGTTCCTCTGCATCTCTCTCTTCACCTTCTGCCAGGGAATCGACCGCTGACTGCTCTGGACGCCTGCAAAACCGCAACGAAGTAGCAAAGACGACTACTGCAACCTTGTATCACTGATCCTGCGGCCTTCTCAACTGTTTTCCTGGTGGTGCATGCTGTGGGGGTAGTCTGCCTCCTCTCTGCACTAGAAGCTCCGAAGAAATCTCCTGTGGGTCGACGGAATCTTCCCCCTGCAACCGCAGGCACCAAAAGACTGCATCACCGGTCCTCTGGGTCCCCTCTCAGCACGACGAGCGTGGTCCCTAGAACTCAGCAACTCTGTCCAAGTGATTCCCACAGTCCAGTGACTCTTCAGTCCAAGTTTGGTGGAGGTAAGTCCTTGCATCCCCACGCTAGACTGCATTGCTGGGTACCGCGTGATTTGCAGCTGCTCCAGCTCCTGTGCACTCTTCCAGGATTTCCTTTGTGCACAGCCAAGCCTGGGTCCCCGACACTCTAACCTGCAGTGCATGACCTCCTGAGTTGTCCTCCGGCATCGTGGGACCTTCTTTTGTGACTTAAGGTGAGCTCTGGTTCACTCTTCTTCGTAGTGCCTGTTCCGGCACTTCTGCGGGTGCTGCTTGCTTCTGAGTGGGCTCCTTGTCTTGCTGGGCGCGTCTCCTCACGCAATTGGTGACATCCTGGTCCCTCCTGGGCCACAGCAGTATCCAAAAACCCTAACCGCAACCCTTGCAGCTAGCAAGGCTTGTTTGCGGTCTTTCTGCACGGAAACACCTCTGCAAGCTTCTTCACGACGTGGGACATCCATCCTCCAAAGGGGAAGTTCCTAGTCCTCTTCGTTCTTGCAGAATCCACAGCTTCTACCATCCGGTGGCAGCTTCTTTGCACCCTCAGCTGGCATTTCATGGGCATCTGCCCACTCACGACTTGAGTGTGACTCTTGGACTTGGTCCCCTTGTTCCACAGGTACTCTCGTCTGGAAATCCATTGTTGTTGCATTGCTGGTGTTGGTCTTCCTTGCAGAATTCCCCTATCATGACTTCTGTGCTCTCTGGGGAACTTAGGTGCACTTTACACCTACTTTTCAGGGTCTTGGGGTGGGCTATTTTTCTAACCCTCACTGTTTTCTTACAGTCCCAGCGACCCTCTACAAGCTCACATAGGTTTGGGGTCCATACGTTATTCGCATTCCACTTTTGGAGTATATGGTTTGTGTTGCCCCTATATCTATGTGCTCTCATTGCAATCTATTGTGACTGTACATTGCTTGCATTGCTTTCTATTGCTATTACTGCATATTTTTGGTATTGTGTACATATATCTTGTGTATATTTGCTATCCTCATACTGAGGGTACTCACTGAGATACTTTTGGCATATTGTCATAAAAATAAAGTACCTTTATTTTTAGTATATCTGTGTATTGTGTTTTCTTATGATATTGTGCATATGACACCAGTGGTATAGTAGGAGCTTCACACGTCTCCTAGTTCAGCCTAAGCTGCTCTGCTAAGCTACCTTTTCTATCAGCCTAAGCTGCTAGACACCTCTTCTACACTAATAAGGGATAACTGGACCTGGTACAGAGTGTAAGTACTCCTTGGTACCCACTACAAGCCAGGCCAGCCTCCTACACATGTTAATGATAAATGTGTGTTCAGAGATAAGAACACCAGCTAGGGATTAATCCTTTTAAGGTTCAAGCTTGAACAACCTACAGCTTTAGATAGGTATTACCTATTTAGCTGAGGAAGAATTCCTCAACACCACGGATGTCTCCGTATATGGTATTGATGTGCCTTTAGCCTTTAGTGAGACTGAGATGCTTAAGAGGATCCGAACATTAGTGACTGACCAAACGTTGGTGGTGCCATGTTGCGAAGGTTCTCATTATGCTAATGAGGATACTGGATTTGGGTGGCCGAATCGCATAGACTGTTGGATACTGCGTAAAATTCCACACCATTTGACGCCTGTCAGCCTAATATGGGTTTTCAGGGCAAACTATCAGAGTCTCATTTCCACCCAAGAGCGGGGATGATTGTAGCAACCGGGCGTATCACAAGAAAGACTCCTCAGGGGAACGTTGATTGATTGGATCTAATCCCTTTCTCTCAGTTACATTGGTCTCACACAGGCAAAGATGACAGGCAGAATATAGTCCAATAAGGGTTTATTGAAGTAACTGCATTTTTGATAAAATGGCATGTATCGCAATAACTAGGATGATAAAACACAATAGAAACAATAAAGTGACGAGGAGAGTGAAACACAAAAATAGTCCCACCATACTGTCACTAAGAGTGAGGTATAGTTCTTCTACCTAGGTTAGGCGCACAGCTTAATAAACCTAATCCGCCCTTCAGGTTTCCCCCTGGGAAAACATCATCCCTCATACTAGCCTGTGGAATTATCATCTATTATCTCTTGGAATGCGGCTGGTTTAAAATCAAAGGTTGCCTCTCCAGATTGGAATGCATACATTGATTCAAAAGACATCTGTTTCTTAAAGGAAACCTGGATTTGGAGCCCGTCCTCAAGTTGGGCTATCGTAAATTTTTGTTCCCTGAAATACATGCACCGTTAGACTGCCCTGCAGGTGGGCTAACAATATGAATCAGATTAAACCTAGATCTATCAGGCAAAAAGCTTCAAACAGGCAGTGCAGACATTCTTGCAGTTTGTATTGGTTTGGGGAACTCTAACTACGTTGATATATAGGATGTTTATATTAGAGGGGTCAAGGGGGGATTAAGGTCATTTTAGAGAAGATTTTGGAAGAACGTCGTGGGGAGGCGCATTTAAGTGTAGCAGGTGTTTTTAATTCCACCTTCGAACCCCTAGATGTGGATGTTATTTTTGTCGGGGCAGACGAGGATAAGATTTGGGGAGAACCACAGCTTGACCTGACCCTGAATCCATAGATGGACACAGGCAGCACTCCAGCTAAAGTCACTCACATTGGAGTACAGGCTAAGAGCTGTGAATGGGAAAACATACTCCAATAGAAAGAGGGCTTTTTACTTTTTATAGTCCACCTCATTCAAGTCGTATCAACTATATTTTAATCGATCTTCATCTCTGGCCATGTATTCGCAACATGATCGTTTATCAGAGGGAAGAAAGCGACCACGATCCTTTGTGTGTAACCTTGAACTCTTTTTGTCCTAGGGTAGACAGCAAACATCAAAACACTGCCAGCACAAGAGAGATATATCCATCTAATGACACGTCATTTGAAATGGTCACAAGATAATAATGATTTATGATCATCTAGCAGCAATTGGTAGAGATCTACAACAGGCTGTAGCCGAGATGAACCAAAACAGTAAAAATGGTTGAGGTTTAGTTCCCATAACTAAAATTCATACACAATTTTTTAGTAAAATGCTGTTGTATCTTACTATTTCAGCTCGTAAAGTGAGAAAGCATCAGGCAAAAACTAAAACCTGTTTCTTATGTTGACAGCTGAGGAAGGCATTGAAATCTAGGGACACCTCTTACATTTACCTCCCCAGAAAGGCCTATAAGCTGGCCCTGGCTCATGCCAAAAGGGAGTGGCTCAAAGTGAAATGGCAAGACCTCAAAGAGGCCCGCCATTCTAAAGACAACTAAATTTTGGGCTCTAGTCAAATGGAGTACAGAGGGCCACTTACCGTCTATTTTTAATTTTGTAGCTCCTTCCATGTAGGAGGAATATTTTTCTGCCTTGTATTCATTGCCTTATGTTTTGGAAGATGAACAAGTGACTGCCTTACCCTTGGATGGCCCTACATCACAATGAGAGTTCACCTTTGATTTGACAGAAGTTAACTTAGCCTTGGATGGGACAACCAGGGGCAGGGTTTCGGGCCCGGAGGGTATCCCTGCTGATTTATTTTTAGTGGGTAGGAATAAGTATTCTGTATATTTTTTATCTTTGGCCAACTCTTTCGCAGGAGGGCCCCTATCCCTGAGTCCTGGAGTGAAGCTGGAGTTATTCTGATCCACAAGACAGGTGACAAAGAGCTGCCATGCAATTATAGGACAATCAGCTTAATTGATTGTACTGAAAACAATCTTCACACGCCTCATACTGAGCAGAATACAGGAGTGGATAGCTGATAATGACATCCCCTACTTTCAGGCCGTATTTTGAAAGAAGGTGAAAACCACGGATCAGGTCTTTCATTTCTGTATTTTGTATTGGGGACAGCTCTGATCAATGGAGGCAACTTTTATGTTGCCTTCATTGATCTCAGATTGGCCTTTGACCTGGTCCCTCGTAAGAAATTGTGGCTAGTCCTCCATTGGATGGGTATGCCGATGGCTCTTTGCGTGTGTGTGTCACTCTCTTTTTGCTCCCCCCCTTCCCTGTGTGCTAGGTGCATTACTCACTGTGGTCGTCGCCACCGTTTTTGATGTTCCTGGTAGAAGAGGAGGTAAACCAACATTGGTAACACCTGTAACTCGGGCTCCATGGTGTCCTGGTTCCTCGTTGGGTGTCGAGAGGTGAGTGGTTTCCGTTCCAAGTACTATTTCCGCCATGCTTTTGTTGCCATTGGTACCGCCCCGGAAAATCTGGCGGATTGGTGCCTTGTTATACTGTGGGCGGTACATTGTCTTCCGCCTGTCTGTTGGCGGTTGCCACAGCGGTGTTTGTTGCTAACGCCATGGCGGTTGGAATGTTAAAGTGGCTGTTTGTGTTGGCGGTTTCCACCATGGTCGTGATTCCATTTTTTTTACCGCCGGCCTGTTGGCGGTATTACCGCCACTTTATCACCAACCGCCAGGGTTGTAATGAGGGCCTATATCTATTATGAGGGGTCTCCGAATGCGGAGATTCTCCCCTTTCTTTTTTTAGTTGTTGTTTTTTATCCCAGCATTTTTTAGAACCTTCAGGTGCTAGCTTAGTGTGGCCCCCAGACTATCTCGACCAATACTAGAGTAGCTCTCTGCAATAATCATTGGCGACTCTTGTTCTCGGTCCTGTACAGGAATTTCCCGGAGCCGCATGCGCACTGCTAGTGCAACTGCTTCCCCGTTAAGATTGCTTAATATAATTGAAGGCACAGTGGCAAAGTTGCCCATTAATTGCATCCCCAAATGCACGGGGGAGGGGCAGCCCTGTATTCATCTTGAATTTGTTTTAACACTTCAGGAAGATTGACAAGTGTTGGTGTACCATGCATGGTAGTGTAGAGCGTGGCAAATACCGTGCCCAATGTGTTGCAGTTATCTACTGTGAGAACCATTCTAAATGGCAAGCACATAGTTAGTATTCTGTGTTTGTCCTGAGAACCAGTATGGGGAAAGACTGCTTCCAGCACGTTTATTTTTTGAGCTAGCCAAGACAGGATTTCTTCCCTCTTGGCGGGTGCTTTACCCATGATCGAATGTACGGTTGCCGAGTTAATACCTGGCGTAACTGCGTGTGGTTGTGCTGGGGCAGCTCGTGCTGGGTTGGTATTTAATGTATGTATTACACTAACAGTACTAACAGTCTGTATATTCCAGTGAGATATATATAAGTGGCAGACCTCAGCTACCGCCAAGGTTGCTGCTTCAGGGTGTGGTGTATTTGTGGCCAATAAAGGTCGGGCCATCGTTACTCAGAGGACCTAACCTATCATGTAATATTGAATGTGGTAGGGTGCCATCAAGCCAATTGTTATGGTCTTGATAGGATAAAGGTATTTCTAAGAATGCATAAGCTCTGTATTGTGCATGTATGTTTGCATGTGTATAGTGATGAAATGTGTTTGTGTTCCTCTCAACTGCTGGAAAGGTAACCAAAGAATACAAAAAATCTGTTCTGTAGGCTGGATGAGCCTCAGCAACAAATATGCCATTAGGCCATTTGCCGCTAAGTGTGCGGTAAGGGGCAGTCTCATATTTACCGCAATTAGAACCCATTGTGGGTTCGCCATGTTGTAGGAAAGTGCCATCTTGCCTGGCATGTTACCCCCATATTTCACTGTACATATGTTGTTTTAGTTGTATGTGTCACTGGGACCGTGCCAGCCAGGACCCAGTGCTCATAAGGGTGCCCTGTATGTGTTCCCTGTGTGATGACTAACTGTCTCACTGAGGCTCTGCTAACCAGAACCTCAGTGGTTATGCTCTCTCATTTCTTTCCAAATTGTCACTAACAGGCTAGTGACCAATTTCACCAATTTTACATTGGCAAACTGGAACACCCTTATAATTCCCTAGTATATGGTACTGAGGTACCCAGGGTATTGGGGTTCCAGGAGACCCCTATGGGCTGCAGCATTTCTTTTGCCACCCATAGGGAGCTCTGGCAATTCTTACACAGGCCTGCCACTGCAGCCTGAGTGAAATAACGTCCACGTTATTTCACAGCCATTTACCACTGCACTTAAGTAACTTATAAGTCACCTATATGTCTAACCTTTACCTGGTAAAGGTTGGGTGCTAAGTTACTTAGTGTGTGGGCACCCTGGCACTAGCCAAGGTGCCCCCACATTGTTCAGGGCAAATTCCCCGGACTTTGTGAGTGCGGGGACACCATTACACGCGTGCACTATACATATGTCACGACATATGTATAGCGTCACAATGGTAACTCCGAACATGGCCATGTAACATGTCTAAGATCATGGAATTGTCACCCCAATGCCATTCTGGCGATCCCCCGAGTCTCTAGCACAGACCCGGGTACTGCCAAACTACCTTTCCCGGGGTTTCACTGCAGCTGCTGCTGCTGCCAACCCCTCAGACAGGTTTCTGCCCTCCTGGGGTCCAGCCAGGCTTGGCCCAGGAAGGCAGAACTAAGGACTTCCTCGGAGAGAGGGTGTTACACCCTCTCCCTTTGGAATAAGGTGTCAGGGCTGGAGAGGAGTAGCCTCCCCCAGCCTCTGGAAATGCTTTGATGGGCACAGATGGTGCCCATCTCTGCATAAGCCAGTCTACACCGGTTCAGGGATCCCCCTGCCCTGCTCTGGCGCAAAACTGGACAAAGGAAAGGGGAGTGACCACTCCCCTGACCTGCACCTCCCCTGGGAGGTGCCCAGAGCTCCTCCAGTGTGCTCCAGACCTCTGCCATCTTGGAAACAGAGGTGCTGCTGGCACACTGGACTGCTCTGAGTGGCCAGGGCCAGCAGGTGACGTCAGAGACTCCTTCTGATAGGCTCTTACCTGTGTTGCTAGCGTATCCTCCTTCCTAAGTAGCCAAACCTCCTTTTCTGGCTAATTAGGGTCTCTGCTTTGGGGAATTCTTTAGATAACGAATGCAAGAGCTCATCAGAGTTCCTCTGCATCTCTCTCTTCACCTTCTGCCAGGGAATCGACCGCTGACTGCTCTGGACGCCTGCAAAACCGCAACAAAGTAGCAAAGACGACTACTGCAACCTTGTATGACTGATCCTGCGGCCTTCTCGACTGTTTTCCTGGTGGTGCATGCTGTGGGGGTAGTCTGCCTCCTCTCTGCACTAGAAGCTCTGAAGAAATCTCCTGTGGGTCGACGGAATCTTCCCCCTGCAACCGCAGGCACCAAAAGACTGCATCAGCGGTCCTCTGGGTCCCCTCTCAGCACAACGAGCGTGGTCCCTAGAACTCAGCAACTCTGTCCAAGTGATTCCCACAGTCCAGTGACTCTTCAGTCCAAGTTTGGTGGAGGTAAGTCCTTGCATCCCCACGCTAGACTGCATTGCTGGGTACCGCGTGATTTGCAGCTGCTCCAGCTCCTGTGCACTCTTCCAGGATTTCCTTTGTGCACAGCCAAGCCTGGGTCCCCGACACTCTAACCTGCAGTGCACGACCTCCTGAGTTGTCCTCCGGCATCGTGGGACCTTCTTTTGTGACATAGGGTGAGCTCTGGTTCACTCTTCTTCGTAGTGCCTGTTCCGGCACTTCTGCGGGTGCTGCTTGCTTCTGAGTGGGCTCCTTGTCTTGCTGGGCGCGTCTCCTCACGCAATTGGTGACATCCTGGTCCCTCCTGGGCCACAGCAGCATCCAAAAACCCTAACCGCAACCCTTGCAGCTAGCAAGGCTTGTTTGCGGTCTTTCTGCACGGAAACACCTCTGCAAGCTTCTTCACGACGTGGGACATCCATCCTCCAAAGGGGAAGTTCCTAGTCCTCTTCGTTCTTGCAGAATCCACAGCTTCTACCATCCGGTGGCAGCTTCTTTGCACCCTCAGCTGGCATTTCTTGGGCATCTGCCCACTCACGACTTGAGTGTGACTCTTGGACTTGGTCCCCTTGTTCCACAGGTACTCTCGTCTGGAAATCCATTGTTGTTGCATTGCTGGTGTTGGTCTTCCTTGCAGAATTCCCCTATCATGACTTCTGTGCTCTCTGGGGAACTTAGGTGCACTTTACACCTACTTTTCAGGGTCTTGGGGTGGGCTATTTTTCTAACCCTCACTGTTTTCTTACAGTCCCAGCGACCCTCTACAAGCTCACATAGGTTTGGGGTTCATACGTTATTTGCATTCCACTTTTGGAGTATATGGTTTGTGTTGCCCCTATATCTATGTGCTCTCATTGCAATCTATTGTGACTGTACATTGCTTGCATTGCTTTCTATTGCTATTACTGCATATTTTTGGTATTGTGTACATATATCTTGTGTCTATTTGCTATCCTCATACTGAGGGTACTCACTGAGATACTTTTGGCATATTGTCATAAAAATAAAGTACCTTTATTTTTAGTATATCTGTGTATTGTGTTTTCTTATGAGATTGTGCATATGACACCAGTGGTATAGTAGGAGCTTCACACGTCTCCTAGTTCAGCCTAAGCTGCTCTGCTAAGCTACCTTTTCTATCAGCCTAAGCTGCTAGACACCTCTTCTACACTAATAAGGGATAACTGGACCTGGTAAAGAGTGTAAGTACTCCTTGGTACCCACTACAAGCCAGGCCAGCCTCCTACACATGTTAATGATAAATGTGTGTTCAGAGATAAGAACACCAGCTAGGGATTAATCCTTTTAAGGTTCAAGCTTGAACAACCTACAGCTTTAGATAGGTATTACCTATTTAGCTGAGGAAGAATTCCTCAACACCACGGATGTCTCCGTATGTGGTATTGATGTGCCTTTAGCCTTTAGTGAGACTGAGATGCTTAAGAGGATCCGAACATTAGTGACTGACCAAACGTTGGTGGTGCCATGTTGCGAAGGTTCTCATTATGCTAATGAGGATACTGGATTTGGGTGGCCGAATCGCATAGACTGTTGGATACTGCGTAAAATTCCACACCATTTGACGCCTGTCAGCCTAATATGGGTTTTCAGGGCAAACTATCAGAGTCTCATTTCCACCCAAGAGCGGGGATGATTGTAGCAACCGGGCGTATCACAAGAAAGACTCCTCAGGGGAACGTTGATTGATTGGATCTAATCCCTTTCTCTCAGTTACATTGGTCTCACACAGGCAAAGATGACAGGCAGAATATAGTCCAATAAGGGTTTATTGAAGTAACTGCATTTTTGATAAAATGGCATGTATCGCAATAACTAGGATGATAAAACACAATAGAAACAATAAAGTGACGCGAAGAGTGAAACACAAAAATAGTCCCACCGTACTGTCACTAAGAGTGAGGTATAGTTCTTCTACCTAGGTTAGGCGCACAGCTTAATAAACCTAATCCGCCCTTCAGGTTTCCCCCTGGGAAAACATCATCCCTCATACTAGCCTGTGGAATTATCATCTATTATCTCTTGGAATGCGGCTGGTTTAAAATCAAAGGTTGCCTCTCCAGATTGGAATGCATACATTGATTCAAAAGACATCTGTTTCTTAAAGGAAACCTGGATTTGGAGCCTGTCCTCAAGTTGGGCTATCGTAAATTTTTGTTCCCTGAAATACATGCACCGTTAGACTGCCCTGCAGGTGGGCTAACAATATGAATCAGATTAAACCTAGATCTATCAGGCAAAAAGCTTCAAACAGGCAGTGCAGACATTCTTGCAGTTTGTATTGGTTTGGGGAACTCTAACTACGTTGATATATAGGATGTTTATATTAGAGGGGTCAAGGGGGGATTAAGGTCATTTTAGAGGAGATTTTGGAAGAACGTCGTGGGGAGGCGCATTTAAGTGTAGCAGGTGTTTTTAATTCCACCTTCGAACCCCTAGATGTGGATGTTATTTTTGTCGGGGCAGACGAGGATAAGATTTGGGGAGAACCACAGCTTGACCTGACCCTGAATCCATAGATGGACACAGGCAGCACTCCAGCTAAAGTCACTCACATTGGAGTACAGGCTAAGAGCTGTGAATGGGAAAACATACTCCAATAGAAAGAGGGCTTTTTACTTTTTATAGTCCACCTCATTCAAGTCGTATCAACTATATTTTAATCGATCTTCATCTCTGGCCATGTATTCGCAACATGATCGTTTATCAGAGGGAAGAAAGCGACCACGATCCTTTGTGTGTAACCTTGAACTCTTTTTGTCCTAGGGTAGACAGCAAACATCAAAACACTGCCAGCACAAGAGAGATATATCCATCTAATGACACGTCATTTGAAATGGTCACAAGATAATAATGATTTATGATCATCTAGCAGCAATTGGTAGAGATCTACAACAGGCTCTAGCCGAGATGAACCAAAACAGTAAAAATGGTTGAGGTTTAGTTCCCATAACTAAAATTCATACACAATTTTTTAGTAAAATGCTGTTGTATCTTACTATTTCAGCTCGTAAAGTGAGAAAGCATCAGGCAAAAACTAAAACCTGTTTCTTATGTTGACAGCTGAGGGAGGCATTGAAATCTAGGGACACCTCTTACATTTACCTCCCCAGAAAGGCCTCTAAGCTGGCCCTGGCTCATGCCAAAAGGGAGTGGCTCAAAGTGAAATGGCAAGACCTCAAAGAGGCCCGCCATTCTAAAGACAACTAAATTTTGGGCTCTAGTCAAATGGAGTACAGAGGGCCACTTACCGTCTATTTTTAATTTTGTAGCTCCTTCCATGTAGGAGGAATATTTTTCTGCCTTGTATTCATTGCCTTATGTTTTGGAAGATGAACAAGCGACTGCCTTACCCTTGGATGGCCCTACATCACAATGAGAGTTCACCTTTGATTTGACAGAAGTTAACTTAGCCTTGGATGGGACAACCAGGGGCAGGGTTTCGGGCCCGGAGGGTATCCCTGCTGATTTATTTTTAGTGGGTAGGAATAAGTATTCTGTATATTTTTTATCTTTGGCCAACTCTTTCGCTGGAGGGCCCCTATCCCTGAGTCCTGGAGTGGAGCTGAAGTTATTCTGATCCACAAGACAGGTGACAAAGAGCTGCCATGCAATTATAGGACAATCATCTTAATTGATTGTACTGAAAACAATCTTCACACGCCTCATACTGAGCAGAATACAGGAGTGGATAGCTGATAATGACATCCCCTACTTTCAGGCCGTATTTTGAAAGAAGGTGAAAACCACGGATCAGGTCTTTCATTTCTGTATTTTGTATTGGGGACAGCTCTGATCAATGGAGGCAACTTTTATGTTGCCTTCATTGATCTCAGATTGGCCTTTGACCTGGTCCCTCGTAAGAAATTGTGGCTAGTCCTCCATTGGATGGGTATGCCGATGGCTCTTTTGACTATTCTTATTCGTGTGCATGAGGACAACTACGCACTGGTCCATTGGGGGCAACAGGGTGAATTAACACAGCAATTTGCTATTCTTAAAGATGTTAGGTTGTGTATTGGTACCTTCCTTATTCTCACTCTTCTTAAATGATGTTGTGGAGCATCTTTCAAGCTATTCAACTGATGCCCCTACTTTGGCCAGTATTAAAACTCCAATATTATTGTTTGCTGATGATTCTCTTTTGATATAAAAAAAAAACCAGTGACCTGCAGCAACAGTTGTCCTTCTTTAATGAGTTTTTGTACATCTCGGGGGCTTGAGATCAATCCAGCCGAAATGAAATTCATGGTCTTCAACAAAAACAAAATCTTTACGGGCAGTATAGTTTTGGATACACATCGCTGGAGAGGGTGTATACCTTCACTTATCTAGGGGTTACCTTCTTCTCAAAACTTGCTTGGAAAACCCAAAAGAAGCTTTTTTTCTGAAACATAAACAAGTACCAGGTGCCATACTGAAAGAACATAGGCCCTCGTTATGACATTAGCGGTAAATCCCACTTACTGCCATGCTGACTGCCGTCAACATACCGCGGCGGCAGCGGATATCCGTTCACCATATTACGACACACACACACCAGTCCGTCACTATACAGCCACAGACACAACTCCGCCACACCAAAGGTCAGTGATAAACTGGCGGTATCAAAACCCACACCGTTACGCCAACAGAACTACGCCCATCACATTATGACCCACAAATCATCACGGCGGACATTCAATGGCGGTAAACCGTACTGCTGCGCTCAAAATGCACACACTTAAACAAAACAACACCACATTGGACAATTCAAACTACACACACCTGACACCCATACACACACCACTCCCACACCCCCACACCACTATAAAACACACCCCCACATTACCCACAGCCCTTTACCATTACAAACTATTAGCACACTAGACAGACACCATGACCACAGACAAGACCAGAGCCACACACCACCATAATTATACACCACCCACGCACCTCACAACGCACACCACAACACATCACCCTACACACCCTCACCCACACTACTCACACAACACCCATGGCACCACAACGACACCCCAGCTTCTCTGAGGAGGAGCTAAGGGTCATGGTGGAGGAAATCATCCGGGTAGAGCCACAGCTATTTGGAGCACAGGTGCAGCAGATATCATTGCTAGGAAGCTGGAGCTATGGCAAAGGATTGTGGACGGCATCCCAGAACAAGGGACAACATCAGGAAGAGGTAGAACGACCTACGGGGAAAGGTGCGTTCCATTGCAGCAAGACACCAACAAACTGTACAGAGGACTGGCGATGGACCCCCACCTCCTCCCCCCCAACTAACAACATGGGAGGAGCAAGTCTTGGCAATCATGCATCTGAGGGCCTGGCAGGAGTAGCAGGAGGACTGGACTATGATAAGTCAACTCTTTACTACTATCACTCCCCTCATTCCTGCATACCATCACATACCCCACCCTCATTCCCATCACTCCACTCCATCCCACACACCCCACCATCACAACGCACTCATCCCAATGCCAAGCCCTGCATGCACCACCAACGCATGGACACCACTCACAACCCTGCATGGACACGTATCACTAAAGCATGCACACTGGAGAGAATCAGCTAGCCCACCACATACCAACTCACACAAGTTTAAGCAGCCAGGGCAAATATAACCAAACAGGGCAACCCACCCATGCACAAAAAGTCACACACAGAAACAATAACACTGCATTTACATCCCCACAGGTATCCCAGCCAATGTCACCGGAGGTGAGGTGCCAGCACTAGCCAGTCCCCCCACAGAAGAGGCCCACAGCGATGACAGCGACTCGGCTCGCCTGGATCTGGATGACCAACCTGGCCCATCAGGGACATCCGGACAGTCGGTTACCCAGACACAGTCACACATCACCACAGAGCCTCTCCCCTCTGGAAACACCACCACAGCACCCACCCAGCGTACCCATACCTCTGTCTCCAGGACACGGCAATCAGCAGTGTGTCCACCACTACAGGGACCCCAGGGCACACCTCGCCCCCAAGACAATCAGGGACCTGGGGTCATTGGCAGTGGGCACACGGTTCAGGGGACAGAGGCACAGGACATCAGGGAAGCTGTGAGGACTGCTGTTCACCAGGGGGAGGACAGGCCGAGGGAACCGACTCTCCAGGAGGCACTCACTGAGATCCTGGGAGCATACCAACATTCCCAGGATATGCTGGGCCAGATCCTGGACAATGTGCCGGAGAAAAGGCGGCTGCAGAAGGGACAGTACTAGGAGATCAGGGAGGACTTGAAGGCCATTAACGCCACCCTGGTCTCCATTGCAGGGGTGCTGGCAGACATGGCCAACATTATGAGGGACGCAGTCTTACAACAGCAGGCCCCTGACACTAGCCAGACAACTGAACAACCTTCCACCTCCTCTGCCGCTAGTGAACAGGAGGCCCTGCCACAGGACCAACAGGCCACCAGCACCCCTCCCCCTGAAGAAGGAGAACAACCCCGCAAATGTTCCCTGCGATCCAGGCAGAAGCCAGAGACTATTGCCAAGACCCCGGCCAGGAAATAAGACTCTCCTGATTGTCACCCTTGTGCCCCACTCTGTCACCCTGTCCACCGTGAACTGCCATTGCTCCCTTTCCTATGCCCCCTTGGACAATGCACCTGTGCTACAAATAGACTGGAACAATGGCCTGGACTTTCCTCGCTCATCACCCTAACCCATTGCACTTCCCCCTTTTCTTCTTAGCACTTCAATAAACACACTTTGAAAAAATACAAGTATGGAGTATGTCAAATGATTTGAGTATGTATTTGTTTAACAAGGTTCAAACATTGCAATTCAACTGTACAGTAATGTGCACATAGGATAGACCTGTAGTTGGCTGCGGTGAACACACCAGGAGCGATAGTGGGGCACCAACATCTGCAAAAAGAGTTTCCAAAGGGTACAGTGAGTGGGCATAGAAGTGGGAAATAACAGCCTGCCAGTGACAATGTTAAACAAAGAAATTACAATGAAATGTGAACTACCACTGTCTTACCTGTGTGTCTTTGGAAATATTGTTGAATCACTGCAGTTCTGTTGTCCTCATCCTCATCCTCTGCCTCATCTTCACTGTCCACAGGGTCCACTGCTGCCACACGGCCATCGCCAGCCTCCTCCTCCTGCAGAAAAGGCACATGGCATCTCAAAGCAAGGTTATGCAACATGCAGCATGCCACGATTATCTGGCAGACCTTCTTGGGTGAGTAGCACAGGGATCCACCTGTTAGACGGAGGCACCGAAACCTGGCCTTCAAGAGGCCAAAGGTACGTTCAATGATCCTTCTTGTTCACCCATGTGCCTCATTGTAATGTTCCTCTGCCTTTGTCCTGGCATTACTCACAGGGGTCAGTAGCCATGATAGGTTGGGTAACCAGAGTCACCTGCATATATCGAGGGACAACTTTTAGCCACATACTATCCCTTATGGCCCACACAATACCCATACACTAACATTTACTAGGTAGGACTAAGAGCTCACCTATTAGCCACACCCTGTGCCTCTGTAGTTGGACCATCAGATTTGGGATGCTGTTATTCCTCAGGATAAAGGCATCATGCACTTACCCAGGATACTTCGCATTGACGTGGGAGATGTACTGGTCCGCCAGGCACACCATCTGGACATTCATGGAATGAAAACTCTTTTGATTTCTGAAGACCTGTTCATTTTATCCGGGGGGGGGGGGGCAAATGCAATATGTGTTCCATCAATTGCCCCAATTATGTTGGGGATATGTCCCATTGCATAGAATTCAGCTTTTACTGTGGCCAAATCATCCACTTGGGGGAAAACAATGTAGCTGCACGTGTTTAATCAGGGCAGACAACACTCTTGTCAGCACTATTGAGAACATTGGCTGTGACATTCCTGCTGCCAAGCCCACTGTCACTAGGAAAGAGCCAGTTACCAGGAAATTGAGCACTGATAGAACTTGCACAAGAGGGGGGATCCCAGTGGGGTGACGGATAGCAGATATCAGGTCAGGCTCCAGTTAGGCACACAGCTCCATGATTGTGGCCCTGTCAAGTCTGTAGGTGAGGATAATGTGCCTGTCCTCCATTGTTGCCAAGTCTACTAGGGGTCTGTACATGGGGGTATGTCTCCATCTCCTATTCATCTGCTACGGTTGCAATCTAGGGGGCAAAAGAGCGAGGAGCTGGTCATAAACTGTACATGGTAGCCACAAAAGTACAAGGCATGATGTTATTTTGAAATGTACATGTGGCATTTGTCCCCTATGTACAATTGTGAACTGTGACGCAGTTATAATCCAGGGCCTTCCCCCGTTCCCCTGGAAATGACGTCTGTCTATCCTGTGTGGATGGACAGGTGGAAGTGAGGTAATTCCGCTGATGTCATTGCAGGAGGAGGTCAGGAACCACCCTGCAACGCCTCATTGGATAATATTGGGCCCTATGGGGTACAGGGGCCAATGGTGATGTACGACGTCGGTGACGGTATGCACCGCCGCGGATGTCACCAGCATTTTCTATCTGTTCAGTCACTTGCTAACTGACCTTTAACAAGAGAGGACCTACACTGCATGTGCTGCTGTGACCTGTGTCTGGAACCTACCATGGCTCCTGTGACTGGGGAAAGGGCCTCTGCCTTCACCTCAGCGGAGTTGGTTCAACTGGTGAATGGGGTCCTACCCCAGTACGGACTGCTGTATGGGCCTCCAGACCAGCAGGTGAGTACACTGTGAGCACGATGCATGGGGCATGAATGCATGGAGTGGTGTGTGTGAAGGTCTTGTGTGGGGGGGTTGGTGGATGTCCCCTGGGCAACGTGCAACTTGTGTACTAGGCCATGTCTGTGCAAATGAGGATGGGAAGGGGTATGATGGGCCATGAGTGTAACAGGCAGGACGGTCTGACTAATACCTTTCCAGTGTATATTTTCTCTGCAGGTCAGTGGCCATTAAAAGAAGGGTATTTGGTGTGCCATTGCTAAGGATGTGTGGACCATGGGGGTCTACGGCAGATGGAGCACCCACTGTCAGAAACGGTGGGAGGACCTGAGACGCTGGGCACGGAAGACCGCAGAGGCCCAACTGTGGATGGACTCCCAACGAGTAAGGGGTGCCAGTCGAACCCTGACCCCCCTGATGGCCTGCATACTAGCGGTGGCCTCTCCGGAGCTGGATGGGTGCTTGAGGGCATCACAGCAGCCACAAGGGGGTGAGAACAGTTCTTATCATTACAACTTACGCATGGTAGGGTGGCATCTGGGTGGGGGATGTGTGTCTGTGGGTGCACCTAGGCCTGCCTGACATCGCAGAGAGGTCCCATGTTGGGCATGGTTCTGTTGTGATATTCCTCCTACCTCCTGTCCCACGGCAGAGACTGGAGGGGAGAGTTTGGACACAGATACCTCCTCCGATGGAAGCTCCCTGGTGGTGGTGGACACCTCTGTGCCCGCCCCAGCTACAGCCACCACCCCCGTCCCAGCACCACCCTCCCAGCAGCCCCTCATCAAGTTGCCTGTGCCCGCTCACCAAGGAGGGTGGGCATCTCCTACGCCACAGGCAGCTCAGGCCCTGCCCCAGTGAGCCCTGCTGCCCTGAGTGAGGAGCTTATTGACCTCCTGAGATCCATCTCTGTTGGGCAGTCAACCATTGTGAATGCCACCCAGGGGCTGGCAGCCCAAATGCAACAAACCAGTGCATTTCTGGAGGGCATTCACATTGGCTTGGCGGCCCAACAGAGATCAATCCAGGCTCTGGCCTTCTCTCTGATGGCAGCCATTGTCCCTATTTCCCCCCCTCCAACTTCCTCTACCCAATTCCATGCCACTCAACCCCAACCTGTACCAAGCACACAGGCAGACCAGCATGCACACAAGACAACACACAAGTGGTTCAGGTAAACACAAGCACCACACTTCATCCCAAAGGCACTCACACAAACACCATCCAGATGAAGACATATCAACATCCACTGTGTCTCCCTCCTCCTCCTCCACCTCCCTCCCAGTTGCATCTACACTCACACCTGCATGCACCACGTCCTCATCCACTAACACCATCACCAGCACACCTATCAGAACACACACCTCACTGGCAGACACAACCCCAACAGCCATGCACACGTCACCTGTGTCCCCTCCCACTGTGTCTGTGCCCCCCCAAGGTACAGAAAGACAAGCACTGACACCTAACAGCCATGCACCTCACAACAGCATCCAGCCCATGCAACTGCACCCAAACACAGCAGACACCTCCTACAACCACTCCCTCTTCCTCCACTCCCAAACCTTCTACCTCTTCCAGCCCCAATGTCCCTAAGAAGTTATTCCTCTCCACCACTGACCTCTTCCCTACCCCTGCCCCCTGTCCTTCACGTCTGGCCAGGGTGAGTAAAACCCAGGCAAGTACCTCAGCCACCCAGTCCACGGGCCCAGTAGTGTCTACAGCAACTTGTGGTGGTAAAGGATCCAGGGCACCAGGAAGCCTCATGGAAAGGGTGTCTGCCCCAAGTGCTGCCCGGAAGGACAAGGAGCCATCCCCAGCTGCTGCCAGGAAGGGCAAGGAGCCATCCCCAGCTGCTGCCAGGAAGGGCAAGGAGTCATCCCCATCTGCTGCCAGGAAGGTCAAGCGGCCTGCACCAGCTGCTTCCCTTAAGAGCAAGGAGCCATCCCCAGCTGCAGCCAGGAAGGGCAAGGGGCTTACACCAGCAGGCAGGAAGGACAAGGGGCCTGCACCAGCATGCAGGAAGGACTAGGGGCCTGGTGCAGTGACTCAGTCAAAGCCCCCACCACCAACCATGGTTGTGCAGCCAACCGAGGTTGTAGGGGACGGGCTGGAGCTTACCCCCACCACCATCACCAGCAGCACCACCACCAGCAGTGGGCAGCTGTCTAAGGCTGCAGGGGATGGGCTGGAGCTTCCCCCCACCACCACCAGCAGTGGGCAGCCATCCGAGGCTGCTGGGCATGGGCTGGAGCTTCCCCCAACCACCACCAGCAGCAGCACCAGTGGGCAGCCATCTGAGGCTGCAGGGGATGGACTGGAGCTTCCCCCTATAACCACCACTAGCAGCAGCAGCACCACCAGTGGGCAGCAGTCCGAGGCTGCAGGGGATGGGCTAGAGCTTCCCTCCACAACCACCAGCAGCAGCAGCAGCACCACTGCCACCACTGAGCAGCCGTCACCGCCAGCAGACATTCTGTAGACCTGCCTCCATGGGCTGCTGTGCGGCCTGCCCCCTGCAAATCCTGTGGGTATGACACCCTGCTGAGAGACTGTGACCTTGCATTCCCCAGGATCAGAGGCACAGGGCACGTTGCCCCCTCCAGAACCAGTGGGTATGACACCCACTCAACCCATCCTCCCAGGGTGAAGATCACAGGGCACGATGCCCCCTCTAGAACCAGTGGGTATGACACCCACTCACCCCATCTTCCCCAGGATGAAGATCACAGGGCATGTTGGCCCCTCCAGAACCAGTGGTGTTGTTCCATCGGCTGGCTGAGGTGCCCCCCCCGTTCCCTTCCTCCTGAGGTGCCTGCCTATTTTCAAACTGATGCCCCTGTAGTGTTCTCTCTGTGTTGTTGCAGGAGACAAGTGGGGCCTTGGACTTTGTCATGTGGCCCTGTGGCCCACGCACATTGAAGACTGGGCAGTGTCCCTTGATGTGTACATATGTATATACTTTTAGATTGGATGCACGTATTTTTGATGTATTTATATTATTACACTCATCTATTCGTGTTTTATGTATTCTTACTGCATCTGATTGTGTGTATTGTGCTGGGGGCAGAGGGTGTGTGTTGTGCGTGTGTGTGTGTCTCTCTCTTTTTCCTCCCCCCTCCCATGTGTGCTAGGCGGCTGTACTCACCGTGGTCGTCTTCGCCGTCGTTGGTGTTCGTAGTGGAGCAGGACGTAGAAGATCATAGGAAAAATCTGCAGCTCGGGTTCCATGGCGGCGTGGCTGTTCCCCATGTCTCCGAAGGTGAATCGTTTCCCTTCTGTGCAGTGTTTCCACCAGGCTTTTGATGTCTTTGGAACCGCCCCGGAAAAGGTGGTGGATTCGATTGTCATTATACGGTGGGTGGAACATTGTCTTCCATCTGGCTGTAGGCGGCTACCGCCATGGTGGCTGCTGTTTCTGCCTTGCCGTGGTGTGGTAAAGTGGCTGTCTATCTGAGCTCTTTCCGCCATGGTCATAAATTGGCAGTATTTACCGCCAGCCTGTTGGCGGTATTACCGTCACTTTATCACCACCCGCCAGGATTGTATTGAGGGCCATAGTTTGTCTACCTCAAAACCTATTGCTTCGGCTCCTCAAATATATGATGTTAAAGCACTTTGTTTGGCACTATATGGTTTGGAACTTTGGGGCTTCGCTGATTTAACTGTTCTTGTAAATTCAGAAATTACGTTTCAAAGAAGTCTGACTCGTCTTCCTTCCATTACTCCTCTTCTCCCATGGATGCTCGACATGGTTAGGGACACAATTGCAGCTAAAGCTAGGCTTTAGCAACTTCAATTTTGAAGAAGGCTATGGTCCCCATCTGAATGACTTATATATACGATGGCGCTAATGGATGTTTTAGAAGTAGATGTTTATAATAAAATTACATGGCTTTGCCAGATTAAAAAAATACTCACATCTATTGGACTGCGTGGATTATGGGATAATCCTTCATCAGGAGTTTTTATCTCAGCGGTATCTCTAAAAACATAACTGGCTCTGGGCTAGAAAACTAGCCATTATGTCTATTACATATTCTTCTCCCAATGGGAAATTCTTAGATTTCAAGATAGATAAGCTTTTGGAACCTTATTGGGATGTTATTACAGTCCCCCTGGATAGGAATGTATACCTCGAGTTCAGGGTTGGCACCCTTCCCTTAAAGTCTTTCACTATCAAAATGCTTGCAAACTCTGATTACTTGTGCGCTTTATATAAGATCTCAAAGAAAACCATAGACCATGTATTTTTTGCTTGACCAGCCTATAAGGTACCCCATCAGAGATGGATTAAACCTCTTAGCAAGCTCCTAGGGACTTGCAGTAGTTATAATGCACTGAGGATTATGAGATCAGATCCGAACTCAATGTATGCTTATTCTATTGTTTAGTTCCTGGGATGGATGTGGGTAATTAGCGCAAGAGCTATTTGCTAGAACCCCATTGTACTAGGATTATACTTCATAATTTTAGATATTGTGTTCTTTTATGTTTTAACTTATATGGATATAATTATATCTTTGCTATTTGTTTCAGATGTTCCCCTAGTGGCTATTTGTATTGTTTTATCTTTATTATGTAGGCTTTTATGACTTAATTGTTGAATCAAGCTTCTTGAAATGAAATGATAGCATTGGGGTTTGCATCCATGTGAACGTGGAGGCTGAAGATATTGGTGGCTGTATAGTATCAAGATCTTTTTATTCAGTTAAATAAATAACCATAAAAGATATAAAACAGATAAGATCATATAAAAAATACAAGTCCATTGTGGCAGATACAGTACATAATGCACAGATCGTGAGCCATAATCAGAAGAAAGAACAGGCACAGTTTCTGCATGTGCCAACAACAATAAAATATATTTGATTAGTGTAACCAGGCTAAGCCCAGGCCTCCGGAATCTTGACGATGCTACCCAGAAAATGACCCATATGCAAGTGCGCATCTCCTCCAGCACTGAGAGGAACACCATTGCTGGCCCATCTTATAAAAACTGTGCCTCTCTCAAGATGGAAGCAGGAACTTTTTCCTTGGAAGGGTGCATAGGCGACAAAACATTACAACATGTGTCATGGTCTAAGCTGAAACTTTCTTACATTCACAAGGACGTAAAAATCCATCAACGGCCCAACCTTTGAAATTATTGACCAATAGGAGCATAGAGTTCAGCCTGGGCCTTGATCAAAGCTGGCAATGGTAAACATTATTTACCCCGGTCAGGTAGGATTCTAGTAAGTGAACCGTTTAGATCAAATAATAAGCCTGAATAGCTGGCTTACACAAGTCCTATTTCTCCCTAAAGACAGAAAGCTGAGATCAGAAGTGCTGTTTAACCCATAGGTATTCCGTCTTAACAGTTTCGTCAGTCTTTGTAAAAAGGCTGGGACGGTCAAAAGATATCAGTGCACGCTGGCTATAACATTCCCAGGGGATTGCTTTAAAGTTGACTAAAGAAGGACAATCCTGAATAATTAGCCTGTTGAGACTCGGTTCACACTTGTGCCATATTGTCAGCCACAGCAATATAGACCTAAGTTTAATGATGTCCACAATGTATCAGAGGCTAAGGGCCATATTTATACTTTTTGACGCAAAACTGCGCTAACGCAGTTTTGCGTCCAAAAAATTTGCGCCGGCTAACGCCATTCTGAAGCACCATGCGGGCGCCGTATTTATTCAATGACGTTAGCCGGCGTTAGCCGCCGGCGCTGCCTGGTGTGCATGTAAAAAAATGACGTACACCAGGCAGCGCCGGCGTAGGGGAATATGGAGCTTGGGCGCCAAAAAATGGGGCAAGTCAGGCTGAGGCAAATTTTTCGCCTCAACCCGATTTGCGCCATTTTTTTCGACTCTCAACCCCCATTGAAATGACTCCTGTCTTAGCAAAGACAGGAGTTATGTCCCCTTGCCCAATGGCCATGCCCAGGGGACTTCTGTCGCCTGGGCATGGTCATTGGGCATAGTGGCATGTAGGGGGGCACAAATCAGGCCCCCCTATGCCACAATTTTTTTAAAAAAAAATACTTACCTGAACTTACCTTAATGTCCCTGGGATGGGTCCCTCCAGCCTTGGGTGTCCTCCTGGGGTGGGCAAGGGTTGCAGGGGGTGTCCCTGGGGGCTTGGGAGGGCACCTCTGGGCTCTTCCGAGCCCACAGGTCCCTTAACGCCTGCCCTGACCAGGCGCTAAAAAACGGCGCAAAAGCAGCTGGACGTCATTTTTTTTGACCCGCCCACTCCCGGGCGTGAATTTTGCCCGGGAGTGTAAACACGGCGCACATGCCTCGGAGTCAATTTTTTAGACGGGAACGCCTACCTTGCATATCATTAACGCAAAGTAGGTAGGTGTCCACGCTAAAAAATTACGCAAACTCCATGGACTTTGGCGCTAGACGCGTCTAACGCCAAAGTATAAATATGGAGTTAGTTTTGCGTCGGAATTGCGTCAAAAAAAAGACACAATTCCGGCGCAAATAGAGTATAAATATGCCCCTAAGTGCCTCATGTACAGCGAATGTAAGAGAGCTTTGGGGCACTCCCAACAGTTGCCTGAAAAACTTGTTTTCATCTAGCTGAAGGGGCTAGATGTCACTGCTGTTACAGGTAGCAGAGACATACACAGCCTTTTAGATATGGAGCAGTGCTTTTACAGGTTTCCTGCCCATCTTAAGACTAAAGTTTAGGACTGCACCACACTGTCTGGCTAAAGTAAGTCTTTTCGACTGGATTGCAGGGCCCCAGGAGGACCAATCATCAAACAGGATACCCAGGTAATTAAAAGAGCAAACTTGTGTGATCTTGGCTTTTCTGCAGTAATGACTCATGTTTTGGTGGACTTAGGGCCCACTGCCATCACAAAAGATTTTGAGGTGTTAATTAAAAGATCCAGACCCTCCATTAACTTGACATAAGAGTCTATTAGTCACTAAAGACCCAGTGCAGTCCGTGACATAAGGACAACCTCGTCTGCCTACAAGAGGACTAGTAACGCTCAAGAACCTGCTGGAGGGGGATTCCTTTGTATTTCCAGCAATGCCGTTTCTAGGACATTGATATAAATGGTGAGAAGGAAGGGGGCCAAAATACACCCCTATTCCACATCTCTGGTGATAAGGAATTATTTTGTGCAGAAGCCATCCTCCCTAAATCTAACAGAGGCGACATGCCCATATGGATGTCTGCCAGAAAACAAAGGGCCTGCCCCACCCCTAAAGACAACAATAAGGACCACAACTTTGATCTGTTCACCTGATCAAATGCCGATGAGAGGTCCATAAATCCCAGAAATAACCCTTTGTGGCCGTCGTATACTTTTGGACCAGGAGGTGTAAATTTAAACATTGTTCAATGGTACTCAGGCCAGGTCTAAACTTGTACTGAGAATCAACAATTATGTTCTTCTCGTTGGCCCAGTTTGACAGCCTTGTTATAACATCATGACCCAAAACCTTGATTGTGGTGTCAATGAGGGAAATTAGGGTGTAATATTTTGGGTTCCCCCGGTCTCCCTTTTTGAAAACTGACACTAAGGTGTATTGCGTCCAAGAGCTTAAAAGGCCAATAGAAGCTGTAGTGTTAAAGGTGTTTTTTCAACATTGGTGCCCACATGGCAATGTCACTCTTGAAGAGGTCAGCTGGTACACCATCTGGCCCAGGAGCTTTATTGCAGGACAAACTTTTGATGGCACTGGAAACACCCACGATAGTAAAGAAGAGACACGGGTACTAACTCACTTCAAACCAGAGTTAGGAGTCATTGTCTCATTATTGTCACTAAAAGAATAAATATGAGAGAAATGGGCAAACCAATTAGCTTCAAGAATAGTGGTGGACAAACTGGACATGGAATCCTCTGTCAGGAAGGGGTAATTTTCAGCTTTCCAGAATGCTGCGTGGTCATTGGAATCGTGAGCACATACTAACTGAGCCCAAACGTTGACCTTAAGACTCTTTCCTCTCCTTCAATACCAACTTATAGTTTGGTTTTGCACTCCTTATCACTGACCTGACTCTAGGGCAGTGCTTCAGAGCGGTTTTCAGTGCGTGATGGGCTTTTGAACATGCCTTGTTAAACCACTGAGGTCTAGTAAAGGCAGGAGAGCCATGACTAGGGGCAGCAACGGCAGCCTTGACCCCAGAGCAAAGTGCTGAGAAAGCAATAAGAACATTCTCGGGACACAGAACTGGATCAAGGCAACCTTCAACCTCTTGGCTAAACTGGCTAAAAAGGGTCCCACAAAGTTTCTCTGGGTTGCTTCTAGACCACCTTAGATGTCTACCTTGGTCTGTAGGGGTCAAATGTTGCAAACAAGGAGTAGGTGAAGAAGGACCCTGACTCTGTCTTTTAGTACTAGACTCAAAGGGTAGAGAGTGACACTGAGATCCGAGTATGATCTACAATTCATTCAGCCCCTCTGCCAACAAACAAGGGAGCTGCCTGGACACTAGGTATAATCAGGTTCTGGGAGACGATCAGACAATTTAACAGTTCTCCATGAGAAGAGTATTGGAAATGGGGACGTAGGGACTCATAATCAGTCATGGCATACTGAAAAGCGAAGCAAGGCCCTTGGCAGGGATAGATACTAAAGTCACCCATGAGCGCACGTGAAACTATTGTGTAGCCCCTACTCCTGTATTCATGGCATACTGAGACTATGGGGGTCATTACAACATTGACGGTAAATGCCGCTTACCGCTGTGCAGAAGTCCGCCAACACACCGCCGTGGCCGTGGAATTCCGCCACAGCTATTACGACCCACAGCTCGGAATCTGCCAAAATCCAGACACCCACACAAGTCCGCCACACCAAAGGTCAGTGATAAACTGGCGATAACAAAACCTACACCGTAACGCCAACAGGAATACGCCCACGCTATCACGACCCACGAATCCACGCGGCAGTCTTTCAAACCCGGTATTCCATTGGCGGTACACAACGCCACGCTTAAAATACACACACATTTACAAAACACAACCACATTGGACAATTCCAAATACACACACCTGATACACATACACACACCACACCCACTCACTCAATACAATATAAAACACACACCCACATCACCCACAAACCCTTATGACCAGAAATTTAGACGAAGGCCAGAGAGACAGTATAGCAAAGACAACCCCACCATACAGAGGCACACAACACCATCACACATACACATCCACGCACAAAACACCACACACCCCTAAACATCACCCCACATATCACAACACACACCACCTCACACATCACCCACACCACCCCATGGCATCGCAAAGACACCCCAGGTTTTCAGAGGAGGAGCTCAGGGTCATGGTGGAGGAAATCATCCAGGTAGAGCCACAGCTATTCGGATCACAGGTGCAGCACACCACCATAGCTAGGAAGATGGAGCTATGGCGCAGAATCGTGGACAGGGTCAACGCAGTGGGCCAGCACCCAAGAACTAGGGATGACATCAGGAAGAGGTGGAACGACCTACGGGGGAAGGTACGTTCCGTGGTCTCAAGACACCACATCGTGGTTCAGAGGACTGGCGGTGGACCCCCACCTCCTCCCCCACAACTAACAACATGGGAGGAGCAGGTCTTGGCTATACTGCATCCTGAGAGCCTCGCAGGAGTAGCTGGAGGAATAGACTCTGGTAAGTCAAATCTTTCACTACTTCATCCCCCACCCTACCTGCATGCTATCACATACCCCCACCCTCACCCTCACCCCCATCACTCCAACTCCTCACATATGTCCCACTATCACAACCCACCCATCCCAACACCAAGCCCTGCATGCAACACCAAAGCATGGACACCCATCACCAATGCATGGCCACTGCACATACCCACACACACCCCTAAAGAATTATCACACAAGGACCTAAACAAGAATGCAAGCACTGGGGTACAGGGTCACCCACCCATTGCACACCATGGCACACACAGATGCAATAATTATGCCTTTACACCCCTACAGGACCCCTACCCAACGTCACCTGACAGGAGGTTCCAGACATGTCTACTCCCCCCACAGAAGAGGCCCACAGTGATGACAGCAGCTCTGTCCAACTGGATCTAGATGACCAGCCCGGCCCATCTGGGACCTCGGGACAGTCGGTTCCCCTCACACTGGCACAAGCCACAAAAGAGCCTCCCCTCTCTGGAAACACCAACACAGCACCCACCCAGCGGGGCCCATACCTCTGTCCCCAGGACACGTCAAGCAGCAGTGTGCCCACCACTACAGGGAACCCAGGCTAACCCACCACCCCAACAACAGCAGGGACCTGGGGGCAGTGGCAGTGGGCACACGGTTTAGGGGACAGAGGCACATGAACACAGGGGAACTGGGAGGGCTGCTGTGCGACGGGGGGAGGACAGGCCCAGGGAACCCACTCTACACAAGGCCCTCTCCAACATCATGGAAGCCTACCACCATTCCCAGGAGACGATGGCAACGGTACTGGCCGAGTTTCAGGAGACCCAGCGGCTGCAGGAGGAACAGTATTTGGGGTTCAGGGAGGAACTCAAAACCATCAATACCACCCTGGGCACCGTTGTAAGGGTGCTGAAGGAACTCGTGAACACCAGGAGGGACACTGTGGCACAACAAGGAGCCCCTGACACTAGCCTGGACGATGAACTGCCCACCACCTCCGCCGGCGCTAGTGGATAGGAGGCACCGTCACAGGACCACGACACCAGCACCCCACCCCCTGCAGATGGAGAACCACCCCGCAAGCGGTCCCTGAGATCCAGGACAAAGACAGAGAACAATGTCAACACCCCCGCCAAGAAATGAGACCACCCTGATTGTCATCCTTTTGTCCCACTTTGTCACCCTGTCCATCCATCAACTGCCCCAGCTCCACTTCTTATGCCCCTTTGGACAATGCACCTGTGAGACTAATAGACTGGACTCTGCCATGGACATTCCTCCACCATCACCCCTGACCATTTTACAACCCCCTCCACTATTTAGCACTTAAATAAACACCCTTAAATCACAAAACTATTTGGAGTCAATCTATGCTTTCGAAAATGTGTATTTGCAATAACTGAGGAAAAATGCAATATTTATTGTATTGTCAACATACCTATGTCACACAGCTCTAGTCTATGAGGAAACAAAGCAGATGTCACACAGTGGGACCCACATCTGTGAAATCGAAAGGGAAAGTGACAACTCAGGGTCCATACACTGGGTGAAAGTGACAGACAGATGAGAGGTAGAACAAGTGTATCAGATGTAGCAGGCAGTGATGTCTTCTTACCTGTGTCTCACTGGAAGTATTGATGAATCACCGTGTTTCTGTTGTCGATATCCTCTTCTGCTTCCTCGTCTTCACTGTCCACCGGCTACACAGCTGCCACAAGACCTCCATCTGGACCATCCTCCTGCAGAAAAGGCACCTGTTGTCGCAAAGCCAAGTTGTGAAGCATACAGCAGGCCACGATGATCTGGCACACCTTCTTTGGTGAGTAGAATAGGGAACCACCTGTCATATGGAGGCACCTGAACCTGGCCTTCAGGAGGCCAAAGGTCCTCTCTATAACCCTCCTAGTTCGCCCATGGGCCTCATTGTAGCGTTCCTCTGCCCTTGTCCTGGGATTTTTCACTGGGGTCAGTAGCCATGGCAGGTTGGGGTACCCAGAGTCGCCTGCAAATGTCGAGGGACAACTGTTAGACACACACTAACCCTTAAGGAAAACCCCAGACACCTAGGGGGTGATTTTAACCTTGGCGGACGGCGGAGGCCGTCCGCCAAGGTACCGCCGTGAAATGACCGCACCGCGGTCAAAAGACCGCGGCGGCCATTTAAACATTTCCTCTGGGCCGGCGGGCGCTCTCCGAAAGAGCGCCCGCCGGCCCAGAGGAAATGCCCCTGCAACGAGGACGCCGGCTCAGAATTGAGCCGGCGTAGTTGCAGGGGTGCGACGGGTGCAGTTGCACCCGTCGCGTATTTCAGTGTCTGCAAGGCAGACACTGAAATACTTTGCGGGGCCCTCTTACGGGGGCCCCTGCCGTGCCCATGCCATTGGCATGGGCACGGCAGGGGCCCCCAGGGGCCCCGCGGCACCCCCTACCGCCATCCTGTTAATGGCGGGTTTCCCGCCATGAACAGGATGGCGGTAGGGGCTGTCAGAATCCTCATGGCGGCGGAGCGCGCTCCGCCGCCATGAAGGATTCCCCCGAGCAGCGGTAAGTCGGCGGGAGCCCGCCGACTTGCCGCTTCTGACCGCGGCTGAACCGCCGCGGTCAGAATGCTCGTGGGAGCACCGCCAGCCTGTTGGCGGTGCTCCCGTGGTCGGTGGCAGCCGCCAGGGTCAGAATGACCCCCCTAGTCACACTGTATAGGGTCCATGTCCTCACCTAATAGCCGCACACGGTGCCTCTGGAGTTGCCCCATCACATAAGGGATGCTGCTATTCCTCAGAATGTAAGCGTCATGCACTGAGCCAGGAAATTTGGCATTCACATGGGAGATGTACTGGTCGGCCAAACACACCATCTGCACAGTCATAGAATGGTAACTCTTCGGGTTTCTGTACACCTGTTCACTGCTGTGGGGGGACCAAGGCCACATGTGTCCCATCAGTGGCACCAATGATGTTGGGGATATGTCCCAGGGCATAGAAGTCACCTTTCACTGTAGGCAAATCCTCCACCTGAGGGAAAACGAGGTAGCTGCGCATGTGTTTCAGCAGGGCAGACAACACTCTGGACAACACGTTGGAGAACATAGGCTGGAACATCCCAGATGCAATGGCCACTGTCGTCTGAAAAGACCCACTTGCCAGGAAACGGAGTACTGACAGCACCTGCACTATAGGGGGGATGCCTGTGGGATGGCGGATAGCTGACATCAGGTCCGGCTCCATTTGGGCACACAGTTCCTGGATTGTGGCACGGTCCAGTCTGTAGGTGACAATTACATGTCGCTCTTCCATTGTCGACAGGTCCACCAGCGGTCTGTACACTGGAGGATGCCACCATCTCCTCACCTGCCCCAGCGGACGTGCTCTATGGAGGAGAACAGCGAGCATAGGGTCAGCCAACACGGAGGTAGGAAAACACAACTTTATTGCACACATTTTTCAATCCGCTATGTACCTGTCTTAATGTGTATGCAAGGCCTAGATATGTGTGACGCATTTAAAAATAATGCCATGTGACCCCCTGAAATGGCAGCTGCCTGACCTGTAAAGTGGGACAAGGGGATATGAGGTAACTGCGCTGGCGTTGTACACCGTCGCGGTAGGCGGTCGAAGACCGCGGTGCCATCCTGCATTGGTTAACATTGGACCCTATGGGTCCCAGGAGCCAATGACGATTTACTCTGGCGGTGACAGTACCCACCGCCGCGGATGTGACCGCCATTTTCTATCTGTTCACTCACTTGATACTGATCTTCGACAGGAGAGGACCTACACTGCAAGTGCTGCTGTGACCTCAGTCTGGAAAAGACAATGGCTCATGTCTCTGGGGAAAGGGCCCCTGCTTTCACCATGGAGGAGTTGGAGAAACTAGTGGATGGGGTCCTCCCCCAGCACACGCTACTCTACGGTCCTCCAGAGAAACAGGTAAGTACACTGTGAGCATGCTGTATGGGCAATGCCTGTGTGGAGTGGTGTGGATGGAAGATGGGGTGGAATGAGGCGTGCATGAAACCACGGTGAGTGCATGTGCGTCATGGCAAGGGTAGGAACGTGGGCCAATGACTGTGACGGTCCGGACGGTTATATCTTCTCCTTTTCCCCTGTACTATTCCTGTAGGTCAGCGCCCACCAGAAGAAGGATATTTGGCGTGCCATCGCCAAGGAAGACGGGACACTGGGGGTCCACCACAGATGGAGCACCCACTGCCGGAAAAGATGGGAGGACATTCACCGCTGGAGCAAGGAGACGGCGGAGGCCCAGCTGGGGATGGCCTCCCAACATGGGAGGGGTGCCCATCGCACCATGACCCCCCTGATGTTCCGGATCCTGTCAGTGGCGTATCCGGAGTTGTATGGGCGCTTGAGAGCATCCCAGCAGCCACAAGGGGGTGAGTACACTCTTATTCAGCTGAATCAGCGCGCATTACGAGGTGTCTGGGTGGGGGAGGTGGGCTGTGGGTTCCCCTAGGCCAGGGCGAGTTTAGTAGGCATGGTCCCTTCGTAAGGCAGGCCATGTGGCACCCCACTCCACCAGTGTTCAGAGCCAACTACACCTAGTCAGGCTTGTGTGACTTCCATGTGTGCAGCAATCGGGCATAGGCCTTGTACCCCATGTCCCTGTGATTAATTAGGGAACTCTAAGTGCACGGCGTAGTGCAGAGGTCTTCTGTGTCTGCAGTATCCGCCAACTGTAGCGGTATTGCATGCACTCAACATGTCTTTCTTCTGTCTTTCCCCCCCTTTTTTTTGGTCTCCCTGTTCTTGTGTGCAATGGCATCATCAGGCGGAGGAGCAGTGGCACCGGAGCAGGAGGGAGCTGCATCCCCCATGGCCCTGGAGGGCGAGACAATGGAGTCTGAAGGCACCAGTAGGACGGAGGGCGAGGGGAGCTCCACGGCGGGGACAGGAGCCGAGACCAGCGACACGGACTCCTCCTCTGATGGAAGCTCCCTTGCGGTGGCGGGCCCCTCTGTGCCCCCCGCATCTACAGGTACAGCTGCCTCCCCCCCCTACCAGCACCACCGTCCCAGCAGCTCCTCAGCCTGTGCCCCATGGCCGCTCACCCAGGAGGGTGGGCATCTCCTTCACCCCAGGCACCTCAGCCCCTGCCCCTGTCAGCCCTGCTGCTCTCAGTGAGGAGGCCATTGACCTCCTCTGATCCCTCACTGTTGGGCAGTCTACCATTCTGAATGCCATCCAGGGTGTAGAGAGGCAGTTGCATCAGGCGAATGCATACTTGGAGGGCATTCATTCTGGTCAGGCAGCCCAACAGCAAGCTTTTCAGACTCTGACCTCAGCACTGATGGCAGCCATTGTCCCTGTGTCCAGCCTCCCCTCTCCACCTTCCTCCACCCAGACCCAAACCCCTGTACCTCAGCCTATCCCAAGCACACCATCAGACCAGCATGCACACACCTCAACACACAAGGGAAGCTCTGGCAAACATAAGCACCACACATCCCACAGACACTCACACAAGCATCATACCCATGCAGACATACCAACAGCCACTGCCTCCACTGTGTCCTCCTCCTCCTTGCCTCCCTCCTCCTTCCCTGTCACGTCTCCACTCACACCTGCATGCACTACATTTTCATCCACTACGTCCATCACCAGCACACCCATCACCACACACCGCTCACATACACTCACCACCCCACTACCATTCACACATCCAGTGTCCTCTCCCAGTGTGTCTGTGAGCCCACCTCCCAAGGTACACAAACACAGTCACACACCCACCCAACAGTCATCCACCTCATGACAGCCTCCAGCCCATGCACCTTCACCCAAAGTCAGCAAACGTACACCTCCTACAACCACTACCTCTTCCTCCACTCCCAAACCCCCTCCATCTACCCGTCCCAGTGTGTCTAAAAAATGTTTCCTGTCCAACCTCGACCTCTTTCCCTCACCTCCCCCACCCCTTCAGTCCCTTAGGGCCCACCTTTCCAGGTCCCAACCCAGCACCTCAGCCACCACATCAGCGGGTACAGTGGTGCCAGCAGTAACCAGCTTCTGGAGTGCACCAAGCAGAAGGGCAGCCAGTTTGCCCAGGAGCCAGAACACGGACAGTCCCCCACCTCAGAAGCATAAGAAGTTGGCCACTGCCCAGAGGGAGAAGGGCAAAACACCTGCCACCAATCGCTCTCCCAGGACTACAGTTGAGAGTGGGAAGACAGCTGCGCCACCATCCAAGGTGAGGAAGGGGCACAGAAAGAAAGGGAAGTCACCGCCAACCTGCACGGCGGACAAGACCGCCACCAGCAGCACTGCCCAGGACACCGCCGCCACCAGCACCACTGCCCAGGACACCACCGCCAGCAGCACCGCTGCCAAGGACACCGCCGACAGCAGCACGCTCACTGAGCCACCGACCAGCACCGCAGGCCAATGAGCGCCGCAAGCACCGCTGCTACTGAGGCCGCCACGAGCAGGATGAAGCACTCTGGGCACAAAGCCCCCTCTAGAACCAGTGGAGAAAGGCATCCACTACCTCTGTCCTTGGCAGGATGAAGCACTCTGGGCACAAAGCCCCCTCCAGAACCAGTTGAGAAAGGCATCCACTACCTCTGTATCTTGCAGGATGAAGCACTCTGGGCACAAAGCCCCCTCCAGAACCAGTGGAGAAAGGCATCCACTACCTCTGTATCTGGCAGGATGAAGCACTCTGGGCACAAAGCCCTCTCCAGAACCAGTGGAGAAAGGCATCCACTACCTCAGTCCTTGGCAGGATGAAGCACTCTGGGCACAAAGCCCTCTCCAGAACCAGTGGAGAAAGGCATCCACTACCTAAGTCCTTGGCAGGATGAAGCACTCTGGGCACAAAGCCCCCTCCAGAACGAGTGGAGAAAGGCATCCACTGCCTCAGTCCTTGGCAAGATGAAGCACTCTGGGCACAAAGCCCCCTCCAGAACTAGTGGAGACTGTTATCCACTTGTGAGAATGTGGCTTTGCACTCCCCAGGATAAAGCAGTGGGCAAACCACCCACTGGAGAGACTTGAGACTGTGGCTTTGCACTCCCCAGGATAAAGCAGTGGGCAACCCAGCCACTGGAGAGACTTGAGAGACTGTGGCTTTGCACTCCCCAGGATAAAGCAGTGGGCAAACCACCCACTGGAGAGACTTGAGAGACTGTGGCTTTGCACTCGCCAGGATAAAGCAGTGGGCAAACCACCCACTGGAGAGATTTGAGAGACTGTGGCTTTGCACTCCCCAGGATACAGCAGTGGGTATGGAGCCCCCTCGTGGATCTGGCGTTGTGCACTCATCCGGCTGATGTGCCCCTCCTTCCCTTACCCCTGAGGTGCCTGTTGTATTTCTATCTGATGCCCCTGCAGTGTTCTCTCCGTTTTGATCGGGTATCTTGTGTGGGCTTCGCCCATGCATTTTGGGCCCAGTGGTCCACGGACTATAAATGGTGCAGTACCTGGACTTGTATTCTTGTTGTATATATTTGTTAAAAGTGTATATATATTTTTGAGTACTGGATGTTAATTGATTACCATCGTTACAATCATTTCCTTTTGTCTTTGCATTCTTCCGGGGGGGTTGAGGGGTGTAACTGTAATGTATCAACATGTATTAGTGTGTGTGTTGTAGTGGGTGAGGGTGGGGGTGTTGCGTGTTGCGTGTGTCTGTCACTCTCTTTTCCCTCCTCCCTCCCGTGTGTCGTAGGTTCAGTACTCACGTGGTCTTCGCCGCCGGCTTTCGTGCTCCTGGTAAAGGAGCAGGAAGACAAAGGCAGGTAGAAAATGGAGTTCTGGCTCCATGGCATCCTGGTTCCTCGTGGGGTGTGTAGAGGTGAGCGTTTTCCCTTCCAAGTCCTGTTTCCGCCGTGTTTTTGTTCGCAGTGAATCCGTCCCGGTAAAGTTGGCGGATTGGCCTGTTGTAATACTGTGGGCGGTACATTGTGTTCCGCCTGCCTGTTGGCGGTTACCGCCGCGGTGTTTGTTTGTACCACCGTGGCGGTTGGAGTGTTAAAGTGGCTGTCTATGTTGGCGGTTTCCACCATGGTCGTGATTCAATTTTTTTTTCCGCTGCCCTGTTGGCGGTTTTACCGCCGCTTTAACACCAACCACCAGGGTTGTAATGAGGGCCTATGTGTCCCCCACCACCTTGCTGGTGGCAAAGCAGCAACAGACAGTCATGGAATCCCACATGAGATGGCAAGGCACTTTGTAGTGCTAGCGGCACAGGAAAATGCTGATGTAGCCCCTCCTCCTGTGTCCAGGGCCACCTGAGACTGAGTCCTCCACTAAATCACTGGCAGCAAAGCAGCAACAGGCAGTCAGAATAAGCCCCTGCATGGGAACCCCTAGTGGTACCATTACCTGAGGTTACTGGATGAGGAAGGCTGCAAACAATGGGAATACCTGTATAAGCATCTTCAGGGCTGGAATTTATGCTCGTTGGAGGGTCCCTTGTCTTACTGATGTTGGGGCGGGAGCAGAACCCATGCCAGCTGTAGAAACTTCACAAGTATGGGGAAGTGAGTGGAGGCGGCCAGTCCCCATTGACGGGGGCTCCCGTCATAACCACACTAGCACCAGGAGGGGGCATTATATGAGGGGGAGAAGTATTTGGTCTTGTGGGGTTCATACAGGGAACCCTATCCCCAAATGTTGCTAATATATCATTGTTAATGCTAATTAATTCTGACACCCTTGAACTCAAGGAAACAACAGCATCTTTGACAAACTTAAGTTCATATGTAAGTAGTGCAGCCAGACTCTTAAAACCCTCTGGACAAGTATGGTCATCTACAAAAGGGACTAACTCTACATCCCTGTGCCTTGTACTACTAGTTAAATCAATGGGAACGTCATCAGGAACTGCTAAACATGGGCGTTGCCTCTGTGCACAGGGGACCCAGGGCAGTGGTAGACAGGTAAGAGGGGAAGGTCGTGGCACCAACCCTTCCCTTCCTCTTCCTGGCACTGATGGGCGCAGGATGGGCCCAGACTTCGCCCAGGCGCGTCCCATGCTGCAGAAGATGGTAAGGTGCTTTATAGTGCTAGCAATGCAGAAAACACTGGTACAGCCCTTTCTCTGGTGTCCAGAGCCTCCTGAAATTACTAGCCCCCAACCACCTCACTGTGGTCAAAACGGCAACAGGCAGCTATGGCGCCCGCACCGCAGGAGGTGGAGAAGCACTATGTAATGTTAGCGGCACAGAAGACGCTGGTGCAGTCCCTCAACCTGTGTCTAGGGCCCCCTGGAACTATGAGTCCCCCACCGCCTCACTGGCAGCAAAGCAGCAACAGGCAGCCACTGTGTTCCATTGAAGATGAAGAGGTGCTTTATAGTGCTAGCAGTGCTGGAAACTGTATTGCAGCCCCTACTCCTGTGTTCAGGGCCTCCTGGGAATATGAGTCTCCCACCATCTCACTTGCGGTAAAGCAGCAACAGGCAGTCACAGCATCTCGTGCAGCACCAGATGTCCAAGGCTTCCTGGGACTATGAGTCCCCCACCACCTCATGGCAACAAAGCAGCAACAGGCAGTCACAGTGTCCCACACTGCAGGAGATGACAAGGAGCTTTGGAGTGCCTGTGGCATGGGAAATGCTGCTGAAGCTCCTCCACCTGTGTCCAGGACCTCCTGGAACTACGAGCCCCCCCACCACCTCACTGGCAGTAAAGTAGCAGGAGCAGGCAGCCACCACGTCCCGCACCGCAGGAGGTGGCAAGGCACTTCGTATCGCTAGCGGCATGAGAAACACTAGTGTAACCCCTCCTCCTGTGTTCAGGGCCTACTGAGACTATGGGGGTCATTATGACCCTGGCAGACGGCGGTATTTTGGAGAAAGGTACTGCCAACAGGCTGGCGGTACCTTTCCCCAAAATATGAAATTGGCGGTTTGGCTCAAGCCAAACCGCCAATGTACCACTCCATCCGCCAGGGCGGTAACAGCCGCCGGGCTGGAGACTTCAGTCTCCAGCCAGGCAGCCGTCACTGTCCCACCCACGGGATAATGACCCCACCTACCGCCATGGTTTTCGTGGCAATCCTACCGCCACAAAAATCATGGCGGTAGGCACTATCAGTGCCAGGGAATTCCTTCCCTGACACTGATAGAAGTCACTCCTGCCCGTCCTTGTCCCCCCAGAGTCCTCCTGCACCCTCACCCTCCCGAACCCCCCAACATACATGCACATTTACGCACCAACATACACACGCATACACACTCATAGCCACATCCACCCATGCATGCATACATTCATTCACACACCCATCAATACACACTGACATACATTCTAGCACACACACATTCACACCACACAACATACACGCACACTCACACCCATTCATGCACACATGCATTCCACACGCCACCCCACCCCCTGCACGCACACATAATACCCCCTACTCCCCTCCCCCGTCTGAGCACCTGACTTACCTGCTTGCAGGGGGTCCTCCGGCAGAAGACGGGACATGGTGCTGCTGCAGTAGCAGCGTCGTCCACCAGCAGAACACCGCCAGGCCATATCATGTCATGATACGGACTGCGGCGGTCCACTCGCATGGCACTGCTGCTGGAAGCAGCACCACCTTACTGCCATCTCTCACCATGACCGTAGCCGGAATTCTACCAGCCTTCTGGTGGAATTCCGGCTACGGTCATAATATGGCAGGCGGTAGGTAGCTGTGGCAGCGGTGTTTGGGCGGCCGTCGCTGCGGCGGTAGGTGGTCATTACCGCCAATGTTATAATGAGGGCCTATGTGCCCCCCACCACCTCACTGGTGGCAAAGCAGCAACAGACAGTCACAGCATCCCACAGGAGATGGCGAGGCACTTTGTAGTGCTAGCAGTGTGGGAAAAGCTGATGCAGCCCCTCCTTCTGTGACCAGGGCCTCCCGGGACTTCAAGTCCTCCGTCAACTCACTGGTGACAAAGCAGCAACACGCAATCAGGGCATTGCATGCCGTAGGTGATAGCAAGACGCTTTGTAGTGCTAGTGGTACAGAAAACACTGGTGCAGCCCCTCCTCCTAATTCCAGAATCTCATGGGACTACGTGTCCTCCACTACCTCACTGGTGGAAAAGCAGTAATAGGCAGTCATGGCGTTCTGTGCCGCGGGAAATGGCAAGACGCTTTTTAGCACTAGAGGCGCAGGAAACGCTGGTGCAGCCCCTCCTGTGTCCAGGGCCTCCTGGGACTACGAGCCCTCCACCACCTCAGTGGCGGCAAAGCAGAAACAACAGGCAATCACAGCATCTGGTGCTGCAGGAGATAGCGAGGTGCTTTGTAGCGCAAGCAGCACGGGAAACACTGGTGCAGCCCCGCCTCCTGGAACCACAAGTCCCCCACCACCTCACTGGCGGCAAAGCAGCAACTGTCACGACTTACGTGCTGCTTTAACCTGGAGTCCGCAGAACGAGTGGCGAGGATCTTCTTCTTGAATGTTCAGCCTTGGCCGAGGTAGGGGCGACTCTTTCTCGTAGCCACGGTGCTGCAGGCAATGGGTATGCCAAGAGCAGGCCGTGTCCCTAAGAAGTAGTGCCAGAGGGGAAAAAAAAAAAACTGAAAGGGGAAAAATCCTCCAAAAAAATAGGTTCCTGCAACAGGAACAAAATGAATAGGTAACAGCAGGAGCAAAATACAGGAAAAAACACTGGAACCGACGAGAACCAGCACAGGATAAAAGGAAGCAGGAGCGAAGACACCATCCAAACAGAAAGTGTTGCAGCGCAAGGAGAGAAAGAATCACTGCCCTTAAATACCAACAAACAGGAAGCGACCAACAGGAAGTACAAGGACACCATCTGAGATAGGGAAAAACACATAGAACAGAATGGACTAGGAGCCATAGAGAGTAGGGAACAAGGAATGCTGGGAAGAAAGGGGTAATATGGGAAAGGGAGAAAAACATAAAGGAAGAACAAGATGACAAGAAAAAGAAGAAGAAGAAAAGAACAGGTGAGTGGGGGGTCAGACCTGCCTGGGAGCGCGGTGCGCTAAAAAAGAACGAGGCCCCTCGTAAGGTGCAGAGCAGGCGGAGGACGCGGCGTGTTTTTAGACCGCGTGCTGCAGCCAGAGCCGAATGTTTGGGTCGTGCCGCGCGCAGTGGCGCAACAGTAGGTCCCCCCCCCCGAAGGTCCAGGTTTGTGCGGAAACAAGTGGTGAAAATGGCGAATCAGAAGAGGTCCGTGAACAGAAGATGCATCTTCCCAAGAGCATTCACTGAGAGGGTAACCCTTCCAATTAATCAGATACTGAAGACGTTTGTGAAAGATACGAGAGTCACAAATCTCTTGTGCCTCATATTCAGGTACATCATCCACTAACAAAGGAGGAGGACAAGGAAACTGTCAAGAGTAAGGATCAGGTACATAGGGTTTGAGCTGGGAAACATGAAAGACAGGATGAATCCTCCAGGTAAGAGGCAAGTGAAGACGGACAGTGACAGGATTAATCAGCTGAAGGATACGGAAAGGACCGTAGTAACGAGGAGTGAACTTATTCTGAGAAAGGCGTAAAGGCAAATATTTTGACGAAAACCAGACTTTATCCTGAAGGTGATATTCTGGAGCATCCCTACGCTTCTTGTCTGCTATTCTCTTCATGTATCTCTTGGTGTTCAACAAGTTAGATCAAATCAATCTATGGATCTGTAAAAGTCGTCTGGAAAATGAAGTAACAGCCGGAAGACAAGAGGTAGACTGAGGAGTAGTAGGAAAAGAGATAGGATGATAGCCATAAGAACAGAAAAAAGGAGTGACCTTAGAGGCACTATGGACAGTGTTATTTTAAGAGAATTCAGCGATAGGAAGGTAAGTGTTCCAGTTGCTCTGGGTAGAATTACAAAAGCAGCGAAAGTACAGCTCCAATCCTTGGTTGAGACGCTCAGTCTGTCCACTGGTTTGAGGGTGGAAACCCGATGATAGTGCTATATTGATATTCAGTGTCCTACAGAAATGTTTCCAAAACTGGGAGATGTACTGAGGTCCCCTGTCAGATACAATGCTGTGTGGAAGTCCATGGAGATGGAAAATATGATGGATAAATATCTGACTTAGTTCTTCGGAAGTAGGTAATTTTTTCAGGCCAGTGAAGTGAGCCACGTTAGTAAAGGAATCTATGGTGACCGTGATAACCCGGTTTCCTGCTGATGGAGGTAGTGAACACATGAAATCAGTAGAAATGGTGTGCCACGGAGCCGGTGGAACAGGTAATGGTTGTAGTAATCCCGCAGGTCTGGTACGGGGTATCTTTACTTGAGCACATATGGGACAAGCCTGAACGTATCTTTCGGCATCCGATTTCCAGGTAGCTCACCAGAAAGACTGCGAGAGAAGTTCTTGTGTGTCCTTGATGCCTCTATGACCAGCAACCGGCGAATCATGGCACATTTGTAGTGCCTTTTCTCTTACTCTATTTGTAGGGAGGAACAACAGGTTCTTATAATAATAATACCCTTGCAGTTTAAATATTAGGGGGTTTAGTTTCTTTAATTCTTGATCAGACAGGTTGGAATATTCCAGTTGTACCTTATCCAGGAAAGACTGAGCTACTCCGATGATTTTACTGGGCTCAAGTAGATACTGTGATTGGGTAGGAGTACAATCTGGATAAAGGCGAGACAGAGCATCGGCCAGAATGTTTTGGGATCCAGGATTATAGGTGACATAAAAGTCATACTGACTGAAGAAAAAGGCCCAACGAGCCTGACAACTGTTCTGGCATAAAAAATTAGGTAAACATTGTAGATTACGATGGTCTGTTCTCACCTCAAAGGCTCTTTGGAACCCATAAGAAACTGTCTCCACTCTAGGCAGGCTGATTTCAGAGCTAATAACTCCCTTTCTAGTACTGAGTAATGTTGTTCCGACGCAGAGAGTACATGGGACAAATAGAAAACAGGATGTTCAAGACCGTCATCTTCTTGTTGTTGGAGTAAGGCAGCTCCAATGGCTCTTTTGGAAGCATCAGTAACAAAAATAAATTGTTTGTTGGTATCTGGGTGTCTCAATATCGGTGCTTGAGTGAAGGCCTTTTTTAGACTCTGGAAAGCTATTTCAGCCGCCATTGTCCAGACAAAGCCTTTCTTTAAATTCTCCTTTTTTTCTGTTTGAGTTATGTGGCTGGTTTGTTCTGCAAAGTCTAAGATAAACTGCCAATAAAAATTAGCCAATCCTAGGGCACATTGCGTTTCCTTAATAGAGGAAGGAGAAGGCCAGTCTAGGATGCTTGTACCTTTTCCTGGTCCATTGCTACTCCAGTGGGACTAAGGTGATATCCCAAATATTTGACTTTGATCTTGTGAAACTCACACTTTTCTGGTTTACAGGACAGTTGATGTTCCCGGAGTCTTTGGAGGACTTGTTTCACGTGAGAGGAATGAAGTTCAGGACGTCTAGAATAAATAAGGATATTGTCTAAGTAGATGACGACTGTATTGTTCAAGAGATCACAGAACACAGAGTCCATAAATCTTTGGAAAATGGAGGGGGCATTAGTGAGACCAAAAGGCATAACTCTGTACTCATAATGACCAAATGGGGTCCGGAAAGCAGTCTTCCACTCGTCTACTTCTTTAATACGCAAAAGGTGGTAGGCTCCACGAAGATCTAGTTTGGTAAATCGTTGAGCCCCTCTGACTGCCTCTAGTATATCCTTGATGAGGGGCAAAGGATAACGGTCTTTTATAGTTATCTTATTTAGACCTCAAAAATACAGACAGGGACGAAGATCATTCGTCTTCTTGGGTACAAAAAAGAGGGGAGCCCCTGCCGGAGAGGATGATGGTACAATAAGATCACTATATAAGTTTTCTTGCAGATACTCCTTGAGAACTTCCCTTTCAAGTTCCGTGAGTGAATACATCCTCCCAAAGGGAACAATCGCTCCAGGTTCCAAGGGAATAGCACAATTGTAATCTCGATGTGGGGGTAACACAGGTCTGGATGGTTTTTGGAACACATCTTGAAATTCTAGATAGTGATCGGGGACTCCTTGGACTGTATTGATGGAACATCCAGTAGTAATTTCAGTAGGCATCAACCTCTTGGGTGACCAATATGTGTCTGAAGCAAAGCAGTTCTCATGACAAAACTGTGAGGACAAGGAAATAGTCCGGGTTCCCCAATTTACATAAGGGTTATGTCTTATGAACCACGGAATTCCTAAAATGATAGTATGACTGGGGGATGATATTAGATCAAATGAGATGTGTTCTTGGTGGTTTCCAAATTGTACACTTAGTGTCAGGGTGGTAGTATCAACTGGACCAGAGGATATTAAGGACCCATCCACTGTGTGAACTTGTTCTGGGATTTCTTTGGGTCGTGTTGGTATTTGTTGAGTCGTGGCCCAAGTCTTATAGATAGATATGCCACTAGCACCACAATCAAGTAAAGCCATTGTTCTTTCTTGACGGCCGTCCGGTAACTGTAACATCACAGGTAACATAAACAAAGTTGTGGCATTGTCCTTGAATGAACTGATGGAAGGTATAGCAGATGATCCCGTCCCCTCCCTTCTTACAGTGGACGGGAAGTGGCGTTTCCCGATGGCCTTTGAGGACGAATGGGGCAGGTACGAAGCATGTGGCCGGCAGAACCACAATACAGTACAGGCAAGATCCTTTCTTATGTCTGTCTTCCCGCTCGCTAATGGAAAGTGGGCCTTGAGTGGTATCCACCTGCATAGGTTCACCTTCTGCGTCTCTGGCGGTAGGACGAGGTTCCTCGGGACGATGCATAAAGACACGTGAAGTGCTTGGCTGGGAAGATCCTCTACTCTTTCTCTTCTCCATACGTCGTTCTTGGAGATGGTATTTGATGGAACGAGCTTGATCCATCAGACCACGAAGATCTTCAACTCTGGTGGAGTGTACTAACTCATCTTTAAGCTCCTCTTTAAGTCCTCTACAGAATAAAGTCACCAGAGTTCGTTCCACCCAGGTGGTCTCAGCCACTAGCGGGTAATATATTGGAGGACATCTTGTGACGCTTGTTGGATGTCACATAAGGCTTCTTCCGCAGAGGCCTCCAAACCTGGATGACTAAACATCTGTTTAAACCGATTCACGAAGGCGGGATAGTCCGACAATACTGGGACAGTGGATGATACCATCAGGGTTGCCCAGGCCAAGGCAGGACCGGATAGCACACTGATAAGACATCCCACCTTTGTCTTGTCGTGGGAGAATTGGGTAGGTCGAAAGGCGAAATACACAGTAAATGCATTGAGGAACTCTTGCAGTTTAGTTGGTTCACCGGAGAAATGAGGAGTAGAGGTGGAGACGGCCGGAACATCTGCACTGCGGAAAGCCAAAGCCTGTCGTAAAGCAGCATTCTCATTGCGTAATTGTTGCAGTTCCTGAGCCTCTGGCTGAATGGTTGCCAGAAGAGATTGATCAGGATCTGCAGCAGCCGCCACTGTATCATCCATGGTGTTAGACGACGTCGGGAGTATTTGGCGCTGCAATCTGTCACGACTTTCGTGCTGCTTTAACCTGGAGTCCACAGAACGAGTGGCGAGGATCTTGTTCTTGAATGTTCGGCCTTGGCCCAGGTTGGGGCGACTCTTTCTGTGAGCCACGGTGCTGCAGGCAATGGGTACGCCAAGAGCAGGCCGTGTCCCTCAGAAGTAGTGACAGAGGGGAAAAAAACCCTGAAAGGGGAAAAAACCTCCAAAAAAATAGGTTCCTGCAACAGGAACAAAATGAATAGGTAACGGCAGGAGCAAAATACAGGAAAAAACACTGGAACCGACGAGAACCAGCACAGGATACAAGGAAGCAGGAGTGAAGACACCATCCAAACAGAAAGTGTTGCAGCGCAAGGAGAGAAAGAATCACAGCCCTTAAATACCAACGAACAGGAAGCGACCAACAGGAAGTACAAGGACACCATCTTAGATAGGGAAAAACAAATAGAACAGAATGGACTAGGAGCCATAGAATAGGGAACAAGGAATGTTGGGAAGAGAGGGGTAATATGGGAAAGGGAGAAAAACATAAAGGAAGGCACAACAAGACGACAAGAAAAAGAAGAAGAAGAGAACAGGTGAGTGGGGGGGTCAGACCTGCCTGGGAGCGTGGGGCGCTAAAAAAGAACAAGGTCCCATGCCCAATTTGGGACCTCGTAAGGTGCAGAGCAGGCTGGGGACGCAGCGAGTCTTTAGACCGCGTAATGCGTGCCGCGGCCCGAGCCGAATGCAGCTGCGCAACAGCAACAGGCAGTCACAGCATCCCATGCCGCAGGAGATGGGGAGGCGTTTTGTAGCAATAACATTGCGGCAAACACTGGTGCAGCTGCTCCTCCTGTGTCCCGGGCCTCCTGGGACTATGATTTCCCCACCACCTCACTGGTGGCAAAGCAGCAACAGGTAGTGGATTCAAACTTTTTGTAGATGGTGAAGATCTTGTTGTGGAAGACATCCGCCAGGGTGTTTCAGAGTTCCTGAAAAGAAGTGATGATGTTTTCGGTGGGCTGGAGAACTCTCTGATGATGTTGAAGAGTTCTTTGCCGTCCTTAGAGCTGGCTTCGATGTGGTCAGCCACGGCACTCTTCTTTGTCTTTCAGTAGTTGGTGGTACTGGTTGAGGGACGACTTGAAGGTGGCTCAGTCTGTGGACTCCTTGCTGGTGCACCATTTCCTTTCTAGATTTCAGTTGTGTTTCACGGTTCTCACTTCTGTGGTGTACCAAAGGTCCTACTTAGTGGGTCTCTCGAGATTGGTGGTGACTCAGGCCACGCAAACGGTGATCCAGAAGGAGACATTCTTGACAGCCTATTTTAGGTTGGTTGCGGTTACAGGGTGGGAGGTGATGAGGGCGTCAGTCCATTGGCTCTCTGATACTTTGTTCCAGCCATGGTGTGTGGTGCTGGGAAGTTTAGTGGCTGTGTTGGGGTATCCTGTGATGGTGAAGTGGATGATGGCGCAGTCTGTCCAGGTGAGCTTGGTGACATGGCTGTACTTGACCCTGTCAATGGATGTGAATATGGAGTTGAGTGTCCTTTGTAGTGTGTAGGGTTGGTGACTAGTTGGGTGAGGCCAATGTTGTTCATGCTTTTGAGAAGGTTGGCGGCGTTGGCATCGTTGAGGTCGTCAAGGTGAAAATTGAGGTCTCAGAGGCAGACGTAGTGTATAGAGTCGATGGTGAGTGGGGCGATGAATTCAAGGATGGCGTTGCTGAAACTGGGTCATGGTCTGGAGGTGAGGGTGCCTCTGATGGTGGTTTGGCCTTCGATTTGGGATGGAATTTGAGGTGTTCCATGATGGGGGTGGTGTCGTCTGTGTCGTTGGTGCAGCGGATGGTTTCCTGGTGGATGATGGTGAATCCACCTCAGTGTTTGTTGATGTGGTCCCGGTGTGCTAGTAGCAATCTGGAGTTGCTGAGGCAATGTCGGAAATGGATACGAGTTGTGCCAGGTCTCGGTGAGGAAGACAGTGTTGGGGTGACAGGAGTGATGATGTTCCAGATCTCTGTGGCGTGCTTGCAGAGTGATTGTCCGTTGAGCAGGAGGCAATGGAGTTGTTCCAAAGCAGTCATGATTGGTGCGGTCAGTGTAGTGGTGGTCGTTGTGCATGCGGATGCTCTGGTGTGGCAGGAGGAGAGACATCGCTGGCAGGTAAAAAGTCCTACCGTTGAAAGTGGAGAAGTGCAGCAGCAGTTGATGTACAGAATCTGGTGTCCAGGGCTCAGAGCTCGGCGGCGGTGTACTAGAGTGTAGCAAGAGAACCAGGGTTCCTGGCAGTGGGCGCAGTCCAGGCACAGACCAGCATAGACCGACTAGCATTTGGCACACCTTTGGCACGCCAGATGCATGTGTCCACAGCACAGCTGAGCTGCAGCCACCATTAATTAAGTCCTGGAATGCCTGGGGGTGCTGGGAAGTGGTGGGCAGGGCCTGTGAGGGCAGGAAGGAGGTGCAGCGGAAAAAATAGCAGGAAAAACATCAGAAAAGTGAGTGGGCAGTGAAACAACAAAATTAACAAAGCCAGCACAAAACTAAGCAATTTGAACAAGATTAAACAAGATGAGTTAAACAAGGTTGAGCACCATAACACATTAACAAAGCAAACTATTCAAGAACCAGGGAGGCAGTGAAGCAGCAAGGAGGGAGCTGTCACGAAGGACGCAGGCCCAAAACCTCAACTGTACGTCTAACCACCAAAGCAAAGTAAGCACTTTCCTTCGTTGGTGGTCTGAGTGGGAAAATCAACTCAGTATCAGGGGAGGTATCCAGCCCACAGGTCTCCTGTAAACTTGAATTTGAGTGTACCCAAAGATTGGGCTGCAATGAGGATCTGTCGAAGGAATGGCCTCTGGAGTGGGAACAAGTCCACGCTCTTGACTTCAAAAAGATAGCAGGACTTTTGAGGAATTCATTCAGTATTTGGTGATGTACAGCTAGGCTTCACATTCCCAAATCGCCTTCAGATTCATGACTTGGATTCGAGGCCTGAGCCCAAACACCAAAGACATACTTTGTGAGGGTCTGAAGCAGACATTAGTTTGTGACAGTGCCATCATGGTTTAAATCCTGTAGCGTTTGGAGGAGACAGAGCTCTGTTGCATACTTGTTAAAAGTTTTAGAAGAAAAAAACTTGTCAACCGATGAGGAAAAGGGGGAGAACCACGTTCAAAGGCTAGAAATAATGGAATTGACGTAAGAGCAGAGGGGTGGCCCTAATATGCTGCTCTATTTGTCAACACCAGGCAGAACACATTTAAAGCAGATCTGGTGTATGGGAGCACTTCTGTGAATAAGATTCCAGATCTAGTCTGGAACCTAGAGGTATCCTAGAAGTGAGGAATCTGCAGTTAAAGGTATCCATCAGAAACCGTACCGTACAACTGGATTACTTAACTTTATTGTAAGTACATTTTATGTTCAATCAAAAATTGGGCCGTGGTATTGGAATTACATTCCATCTGTTGGCTAAAGTATGTAGTTACATGACCCACATTTTTTACAAAAGAATATGGCTCCACGGGCTCCAATGTGCTCTTTGTCGGCTGCAGTGTAAAAGTACTACAGTATCACATGGCAAAGAAAAATGCCTCTGCTGCTCAATAAGTTATATTTTTTATATTAGCTAAATCACCCTCAATGAGTGCCTTGTAGGCTCAAACTGCTGTGTGCTGAACTTATGAAAGTTGGGCATACTAGATATTTTACTGGATTAGGAAAACACAAGTGCAGCCATCAAAAGATGTTTTCAGCTTTGTTTGCAAAAATGAATGAGAGTAAACTGGTTTGTGACTAGTTTGCCTCCAAGTCCTGTTCCAGAGAAGGAATACATATTCCTTGCTGGCTGTTAACGCCCTTCCTCTTTCGAGACAGTGGCTTGGCCTCAGGTAGCATGAAGCAAGAATTGAGTGCACAGTAGCAGCACAGCAGGGATTAACCAGCTGAGAAGTGCATAAGAACAGTTGGAAGCACAAAAGGTAGCCTTCATATCTCTTCAAATTGGTGATCACAAATGTAGCTGCCAGGAACTACAACCATTTATTAACAGCAGCACCATAGACGTCCCTGTGCACCCAGCACAAAGGAAAATAAACCAGTTCTAGCACTGCAAAGAAGACAACACTTGATCTCAACAGGAGTTTGGTGTAAAAAGGCACTATGCTCATGCAGCTGTAAAAAGACAAAATCAACTTTGTTTAAGGGATTCTGTAAGTTAAATGAGACTGTATCATAGAAGCTGCTGTGGTTAAAATTCAATTCAGCTACAGAATTACTTATTGAGGGAGGGTGAACATTGCAAGTTGAAACACGTGCACACCATATGATATCATATGGTAGAAGAGAATACATTGGTTATGGCATGAGTGGAAGAACTAATATTATTTTTAAAATATATACACAAGAATTACACAGTAGACAAACAGCTCTCAGAAATAGTAATTTCTCTTAATAGCAAATACACATTTATTCTTCAAATTAACATTTTTACAAAAAATATATATTTATATATATATTTTCTTTTAGATAAACCTTGATGCCACCATTTAGGCAAGCGTTTACCAAAGCAGTGGTTGAGATCCGAAACTATTGAATGAGACCCTTGCATATAGAGGTAACATTTTCTTGCATGGAAAATACTGCTTTGGACAGTCCTTCAATCAGTTTGTGCTTAAAGTCTGCCATTGCTTCCTTAATAAATTCTCCAGTAACTTCAAGGAAAGTTTGGAGAATATCTTCAGTTCTGAGTTTTAATTGGTGTGCAAAACCAATATTTCATTCTGTACTTCTACTCCTGTCTAATGTTGCCATCGTTGCCATCTCCGAAGGATGTACGTGTGGCTCAAAAAAGGCACAATGTTGCGACTGAGCTGAGTTTCAAAACATATCAACCACACATCTGATGTTTTAAAAAGTCATGGAATGAAGAAGCAGGTGAACTGCATAGAAGGACGAGGAATAGGCTGGCAGAGGCAATAAATGGGCGGGCTCTCCAAAAGGGTCTCCCAGTGGAAGGCAGATTAGAGCATTGGTAATACAAAACACAATAAAAAAACAAAGGAGACATTTATTTACAAAATACAAGTCTTGGGTTTGTAAGTGAGTGTCAGCCATTATGTTGAATTTGGTCTCTTCTGAGTAGAGTATAATCCCTGTCCTTTTTCCACTGTTTCCATTTTGCTATATTATGCCAGGGCTTCATTGTTGGACTTCATGTTCAGAAAGATAGGCATCAACGTGCTGGTATGTACATATAGTTCATGCTGCCATATTTTCCATGGTAACATAATAAACAGACATTTCGCAGATTATTGTGTAGGAGTTTCTTGAAAGTATGATGTATGTGTATGTGTTCCTGTGTATGCACACACGCACACACACAGTTTATGAAAGGGATCACATATTTCATTTCAATCCAAGGCCACTGAGGAGTCACATTCTCTTGTCTTGCCATTCTTACAGAACCTTGCCTCTGGACATACACCAATGTTGAAAACATCTGGACAATCTCCTATTAGAAAAGGCACACTTGCATCACATGACATGGGCAAGTCACTGTTTGTTTGGTATGTCAAAAGAACGACCAGGAGACAAAATCAAAATGTCTTTTGGGAAGCACAAGAAACAGTCCATTTCCCATCGAAAACACAATAGTATTGTTCACACTGGTGCCAGTGCCAATTTGGCCACAGTTGAAAACTAACGAACCACAGATGGAACTGAAGCAACATACTGTATTAGCAGTGGTCAATGTTTGGATAAAAAGGAGTGCATTTCAGTTTCTGTCCCCAATTTAAGTACAAATTTTGTGTTCCTCAAAAATGCTTTAGAAATAACCGGCTCATACCACTATTTATACAGAACTAATTGAAAGCATTGAAACTTTGTAAATAAATAGGACTATAGGTCCTTCACGATTCTTATGAAATAGGGACTTGAAAATTCTCCAGAAATACATCCACCATCCACCTTTCTTTCCGTACACTCTGGTGATCAAGTTTAGTAAAGTTCCTATTACAGAAATACCCTTATTTATTTTATCAAAGTGTTCATACAAATCTCACTTGTCAGGCTCATGCATGCACATGAACTTTCTCATTCAGCATGAAACCTTGGTGTTCACTCCCAAGCACATTGTGTCTGGAAATTTGAAGATTTCTGCATGATCCTGACAGCTAGAAGGACTAGGAGGATCAGGAAAACAGATATTTTCTATGATGCCATTTCAAACTTTGGTCAACAATGTCAGATATCATCACAAGTGCAGAAGGTCTGGTCCTTGGTGGTAGCCCATTGGTCATACACTGTGATATATAACCCAATAACCAAATTAACTCTTCAATCATATGTCATAAGATATCACACCCAGCATTGGACGACAGTCTCCATAATCTGCATTATTTTACAGTATCAAGCACTGAACAAAATGGAACCACATCAGCACTGGGATGGAGTGTGGTGCCAAAATGTAACTTTTTAGGTCTCATGAAGTAAGACATCATTTGAAACTCTAGCTGTGAATGGCCTGAGACCAGTCTCCAAATTTTACAGGTGCTCTGTAGGTTTTGGGAGAAAACTTGAGTTTTGTGTTGGCAGCTCCTTTTTGGATCCAGTCCAGGAACGCTAAGTTTGTCCTAGCTCATTTAAAAATCAACTTGAGCTTCACATGGTGAACAGTCAAGGAGGAAACAATGTCTTGAAATCAGAGGATCCAGCGACTTTGACCATTTATGTTGGCGCATCCTTTTGGTTTGGTGGTGCAAATCAAATTTCAACAATCAAAGGTTCATGGGCTCGTCTTCCTCCATTGGCTCATCCTGAGATTTGCTGTGGAAGAAAGAAGATTTCTGATTGCATTTGTACTCATCTGTTAACTTGGATCATTTCTAGTGACATTATGTTTTACAGATATTTCAGAATAGTAGAATAAAACTGTAGCATTCATTATACAAAAACAAGTGTTGTAGTGGAATAGTGATGACAGAGAGTCAAAAGTACTGTAGATGTTAATGTGAAAACACTGGATTTTCAGAGCGTTAACTTTAGAGGCTTTACTATAAATCTGTGTGTTGGAGAGTGGTGGAATTGTCATCTCCCTATAGCAGGCTGTATTTGAGTGCAGCCTGAGGTTAGTGCTAGGGTAGTTGTTCCATTAACGCTGAGTTGGAGCTTGAGGGATTGAATTAAAATAATATGGTCTCCTTGCTGCGAAGCTTACCAAATCCACCAGCTTGCATTATAATGAATGTTAAATGTACTGTAATCACCCTTCTCTCTGTTTATAAAATACACACAATTAATTAATTAAAAAAATATTTTCACAGTATTATTTAATATACTGATTTTGTCCATTCCAATCAGATCTTGATTGTAGCCAGTAATTTTAAACATACTGTCAATATGTACCTTTGTTTTCGAAGCATTGAAAACCAAGATGGTGTACAAAGGGCCTGTCGCTGGAAAGGAAGTGGAGGCCTTGGAGGGACTGGAAACGGACATTGTGTTAGGGTGCTAGAAGAAGATGTTTTGTGTAAGTTTTGGGGGCAAAACATTGAATGCGGTTGAGGGCCAGGGTTAGGAATCTCAAGATAACTGTTTTAACTGTTTGCAGTGATGTGGAGTTTGAGTCACGGAGGCCGCAATGCTTACCAGTGACAAATATGTAAAGTATTTGAAAAAGTAAAGGATGTGACATAGGAGCGGGCTTGAATATTAGTCATTTGTTGATGATGAGTACATTGGTTAATCTTGCCACAGTTAGACAAGAGGTAGTGTATCTTCCATATTTGTTGTATTCAAGGTGGCCTTCATTTGTAGTCATATTAAATAAACAGAACAGACACATCTCACTCCTCAAGTGCACATATCGCTGATTGAAGGTGGTGGTGGGCATAATGATGTCTTGTGAATATAACTTGGTAGTTATGTCTTCTGATGCTGAAACTAAGGGGCTACCAGCATAATCGATTTGGCAGAGGGAATCATCGGAAAACACAGAGCCATCAATTGCTGAAGGACAAACAGGCAGCTGCTGATGTCAGTGATAAGGAAGGAGGGCATGTAGGAAATTTGAAAATGGGGGTGGCTTGATAGAAAAAACACATTGTTTTAGTTTTGAGCCAAGGTGTGTGATGTATTTTGAGATGGTCATTGCGCAATGATCAATTAATTCTTTTAACACTTTTAAAATGAGAAGAATCGGAAAGAAAGGCAGGAAGGGCGACACAAAACCACAAACCAAACAGCGAGGACTGGATGATATTGTAGATGACAGGTCAAGCAGAGCAAGGACAGAAGATAGAAAGTTATTAAAAGTGATAATAATGAAACTTGACAACCACAATAACTGTTTTAATGTAGTGCATTTTTCTCCAAGCATAGACTGGACAGAGCATATTTTTTTAATGGAGCTCCTTGTTGAGTTGATGGGAGTTACACATCTTGATGACTGTGCAGAAGAATGGAGAGAGGCAGACAGGCTGGGTCAAGGTTGAGAAATCAGCTGATACTTTGTTGGGTGAAATGATGGTTGTGGGTTCAAAGTTGCCAGCAATAAAGAATGAGTAGACAACATATGAATACATTGTGGTGCTTCAGAAAGGTAACGCTCTTACTGATTTGGTAGCAAAGGTATTTGGTGGGGCAGAAAATAGGTTATCTGATTCAAAACGTGAGGAGGACTCTTCGGAGATGAATAGACATAAATCCCAGAAAGAGAGAGGAGGAGGGTTTGGCATTGAGTATGGATATTTAGGGGAATTGAGAATGACTTAGTATGGTAGATAGAAGGAAAGAAGGATGGATATGGAGGTCTTTATTTAAGTTTTCTTGTTTTCTAGTTTTTAGGCACTTGATAAACTGCTGGTCATGCTCAAAGAGAAACACAATGATTTAAAGAGAACATTTGTATTTAAAAACAGGACCTCCAACATAAAGTATTGCCTACAAAAATGCTTTTAAGTGTGGTGTATGGTTGGAAAAGGGATAATAACCCATTTTATGGTGTGGTTGGGATCATATATTTGAAACAACAATATACAGCACACTGTGCAGTTATGTTTTTTTTTATTTACATTACACTTATTTACTGTCTGAGGGAAAGGAACATGTTATTTGGCCCGAACCATACGTTCTTAATTTGCTGAAGTGGATTAAAACACATGCCTACATGTTCCATGGAAAGGCACGCATGATCACATCTTGTCCCTTATCAATATCAAAGGTGCAAAAGCAGTTGCAAGGTTTGCAAAGACAGTCCAGGAAAGATGGGAGCACTTAAAATTGATGGTATGAGGGGATGCTGGAGAAGTGGTTAAGAGGTCTAAATCAAGAGCATTTCACAGAGTCAAATAAAGATGGAGAGTGGAGTTAATTAATAGCAAGAATGTCCATACTTTTCTTCACTTTGGATACTTGAACACATATGAGGCATCATATGGAAGGAGGTGGTGATATAAAAACGTAGATATGTTTTAAAGGGATGGTAAAAATGAGGAAAGAAGCATTAAAAGCAGAGAAAATTGTATTTTGGAATTATGGGTTAGGTGAGGGCAGGCTGAAAGCCCTTACAAGTTCTTGGTAAGCTTACAATATGTCTCTCACCAGACAACACATGCGCTGTCTTGTATGTGCAACATAAAAATGGAATAATGGATGAAAAGCTACTCAAGAACTGAAGTCTGATGGTCAAAGAGGAGCCATTGTGTGCTGCCTTATGTGCACTGAACTAGATGGGTGTCTGCAATTAAAGTGGTCACTGCAAAATCGGGTCCCTGCCTGTTTCAAGCACCAGGTTTGTGGTCTAAGAATGTTTTTCCACCACACGACATGTGCAATGTGGAGAATTCTTATGTTTTCTTACTGCTGTTTGCCAATTTATTTTTTTATGTGCACTGAGTGTTTTGATGGGTGAAAGCACTTATATAGTCTAGGCAAATTACAGCCTCTGGACACATGCATTATTTTGTAACAGTGAGATCTACTTTAGGAATAGTGATGGGTCTTTCAATTGGACTGTTAGTACTGTACTTTTCACCACTGTTACCTTTGGACCCCCTGGGATGCAGAATGAGTTGGAAGGTCTGGTTTACCTGGTCTCTGTAACATTTCTCTGATTGACTCCTACGGACAGCGATGCCAGAGCAGTAACGGTCTCCACCTCATCATTGTCATGATTCTGGGCATCAAGGAAAGCATATCCCACTTTGGGGGCAAAACGCTTAACAGATCGCCAATATTTACCTGCAAAAAGAAATGAAATGGAAGAGAGGATTAAGGCTTGACCAGCATTAGTACTACTCACTCGCTGCCAAATACAAATGCTTCAAAATCCCTAGGAAGCACTCGGACCCTTGCAATTGCTCAGACCAAATGTTCACAACCCCGACACATAATCAGGGTCTGAATGAGTAGGTAACAAAGAAAGTGGAGAGGGGGATAAACCTGACAACCGGCCAGACTGTACCCGCAGTTCAACAAAGGAGCACATGCTGTAAATGAAGAAGAGAATGAGACTACTGGGTAGCGCTCCAACTCATTCTGAAAAAAGACAGCACCTATAACTATACTGCATGCTAATTAGTCTCTACTATCTCAACACCCTGACTATATCTACGTCTTTGAGTCCGAAGAAACTCTCTAGAGCCAAGAATCTCTTTAGAGCCATGTTATTCATCATCATCATTACAAAGCATCCTAACTGTAGACATTCTTCGGGCATTTGTTATGAGAACTAAATGCCACCATGTTATTTTACCAACCTGTTCAAACATTTACTGTAGAACACTTATCGGTTAACCAACCCAGGAAAATGCATACGGCACAATTTCAAATCTAATATTTGAAATCATTTTATGTAATTTACATTTCTTTTGACATTTTGTTACAAAATTAAAATATTCTAATGCTGCAATTTTCTAGCACTGACACTGAGTTGTGATTTCGTTAATATTGTTTTACCATACATTAAATTTTGCACAGTAGGTTAGTAACATTAAGGACATGCAATGAAGTGTAAAAGAAATGAATAAATTCATGACCCAGGCCAACAGCCAGCAAACGGACGCAGTGGAGTTTCACGTAATCCTTATGCTTCATGCATCAACCTGCTCCATCTTTTAAAACAAGTGTTTGTGACCTTTTGTTTTCTTTAAAGCTTCAGTACTGGAAGGACAAACTTGATTTTTTGTGCACCAGACCCTACTCAATGACACTACTAAATATGTTGTGAAATTTGTGTCCTTTCATAGGTGGCAAGGACCAGAGTCTCCAGTGTATCCTTGGCTCCCAGGGACTTCCTATGCTTGCAGCCTCACCCAGCCAGTCTTTAACGTCTTTCCACAGTCGGGGACAAGTTGGCTACTTAAAGCAAGCACCAGAGCCAATTGTAAAGCCAATAAGCCTCTATTAGTCTCTAGTATTAATTTAATTAAAACCTGAGCAGCATTTGTGACTCATTTTCAGGGGTACTGGTTGTCGCAGAAGCATCCTTTTGAAGCTGATGTCTTCCAGATTTCAATTTTTACTCTGAGTTATTTCTTAAATCCAGCTAGTTGACTTGCCACCCCCGCCCATACCAAGAGAAATGAAACAACGTTGGTCTCATTCCCTGAGAAGAAAGGAAACTCACTCTGGACTTGAATGACTCGTTCCAAGGAGCGAACTGCATTCATGTTGGGACGTTGCCGGAGAATCTCTTCTGGGAATGGATCCAACTGCAAAGACAAGAAATACAGAGCAAGCTGTGAGACCAGAAATGTGTGTATGGGGTAGGGGGGCGGTGTTACGACTGTTGGAGAGCCACATGCTAGCACGCAAATCCAAACCAGTACCTCCACCACAACATAGTCAGCCTATACAAGGTGATGGTGTGTTGTCTTCAAATTAGAAAGTAGACAGGTAGGCAGCAGTATGCAACAAGAAGCTGTGTGCATACTTGGGAGACGTTGTCTACATATTCTTAAATAGTAAGCAGTAGAAAGTAAACACGGCTATAGAAAAAGAAACGTTCGTTGAACACGTGTTGATTTACCCAATATCTATAGAGATGGTATAGTTTGATGAGTAGGTATTAGATCAAGTTCAGGTTTTCAAATACGGGTTAAACTTTAAAATAGTACAAGAACTCCTAGTGTAGTAACCAAAGACTGAGAGTGTTGTGACCATTCTATATCCACCTTTACTACTGTGCATTAGGTATTTCTTCTAATTTAGAGATCGGGTTCCTTTCAGGTGACCTATCACAACATCCTTTAACCCCGTGGAGTCTCCACCCATCAATGTAGGCACCCAAGCCTAGTCAGCGTGAACAGGTGCTAACGGCTCTCCATTGTTAGCAAGTGATATGGAAAATTATCATGGTGATATTACAGTGTGCTCCCAAAACCATTTCTAAACCTTTTAGTGATTACTGTGTTACTTGTCCGGCGCTGCAAATCCACAGCATTCACATTGCTTCCCCTAACAGTTCTAGTGAACTGAACTCTTGACAGTAATATTTCTATATGCTTTTTAAATAGAGGGTGGTTGTTAAAAAAAGAGTCCCTGGTGTGATATTTCACCTTTGAACATTCTAGCCAATAGATCGCAGAAGTGCCTCCAAACAAATCAGTCTTAGGCACTCACCACATTCAGTTTCCCGACCCCAGTTGAAATGTAAAAAATCTTACCTCTTTGCCTAGCAGTGCAGACACACATGACTCTGAAGCATCACAGATTGCAGTCAGATCATGTCCGCCCTCCAGAGCTAGGACAACACCACCGCCTGCCAAAGACATGAGCTGCTTTGTCATGTACCCAAAACCTAGTGCATTGGAAAAAATAATAAATAAACCGGGTACAGTGTGAGGCACAACTTAACAGCTTATTTCTCGAGACATAGTGTTACATTAGCAAGGAGATATAGAATTATATATGGGTAGCCATCAACTATGGGGATGTTTTTCACTGTGGGCTTCTGAGTGACGTTACAGACAACGAAAGTGAAGATCGAGTTGTATCTGTCACTCAGAGCCCCGTGCTAACTGGGCCATAGGACTCCAGATATAATGCACTTATGAGACGTAAATAGGTGGGATCAAGTCTGGGGTTGCTTGTACTTCCGTCTGGAGGGGTCTTCACCTGGAAGTTGGGAACAGAGTGTTCTCATGCTGAGCAGTGTTGTGCTGATTTGTGTAAGGCAGGTCTTTGCTAGAGTGGCATGGTAAGTGAAAAACGATGGGACAGGAATGGAGCCTGAGCAATTGCCAGTTGCTGAGATTAATTCTACCTAACACGTTGTTGTTGCAGTAAGACAAGATGGGGCTGAGAAGCTACACTTGAAGTCTTGAAGGTGTGGCGTCAGGAACTGCATAGAGTGGATTATATGAGGAGAAAGATCATGAGTCTTCTTCTTGAGCAGGACATACTTGGGACTAGCCAGCTAATGCACTTATTTTAGAAGAGAACAAACACAGTGCCCCTTTTTCAGGGATGTTGTGTTGCAAAAACCTATCATTTTTCTTTCGCTGGAAATTACTAATGCTTTGGCTGAGGAAATAGCATAAAGTGAACCAAATTGTTTTCCATACGCTATAAATTACCACATTTCTTTTTAGATCAGCTGCCGTTGCACATTTGCCAAGGGGGTTTATATCACATGGCTTTAATTTAAAAAAAAAATACAATTATGAGTTTATGTGTTTGTGACCAAACAATAGATACTCATGCTTAAAACGTGGTCAAAAGTATATGTGATGACCAAAGCTTAGCCGTATTTTCAACTATGCATCTCTAGGGCAATGTAATTCCAAACCCATATATTTTTGCAATCTTTGTAAACAACGACTAAATGATAGAGGCAGTCAGTGATAGCTCAATACAAAACAAGGTACCCGTGTCTGCTAACATGCATTAGAGAGTTCTATGAACCTATCGGTAGTATTACTAGTCATAGAACTGAAAGGTTAAAAAAGTACTAATTAAAGGTTTTCTAAAATATTTTTGGTATCTTAAAACTTGGTTGCTCTTCTTAAAAGCCTTTTCGTGGCAGTCAATGCACCCATGCGTAAAAGTGATTAACAAATCAGAGTGTGAGTTTCCAGTGGGAAACAAAACATGAAAGGGCCCCCACTGCAAAGTACCTGGTGGGGGCCACCTCTCCCATGGGCCTAGTCAACGGCCTGACGCTCCTGCACAGTGTACTATGTTGCGAGGGCCCCCGGAGCTCGCCCCCCTCCCCACTCATCGCAGGGGCCGGCGGGGCCTTTGTTATGCCACTGTGAGTTTCAGTTTTGACTGTCCTACGAAAAGCCACCTTAATTGAATTCTATTGCTCTGAAGTGCCACATGAGGACACCCACACACTACAAATGTCAGGTAGATCACACATACATCATGACAGTGACAGAAATCACAAAACATGGGCACCTTAAAATAAAACCGACAGGTTCTCCTTACATTTAGCAGAGACTTTGTATCCTCCAAGGGGGGCTGAGTGTCCTTCGGCGGCATCAAATCCTGCTGACACCAGCACCACATCAGGGGCAAACTCGCGTGCAATGGGCATCACTACTGTCCTGCAATGTGCAAGGAAAAAACATTTCACACATTGACTCACTGTTAGCGTTTGAATAAGGCGTAGCTATCAATAATGTAAACCGGGCAGAGGCAGATGGGGCCAAAGATCTGAAGGGTCCACTGAAACTTGATTACTGTTGTGTTTTACTACCCAAGTAGCAGGGAGGCGCCAAATGTCCTTGCTTGCCCTGGGTCTAACGGTACACGTGCTATGTCACTGCCCAAAGAGAACAACAGCATGGGATGGCAGCGTGCTCTGGTCAGGCATCAATGAACTGCATTCTGTGCCTTGGCATTATCTGAAGCTGTCTTAGGAGAAACGTACATCTCAGTTTACGACCATTCACTTTAGCTGACTGGTGTGGTACATTTTAAAGCATGGCGCACAAGCTGTACCATTAAGGCAGATGCTCTTCTGTCACAGATTGCCCTAACATTAGGCCACAATACTCTTCACTACCGTGTTGTTTAAAACCATAAAGCCTTCTGGTCCCAGGGCATCACTCTCATCTCGACCTAAAAGCAAAACTACACGGAAGAAGGGAAGATGAAGGGCCACATGCAACCGATGCATTTTATTTTTTACAAAATGATCTGATTTGCATCAGGCTTCCAGGCGCCCTTATCAGTGTGCCGGGTTACAGATTGCTGGCTGTAGCTGGACTTTTATAGAAAGTGTTGGGTGAGGTGTGTGAAGTTTGGAAAAACGTGGTGCGCTGGCATCACCACACATAAGCATGAGGTAATACATTCCCACACGTGGTTATCTACTCTAGTTTGCTGCTTAAACATAAAAGTCCTTATGAATGTGGGAAAGGTGAGTTTTTTAATGCTCTTCTGAATTCTAGGAGTTTAATCCATTCTAATTGTTGCAGGGAGTCAACTCCGTATGTTAGCTATTTTCACCAGGGCACATTTAATTACGCAACATACAATCAGGACGTTTTTTTTTCCTGCCGAAGGAAGACGGGACAAGAGCTGTTAATGGCATGAAGAGAGTGTGCATTACTAAGTGATAATTCTATCCACTGGCAGCATGCACAGAGGCACGATTGCAGGTAAAATGTGAAATCTGCTATTAAAGATAAGACGCTGTCTTGAATGTGTGTTTTTCATTAGCTTTAGCTTCTAAATCACTTGTGAGGATACCCTGAGGTATGTACCATTGACATAAACTAAACAGAGACGTCCTAGGTTGATAGTGGTTGTACCCTGTGGCAGAAACCTAGATAAGAGAAGGTTCACATTGACATCTCTCTTTGTGAGGAGTCATGCCGCAGGGACTGCAAGTCCCAGGATTACAAGAGACGGGCGGCGGACCGGCCAACACTGCACCTGTCTGCCGTCAGCATTGAGATACAAAGTGCTACTCGTAGTCCTGCAGCGCTGGAGTGCTCTGTGAGGAGTCAAACCACAGGGACTGCAAGTCCAGGTTTACAAGAGACAAGGAGGCGGGTCGGCCAACCCCGCACCTGTCTTCCACCAGCATTGTGCTACAAAGCGCTCCTCAAGGTCCAGCACCGATGGAACGCTTTGTGGGGAGTCAAGCCGCAGGGACTGCAAGCCCAGTATTACAAGGGCCCGGAGGTGGACCTGACAACGCTGCACGTCTCTGCCATCAGCATTGCGCTAGAAAGTGATTCTTGAGGTCCCGCAGTGCAGGACACATGTGAGCTGTGCCTAGTGAAGTCCGGGTCAAGGACAGGCCTGTCCTGCGTCCGTCATTGCCAGGAAGAGGCAGGCAGGGCCACCCCCCCATGGCCCTCTCATTAAAAGTGTTCCTTCCTCAGCTATTATTGTAAGTACTTGATTCCATTATTCAACACTAACATCGATATGGGAAAGTGGAAATTGCTGGATAATATAGCTGGGCATGGACAAGAAGGGGAGATTGCCAAAAGACATGCTGCAGAAAACTGTACTTTAGATACCATTGATTTGTTATTTGGGGAGGTGGACGGCAGTTTGGGTGAAGAGCCAACTCGGACCCAGGGAGTCGGCGCTAGGCCTAAAATCACCCATTACTTCAAAGGAAAGAGTAAAAGTGACATAACTAGTAAGGAAAGGTTTTGCAGAGTTGGAGTTACCGGTCTTGATCCATCTGACCAACCTGCAGAACTTTGTCCCCACCCCCTACCTCTACAGCAATCTCCTCTTCCTTGAGTCAAGCAATAGCAGAAGCAGCGTCTCCCTAATATTGCTTGCTCCAATCAGTACATCCCCTTTACCAACTTGGGAGAGGACAACAACGAACAGAATGTCCTAAAGGCAGTTGAGACCAACGAAATGGAGCAGGAGTCAGTTTCTATAGGGGTCGAAACTCTTAGAAAAGAATATGAAACTTTGAATTGGTCTGTGCAATCCTTTGCACTATGGTAAAGAAGCTCCAAAAGTCTAACTCTGAATTATCAGAGAAACTAAAGGCTCTCTTCTGTGTGCAAGCTGCCAGCTGTGTGGATGTTCCTACAAGGGTCAAGGTCTGGTGAGAGGGGTGGTGGAAGGTTTCTTTAAGGCCCCTCATCCATTAAAAAATACTAAATTCCATCATACCTCGCTCCAACTTGGGTGATCAAAACTCCTGGAGCATTTTTATAGGAACGGATGGTACTGATTGCTGATGGCCAACTGGTGGAGCTGATATTTCCACCCCAATGGGTACTACCCACCCAGCATGCTCCAACTCCCAGAGCCTGCTAAAGAACAGGAATTTCCAGCACCCGGCACCTCAATTGTTCAGCTCTCAGCCCAGGGTCCAGCCAGAAAACTACCTGCAGCACAATTCATTATGATGGAACTCTACTATTAACGTGCCACCTCTGCACTCAAAGACTCACCCTCCAGCACTGTCTAAATCTCTTCAGGGGGAACCATCTACATGACAAAGATTCCCAAACTACTGCAGGGCCAATGAGAATCAATGTAATCCCTAATTAACAAGCCGACGCACTGAATCCATCACAAACGCAAATGTCTTTCCTTTATTCATTCAGACAGAATATTAGCTCAACGTATGTCAAATAAAATGTGGCCCTACGGCAATATTAATAAGTCGTAGTGAATGGACTCTAACACACTCCCTCCGGATTCACTTCTGCAATTTAAAATGTCCCCATAACTACTGAAGGGTGGTGGAAACTCAGAAGATGCCAAAGGTCGTTTTTATATCCAAGGCATCAAAGAACCGTGTAAATCTGATGAACCTGGGAGTGGCTCCTTGAGCACCACCTACAGCACTGCAATAACACTGCACCAAGACCACAGCAATTGGTCACAGTGCCCTCCAGTAGGTCCCAATGGAGAAGGAAGTCACGCTCTCGCCACTCCATATAACATGGCAACTGATTAAAGACTCGTTTTACGGAATATTTCTGGGGCAAAAAGATAAAAAATTGTAAGTCAGGCAGATGTCAGACTTATTTCTTGACCATAAGATCATCCCATTTTATGAGGCTTTGTTTGATGCCTTTCAGGGTTCCTTCCCAACGCAGCTCTATTAGAAGTTTAGGTATGGGATGCTCCCAATATTTGAGTTTACTGCCATATGGGAAGACCCGAATAGGCCTAGCAAAACTTGTCCAGCATGCACCAGTGTTCCTGAATCTATATCCCATTTTCAATTTTTTTGTGTTGCTTACTGATTCCTGCATAGGAGTGGATCATCCCATTGTGCAAACTTCTCGGTCATGGGACCCCATTGATAGCCCTCAGGATTCTCAAGTCTGATACAAAAGAAGTGATTGTGGTTGGCATGGCCAAATTTCTTAAGTCCACCTGGTTTATTCACTAGCGACTAGGGAATCAAATATGTACCGGCCTGAGCTCTAGGAAGTAGGGCATATAAGGTTATTCAGATTATGCTTCTGGGGGTTGTTTTTTTCTCCCATGTCGTTAAATAATTCTTTAACAATGATTCCATTATTTGATGTTGGACAGGAACAGCCAAGTACATAGACCATTACAAAATAGTTCAGAGGGAAGTTTGAAAATCTTTTAATTTCCACTGGGACCTAATAAACTTGGCCTTGCACTGAATGGAAAGCATTTTAGTTAAATTTTAGAAAAATAACTGATGTATTGTTAACTTTGCATGGTGTGGAAGCATCAACAACTGATCTTATTTTTTTATTGCTTTTTAAACGATGGAGCATGCACTTTGTTAATGCTGCTATTAGAAATATGCTGTATTTTATTGCATGTTTTATGGACCTGTAGTTCGAAATAAACAATATTGATGATGATGATGATAAAAGTCCTCATAGTAACTGAAGAAATTTGGGGCAGGTTCATATCCACCCTTGGAGTGACCCTTGGAGGCTCAGCCAAGCGGTGTTGTCAGAATGTGAATGAGAGAATGAGGGGCCAACTGCCAAAGCTAGTATCTCAGTTTCTTAAGTGTTTAATTTTAGATGATCCATTTGCATCTAATGGTCACTGACTGAGAGGACTGGCTGTTTGGACTGAAATAAAGCTCTGATGGGCTCAGAAGTTGTACTAAAATTTGTGCGTCATTGGCATAATTGTAACCGCTAAGGCAAGTGGAGGATTTCAACCATAGCAGTGTTCTCAGGGTTATGTTAAAGAGGCTTTGATTGTGTGGGAGCGTGGCCTGAGCCCATGCGTGATGGCACTCGGAGCAGGCTCCGTGCCCGATTCTCGTTTACAGGGACCCAACACGCACTTTGTTCGTGCCGCAACTAATCACGACACCCGAGAAGGCACATAGATGTCAAATATGTGCTTTTAAACACGGATTCCTTCCAGAATTCGGAGGACTCTGATCGATTCTGAATTTGCGGACACAGAAAGGCGGCCACCATCGTCTCCGCGTCTCAGTGCGCTGGACAGATGAAACTGTCATCATACATTAATGTAGGAAGAAAGGGGAATGCAAACTGCTCCACTCACCTTTTGGGGGCCTCTAATGCCAACCACGGCACTTTGCACTGCGCAATAACGCATTACTCATTAATGCCACCCTGAATCCACACCTGACGTATGCCTGCTTTGAGGCCCGATATATGATATAGCCACAGTAAACATTAGTAACCAATAGTGGGGATTAACGAGCATGCAGCACCGTCACTAGTTCATCTCAGCTCACAGTTACAGCAGCCACAACGGATTTCCTCCAGGATTCCTGCTCATCCCTACGATCGCTTACACTGAAAGGGAAATACAAAACAAAATTCGCTGTGCGATCGCCCATCGAGCTCTGCAATTTATAAGCATTAGGGAACTAAGAGGCCTGCACTTGGCATTGCTCACCCTGTGGGGAGTTCTGTTTCCAACTACAATACTTACGCTCCACACCACAACGCAGCTGTTCATCAACATCATTTGAGGCCCACACGTGCTGTATATCTACTATAAGGCTGCAATATACTGCAATCACAGTAAATCATGATCAGGCGACACTGATACTAACTAACTGATATCAGTTTACCTCGCTACATATCCAGGAAATCAGTAAAAATGCTACTCCCCCTGGACCTGGTCAGTGCGTCCCTCGAGCTTCACACATCAATCCTCTGTGCTAGACTGGATAATACTAGGAGGACACCAATTCCACCACTGTGAAAGGTATCAGCATATTTGCCATAACTTGCATCTACTCTGTGCTATCCTGCTCTCCCTAGAACTCAGGACTAGGGGTAATTGGGAGATGTGATCCTCTATACACTGCCTATGTACCTATGTGCATACATGCCTACATCTACTCCAAAGGTGAGTCTGAGGTTGGCACTGTATCATAGCACTCCGCTTAAAACAAGCCCTTTCGGGCAGAGTCTGATCTGCCGCACATATTTTACACCCCGCCTCACGTACTGTCACAATGGCAGATCATAGGTGCAAAGATGCTAAAGACAGTTAAGACAACAAAGACAATAAAATAACCCTAAAAAGGGCTAAAGCTGAACCATCCTTACGGGACTCACCGGTAAAACCAAAAAACGAACCTGGTGCAAGTTTGGATATTATCCTACAATGACTTTTGGCTTCACATGACCTACCTCAAGACACTAAGACTAACACAGATGCCATGCACCAAGGCTTACAAGCATTACGCAGTGATCTCAAGAGCCTAGCGGGCAGACTGAAGCAAAATCCAGGACTGGTGGTTACTGCTGTTTACTGTGGCTGTATTATCTACTTCAGAGTACTACTTCAGAGTAACAGCGGAATGAAGCAACTGTCAACAAAATCAAATTGCTTACTAGGGAAATGTAAGAACTTAAGGACCGTTACTGCAGCAGCAACCTGCAGATTTTTAGCCTCCAGGAGAATGTGGAAGGAGATGCAAACCTGGGTCGAATTTCTTGAAGCCCGAATGCCGTGTACCCTTGGAGTCTCATTCGATAAGGACTACGAAGTAGAAAGAGCGCAGAGTCCAAATGGGTAAACCTTGGTTCAACTCTGCCACCTTGGCTTCTAGCCAAGAGCAATGATATTCAGACTTCTACAATACCGCCATACTGAAGTAATCTTCGCTCACAATAGAAAAGTCCAGAATATGTAATGGAATGGCTACAGAATAAACACAGACTACAGTTATTCCATTAAAACAGTGCCCATCAGGAAAGGATCCTTAGCACATCATCAAACGCTGAAAGATCATGCTTTCTCCTTTGGATTTGCAGGCCCAGCTAAATTCTGCATCATCGTTAATGGAAAAACAAGGATCTTTACAGACCCCGCTGCCTTGCATGCATATCTGGACTCTTCAGTCTTTACGGATATGGTAATATAAGGTGATGCAGTGTTCACCTGACGCTTCTATTTCTTTTTTTGAAGTGGGGGGTGCTACTAAGTATGTACAGTGCTGTCATACTTTTGCAAAACCCATGTACGCCACCATGACTGATGATACTGTGTTGCCTTTGTGGCTTAGAGTCAGGACCATATCCATATTCTCTTCGGAGGTTTTTCCTAGCTATATGTTAACTGGACCTCTCCAACCTACCGTTTACTATAACATCAAGCACTATCCAGTATTGTGTTTGTTAATGGCGAACATTGTTTCACATTCCAGTACTACTGCACAGCATGCAACACTTTCTATAAGATACTGTTTTTCCCCTTTGATCACTTAGTATTGTTTTATTGCCATTGACTGTAGGCATGACTTAAAGAATGCTGTTAATTTGAGAGCTCACTTGACCTGGGTATCCTGTTCAATATTAGCTGTTCACACTATACATAAAGAACATAATTTAATTCTGTACATCTAGCGTTCAACCGCAACCTTGGCCCGTAAAGATGATGTCTAGGCTACAGAGCTACCAGCTAACGCATACTATTACTGTTCTTCCAAGCTGATATCCTCTATTGTACTAGTGTGTTTCACAATATTTTGATTGGGAGGATCCTTAGTTGGGTTTGGATAGGCCTGCTTGTGACCCTTAGTATCCCAATTAGAGAAGGGGGGGGAATGCGTCCTAGTCGCATCTGAAAGGAAGGGCGGGCGGATAGGGTTTGGGGGTTATTTCTTTTGTTTGTTTTTTGTTGAACTGACAACCGACCTATCTCTTTTTTTGTTCTATACCTACTCTTCCTCTTTGCTCCTACTTTTTCTTTAGGCTACCTGACAGGTACCCCGCAAAATATCCTGTCACTTAGTAGAGACTGCAGCACAAAACTACATATAGGCCCTGGCTTCACCGAACCCATTATCACCAATTGCACACTCAAGGATACTGATATTCGCTCACAGGTTCTCTCCTTACCCACATCTACCCCAGTCATCTTTTTAGATCGCCGTGACATTCCAAACCCATCCAATGTCTTTAACCCTTAAAATACTCTCTCTGAATACAAAAGGCCTTAAACACTTGGTTAAACAAATAATTATTGCCGACTACTGAAACAAACAGAAGGAAGACATTGTTTTACTCCAGGACACGCACTTAAAATCCATAAAAAATGCAAAGTTCTGCAGCCTGTGGATTGCAGAAATTGGCATCTCCCCAGCACCGCAGAAAAATAATGGGTTTCTCACCTTAACATGGTAGGTGGCTCATTTCCAGGGTTAAGGAAAGTGACTGATAGTTTTGTATTGTTAATGTCTATGTGCCCAATGATAACGCAGTAAGCTTCTGGAAGGACATAGATAAACATCTAAAAGAACTTCCTGACAGCCTTTGGGTAATAATGGGAGGAGAATTCAATCTTTCCGTGGATGGCAATCTTGACAAAATATTTGCTCCTAAATTCATGAATGGCAACTCTTATAAAGAAAGGAAAATCTGCTGTAATAATATTACCTTAATTGACATATGGCGATTACATAATCCTGCAGGATATCTGAGAGATTACAGCGGTCAAGCTATTCATTGATGCCGGGGGCAGGGTGCTGGCTTAATGGAGTTGTATAGATTCGAGCAGAATGATATGAAGGTCTCAAAGATAGCATGTGTTGATGAGATAACCTCCCCTTCCGAGTTTCTTATAGCGAGTATGAGTTTCTTGGTCTTTTTGTATTTCAGGTAGTCCGCCAAGGTTTTCCTGGTTCTATTTCTGTTGCAGAGTTTACCAGTGTCTGCTTCCTCAACCCATTTCCGGGCTCTTTTACTTAAAATGTGATTGTATTCATACTGTAAGGCACACAGTTTAGATACAGCCTGTAGTGGGTTGGAGTTGTTTATCCAGCATCAGAATCTCAGTCTCTAGCCTCGTAAATTGTTCAGAGACAGATTTATTTTGAGTGACATTTGTTGAATTATGATTCCTCTCACCATGGCTTTGAGTGCATCCCACCTAGTTGTTGGGGATGTGATATGCGTGCGTGGTCTGAAATTACTATTGGCTCTGTTTCAGTTGGTCATCGAACCGTTGATCTCCTCCTTCCGGGTTAGCCCAGATATAACCAGCCTTACATTTAGTTCAGGCAGAAATGTGGTGGCAACCTATGCCAACAACATGCTTTTGTTCACTGAGGAAGCCCCACGGGTTACTCCCATCATTATGAAAGAAATAGAGAGGTACTAACTAGAAGCAGGTTACTTTTTAAAAGGACAAAACCGAGGACTTCCTATTAAATATACACTGCACGTCAGTGGTGAATGGTAACCTAGGTCTAAAGTGGCAACCAGATGCCATCAAATACCTAGGCATTTGGTTGGTAAAGACCTTAAACAATCCATCTACATTAATAAACAAAAATCCCTTATCAATATAAAACACCTACTCAACACTTGGTTCCCCAAATATACCACCTGGTGGGGTCAAGTGGACACTGTCACAATGATGATAGCTCTTTTGGTAAAATTCATTACCAGTATGGTTCTGATGTCCCTCTCCCTCGCCTTTTTTTAAACTGGTGGATAAATATATATCCAAATTCATATGTGTAGGAGGCTGGCCTGGCTTATAGTAGGTACCTTATGGTACTTACACCTTGTGCCAGGTCCAGTTATCCCTTATTAGGAGGATAGAGGTGTTCTAGAAGCTTAGGCTGATAGAGGTAGCTATAGCAGAGCAGCTTAGGCTGAACTAGGAGACATGCAAAGCTCCTACTATAGCACTTATATCATATAGCACTATATCAAAAGAAAACACAATACTCAGAGTTACTAAAAATAAAGGTACTTTAGTGACAATATGCCAAAATTATCTCAGAGCATATACTCCCTTAGGAGGTAAATTATATGCACACAAACCACAATCAGGTAACAGTTAGAAAAGTAGTGCAAAGAATTTAGAATCACAACAGAATGCAATAGGAAGAAATAGGCCTAGGGGCAACACAAACCATATACTCCAAAAGTGAAATGCGAACCACGAATGGACCCCAGGCCTAGTGTAGTGTGTAGAGGGTCACAGGGAGTGTAAGAAAACACTAAGGGTGTCCAAGATACCCCACCCCAAGACCCTGAAAAGTAGGAATAATGTTACCCTACTACCCCAGAAAGACAGTAAAGATGAGATAGGGGAATCTGCAAGGACAACAACTGACTGCAAAACAATGAAGATGGATTCCTGGACACGAGGACCTGTAGAGGAAGGGGACCAAGTCCAAGAGTCACGCAAGTGTCCAGGGTGAGCAGGAGCCCACTAAACCCCGGATGAAGGTGCAGAAGGGCTGCCTCCGGGTGGAAGTAGCCTAAGATTCTGCAACAACGGAAGGTGCCAGGAACTTCTCCTTTGGTCAGAAGATGTCCCACGGCGTACTGGAGGATGCAGAGTTGTTTCCACGCAGAAAGACTGCAACCAAGCCTTGCTAGCTGCAAGAGTCGCGGTTGAGGATTTTGGGTGCTGCTGGGGCCCAGGAAGGACCAGGAGGTCGCCCCTTGGAGGAGGAGACGGAGGGGGCGCTCAGCAACTCAGAGAGCCCCCGCAGAAGCAGGCAGCACACGCAGAAGTACCTGAACAGGCACTTAGAAGATCTGAGGACAGCGGTCGACTCAGAGTCACAAAGGAGGGTCCCACGATGTCGGAGTTCAACTCAGTGAGTTGGGCAATGCACGGAGTGCTGGGGACCTGGGCTAGGCTGTGCACAAAGGAATTCTTGCAAAAGTGCACAGAAGCCTTAGCAGCTGCAGTTCACGCAGTACACAGGATTACTGTCTGGCATGGGGAGGCAAGGACTTACTTACCTCCACCAAATTTGGACAGAAGGGCCACTGGACTGTGAGAGACACTTGGACCCAGCTCCTGTGTTCCAGGGACCACGCTCATCAGGATGAGAGGGGACCCAGAGGACCGGTGATGCAGAAGTTTGGTGTCTGCGTTACCTGGGGGAAGATTCCGTTGACCCACTGGAGATTTCTTCTTGGATTCCAGTGCAGGGTTGAGGCAGACAGCCCTCAGAGCATGCACCACCAGGAAACAGTCGAGAAAGCCGGCCGGAGGAGGCGCTACAATATTGCTGGTAGTCTTCTTGCTAATTTGTTGCGGTTTTGCAGGAGGGGGGAAGTGCAGAGGAACTCTGGTGAGCTCTTGCATTTGTTATCTGGTGAGATACCCACAGGAGAGACCCTAAATAGCCCACAGAGGAGGATAGGCTACTGAGAAAGGTAAGCACCTATCAGGAGGGGTCTCTGACGTCACCTGCTGGCACTGGCCACTCAGAGCTATCCATTGTGCCCAAACACCTCTGCATCCAAGATGGCAGAGGTCTGGGACACACTGGAGGAGCTCTGGGCACCTCCCCTGGGAGGTGCTGGTCAGGGGAGTGGTCACTCCCCTTTCCTTTGCCCAGTTCCGTGCCAGAGCAGGGCTGGGGGGATCCCTGAACCGGTGTAGGCTTGCTTATGCAGAGAGGGCACCATCTGTGCCCTTCAAAGCATTTCCAGAGGCCAGGAAAGGCTACTACTCCCAGGCCCTTCACACCTATTTCCAAAGGGAGAGGGTGTAATACCCTCTCTCAGAGGAAATCCTTTGTTCTGCCTTCCTGGAACTGGGCTGCCCAGGCCCCAGGGGGTCAGAAACCTGTCTGAGGAGTTGGCAGCAGCAGTAGCTGCAGTGGAGACCCCGGAAAGCTAGTCTGGCAGTACCCGGGCTCTATGCTGGAGACCCGGGGATGCATGGAATTGTCCCCCCAATACCAGAATGGTATTGGGGTGACAATTCCATGATCCTAGACATGTTACATGGCCATGTTCGGAGTTACCATTGTGACGCTACATATAGGTATTGACCTATATAGAGTGCACATGTGTAATGGTGTCCCCGCACTCACAAAGTCTGGGGAATTTGCCCTGAACAATGTGGGAGCCCCTTGGCTAGTGCCAGGGTGCCCATACACTAAGTAACTTTGCACCTAACCATCACCAAGTGAGGGCTAGACATATAGGTGACTTATAAGTTACTTATGTGCAGTGTAAAATGGTTGTGAAATAACGTGGACGTTATTTCACTCAGGCTGCAGTGGCAGTCCTGTGTAAGAATTGTCTGAGCTCCCTATGGGTGGCAAAAGAAATGCTGCAGCCCACAGGGATCTCCTGGAACCTCAATACCCTGGGTACCTAGGTACCATATACAAGGGAATTATAAGGGTGTTCCAATGTGCCAATGAGAATTGGTAAAATTAGTCATTAGCCTGCAGTGACAATTTTAAAAGTAGAGAGAGCATAAACACTGAGGTTCTGGTTAGCAGAGCCTCAGTGATACAGCACCACACAGGGAACACATATAGGTCACAAACTTATGAGCACTGGGGTCCTGGCTAGCAGGATCCCAGTGACACATATCAAACATACTGACAACATAGGGTTTTCACTATGAGCACTGGGCCCTGGCTAGCAGGATCCCAGTGAGACAGTAAAAACACCCTGACAAATACTCACAAACAGGCCAAAGGTGGGGGTAACAAGGATAGAAAGAGGCTACCTTCCTACAATATGGAAGGGTAAAAAAGCAAGAATTTCCATTACCACGTTGAAGATGAGTAAATCGTCTGGTGGTATAAACCTCCCTGACTACCCACAATATCAGTTGACGATCCTTATCGCCCAGGGAGCTTTGCGGGTTCGGAGGCAAAATAACTGTCTCCTCCACTAATTTTTTATAGAGGCTCAATTAACATGCCCCTTACCTCTCAGTGCCACCCTCTCTATGTACAACTTGGCCAGGCTGCTCTAGGAACACTCAAGACCTATCATAATTGATACCATCTTGGCCATTCTACGGCTTGATAAGCAGGTAGATAAGTATCTGGTTCAACTATGGCCTCCCATGACACAATTGTATGATTAAATTAGATAGGGAGACTGTATTCTGGGGATCGGGGGCAAAGAAAGGCACAAATTCTACAGGGGATCTAGGCACCTGTTTACACCCTATACTATTTTTGACTCCACACCGGACATTCGAAGTATCAGACATTGATTTTTTTAAACTTCTGAGGTTGAAAAGTGCTGTTGGTAAATTGAAGTCTCCACACCCGTCTGAGCTACCTAGCTTGTTAGGTAATTTCGAGAGAAAAGGTCAATCTGAATTGCGCATATATATACTTCTAGAGTCTCTAAAGTGTTATGTGCTAAGGTCACTTACCTTGAAATGGGAAACCTACTCACATTCTCTGTGAAACACGAACATCCCAGACACCGATTGAAGAAAATATGGCAATCTCCCTTTTTTGCAAAAAATACTCTATTTCTAGTGCAATTCAGATTCTGGTCAATTCATAAAACATACTGGACTCCTTCAAGACTCCACAGGATTGGGATAAGTACATCTAATACTTGCTGGAGATGTGGTGAGGAGACAGGGAACCTAAAGCATATGTTTTACACACGTAAGATGGCCCGTCCACTATGGATTAACATACAGTCACTGATTTACAAAATAACTAGTAAAACACTTGAGATCGTTCTCCTAACTGCTGCCTGGTGCTTGCATGCAAATCCTCAAGCAACGGACCTGACTCACCAGACCTCGATGCTGACTGACCTTCTTCTGTCCCTAGGCAATAAAATGATATTTTCAGACTGGAAACTAACCTCAGAGAATTTCTTTGAAAAATGGTGGAATTTACTGTGCTCCGTTAGAGGAGCGAATAATATCCTGTATGCTAAACTACACAGCGCTTCAGGCACCAGATACCTCTGGGATGCCTTTGATAGATATCTACAGGAAAGCAACCTTCCACAGGTACACCCTTTGATTAACAGGCTCCTAATCATAGAGTGCGTCTGTTGCTTGCTACGCCTGCCAAGTTCACCAACTATAACTGCTGGTGGTCCTGCTGGCCTGATGTAGTGTAGTTGCTTCCCCTCTCCTTCTCTTTCTTTACCTATTCTCTCCCCACACTCTTTTTGGGAATTCTTTTCTCCTTGCTACTTATTTCCCCTCCTGCCATGACATGGTATATAGATACTATTGTTTGCTTCTGTTATATAATACTGGTCACCTCGGTTCCACAGAGAACTGCAGCTCATCCGCCCATTAGATATGTACTCACTTAACCTAACCATTTATGTTCAGTCGAGTTGTGACTTATCTATACTTGTTAACCCTGCTGTATTTTATTGTGATTGCTGTCAGCATTCAACGCATTTCATATACTGTGACAGAAATGTACAGTGGACTTATTGTCATGGCTTTGTTTTTTTTAAACAAAATGTCTCAAATAAAAAAATAAGGTATGACTGTTCAACATGGGTGAAAGTAAATCAGTGTGGAGCTCCAGGTGTTGAGGTTAAGGGCTTAGAGCAGATGGAAGGCAGAGGAAGAATGGGGAACGTTTTATGTGAAAGTAATGAAGGATGACGTATTTTATCACTGTAGATGTGAGTCTCTGGAACAGAATAGAATGGAGGGCCCAATCAAAGGAGGCTCAAAGGTCCAGAAGCAGATGTACTCCCTCTTAGCTGGCGTCCACTGTAAATCTGACCTCAACCCTTGTTGCGAATAAGTGTAGATTCTGTGCTCTGCCCAAGGCAGAATCCTGTTGATGTCAGAGAGATCTTTTTCTTCAATGTATGCTGACAGCTGTGCATAAGAAGCTCGTTTCAATTGGTCCATTGTAAGTAGGATGCTAATTAGAGATGACATTGGGTTTGAGGCATTTTTCCATAATTTGTTTGATGGAAACAGTTGTGAGTTATTTTGGTATTTGGGCAGATCAAGGCAGTGGTTGGTGATCACCCAGGCCAAGACGGCAGCTGGGTTGTTGACGAAGGTGCCTTAGAACATCAGGATCTCAACAAAGCTACGTTTTCTCGGATGTACAAAGGGCTTTTGAGATGTTGGCAAAGTCAGTGTGGAGAGGGGTTGAAGGAATGCAGACTCAGTTAAGGAATGAGTTGAGAGGCTGAGAACTTATGTGTGCTGAGCTGGTGGCCCTCCTTAGTTTTTGCTTCAATATACCATTCAAAAGCTCTGGAGTTTAATTGTTAAGTTGTCAGTTGTGGGTGATTTTAAAGGTGGAGAATACATGTTTTGAGATTTTCCTGATTACCTTTCGAGTTCCCTGGTCTGACAGGTGGCCTCATGGATGTAACAGGAGAAATAAAGTTGTTTTTCCTTTCTGGCCAAAACGTGATAGACTCCAAAGTGACTCTCAAATGGCAGTTTGCCATTGCGATGCTTAGTAATTTTCAAATGCCTTTGCAAAGATATTTTGTTAGAACTGAGAGATTTAACCCTGGTGTCACCCCTCCAGCTTTCTGGCACTGATGAGAGGTTACACTTGTTTTTGTGGCATAATGCTTCGTAGAATGGAAGCTAGCCAAAAATCACACAGTTGAAATGGCATTCTAATTTTCTTAAGCAACAAAGACTTAAGTTGAAAATTGAAAGTGGAACAATCAGTTTTGTCCAGACTGTGACATTTTTTTCACATTTTGACAGTAGGCTTTGCTGAAGGAGTGGATATATGCAAGCTAAACTGAACTGTAGCCTGATCAATCTATGTTACATATTTGTGGCTGACTGCGATGAGGTTGCGATGGGCACAAATGGTGTGAAGACTATGCCTAATTGTGTGGGCAGGGCCAGAGACCATTTGATTTAGTTATTTCACGTTGTCAGCCATACTGCTAGAGAATGGAGCAGATCGGCTGTGATTTCTGGCTTCACCAGAATGCTTCCCAAGCCTACTGGGCTGGGCTAGAAGGGGCGCAACCAACTGAGTTGGTCCACGATCAGTGATTTGCTGTGTAGGTGAGGAGAACACAGGTTGCTAAAATCAATTAGGATGAAGTAGCTTCTCCTTGCCTGGCTGCAGGAAGCATTGGAAGACATTGTATGTCAGGTGTGCAAAACCATCATATGTTTTAGTATTTATGGGAAACGAGGGACAACAAGAAGTGTTCTGAGATAAGGCACAGAGATAGCCAGGGAAAGCTTAAAGACCAACAAAGGCATTTGAGTGTAACTTCAAGTGGGTAAAGAGCTGACTTGGTAGCCTGTAAGTTGAATGATCTACAATATGATAACAGACTTAGGAATCCTGTATGTGCGATGTTTTCTCTGCGTATTGCAATTCTTTTTTTCTGGATTTTGCCATTTTTTGTATTTCAGTACACCTAAAATGATTTGAAGTGCTCTGAGCCAATATACAGCATCATCCCCATGCTATAAAGTAAACATAAAATTCTTCAAAGTGTGATACTTACATTTTGGTAATTAGCATGGCATTGCCTCAGCATGTTAACAAAGCCAATGATGGCATTCCACCTCAGAAAACAAAACCACCTGAGATTTCTGGTATTGCCATTACACTCTAGTTATTGGATTTAATCTCAACCTAACATTTTGTTTGAAAATAATGTTTTCTCTGGGTGACATCTAACATTACATACCATTGACACTGTATTAAAATGTCCACTCAGCGGTTTTGGTGTCCACAACATAACGCACTTCTGCTGCTGATGTATTATACCTTTGAGAACCATTCAAGTCAACATAATCTATGATGCCATGACTGTGTGACTGCATTTAAACAGTGGGGCATGGAGATAATATTTTGTTATAATTTAAATAATTTGTAAAGATGCTTTCATTTAGAAACAGATGAAACAATTTCGCAAATTGAAAACAATGAAATACAAGTAAGGAAATCAAATTCCCATCTAAAAGGATGATAGGACTTGGGTGGGGTCTGTCTTGTCAAGCACTGCATGTGTGGCTTTCCAGAGGCACCGCATAGTATTTTAGAAGGCCTGTCCACCATTAGCCCTATACAGAGGAGAGACTGGCCATCAGCCTTAGGGAACCAAGGTATAGCCAAAGAAATGCCTGCAAACAGACAAGCTACCGAGGCTGGCCGGGAAATCCTAGTGGAAATCAAGTTTCTACAAAAATAAAGACCTATTTTGAGATTTCTTTTATGTTAAAATCAAACCACATGTGCTGCAAAGCATGGGGAATGGATACCATTAAACAAAAAAAAATTGTACAATAATAAATCCCTGCAGCCAGCTGTGGAAAGTTGGACTCACAGCTGCCACGAACATCTACTTCTCTCAAGGTACGTGTCATCTGAATGCATCCATGTTTTGCAGGTCTCTCGACTGCTTTAGATGACAGCAGCAGCTCCTGTGCAGAACCAATGGAATGGCTACTTGGCCCCCACTTTGACAGTTTTTGAGATTGTTTTGTATATTAGCTCTGAAAAGAAGAGAATCACCAACAGCTTACTTTTCTAGTTCTGAAATGAAATAAAAAAATGGGAAAAAACGTCTTTTAAGTTCAAAGCCCTAGCAGGGATCTGGTTTTAATTCCCTCCTTCCCTTAGCCTTTCCCTTGATGTTGTTGCCAACTCTGTCATAACCCCCCTTCAATTCGCTCCCCTTGTAGGCAACTTTCTCCCTAAAGTGGAAGACCTAGGCACTGTTCACTGCAGGGGCAGGCGTTCTGCACCTCGGCCAGGGAGGGAACATTCTAAGCGTCTGATAGGATAAACCAGAACAAATGGCCTAAAAGCTTGCTTTTACCCTTTGATGAGACTAATACCCATTATTCATGAATTATATTTTTTCATTTCCTAAAATGTAGCACCTCCATTTTTGTGTATATATCACACCAAGGGTCAGATTAATTTCAGTTGATTATTAGAAGCAGATCCTTCTTCCTGAGACAAGAAAGCTGAATTGGTCCCTTTGAGGTTCGACAGAAGAACTATTTCTGTATACAGCCCATTGTTAATGGTATCACCTCTGGATGTGTTAAGTGAATCTTCATTGTAAAGTTACAACTCATTAAAAGGGCCAGGTTTACAAACTGCAGTCTGAATGTTCCCTCAAAAGAGCGAGAATAAGGGTCATATTTATCCCTCGTAGTGGCAGAGGCCATTACCACCGCCATCCCGACAGCCTACCGTCTGCAAAATTTAGACATGACTGCTAGCCCAGTGGTCATCTCTGTACCTTGAAAGGCTTTGGGGTCACGGTGGTTCCCTTCACAGCACAAATCTTTGTGGATGGCCACCGACGGTTTTGATGGCTGTCCATAAAACCTATAACATTTTTTGTTTTTGAAAAACAAACTCCAAAAGTGGAAGTTTGTTTTAAAAAACAAACACTAATGACCCCAAACCCTGAGAGTTTTCTCTCAGGGTGAGTGGGTGGGGAAGGGGGGAGTTTATTCCTCAGTAGCAGTTTCTTCCTGACGGTGGAGCATAGGAAGAAAATGACATTACACGTTTCACCCTAAAAAAGGAGTGAAGTATAAATACCCTGACTCCAACAGTCCCCTACTCTGGCTGTCAGAGAAATTTCCATCAGTTTAGTTAAGGGAGCTGCACTGATGGAAAAGTTAGGTCATCCTGCCTTTAAATGAGGCGGTCACAGCAAAAGTTTAGCAGACAGAGTACTCCATTGACCTTGTGATAGAATACCCTTTCTAGCTATCTCTAAATTGGGTCTTACTTGGCCCTAAGTTATCTCTCTCACGAGGCAAGCAGGCCCCCCAGTTGATACCAGGGATGGTGGCTGTTCAGACGACATGCTTGTTCGGTCTTTAGATTCTACAGAATTCTGTTTGAAGGGGGTGACAGGAGAGATGTGGTAACACATGGCAATATGATTGTGGAAGGAAAAAGAAAAATGAAGGAGTATTGCACTCCTTTGTAAAATAACAATAATATATATATACACATCATTTTAAACCTTTTTGTTTGTTTTTAGTTTTGAGGAGTTGATTTTATAAAAAAAATAACTCAGGAGGTTGACAATTGCAATGCTTTCTTCGTTTTCACTTTACTTTCATATTTTCTTGCAGGGGAGGTGGGAAAAGGGAGGGAAGCACCTTAGGCTATTGCTTTTGTCACCTAAGCATTGAAACGGCGACTGGTGAGACACGTGCCTTGAACTTTACACTTTCATCTTTTTACTCTCATGCTGCATCATTGGTGCAGGAATGTCAGAGGCAGGAGTTCTAACTTAGGGTGTGATTTAGATTTTGGCGTATGGGTTACTCCATCACAACGGTGACGATTATCCCGTTCACCAAAATATAAATCCCATAGGAAATAATAGCATTTAAATTTTGGTGGACGAGATATTCGTCACCGTTGTGACAGAGTTACCCATCGGCCGAAATCAAAACCAGCCCCTTATTCTTGATACTTCAATATTTCAGTGACGAAAGCTGAAATAATGTGAAATAGTGACATCCCTTTGTTTTTAGGGATCCTTTCTAAATTCAACTCTAAAGTGTTAAAACACCTTGTGAAATAAACAGAAAAGTGATGAAAATAAACACATTTCCTATATAGTTCATTAAAAAATACAAAACATTGAAAATATGAAACTGAACAGTGTTATTGCTACTTATGTAGCACAAAAAGGAAGGTAGACTACCCGTGCCAACATTCATTGTCACAGCCCAGCTTCTCCTAGGCATGAAAAGCCACGGTGCACTGGAGGATCCATACAACACAAAAAGTGGTTAGAAGCCAGTGACATACACTAAGTGCCCTCCTGCAGAAAGGAAACTGTCCTGCCAATTTTATGAAGACATTTAGGAAGCACAGTCAATTATTTTATGTGACTTGGTCGAAGTTTATCAATCCTGATTTATAAACTTGTACAGCTACAACTGCAAATGTCTTGGCAGATTCAGACACACACAAAAATTAAAGTGAACGGGAGAGGTGTTTTTTTTATTTTTTATTAATATCTATTTCTTAGTTCTTGAACTGATACAATTACACAAGATTGGATATAGCTGTGGGAGAGGCATTGAACAAAATCTAAGTCTTAGTTTTGTCAGCTTCAAAATCAATTGCACGCACTGCTTAGGAGGTTTTTCAGATAAAACACATATGCATTGAACCCATCCGCTGGCCAGATGTCAGCCACCGGACCATTCAAGCCTGCATATAAATCAAAAGCAGATTAACCATTCAATGCTAAATCGGATTAAAAATGGACCTTCAGTACTGCAGGTGTGTCTGACATCCGGTTATGCTGGAATGCTTCACGTGGTGTGTTTCCTTTTTGTGTGGTGAGGACGATATGGAGCACAAACCTAGCACTGGAGACCTTATACATTTAGAAAATATAGTGGATTACAGCCTACGTGGTTCACACGAGACAGTTTATATGTGGATTTAATTATACTTATTCAAATTGTATGATATAGCAGAACCCATGTCCCAAGTAAGAAATTTTGACACTTCCACGGAAGATGATGCCTAATAGAAGAGGTGTGGGGGTGAATTGGTTGGAAGTAAATCCAATGGCTAAATACCCTAAATAATAAAGATTTAACATTAAAAAGACATCACAGGAGGAAGTTATTTTTTTAGTAGAGGAGCACTATTAGGAGATAATGTGATCCTCGGAGAGCGTCAGTGGCCCTGAAAAGATTACATTAGCCACTTTTGCCCACATACATACTGACAAAACCGATAGGAAGAGTACAATTGCTTCGAGGCAGAAGTGATGAAGACTGAAATAACAAAATTGATTTAAAAAGGTGAGGGGCAGGCCGCAACAGAAAAGGCCAAGCCTGAATACAATTGGAGACCATGCCGGAAGGGCATGGCAAGTTAAAGTAGAAAAACTGGCACACTGGATAGGTGTGGCAATTATTATTTGCCATGAAATCCTGAGTTGGAATAGATAAAAATCTAATCACTTCATATTAGCATTTAAGCAATGTTCCATTTTCATAAAATACACTTTGTAGTCCATTTCAATATTGTAAAATTGTGATGTAACAATTTTGTATTTGACTAAAATAAAACACAATGGTAAATGAATTACGTATAAAACTAAAACTCTTCCAATAATCTGTTAGTCACAAATTTCAGAATAGGACCAGATCTTACTACCGTGCAAATGCAAATGAAAGCTTTGAAAGCACAGCAACAAAGTTTCTAGAAATTAACATTTTTAAACGATTTTTCGCTCTGGGCACAATTTTGGCCAAGGTTGGTGCTGCCGTTTATAAAATGTTGATGGAAAGGAAAGATCAGAAATACAAGTTTTAATTTTTTTTAGATTTTGATCATGCATGTCTCCAAAACGACTTCAGCAAAGAGTCCCAAATAAACTGTATGTGTTGGAGTACAACCTTTTTCCAAAAAGAAACCTATCGCAAAACAGAAATCATGTTTTTAAGTGTACAAATCCTTTTAGAAAGTTTTGAATTTTGAGAGCGGCAGTGCCGACTAGTGAACTGTCAAGTGGTTTATATAAAAGAAGAAGCTGCAGTTACATCTGGCCCTGATGTGCAATGCGGGAACTACAAAGGACCAAAGTCCATAGCAGCTGCAGTGCCACACTGCAGGAAATAAAGAGTGCGAAGGAAACTTTTTATACTACTGTGCTGAGGAGACTAGCGTCCGGAAGTAGTTGAGCACAACAGGGTTCTTATACATTAAGGAACAGTCCAATTCTTAATGTATATCTGGGGTCAGACCATCCTACACTTCAAAGTCGGCAAGGCTTCACCAGCTGCTAGCCACGCCCGGGCCCAGCAATTGTGGCGCTCTCTTGGGCCATTTCAGTCTTTCTCCAGAATGGAATAAATGCAGATATAGTGGGGCCACAGACACACACACACCTTTCTTTTTTTTGCCTGCTCGGTACATTTCAGAGAAATTTTAAACAACCAGAAAAGTAAAGCAAGAAGGACAAAAAGTGAGAGAGCCGCAAGATAGATGAAAAGTATCTGAAGACAGCCAAGACTACGTTGATAAAGAGGAAGTTGCATGTGTCATTACATATATTCCATCTTCAGACCTTCATCTTATGACCCATTATTTTCTTTCCTTCTGTGAACCCTTTTCTTATTGTCAACGCTTTTCTGACCTTTGCCCTTTTACCCCTTGATTTCTCTTGACTGCATGGCATTGGGCAGTTTGAATCCCCAGTGTGCCCTACTGAACGCCACTCAGAAATAAAATACTACGAAAGTGTCTGAAGTTTATCCAGAGTTGTGTGGCGGGGATCATCTACTTGACTTTGCTTCCAAGTAAAATAATCCTCGAAAGGGATGCCAGGTGCTGAAGGTCATACTTTTTTCCTTGAATAGAGAATAAGAACTATAAACGTGGTCTCCGGATTCCTAGGAGATCCTCATGAACCTTTTGCACTGGTGCTGGTTAAATTCAGGGGTCATGGTGGGAGAGGAAGCTAAATGTCATTCTACTCATTTCAGGTCTGGTCGTCAGACAGGGTTTACAACGAAAATATGCAGGCAGTCTGAAGGCAAGAGCCATCTGTTTTCCCTTTGCGATGTTTAAATGCTCAGCTATGACGCATGTGACTACCCAATAAGTCCATGGTTCGTGAGGACACCAAATGCCAATATCAGACTTATTATGTAAATCATTCTCAGAAGGAATCCCCACCGTAAGGAATTGCAGACTGTGCCACTCAGCAGTCTACTCCACGTGATGCATGCATAACACCCCAAGGGCGCTGACAGAACCTTACCTGGACCCACTATCTTTGTGCATTGGATAAGAATAGCGCTGCTGTCAGGATTCCTAGGTTACGATCATAATAGCTTTGGACCTTTATGCCGCATGAGAAAGAGAGAGAGAGAGACAGAGAAACACAAGGAAGTAAAGAAAGTAAATAGCAACTGAAAGAGGCAGCCAGGAAGTGATTGACAAAAGCAGTCACTAGCTAACAACAAACGATGAAGACAAAGGTCAGAATAGGCAATACAAATTGAACGATGGGAAGTAAAGTGGAACCGGAAAATGAATGAGAAAGCAAAAAATTAAACAAGTGGAAGGAATAATTGTGTTATGTAAACAGTAAGAAAATGGATAGGACACAAGAGAAAAGTAAGAAATGAACAAAGAGCAAATAAAAGGAGAAAGCATGAAGAATGATTTTGAAATTCAACACAACCAAAACACATGGGAAAAAGGAAAAAACAACTAAGAATGAAGTAAAGTGAATGTGCATTGAAAGTGGGGCAATGGAGCAAAAAGAAAAAGTAATACAAACACAAATAGGAATGATGAATGTAGGGAGAACCGGCGTCATAACAAAATGAGAACAGAAAAAGTGAAAGGAACATTGAGGTCAATTAATAGGGAAAAAATTGTATAAACAAAATCGAAATAAGAAAATAAGTAATTGGGTAAGTTGATTAAAGAAAAATAACAAAACGACAGAAGCAATTAGCAATTAAGAATACAAAGTAAATCAAGAAGCACGATGGAATGCAGAGGAGAAGTTTCAAGATGCTGTATAGAAATGATCGAGCGGGAAAATGAAAAGAAAAAGAAACAAATACATATGGGGAGGAAGATAATTAAAATACTTGAAATGTAAGAAAGAAAAGTAGGAAAGCAGGGCAAAAATAGAAGAAAAAAAACATTAAAGAGAAACTGTGATGGTTCTGCAGTAGAAAATGTACCTGAAAGCAGCCAGGTATTCTGGATCACCCATGGGGGGATCTAAGCCGCCAGCCCAGGCTACGTTCACATTAAATCCTTCACCAATGCCGGATCCAACCTAGAGAAAAATAAAAAATAAAATTAGGCCATTAAGGTGCAGGAAGAAGTTGTGGTACATAGCTCAGTTGGGGCCAATACACTGATCACTCCGATCAACATCGTGGGAACTAGCAAGAACAGAAGGGGCATCAGTAAAAAATTTAACAGTTGCAACAAGCTGTAGAAACAATAAACTCAGCACCTGAAAACAAAGACCAGAGGGACGACTAGGTGTACTAGGAACAAAATGACCCCTAGCAAGAACAGTTTGTGTTCTACTAACAAGCTTAGCTCTAGCACCAAACTGAGAGCGAGTAGAACATTATGAAGTCTAATACAACGATCTGAGCGCGGTTTGCAGGAAACGTGGTGCTATTAACATGCGGAGTGCTAGTAATGTGCTTAAATCTAGCAACAAGCTGAGTACATGATGTGCTCCCAGAAACTCCACATAGGGCATCACAAAATTCCTGGGTGTGAGAGTACCACAGGAGTAACTACATGAGTTAACCCGGTAAAAGCAAAAGGATTGCACACTGACAAGTGGACATCAGTGCTGTACCATCAACTTCCACATTACATGAGGGTCTATGTTGGATCAACTCTTAATTCCCTGATTATGCTTGGAGCTGGTACTGGCAATGACCTTCGTAACAGTAATGTCAAATCAGGGATTACCCCTTAATTCCAGGTCACTTATTTGTAATGAAGGCCTTAGTATCAAGCTAAGTGCTATTAACTAGCTGAGCATCAGTAACAAACTAAATAGTAATTGCAACAAGCTGATTGTCAGCAATCACTTGTGCCTTAGTTAGTATGCTAATGAAATGAATATCCAGGAGGTGCAGTCAACAAAGCAAAGTTAGTAGTTCTCATTTGTGAGGAATCCAGGCTTGACCAACAGAGGTAGACATTTGTTGAAACAATCTGGCCCATGGGCCGCAAAAGCGGTGCAAACTTACAAAATACAATTATATTTTGTAAGTTTGCGCACAATGACGCAAATGCGGCGCAAAAAAATATATAAATATGGGCCTCAGTCTTTGCACTGCCTTATTGCCTGGGTAGCATGCTACACCATGTGGGAGTGCAGTGTTGAAAAAGTGTTTGCAATAAGACCTCTGTGAGGGCTGTTTTGGTATTGTTGGGAGTGACCGGTATCTAAATCTCCTCACGTTTTTCACCGTTGGCTCTAGTGTCTGTGCACTACATACTGACCACTGTACGTGACATCTGCAAAAAGGGCATTTGGAATTTGACAAAAACAGTTACATTGGAAATAAATCAAGTGAATTGTAAATGACGCTCTGAAGGCTGTGAATTGTTATGCAGACTTTCGGAGACCGCCACAAAATGTGCACTAATGAAAAGTACACCTTTCCGCTGTACATCTCTACCACAACTCTGACCACAGAGTGCACAGCCATGTTAATCAATCTTGATGCCCGTATTTAAAAAATCTTGTGAGAACCAAACCCCATCAAGCCCCCAGTGTCCCCCATGTTTTTCAGATGCAGCTAGAAAGAAAACTGAGAACCTAACGCCAAGTAGTAGTAACTCCTTGCTCCTTCGCCTGATGTGGATGTTTGCCTTCTGAAGTGCAGAATGGACATTGCTAACTAGGCAGATCTTCTGTCGCATCCCCTGGTCCATCGACAAAGATCCCTGTGTTCTGGGGATAGCTGTTTTGTTTAGCCCCCCCAACCTTACTTATGAATTTACATTCAGGACGATGAACAACACATCTTACCCGAAAACAGGTACACTATTACGCAAAGGAAAAGATAATGAGGAATAAAGAAGTGGGACCTTAGCGACTAGCATAGATTTATAGAAGGATGGTCTGAAGTTGGACAGTGGTATTTCTCATTTTAAAGCTAAATGAACAGAAGTAGAAGCTTTTTGGACCAAGGATGTGTTCCCAACACAGGAATGTTTTCAAATGAGTGGCTCGGTAAACAAAATAGTGGAATCCAGGTTTCCAACAAAAATGAGAAGTGCGGCACAGTTGAAATGGAAATGCCTCGTGGTTTCAGTTTACATCATTTCCCCACTGCATAGTGTCGGCATGCTTCTGACAATCCGTGCGACATGCCTGCCAGCACAAGTGCACTGAAATGAGCTTGAGCAGACAATGTAGGGACCTCTGAGCTAATGTGCTGCTTTCAGTGGGTACCTAAGGCTTATCTCCTAGAGATTAAATTAATAATATACTTCACTGATAACTAAAGCACTTGTGCTTACCAACCAAGATTTTTCGAGGAAATAACAGAGTAAGAAATACAATTGCTACATGGGCTTCATTGGCTTGCCCCTTCCTACCCCTGGCACTGCCTTTGCGACCCCTGGCCTCAGAGGTGGCAAAATCTGTGCCAGAAACACAGTTGCAGCTCGGCTGGTGCTCTAATCTCCTTGTTTTTTCCAGCATTTTTGTATCACACTAATAGTCAATAATATTACATTATTCACAATTAGTGTAATAAAAATAAAGTACAATTAGATGGAATATGACCTCCCCTAGCAGCTGAGGTAAGTAAAACAAATGCTTTTAAATGTATATCGTGTGCATGCTTGCCAGTAGGAGTGTTTATGTGGGAAAGATAGAGAGAGAAAAGGAAAAGGTCAAAAGGCATGTGATGTCACTTTCTGCTACCCTTGGCATTTTGGTGAATTAACATCCATGAATTGTTATATTGTACTTTTGTAAGGGTTAATAACAGAATTATTAAAAACCTCGGATAGCAATATGTACAAGCCTTCACAGCTTTGTTTTCTGTTAATATAAAAATGTACAACTTTACTATATTTCTATTTTTGGAATGCCAGACCTCGCAACTTCATAGTGCCAGAAATATCATTTGTTTTTTCTGAATTATGTGGTGGTCTATGTGAGGTGTGATGCTTCACAAAATGTCTAAATAAACAGCAAAGTAATTTGCTAGATTTTCCTTGAATTTTCATAAAGAGTCCAAAATGCAGATTTTAAAATGTGTTAAATTACCACATTACAATCAAATTCAAGTTGAATGTAATGGCATGCTATCATGGTGTAGGCATGTTGTTTTTGCTTCCAGAAGTATAAGCCCTCATTGACTAAAGTTTTAAACAGGTAGTCGCATGACACAATGTGATGCAAAGATATTGTCAACTTACCTATTATATTAAAGGCCTACATGCATAGCTAAATTGAGTTGCACTGTACAAATACTTGTGCAAACTAGTGATTGTGTGATAATTTTGGTTTTGTAGGTCACCTGTTCGATTAGAAGATTTAACCATACTTGAAATAAATTGTCTTAAATATTTTAGGTGTCTGTATGTATATTTGTGTTTATATATAAAAATAGATAAATAGATAGATATTAGAGCTAACTTTTTAAAAGCAAACGTAAACTGCTTGCTACAAACTGAAATGTTACACTGAAAATATATATTCCAAATGGAAAAATCAAATTCCAACAAAGGAAGATGAACTTCAATTTGTGCAGCAGAAGGGTACATATGTATTCATGTAATTGGAGAAAATATCAAACAAAACAAACACACAAGTACTCCAAACTAAAATTAACTAAATAAAATTGCACTGCAAAGATGAAAATTATTCATGTATACTAAACACTACAATCAAACAAAGAAACCCGAATTGTAATACAGAGATGCCAAAGAAGCAAGGGTATGACTAAAGCTAGCACACAACACTGAAAACCTGCTATAAAATCAAAGAATAAGATCGGAAAAGTAGAATTCAAAGCTAATCCTTCTGAATAACATTTCTAGGCCCCAACGACTGCAAGGCATTATTTTTAAAAAATTTCCATAACACCCTAAATTTAAAAACAAACAGCACAAAAAAAAAGAAACCGAAATTAAATCAAAGTACAGCATTGCATAATAAACCCAACGCCATTTGGTGAACCCCAATTTATAAAATTAAACACTGATATAAAGAACGAAAAATGTGACATTAGAAAATAACTAAATATGAAAAAAGAAAATCAAAACACAAAATCAAAAAGGAAAATCTAAACACAAACAACAACGGTTTTTGGAACTAAAACCTGACACTGAAAATTAAAATACAAAATGAAAAATTACAACTCAGCATGATTAAATATACCTTAACTCTTGCTGGGCTGCTATCTGCATGTCACTGTGTTTTTTGATTGTACTGCATTACTTTTTGTTTGCTCTTTCGAAAATTATAAATAACTTTTTTTAAATATATAAATATATCTGAACACTGAAATAAAAATCACTCCCCACAAACTAATTTAAAAAAAATGCCCTCTGTTAGAAATTAGGTATTTCATTTAGGGCTCCAGCTGCTGGAGACCAATTCAGAACAGTACATTGTTTCAGTAGTCAAATAAAATATGAGAGAATGAACTGCCTCTAACTTGGAGTAAACATGTGGTCATAGATTGAATGAAAAAAACATTTCACCTAAGGTCTAGATTAGCAGCCATGCCACAGACCGCAGACCACTAAATGAGCAGCTCTACACTATATAAAACAGACAATAAGTACAAAACATAAATGAACAAATACATTTACATTGAACAAAGCCTCCAATGTAGAGATATTTTCAAGCACCCACTCTGAGTACTGCACAGACACTATTTTGAAGTGGTGCTGAACACTTAAATAAGTAATTCGTACAAGACAAGGGCCTCATGAGTTAGAGACTGTTAATCATTTAGCCCCTTTTACCCCTTGATTTCTATTGACTGCATGGCATTGGGCAGTTAGAATCCTCAGTGTGCCCTACTGAACGCCACTCAGAAATAAAATACTATGAAAGTGTCTGAAGTTATAGGCCAGATGTACGTAGCACTAGTCTGAAGTTATGGGCCAGATGTACATAACACTGACCACAGAAAACTGGCCTACATTTGTGAAATGTATTTGTGACCAGTGTGGTAATTTGCAAACTGATCTATGTACGAATAGGTCGGTATTCCTAGTGGGTCACAATTCGACCGACCTCATGAATTTTAATGAGGTAGGTCGCAAATTGCAACCTACTAGGAATTGCAGCCATCTCTGGCAGGGCTCAGAAAATCATAAAAATGTTACTAGACCTGCAGGTCGAGTAACTTAAATAATCTACTCAACCTAACTGTAATGTACTTGACCCGTAAATGGGTCTCAAAGTGTGTGATCCTAGGCAAATAGTTTACGGAGTCGCCTTTATCCTAATTCTCACATTTGATTGCATCTGCAAATATGTGAGCTCAGCATTTCTGCAGTACTAAAAATCCTCTTTTGTTTGATTAGGTAGACTTATGTTTGCTGCATGCATCACAAGAATCTAGCCCACATACCCATGAGGTCGAGCACATATAACCTAGGGCTTCTTTTAGTTTACTAACAACATTGCCGTCAGGGCAGGAGTGTTTCTCAGTTTGTTTCAACACTCAATGTTAACAAATATATTACTAAACCATGATGTGGTAACATATTTTCATCTACACACAGTAACTTTCCAACAAACGCCAAAAACCTATCCTCTAACTTGCAGCTTTACTGATAAAACTATATAGTGTATTAACAATCTGTGAAAATTGGGCTTCAGAAAACATATCCTTTGCACATCAACATGTAAAGTATTCTGCTTTGTTTTCATCCCATTAAAATATTTTTCATCACACAGAAATTTAAAAATGGGCTTTCACAGCTACTGAAATATATTTTGAAATGTTTGCATAGTTGACTTAGGGGGTTATTCCAATTTTGGAGGAGGTGTTAATCCATCCCAAAAGTGACGGAAAAGTGAGGGATTTACCACCAGCCGTATTACGAGTCCATTATATCCTATGGAACTCGTAATACGGCTGGTGGTATATCCGTCACTTTACCGTCACTTTTGGGCCGGATTAACACCTCCTCCAAAGTTGGAATAACCCCCTTAGTCATTTAAATGTTGTGTGTTAGGAAAACCCTGACACCCTATATCCTTTTATTTTACATTCTAAGCATCAGGTCACACAGTTCACCTAACAAAGTCCTGGAACTCTGCAATCAGAAGAAACATTTATTGTAAGAAAAAAGGACTTTTAACCTCTGTCTGTGAACACAGAGCAAATGTGACATGAGAACAAGATGTAAAAGCATCTTTTATTGCCCCTCCACTTTTCATCTGAACAGAACACCTGTTCAGTATCAACTAGCCAGAAGGGATGAGTAAGTATTAAAAATAGCTTGATCGCCCAGTAAGTATTAAAAATAGTAAGCATTAAAAATAGTTCAACTTGATCAATTAAGACTCTCCAATGCCAGTGGTCAAGCGGATTTTTGGATAGTCAGACCACCATGTCTGAGACTGCTTTTATATAAAGTGAATTTTTTTCAAATGTTTCAAATGCGTCCCGGTGCATCCGCTCATCTGCAACATCAAGTTCCGGCACCAAAGGGGCGTATGGCTCACGCACACCAGCCCGGCGCAGCAAAGCAGCCCAGGACGGGAAAGGTTCCCGATCATCCGTAACAATCCGATCGGCCACACCGCATCACTCTCAGGCGCAAGATGCGGTAGAGATCAGATAGGGCATATCCAGAAATGTGCGTAGTGAGCCTGTGCACAGTGATAGTAAAGCTCCAAGTCCGGAGCAGAAAGACCACCCAACTGAAACTCGAGTGTCAACTTGTCCCAAGAGACTCTGGGCTGTCCGCCCGCCATGGCCAACCGTATCAACACAGAGCGGAGTCTCTGGAAAAAACTAGCTGTAAGAATAAGAGGTAAATTCACAAACAAGTATACAAATTTGGGAAGCACCACCATTTGCAATGCGTCCAGTGAGTGAGAGCGCCAACGAACGCCAGGCCTCCACCTTGTCCTCCACCCACGCCATTGCCCTTCCATAGTTAGCAGACCATAGTGTCTCTACCTCTCCACTTAGCCAAATGCCCTGGTATCTCACTGGTCCATCAGCCCACCCTATAGGGTATCTGGAAGAAAATCGCGGCGTTCCCACAGAAAGAGGTATCGCCACAGATTTAGACCAGTTAATCGTAATCCCGGAGAAGGCACCAAACCGTACTATCTCATCAAGCAGGATATCAAGATGATCACTCGGCTCACGCACATTCAATACAATGTAATCAGCGTACATGGATATCAATATAGGGTGGTGGCGAAATGCCAGTCCACGATGGTTATGTTGTCGTCTCAGCCTCGCCGCCAGGGGCTCCATGGCAATCGCAAAAAGCAGCGGAGACAGAGGGCAGCCCTGTCGAGATCCCCCAAGCCACCCGGAATGGACCGGAAACAATCCCATTCACTCGCAGCCAAGCAGTAGGCTCTGAGTACAGCAAGCGGATCAATTGCACAAATCTAGCGCTCATCCCCACTCTAGCTAGCAACGCAAACATATACTGCCACTCCAGAGAATCGAAAGCTTTGGTGGCATCTAAAAAAAACGCTGCTGCATTATCCTCCGCCTCAATTGTATTCGCGACAGCGAAAAACGTGTGAAGATTATACGCCGTAGACCGACCAGGAACAAACCCAGACTGGTCGGGCAAGACCATCTTCGGGAGCAAGGGCTGCAATCTCGCCACTATCATCTTCGCCAAGATTTTGTTATCAATATTAATCATAGAGAGTGGTCGATACAAGTCACAGCTACACAGATCCTTGCCAGGCTTTAGAATTGTGACAATCAGGGCCTCACGCAAGGAGGCGGGGAGAACCCCAGTCTCCATAGATTCTGCGTACACCTCCAACAAGCGAGGTGCTACAATGTCCGCATATTCTTTATAAAAGGACGGGGTGAGACCGTCAAGTCCGGGAGACCTATCCCCTGGAAAACTACGAATCGCCATTTTGACATCTTCAACAGAAAAGGGGACGTCTAGGTAGGACCTATGCGAGTCATCAAACCAAAGTAAGCTGATCTCGGAAAAGTAGTCCTGCGTGGCCTCTGCGTCCAGACCAGGTGACTCCACGTACATTTCTGCAAAAAAGTCAGTAAAGACCCACAGGGCGCCATCTGACCCCGCCACATGCCCACCAGACGCGTCATTCAGCTTGACAATATAGTTACTAGCCCATGGCCTTTGTAGCATACTCGCAAGTGTGCGTCCTTCCCTGTCACCTTCCCCGTTTCTTCTTGCCTTGGCAGGTTTCCCCAGAAAGCAGATCTCGCGCAGAGAGGCCTCCTCATATTGTGTGACAGTTCTTCGTAAAGCTGAGAGCATATCCCCAGACCAGTCAACAACCAGGCGCCCTTCCAGTTCTATCTGCGCCTCCAAATCAGCCAAGTCCCGCAGCAGGGACTTCAGAACACCGTGCTGTTTAGAGAGGCATACCCTACGAATTACCACCTTGAATGCCTCCCACAAGGTACCAGCAGAACTCACCGACCCACAATTCTCAGCGAAATAGTGAATAATGACCTCTCGAACTTCCTCCCGGGAACACCTGATCTCGCAATGCTCCATGCGGCAGATGCCACGCATACGCACGCCCCGGCCCTCCCGGCACCGCCAGCACTAACTTGATCGGCGGGTAATCTGACAAAGTGCACACCATGTGCTCAACTGACCGCGTCCAAAGCACCACATCCCTCGTGCCCAACTAGCGATCAATACGAGACCAGCTATTATGAGCATAATTAACGCAGGTGCCCTCTCTAGTATCCCCGTGCCTCACCCACCATAGATCCAACAGGGACCCCTCAGTCATAACAGACGACAGGGCTTTAGCAGCAGCACCGTGCTGTACTCTAGCCAGGCTCTCGTGGTCCAATCCAGGATACAGAATGACATTGAAATCCCCTCCCCAAATCAAGGTGCCGCTTCCCAGCGACTCAATCAGCCGCCACACTTCTCGGAAAAATTCAGGGTCGTTGGTATTGGGACCATAGGCAGAAACAAGCCTGCAAGATCTGTCTAACAGCATTCCACTCATCATGACATATCGGCCTTTGGGGTCTACACTCTGTGAGTGCGCCACTGCAGTCTCTTCTGCAGCAGAATAGAAACCCCTCTCGCATAGTGCAAGAACACCACTCCGTGATACTCACCAATTCAGCCCGATTTCAACCAATTTTGAGTCGAGGCCACTAAGTGGGTCTCGTGCAGCTTGCAGATATCAATCTCCTGCCGCTTCACATAAGCAGACAATAGCCGCACCTTGCGCCCGTCATTCAAACCACGCACATTCCAAGTAAGACAGCGCACCAGTGTCACATCTCCACACACCATCGCATCTTCCAATCAAATATACGGCCCCACCACAGCACCTCATGACAATCGCCCACCATATATGTGCAGAAGTATATAGTGAAAGAGAGAAGAACAAGAATAGTAAACCAAAACCAGGCCCCCCCACTCCACCCTCCCACGCAGACCCCCAATTGGGTCAAAGCAGAGAATCCACCCCCCCTACAGAACTAGAATCCCAACCGTGGCAAAAGGACTCATCCAAGGGGCACGCGCCAGGCCATCCATCCCACCTGCCCACGTAAGATAGGGGAGGAAGGGGGCAAAGGGCCCTTGAATAAATCATACATCAGAGCAGCCAAAAGAAGCAATTAACCCAGTAACAGGGAGCCCCCATGTAGTCACCAGAGAAAGAGCAGAGTTCATCTCCGCCCCACCATTCTAGTCATTGTCACTTAATGCATCTCTCTCAGCTCCAGAAGCCTCCGGCTCCCCCGATGCCACCTTTTTAGGAACTGTTTTGGCAAACTTGGCTGCCAATTTCGGGTCCGTGAAGAAATGCAATTTACCCCCATGTTGCACTCTCAGCTTCGCGGGGTAGATAAGAGAATATCTTGCATCTGTCTGGCTGAGAGTGTTGTTGATCGGAAGAAAGGCCCTGCGCGCAGCCTGCCCTCCCGGGGTGTAATCAGGGAAGAGGCTCCATTCAGAGTTTTTGTAAATTATTGGTCGCCGCTCCCTCGCCAGTCGGAGAACTGTGTCTCTGTCGCAGTAGTTTAACAGTCGAACAATGATATGCCGCAGAGGGGTGCCATGCGGCGGTCGAGGACCCAACGACCTGTGGGCCCTCTAACCACCAGCAACCTGGAGAGCTCATCAGGGAAAAGGTCAGACAGCATTGACTCCACAAAATCTTCCTTCCTTCCCATCGCAGCGGACTCCGGAAGGCCAACTATGCAAATGTTAATGCGGCGCGACCGTGCCGCTCGGTCCTCATTCTTGCTGCGAATCACTTCCAATACACGCTCCATGCACAGCAGATGTTCCTCATCTTCACGTCGCTGATCCTCTATCTGGTCGAACCGGGAGTCGTTATCATCCACCCTAGCCCTGATCCGGTCCAGATGTTCCGTCAGATGGTCAAGCTTGGCATCGATACCAGCGAGGCTATTCTTTAAGTCAAGCGAGAAATATAGCCTTGACCGAGGCGTCCGAAGCCCCCTCCTCTGCCGACGTCTCTTCCGAATGGGAACAAGGCCGTCCACCCTTCTTCCTACCTCCATCAAAGGTGAGTTTCGCCTGTTTCTGCCCCGCCTTGCCCATCCTTGCCGCAATAGAGTCCAGCAGTCTGGGGCCCCACCAGCAGACCTCAAGCAGGACCGCAGAAGACAAAGAAGGCAACCAGCCAAGGAATGCCAACAGCTCCCACCAGTGCAGCAGCACAGATCAGCACCACGAAAAGAATGAGAGGCACACCAGGCCCAGTCACCGCCACTCCACAAATCTCAGCCGTCTACAGGGAGTCCCCGTCTGCCAGATCAGGTCAGCAGTCCCTTAGGAATATATCTCCAGGTATGCCGGCCCAGCGGAGCCGATCCCGGGAAACCAGGGACCAGCCCCCGTCCCTAAGCCACATCCAGCAACCGACCCCACGCCATAGGTCCGGAATCAGCACGCAGGGTATAGCTCCAGCGCCAAGCCCAATCCAGCAGCTCCCACAGCACCACCAAAGGCCCGCAGACCGACCCGCCCGCCGAAGGGCCCCCCAGCTAGGGAAATCAGTGCACCACCTGCCCAGCTGCAGCAGCTGCACCAATCCACCTCCACGTGTGGCAAGGTTCTGTACAGGAGAGACTCAGGCCCCCATTAGAATCACTATCTGCGGGGATCGGGCACCCAACTCCGCACGTTGCTGCCAGGCACCACTTCCACCGGAGAGAAACAGACCCGCTACCTAGGATCCGCACAGCACCCACGAGACGCCACCGCCGCGGCCAACCAGCCCACAAGGGCCCCTCTTCAGCCGCAAAGGCCGCGGACGCAGGCACCGGAGCGTAGCACTGGCCCCGCCCCAATCAAGGCCACCCTCCGCAGAAGGCCGCGGTCCGACCCGACCACTGATCCGGCCTCCGGGGGCGAGCAGACGCTCACCCCCTACTGTCCGCAGCTGCTCCGGAGCTGGGAGCGCCACCCCGGTAGCCCGCCGGAAGAACCAGCGAGGCCCTGGGACAGCGCAATCCACGAGTAATCGGGCCGGCCTTCTCCCATCAAGGAGCGCCCGGGAAAGCCGCAGCCGCCGAGAAAACAGCATGCTGCCTCAGGGGGTTAACCGGAGGGCTCCCCCCTAAAAATAGCACGTAGAAGGGGCCGCTGCAAGGATAAATGTAAGAAATAGGCCCCCAGCCCAGCAGAGCAGAGTGACGGCCATCTTGCTGGTGGGCCAAGACACGCCCAACAATAGCGATTTGGTAACTTGTCACCAAATTGCACTTTGTGGTTTTGTACATAATTTTTATTTTTTTTTGCAATCACAAAGGACATAATTCTGCAAATTGGGCAATTTGTGACTGCAAAAATGCTTTGTTCATGTGGATCATGGTGTTCATACAATTTCCACTGCATTGGAGCCGACAACTGAAGGGGTGAGAAGCAAGAGCCTTAAGACTTTGACCCTACCTGCTTAAGGAGATGGTAAAGAGAGTGTTTCCAAGAAGTAGAATAGGGCAAGGAATCTACACACCTTCACCCTGCATCCACAAGAAACATTACAAAAAGCATCAAACCATGCATCTAACACAGTGCAGACATAACATGCAGGTTGTTATATCCACTTTCACAAGGTATGTCCCTCAGAATAACAACAAATAACCACTCAAAAGAACTCACTAGACAATACTTAGTACACCAACACAAAACCACTCAGGTGTGCCATAAAATTGGGTATCAATGAACTCACAACAGCACGTGCAATAATGAACAATATACATAGTGGTGCATATTTTCCAGAGCTGCACCTGGGTAGGGCAGATATGTGTGGCTGAGACTGGTATTTAGAGGTTGTTGTGCACATACAGTCTCTAGTAGATAACAGACAATGCTTGACAGAACACATGAACATGACAATGAATTTGCATACAACACAGTTCAGATACTATATATAAAAGGCTAACACAAGATCATAACAGCACAAACCATAATAGTAAACAATCACAAACTGTAACAGGAAACAGACTCAATGCTATGACAAAATACATCAACCCTGGGCGTGAAGGTATCCATCCCCAGCAAAATAGCAAGGTCATGCTAAAGACAATACAGTGCTATCAAAATCATGGTGATCCCAAATAACATAAAACGTAGTTAAGCACAACAGCCTCGAAACTGCTGCAACTGCGATATTGTATTTTATTGTATTGCATATTTTTGTATAGTGCTCAAGATGCCCTCCGACATCTTTATTGCACTACACATGATGTGTCTAATTCAGTGAGTGAGTGTAGGAGGCTGGACTGGCTTGTAGTGAGTACCAAGGGGTACTTGCACCTTGCACCAGGCCCAGTTATCCCTTATTAGTGTATAGGGTGTCTAGCAGCTTAGGCTGATAGATAATGGTAGCTTAGCAGAGCAGCTTAGGCTGAACTAGGAGACGTGTGAAGCTACTACAGTACCACTTAGTGTCATATGCACAATATCATAAGAAAACACAATACACAGTTATACTAAAAATAAAGGTACTTTATTTTTATGACAATATGCCAAAGTATCTTAGAGTGTACCCTCAGTGAGAGGATAGGAAATATACACAAGATATATATACACAATAGCAAAAATATGCAGTATAGTCTTAGAAAACAGTGCAAACAATGTATAGTTACAATAGGATGCAATGGGGAAACATAGGGATAGGGGCAACACAAACCATATACTCCAAAAGTGGAATGCGAACCACGAATGGACCCCAAACCTATGTGACCTTGTAGAGGGTCGCTGGGACTATTAGAAAATAGTGAGAGTTAGAAAAATAACCCTCCCCAAGACCCTGAAAAGTGAGTGCAAAGTGCACTAAAGTTCCCCTAAGGACAAAATAGTCGTGTTAGAGGAATAATGCAGGAAAGACACAAACCAGCAATGCAACAACTGTGGATTTCCAATCTAGGGTACCTGTGGAACAAGGGGACCCAGTCCAAAAGTCACAAGCAAGTCGGAGATGGGCAGATGCCCAGGAAATGCCAGCTGCGGGTGCAAAGAAGCTTCGACTGGACAGAAGAAGCTGAGGTTTCTGCAGGAACGAAAAGGGCTAGAGACTTCCCCTTTGGTGGACGGATCCCTCTCGCCTTGGAGAGTCGTGCAGAAGTGTTTTCCCGCCGAAAGGACGCCAACAAGCCTTGCTAGGCGCAAATCGTGCGTTTGGCGTTTTTGGACGCTGCTGGGGCCCAGGAGGGACCAGGAGGTCGCAAATTGGACCTGAAGAGAGAGGGGACGTCGAGCAAGACAAAGAGCCCTCACTGAAGCAGGTAGCACCCGGAGAAGTGCCAGAAACAGGCACTACGAGGATGCGTGAAACGGTGCTCGCCGAAGTTGCACAAAGGAGTCCCACGTCGCCGGAGACCAACTTAGAAAGTCGTGCAATGCAGGTTAGAGTGCCGTGGACCCAGGCTTGGCTGTGCACAAAGGATTTCCGCCGGAAGTGCACAGGGGCCGGAGTAGCTGCAAAGACGCGGTTCCCAGCAATGCAGCCCAGCGAGGTGAGGCAAGGACTTACCTCCACCAAACTTGGGCTGAAGAGTCACTGGACTGTGGGGGTCACTTGGACAGAGTCGCTGGATTCGAGGGACCTCGCTCGTCGTGCTGAGAGGAGACCCAAGGGACCGGTGATGCAGCTTTTTGGTGCCTGCGGTTGCAGGGGGAAGATTCCGTCGACCCACGGGAGATTTCTTCGGAGCTTCTGGTGCAGAGAGGAGGCAGGCTACCCCCACAGCATGCACAAGCAGGAAAACAGTCGAGAAGGCGGCAGGATCAGCGTTACAGAGTTGCAGTAGTCGTCTTTGCTACTATGTTGCAGGTTTGCAGGCTTCCAGCGCGGTCAGCAGTCGGTTCCTTATCAGAAGGTGAAGAGGGAGATGCAGAGGAACTCGGATGAGCTCTTGCATTCGTTATCTAAAGTTTCCCCAGAGACAGAGACCCTAAATAGCCAGAAAAGAGGGTTTGGCTACTTAGGAGAGAGGATAGGCTACTAACACCTGAAGGAGCCTATCAGCAGGAGTCTCTGACGTCACCTGGTGGCACTGGCCACTCAGAGCAGTCCAGTGTGCCAGCAGCACCTCTGTTTCCAAGATGGCAGAGGTCTGGAGCACACTGGAGGAGCTCTGGACACCTCCCAGGGGAGGTGCAGGTCAGGGGAGTGGTCACTCCCCTTTCCTTTGTCCAGTTTCGCGCCAGAGCAGGGGCTAAGGGGTCCCTGAACCGGTGTAGACTGGCTTATGCAGAATTGGGCACATCTGTGCCCAACAAAGCATTTCCAGAGGCTGGGGGAGGCTACTCCTCCCCTGCCTTCACACCATTTTCCAAAGGGAGAGGGTGTCACACCCTCTCTCAGAGGAAGTTCTTTGTTCTGCCATCCTGGGCCAGGCCTGGCTGGACCCCAGGAGGGCAGCTGCCTGTCTGAGGGGTTGGCAGCAGCAGCAGCTGCAGTGAAACCCCAGGAAGGGCAGTTTGGCAGTACCAGGGTCTGTGCTACAGACCACTGGGATCATGGGATTGTGCCAACTATGCCAGGATGGCATAGAGGGGGCAATTCCATGATCATAGACATGTTACATGGCCATATTCGGAGTTACCAGTGTGAAGCTACATATAGGTAGTGACCTATATGTAGTGCACGCGTGTAATGGTGTCCCCGCACTCACAAAGTTCAGGGAATTGGCTCTGAACAATGTGGGGGCACCTTGGCTAGTGCCAGGGTGCCCTCACACTAAGTAACTTTGCACCTAACCTTTACCAGGTAAAGGTTAGACATATAGGTGACTTATAAGTTACTTAAGTGCAGTGTAAAATGGCTGTGAAATAACGTGGACGTTATTTCACTCAGGCTGCAGTGGCAGGCCTGTGTAAGAATTGTCAGAGCTCCCTATGGGTGGCAAAAGAAATGCTGCAGCCCATAGGGATCTCCTGGAACCCCAATACCCTGGGTACCTCAGTACCATATACTAGGGAATTATAAGGGTGTTCCAGTAAGCCAATGTAAATTGGTAAAATTGGTCACTAGCCTGTTAGTGACAATTTGAAAGTAATGAGAGAGCATAACCACTGAGGTTCTGGTTAGCAGAGCCTCAGTGAGACAGTTAGGCACCACACAGGGAACATATACATGCACACCTATGAGCACTGGGGCCCTGTGTGACAGGGTCTCAGTGACACATACATATAGGCCACAAACCTATGAGCACTGGGGTCCTGACCAGCAGGATCCCAGTGACACATAACAAACATACTGAAAACATAGTGTTTTCACTATGAGCACTGAGGCCTGGCTATCAGGATCCCAGTGAGACAGTGAAAACAGTGACAAACACCCTGACATACACTCACAAACAGGCCAAAAGTGGGGGTAACAAGGCTAGAAAGAGGCTACCTTCTCACACAACCCCCCCCAAACGAAGGACAATAAGGCTAACCTTGGCCAGTTGAGACTTTATTGTCTAAGTGGTGATAAGTAGAGAGTAGCTCTGCAATAGACTGGTTACTCCCTTTATCATCCACTATATGGTTACTTCCCTGTGGGGATGTAAACCACCCTGTTTGAAGTTTTTTAGCTAAGCAACAATGTGAAGATGTATTTTCAGAGTTTCTATCAGTAAGTTTTAGTTTAGAGCAGTGGGAATTGTCCACTGAACCTATTTGTAGTGATGGAAATGCCAGACAGGGATGCTGTCTCAATAAAGCCATAGCTGGGCAAAAACTTTGTCCATTTGGCTGGAAGAGAGAACAGGGATGCTGTTTCTCTTGAGTTGGAGCAGGGCAGGGATGCTGTCCTATGAGCTCCACACTAGGGCAGGGATGCTGTCCTAAGTGTTGTGAGGCAGTGCAGGGTTTCTGCACTAAAGTTTCTCTGGGAGGGTTGGAGGGATGCTCCATGTTAACTAAAATGGTGCTCTTTTTGTCACCAATGTTAGTTATCCCACAGAGAGGTACTTCTACCTCAGGGAGTCCAGCTTTGCCAGCTGATGATTCCCTTGGAACAGGTGCCACCCCAGGAGAGGTTTCTCCCACCACAGGAATGGTATCCTGAATGGTAGGGTGGTTAGGGGATACTGTGATACCCTTTTTACCTGTTGATGGAGAGGGATCCTGAGTTTTCAGGCCTTCTCTCCTTTGCTTTTTCATTTCAGTAGAAATGAGAGGGAACAATTCCTCAGGGATGCCCAGCATGGCTGCATGGGCATAAAACTCTACATCAGCCCAACCTGAGGCCTCTAGGTCATTACCTAAGAGACAGTCTACAGGCAAGCTAGGTGATACCACCACCTGCTTAGGGCCAGTAACTCCACCCCAACTAAACTGAATTATAGCTAAGGGAAGAAACTTAGTGGAGTTATGGACATCAATAATCTTATACTGTTGTCCAATGATGTGTTGATCAGGGTGCACTAGGTTTTCAGTCACCAAAGTGAAACTGGCACCTGTGTCCCTGTAGGCCAAGGCCTCAACACCATTTATTGAAACTGTCTGCCTGTACTTATCCATTGTAAGGGGACAAGCAGCAAGTGTGGCAAGGCCAGTGCCACTAGGTGTGACAGAAACTGTCTTGGGACTGATGACATCAGTTTCCACTATGGACCCATAAGTGAACCCAACTACACCCTTTGCTTGACTGTTGCCAGCAGTCCCACCACTAGTACCACTACTGCTAGGGGCACTAGAGCTTGATGTATTAGTGGTGGTAGGCTCAGGGGGTTTACCTGGACAGGACTTATCCCCTGGCCTATGGCCTCTATTTTTACACACAAAGCACCAAGGCTTTTTAATGTGTGCAGGTTGGGAAGAAGAGGAAGAATTTGTTTTATCCCCACCCTCTGAAGAGTGTTTAAGATTTGAAGTGGGATCTTTGGTTTTACCATTATCCCCATGCTTATCTTGAGATTTTTCACCATCTTTCTTCTTATTGCCATCTTTGTCACCCCCTGTATGAACTTTTCTGTTCACCCTTGTTCTGACCCATTTGTCTGCCTTCTTTCCCAATTCTTGGGGAGAGGTCAGATCAGAGTCTACCAGGTACTGGTGCAACAAATCAGACACACAATTATTAAGTATATGCTCTCTCAGGATTGTCTTATACAGGCTTTCATAATCAGTAACTTTACTGCCATGTAACCACCCCTCCAAGGCCTTCACTGAATGGTCAATGAAATCAACCCAGTCTTGTGAAGACTCCTTTTTGGTCTCTCTGAACTTTATCCTGTACTGTTCAGTGGTTAAGCCATAACCATCCAGGAGTGCATTCTTAAGAACTTGGAAATTATTAGCATCATTTTCTTTCACAGTAAGGAGCCTATCCCTACCTTTTCCACTAAATGATAGCCATAGGATAGCAGCCCACTGCCTTTGAGGGACATCCTGTACAACACAGGCCCTCTCAAGTGCAGCAAACCACTTGTTAATGTCATCCCCCTCCTTATAAGGGGGGACTATCTTGTGCAGATTCCTGGAATCATGCTCTTTTGCAGGATGACTATGGGGAATACTGCTGCTGCCACCATGGGTATCTAAACCCAACTTCTGCCTTTCCTTCTCTAATTCAAAAGACTGTCTATCCAAATCCAGCTGTTGCTTTTTAAGCTTCAGTCTGGTTTGTTCCACCCTCAACTTATTGAGTTCCCTCTCTAACATTCTGTCATCAGGGTTGGTGGGAGGGACATTTCTAGAAACAGAGCTATGATGGGAATGAACAGAAGGAGACCTGTCCCTTACAGAAGGCACCCTAACAGCTTGGTTTACAGAAACATTACTACCAGTATGGTGAGAATAAATGCTTTTGCTATGATGTGAGACAACACTATTTATTTGGTGTGGCTCATCATCATTACCATCTATGCTAGATTGTCTAGTAATGGGCAGGCTAGGAAGTTTCTTTCCTGAATCTTTTCCTGGGGGAGTCCCTGAATCAGATTGAGAACTATTAGGTACTTTTTCAACAGATGGGGCACCTATGGCCTTATCCTGTTCTCTAAGCATGTTAAGTAACAGTTCCAAGGAAGGATTCTTCCCTACACTCAAACCTCTCTCTATACAGAGACTCCTTGCTCTTTTCCAGCTAAGGTTGTCATATGCAAGTTTGGACAGATCAACACTTTGGCCTGTGCCAGACATTTTTTAGAGAGAGTTAAAGTGATAGAAAAAGAGAAAAAAGTTTTCAGAACTTTTGGGAAAGACAGAAAAAAACTTTTTAAACTTTTAAGAACTTTTTGAAAGTTTAGAAGTACTTTTCAGCACTTTAGAAAAGAGTGAAAAGAGGAAATGCAAAACTTTTTGGCTATGTGTATATACACTGACCTTGTTTTGTATATTTTTCTCTTATGAAAAGTACAATGACAAGAGTGGTAAGTAGTCTCAAGCACTTATCCCACCACTGCACAACCAATGTAGGAGGCTGGACTGGCTTGTAGTGAGTACCAAGGGGTACTTGCACCTTGCACCAGGCCCAGTTATCCCTTATTAGTGTATAGGGTGTCTAGCAGCTTAGGCTGATAGATAATGGTAGCTTAGCAGAGCAGCTTAGGCTGAACTAGGAGACGTGTGAAGCTACTACAGTACCACTTAGTGTCATATGCACAATATCATAAGAAAACACAATACACAGTTATACTAAAAATAAAGGTACTTTATTTTTATGACAATATGCCAAAGTATCTTAGAGTGTACCCTCAGTGAGAGGATAGGAAATATACACAAGATATATATACACAATAGCAAAAATATGCAGTATAGTCTTAGAAAACAGTGCAAACAATGTATAGTTACAATAGGATGCAATGGGGAAACATAGGGATAGGGGCAACACAAACCATATACTCCAAAAGTGGAATGCGAACCACGAATGGACCCCAAACCTATGTGACCTTGTAGAGGGTCGCTGGGACTATTAGAAAATAGTGAGAGTTAGAAAAATAACCCTCCCCAAGACCCTGAAAAGTGAGTGCAAAGTGCACTAAAGTTCCCCTAAGGACAAAATAGTCGTGTTAGAGGAATAATGCAGGAAAGACACAAACCAGCAATGCAACAACTGTGGATTTCCAATCTAGGGTACCTGTGGAACAAGGGGACCCAGTCCAAAAGTCACAAGCAAGTCGGAGATGGGCAGATGCCCAGGAAATGCCAGCTGCGGGTGCAAAGAAGCTTCGACTGGACAGAAGAAGCTGAGGTTTCTGCAGGAACGAAAAGGGCTAGAGACTTCCCCTTTGGTGGACGGATCCCTCTCGCCTTGGAGAGTCGTGCAGAAGTGTTTTCCCGCCGAAAGGACGCCAACAAGCCTTGCTAGGCGCAAATCGTGCGTTTGGCGTTTTTGGACGCTGCTGGGGCCCAGGAGGGACCAGGAGGTCGCAAATTGGACCTGAAGAGAGAGGGGACGTCGAGCAAGACAAAGAGCCCTCACTGAAGCAGGTAGCACCCGGAGAAGTGCCAGAAACAGGCACTACGAGGATGCGTGAAACGGTGCTCGCCGAAGTTGCACAAAGGAGTCCCACGTCGCCGGAGACCAACTTAGAAAGTCGTGCAATGCAGGTTAGAGTGCCGTGGACCCAGGCTTGGCTGTGCACAAAGGATTTCCGCCGGAAGTGCACAGGGGCCGGAGTAGCTGCAAAGTCGCGGTTCCCAGCAATGCAGCCCAGCGAGGTGAGGCAAGGACTTACCTCCACCAAACTTGGGCTGAAGAGTCACTGGACTGTGGGGGTCACTTGGACAGAGTCGCTGGATTCGAGGGATCTCGCTCGTCGTGCTGAGAGGAGACCCAAGGGACCGGTGATGCAGCTTTTTGGTGCCTGCGGTTGCAGGGGGAAGATTCCGTCGACCCACGGGAGATTTCTTCGGAGCTTCTGGTGCAGAGAGGAGGCAGGCTACCCCCACAGCATGCACAAGCAGGAAAACAGTCGAGAAGGCGGCAGGATCAGCGTTACAGAGTTGCAGTAGTCGTCTTTGCTACTATGTTGCAGGTTTGCAGGCTTCCAGCGCGGTCAGCAGTCGGTTCCTTATCAGAAGGTGAAGAGGGAGATGCAGAGGAACTCGGATGAGCTCTTGCATTCGTTATCTAAAGTTTCCCCAGAGACAGAGACCCTAAATAGCCAGAAAAGAGGGTTTGGCTACTTAGGAGAGAGGATAGGCTACTAACACCTGAAGGAGCCTATCAGCAGGAGTCTCTGACGTCACCTGGTGGCACTGGCCACTCAGAGCAGTCCAGTGTGCCAGCAGCACCTCTGTTTCCAAGATGGCAGAGGTCTGGAGCACACTGGAGGAGCTCTGGACACCTCCCAGGGGAGGTGCAGGTCAGGGGAGTGGTCACTCCCTTTCCTTTGTCCAGTTTCGCGCCAGAGCAGGGGCTAAGGGGTCCCTGAACCGGTGTAGACTGGCTTATGCAGAATTGGGCACATCTGTGCCCAACAAAGCATTTCCAGAGGCTGGGGGAGGCTACTCCTCCCCTGCCTTCACACCATTTTCCAAAGGGAGAGGGTGTCACACCCTCTCTCAGAGGAAGTTCTTTGTTCTGCCATCCTGGGCCAGGCCTGGCTGGACCCCAGGAGGGCAGCTGCCTGTCTGAGGGGTTGGCAGCAGCAGCAGCTGCAGTGAAACCCCAGGAAGGGCAGTTTGGCAGTACCAGGGTCTGTGCTACAGACCACTGGGATCATGGGATTGTGCCAACTATGCCAGGATGGCATAGAGGGGGCAATTCCATGATCATAGACATGTTACATGGCCATATTCGGAGTTACCAGTGTGAAGCTACATATAGGTAGTGACCTATATGTAGTGCACGCGTGTAATGGTGTCCCCGCACTCACAAAGTTCAGGGAATTGGCTCTGAACAATGTGGGGGCACCTTGGCTAGTGCCAGGGTGCCCTCACACTAAGTAACTTTGCACCTAACCTTTACCAGGTAAAGGTTAGACATATAGGTGACTTATAAGTTACTTAAGTGCAGTGTAAAATGGCTGTGAAATAACGTGGACGTTATTTCACTCAGGCTGCAGTGGCAGGCCTGTGTAAGAATTGTCAGAGCTCTGGGTGGCAAAAGAAATGCTGCAGCCCATAGGGATCTCCTGGAACCCCAATACCCTGGGTACCTCAGTACCATATACTAGGGAATTATAAGGGTGTTCCAGTAAGCCAATGTAAATTGGTAAAATTGGTCACTAGCCTGTTAGTGACAATTTGAAAGTAATGAGAGAGCATAACCACTGAGGTTCTGGTTAGCAGAGCCTCAGTGAGACAGTTAGGCACCACACAGGGAACATATACATGCACACCTATGAGCACTGGGGCCCTGTGTGACAGGGTCTCAGTGACACATACATATAGGCCACAAACCTATGAGCACTGGGGTCCTGACCAGCAGGATCCCAGTGACACATAACAAACATACTGAAAACATAGTGTTTTCACTATGAGCACTGAGGCCTGGCTATCAGGATCCCAGTGAGACAGTGAAAACAGTGACAAACACCCTGACATACACTCACAAACAGGCCAAAAGTGGGGGTAACAAGGCTAGAAAGAGGCTACCTTCTCACAGTGAGGCCGTGTTCAAGTCACAATTAGACTTCATTGAGGTTCGATAAATGATGAAATGCGTGAATCGGAAGGAGAGTTCAGTTTACTAATACAGTCTCAGCTGGAGAGAGGATAATTGCTTACCTCAAAGAATATATTACATATACTAATAGACACACACACACACTCTCTCTCTCTCTCTCTCTCTCTCACTAAAAAAACAAAGGTTACATGGACGTTATAGTTAGGTTCACATTTTACACACATAAATCCACAGAAATTCAGCAGGTATAGTTATCTGAATAAACTATATAATTCATGCCCCCACCATGCAGTTTTCTCATCAATACTTTTATTGCAAATGTTGCAGTGATATTATCAATGATGTCACAGGAGATAGAATGATAGAGGTAATATGTGGGGTAATTAGCACTGCATGGTGAGGGTGTGAGTTATAGTTACCTTAGGGCACGAGTTATAGTTTCTTGAAATAACTATAGCTGCTAAATGTCTATGGTGTTATGTTATGTTTCTTAAATGTGAACCTAACTATAAAGTCCCTGAAACCTTTGTTTTGTCGTGAATTTCTAAGGTTTTTAAATGCTGTTTCCTAAGTATAACGTCCCTGTAACCTTTGTTTTTTTCAATACATTTCTTGGGTTTTCTTTACACACAGAAATACTTAATTACCATACTTTGATCCAGCCGAAGGAGGCACATGGTGGGGGATTGGCCCCATGGCCTGTAGCCAACACCTACAAGAAAGGAGCCTGATGCTCTGCATGGCCTTAGGTTGTGGGCAGCAGGGGGTTGGCTGCAGGGCCTGGTCTGCAGCCAGGCTCTGTGCCTAATCCCCCTAAGGCAGCCAACCCGCTGGCTCCCTCTCCGAGCTGCTTTTGACCGGGGACCACATCCCTAGGGCCTCCACCATATTTAATTGGAAGGCGGGCATGACTCCCCCCCCCCCCCCCCCGGCTGATTCGTCCGTGGTCACCCCATGCTCCTGCACATTTTGTTGGGGTGGAGGACACGTGCCCCCCTCTCAAGGTTGATTTTGGTCCCGGGAACACCATCCCTTGGGGCCCAGCAATTTTTTGGGAAAAGGGGGCACCCCTCCTCGGACTGAAATCAGCCCCGGGGTCCCTTATCCCCAGGGTCCGGCCAAAAAAGGGTGGGTCCCCTGGTGCCTACCTAGAGTACCCACCACATTATGGTTGGAGGTCTGCAGGGAAGCCTGAAGGCTCCCACGGCCTCAGTCGGCTCCTTGCATTTAGCATGGGCCAGCATTGCTCTGGTCCACAAGAAGCAGCTAAAAATGCTGCTCCCTGCAGGCGGAAGCAATCTTTTCATCTGTTTACCTGCCCGCCTCAGTGTAGGCAGGGATATGGATGAAAAGTCCACTCCCATCAAGCTGGAGCCTTTTTCATGCTCCTGCCCACTGGGAGAGGACTTAGGGCCTCATTACGAGCTTGGCAGTCGGACCACTGGACCACCATGGTGGTGTTCTTTCAAACGGCGCCAGGCGGGCGGTCTGATGATCGGCCGGATTACGAGTTCCCCAGACAGCAGGCAGTATAATGGAGCTACTGCTGGCCATGCATTCCACACTAAATTTTTTTGGGAGGGTCACCTACCTCTCTCCATGGGGACTTACCCCCTTGGGACCCCAGTTCTGGGCCGCTTGCCTGTCTGACCGCCAAGGTTTCCATGGTGGTGGGATCGCCACTGAAAGCTTGGCAATCCTGCAGGTCATAGAGCCATTGCGGTCCCAATGATGGGATCTCCAACATTGGCCACCGCGGTCAAGAACACTGCAGTCCTCGCCACACTGTCTATGGTGGTGCCAGTGGTATGACCACCAAATTCGTAATTCGGCAGTCTGACCGCCAAAGTTGCGACGGTTGGAGGGAAAGCCACCGCTACCATGGAGGTACATGGTCCGCAAAACTCGAAATGAGGCCCTCAGTGTTTGCTCCTGCTTGGTGGGGCTTTTCAAATTGTGCCTGCCAAGTGAGAGCAAACAGAGGTTTTCCGCCCATGCCACTGCATGCAGGAAAACCACTATGTCCCAGGATGGGCACTTTGGGATATAACCTGATGGGGTCCCAAGGGCCATTACTGGCTCTGGGGGGTGCACAGCTCTCCTCCCCTCTGCATTCATCACTGGTCTCAATGAAATGGGGTCCCCGAGGACAAAATCAGCCCAAGGATGGGGGCTGCATGCCTCCACACCATTTTTCACTAAGGCTGGACCCCAGAGGATGGGGTGCCCTGGGGCTGAAATTAGCCCAGGAGAGGGGCTGTGTGCCCCCTTCCACTTTTTAATGAGGTCAGAACCCAGGGTGGCACCCGTAGGGCCGAAATTGGCCCATGGAGGAGGGGTCCCCCCTTCCCTTCTCAATATCAGCCTGGCTGATCCTTAGGGCCAAAATAAGCCTGGGAAGGGAGGGTGGACGGTCACAGGCACCCCCCTCTCCATCAAATAGAGTTTAATGTTTCCACTGGGTCCCTTCCCTCCCAGAGGGCTTTTAAAAAAAAAACTAGCATGGGAGACCACTCTTGTTTTCTTTACTAATTTTACCACCGATCCTCCATGAATTTGCTGGAAAAGTTTTTTCAAAAGTTTTTGGTCACAGGCAGGAAGGCTCCCTGTGGCACCCCTCCGCTGGGGGCCAAAAAAAAGGGGAGGGGCCCCAAAACACTATTTCCCCCTATTCTATGCCTATGGGATTTTTTCATTTGTGAACACGACTACAATCTGAACTGCTGATTGAATTTACACCAAATTTGACAGGAAGCTAGATCTTGGCCCATAAAAAGAGCATTTTATAATTTGGTTTAAATCCTTCAAATAGTTTCTGAGTTATTAAAGAAAAAATAAATTTATATATCTAGCGGAACGGATCCTCCTTGAATCGCCCTCGGATCTGGAGGAAAAGCAAGGCCCAGATTGGCAGGCTGCAACCTGACTGAGACGTTGCTGATGCTACTTTGTTTCCTGCATTGGCTCAGAGTGGCAAAAAACAGTGTAAAAACTTATGAGGGGTCAGGGATACAGGTATCCTGACCCCATAGGATACATGGAGGGGTTCCTTAAGGACCCGTCATGGGCTAAAACTTGCCCAATTGTTTTTTTCCGCCCAATCCGGCGATTGGCAAACCCTCTACGGATCCTCCTCAGATTCAAGGGAAAAGCAAGGCCTTGATTGGCTGGCTGCAACCTGACAGAAATATTAATGTGTGAGTTTAAAAAAAAACATAGAAAAAAAACAAAGGATTCAGGAACGTTATAGTTTTACCTATTACAAAACCACAAAAAATCTGCAGTAATAGTTTTTACTTATAAACTTATCTGAAGAAACTATAACTTAAGCCGCAAAGTAACTTTGCAAAAAGAACGGATGATGGATTGAATGTGGAAAAAAATTTAAAATTCAACCCCAGTCACAGATCTAGGTTTAATTCATCAATTTTTTTGCTTGCCAGGTAATTCCAGTTAGGACCCAGCCATATGCAAATCAGTCTTGACCCTGTTTCCCATAGGAACATTCAAGCCTGAACTGCCAGGCCAGGTCCTCCCTGGACCAGAAACGCACATCCTGGGAAAGTTTCAGGGTATCACTCCTCCTCAGCCAGGCTAGTTTGAATCTGGTAGCATAGCAAGTACAGGACGCACATCTGGGTATACCCTTCCCCCTTAGGGCGACAAATACAAAAAAAACATATGATGGACGGAATTTGGAACAAATAAATCATTCACCCCCATTTACAGATCTGGGTTTAATCTAACAATTTTTTTGCTTGTCATGCCACCCCAGTCTGGACCCAGCCATATGCAAATCAGTCTTGACCTTGTTCTCCATGTGAACAGACTAGCCCAAACTGCTGCTCCTGTTGAAAGTACGTTTTTAATGAGATCGTCACACTTCATTACCTATATGGCTGAGAAAGACAGTGTGAATTTACAGAAAATAATCTCCTTCCATAACCTCTAAGGGAAAGTCAATTGAAAATCATGAGAAAACTGTTTTTTCTCAAACATGATACATGAAATTCCTGCAGAAGGCTTTTTCACAGGGTAAAATCACCTTAGTAACTAATTCTTTATGTTGTATATCACCCTTTATACAGTCTTATTTGTGTAACCCTCAACCCCTGCCATTCACTAAAATGCATTTCAATGGGGTGATATCATGTATTGGTACCAAGATAGCTGGCGGCAATTTCTGGTTGAAGTCTTCACTGTCAATCAGGCTCCACCCAGATATCTATATTTGTTTCTTTTAATATCGCAAAAACTACTGAATTGATTATACACTAAGTGACAAACAGTGTGCCTTCTGGACCAAGAGCTACCTTTCTGCCAAATTTGGTGGAATCCCGTCCAGGGGTTCGGGCTGTAGAAGTGTTAAGAATTAACATGGAAAACACACTTTTTTGCCCCCCTCCCTTTTTTCGGCTCATGCTTGACAGATCACCCCAAAACTTCTCATATACACCGCAAGACCCTAGGAGACACTTTTTGGGGGAAAATTTCATGAACATTTGTCAAATGGTGCCAAAGAAATAGCCAAGTCATAAATGCTTTTCCTATGGAAACTAGGGGCCAGATGTAGAAAGCTTTTTGCATGGTGCAAACTGCGAAAATCGCAGTTTGCGCCATGCAAAAAGCCTTTTGCGATGCTCATTCACAAATTGCGAGTCGGTACCGACTAGCAATTTGTGAATGCGACTCGCAAATAGGAAGGGGTGTTCCCTTCCTATTTGAGACTCGCATCGCAATTCAGAGTTGCTTTGTGACCGCAAATGCGGTTGCAAACCAACTCGCAGTAACTCATTCGCAAAAGGGAAGGGGTCCCCATGGGACCCCTTCCCCTTTGTGAATGTCGAAGAAAATATTTTTTCAGAGCAGGCAGTGGTCCTATGGACCACTGCCTACTCTGAAAAAAACGAAACCAAATGGTTTCGGTATTTTTTTCATTTTGCAACTCGTTTTCCTTTGAGGAAAACGGGCTGCAAAATGAAAAAAAAAAAACTGCTTTATTTAAAAAGCAGTCACAGACATGGAGGTCTGCTGACTACAGCAGGCCACCATCCCTGTGAGTGCATTGACTCGCTATGGGAGAGAGAGAGAGAGAGAGCGAGAGAGAGAAAGCGAGAGATATATATAGATAGATAGTAAATGAAAAGAGATGTCCATGCAATGAATGTACATATTTACAATATGTTGTACTACAGCTACTACAGGCTTCCAGGAGGAGGGAGGCCGCATGTAAATCTACAGCACTACATGCCACACTCTGATGTCTACTGGGTAAGTAACATTTTCCTTCCAATGGCATGTGCAGCGGTAGATACAAATGCTTTGCACAGACTGTAAAGCAGTCCCTTCCAAATAAGCGGTGGCTAGCCTGTAGGAGTTGGGGTAGCTTGAAAAAGTGTCCTAAGGACTGCCTGACCAACATTTGCCTTTTGGCGAGCTAAACATCTACACAATAATGTTTAATAAATGTGTGTGGTGTAGCCTAAGTAGCAGCTTTACAAATATCTGCTATTGGAATGTTTTCTAAAAAGCACTGCAGCACCTTTTTTCCTGGTAAAGTGTGCTTTAGGATTTACTGGGTTTTAGCCTTTTAGCTTTAAAATATCAAGTTTGAATACACTTGGCTATCCATCTAGCTAATCCAATTTTTTTTAAATGGATTACCTTTATGAGGCATTAAAAAAGCTGCGATGATTTTCTAAAACTTTTTGGCCTGTCAATGTAATAAATAAGAGCTCTTTTAACATCCAGTATATGGAGAGCTCTTTCAGCAATTGAGTCTGGCTATGGGAAAAAGACCGACAACTCCACTGATTGATTAATGTGAAATTGTGAAACTACTTTAGGTAGGAATTTAGGGTTTGTCCTAAGAACTATTTTATCTTTATGTACTTGGAAAAAAGGTTTCTCCAAAGTGAACAACTGCATTTTACTTATTCTTCTTGAGGAGGTTACAGCTACCAAAAAAGCAACCTTCCATGAAAGAAACTGCAAGGAGCAGGAATGCATGGGTTCAAACAGTGGACACATAAGTCTAGTAAGTACAATGTTGAGGTTCCATACAGGAGCAGGAGGGACTCTGGGTGGAATAACTCTTTTAAGCCCTTCAATAAATGCCTTAATAACAAGAATTCAAGAAACATGTTGTCTGTTTGGAGGTAAGCAGCTATCGCCGCTAAGTTAAGTCTAATGGAAGAGTATGCTAAGTTTGCATTTTTTAAATGTGGCAAATAGCAAACAGTGGCTTGTATAGAGACTTTATGTGGATAAACATTTTTAGGTTCACAGAAATATACAAAACGTTTCCATTTCGCAGCATTACACTTTCTAGTTGTAGGTGTGCGCGCTTCTTTAAGAATGTTCACACATTTAGAAGGAAGTTGTAAATATCCAAACTCTATGACTGCAGGAGCCATATCGCAAGATTGAGTGTTTTGGGGTTTGGATGTCTGATTTGAACTCTCTTTTGAGTCAAATGGTCTGGTCCGTTTGGAAGTTTGTGATGTGGAACCACAGACAGATTCACCAGTGTTGGCCCCCACAAGGCTGACGTGCCCATGTGGGGGGCTAAAAGAATCATGGAGAGTTATGTTTGTTTCACTTTGCGTAGTAGAAATGGAATGAGTGGGAGAGGCGGAAAAGGGTAAGCAAATATCCCTGATCATTTCATCCACAGAGCATTGCACTTGGACTGAAGGTGTGGGTATGTGGATGTGAAGATTTGGCATTTTGAGTTTTCTGAGATGGCAAAGAGATCTATTTCTGGTATTCCCCATAGGTGAAAGTATTGGTGAAGTACTTGTGGGGGAATTTCCCATTCGTGTAATTGTTGCTGCGCCCTGCTTAAAAGGTCCGCTAACTGATTGCCCAGTCCTGGGAGATATTCTGCCAGTAAATGAATGTGATTGTTAATCACCCACTTCTAAAATGTCTGAGCACCCCCTGTTTTATGCAGACAATACATTGTTGCCATATTGTCTGTATGGACTACCACCACTTTGTGTGAGATCTGTGTAAGGAATGCTTACTCAAATTAAGTTTGAGTGCTAGAAAGACTGCTAGGAACTCCAAATGACTGATGTAATAAGTCTGCTGAATGAGATCGTATTCACCTGGTATGGTGCAGTTGTGGAGGTGAGCTCCCCAACCTATCTGTCATGCATTTGTGTTGAGAGTGATCTGAGGCACAGGGTCCTAAAAGGGACGCCCTTTTGAAAGATTGATGGGATTCCACCATTGCAGAGAGTGGTAAGTCTGTTGGTCCAACAACACTAGATCCTAAAGATGACCCTGTGACTAAGACCAATGACGAGAAAGGCACTGCTGCAGTGTGCGCATGTGTGGCCTTGCATGGCAAACGACAGCTATACAAGAAGCCATCATCCCCAACAGTTGCATCACTAGCTTTACAGTGTAAGTATGATTCTCTTGTAATTGAGCTATGAGATTTTGAAAAGCTTGAATCCTTATTTGGTTTTGATATACTAATGCTGACTGAGTGTTCAGAATTGCTCTCAGATAAGTCTGTATTTTTGAGGGTTGAAGATGGGATTTGAGATATTTATTGTGAATCCCAAATTCTGTAGAAGATTTAGTGTGTACTGAAGGTGTTGCTGGCATGTTTGAATTGTATTGGCTTTTATGAGCCAACCGTCCAGGTATGGGGAAAGGTGTGTGTGGGCCTTCTGAGAGAAAGCTGCTACTACAGCCAAATATTTTGTGACTACTCTTGGGGCTGCTGTTACCCCAAGTTGTAGTACTTTGAAATGGTAATGCTTTCCTGCAATGACAAATCTTAGATATTTGTGGTATGCTGGTTGTATGGGAATATGGAAATAAGCATCTTTGAGGTCTAATGTCGTCATGTAATCTCCTTGCTCTTAAAGAGTGACCATGTGGAAATGCTCTGAAAGTATGTATAGATTGTGAGGCCTGAGATCGAGAATTGGTCTTAAGGAACCGTCTTTCTTGGGTATAAGGAAGTACAGTGAATATACTTGTTGACGCAGATATGCTAATTATAAATTATTAATAAATGCTTATATTTTATGGTTTATAGAAGTTCATAGAGAAATTAATCATAGAGAAAAATGAATGTGCATGTTTTGACAATGTGCCCACGGGTATGTCAGCCACTTATACGAACTTGTACTAAAAGAACTAAAAATGTGTGAAATAATGAAAATGTATAATAATAATGTAGTAATATGTCATATTGAAATGTATAACCTATGTTTTGCATTATATTGTAGAATCAACTTAGCCGATGTTGTGGCTTAGTTTTACCAGGCCTCATGCAGAAGCTGACTTCTTAGAGCATGCTGAAGAGAAGTTTCGAGAGTAGACTGACTTTGAACCACCCAGTGTTAAAGTTTGCTTAGCTAGAATTTTCTGCAATGTACCGACAGACAGTAGATGATGGAATCAAACTGAAACAATTATGTGAAGAGTAGACGAGATGTACTTTCCCAGGACTCGAACAATAGAAGCACTGACTAGAGAATAAGATGCAACATTTTCGATACCTGATGAGCCGGATGATGAGGGCATCAAACAGCGAACAATCAACTAATTGGGGATGGAGAAATATTAGAATTCATAGATTTGTAAAATTGATATTATAGGTTAGAGTCATATCTACTGATTGACTGACCAATTAGGAATTAGGGGGATGGACTGAAAAACTCTAATAAAAAGTCATGACAAGGGGCTAAAACTTCAGATGCGAGGGAAGAATTGATGACGTCAAGAGACGCGGTTCGAGTTTCTGTTATTGGGCTCATGCTCTTGAGAGCCTGATGTGATCAATTGATGACCTGACGACGAAGACTGACTTTGTTGCTGATCCACTTTGTGGATAGGTAGCTATGACAATGTGACTGTTTAACTTTTATGCCTTTCTTTCTACGTACCAACTGCGCTGTTTTATAGTTTTTCTCTTAGCTAGATGTTTTCCAAATTCATGCTTTCTAAATTGTTTTTGCATGAGATCCCACATACTAAATGCTAATCTGGGTTAGGTAAGGGTCCTTTGGGTGACGTTGACAGTGACAAATGATTGACGGACTGATTGCTGAACTCTGCTATTAATGCTGTTATATTCATCTTTGTTGGCTTATGCTGAAGCATTCACGCATATGTTTTCTCAAGTTCTGATTAGATTGTGTTATAGGTGGTCATTAATGAACTAATTCTGAGTTGATTGAATAAAGTTTGATCTAACCTGATGACATAGTATTGTAACTGATAAGGAAATAAAATTGATAAAACGTATGATTGAGTTGTGGTTATTCATGAAATGTTGATTTATTGTCTCATGCTTAATGATTCTCTTAGTGGCTGTTGATTGATTACATTGATAATTGGCGTTCATCGATTACTACATAGCTAGGATACTTCATGCGATCCAAAAGGTTAATCAGCATATACGCGTCCCCTTGTTAGTTTAATTACTAAGGACCAGGCGCGCATTCATTTATTAGTAAGTCCCTAGTACAGTGCACTAGAGGTGCCCAGAGCCTGTAAATCAAATGCTCCTAGTGGGACTGCAGCACTGGTTTTGCCACCCACATAAGTAGCTCTGTAATCATGTCTCAGACCTGCCATTGCAGTGTCTGTGTGTGCAGTTTTAACTGTAAATTCGACTTGGCAAGTGCACCCACTTGCCAGGCCTAAACATTCCCTTTTCTTACATGTCAGACACCCCTAAGGTAGGCCCTAGATAGCCACATGGGCAGGGTGCAGTGTATGGTTAAGGTAGGACATATAGTAATGTGTTTTATATGTCCTGACAGTGAAATATTGCTAAATTCGTTTTTCACTGTTACAAGGCCTGTCCCTCTCATAGGTTAATATGGGGGCTACATTTAAAACCGATTAAAGTGTAGATTCCCTTTGGGAGCAGATGGACATGTGGACTTTGGGGTCTCTGAGCTCACAATTTAAAAATACATCTTTTTGTAAAGTTGATTTTAAGATTGTGTGTTTGAAAGTGCCACTTTTAGAAAGTGAGCATTTTCTTGCTTATACCATTTCTGTGACTCTGCCTGTTTGTGGATTCCCTGTCTGGGTCAGTTTGACAGTTGGGCTGGTTGCACCTCACACTAGACAGTGACACAAAGGGAGCTGGGGTGTAGTCTGCATTTCCTGATGAGCCATCTGTGCTAGGGGGGAGGAGAGGAGTGGTCACTTACACCTGAAAGGGCTGTGCCTGTCCTCACACAATGCAGTCTCCGACCCCCTGGTGAGTGTCTGGGGCCTGGCCAGGGCAAGGCAGGATTTCACATTCAAAGGAGACATTACTTTGAAGTAGGCCTACATCAAAGGACAAATTGGGTATAAGAAGGGCACCCAAAACTATAGACTTTAGAAACACTTCTGCTTACAAGAGGAACCTCTGCTTGGAGAAGAGCTGAAGAGCTGAGGAAGAAGCTGCCCTGCCTGTCTGTGCTTTGTGGAGATATCCTGCAGTTGTTGCTTCTGCCAGAGTAAGAGGGCAAGGACTGGACTTTGTGTGCCTTCCATCCTGTGAAGAAATCCCCAAGGGCTTGATTTAGAGCTTGCCTCCTGTTGTTTGAAGTCATAGGGAAAGCAAAGACTTCTCTCTGCCAGCACCTGGAGTCTCTGGAGAGACTTCTACTCTGCCCTGTGGTGCCCATCCAGTTCCTGGGACCCTGAAAGGAGAAGTTGGCTGCCTAAAGACAAGGAAATCCATGCACAGAGCGCCGTGCGGGGAAAAGATTGACGCAACTCCGATCTGCAGCTGAGGAAACGACGCGCTGCCGGCTATACAGCTGAGAATCGACGCTCACAGGAAACGCGACCAAAGAATCGACGCACAGAGCATGAGAAACGACGTGCAGCATCGCTGACGGAGGCTGGGAGATCACAACCTGCACTGCGGGGTTTTCGGCTCATCGTGCAGCTTGATTTCCGACTCAAGTACTGCTGGGCGTGGAAAAACAACGCAAGGCCTGCCCGGACCCGAGAGTGCTGACCGAATCAACACAGAGAGACGAAACGACGCGCCCCGACCTGGCGAAAGGAGAAATTACGTAAGGTCCCGCTCGTGAGTCGAATCAACGCATTGCAAGCCTTTTTTGATGCGCACTTGCCCATGCGGGGTTATTTTTGACGCATCCAAGCTACTTTTCATGCTAACTACGTTAGTGTGTATTTGAAACTACTTAAAGACTCTTTTTGATTTTTAATTGATAACTTGACTTGTGTATTGTGGATTTTAGTTGTTTTGGTCTTGTTTTGTTTAGATAAATATCTACTATTTTTCTAAACTTGTGTTGTGTCATTTTGTAGTATTTTCATTGAGTTACTGTGTGTGTTGGTACAAATACTTTACACCTAGCACTCTGAAGTTAAGCCTACTGCTCTGCCAAGCTACCAAGGGGGTAAGCAGGGTTAGCTGAGGGTGATTCTCTTTTACTCAGACTAGAGTGAGGGTCCTTGCTTGAACAGGGGGTAACCTGACTGTCAACCAAAGACCCCATTTCTAACAAATTGGAATAGGAGACGCTATAATTCTTCCTGTTCCTTTTTGCATTTGAAGCTGGCTCTGTTTAGCATCCATTCGTTCAAGGTTAGGCTCTAAAGAAGATGACTTCTCTGCTGTCACTGTAGAATGTTTAGTCATTACAGTTTTCAGCTCTGAAACCTTTGATACCGAGTGTTTTATTGGACCTGAAAATGTTGGTTCCGGGGTGGATGGTAATTTCTTCAGGCTATGAAGTGGATGTGTCTGATTTTCTGTTCAAGACTGAACCAGATTGGGATGTCTGTTTGGTCGGTGCCGAAGGCATTTTGGTCTTTTGTATTTTCGGTGCTGAACTAGAACGTGTGGCATCCAAATGCATTTTCCAGCTCATACCATGGCCCAAGGGCAATTAAGGACAGGCAACCAATGCTGAAGTCTTTTTCAAAGTCTTTGTTTGGTGTGATGGTGCTGATGTACTCACGTACTGCGCCACTGGGATGGATTGGCTCTCGGCATTCGAATCTTGCTCTGAATCGGAGTCTTGATTGGAGAAGGCTGTCTGGTGTCCAATTTCTTCTTACGCCTGCTCTTCTCCAAAAATGTCAGGAGTATTGTTTTTTGTTTTCAATGCCATTTCTAACCAATATCAACTTCGGTCCTGGAGGGTCTTCTTCGATTATAAAGATCTACAGGTGTTGCGGTTCTCTTCTTTGTGTTCCGGAGACACGCACAAATTACACACCAAGGGTTGATCTGTGTAGGGAAACTTGGAGTGACACAGAGGACAGAGAACTGAAACAGAGTTTGTTCCATCAGCCTATCATTTCCCGACTACAAGTGTTGAGGTAGGCCCAAAAAAGGGTGTGGATGCCCCTAAGAGCGTTAAATCTATCCCAACGACAAAAGTTGGAACGACTAATAAGAGTACAGAATACGTGATATAAAACTATACCAAAGCTGATAGAAAGGTGGAAATAAAGTTTAGAAGATACCGAACCGAGATTCACCACAGTGAGAGGAAACACGTCCGAACCGGACAGCGGAAAGAAAACAATCTAACAAAGGACTCAATGTATCACACAGTGGAGGAGTCACTCGATCTTGTGTCTTGAAAATATTCTTAGAAGAAAAACTACCTGTAAAACTCCAAGCACAACACAAGATGGCAGACTTATGCAAGGCCTGTGTATCTACAGCTACACATGCCATCAAACATATACATATATATATATACACTGGCATTTGCCATTAGGTAAATGTAGTTAGGACCTAGTTTGCATAGGAAAAGTGTTTTTGGTTTGCTAATAACTTTGGTGCTGTTCAATGCATCTTCATGAACTTTTCCCCCCAAAAAATGTGCCCTCCTGTGTATAGTTGTGCATGGAAAGTTTTGCGGCGATTCGTCCACTGGGGCGGAGGAAAGATGGGGGTGGGGGGGGGCAATGTGTGTTTCCAATGTTATTTCCCATAGAGATTTTAGACACGACTACAGCCCGAACTGCTGAACGGAATTGTACCAGATTTGACAGAAAGTTAGATTTTTTCCAGAAAGAGTGCTTTTTGTGATTTGATGTAAAACTGTTCAGTAGTTTTTGAGATATTAAAGGAAAAATAAAGCTATCCAGAGGTGTTGGATCCTTCGCTCCGCTCCACGAGTTCCTGCACCAACAGCCGGAAGGAGAGTAGAAAGTTGTGGCCACCATTTCAGATATCGGGGATGATCCCTGGCTGCAAAAGGTGAGATGAAATTTAATAGAAGGGGCCATGGTCTGTGAGGGCCAGAAAATACCGGAGAACTTTTTCCCCCCACATGCGAAGATTTGCGAATCCGCTGCAACGCTCATTGAGACCCCCCTCGTGTACCACCATGGTGGATTCACGACTTCTGGAAAAAAAATAAAAAATCACACAAAAAATGATACACTCACACTTAGACAGTGATGCACCCACTCTCAAATCCACACAGACAATCTCACAGCCACTCAAGGACCCACTCAGACATTCATGCGGCCATTATCAGACCCACTCACACACCTTCTGGCAGACCCACTCAGACACTCTCACACCACTCATAGGAGAGATTCTGCAGCCAACCCAGTCACGAAGGCCGAAAGCCATGCATGCGCTGGTTTGGATGCCTATGGGAGGTTGAACGCAGGGGCCATGTGCGGCGGGGTTTGGCTTAACATAAGGTAATTTTGTGTTACTTAACGTTAGAAAAATCTTGGAAATTCACTGAAAAAAAACAATTGTTACAGGGATGTTATACTAAGGTCCTGAATTTACATAAACAAAACCATAGAAACTCAGCTGTTATAGTTAGAATTATTTCAGTAACTATAACGTGTGCCTTACAGTAACTATAACTTGCGCCCTCGCCACGCACAGCTAATTAACCCACACATTACATCACTGATTACATTTTTTGTGGCAGCATTGTTAACTGCAACATCTGCAATAAAATTATTGATTAGAAAACTGTGCATGGCGGGGATGCGAGTTATAGCCACCTTAGGGCAGGTATCATAGCTACTTGAAGTAACTATGACAGCTGAATGTCTATGGTTTTGTGCGTGTATATTTAGAAAGTCCCTGTCACCTTTTTTCAGTGAATTAATATATATATATATATACACACACACACACATCTATAATTACATATACACACGTGTTTTTTTTTTTTTTATCCTGCATACTGTGTGTCATTAATTTCTGACGGTCACCATCGGAGGCTCGCAGGACTTCTTAGATCTGCATTAATTACAAACGTTTCTCTTTACTTTAGTGAAACAGTTTTGCGTCTCCTATCTGCCAAAATCGCTGTATGATATTAATTTGAAGCCGCGGGCATTCCTTTTTATGTTCTTGAGTGTGGCTTTTCTGGCAATTTATTTTAAGCTACCTTTTTCCCCTCTTCAAATCTAGCTTCCCTTGAGGAGTCCAGGCAGTGTTCGGTTTCTATGCAGACAGGTTTTTGGTAGAAGAAATCTCAGCTTTCTTATCTGAATGCCTGGTAATAGAATCATGATTGCACAAGACACTCAACAGCATCTGTGCTGGTGAGGAGGCTCCTATGGTGTGGAAGTTCGGACTCCCCATGTGAACAATTGGTTCTGTTTTACACGGCCGGACAGAGGATTGCGTGCAGAAACATCCAATTTTGTTGTAGGATTTTTGAGCGAAACTAATGTAGTCAATTCGTGATTTGAGAAACCAAGAGTTCCAGCTTGTTCCATGCCCTTTGGGAGTTTTGGTTTACAGTGCAGAGACGCATGTTAGGGACTGTGTACAGACCCGCAGTTGGCTTTACACAGACCACTGGAAATGAGCACGAGGTCGTAATACATTCTGTCACATTATCATCATAGAGTAGGTGACAGATGAGTACGCAAATGGGGAAAGTCTGTCCCTGTTCCAAAGTAGTTAACAAACCAGTGTAAAAATTAACAGAAATGCCAGAATGTGTGTGATCTGGAAAGGGTGTGTCAGGTTGCACCTGCTTTTCCACAATATCACACCATTTATTTTTTAACCTTCATGATGTGCAACACACTTGTGAAGGTTAAAAAAGAAATGGTCAGCTTATGTGATCCTTTACAGTTGTACAAATGCATTCCTGTTGATGCTCAAGTCCATGAGCAGTAGTGAGGGACCGCCACAGCTTTACAATGGTACAGTGCAATTCACCCGTGCCGGAGGTCCCATGCTCTTCCAGCAGCTGAGAACGGACAATGCACAATTACAGACTTGGGGCTCCTAGCCCGCTCCTGCTCATAACTATGAGCAGCCAAGAGCTGTAGAATATAAACTGCAGGTGCATGACAGTGGTGTTCTACCCCGAGCACGTACCTGCAGTTACACCCACAACGATTTCCTGTAGCTGCAAGTCACCCCCTTCTGGTTGCGGCATCCCCCTGCAGGAAATTGTCACGGTTGAAGTTGTGGGCTGGTTGGCCTAAACTTCACGATGGTACAATAAGGTCTGCAAATTTGGGGTGCCAAGGATACCTTCAACTGAAAAGTGACAGGAGCGGCAAAGAATGTTCTTTCAGTCCAAGTCATGAAAGCCTTGGAGCAACTGGATATCAGACTGGCCCTGAACGGATAGTAGACATGCAAGAAAGGGGTGAGCGCTATACTAGTGCAGACCATAAGAAAGGAGACGTATAAAGCAAGGGAACAACCCTCAGATACCTGTACCAAATGAGGTGTGTGTGCTATTTGTATAGCACAAGCCTAGCCACGGGGAGGGGGAGCGCTGTACAGTAGCCACAGGCGGTGGGGCGCTGTAAAGGATCCAAGACGAAGATCCTGTCAACAAGTTAATGGAGGGGGTCATTCGGATGGACAGTTAATACCCACAGCCCCACGGCTATAGCTGACAGCCAAAACGTAAGAATGGATCCACCAGAAAGAAAGAATTAACAATACATTGGTGGCTAAATGTCACAAGATGCAACCACACTGTTGTATTTGAGATACGTTATTTATACCTGTCCACAAGAACGTTCTGTCGGAATTATAGAGCAAGAATACATGTCCATTGCAAACAGTTTATCACATTCAGTAGATGGAAATTACATATTCAATGGGCACAGTTTCGATTGTCTCCCTGGTTTGCGAAACTGCTGCAGGTAGCATTCCTGGGCAGGTGCAATGGTGGTGGGGACTAAAGGGAGGGAAGAATGGGCACGGTGCTGTTGCTTTAATGTGAGAAGAACTCGTTTCCCTCAATGGGTCTAGAACCCTTGGCACTCAGAAGACATGATGCAACCGCCACCCACCTGCAAGGCTGCCACATCAAAGTGGTGAGCATTCCAGTAAAGGAATAACCAGGGCGGAGAAGGAGGGGCTTGGTGGGAAAAGCTCATAAAAGGCACTTGGTAATCCTTCGAGGGACTTGCGCAGCATCATAAACAATCCTCGGTCGCTTTGATATTCCCACACGGATAGGACGTGCAGAGAAGAGAGAGAACAAACAAGACGCAAAACAGATGGGAAATATTCATGTCTGTTAATGTACTGCCCAAAAAATCCTTTGAAAAGAATTCTGTAAAAACGATGAAGTTAGCAACAGCATTGCACGATTTCATATTAGATTCGCAAATAAGAAAGGCAAGTACTCCCTCTGCAGCCCTGGTTATTTGAAACATCCAGGAAGGTGTCATGAAAACACCAAAAGTAATTCCCGCTGTGCATGTGGTTGTGGGGCATACAAATCAAGAAGCTGGTCAATGAGTCCTGTGGGAGGAAGTACACCGCTAATTAAAAAAAATAATCAACCACAGCCCCCCTAGGGCGCCTATTCACATCGTGTGACACTTGGTGGCAGAAAGGGATCGTCAAGTTTGACCTCTGAAAAAAGTTCGGGTGGCTGTAATTATGGCACTGCTGAAATCACTTTTGGAAAGAATGCACAAAATGAGAAGATGATCAAGGTGTAGCAATGTCATTTACACTCGGCATTGATGGGGGGAAGAACCATGCCAAATTTCATTCCAGATCTACACGATTTTTTCAGTCTCACCTTAGAGCTACGGCCGACTGCGACCGTGGCCTGCGCCTGCCCTCTGGTGGCAGACTGGAGGATTTTTCCTGCAACCGGAGATAGCAGGGCACCACCACACCATGCGCGGAGATGTGAAATGAATTGCAGAGATACAGAACGATGACACAGCAAAGTAGAAACGCAGAATCCTGCATTAATTTGTAAGTAACTGCAGAATGAACACAAAAGCCCTTGGACGGCGCCGAAACATTTTACAATCCGGACATAATGCTGCAGATTCAGAGAATGATTAAATGTATGCATACTGTTGATAAAATCCAAAAAAATGCTCGGGAAATAATTCAATTAGTTGAACACCCTTCGCCGATTATTACAGTGCTTTAAAAATAACCCCTGAATCATCACTAAAAAAAGAGAATTTCGAAGAAAAGGTCTAACTAACAACCCAAACTGCCTCAGGAACAATTGAAAGTGGTTCGCTCATGCTTGAATCAGGCTTCATGAAGGTGTCTATCTGCTACAAAGACGCGCTACGCAACACTTCGAGAGCTGCTTACCTCCTCGGCGGCCCCGCTGCCAGGGAAGAAGTTGCCGTCGTCGTGGCGGTGCAGAGAGATGTAAAGGACGCTGGGATCGCAGTAGAACACCTGCTGCGTGCCGTTGCCGTGGTGGACGTCCTGTAAGACAGACAGACATGAAAACAATAGCTGGAACTCAAATGTCAAGCGCCACTGGTACCAGAAACTACGCGTGCCGTCTATCGAGCTCCCTGCTGAAACGGAAATAAGGAGCGCCGTCGGATTTTAAAACAAACCATTAAGAAACCAACGTATAAGCTCTTGCGTGAAGTGGATTTATCGCTGAGAAGGCGCTTCAGTATTCTGGCCTGTCACGACCTATATCTCATCATTTGCTAAATGGATTTTGTTCAATTACACGTAGCCTTTCCTATGTACATATTATGTTAAAAAAATAAGTGAAAGGGTAACTTTGTGCTTTTTAAAGAAACTGAGAGGCGCAGTGAGGTGTGCGTCTTGGTGGGGTGCATGGAACAGGGAAAAATGTGATCTCTGGAACAGAAATAAGCATAGATTATTATAACGTTCTGCTAGCAATGGAAAAGGGGAGCGTCCTCGTCATAAGGGCCACTAACGGCTTACCTATACACTAACACCACCAGAACCACAGTGGATATTTTTCAAACCACTAACGCATGTCCTTACAGTGTAACATGCATACCCATCTTCTACAGGCTTATATTGCTGTTTTTTACACTAAACTCGCACTAGGCTTTTACTTATGCATATTTGCTGCCTCCTAAACTTACACATATTTTATAATTGTATTAATTAAGTATATATCATACCATCGTGCGTATATCATTTTGCCACTGCTGTTCAAAGAACAGACCGCTTTGCACATTGATTAATTATTTTTAAACATATTTTCAGCTAACACAAGATCTGTAGAAACATGAAAATAAGGCTTTAAAGGCAGAACATGTAGATGGTGAACATTTTTCACAAAATATTCGGGTCCTGTTTCACAAAGGTTTTGTGCACCTGTGTCTGACTTACGTGCACAAAAAAGCTATTTGTGTATCAGAATTCCACATCCTCATTCTGTGAATTTGAATAAGTGTAATTTTCGAAGCGTGGTTGAGTTCCCAAATCATAAATTTACTGGGGAAAGTAGAGGGATTGTACCATGAACTCCTAAATCTATGGGTTCTTACAAACATTTTGTGGTGATTTCATAGCCTAGAGACAAACATAAACATACTCGTATTAAAAGGAAGGAGCAAGTGCTTTTCTAGGGTGGGAAACGGTAAAACATCTCCATAATTCACGAGGCGCAGGAAGGAGGGTGAGTTTCGCATTAGACAAACCTATTTTCCTTTAAACAAAAATAAGTACATTTTACTAAAGGCTGCTGTTTTATCGATTACCTAGTCGGGATAAATTTTTTGATTTTATTCCTATAATTAAGGTGTTTTTTCAGTCTTCGTCAGTGCTAATCAGATTGCACAGCCAGCTGGACTCTTTAAAAGATGTACCTTTAAAGTGTGAATTGCCGGTGTGTGTCCATTCGGGGGCGGGGGCGGGGGCAGGGGCACTCCATAGCTGCAGCAACGGGCTTTTAAGAAGGCTGGGAAGTCCCATCGCCTGGGCGGAAGTTGCTAAGCAACCTGCAGACATAGCCTGCCTATCCTCACACGACGAGCCTGTGATCCTGCATGCAAATGCCATGCACGAGCCTATCATCAGAAGCAGAAGGCTCGCAGTCTCTGCTGCTCCGCGTTGACACGTGCAGACATCCACCACCCACCCGCCGAGACGACCCACAGGCCCTCTGCATGCAAGAGCAAACACGTGCACGGCCTCTAAAGCTGGACTTCTTTCAGATCGGGTCCGATTCATCAACTGTTAGTTCTCACGTGCTGACAAAATAAGGTTTTTGACTGGAGGACAGTGTTCCATTCTCCACTGGAGTGGAGTTTACTTTATTTGGGCAGTGAGGTGGATATGAACTACTGGTGTTTCATCGTTACCGTAGGTTTCAGTTTGAAATCAGGAAGTTGCAGGCCTGCAATTTCGCAGCGTATTGTCAAACGCGCGACCTTTGCCTGTGACCTTTTCAGCATCTCTCAGAAGATCGCTGTATCAGGAACAAAAGATCACAGAATGCCCGTTTCCAAGCAATTTACACACTTGTCTGTTTTTGTAAGGCATTTCTGCAGCCTAATTTTAACCATGCTACAAATGCGCGTCTTTCACATATGGGTTTATTTTCAGTAATACTACTGTGGCACTACTTATTCTTCAGCACCGTCAATACTTACAATTTTGTACGAATCAGTTTTTAAGGGGTTATTTGCACCTCTCCTTCCAAGTAGTCAGCCTATTTGTGCTACATTTAAACTCTAAGTATTCAACTGGTATTCCACGGCCCCTGGCTCCAGTAAGCGGGAGTGACGTGGTGTGGACAGTGAGGATTTTCCCTGCACCGGTGCTCCTTAAGAAGGGTGGGGAGAGTGGCTATTACAACCTTCCAGTCATACTCGGTCATTGTACTATAATTCAAGGGTTTACCCAAGGTGTGTTTCACAAGGCGGATTGGGTTGTATTTAACAAGTGTTATCTGCTTTCTGGTATCCTGGAAAGCTCTATTAAGCCAACTATGTGGGTGGGAGTTTCAGCAGCCGTAGCAAACTGTGTGAGGCTGAGCGGCTCCTGCATAGAGATTTTCATTTCTGATCAACGTAGTCATGGCAGCCTGTCACTGTTTCATTGTAAACGAGTCGCATCTGTATCCACCAGGCTTGCCTCTCAAGGGCTCCGCATGGTTGTCATTATTCCTATTTTTGGAATTTCCATCCGTCGCTCTCATAAGCTGCAATGTCACCATATATCTAGGCCCTGTGTGTACTTGCCCTGGGTTCCCACTTTACACTATATGTTTCCTCTAATGTCCACAATCCCCATCCGTACAGATCCCATGTCCTCTGACCCTCAATACTCTTTGTTCTCTCTCGGTCCTCCAGCCTCCTGTAAACACCCTGATTAATGTTGTTTACCTGGTACTTTCTGTCCTGCATCCTTAAATTCCATAATCACTGTTTTCATAAGCACTTCCTACAGTGGTCACAAAGCTAGCCCATCCCCAAGAGGCAGAGGCAGCCATGCATCCTGAGCCACAGAGAAGGTCCCAAACTCCCTTCCATCTCTTGCTCCCCCTCAGAGGACAGAGAGCTTAGCTTATGAGACTGTTTCTCCGCTAAACATGGTGAACATGGCCTGTTTAGTTGACAACAGTCGTTTTTAGGTCTCACAGGCAGACAGATGCAGATGTTAGCTCTTTGTTGTCAAAGACATTGTAGACAATACCAATACTTACAGAGGGCTTTGGGTCAGACCATTACTTATCACTGGATGACATTCTTGTCAATCTCATTCGCTTGCTTCTTATTTAAGAGTTTTCCTTACTCTTGATATGAATACCTTCTCGGGGAGCATCTTTTCTTTCCCATCCCTTTTACTGGAGGGCTTGTATTCTTCCAGTGCTCACATTTCAGAAACAACTTTTTTCTTTTGCCACTCCTTTCACACAAATTTTATTATTTTTTTATTTACTGCTCCAAGGTGGGCATCCTCCGTCTTGGAGCAACTCAAAAAAACATAAGACAAAATGGTGGCTGTGTCATGGCTTATGCATGTGTATATGTGGTGATGCATGTGCACATCATCACGCTGGACTGATGTAGCATCATGACTCATACGTGTGTATTAGTGATAATGCATTTCTGCAGACATCATTGAGGCTTTTTTGTTGTTGTTGTAGAGTAGCATTGGCAAAAAGCACTGGCAAAACCAATAGCTCTGTATTGTGATAGCCAAAAAGCAAGACCTATTGGCTTTGCCAACGCTTGACAAAATTTGATGTTCAATTTACATTTAGTTGAGACTCAGTCTTATCACCTGTAGTAGCTCCAGCTGAAGAGAACGCTTAAACAAAGGGTCCTTTCAGTCTCTTGATAACACACAGCCCTCCCGGACTCTCCCCCAAAGTGCGAAAGAAGGCAATCACAAAGCAGGAACTATTAATTTGAATGGCCATTCCTATTGGCAATCTCACACTTCTTAGCTGTATATGTGGACTCCATGTATGCAGCGACATCAGAGTGAGTTTTCCAGCAACAAATCCTTGTTCTGATTTCATCTGTGGCACCTCTCTACCAGTGTTGAAGTGCAGATGCACATAGTTTTTAAATCTGCACACGTTGCAAATTATAGCTGTTACACGATTACAGATTATAAAACTACTTCAGTTTTAAATAAAGTAATCTTGTGCTGCATGCTTCTAAGATTCAAATCAGCAAAGTAATCTTTGGTGACATCACTGAACAGGGACTTTCAAGATTTCCTCATCTAGCATAACCCAGCCCAGAAAAAAGCAAAAAAAAGTGATTTAGCAAATTTGTATAATTTCTCACAATGGAAAATGCGAGACAGAGCAAGAAGTGAACGATCAGAAAAGGTATCTGGTGCGGTGGAGATTACCTGCCACTAACAAGAGAGGTTGACTGTCCCGTGGCATCCCAGTCCTCAGTGCAGGGTCTCGCGGTGGTGGCAATATCGGAAGCCTACACTCTGATTGACAGCTAGACTATATTTAGTAGTTGTGGTCCCCCTGATCACGAATCTCACAGCCCAGGAGACAAAAGGGTGGATACAGCACTGCCTATGTGGCGAGGAAATGGTGCAAAGGCATTTACTATGCAACCCTTAATCCCTCAAACGTTATCCAAAGTCTTTCACCATATCCCCACCTTACGTTCCCATGGATAACTTCAAAACCATGCAGAGTGATACATTCAGCTCTATGTAATGGTCTGAAATCCATAGTCTTGTGAAGTTTATATAGATATGCTTACTCAGTATGCATGCTGCATATGTGAAACCGTAAACTGCTTATATGCGGTATGAAAACATGCTTGAGTAAAAAAGCTCTCCCACCCACTGGATCTTGTTTGCTCTACATACGACTGAAAACAAAGAACTGACATGTTTTAGACTATCCCCTCTTCTTGCCTGCTTTTTAGATAGGAGTGATATGGAAAATACCCTGTTTTATATACAGGACATGCCACTCCTGCAAAGGACTGGACCTAAGACCATCACCAGTGACAATAAACTCGGCTCATAAAGCATCAGCCAACATCAGGCAAGAACCTTCAGTGGCCGATCCCAAATGCATCACCAAATTCAGATACAAATCAAAAACCACTACTCTGCGGTTGACAAAGCCTTCCAGGAGGGCAGCATAAATGAGAATGGATACACAGTATTATCCCTGACAGAGTCCATCCAGCCCTTGTTTGGCTGGGCACGTGGGCAATGTTAAATATTTGCAGACTGCATACCCTGTCTGCAAATGCCCTTCTGAAGAGGCCAAAACGCGCTTCATACACACAAAAAAGGAAGAATTGCCCGAATGTAGCCAAGGATCCAACGTGACTCACCCAGTCGAGGATCAGGATCTTGCTGACGTTCAATTTCTGCTGCAAGCGTCTGGCAGCGATTGCCACAGAGTTAAAGAAGCAGAAGCCCCTGTGTACAGACAACAGATATTTTTCAGACATATACACTTCAATGACTCAACACAATGCACATTGAAGCAAAGAAAACTGCAAGTCCATTTTTCTGGGCCCTGGGGTGACCAGTGGTCACTGAGCAGCATTCACAGTGTGCTCTGTCTTTTACCACCGGTGCCACACCAACTTAGTCTCTTTCGTTCTACACTGAGATTATCACATTGGGGCACTTCATCTTGCAAGGGTAGTGATTGTGAACAATGACAGGTCACTACAGGAGAAGGTGGAAGGGCTATTATTCGCCCTCACATGGAAGGGCCTAAAAACATTCAGCAGAGAAGCTCAACAAGTGATGACACGAGATCCTACGCTGGGCTCCGGGCGGTATGTCAAGACATTAAACTGTTGAGTAGTACTGGCGAGGTGGTTTGACTGCAGCCTTTATTAACATAAAGATCGATAATTGTAACACGGATATAATACTTATAAATATATGTTTTCCATAAGGGTTAATTTCCATATGAACTATTCATCAATTGAAACAGCGTCTTCCCTAATCAACTCACACTTTGCACTTATACTGGTAATTGCATGCAGAGAATAAAATGCAAGAATGGACCTAAAGATGCATTTGCGGGACAAAAAAATAGTAGACTTCCACTCAGAGGATTACCTTGTCTTTTAATAACAGGTAAACACGTGCAGTAGCCATGTATATGCTTCTTTCTAACATGGGGATGTTTAGTGAGGCAAAGCCGGGTGATAAACCCCCAAACGCCATATGGCACGTAATCCTTCTAGGCTGGATTATGCTTTTGTCACTGGAGAGAGTTTCCATCTTGTAATTGAATTTAAAGAAAACCCTTGAAGTGAGTCATCACATGCATCAACCCGTTGTATTAAGACCAGAGACAAAATGTGCACTGGGAGAAAGATCCGATGAAAAATAATAAACGAATAGTGATTTCCTAGAGAAGCACATGAACATGTTATACAGCATATTATGACTTCAGACAGGCCTTTATTGACCTATTATTCAGAAAAAAAACTGTGGGGATATTATCTATTTTGTAAAAAATATGTCTTTAATAGTTTGAGTTATAAGAACAGTAGCAATATCAAGTAGAATATCTTTAAGTTGCGTCTATAGCGTTTACAGAGATGCACTCTCAGATGCTGGAGCAAACAATATTGACCATTACAAGCAGTGATAACATTCGTGATGACTATACACAGGTTCTAGAACTCAGTCTATATATTGCACACATGAAGAAACATGGACTCAACTATCTTCATTAGAACAACATAGCCATGGCATGGCATCACTCGCACCGAAGCGAGGGAGTAAAAGGAGGGAGGGCAGCGATGGGCGGGGGAGTGGCAGAGGGGTAGGTCGTTATTAATACCGAGCCTGCAGTCTGGAGTGTGTGCCTCCCGTCTACTGAAAGGGAGTGGGCTTCAGTGCCTTGGAGTCGGGAATAGAACTTCAAGTGCTCAGGGTGGACTGTCGTCGGGCCTAGCCTTGTGCCAATCCGGGGGGGTGGGGGGGGGCTTCAAGTGCTCAGGGTGGACTGTCGTCGGGCCTAGCCTTGTGCCAATCCGGGGGGGTGGGGGGGGGGGGGGCTTCAAGTGCTCAGGGTGGACTGTCGTCGGGCCTAGCCTTGTGCCAATCCGGGGGGGGTGGGGGGGGGAGCTTCAAGTGCTCAGGGTGGACTGTCGTCGGGCCTAGCCTTGTGCCAATCGGGGGGGGGGGGGGGGGGGGGGGGGGGGGAGGGTTCGGCTGCTCGGCAATTATGCCGGCCATACATCTGTCAGCCACAGTCGAGTGGAGTGAGCTGATTTCCAGCCCATAACAATCCTATGCTTAGACAGAGCCAAGGCTAAGCCGATGAATTTATGAATAGGCTTAAGCGCCGCAGAGCGAGACGTGACGCCCCATAAACAGCCTAGTCCTTTCCTCTGGACCAGCAAGTCCGAAGCCTCCGAGAGGAACCCCAGTATCACATCCCAGCAGGCAACTCATTGTGGGCATGTCCAGACCACGTGTATGAAATCTGCGGCAGTGGCCTGGCAGCGCGGAAAGGTGTTGGGCACCACAGGGTACATAGTGGCAGCCACTCCCGAGTGAGGTAGTTTTGTTGAAGATAGTTGAACTGTATGTATTTTAGTCTAGCGTTTGTGGAGATAAGTCATGGCTACTGTATGTCACACTATGATACCGGGTGTGACCTCCTATAAAAGCCTGACCTGGAAAGTGAGAGGATTGGGCACATTCCACAAAAGGACATTGAATACTAGCCCCAGTTACATAGGAGACAAGCACATACAGTTTATTTACAGGATACAACACCTCCTGCATCTGAAGTGCAAATGTTACAGAAAAGGTGGAGAGGCCAACTTTTTCATACGTCTTATTAGGCCTCTGTCCAGAGAGTTGCAATTCTGGCTCAGCGCAGCAGTCCTCTTCACAGCACAAGAGTTGCGCATAAATATGCAGGGCAGATATGTTCTAGTTAAGAGCACACTAGATGGGGAACCTTTTGGTACTAGGCTGATTGTATGCACTGGTCGTATAGGTGTTCCTGGATGCCTGTGCTATGTGCACAAGGATGTTCCTGCCACCATGTAGCACCTTCTCAATCAAGCCTAGCAGCCATGGCAGCACCCGGGACGGCGTAGATCCACCAAACCAATGCCCCAGTTCAGAAATATTTTATCCTGCCAACCAGCGAGTGGGCCACTGCAGTTGAGCTGTGGCATAATAGTAATCGTATTGTGGGGCACCTAGGCCACCTTTGTCTAAGGGAGTGTAAAGCTTGGCGAGCGCCACTCGTCTCCTGCCCTTACCCCATATTAGAGCAGTCAAGGGCAAGCGTAGCTCTAAGAACAATCTACCACGCAGCAAGATGGGGATGGCAAAGAAAAAGTACAGAAGCCGAGGCAATATCAACATCTTGGAGATGGTAATCTGGCCTGCCGGTGAGAGAGGTGGGGATGTTTAAAAAGAAAGAGAGGAAACACCCCAGCCAGGGCCCTGCACGCGTTGCCATCCACAATGTCTTTGTCAGAATGGTTAATACAGCTCCCTAGATACTTAATGGATACTTAAGACCAAAGAAGTGGGGTACTCAGTAGTTCTCTCTACTGAGCCTCAGACAGTATCGTCAAGGGGAATGAATGACACTTGTCCCAGTTCACCTTCAGCCTAGAGGCTTCATCAAACTGACCAAGGAGCTCAATGAGTCTAGGCAGTACTGTAGGGTCATCCCTGAGATACACCAAAGCATCATCAGCGTACAGTGAGTCTGTGCCAGCTGTTGTCTGCTTGAATCCCACATTCCGAGACTCGCATCTGGAGTGTGTATGCAAGAAATTCTATAGCTAGTGCGAAAATTATTGTGGACAAGCGGCAGTCCTGGTGGGTGCCACATTCAATAATGAAGGGGTCTGATATTACATGTCCAGGTTTAACCCATGCAAGTGGGGCATTGTACAATATAGCTATTCATTGGAGAGACTCGGGATTTATTCCACATCTAGCAAGGACCTTGTTAAGGTAATCTCATCCTAAGGTGTCAAACGTCTTCTCTATGGCCAGAAATGCCACCCAGGGGCCTGTTCCCGATGACAGTGCTCAGTCCATCAACACAAACAAAGGGCGTAAGTTCAGGAACATGTTACTGACAGGTATAAACCCGTTCTGATTGGGATGTATTTCATGCTGAGCTATATGTATCAGTCTTCTGGCCAACACTTTTCCAGGATCTGATAGTCCGAGTTTAGTAAGGAGAGGGGGGTGATATGATCCGAGCTGGTGGGTGTCCTTATCTGGTTTGGGCAGAACCAGTAGTACTACCTCCCAGAACGAAGAAGGAAGAGTACAAACTACATAGGCCGATTTGAAGAATTTCAAAAGTTGAAGAGTGACCTGGGAGTTAAAAGCGGGATAGAACTCGATCAGTCAGTAATCGACCCCTGCGGTCTTGCCCTGTGCAATCTGCTTAACCACTTCAGAAATTTCATCTACAGATAAGGATGCTTCCCAGTCTGCCCGTTGAGAGGTCAGCAACTGTGGAAGACGTACTTCGTCCAGGAACGGCCTAGTCAAAGCTGGATCCGCCAGCTGCAGGGTTGCATACAGCTTGGCATAGTATGAGTGAAAGACATTATTAATAGCATCTTGAGTACTGTGTAGAAGACCTGTCTCATTGAGGATGGCTATAGTTGGGGTCCTAAAAGATGTGGAGCGAAGGAGTTGGCTCAAGGGCGTGCCCACTTATTCACCTTCCACATGCTTTCTCGTCAAGTACTCTCTGTAATCTGCTTTGCCCAATGCCTCAAGTGTCATTTGGTGTTCAAGAATCAATCATGCCAGCGAGGCAGTGGCTGTGCGGTCTGTGGGCTACATCTGCTCATATAGCCACATTTCCATTGTAATGTGGTAAATTCACTGCGCAGGGCTAGTTTGGTGCCATGTATAATCTTAATTGTATGCCCGCGGAGGACAGTTTTAAATGCATCCCACTCTATGAAAGTATTTTGATTCCATGCCTTCATTGTCCTTAAAAGAAGAGGTAATATGGTCGGATAAAGTGGCGTGAAACACTATCTTGCGAGGCATCCGTGGGTAGCCACCATGTGGGTATACATGGGCAGCCCTGTCCCCAAGTCAACTGAAGCTGTAAGGGGCAGTGATCTGATGTGGTGCGCCCTAGGAACCAGTGGGCACAAACGTATAAGGGCTAGATCAGGAACACAGTTAAAATCCCCATCCTAACAGCAAAGGTCCAGCATGTCTTGTAGTAGTGCAGGGGTGAGGGAACGTAGGAATATGGTCTGATTTGTGTTGGGGGCAAAGAGCAATATGAAAGCCATAGGGAGTCCATGTAGTGTCACATACAGGATCACATATTGTCCTTCAGGGTCAGTTCTCGTGTGCAACACCTCCAGAAAAGGTCACCTCTATTAGGTGTACACAGTCCCCACAAGGGTACCTCGCCAGCGCTTACATACATGCTTTCTTAGGCTAGAGCGGTAAGACGTGTCTCCTGGAAAGGTGCTTAATGGATCTTCGGCTGCGCAAATATTGATGCAACCTGTATCTCTTGACATAACTAGCTAGCCTCTAACATTCCAAGACAGGATCAGGTATTGAGTCCCAGCCATGTCCTCTGTAGTTGAGAATGAACGATAAGCAAGGAGCAAAGGCCCTTCACAACCCCTTGACATTTCCTTACCCACTATACAAAAATCTCCTATGCTCCAATAGAACATATGTCTCTGAAATTAAACAAACTAAGAGTGATCCTCATAGACCCCTTTCCAGACTGGTCCACTAAAGGGTGCCTGGCCAATAGCACTGTGATGCAGTTCAGAACAAAGGTGAATAACAGTCAATTACACTATTGCTAACCAGATGTGGGGAAGTGGCAGTATGTTAATAACCACAGTCTTGTGGAAAGTTGCTTGCAAACCTCAGCCAACATATCAGTAGTTCACCCATCCCAGCTATCATAGTACTGACAGTAGTGCAGGGAGAGACAGATGTGACCCAGGCTGATATATGCAGTCATACCATATCTTCAGCAGTCTGAGGGGTGACCACCGCACCCCCCCAGCAATGAGTCCACCAGTGCCAGGTCCAGGTCCTGTGGCCCGATGTCACGTTTCTCCATCACTGATGGAAGGGGTCACCATGTGTTGTCGCTCTTCCGCAACCACTTGGGCCCTTTTTATTGCGGCCTGCTCCCTTATTGGGCCCATCACACTGTTTCTCCTAATGAGGGTCACAATGTTTCTGCATTTTCCTCCTGGTGCAGAGGTCTGTTGTCTCAGTAAGGGGGATTGCAAGACCCTTGCGTTCCACCCATGCCGAGGCCTCCTCAGGAGTTGCCCAGAATGTTGTGCTATCACCATGCCATGTACTATCCTGAGTGTGGCGGCAAACTGTAGAACATATTTGATGTTGTGTTCTCAGATCATTTTTCACCAGGAAGGACGACCTGCAGTGTTGCACCTCCATGGTGTAGTCTGAGGAAATGTTGACTTGGGAGTTCCCAACCATCCACACGCCCTTCACAGGAGTGACTTGGAGGATGTGATCTCTGTCTCTGTAGTTAAAGAGATGGGCAACCACTGGCCAAACGGAGGCTCCCAATGGAGGCAGTCTACCCAGGACCCTGTGGTCGCGTTCCACGGAGAAGAAGGTTGAGTACTTGCCCTCCAGGATCGTGGTTGTGAACCAATCCTCCAGGTACAGTGCCATACCAGGGCCTTCAGCTTGCTCCGAGAGCCCACGATTCTCACATTATTGCATCGGGACCTGCCTTCCTGATCATCAGCCCGTTTCCTGAGGTAATCAACCTCTTCTTACAATGCCTTAAGACGTGCACCAGTATCCACAACTGTTGGTCGGAGGGTGGCCAGAGCGGATTCTGCATTTTCTATTCGCTCCTTCAACTTTTAGTGGTCTTCCCTTATGAGGCCCATATCGATCCTCATGGTGTCAATCTTTGGCTCGAGTACCGCACAGCACAAAGGATTTCTTTCAACCTGCAGTAGTTGGCTGCCAGTGTGCTCTTGAGCATCCCTTCAGCTGGGGGTGATGATTCTTCCTCCATCCCGCTCTCCTGGGCAGTATGTGCCCCACCACTGCCCTGTCTTGCTTTGTGGACACAAGGACAGTTCTTAGCTCGGACTATGGTTGATTGGAGGTAGTTTGGAAGGCTCCTTCCTCTCTGTCTCGCAGGGGGCACTCGTGCGTGCCATTCACCAGGGTATATAGGCTAGACATGGCGGGAGGGAGGGGGAACATGTGGGTGACCCGCAATACTTCGGTTCCTCCAGAAATCTGACACCCAGCCACCCAGCTACATCTTGTCAGGGTCACAGTACACCACTTCAAGGCAGCAGGTGTTCAGTCTGGCTATGGGCAGCAGCGGTGGTGGTGGGAGGGGTTAGTAAGTGAGTCGGTTGCTTGTGCGACATTACTTCATTGCCCCATTCCCGCTCAGGTGTCTCCACGTAGGTGTTGAGTGGCTTAGAGGGGAGCCCTGTCCCATTGGTTTCTGTTTGTGGGGTATCAAATCCCAGCACAGACGTTCGATCACTGGTTACAATCAAGAGGCCCCAAGGAGCTCAGGTGGCCTATTGTGTGGTAAAGTTCCAAGCCTTAGGAAGAGGTGAACACTGTGCTTTTTTCTACTTCTCAGGCCGCCACAGCCCCTTAAAGAGCCAGTATGTGTATCAGCTGGGCCCCCAGTTGTTTTACTCACCGGATGTCATGTTAGTTACCACACCAGGCGGATGCGTCGTCGCAGCCGCCCGTATCATTGAGAAACATAAAATGCAGGCACCATTGTCTCTGTGATGGTAGCAGTCCATGGTGCATCCGGGTGGAAAGTTAGATATGCTCAAGGGTTAACTGGCCACTCATCGCTCCCCCTCAGGATTATCTGGGAGAGTCTCAAGGGAGGTTCTCTCCTTCCCGGGGGCCCTCGGAGGATGCTTGATGTGCGGCAGCTTAGCCAAGACGCAGCCCAGCAGCACGCTGCCGCCAAGGTGAAAGGTGCAGGCCCAGTCAAGCCATTTGCGACCGCAAAAATGCATTTTGGTATGTATTAATTTCAATTTTTGATTCAATAACGTTACCGAACCGCAGTTTGGAATTGCTAATACATACTGATTCGGTATTAGGAAGGGGCATGTTGAGGGCGTCACTTCCTAATCCCGAATCACAGCGGTATGTAGGAATGCTTTGTGACCGAAATGCGGTTGCGAAACATTCGCATTTTACCACCTACTTCAAGTAGGTAGTAACCCATTTGCAAATGGGAAGGGGTCCCTAAAGGATCCCTTCCCCCTTGTGAATGGTAGCAAAAACGTTTTTTTGGAGCAGGCAATTGCCCCAAGGACCACTGCCTACTCTTAAAAATTGAAAAGAAAACTTTTAATTTTTCTTTTTTTTAAATGCAGCCCGTTTTCCTTTAAGGAAAATGGGCTGCATTAAAAAAAAAAAAAATGCTTTATTTAAAAGCAATCACACACATGGTGGTCTGCTGACCCCAGCAGGCCACCATCCCTGTAATTTTGGCATTTCCTAATGGGTCGCAAATTGTGACCTACCTCATGAATATTAATGAGGTAGGTTGATTTGCGACCCATTAGGAAATGCTAACTGAAACTCATGGAGTTTCGTACATTAGAATAGCAATTACCTTATTGTGATTCGCAGATAATCACAATTAAGTAATAGCTACGTCTAATAATGATACATATGGCCCTTAATCAAAAGATAAGTACACAGGACGAGAATCTCTGCTTGTAATTGGCAACTACGGTCAAGGCCAAAGGCAGAAGATACAATATTGCTGTTTAATGTAAAAGTAGACTGTATTTGAATGTAGTAGGTAGTGAGACAAATGTTCATGCATGGTCAAAGCCTTATGGACATCCATTTGAAAGTTCTAAAACGGTCACAACACTGGGGCTAGAGAGTGGACTCTGTGGACATTTATCTTACTTTCAGTGACTATAAATTTACGTGATGCATTCAATCGCTACCAACTGGGGAAATTTGTCTACTCGAGCCTCATCTGTAGCTCTGTATATACGCATCCCTCTCTGCTTGTCATTTTGGTGTTCCAGTGTGAGATAACCGATCTACTGACATGACTGCAGTAACACAAATCTTTCGTCCCCATTTTGCTGTAAACGGGGTTGCTAGAGATACATGCATTGATATTCAGGTTGGGAAAGAAACAAAAATGGAGGTGGTAAATCACAGGAGTGTCAAAAAACAATTATCAATAGTGTGTTCATCTTCAAGTGTTCCTTACATGGCTGTTGTATGGTCTGCATGGTGCCCGGGAGGTCTGACCACAGCAAAACCGTTCTGGAACAAAACAAAATGCAAATAACAATTAGAATAATTCAAAATAATAATTCTGTCAGATGATCTGACGTCCATGTATTACATTACATGCCTGCATACGACTTCAAGAATGGTTTTTAAAAAGAACCAAAATAACATAACGGAACACGTGAGAGCTGCAAGTGTCCGATTTGTCTAGGCCAACTAGAGTTCTCCAGTTCCCTTGCGGGTCTAGTGCTGGGTGTCAGGCAGCTGAGCTCAGCTTCCTGAGGGTAATTAATGAGACCTCTCGCCACGCTGCCTTGCTTGGGTCAAATGTTAAACTAAGCAGTTTAGTGGGCTGATATGCTCCCCTCGAGCTTGTAGTGAAATTAGAGCTTGTGACCACAGACGGCAGTACTTTGGCTCAGCGCGGAGGCCCCTGCCAATCTACTTGAGGTGGTCAAATACGTTTTTTTCCCCGTGTGTCAGCCTTCCTGGAACGTTAAACAAACTTTATAAACAGTAGCCCTAACAGATTGAGAAATGTAGTTTTCTGTCCTGGGGCCCACTTCCGCCCTCTCATAGAGGCTTAACATGAAAGATAAGTTGTTTTGAGCTGTTATGGTTTAAGTTATGACATTCAAGCGTTTACCCTTTTTTGAGACCTTAAACTAGATTTAAAGCATCCCGTAGTCTGAAAATGTAGCCAACACTAGGAAGGAGAATCCGAAACTGAGAACAGGCTTTATTAGGCAGTTCGCCAAATATCTGAGCCATAAGCAGGCTGGGTGATAGGTGATAGTAGCTGAATGTACGTAGATAAACCTAGCAGAGAAGTGTTCTCTTATTGGACATCAGATTCTTCGGATGTAACCTTTCCTTGACCACATGATTTGATGCAAACAATCATTCATGCCATCATCTCAAAAGTAAAAGGCAATCACTGCAACCCTCGACAGTAGGAAGGCATTGCAGAATTTATTTTGAAACCCCATATCATGCCCCCGAATGGAAGCAACCGTACCATCTTCTGTAGGCAATCACTCCATTTAATGTCTTCGGAAACTCACCCGCCCACACACTCATCAGGGAGAACTGTGATAGCTCCATCTCTCACCTGAGGACTTCTACTCTATGATACATGGGACAAAGTCCGAGCTTCCCAATTCTGTAACAAGAAGTGTTTTCACTCAATTGAGACACTGCAAGCCTTCACCCACATGAAGATGTTAAATCACTAAGTCAACCACTCCAGGCTTTTCCCTCAGTTGTAGGAGGCCACCAGTTAGTTTAGATACCTATTCTTAATCTTGAATAACGAAAACACCACGCCATGTGCCATTCATAGGCAACAGACACTTAATTCATCACTCAAGGTCTACATCAATCTTAGAAGATGAAAATTCCTTCTACTGACTGTAGAGTGGTTTAATTCCATCAGTATCCGGGGACATCCCACAGCACCTTTCTTCACCTGTAGGAAGCTACTCTGCACATGTGATACAATAATTGCAGCTTTTGCCTCTAGAAATATATTTTCCTTCTCAAGAGACAGTGACTGCAGCCCTTACTGAAAGGGAAACACTTCATTACTACTGTAACAAAGCTCTCTAGCCCTTTCCCTCATGTATGGGAATTCGTCAATTACCTATGGAAACTGTGCTTGTTCTCACTAAATTGAGAATGCTACCTCATTCATGGGAGAGAATTTTTAATCCTTCAGGGGAATACAACACTCCACACTGCGGAGAAAAAGCTTCCATCCATTTCCTGCAGAAACCAAAAACTCGAGCGGATGCACAATAGAACATACTAAATCACTCAAATGAGTCAATCAACTAATACCCCCCAATAAAAAGATATTCCATTACCAATAGGAGACAATCAGTTGTATCATCATCAATAAGATGATAAATGGCTTGTAGGCGACAGCCCAATCTGTCCATCAGTTCAGTCACTCAGAGGGATATATTAGTTGTAAGAGATGTCAAACACCACAGTTCCTGTCCAGAGGAACACAAATCTGTCTCTGGTGTAGAAAAAGCAGCCTTGGACGTTCAGAAAGAAACCTGCCCATTTGAAGCACAGCAGGTATACTGCCATTGAAAACAAGAAAAATCCCTAGCGCCCTCAAATCAACAGCAAATCACTGAGGAGCACGCAATGACCACCAAAGAAGACAGACCCATTTTCGACACTAGCACAATGTTAACTTCCGCAAGGACACTCAAGAGAGAGCAAACTTACTTCTGTGCCTTATGTAAACACCTTTGTTGTAGGTTTTTATTCTTACTAAAGTGGGCAGAGAGGGGCAGTACCATGCTCTCAATTTGGTTACCTGGGATAATGACAGAAACGAACCGACTTACTGATTAAAAACCATAAACAGAATCAGGTAAAACTGACTGAAAGAACTTCAGATATTAAAAATGTGATATTCTTTGATGCCTCCGTTAACAGTAGAAGCCTGATAGCTGAAAGGAAGTGAAACAGGATAACAGGGGTGTACTCAACACAAACCTCTGCAGTCTTCACAATGACATTTAATTTGCATGCTAATCAATGAAACAATGAAGAGCAGACCGGTCCTCCTCCAAGGCACACAAATCTCAATCAGCTTCACCATGTTTTACAAACACATCACCACGTGCATGTTTATGTTATGCCTCTTGCATGACCCACAACTCTTAGAAATCAATACCATATTACAAATAACCCCCAACCCCAAACCCATGCCCTAGAAACCTTCACCGTAACAAACAACTCTCTTCTGCCATCATGATGTACACACCCCAGGCACCTTCATATTCACATACAACCCACAGGCACCTTTGCTATGATGACAAGTAATCAGCAGCCTACACCAGGACTAATCCTAGCAACCTTCACAGTACCACACACACCTCTGCTATGATGCTTGCTTCTTAGGTACCTCTACCATGTCCCCCCCAAACCTAAAAGGAACCCACCAGGATCCATCACCCTTAGCTACCTCTACTGTCATGTGGAAATCTGGTGCACCTCCACCAGACACACAACTCACAAGTACCTCCAAAGCAGAGTGAAATCCTGGGACATCTATGCAATGACAGTGGCTCATCAAGTAACTCCACCAAGAACCACAACCCTAAAGAGACTGCAGCACTGCAAGCAAACCTTAGGTTCTTCTACTTCATCACCCATCAGGCACCCCAACCATGGCAAAGACGTCTGAGTGCCATGTCATGTGTGCGTGCGCCATGTCAATCTAGCTGCACTAAGACAGGCAGCCTGCAATGACAGTGTGCCTGTGCTAGGTGACGGGTCCCTGAGATTGGCCTTATACATGCTGCAACCCTAGGTACTAGGGGTACCATTTACTAGAGGTTTACAGAGATGCCAAAGGTATTGCTAATTGGGAACAATTGCACAGTTTAAGGGATAGAGATCTGGCACTGGGGACCTGGACAGCAGGAATCTAGTGCATCAATTACCAGGCAAAAAGTGGGAGTGACCATGTCAAAAAAGGACACGTTCCTTCAGAAGCTGCACATCTTATAAATTACTTACTATCAGTCTTAGCTTCTTTAGCAATCTCATAGTATTTTGCAAGCCTCTGCTGACCTCTTGCTTAAGGATAACCTGTCCGTAAAGACCCAATGAATATTTTCAAGGTGTCCACCCTTGCCTGTTGTGATTTAATTTCCAGTTTTTTTAAATTATATGATGTAGTTAGATATTGCATTTTTGTATCACAGCCGATCAGATTACACTCTTTATTCTTTCAGTTTTGTATGATCTTAATCCTATAATCCATTTCTCAGCCAGGGTTGATGGCCCATTATGGCTAGGGGTGGGTGAAACATTCAGACGGAATTTGTGACATTTCGGCGACTCCGCTTTACTCTTGTAACGCACATTTCAGCTAAATTCTGCTAATCGCCGTGTGATGGAATTGTTTCTAGCCTGTTGCTCCAGGAAGATAAGTTGGCGAGTGAGATTTGGCATACCCTAGCAGGATGTCTGGTTGCTAGGAAGTTGGCTCTGTATATACCATATCAAAGTAAGATATAGTGTGTGCAGAGTCCAGGGTTTCCCCAGAGGCTTAACAGAGGATAAAGTAGATAATACTAATGCTCTCCTTTCTGGTAGTGTGGTCGAGCTGTTAGGCTTATCAGAGGGAAGTGCAAAGCATTTGCTGAACACACACAGAAAATAGAAGAAGCACACTCAATGACTTAACTCCAGACCAATGGTTTTTATATATCAAAAATATATTTTCTTAATTTATTTTTGGAACCACAAGATTCAAGTTGCAGGTAAGTACCTTAAAGGTTTCGTATTTCACACAGGTATCAACAGTACTTTGTTTGAAAAAGGTAAGTAATGCAGTTTTTTAATTATTGGCAATAATCTGTTTTAAAAATGGACACTAAAATTTTCAGAAACAGTTCCTGGGAGGAAGAAATGTTAGGTCGTTTTACAGGTAAGTACAACACTTACAGTTTCAGTCTCCGGGTTTTAGGAAGTCCACCGGCTGGGGTTCAAGTTAACCCCAAACACCCACCACCAGCAACACTGGGCCGGCTGGGTGCAGAGGTCAAAGTTGAGCAAATTTAACATGGGTTCCTGTGGAGACAGGGGGTACTTGGGGTCAAGACTGCCTTCAGGTAAGTACCCGAGGCTTACAGGGCAGACCAGGGTGGATTAGAAGAGCACTGGAAGGGCCACAAGTAGGCACCAAACACACACTCTCAGCAGCACAGGGGTGGCCGGATGCAGGGTGCAAACAGGACGTCGGGTTTCCAATGCTGGTCTATAAGGAGACCCTGGGGGTGACTCAGAGGCAGTTGGCGAGGTCCAAGGGAGTGTCTCAGGCACATCACCGGTCCGACATGGAGAAGGGCCGGCTGCTGAACGTTGAGGCACCGGGAGTCAGTGTAGGAAAGTACCATCTTGCCTGGCATGTTACCCCCAATTTTTACTGTATATATGTTGTTTTAGTTGTATGTGTCACTGGGACCCTGGTAACCCAGGGCCCCAGTGCTCATAAGTGTGCCTGAATGTGTTACCTGTGTAGTGACTAACTGTCTCACTGAGGCTCTGCTAATCAGAACCTCAGTGGTTATGCTCTCTCATTTCTTTCCAAATTGTCACTAACAGGCTAGTGACCAATTTTACCAATTTACATTGGCTTACTGGAACACCCTTATAATTCCCTAGTATATGGTACTGAGGTACCCAGGGTATTGGGGTTCCAGGAGATCCCTATGGGCTGCAGCATTTCTTTTGCCACCCATAGGGAGCTCTGACAGTTCTTACACAGGCCTGCCACTGCAGCCTGAGTGAAATAACATCCACGTTATTTCATAAGCCATTTTACACTGCACTTAAGTAACTTATAAGTCACCTATATGTCTAACCTTTACCTGGTAAAGGTTAGGTGCAAAGTTACTTAGTGTGAGGGCACCCTGGCACTAGCCAAGGTGCCCCCACATTGTTCAGGGCCAATTCCCCGGACTTTGTGAGTGCGGGGACACCATTACACACGTGCACTACATATAGGTCACTACCTATATGTAGCTTCACAATGATAACTCCGAATATGGCCATGTAACATGTCTATGATCATGGAATTGCCCCCTCTATACCATCCTGGCATAGTTGGCACAATCCCATGATCCCAGTGGTCTGTAGCACAGACCCTGGTACTGCCAAACTGCCCTTCCTGGGGTTTCACTGCAGCTGCTGCTGCTGCCAACCCCTCAGACAGGCAGCTGCCCTCCTGGGGTCCAACCAGGCCTGGCCCAGATGGCAGAACAAAGGACTTCCTCTGAGAGAGGGTGTTACACCCTCTCCCTTTGGAAAATGGTGTGAAGGCAGGGGAGGAGTAGCCTCCCCCAGCCTCTGGAAATGCTTTCTTGGGCACAGATGTGCCCAATTCTGCATAAGCCAGTCTACACCGGTTCAGGGGACCCCTTAGCCCTGCTCTGGCGCGAAACTGGACAAAGGAAAGGGGAGTGACCACTCCCCTGACCTGCACCTCCCCTGGGAGGTGTCCAGAGCTCCTCCAGTGTGCTCCAGACCTCTGCCATCTTGGAAACAGAGGTGCTGCTGGCACACTTGACTGCTCTGAGTGGCCAGTGCCACCAGGTGACGTCAGAGACTACTTCTGATAGGCTCCTTCAGGTGTTGCTAGCCTATCCTCTCTCCTAAGTAGCCAAACCCTCTTTTCTGGCTATTTAGGGTCTCTGTCTCTGGGGAAACTTTAGATAACGAATGCAAGAGCTCATCCGAGTTCCTCTGCATCTCTCTCTTCACCTTCTGCCAAGGAATCGACTGCTGACCGCGCTGGAAGCCTGCAAAACTGCAACATAGTAGCTAAGACGACTACTGCAACTCTGTAACGCTGATCCTGCCGCCTTCTCGACTGTTTTCCTGGTGGTGCATGCTGTGGGGGTAGTCTGCCTCCTCTCTGCACTAGAAGCTCCGAAGAAATCTCCCATGGGTCGACGGAATCTTCCCCCTGCAACCGCAGGCACCAAAAAGCTGCATTACCGGTCCCTTGGGTCTCCTCTCAGCACGACGAGCGAGGTCCCTCGAATCCAGCAACTCTGTCCAAGTGACTCCCACAGTCCAGTGACTCTTCAGTCCAAGTTTGGTGGAGGTAAGTCCTTGCCTCACCTCGCTAGACTGCATTGCTGGGAACCGCGACTTTTGCAGCTACTCCGGCCTCCGTGCACTTCCGGCGGAAATCCTTTGTGCACAGTCCAGCCTGGGTCCACGGCACTCTAACCTGCATTGCACGACCTCCTAAGTTGTTCTCCGGCGACGTGGGACTTCTTTGTGCGACTTCGGGTGAGCACCGTTTCACGCATCCTCGTAGTGCTTGTTTCTGGCACTTCTCCGGGTGCTACCTGCTGCTAAGAGGGCTCCTTGTCTTGCTCGACGTCCCCTCTACCTCCTGGTCGATTTTGCGACCTCCTGGTCCCTCCTGGGCCACAGCAGCATCCAAAAACACTAACCGCACGATTTGCAGCTAGCAAGGCTTGTTGGCGTTCTTTCGGCGGGAAAACACTTCTGCACGACTCTACAAGGCGAGAGGGATCCGTCCTCCAAAGGGGAAGTCTCTAGCCCTTTGCGTTCCTGCAGATACCGCAGCTTCTTCTGTCCAGTAGAAGCTTCTTTGCACCCGCAGCTGGCATTTCCTGGGCATCTGCCCATCTCCGACTTGCTTGTGACTTTTGGACTTGGTCCCCTTGTTCCACAGGTACCCCAGATTGGAAATCCAGCGTTGTTGCATTGTTGGTTTGTGTCTCTCCTGCATTATTCCTCTAACACGACTTCTTTGTCCTTAGGGGAACTTTAGTGCACTTTGCACTCACTTTTCAGGGTCTTGGGGAGGGTTATTTTTCTAACTCTCACTATTTTCTAATAGTCCCAGCGACCCTCTACAAGGTCACATAGGTTTGGGGTCCATTCGTGGTTCGCATTCCACTTTTGGAGTATATGGTTTGTGTTGCCCCTATCCCTATGTTTCCCCATTGCATCCTATTGTAACTATACATTGTTTGCACTGTTTTCTAAGACTATACTGCATATTTTTGCTATTTTGTATATATATCTTGTGTATATTTCCTATCCTCTCACTGAGGGTACACTCTAAGATACTTTGGCATATTGTCATAAAAATAAAGTACCTTTATTTTTAGTATAACTGTGTATTGTGTTTTCTTATGATATTGTGCATATGACACTAAGTGGTACTGTAGTAGCTTCACACGTCTCCTAGTTCAGCCTAAGCTGCTCTGCTAAGCTACCATTATCTATCAGCCTAAGCTGCTAGACACCCTATACACTAATAAGGGATAACTGGGCCTGGTGCAAGGTGTAATGACAAACTCACAGACCATATACTTAATATGGCCACACTCCACTTACAATGTCTTTGATTGGACTTAGACACTGTAGGGGCATATTGCTCATTCAGCTATGCCCTCACCTGTGGTATAGAGCACCCTGCCTTAGGGCTGTAAGGCCTGCTAGAAGGGTGACTTACCTATGTCACAGGCAGTGTTTTGTGGGCATGGCACCCTGAGGGGGATACCATGTCGACTTTGCCTTTTTCTCCCCACCAACACACACAATCTGCAATGGCAGTGTGCATGGTTTAGGTGAGGGGTCCCTTAGGGTGGCACAACACATGCTGCAACCCTTAGGAGCCCTCCTTGGTCACAGGGCCCTTGGTACCAATGGTACCTTTTACAGGGGACTTTCTGTGTCCCAGAGAAGTGCCAATTATGAAAAAAAATGGCAAATTTTTAGGGAAAGAACAGTGGTCCTGGGGCCTGGTTAGTAGGATCCCAACACACTCTCAGTCAAGACAGCATCAGTATGAGGCAAAAAGTGTGTGTGAGTGTGTGGGGGAGGGTAACTGCAACAAGTGCCAGTTTCCTACAGCCATCTAGTGAGATTATGCTACCGCAGACCTTCGTTACTGATTGCGGTGAGAAGGCTGCCACTCGAGTAGAAAATCACCTTGAACGGTAGAAAAATAAACTTGAGTAGCTGCAACCTCTGGTGTGCCGCGCGGTATCGTTTGAGTTGATTTTTCAGTGCAGAATGTGCCCCTAGCACTAAATCAAAGCGTGAGCAGTGTGATGTGCCTATTTCCACCCGTTGGCAGAACTCCGCGTTATCTCACTGTAACTCGACGGAATTCAGCAAAGTCAAATTACAGGACTTCCCTTCCCCCCTAAATTTATTACCAAATGCTTTCAACCCAAGAAAAGATAAACAATGCCCTATTAGCATGACACACAACCCTCAATTACCTCAGCATTAGCGCACAACTATCAGGCAGCACCACCATTAGTAGACAGCCGTTTGTCACTACAGGCAATTTGCACAGCAAGAGAGACTACCACAAAACATATCCATGATGCAGCTCCTCAGTGGTTCATGATGGTCTAGACACTCACTATGATATATATGTGAAAGGCATCTGCACCAATACACACAGTTATCAGGATCTTTCTTTAGATACTCAACCGTACGTCATTCACCATTATACACAATGATTAGACGTCTGTACTATGATGTACCTTCATAACAGCTAACCCAAAGTAAAATTTTCCAAAATCCACAGCCTTCAGGCAGTTCTCAATTGATGTACAATACTGTGACATCCCACAAATATGGGTAACAGCCCTCGGGTACCTTCAATAATTTGTAATTCTGCACAGAACTCTCAAACTGGCTCATGATTATCCACAATCCTCAATCCAACCGCCTACCTTGAGTTCCCTGGTGGCCACCTTGAACGCCAGTTCTACCACGCTGCCTGCAGCCCAACGGGCCGCATTGGAAGAGTGCAATTCATTCCAAATAGTGTCACTATCCACCTGAAAGAAAGGAGAAGACGGGTTATCCCGAACATCGATAACACACTGACCATCGAAGAAGTAATTTACGAAAAGTGGCTCCAATCACCCTCTTCCTGGAAAACATTTTAAGCTACACTGCAAATCAATGCAGACGTGTACTGTTAATTGCTGGTTATACTAAAGATGGCTTTGCTACATTTGTTAACATTTTTCAATTTAGCTTTTTTGTATTAACAATACGAAACTGCTCAAAATCGTTTCTCATGTTGAACACTGCAATAACATGGTAACTGTTTTATTAAGATCTTTAGATTAAGCTGTTAAACTGATATTTTGAATCAAGCTTTAAAAATATCACAATATAAATGATCAATGGTAAAGTCTTGTGGCACTGGCTACCTCTTCAGAGACTGAGACAAACATATCTCAGGCTTGTGGTAATGGGCCACAAGGCAAGGATATCTCTAACTATAAACATTTTGAGGCAGAAAAGGATGCAAGAGCAAGTATGCTGCCCTGTTACACGTATCCATAGAATAAACAACCCAGGTAGAAGAAATACATATTTACTCACACTAACCACAGATGTAAATCAAAACTAATGCAAGTTAAAATCTCTAGTTAGAAACAGGGCAGTTCATAGAGCACAAGTCTACGGTGCACACGGGTGGACCGTGTCCACCCACTATTTTCACAGGGTGGACGCTGTCCATCCTGCCAAGAAGCTGGGCATCACTGTATAATATCCTCAACTCCTCCAGGTGTAAATTTAAAACACCGGGACACATTCAGCCGCACCTGCTCATTGTCTGCTTTCATTACGAGCAACAAAGTGGAGGCAGGGAGGGGGTTTTGTTATTTCAGACTCCAGCTGGGTGGGAATAACCAAGGCCTAACTTACGGGGCCATTTGGACTCCTTTTGTTCTAGTATCCAGGCTATGAGCTGCCTGTAGCCGAACACCTAGATTTAAAGATTTGAAGACAGTGCCAGAGAAACAAAAGCACACAGCTTGTTAGCACTTAACAGGGAGGCACAATGTTGACTTTGTTCATACCCCATATATAATGTATATGCATGCACAATAAGAATGTCAGCTGTGTTACTCTGTCCCAGTACAAAATAACAATTTAAATACTAGTATTTTCTGTTTCCTTTCTAGTGCTATCCATCCCAATGCAGGGTGTCAGAGCGCTTTACATAACACGTACAAGTTATACTGACAACAAACCATACATGTCTGTGAATCAATGTACAGGATATGTTACATAAGACCGTGACAGTTACCAAGGTGTAAGAGTCACATATCATCATTCATAGCTCACTGTATTATATTAGAGGGATTACAATGCAACTGCAACAAAAGGATCTCAGTGTTAAAAGTAGTGACCTACTTATCTAGGTACATCAAATAAAAATCTGTTATCTGCATGTTATATGATATGCTTTGCAAATGACGCATTATCCCTGTTGGCTACTTTGAGTCAAAACTGGGACTAGACAAAAATCTTTCCTGTAAATGTTTTAACTACCAGAGTTATCTTATCCTTATTACTATTCCCTCAAACTTACTGGGAACACAAAGATCTGTGCAGCTTGTGCCAATTAAGCAGAACATATTTACTGTCACATTTCTTCTTTCTTTGTGGCAGAGTTTAAAAAATGAATGTATAAGTTGAGGCCTAGATTTTGTGACAGTGTTGAGTCACTTTTCTGGTGTTTACAGTGCTACACCAATCTTGTTTGTGTGGGTTTGTTAAAAAAACTAAAATCTTCCTGCACAAAATCAATTCTCTGAGACATTTTAATCTACCTGCAGCACATGTAGAGGAAGAGGAAAAATGAGGCAGAACAAAACATGTTTCTCCTCTTTATACCTCACATGGGAAGGCGTAGCATTTTGACGCATTCCCAGGTTTCTAAGTGTAAATTAATCTGGGAATGCCCCAAAACACCACGAGCAGATGCTGGGAAAGACCTATTATCCACCTATGGAAGACTTTCCCAGAGCACAGTAACACGAGGCAGCAATGTGCGCTGCCATGTGTTACTCCAGATTTGATATGACATGCAGAGCTATGCAAGGTGACTGCACGGAATAGTAATTTGCCTTTTAGGTCTTGCTTTGCCTTGTTTCGTCTTGCATGATGCAAAGACAATGCAAATCCTTGATAAATCTGCCCCAATGTGTTTTACCACACTGGCACTATGTGATAACCCCGACACTCCAGGAATGGTCAGAAGCCATGAAGCTAATGACCTTGTTTGAAAAGAACAATTTACAAACTACACTGCCAAATGCAGACATACAAATCTGTTGCGGTTCTTACCACCAAGACTAACTCAAAAGCTTTCACTAGCCATGTACTCTTCCTGTTAGTCTCGATTATACATAAAGGATGAGACTACCATCAACAAGTTAAGAGATGTCCCATCACTCTGACCTCCCCCTTGATGAATGAGTTGGAGAGCTTTAAATGACCACTATGTCAGACATTAATGCTTATATTGTTTTCCATAAATCTCCTACCTTAGGTTTGAAATTGTTTACTGCACTTCATTGCATTGTGCTGTATTCCTACGCGTAAAACCAAAAATAAAAGATCCAAACATATATTCTCAACATTTGAGTCCTCAATACTTTGCACATGACATTTTGGGACCACGTCTCTGTAGTCTACATTTTAACATGCAACTGGATTTATCCACCCAGTTAAAGATCCATAGTTTGGCACTATAGACATTACAACATCTGCCACCCCACTTAAGGAGATAGAACTCTGGCTTAGAGGACATTGGGAGATAGGAAGATTTTAGTAATCTAATGGGAATGTAATTGGAAAATGTGCTGTTTAACAGAGTTCGTTGTTCGCAGTAACAAATTAAATGTAAAACACAAGCTGCCTAAAAAGTTATCACATTGTTTAGCAGAAGCCAATGAAGTTGACACAAAGCCTCAGGAATGATATTAAAATTCTATTGCTGGTTTACACACTCAACTTGTTTACTCATTAACTATCTTGGCACTAGGAGAGCTCACTGGAAAATGAAGCGCCCACTTCTTGTTAAGTAGATCATTTTGAATTTTTTGTTCTGTGCGAGGGCTCAGGAGCTACTCTGGAATTACCCATGCTGTCTTATTTTCAGGAATTAAGCAACACTGCAGAAGTGAATGTGGAAGACCCAGAGTTTTCATGAGAAATATGTTCTTCATGCTCTTCTGCATCCTCCCACCACCCCTCGGATAACTCCCTATAAAAGTGGTTTCCAACCTTTTGACTTCTGTGGACCCCCACTTTATAATTACTGGAACTCGAGGACCCCCATTAAATCATTATTGGAATCCAGAGACCCCTCACTGACCACCTACAGGAAGCCGAGCACCCCGGCCTAAAGATTGTCAATGATTTTAAATGCAAACAATACACAATAAATACAGAAACAGGCATTCATCAAACCCATACATAAATGATAACACATTTTATTTAATTTGCAAACATTTATAAATAAACAAAATAAAATGTTAATAGAAATGTTGGATCTTTTCTAAATTCAACTGAAGCCACATGTCATCCATATTATATTCTGTCTGATGTACCTGCACTGCTCCCATAAATCAATTTCAGGATGCTAATTTAATTTTTAGCCTCCAATTTCAAATTTCTTGATATTTGCACTATGTTTTAAAGTTTTCAATTGTATATTTAGCCACTTTGTTTATATACAATTTAATAATCTGTTATTATTATTTAATTTTCTAAGCAGTCGCGGATCTCCTGAGGAGGTTTACCGGACACCCAGGTGTCCCAAGATCACAGGTTGGGAGCCACTGCCCTATAAAGCAATCCAAGCAGTTTTTTAACTTTGGCTTAAAGCAGATCAGGGCCACTCTTTAGAACTAGACTGGTTCCTATACTACAGCTTTTTCATCCACTTCTACACAGTTACTCTAGCTGGAGTAACAGGATCTACCTATGGCGGTCTCTGGTGCAGGCCTACACCGAATAGTGGGCACTCATTCAGCACAATGGTCCTGATTTAGAACTCAGCGGACTGGTTTCTGCGTCACAATGGTGACGGAGATCTTGCCTGCCGAAATCTAAATCCCACAGAATATAAAAGGATTTAGATTTCGACAGACAGAATATCTGTCACACACAGTATTTGCCCACTGATGGGTAGCGATGGAGCGATAAGGCCACATACATTACATTTAGGTAAACATCCACAAGGGATAACCAGTTTAGTTCCCTGAAGAAGGCAAATTCTGAATTATTATTCCACAGCTGGAAATCTTCCGAAGGAGCTCACATGGGGGAGTTGAGGGAACCCTATACGTGAGGTGAGGTAGTTTGGTCCTTGGGACTTGTTCGGGCTGCAGTCTCAATCACAACTTCTGAAAGAGCCCCAGGAATAACATTAACATCACTCGTATTGTTTTTTTTGTTGTTTTTTTTTTAATAAGAATTCCTTTCTTCTTTCTTTCTTTTTTGAAGGAAAACATCTTGTTTTGATCAGGATCACGTCATTGTCAAAGAAAAGGCCGGAAAACCTCAGGGATTCTGCCCTGATCAGGTCCAGGTGTGCAGCTTAAGAGGACGCACGCTCAGGCCATAGAGACAGACCCGTTCAATCATGTGTGCACCATCAAAGGGAAAGCGGCAGAGCTGTGCTCTCCCCTCGACCCGTGGTCTCTCTATTTCTGTCGTCTATTTCCCCCTATTTTTCTTCAAGAAACTAACAGCTGATGGTAGATGCCACGTTGTAAGAAACGATTAAATGTAACTCAAATGCATTTTACCTCTCTCGGTCAGTTTTAGATCTCCTCTCTTCCTTTTAGCTTTTTTAACTCCGCCATCTCTGCCGTTATGACTGTGGTTCCCTCCTGATTCTCCCACTTCTGCCCGTGCCTACTCTCCACTTCATTCTCACCCAGGCCTCATTTTTCTCTAATTAATCCCCTGCGTCGTTCTGCCACGCGACCACATCAATCATATTTACACTCCCTGTCCTGATGTTCCATTCCGCAGTCCACTGCTTCCGTTCTCCTCCGTGCCACTCACTGCCATCGAAAGCATCTCTTCCTTGGACCTTTCCGTCGCTCCCCTTCCCTCACACGCCTACCTTCCGATTTCAGATGTCTCCTTCCCTCTCCCCTTCTCTCTAGCACACTTCCCTTTGCCTCCATCTCTTCTACCCGAACGGCTTCATCTTTACCTTGTGAGTCTACCCTTTTCTGTCATGCCTTCCTGTCCTTTCACCTTCTGCCTTTATTTCTCACGTACACCTTTTATTGGTGTGTTTTCCCCTGTTCACTTATTCCCCCACCTTAATCTTCCTTCTGTTCGCAATCCCCTCTGCCTCTTCCCCTCTTCTCCCAATCACGCCTGGTTCAATTATTCCCCACACCTTCCCTCAACGCCTCCCATCCCAGTCCGATTAACTTTCTACGACTTCCAGATTGTCCTTCTGTTCCATGCTATCTCTTTCGGTCTCTCCCACCTCTGCACTATGTGTTGAGAGGTGAACTAACATACCTGGGCTTTTGCATGTCAGATCGGTGAGATATAAAAGAGATTCTATTTCTTTCTTGTTTCAGACCCCATGAACAGTGACAGGAGACCCAGCAACGATGCTTCTCTAACCATGCGACTATCTGGGAGCCAGCACCAATTGCGGCAATCCTACATTTTACACAGAGCCGATGCACCAACCCAAAGTCATTGTCCGAGCCCTGTGTGTGTCAGCTCAGGGTCCCATCTGCCTCCGCGAGCACTGCAGGCAGCTCGCACGTGCGTGTTACAGGCAGGCTTTGCGGCTAGGTTCGGCCCTAACAGGCTAGCACAGGCATGTCCTCTGCGCCCAGCGAGGGGGATCCCGCACCCTCTTTAGATATGTCTGCCCTCCTGGCTGAGCAGGCACAATGTTGTTTTTGCCCAGCTCAGCGTTTGTGTTGCTTTTACACAAAACAAAGTAGGATTCTGTATAAAACATAGAAAGGCTCGAGTATCCAACGTACTCGTAAACATCCCTATTTATCCGATGACCTGCACTCCTTAAACTTCAACCAAACGGAACTGACATTTCAAAACATAGGCTAAAAGGCTTTTACACCTGATGGAGAAATTTTGACTGACTTAAATTTCTTCGACCCATGATACTACTTTTGAATTGTATTGAAGATGCAATATACTTCTTGTCACTAGTGTTTTACTTACCCCTCCTCAGTGCTGTGAGATGGCAACCTATTGACTTGACCGCTTTACACAAAACACACCAGGCCCAGGCATAGGATACTACACCATAACATAAAAGAAAGAATTGGAGCAAAGCAACTCATTAATGACTCGTCACTCATCTAGATCTAACATCCAATACAGCAAAGGTTGCGTGTGGTTGGTGCTGCTCTTCCCTCATGTTAATGCCGGCTGGTTTCCTGTGTTACCAGTGTGACTGAAGTGTACCAAGGAGTTCTAACTACATCCACACTAGAAATAAATAAAGTAAGGAAGAAAATACATATAGCAACACTTACCCCAACTCCTCCGCAAGGCAGCTTTACAAACATCCGCTGGGACAGAATCCCTATTATGGGAAAGGAAAGGACCGGATTTTTGACATCTGTCATTTGAGTGAATAGAGCAAATGCAACAAGTTATAACAGGACAATGTTCCTATGATGTTCTTGAAGAAAATTTCTCTTAAGGGATCATAAGTTCACCGTTTGAAAAACGTAACACATCACGAATGGGCGGCCTGGCGTGAACTAAGGCTCAGCAATTCCAGTGATCCTGGGCAGGCAATGATACTGACGCCCAGCCATATCTCCAATTAATGGGCTTGAAATACAAAACATAAATGGGCAAAGGTATTCTACGAATCCACCAATCTATCCATGCACTCACATCATCTTGTTCATCTATCTTAACCTGTTCATGCAAATGAGGGAATGCCCTTTCAGAATAAAGCTGGCACTACATTAGATCCAGAAGTATCAGTATTGCAGAAGGGGTCACACAGGTGTCTGCAGCTCCTTCTGTAATACTATCGTGCCCTCGGATGTACGAAGCAGGCGCACACACCTATTGCGTCCCCGTGCAACTCTGTATAATACAGCTCCGGACGTGTCCCCTGTTTAACCAAAATGTGCCTCCCTGTGTACCTCCTCTCTAATCTCAATTTTCTTCCATATGTAAGTGATTTTCAGTTATCTTCAATCTGCTGTGTTTCAATGTCGACTATCTAACCTCAAGGTGCCCTGAGTAAGTCCTCTTCCCACATCAAAGTGGCGTCATTCCTAAAGTTGCCTTATCCTCAACTTGTCTTCTGGTATCACTCCGCTACCCTCAACGTGTTGTCCAGGGTGTCCCCCTTTTTAAATTAATCTGTCTTTCTGCGTGTTTTTCTAACGTACCTCAATATGCCTTACAGTGCATTTTCCCTTCGCCCTAATATGCCTTTCCATTTGCCTCGAGACCAGGCTGCAATATACCCCTCTCTGTTTATCTTTCTTCTCAACCTGCTTTTACATGTCCAGTTGATATGTGCATCTGTGTGCCTCCTGGTGAGCACCACCTCAGCATGTGCGCCAGCGTTTAATAAGCTTCAAATGTGGGAAATATTTATAAAAACACATGAATGTGTTCAAGGCAAACATCCAACAGCTCATTTCAGTCTAGTCGTACCTTCGCTTCGGTGGAGGGACCTACAGAGGATGAAGTGTGAGAGATGCTCACTCACTGTTCCTACTCAGAGAAGGACCTCTGTGAAGGTCGCCTCCAGGGATGGGGCAGTTGAGCCTCATACTTCATTTGTGGATAGTACTGTGCAGGCATCACCTACAGTGACGGGCGCAGGCTCTCACTCAACATAGACCTCCTGCTTTGACGGGCGAGATCCCCATCAATATAGTCAATCAGTCACGTCTACAACTCTGACACGGAACAAGAAGGAACACGGGCAATTGTGCCATGTCTTGGTACTTTTGTCTCTGCACAGAGCCATACATGCGATGATATTTAGACTCTGTAGATATGTCCTAGACACTGTGGAAGAATGAGGGGTGAGAGGCAAAGAGATGTACCAGTTCCACGACCCTCAGGAAACGGTAAAGAAACTGGAACCTTCTGCCCAGGCACGAGAGGGGTTCGGCAAGGTGCGTGATGAAGTGCTCGCTTAGAAGTATATTAAGAAAAGAGACCTTTCGATAAAAACTATTCTAAGACCCAAAAAAATGGAAATGGGGATCTTTGCAACTGGATTCAGAATGAGGACATTTTCCAGCGAAAACAATACTGGCCTGCTCGTTTCTATCCCTTGCAGCTCTGATAATAACATCCAAAAGTAGGTCAGCCTACAGGAAAAACAACAGCAGGCAGGTGACTGGCTGCTGCCCAGCCCTAACAGCAATCCTAGAAAGCACTCTGTCGATTTCCTTACACGTTAATAGTCCACCTATGACTGCAGGAACACGTCTGAAATAAGTATTATACATTATCATGTCCGCCTCTTTCACATTTACTTCATAACAGAAAGTCCACACAAATTGAATTCGCCCCTTCAGAGCACCCTCCCTTTGCTGCAAGCCAACCCAAACTGTGTACGAAACTAAAGCACTCCTGGATAAACCATCAGTAAGGGAATGCCCACTGAAAGACACCACCCGAGGTGGGTCATGGCCAGGCCGTCCTCCAGCGGCCCCACCTCCACAGCCTTCCCTGATGCTATCGCTGCTGGGGCGCCTCACCGCCCTCTTCACGGCGCTCCGAAAGCCCTGTGGTTGTTGAGCAGCTGAGCCTACGTCGAGTATAAAGTAATCTACTTTAGGGTGTAATGGAGGCAGGGCTGTGAGTGTAGGGAGAACTTGGGTGGGGGTACTGAACGAGAGAGGGGGGTGTCAAATTCAAGCCCGGTCAGAACAAACGCTTCACCGTTCCCTTTGTGATCATAAAGGCTCCCAAATTCAAAGAGCTCTGCGGATAGGAAATGAAATCCAGAGCGCCCTCCCTCGCCCTCCCTTCGCTTGCCAACCATCGTGGCTGCTTGGACAGCAGCAGATGCCTGGAAGAGCTCCAAGATTCCTGTTGGGAACTGCTCGCAGCAGAAGTATGTTTTGCACGGGGAGAGGGGACTGTACGCCATCCACAGATACGCCTTATTACAAGTTAGTTTGATCTTTGACATTTCTAGAAAAAAAGTGGCACTGAAGACGGAGGAGAGGCGGTTCAATCATTATTCCCCAGGAAACGGCAGAATAAAGGTATCGCCAGGGGGGTACTGTCAACCTTTGCGTTGGTGCCTGGGAGGACCCCGAGCACTGAAGGAGGTGTGCAATCAGTGACACTGAGGGCCAGAGGAAACGTCTACTATGTTTCAGTAACACATGACCAAGAGCCTCCCTGCAGGATCACAAACAAAGGGGTCTAAGGGCGCCTCTTGAACATCTTACAGTAACAGGAGTCACACAAACACAGGGAGAGAGATTACAATAACACAGGAACCGGGGGAGCAGGAGCTTCTTGCAGAGCTTACAGCAGCACAGAAGCAGGGGGCAGGAGGAACTCTTTGCAGGGCCTACAGTGACATAAGACAACTGGACAAAGGAGGTGTAGTGAGGCTTCGGCAGAGCTTACTGTAACACAAGGCACACAGCCGGGCTAGAGAGGGAGCTCAGGGAACTACGAGCTGACTGTAACACAAGGCACACAGCCGGGCTAGAGAGGGAGCTCAGGGAACTACGAGCTGACTGTAATACAAGGCATAAAGAAACTGGGACTGGAGGAAGCTCCCGCAGGGTTTACGTTCACACATGGCAGACAGACACAGGTGGACAGGGAAGTTCCCTGCAGCGCTTCATGTAAAGAAAGACATAAGACGCAGGCAACTAGAGCCGTGGTTCCCGACCTTTTGACTTCTGTGCACCCCCACTTAATCATATCTGGAATCCGGGGACCCCCACTGAATCATTACTGGGATCCGGGGACCCCCCCACTGAGTCATTATTAAAAGCTGGGGACCTAATCTGTTAATAGTATTCAAAATTCTAAGCATCCGCGGACCCCCAGAGGAGGCTTTGAGGCCCTCCAGGGGTCCCCGGACCACAGACTGGGCCACTGGACTAGAGGGAGCTCCTTGCCAGTGATACAAGACATAAGGACATAGCAGGCTAGAGGGAGCTTCCCGCAGGGCCTCCAGTAGTGTAAGACATGTCACTGACAGGGCTAGAAGGGGTCGCTTCACAGTTTACAGTAATCAGAGGCATCCAGTCACAAAGGGGTAGGTGGTGCTCTGTGCAGACATCATAGTGACACACGCCATACACCTACGCAGGGTGAAAGGGAGTTTAATAACCAGGTGGTCCTGACACACTGCACACAGTTATGGCAGTTCCTAGTACGTAGTGCCTTAGAAATGTCTGCATAAAGAAACTACTTGTACGCTCCAAAAGGGGTTTAATATGGTAGAAGAAATGGGAGACTTTGATTGGATGCCAGCATTTTAGGCTGTAAAATTCTGTATCCAGGAATGAACAACTTTTTGTAAACCAGCTGTGTTTTTCGGGTGCCAACATGTACGGCTGTTTTGAGTTCTAATATGGGCATACTGAATCGTAATACAGGAATATCTAATTAATTTAAACAAGAGTGTTAAATAAGTGGCGATCCTCCTAGCACACACTTAACACTATTTTAAGCAAGTATTTGAAAGCCAAAATGTGAGGTTGAGGCCGGAGTGTGCTCGTGAGAAGGGCCTCCTGCATTCGATAGCCTACAGAGTCAATTCATCTTCACAGTGTTAGGTTCAGAAAGTCTTGCTGCAGCCGCTTGGAAACCCCTGTCTCACTCCCTCTGGTACTAAAAAACATTCAAACAGAATTATTCTCTCCCAATGGCTACTGAGAAGCCCCAGTCTTCCCATCTTCCAGATGCATATGCCGCCTGGCTCAGTCACTTCCGCCTCTGTACTGGAGGAGGGCTAAATGAGCCTGTTTCCTAATACCTCTGCCCCCAGGCCCTCCCACCCTCTCTGGCCCAGGAGAAGGGGCCCGTACCTGCAAGCTTCCTGCTGTCCAGTTTCAGGCTGGTAGGGTTGGTGCCATACAACAGAACATGCCCCTCTGAATGGACGGACTGTAGCTCCTCCAGTGTGGCCTTGCGGCCGCGGATGCACTAGGAGAAGGAGAAAAAGATAAAATTCATTGGGCGTGCGTCAAACTAGTCACAGCTTATCCAGGGTCAGCAGCGGCACACTGTCGGAGAGTCACTCGATGTACCGCGGGTACACTCGAAGCCGGTGTTCTACAGCGTACATCTAGACGTCACACCGTGAGAGTAGGTCTCCAGCTACTACAAGCACCATCGTTGTGTTTCGCAGTGTTGGTCTGTAGAAGGGCTGCGCTTGAAGCTACAGTCCTTGTACACAGAGATGTTGTTCTGCATTCTATGTTAGATCGCCGAGTAGCCTCTCTTGTATTACAGAGCTGCAATGCGCATCTTTGTGTTGTACAGTATTAGAGTGCTCAGGAACACTTCTTTGAATCGTAGTGTTACACTGATTGGTAGCATCCCTGTGTACTCCAATCTTAGGCTACAAGGCATCTCTTTGTATTAGTGTGGGGCGACATCTCTGTGTCGTAAAGTAGTATACTACAGGCACAGCATGTCCGTGTACTACGGCACTGGACTAGGACAGACTCCCTGTATGCTGAAGTCAGTCTGCCGAGCAGCATCTCTGTGTGCCAGTGTTAGGGAGCACAACTGCATCTCTGTGCATTGGAGTGTTAGATGCATCTCTGTGTCCTAGAGCCCTTGGTTGCAGAGCACCTTTTCTTTGTAACACATCTGTTAATGTGGAACAGCATCTCTGTATACTAAAGTATTAGACTGCAGGACAGCATCTGTGCAGACAATGTTAGGCCGCAGAACATCATCTCTGAGTACTAGACAGTTAGGCTGTAGAACACAATCTCTGAGTACTAGACAGTTAGGCTGTAGAACACAATCTCTGAGTACTAGACAGTTAGGCTGTAGAACATCACCTCTGAGTACTAGACAGTTAGGCTGTAGAACAGCATCTCTGAGTACTAGACAGTTAGGCTGTAGAACATCATCTCTGAGTAGAACACAATCTCTGAGTACTAGACAGTTAGGCTGTAGAACACAATCTCTGAGTACTAGACAGTTAGGCTGTAGAACACCATCTCTGAGTACTAGACAGTTAGGCTGTAGAACACAATCTCTGAGTACTAGACAGGCTGTAGAACACAATCTCTGAGTACTAGACAGTTAGGCTGTAGAACACCATCTCTGAGTACTAGACAGGCTGTAGAACACAATCTCTGAGTACTAGACAGTTAGGCTGTAGAACACCATCTCTGAGTACTAGACAGTTAGGCTGTAGAACACAATCTCTGAGTACTAGACAGTTAGGCTGTAGAACACAATCTCTGAGTAGTCGAGTGCTAGACAGCAGAACAGCATCTGCATATCCTACATTACAAGACTGCAGAACATCACGTCCTTGTACTGCAGTGTTAGCCTACGGAGAAGTATACCTCTCTATATAGCATCTCTTTGTATGAAGTCTGAGCCTGGGTGCTAAAATAGTCATTTTTGGACAAACAATAACCAATCAAACCTTGCACCTCATCATCAACCGAACCAAAATGAGAATAGTCATGAAACAGACAGCAGAACGGTAATGCCAAGCCATATCACAGAGCAGGGCATCCACGTCCATTCAGAACCCCTGGTGGCTGCTCTGCAGCAGTAAAATGCCAGTATTTGCAGGACTATAAATCTCCCACACAACCCAGGAGTTGGCAATGCTGTTCCCCTTCTCCTCTGACATCTTATCATCTACTGACCACAGAGCTTCTGAATACATCGTTAGCTCGGAAAAGATGAATTGACAATATTTTGGCATTGCTATGTGCAATCACTGTCGGGAGGCATTACCTGTGAAAGAGTCCAGCCCCCTCAAGCCACTTTGTTGGGACCACAGAGAGTACAAAGGGGATGGTTCACCCATTTCGACTGCTCTAAACGTGGTGAAAGGAGGAGATTGTACGATCAAGCCCAAGATGCCCTCGGTCCATTAAGTAGAAGCTCCCAATTGTACCCACGACTGTAAGCAGAAGTTTTCCAAGTCTACTTGGGTGTAGTTACCTCGCAGTGGCTGCGCAGCCCCCGCTCTTGAAGTCGGGACCAGATGCTCTGGATCCTCCCTGCATGCTCAGGGTGATTGCTGTTGTCTCCACAGAAGCACTGGTGCTTCAGCATGATGGAATCATACACAATTCCTGGGGTATAAAGGAGAATACAAAATAATGCCCAAGCGAAAGGAGTCAGCAGCAACAACAAAGAGTTGAAGAACACAGTTGAAGAAAACATTGGGCCTCCTCACAGTTAGGAACGTGCTATACAAGAAGTCAGTGCACCTCAACCAGAAAACAGTCTTCAGAAAGAGCGTAAGAACAGGCTATTCGCATATTGTCACAACTTTTCTACTGTTCAATCATGTGCTGGAAACTGTACCCACTTGTGGACGATTCCCAGAAATTGGCGAAACCAGTACTAATGCTTGCCTGACTTCCAGAGGTAGGAGATTAAAGTCTCTTGGACCATGGTTTACAGTTAAGAAACGAACAATTGTATTCAGGTGCAAACTGTTTCTTCTTGAAAGCATTCCTACAGAAGGTAGTTTGTTGAAACTTAGCTGATCCTTCGGGATTGCCGACTCATACTCTTAAATTCCCACATTCTCTGGGCTAAGTCGCTAAAGTGATACACTCTCTGAGCAGTAGTTTCTGCCTTGAACAGCACTGGGAGTGTGAAGTGGACAAGGACACTGTACATTTATCTGACAAACATCCATTTCTTTTGTCGCTGACTGAAAACTAATGAAAACATCTATTTTTCAGAACATGTATGCTGCACATTGGTTTAACACTAGCCGAGGCTCATCACACCTTTATTTTAATGAAAAGCCTTTCTTCTCGCAGCCTTCTTGTTGGGACCTGTGTAACTGGGCTTCAGATTTATTTTCATGGAGTTACCAGGGTCATTATAGAGCATCATCTTGTCCAAAGTGACTTACTGAATAACATTCTACCTTTTGGATTTCAGCAACAAATGTGTGATTCCAATCAAAATCCCTATCCCACTTTACTGTTCCGCTTTGTGTAATTTGGATTGCAGCTTGAACGTCCAAAACAAATGCTGTTACATGTACAGCAAGTTTAAGATGTCCCTGGTGCACTAAACAAAGTTTGCCTGAGGTGCCTTGTTGGCAGGACTAATCATGCTATATTAAATAAATACAATAACACTGTGCGAATTATAAAGAAGATAGTGGTTGTCAGTCTATTTGCAGGAGGAGTTGGACTTCACAGAAGAGGCTGTGGAGGGAGTGGTTCTACATAGGCCAGATCAGAGTCAAGCGAAGGCTTTTCTGAAGATTGAGGCAAACAGCTCCTTCATAAACTGGCGGTGATAAAGTTTGCCTATTCTTTGCAGAGTAGCTTCTTTTTCTATAACAACTAGTGTTTCCCCGACAGGATCTAGGGGGGCATGGGATCTTTACTCTACTCTCTTATAATTTTTTTTTTTTACAACTTTAGGACAGGGCTCTAAGTCCCTGAGTCCTGTAATGGCTGCCAGAAACATTGCTGGAAGACAATCCGAGCTCTTGCTTACACGGGAGTCTGACTCCAGGGGGAGTGAGATGCCCAGGGGAAAAAGCTCCTTGGACCAATCAGAAAGCTATATTTTTTAATATGCGCTCCCATGATACATCTTGCTCAACCATTCAGATATACAAATATTTTGGACCGTTAATTTCTCAAAAACTACTGAACAGATTTACACCAAATCACAAACAGCACAATCTGCAAACCAAGATCAAGCTTCCTGCCAAATGGTGTAATTCCATTCAGCAGTTTTTGTGGTAGTGCTCCTTAAAGAAGTCTATGGAAAACACATAGTGAGATATGCTTATGGGAACTCCCCCCCCCCCCACCCTTTAAAAAAAAAAAAAAAAAAAAATCGGCCCTTGCTTGACAGATCAGCCCAGAGCTGAAGTAAATGTGCTCTTTTTTTGGAAAGTTTTGTGAAGATTCATCAAACTGCACTAAATTAGCAAACCACAAAACGTCTGGTGTATAGAAAAACAATCCTTACTATAACTACCCAATATATATATATATATATATGTATATATATATTCACTGAAAAACCAAAGTTTATAGGGACATTATAGTTAGGGAACAGAATTTTAAAAAACATAGGAATTAATTAAAAAAAAAAGGTTAGAGGAATGTTACATTTAGGTTCATTTTACTCACACAAAATGAAAAGAATTCAGGAGTTATAGTTATCTGAACTAACAATAACCCGTGCACTAAGGTAACTATAACTCGCGCCCCAACCATGCAGTTTTCTGATTAATAATTTTACTGCAAATGTAGAAATGATGTTACCAATGATGTCATAGAGGATGTTATGAGTGATGTAATATGTGGGGTAATTAGTAGTGCACGGTTACCTTGTTTTTTTAAAATAATTTGTTTACAGGATTTGTGGATCCTCAGCGATTTTTGGGGAAATTAAAAAAAAAAATGCTTTATTTGCCCTGGCCGCGTCCCTTAGGGATCCCAGAACCAGGTGTACCAGGTCAGAGTATTCATACCCTGCACCCTTTTCTTCTTTTTTTTTTTTTTTTTTTTTACATTTTTTGGACTTGAGTCTCAAAATGGCTGCCAATACTTCCTGGTTGAAGTTCTGGCAGCCAATCAGATGGCAGCATGAGATCTCTGGGATCCGTGGAGCCTCCACCCCTAGATATACACATTTATTTTTCCTTTGACAACTCCAAAACTACTGAACAGATTTACACTAATTAACAAAAAGGATGCTTTCTTGAACAAAAGCTACCTTTCTGCCGAATTTCCGTCCAGCAGTTCGGGCTGTAGTCATGTCTAAAAATCCCTATGAAAATTGCATGGGGAAAAAAGCATTTTGGGACCCCTCTTTTTCTTGGATCCTGCTTGATGAACCACTCACCAAAATCTCCACAATCCTGCATATAAACATGTTAAACAGAGCCACACTTTAAAATCTGTTAAAAAAAAAGTCTTATATTTTCACCTTTTCTCCCCAAAATATTGTATTCTACATATCACTCTGTAAAATTAATAGAAGTTGCATCTATCTGCATAGGACACTAGTTCTGCTGCATATATCTCCCTGAGAACCTCCAAAGTGCAGAAGGGCATGTTTTTCAAAAGCAAAATGTCCTTTGCAGACTTTCAGACTCCTGAATAAAAATGGATAAAAGGCTCTCTGATAAATATTAATCTGAACAGAACATATTTCTCTACCTCCCTGCCATACACCGAACCTAGAATTATTATCTTTTATAATACACTTCCCTCTGGATAGCATCTAATTTCCTGTATAGTTACGCACAGTAACAACGGAGCATGACTTATAATATTAAGCCAGGAGTACCCCCATCTCCCCATGAAACTTGTTCCCTGCACGCTTATGTATAGCTATACTGGGACGAATGGCATTAATTACTCACATATTCGTAGTGACAATGCTCTTATGTTTATACATACATTTACCACATGCATATAAACCACAAATTTGGATTTGCTTTCACTCCCTCAGTCTTCACTGTTCCCATACATTATTTGTGAAGTCTACACAATCACTTCCTACAGCTGCACTTTACAATGTGCCCACTTCAATAAAATACCTGTAACAGTCAATATCCCTACAGTGATGGATGCTATCACGGCAGGTAATGTCATGACACTTTACGCAGACATCACACGTGACGTGAGGAGTGACGTGCATGGCTGCCGGCCTCGCAGCGTACAAAAGTGCACTGCTCTCCAAGCTCTATACCAACTTTATATTCTTCTATTTACCATCGTGCATGACTACAGGGGGCTCCCCATGTACCACCTTCCATTAGGATAAAACTGACTGGAGTATGAATGTGTTACATCTCTACCAAATATATGTAGAGCGGGGTGTTTTTAAAATAAGCAGTATCACTACATTGCATGCATTTTCAATGTTTTTTTTATGTTTGTCTACGGAGCACAACATCTTTCGACACAACAGTATTCGCACAGAGTGATGTGACTCCTATTGCATCAATACTATATATATATACATGTATATATCTCCATGTGTGTACCTCATAAATTGAAATCCGTATCCCACAGGAAGTCCTCTGAACGACTTAACCGGCGACGCAAGTATGATATCTATAGCGCAAGAATGTGTGTTTTAGTATAGTGTGCATGAGTCAGTACCCCGCTTGAACGCCACAAGAAGTGGGACCATGGCTGTCTCTATTACAACTGGGATTAAGGACCTAAAGAAAGCCATGGACACCGGACAGGGCAAATAATACCGCTGAAACACGTCAACATGCAGGAACAACAGTTGTCTCTAACATGCCTGTATTCCTCTGACGATATAGCATGCCCCCTAAGTTGGTGGGTGAGGGTCTGCCTTATAGTTAATACATTTTTATAAATCTTTACGAAATCCATACAAGACACATAATGGTGCCAACATAGTCAGACACGTCATCTGGCGGTTCCGTTTGCCTACTTTTGATTATTCAATTCAGCAAGTATTCAATAACTCAAAGGTGCACAGGGCACAATAGAATTGTACTTCCTGCAAGAAGCATGCATTCATTCTACCTGTAAGGATGGGCGCAGGAGGCGGACTATACACCTTGCTTCTCCTGTGTAGTCCTGCTTTTGCTAAAAGAAAGACCGGTACTTTTTGCTAAAAGAAAAAACTCTCTTTCCTCTTTCAAAACTATTGCTGCTATACCATTCCGTGTGTAGATCGTTAACGTGCATGCGACGTACAAGGGCTAGATGGCAAATCACTGTGAAGTAAAGGGTGCCCAATCTGCATAAATAATGATAGTTACAAGACACTGGAAATCAAACATTGGCAAAGTCAATAGGTCACACATTTGTGGTCTCTTGGCTTTGAAAGTGTCTTTTAGCAATCCTGTACATCACTGGCACGATGCTGTGCAGCATAGCAAAAAATAAAAAAAATGGTGCAATGATGCAGTGTCATTTTGCAAACGTGCACACGAGTCGTTACTCATGCATTACGCTGGCACCATCTTTTTATTTACCAATTTTAAATGGATCTTTAAACTTAAAAAATAAAAAGAAGTAATGTAAAAGCTTTTTTTTTTTGTTAAGGTGTATGGGATTTCAGGAATTTGCTGCCTGATCAACTTTGCTTGGACTTCGGGGTATGCTCGACCTAAAAAGGATGTTTGTCTAAAAATATCTTTAGAAGGAGCATCGTATATCAACAGTGCCCTCCCGTGGCCATTGAATAAAACCGCCTGGCATGTTCGAATAAGACTTCTCGGACAGAAGCAGATGGATGAGCATAAAGCAAATACAGCAACCAGTGGCGTAGGGAACCCCTGGCTTGATACCTTGTGTGGGGGTGGCCGCTGCAACCCATGGCCGTGTAATCTTGGTCCCACTAAATATGGATTAGTTTTATATTTGTCCTCTTAAACCTGCAGGCCTGAAGACAAAGGCTGATAAAACAATCTATGGAAGAGCAGGGCAGGGCTGAGAGGTGGCGGCCAAGAGCTGCGAAGTGAGCCTCGTTCGTGAAAGGAGAGAAAAAGACATTATGAAAATATAATTTAAAAAAGAAAACAATAACCAGCAAATAGACTGAGCGGGCGGACATGGGGAAGGAGCTGAGACAGGATTGAACATTTAATTTTAGAAAAGAGAAAAATACGGTAGAAGAAACTGGAAAGAAGGGAGGCATGGAAGGTGAGAGGAGAGGTGAAGGGAAGGAAACAAGGAAGGAAAGATGAAAGGAAGGAAAGGAGGATGAGAAGTGACGGACAGTGAAAAGAACAAAGAAAGGGCGAAAGGATGAATGGCTGAAAGGGCAAAAGTGGATGGAGGGGGTGAAAGGATCAATAGCAAAACACAGGAAGAAGGTGAACGGAGGAATGGGCGATAGAGGGTTGGACGAAAGGCACAGATGGACAGGAGAGCGAAAGGATGTGTGGTCGAAGTGTGGGGGGAATGGGTACTGAATAGATGGAATGATAAAAGATGGATGTATGGATGAACAGATGGTTGAAAGGTTGGTTGGATGAGTGGAAGGATGAGATGAATGTGTAAGTGGACCAGTGGATGGAAGGAATGCTAAATTATTGGAATAATGAAAGGATGGAGTTAAGCATCAAAGAGTGGGTGGCGGGATGGTTGAATCACTAGATCGCAGAATGTAACGGAAAAGAACTAAGCTAGGAAGTGTTGGGCTTACTGTCTCATCTGGTGTTAGGTTCTTGGTTCAAAGTGGGGGCATTTTACTTTTCTGGCCCATCCCTTGACAGCCACTGGCAGCTGACCACGAAGGTATATGGCAGATGAAATAGCACTAGTGGCAGCAATGGTAGTAGAGACAGTAAAGGTGCTGGCCCTGCATTGTGTCATTGTAAGCTACAAGCTGGCCGCGGGGCCGCAGCGCTTCCAGACTGAAAGACTGGGGACATAGGAAAGGGTGAACGACTGAAGCAAGCAGAGTGCTACCTCAAAATAATCACATACTCTCGGTCAGTCATTACTATTGCAATTCAGGCTGCTCCGTATATTGTTCTTGTAAGGAGAGGAAGTAGAGTGTGCTCTGTCAGGACTGACATCTGTCTCTTGTATGGTTTACACAGCAGGGGCAATAACCACTTGTGCTATCAACACAGGAATAAGAGTTAAAGTGTATGCAGACTAGAAAACTCCATCTTTTTAATGTAATAAGTGAATAACTTATTGTATGATTACTTAAAATCATTACAATTCTGTGCAATTAAAACAAAACACACGATAAAGTGCTAGAACATATTAAAATCAGTTAACACATGATAGTACAAAACAATACACTTTTCCATTTAAGAAACAGGATGGTTCAGAGCATACACGTTTCCAGTTGCAGATTAGCAAATGAGTTCAGTTTGGACCCCCAGACTATAGGGCCAGAGTAAATGGTTTTATGGGCAGGGTATGAGGTAAGGTGCAAACGGGATTGCTAAAAATCTATTATTTTGTGATGAGAGAAAAAAACAATTTATTTTTTACTTTTAGTGCAAGAGACTGGATGGCAGTGCATACAGGATTCCAGATTCCTATTAGCCGATAAATTCCTTTAGTTCTTCTAGAATAATTGATGTTCTGGTTTAAGACTACTAGGTTTGTTGAACGATCGGTTACTCTTTATTGAGGGGCTGGGCAGTCGCCGGTAGTTGATCTGTTTTTTCTGGTAACTTGTCCTTCAGCAGTGAGCGAGCCTGATGCATGCATTTCCCAAACTTGGCCATGTCTGCCAGTTTCCATGGTGTATGGGAGGTGTAGCCTCTTTGGCCGGGTGAGCGCCCTGGTGTAAAAATATTGGCCTCCATAGGGTGTGTCAGGCATGATGAAGAGCTGGGCAACAGAGATATGAGTCAGTGATTCCCTTCTGTAATCGCTCAGACTGCAGCGCGTGATGTTTTCTATTGTTTTCCAGGCCGGGTTCAGTTCTCTAATTGGGAGAGGCACCAGTCTTGCCCATACTATTTGATCTAGGGAGTGTTTTCCCACGGCCTGATGGAGATGTGGCTTGCCTGTCTGATTTATCATGCAAGGCCCTTGCCTGGAGGAATTCCACGGCCAGTGCACGTGAGCAGAGGTGCAATTGCTTTTTTTTTATTGCCGATTTAATAGATGTATAATTAATGGCATTTGGATCCCAGCTCTCCATGGAAAGTTGCAGACTTTCCCTCGCAGCTGTGAGATTTATGGAGCAGGGTTTATTATCTTTTGTGAGGATTGTTTTCTATGACTGCCTTTATAGTGTTGTCAAGTGTGACTGTAGTCTGGTAGAAATACTTCGCAAAGGCGGCCATGCATTCAAATTTTTGATTGATGTGGCCAAACTCAAGTCTAATCAGTGTGTTTCTTGTGTAAGAGGGTAATTGGAACAGTTTCTTGTAACCCATGCATTGGAGCTTTTCAAGATCAGCCACCAACATGCCGGGGGACGCTTGCTGAGCAGAACTGACAGAACGAAGCAGTATATAAATATAAATATATATATATATATATATATATATGTATATATATATATATATATATATATATATATATATATATATATATATATAAATAAAACAATTGTTTGTCCACACTTATGTCCCCTCAGCAATACGCCATAGCATTATACTTTCAAACGGAGTGCGGGAGAAAAATGGCAGCACAACCAGGTCTGTCGTGAGAGTGTTTCCACCTCAAAATGTATTTATTTTGTTGGCAGAGTTCAAAAGGAAACATGCATTTGCTGATAGGAATATATCTATATATATATAGATATATATCTATATATATATATATATATCTATATATCTATATATATATATATATATCTATATATATATATAGCTATATATATATCTATCTATCTATCTATCTATCTATCTATATATATATATATATATATATGGAAAATGTCACTTACCCAGTGTACATCTGTTCGTGGCATGAGTCACTGCAGATTCGCATGCTGTGCACATCCCGCCATCTGGTGTTGGGCTCAGAGTGTTACAAGTTGTTTTTCTTCGAAGAAGTCTTTTCGAGTCACGAGATCGAGGGACTCCTCCCATTTCGGCTCCATTGCGCATGGGCGTCGACTCCATCTTAGATTGTTTTCCCCGCAGAGGGTGAGGTAGGAGTTGTATATGCTAGTAATAGTGCCCATGCAATGGAGTGAATACGTGTGTACATAATGTAATTTAAAGTAATATATTTACAAATATACGGATGTTCAAGATCAACTTCTAAACGGCTACAGGCTCCCGGGGAGGCGGGTGGGCGCATGTGAATCTGCAGCGACTCATGCCACGAACAGATGTACACTGGGTAAGTGACATTTTCCGTTCGATGGCATGTGTAGCTGCAGATACACATGCTGTGCATAGACTAGTAAGCAGTTATCTCCCCAAAAGCGGTGGTTCAGCCTGTAGGAGTTGAAGTTGTTTGAAACAATGTTCGTAGTACTGCTTGGCCTACTGTGGCTTGTTGTGCAGTTAGCACATCTACACAGTAGTGTTTGGTAAATGTATGAGGCGTAGACCATGTAGCTGCCTTACATATTTCGGTCATTGGAATATTTCCTAGAAAGGCCATGGTAGCACCTTTCTTTCTAGTTGAATGTGCCTTTGGTGTAATAGGCAGTTCTCTGTTTGCTTTAAGATAACAGGTTTGAATGCACTTAACTATCCATCTAGTGATGCCTTGTATAGAAATTGGATTTCCTGTATGAGGTTTTTGGAAAGCAATAAATAATTGTTTTGTTTTTCGAATTATTTTTGTTCTGTCAATGTAGTACATTAACGCTCTTTTGATGTCTAATGTATGTAGTGCTCTTTCAGCTACAGAGTCTGGCTGTGGGAAGAACACTGGTAATTCTACTGTTTGATTTAAGTGGAACGGTGATATGACTTTTGGTAAAAATTTAGGATTTGTCCGTAGAACTACTTTATGCTTGTGTATTTGAATAAATGGTTCTTGTATTGTAAATGCTTGAATCTCACTTACTCTTCTTAAAGATGTGATGGCAATTAAAAATGCAACTTTCCATGTTAAGTATTGCATTTCACAAGAGTGCATGGGCTCAAAAGGTGGACCCATGAGTCGTGTTAAGACAATGTTGAGGTTCCATGAAGGAACTGGTGGTGTTCTTGGTGGTATAATTCTCTTTAGACCTTCCATAAATGCTTTTATGACTGGTATCCTAAATAGAGAAGTTGAGTGCGTAATTTGCAGGTAAGCTGAAATCGCTGTAAGATGTATCTTAATAGAAGAAAAAGCTAGCTTTGACTTTTGCAGATGTAGTAAGTATCCTACGATGTCTTTGGCAGATGCGTGTAAGGGTTGAATTTGATTATTATGGCAGTAATAAACAAATCTTTTCCACTTATTTGCATAGCAATGTCTAGTGGTAGGTTTCCTAGCTTGTTTTATGACCTCCATACATTCATGTGTAAGGTCTAAGTGTCCAAACTCTAGGACTTCAGGAGCCAGATTGCTAGATTCAGCGATGCTGGATTTGGGTGTCTGATCTGTTGTTTGTGTTGCGTTAACAGATCTGGTATGTTTGGTATTTTGACATGAGGCACTACTGAGAGGTCTAGTAGTGTTGTGTATCAAGGTTGTCTTGCCCATGTTGGCGCTATTAGTATGAGTGTGAGTTTGTTTTGACTCAACTTGTTTACTAGATATGGAAGGAGTGGGAGAGGGGGAAAAGCGTAAGTAAATATCCCTGACCAACTCATCCATAACGCATTGCCCTGAGACTGATCTTGTGGGTACCTGGATGCGAAGTTTTGGCATTTTGCGTTTTCCTTTGTTGCAAATAGATCTATTTGTGGTGTTCCCCAACTCTGGAAGTAAGTATTCAGTATTTGGGGGTGAATCTCCCTTTCGTGGATCTGTTGGTGATCCCGAGAGAGATTGTCTGCTAACTGATTCTGAATTCCTGGAATAAATTGTGCTATTAGGCGAATGTGGTTGTGAATCGCCCAATGCCATATTTTCTGTGCCAGGAGACACAACTGTGTTGAGTGTGTCCCTCCCTGTTTGTTTAGGTAATACATCGTTGTCATGTTGTCAGTTTTGACAAGAATGTGTTTGTGGCTTATTATGGGTTGAAATGCTTTCAGCGCTAGAAATACTGCCAATAGTTCTAAGTGATTTATGTGAAACTGTTTTTGGTAAGTGTCCCATTGTCCTTGGATGCTGTATTGATTGAGGTGTGCTCCCCACCCTATCATGGAGGCATCTGTCGTTATTACATATTGTGGCACTGGGTCTTGGAAAGGCCGCCCTTGGTTTAAATTTATACTGTTCCACCATTGAAGCGAGGTGTATGTTTGGTGGTCTACCAACACCAGATCTAGAATTTGACCCTGTGCCTGTAACCACTGTGAAGCTAGGCACTGTTGTAAGGGCCGCATGTGCAACCTTGCGTTTGGGACAATGGCTATGCATGAGGACATCATGCCTAGGAGTTTCATCACCATTTTGACTTGTATTTTTTGATTTGGATACATGGCCCGTATAACATTGTGAAATGCCTGAACCCTTTGTGGACTTGGAGTGGCAATCCCTTTTGCTGTGTTGATTGTCGCCCCTAAGTATTGCTGTGTTTGACACAGCAGAAGGTTTGACTTTGTGTAGTTGATTGAGAAACCTAGTTTGTGGAGGGTTTCTATGACATACTTTGTGTGTTGTGAACACCTTTCTAGCGTGTTGGTTTTGATTAACCAATCGTCTAGGTACGGGAACACATGTATTTGCTGCCTTCTGATATGTGCAGCTACCACTGCTAGGCACTTTGTAAAAACTCTTGGCGCAGTTGTTATTCCGAATGGCAACACCTTGAATTGGTAATGTATCCCTTGGAATACAAACCTTAAGTACTTTCTGTGTGAAGGATGTATCGGTATATGGAAATATGCATCCTTTAGGTCTAGTGTTGTCATGTATTCTTGTTGTTTGAGTAGTGGGATTACGTCTTGTAATGTCACCATGTGAAAGTGATCTGATTTGATGTAGGTATTTAATGTTCGGAGATCTAATATAGGTCTCAGACTCTTGTCTTTTTTGGGTATGAGAAAGTACAGAGAGTAAACTCCTGTTCCTTTCTGGCGTTTTGGTACTAATTCTATTGCTTCTTTTAGTAGTAATGCCTGAACTTCTAGTCCTAGAAGATCTATATGTTGTTTTGACATATTGTGTGTTTTCGGTGGGACGTTTGGAGGCAATTTGAGAAATTCTATGCAATAACCATGCTGGATAATTGCCAATACCCAAGTGTCTGTTGTTATCTCCTCCCAATGTTTGTAAAATTGGCTTAGTCTCCCCCCCCTCCCACAGGTGTTATGTGTTGGGGATGTGTGACTTGGAAGTCACTGCTTGTTTTGAGGGGTTTTGGGGCTTTGGAACTTCCCTCTATTTTTTTGGAATTGTCCTCCTCTATATTGCCCCCGAAAACTTCCCCGCTGATATTGGCTTTGATAAGTGGGCCTTGCTTGTGAGGTTGTGGCCTCTGTAGGTTGACCTCGAAATCCTCCCCTAAATTGTGTTTTGCGAAATGTGCCTCTGCTTTGTGGGGAGTAGAGTGCGCCCATGGCTTTTGCGGTATCAGTATCTTTTTTGAGTTTTTCAATAGCAGTGTCGACTTCCGGCCCAAACAACTGCTGTTCATTAAAGGGCATATTCAGCACGGCTTGTTGTATTTCCGGCTTGAATCCTGACGTACGCAACCATGCGTGTCTCCTTTTCGTTATTGCAGTATTTACTGTCCTTGCAGCTGTATCTGCTGCGTCCATTGACGACCGTATCTGATTATTGGAGATACTTTGTCCTTCTTCTACCACTTGTTGTGCCCTTTTTTGGAACTCTTTGGGTAAGTGTTCTATGAAATGCTGCATTTCGTCCCAATGAGCTCTATCGTATCTTGCCAAAAGTGCTTGTGAATTGGCAATACGCCATTGGTTTGCTGCTTGTGCTGCAACTCTTTTACCAGCAGCATCGACTCTCATTTGCGACTCTCCTTGTCTGGAGGTGGTGCATCTCCCGAGGTATGAGAATTTGCTCTCTTGCGAGCTGCCCCAACAACCACAGAATCTGGTGTTAATTGCTGCGTAATATAAACAGGGTCTGTTGGTGGTGGCTTGTACTTCTTCTCCACCCTTGGAGTTATGGCTCTGCCTTTTACAGGATCCTGAAATATTTGTTTGGAATGTTTTATCATTCCCGGGAGCATAGGTAAGCTTTGGTATTGGCTATGAGTGGAGGAGAGTGTATTAAACAAAAAGTCATCCTCAATTGGTTCTGAATGCAAGGTGACGTTATGAAACGCAGCTGCCCTTGCGACCACCTGCCTGTAGGATGTACTGTCTTCAGGTGGCGACAGCCTCGCAGGGTAACAGTCTGGGCTGTTATCTGATACAGGAGCATCATAAAGGTCCCATGCATCAGGATTATCTTGACTCATTGCAGTATGAGTCGGGGATTGCATCAGTGGTGGAGTGGCTACCGGTGATGTGTGCATTGATGGTGGTGGAGATGGTGGTGGAGTTGTTTGTCTTGCCACTTTTGCCTGTGGCTGCTTGTCCTTTTCTTGAAAGGCAAGTCTTCTTTTCATTTTAATTGGGGGAAGAGTGCTTATCTTCCCTGTGTCTTTTTGAATGTGGAGCCTTCTTTGAGTGTAGTCTGGCTCAACAGATTCAAGTTCCTCTCCGAACTTATGTCCTTGCATTTGGGAGGACAATCCCTGTTCCTCGGTGTAGGAACCTGTTTCCGGTTCCGAGGCTGGATGTTTTGGAATCGAAATCTTTTCGGTCGCCTTTTTGGGCTCCGAAGAAACCTTCTTTATTTTCGGCGTCGTGGAGTCTCGGTGCCGAACCATTTCTGTGCCACTGTCTCGGTGCCGAATCTGCTCCGAGCCGCTGTCTCGGGCACGAGATTGTTGTGTGGCGGTATCTCGACCGGAGTCGGATGACTTCGTCACATGCATGCCCTTTTTCGGTGCCGATGATCGGTCAGCTATTTTTCGGGTTAAGCCATGGCCTGTTGGCGGTGGCGTCCCCTGGGCTTTTGTTGTCTTCTTGTGAGTCTTATGTTTCGACGTCTTACTCACGGTTTTCGGCGTTTCTTCTGGATCGAGCTCATCCGAGTCCGATTCCTGGATGGGGAAGGTTTCTTCTTCCTCCTCGAAACGCCCTTGTCCTGTCGGCGCCGACGCCATCTGCAGTCTTCTCGCTCTTCGGTCTCTTAATGTCTTCCCCGACCGAAACGCTCGACAGGCTTCACAGGTATCCTCCTTGTGCTCTGGAGACAGACACAAGTTACAGACCAGATGCTGATCTGTATATGGATACTTGTTATGACATTTTGGGCAGAAGCGGAATGGGGTCTGTTCCATCAGCCTTGAAGAGACACGTGGCCGGGCCAACCAGGCCCCGACGGGGGGATCGAAAAAAAAACCCAAAGGGCCACCGGAGCTCTTCAAAAGTCGGTGTTGATCTGTTGTAAATAACCCGATACCGAACGCAAACAATACCGACGTTTTTTCTGAGATTCTAACTAACTTTCCGACCCGAAACACGGAGCGAAAAGGAACACGTCCGAACCCGATGGCGGAAAAAAAACAATCTAAGATGGAGTCGACGCCCATGCGCAATGGAGCCGAAATGGGAGGAGTCCCTCAATCTCGTGACTCGAAAAGACTTCTTCGAAGAAAAACAACTTGTAACACTCCAAGCCCAACACCAGATGGCGGGATGTGCACAGCATGTGTATCTGCAGCTACACATGCCATCGAACATATATATATACACACACACACAGGTGGGTGCGGGCATGAAGCAAAAGGGGGCAGCCACACCCGGCCCTGCAACTGGCCTGGGGCCTCTGAAACTACGAAGCGGATGGCAGAAGCTGTGCCTCACCGGAGTGGCAGATGCTTGGAGCAGGGCTGCTTGGGCCCCAGGTGAGATCGGCTGCCTCATAAGCGCTATCCCTTGGCCAGAACCTAGCCTTCCCTCCTGAGCAGGCCCGGCCTACATCCGTGCTTTGTTGTGGGCCACGTGACTGAAGAGGACATTGCCTGGCATCCATCTGCGGGGGGAGAGGAGCCCATGGCCAACACCTTTGAGGACTTTCATTTTTGGAGACCCCTGGTGACATACGGGCCCAAGCAGGGACAAGGCTGACACCCCAGCACACTCCTGCAAGGGGGACGGGTACCAGCCCTCTCCCACACCTGGCAAGCATTGGAGGAGTGAGCAGAGGCCCTACAGAAAGGCAATGGGTGATACCACTTGAACTGAATTGGGGCACTCTGGGTGACTTGGCTATGGGCTCAGGGAAGCGCTCCATAATTCCAGCATGTGGCAGGGAATGACTGGGTGAGGCATCCGGACCCCGAGATGCATATGGATGGTCACCCAATTGCCGCTCTTGGTACCTCATACCACTGACTCACCACTTCTCCTCGACCTGTGGCGAGCGGAGAGAACCCCCCCACACTTGCTTCTGCCCCCAGACATATTGGTTGACACACTCCACAGCAGGAATTGGTAAACCTCCTCTGATCCCACCCACCTCTGGTGTCTACCAGTGTGGCTGCCTTCTCGTATCAGTGCCTTCTGTACAAGGGCTCAGCTGACAACACCTCTTGCTAATAACACTGGGGCTAACTAAGGGGGCTCCGAATTTGCCTCCGCCTCATGCCTATGGGCCACGCCAAGATGGGCAAATACTCTATAAAAAAAATAAAAAAAAAGAAAAGAAATCAATGACCCCTGCAGGGCCAGAACCATCCCTCTTCTGCATCAGGGGCCACAACCGTGACTGAGAGACCCTCGATGCGATCCTGGGTACCATTCTCCAAGCAATAGCTGCATCACGTAAAGCCTTGGAGTTGTAAATCAACACCATGGTCACGGATCTGCGGCTGCTCAGGGACGATCACAGATGAAAGGCAGAGAGAGTCACAACCATAGAGCGAACCCTAGATGACTTAAATCCTGAAGTAATGTGGGTGAGCAACCGGCTGACAGGGATGGAAAGCAGTGTCAAGGTGCTTGAACTGCGGGCAGAGGACTCCGAGAACAGAGCAAAAAGGAATAACCTTCAGATTACTGCTCTGCCTGAACATTTTGAGGGTCTGGGAGCTGTTATGACTGCTTTTCTGGAAACATGGCTCTGCACTGAAATAGCGCCGGAGGGCCTCTCCCCATTCTATGAGCTCGAACGATCCCACTGTGCGCCCTCAAGGCCTCCATTGCCAGGAGCGGGACCTCGACCTGTCATTGCTAGGTACTGCGTTTCAAAGACAGAGACCATATATGGACCTAAGCCCAGATTAAAGAAGAAATAGCTGTGGAGAACAGGAAAGTCATGATTTTAGCCGACTTTACTAAAGCCTTACAGCAAAAGAGGGCTTCCTTCACAGAGGCCAAGAAACAACTTAGGGAACTGGGCATCACATATGCCATGCTATTCCCTGCTCGGCTCCAAGTCAGCTACGAAAACTTTTTCACTTCCCCGCTCCAGCTCTGGGACTGGGCAAACGACGATGCACCCAGCAGCCCCGGAGAAAGAGGGCGAAAACTGGCACAAGAGCAATTCCACCCCACTCTCCGGGGGAGCCAGAGAGTGGTGGAGGTGGTGGCAGCTATTAGTGGGGCAGGATCTCATCCTCCAAAGACTCTCCAACCCCCCCTCCATCAGAACTTGGGACGATGATCTGGAGGACTTTGAATCTGATCACATCTCGATTGTCTCTCGCAATTCTGCTATTTTCCTCCCACAGATTACCCCTGGAACAGCAGAGAAACTAATCTAAAGATATGGCATTGGGGAAGGTTACTAGCCCTGTGTTCGGTTCGGAAAAGCAGACAAATTATCCTAAGTAGTAATACTAAACATTGCAGGTTGTGGCAAAATTGGTTTACTGTAACCCTTATTATTTCCTGGATGGTGTGAAGCAAGCCGGGGTGCGCCTCATTGAGAGCACCCCTCCACTTTCAAGTTGTGTGTATGATGATTATGCAAATGTTGACCTGTTTGCTGGTTTGCGCGGGGGTGAGTTCACTTTTGTTCCCGCGGCTGGGGAGTTGGGTTGTTGATGTTTGGCTTCTAGGGACATTATTACACACTATACCTGCCTCCTTTACCCCGCTTCCTACATGGTGGGCTGGAAATGCAGACTCGTTTTAGATCTCCTGAGGGAGATGTCCTTTGGACTCTGCCTTGATCCCTCAACATAGTTACCCTCCTGACCTATACCTTCATTAGTTGGAATGTCAGGAGCTCGTACAGCACGACAAAGCGGTCCAAAGTTCATGCATACTTAAAGAGGCGCAGAGCTCATATCGCCCTCCTGCAAGACCCACCTGACCAGCCCAGAGAGAGGACAAATATATGCCACAACATATTCTGTAGTTGCACGTGGGGTCTTTATCTGGGTTCGCCCAGAGCCCCATTTCAAAAGACGAGTGAACTTATTGATCCTAACAGGAAGTGTCTGTTGATTACGGGCAGACTCGCAAGCCAGGACTATTGTTGGGATTATGCTCCGAACTCAGATCAAGGGGGATATTTCAATGCACTGTCCCAAACACTAGCCCTGCACTTGACACAAGCTATTATAATGGGTGGAGACTATAATGGTGTGATAGACCCTACCCTTGACCATTCACATCCGCCCTTAGGTGACTCCCCAGTGATACGGCTAGCATGCACATTCCAAAACTGGCAGCTGGGACGGGGGCTAACAGGCTCCTGGAGGAGAATGCATCTGGTAATTAGGGATTACTCTTTTTTTTCAGGTATGCACGACCTACGCATATGATTGGACGGTTTCCTTTGTTCCCCAAAAGTGCACAGAGCAGTCAGGCACACGGAATACCTCTGCCACACGGTCTCTGACCACAATCCAGCACTACTTGCGCTGGACTGGTACAGAGTACATCCCAGAATTACAGATTGGTGGCTGCGTGTAGAGGCTCTGGACGACCCTGCATTTCATAAGTCCATAGGGGAGGCCATTAGGGACTACTTTGTGGAAAATGAGCACTCAGCGGGGTCCCCTCTGACTGAGTAGTATGCTTTCAAGACAGTGATGAGGGGCCGGTGTATTGCTGAGGTAGTACGGGTTCGACAACCCCTAATACAGGAAGTGGAGACCCACAAATACACCCTGAGAGATCTGGAGAGAGCTCGCCCTGAAACTCAGGGATACAACAACAACTCCTTGAAGCAGGAGAACAGCTGGCAGTATGCCTAGAAAAGGTCAGGTGTTTTTGACCATCGCAAATACATGATTAAGGCCCATGCTGAGTGAGACATTGCAGGAACACTGTGGCCTGGTTCACCAACCGCACGTCCAGAGGTTCCCTAACACTGGAGGTGGATGCAGCCACGGGAGTAAGCCTCTATTGTAAGAATGATATGAACTACAGATTTGAGGACTACTATACACTCTTGTATGCCCTCCCCGAGTCGCCATGGGAGACCCTGACAGATTTTTGGGGACCTGCAGAGTTACCACGCCTTGGCTGAGGACCTGTGAGGCCCCATAACCTTGCAAGAGGTGTGGTATTCCATCAAGGCCATGGCCCGGGAAAAGTACCTGGGGCTGACGGCTTCCCAGTTGAGTTTTACACCACGTACATGAAGGAACTAGCTCCCAAACTGGTAGAATTATTTTAACCAGCTCGAGCAACCGGTTGACTGCCAAATAGCACAGGTAATCCCCTTGCTGAAACTAGGGCCACCCACCCAAGAAGTTCGAGCATATCATCTGATATTAATGCTCAATATGAACTATAAAATTCTGAGCTGCATATTGGCTTCCCATCTCCTCCCACACATGTCCACATTCAAACCCCCTGACCAAAACGGATTCTTCCCAGGGTTGAACACAGTATTGAATATATGTAGACTGTTCTCCATCATGGATACTGTACATCCAGAGGAGAACGAGACAGTGATATTCTTGATCGATATAGGAAAGGTGTTTGATAGGCTACTATGGAACTACCTTTACCAGGTGATGGAGGGGCTGGGATTGGGGGTGGGATTTGTTTAATGGACTAAGTTCCTCTAATTCCCCTGACAGATCCCAACTTCCAGATCAAGACCCGGATGTAAAATTAATGTTGCTGGGGTTGAGAAAGAGAGGCCCTGGACGATAAGACTCCATAGCGTAAATGTTAGAAGCGGCTCACCTGAGAGCGGGCGGGATACATAGCACTAAGTTCCTGTAATTATTCTGACGTGGGGGATAGGGAGGGAGTAGGGATAGAAGTCGGTAGGCCCGATCAATGTGCATGAATTGTGTTGCCCACCAACCAATATACTGTACGACCTGTTATGCTTGGACAAAACTTTTTATATATGACTTGATATATATGTGCTGCAGTTGTACTCCTGATTGCACTTTGGCCTTAACTCGTATTGCACTGTATGTTGTTTCCAAAAAGCAATAAAAATCAGTTAAAAAAGAAATATATATATTTGCCACTAGATAGTTATAGTTAGGACCATTTTGTTCCATAGTCAAAGCATTTTTTGCTTTGTCAATAACTTTGACGCCGTTTGGCCAATAACTTTGGCGACGCTTGACAAATCTTCATGAAGTATACACTTTGGTCAGTCCAGCTGCTCTGTTGAAAGTATTGGGCCAAGAAAAGGGTGGTGGGGGGGGGGGCACTTTTCCCCCAATTCTGTGTCAATGGAATTTAAAAAAAAACTTTGAACACAGCCGGAACCGCTGAACGTAATTTTGACAGAAAGCTAGACCTAAGTCCAACAAGCAAACTTTTTGTGATTTGGTGTAAATCCGTTCAGTAGTTTTGGAGATATTAGAGTTAAAAAAAATATAGATATCTAGGGCCGCTGATTCGGATTTGCGGATTTGGATCCACAGATTTGGGGGAAAAGCAAGGCTCTGATTGCCTGGCCGAAACCTGACAGAAAAGATGCGGCCTCCATTTTATTTGTTGCATTGGCACGGGGTGGAAAAGGAAGAGTGCAAAAACACATAAGGGGTCAGGATACCTGTAACCATAGTATACATAGAGGGTGCCTTAGGGGCCCCTTGTGGGCAAAAAATTGCCCAATTATTTATTTTTCATCTGCTCCACGGATCTGTGGATCCAGGAGTGGATCCATGGATCCTGGATTCGCTGATCCGCCCAAAGAAAAATAAAAAAATAAAAACTACCCACTGCATCCGAACTCATGCTGCGCAAGGCCTAAGGCCGTACACAGATTGGGTTTAGGTGCATGCAGGATGGGTGGCCACCGGGCCTGCCCATTGGCCAGGCCCTGTGGCCAAATCCCCCCACGCACAAAGAAAATATAACTCGCGCCCAAAGGTAACTTTAACTTGTGCCTTCCCCAAGCACAGCTAATTACTCCACAAATTACATCATTGATGAAACGGTCTATGGCATCATTGATATTACTACTGCAATATTCGCAATAAAATATTGATGAGAAAGCAGTGCATTGCATGGGTTCAAGTTATAGTTACCTTAGGGTGCAAGTTACAGTTAACCATAACTATAACTGCTGAATTGTATGCATATTATATATATATATATATATATATATATATATATATATATATATATATATATATAAATGTGTACACATATGTGTGTGTGTCTATAAAAAAATTCTTATTTTTCATTACACCTCAGAATGTGTTGTTTGGGCTCTATGCTACACAAGTGTTCTAGTTTCTTAGAAATGATTCATAAACCAAAATTTTATAATGATAAGGAGTTAATCAGGTGAATAACTTTGTTCATATTTAGTACCCTGTCCAAATGGATTAGAATTGTTTGGCATGATCTCTATTGTTTTTTTCCCTTAAATGTGTGTTTTGTGAATCATCCCTTGATTTATTAATACATTTTCCCCTTATGTTATACACTAAGCTTCAGTGATGTCAATTAATGTGATGTCATCAGGAACAAAGTTATTTGACATCAATTTCTGAGATTCGGTATCAAGGGTCATATTATGTCACTTCCTATGACATCATGGAGGTCAAAGTGAGTGTGATGTCACTTCAACAACTCTTGGCACTTTGGTGAATTGTTCTTCAGTTATGCCAAGTCATTTCAAATGTATCTTTTTCACCTTTGTGTACCAATCTACTATTTATACTTTTCATCAGTCATTTTCTATTTATCACTTAGGCCCTGATTTCAAGACTAGCACTAATCCTGATTCGAAGGCAAACTCCTGTTTGCCTCCAAATGTGGATTATAACTCATGTGCTAAAACTGTGCACGGCGCAAATGTCTGCCCATTGGAAAACCTGTAACAAACGGTGAAGGTAACCTGTCTGACATCTCTGTGTGTTCACGTGAAAAGGAGGTAACAGAAGTGCTTTTAGTGCATTGTAGCCCATTTCGAGTCGGAAGCACAGAATGAGTTAATATCCCTTCTCATTCTGTCGGTATTTACTGGATAAGCAAACACTGCTAGGGATTACCAGGAAGGGAGGTCAGCGCCTTAATCTAAGGTTTTCTTTTACTTAAGAAAAAAAACAGAAAACTTTATTTTATGCTGATACTTCCTAAAAGATGTTGCTGGGGTGAAATGGGTGCTTTTTGTTCTCTTCTTGTAATTTTGCGCCAAATAAACTTTTGTATAGGATACAAAATGGCTGACCCCTTGTTCCCAACAGTGCTCAACCTTTATTGACTGCGAGACAGAACCCACAGGCCTCAGCACAAAACCTACCACTACATCCAGATGTCATGCAGCTTAAGACTCACAAAGATGCATTTGCTCAAATATCCAAGACCCCATCGTTTACCCACATAAGTTCATTTTACGCAACCACGGACATCTTCAGCAAGCAATCATCTCATCCATACCTACCTGTGGTGAAGGCAGGTTTTGTAGATGGCTCTGGAGAAGGCAGGGTCATTGTTTTGCTAGGTGGCTCCTGGACAGGAAACGAGGTATTCGCTGAGGCAGGAGAGGATTTGGCCCTGGAGAGTGGCCGGTGCCCTCCAGGTAGGTGGGGGACCCCCAACGTCTCAAGGGGACTGTGTTGCTTAAGCTGCTGCTGCATTCGTTGGTGCTGCTCCCAGATATAGGCCTGCTGATGACACATAATAACAGCACAATCACTACAAACTGCAAACGCTGAACAGTTTCATATCACTAAGCGTACTAGTGCTCTGCTCCTCATTATAACGTATTGTGTCTGTGTTCCGCAGTCCAACACTGGTAGCATCTGTGCCACACAGCTGTGATAACTGAAAGTGGCTGTGCTGCACAGCTGCAGTCACTGAGCGTGCTTCTGCTGCACAACTCGCAGTCACCAATACTGTATACGTTTCATATCCCAGATATCTATGCCTGAATGACAGTTTCACGTTCCTGAGCCCTGCAAGTGAGATTTGTTGTGCTACAAAATCCAACCCCTCAGAGTTTCTGTGCTGCCAGGGCACACTGTTCACCGTGTCTCTGCTGCACAGTTACTGATCACTGACTGTCGTTTTTGGACCGACGGATCTCATAAGAGTCTCCAGTGCACAGTACATGATTGTTACGAATGGCTGTGCTGCACAGCTTCCCACTACAGAAAACATCCATGCTGCACAGCTTCCCACTACAGAAAACATCCATGCTGCACAGCTTCAGGTCACTGAAAGCATCGATGCTGCACAGCTTCCCACTACAGAAAACATCCATGCTGCACAGCTTCAGGTCACTGAAAGCATCGATGCTGCACAGCTTCCCACTAAAGAAAACATCCATGCTGCACAGCTTCCCACTACAGAAAACATCCATGCTGCACAGCTGCATGTCACTGAAAGCATCAGTGCTGCACAGCTTCCCACTACAGAAAACATCCATGCTGCACAGCTGCATGTCACTGAAAGCATCAGTGCTGCACAGCTTCCCACTACAGAAAACATCCATGCTGCACAGCTGCATGTCACTGAAAGCATCGATGCTGCACAGCTTCCCACTACAGAAAACATCCATGCTGCACAGCTTCAGGTCACTGAAAGCATCAGTGCTGCACAGCTTCTAAACATCCATGCTGCACAGCTACAGATCACTGAAAGCATCAATGCTGCACAGCTTCCCACTACAGAAAACATCCATGCTGCACAGCTTCAGATCACTGAAAGCATCCATGCTGCACAGCTTCAGATCACTGAAAGCAGCTATGCTGCACAGCTACAGATCACTGAAAGCATCCATGCTGCACAGCTTCAGATCACTGAAAGCATCCATGCTGCACAACTTCAGATCACTGAAAGCATCCATGCGGCACAGCTTCCCACTACAGAAAACATCCAATCTGCGCATCTTCAGATCACTGAAAGCATCCATGCTGCACAGCTTCAGATCACTGAAAGTATCTATGCTGCACAGCTACAGGTCACTGAAAGCACCCATGCTGCACAGCTTTGCTGGTCTAGTTTTTATATTACACGGTTGTGTCGCTTTTTTTCGCCAGCTTAAAACACTCAGCAAGAGATAGTTTAGAGGTCATGTGCTGCACATTTCCACACAATAACTCATGGAGAGCATCCATCATGTCAATGAAAATACACGTACTGCAGAGGTTCCTATCACTCAAGTCTATGCTGCATAGCTCCAAATCACAGACAGATTTTTTACAGCAAGGCAGGCAACCCCAGCAAGGCAGAGGAGTGCCAAGCAAGGGTGTCACAACCTCGGAGTATTCACCCCTCCTAACAAATGCGAACTAGGTGTAGCGCCTCACTTTGTAGTTAACTTGCCTGACAGTAGGAGATCTTTTAAGTATCACCAGATAAAAAGTATCTGTGTTGTCCACACAATACTGACACTGCCTGCACCAGAAGCATTGCATGATCCCAACAGGTCATTCCGCAGTATACAGAGCCCCAACAATGCTAGCGCAGGAAGCATTACCAGGTGTAAACTTGTGACAGTGCAGTAATCCAGAGCACTGCAAGCAGCACAAGAAGCATCACTACCTATAAGGAGGTAACTGCGCAGTATACACAGCAACGACAATGCTGGCACAGGAAGTATTGTCAGGTATAACCAGGAGTCAGTACGCTAAACAGACCACTAGCACTGCTGCATAGGTATAATTACCAGATGTAACTAGGAGCCTGTGCACTACACATACCACCGACACTGCTGGCACAGGGAGCATTGTCAGGTATAAGCAGGTGTCTGTACATTATACAAACCACTGACACTGGTGGCACAGGGAGCATTGTCAGATGTAAGCATTACCTGTACCCTGTACAAACCACAGACACTGCTAGCACAGGGAGCATTGCCAGATGTAAGCAGGAGCCTGTACCCTGAACAAACCACAGACACTGCTAGCACGGGGAGCATTGTCAGGTATAAGCAGGTGGCTGTACATTATACAAACCACTGACTGCTAGCACAGGGAGCATTGTCAGGTATAAGCAGGTGTCTGTACATTATACAAACCACTGACAATGGTGACACAGGGAGCATTGCCAGATGTAAACAGGAGCCTGTACCCTGTACAAACCACAGACACTGCTGGCACAGGGAGCATTGTCAGAAATAAGCAGGTGGCTGTACATTTACAAACCACTGACTGCTAGCACAGGGAGCATTGTCAGGTATTAGCAGGTGTCTGTGCATTATACAAACCACTGACAATGGTGGCACAGGGAGCATTGCCAGATGTAAGCAGCAGCCTATACTGTGTACAAACCACAGACACTGCTGGCACAGGGAGCATTGCCAGATGTAAGCAGGAGCCTGTACCCTGTACAAACCACAGACACTGCTAGCACGGGGAGCATTGTCAGGCATAAGCAGGTGGCTGTACATTATGCAAACCACTGACTGCTAGCACAGGGAGCATTGTCAGGTATAAGCAGGGGTGTCTGTACATTATACAAACCACTGACACTGGTGGCACAGGGAGCATTGCCAGATGTGAGCAGGTGGCTGTACATTATACACACCACTGACTGCTAGCACAGGGAGCATTGTCAGGTATAAGCAGGTGTCTGTACATTATACAAACCACTGACACTGGTGGCACAGGGAGCCATGCCAGATGTAAGCAACAGCCTGTACCCTGTACAAACCACAGACACTGCTGGCACAGGGAGCATTGTCAGAAATAAGCAGGTGGCTGTACATTTACAACCACTGACTGCTAGCACAGGGAGCATTGTCAGGTATAAGCAGGTGTCTGTACATTATACAAACCACTGACACTGGTGGCACAGGGAGCATTGCCAGATGTAAGCAGGAGCCTGTACCCTGTACAAACCACAGACACTGCTGGCACAGGGAGCATTGCCAGATGTAAGCAGGAACCTGTACCCTGTACAAACCACAGACACTGCTAGCACGGGGAGCATTGTCAGGTATAAGCAGGTGGCTGTACATTATACAAACCACTGAATGTTAGCACAGGGAGCATTGTCAGGTATAAGCAGGTGTCTGTACATTATACAACCCACTGACACTGGTGGCACAGGGAGCAGTGCCAGATGTAAACAGGAGCCTCTACCCTTTACAAACGACAGACACTGCTGGCACAGGGAGCATTGTCAGAAATAAGCAGGTGGCTGTACATTTACAAACCACTGACTGCTAGCACAGGGAGCATTGTCAGGTATAAGCAGGTGTCTGTACATTATACAAACCACTGACACTGGTCGCACAGGGAGCATTGCCAGATGTAAGCATTAGCCTGTACCCTGTACAAACCACTGACACTGCTGGCACGGGGAGCATTGTCAGGTATAAGCAGGTGGCTCTACATTATACAACCCACTGACTGCTAGCACAGGGAGCATTGTCAGGTATAAGCAGGTGTCTGTACATTATACAAACCACTGACACTGGTGGCACAGGGAGCATTGTCAGAAATAAGCAGGTGGCTGTACATTTACAACCACTGACTGCTGGCACAGGGAGCATTGTCAGGTATAAGCAGGTGGCTGTACATTATACAAACCACTGACTGTTAGCACAGGGAGCATTGTCAGGTATAAGCAGCTGTCTGTGCATTATACAAACCACTGACACTAGAGGCACAGGGAGCATTGCCAGATGTAAGCAGGAGCCTGTACCCTGTACAAACCACAGACACTGGTGGCACAGGGAGCCATGCCAGATGTAAGCAGGAGCCTGTACCCTGTACAAACCACAGACACTGCTGGCACAGGGAGCATTGTCAGAAATAAGAAGGTGGCTGTACATTTACAAACCACTGACTGCTAGCACAGGGAGCATTGTCAGGTATAAGCAGGTGGCTGTACATTATACAAACCACTGACACTGGTGGCACAGGGAGCATTGCCAGATGTAAGCAGGAACCTGTACCCTGTACAAACCACCGACACTGCTAGCACGGGGAGCATTGTCAGGTATAAGCAGGTGGCTCTGCATTATACAAACCACTGACACTGGAGGCACAGGGAGCATTGCCAGATGTAAGCAGGAGCCTGTACCGTGTACAAACCACAGACACTGCTGGCACGGGGAGCATTGTCAGAAATAAGCAGGTGGCTGTACATTTACAAACCACTGACTGCTAGCACAGGGAGCATTGTCAGGTATAAGCAGGTGTCTGTACATTATACAAACCAGTGACACTGGTGGCACAGGGAGCCATGCCAGATGTAAGCAGGAGCCTGTACCCTGTACAAACCACAAACACTGCTGGCACAGGGAGCATTGTCAGAAATAACCAGGTGGCTGTACATTTACAAACCACTGACTGCTAGCACAGGGAGCATTGTCAGATATAAGCAGGTGTCTGTACATTACACAAACCACTGACACTGGTCGCACAGGGAGCATTGCCAGATGTAAGCATAAGCCTGTACCCTGTACAAACCACTGACACTGGTGGCACAGGGAGCCATGCCAGATGTAAGCAGGAGCTTGTACCCTGTACAAACCACAGACACTGCTGGCACAGGGGGCATTGTCAGAAATAAGCAGGTGGCTGTACATTTACAAACCACTGACTGCTAGCACAGGGAGCATTGTCAGGTATAAGCAGGTGTCTGTACATTATACAAACCACTGACACTGGTGGCACAGGGAGCATTGCCAGATGTAAGCAGGAGCCTGTACCCTGTACAAACCACAGACACTGCTGGCACAGGGAGCATTGCCAGATGTAAGCAGGAACTTGTACTCTGTACAAACCACAGACACTGCTAGCACGGGGAGCATTGTCAGGTATAAGCAGGTGGCTGTACATTATACAAACCACTGAATGTTAGCACAGGGAGCATTGTCAGGTATAAGCAGGTGTCTGTACATTATGCAACCCACTGACACTGGTGGCACAGGGAGCAGTGCCAGATGTAAGCAGGAGCCTCTACCCTTTACAAACGACAGACACTGCTGGCACAGGGAGCATTGTCAGAAATAAGCAGGTGGCTGTACATTTACAAACCACTGACTGCTAGCACAGGGAGCATTGTCAGGTATAAGCAGGTGTCTGTACATTATACAAACACCTGACACTGCTAGCACGGGGAGCATTGTCAGGTATAAGCAAGTGGCTGTACATTTACAAACCACTGACACTGCTGGCAGAGGCAGCATTGTCAGGTATAAGCAGGTTTCTGTACATTATACAAACCACTGACTGCTAGCACAGGGAGCATTGACAGGTATAAGCAGGTGGCTGTACATTATACAAACCACTGACACTGGTGGCACAGGGAGCAATGCCAGATGAAAGCAGGTGTCTGTACCCTGTACAAACCACACACACTGCTAGCACGAGGAGCATTGTCAGGTATAAGCAGGTGGCTGTACATTATACAAACCACTGAATGTTAGCACAGGGACCATTGTCAGGTATGAGCAGGTGCCTGTACATTATACAAACCATTGACACTGGTGGCACGGGGAGCAGTGCCAGATGTAAGCAGGAGCCTTTACCCTGTACAAACAACAGACACTGCTGGCACAGGGAGCATTCTCAGAAATAAGCAGGTGGCTGTACATTTACAAACCACTGACTGCTAGCACAGGGAGCATTGTCAGATATAAGCAGGTGTCTGTACATTATACAAACCACTGACGGCACAGGGAGCAGTGCCAGATGTAAGCAGGAGCCTCTACCCTTTACAAACGACAGACACTGCTGGCACAGGGAGCATTGTCAGAAATAAGCAGGTGGCTGTACATTTACAAACCACTGACTCCTAGCACAGGGAGCATTGTCAGGTATAAGCAGGTGTCTGTACATTATACAAACCACTGACACTGGTCGCACAGGGAGCATTGCCAGATGTAAGCATTAGCCTGTACCCTGTACAAACCACTGACACTGCTGGCACGGGGAGCATTGTCAGGTATAAGCAGGTGGCTCTACATTATACAACCCACTGACTGCTAGCACAGGGAGCATTGTCAGGTATAAGCAGGTGTCTGTACATTATACAAACCACTGACACTGGTGGCACAGGGAGCATTGTCAGAAATAAGCAGGTGGCTGTACATTTACAACCACTGACTGCTGGCACAGGGAGCATTGTCAGGTATAAGCAGGTGGCTGTACATTATACAAACCACTGACTGTTAGCACAGGGAGCATTGTCAGGTATAAGCAGCTGTCTGTGCATTATACAAACCACTGACACTAGAGGCACAGGGAGCATTGCCAGATGTAAGCAGGAGCCTGTACCCTGTACAAACCACTGACACTGCTAGCACGGGGAGCATTGTCAGGTATAAGCAGGTGGCTCTGCATTATACAAACCACTGACACTGGAGGCACAGGGAGCATTGCCAGATGTAAGCAGGAGCCTGTACCCTGTACAAACCACAGACACTGCTGGCACGGGGAGCATTGTCAGAAATAAGCAGGTGGCTGTACATTTACAAACCACTGACTGCTAGCACAGGGAGCATTGTCAGGTATAAGCAGGTGTCTGTACATTATACAAACCAGTGACACTGGTGGCACAGGGAGCATTGCCAGATGTAAGCATAAGCCTGTACCCTGTACAAACCACTGACACTGGTGGCACAGGGAGCCATGCCAGATGTAAGCAGGAGCTTGTACCCTGTACAAACCACAGACACTGCTGGCACAGGGGGCATTGTCAGAAATAAGCAGGTGGCTGTACATTTACAAACCACTGACTGCTAGCACAGGGAGCATTGTCAGGTATAAGCAGGTGTCTTTACATTATACAAACCACTGACACTGGTGGCACAGAGAGCATTGCCAGATGTAAGCAGGAGCCTGTACCCTGTACAAACCACAGACACTGCTGGCACAGGGAGCATTGCCAGATGTAAGCAGGAACTTGTACTCTGTACAAACCACAGACACTGCTAGCACGGGGAGCATTGTCAGGTATAAGCAGGTGGCTGTACATTATACAAACCACTGAATGTTAGCACAGGGAGCATTGTCAGGTATAAGCAGGTGTCTGTACATTATGCAACCCACTGACACTGGTGGCACAGGGAGCAGTGCCAGATGTAAGCAGGAGCCTCTACCCTTTACAAACGACAGACACTGCTGGCACAGGGAGCATTGTCAGAAATAAGCAGGTGGCTGTACATTTACAAACCACTGACTGCTAGCACAGGGAGCATTGTCAGGTATAAGCAGGTGTCTGTACATTATACAAACCACTGACACTGCTAGCACGGGGAGCATTGTCATGTATAAGCAAGTGGCTGTATATTTACAAACCACTGACACTGCTGGCAGAGGCAGCATTGTCAGGTATAAGCAGGTGTCTGTACATTATACAAACCACTGACTGCTAGCACAGGGAGCATTGACAGGTATAAGCAGGTGGCTGTACATTATACAAACCACTGACACTGGTGGCACAGGGAGCATTGCCAGATGAAAGCAGGTGTCTGTACCCTGTACAAACCACACACACTGCTAGCACGAGGAGCATTGTCAGGTATAAGCAGGTGGCTGTACATTATACAAACCACTGAATGTTAGCACAGGGACCATTGTCAGGTATGAGCAGGTGCCTGTACATTATACAAACCATTGACACTGGTGGCACGGGGAGCAGTGCCAGATGTAAGCAGGAGCCTTTACCCTGTACAAACAACAGACACTGCTGGCACAGGGAGCATTCTCAGAAATAAGCAGGTGGCTGTACATTTACAAACCACTGACTGCTAGCACAGGGAGCATTGTCAGATATAAGCAGGTGTCTGTACATTATACAAACCACTGACGGCACAGGGAGCAGTGCCAGATGTAAGCAGGAGCCTCTACCCTTTACAAACGACAGACACTGCTGGCACAGGGAGCATTGTCAGAAATAAGCAGGTGGCTGTACATTTACAAACCACTGACTGCTAGCACATGGAGCATTGTCAGATATAAGCAGGTGTCTGTACATTATACAAACCACTGACACTGGTCGCACAGGGAGCATTGCCAGATGTAAGCATTAGCCTGTACCCTGTACAAACCACAGACACTGCAGGCACAGGGAGCATTGCCAGATGTAAGCAGGAGCATGTGCCCTGTACAAACCACAGACACTGCTAGCATGGGGAGCATTGTCAGAAATAGGCAGGTGGCTGTACATTTACAAACCACTGACTGCTAGCACAGGGAGCATTGTCAGGTATAAGCAGGTGTCTGTACATTATACAAACCAGTGACACTGGTGGCACAGGGAGCCATGCCAGATGTAAGCAGGAGCCTGTACCCTGTACAAACCACAGACACTGCTAGCACCGGGAGCATTGTCATGTATAAGCAAGTGGCTGTACATTTACAAACCACTGACACTGCTGGCACAGGCAGCATTGTCAGGTATAAGCAGGTGTCTGTACATTATACAAACCACTGACTGCTAGCACAGGGAGCATTGACAGGTATAAGCAGGTGGCTATACATTATACAAACCACTGACACTGGTGGCACAGGGAGCATTGCCAGATGTAAGCAGGTGTCTGTACCCTGTACAAACCACAGACACTGCTAGCACGGGGAGCATTGTCAGGTATAAGCAGGTGGCTGTACATTTACAAACCACAGACACTGCTGGCACAGGGAGCATTGACAGATGTAAGCAGGAGCCTGTACCCTGTACAAACCACAGACACTGCTGGCACAGGGAGCATTGCCAGATGTAAGCAGGTGTCTGTACCCTGTACAAACCACACACACTGCTAGCACGAGGAGCATTGTCAGGTATAAGCAGGTGGCTGTACATTATACAAACCACTGAATGTTAGTACAGGGACCATTGTCAGGTATGAGCAGGTGCCTGTACATTATACAAACCACTGACACTGGTGGCACGGGGAGCAGTGCCAGATGTAAGCAGGAGCCTCTACCCTGTACAAACAACAGACACTGCTGGCACAGGGAGCATTCTCAGAAATAAGCAGGTGGCTGTACATTTACAAACCAATGACTGCTAGCACAGGGAGCATTGTCAGATATAAGCAGGTGTCTGTACATTATACAACCCACTGACACTGGTGGCACAGGGAGCAGTGCCAGATGTAAGCAGGAGCCTCTACCCTTTACAAACGACAGACACTGCTGGCACAGGGAGCATTGTCAGAAATAAGCAGGTGGCTGTACATTTACAAACCACTGACTGCTAGCACATGGAGCATTGTCCGATATAAGCAGGTGTCTGTACATTATACAAACCACAGACACTGCTGGCACAGGGAGCATTGCCAGATGTAAGCAGGAGCCTGTGCCCTGTACAAACCACAGACACTGCTAGCACGGGGAGCATTGTCAGAAATAGGCAGGTGGCTGTACATTTACAAACCACTGACTGCTAGCACAGGGAGCATTGTCAGGTATAAGCAGGTGTCTGTACATTATACAAACCAGTGACACTGGTGGCACAGGGAGCCATGCCAGATGTAAGCAGGAGCCTGTACCCTGTACAAACCACAGACACTGCTAGCACGGGGAGCATTGTCATGTATAAGCAAGTGGCTGTACATTTACAAACCACTGACACTGCTGGCACAGGCAGCATTGTCAGGTATAAGCAGGTGTCTGTACATTATACAAACCACTGACTGCTAGCACAGGGAGCATTGACAGGTATAAGCAGGTGGCTGTACATTATACAAACCACTTACACTGGTGGCACAGGGAGCATTGCCAGATGAAAGCAGGTGTCTGTACCCTGTACAAACCACAGACACTGCTAGCACGGGGAGCATTGTCAGGTATAAGCAGGTGGCTGTACATTTACAAACCACAGACACTGCTGGCACAGGGAGCATTGACAGATGTAAGCAGGAGCCTGTACCCTGTACAAACCACAGACACTGCTGGCACAGGGAGCATTGCCAGATGTAAGCAGGTGTCTGTACCCTGTACAAACCACACACACTGCTAGCACGAGGAGCATTGTCAGGTATAAGCAGGTGCCTGTACATTATACAAACCACTGACACTGGTGGCACAGGGAGCAGTGCCAGATGTAAGCAGGAGCCTCTACCCTTTACAAACGACAGACACTGCTGGCACAGGGAGCATTGTCAGAAATAAGCAGGTGTCTGTACATTATACAAACCACTGACACTGGTCGCACAGGGAGCATTGCCAGATGTAAGCATTAGCCTGTAGCCTGTACAAACCACAGACACTGCTGGCACAGGGAGCATTGCCAGATGTAAGCAGGAGCCTGTGCCCTGTACAAACCACAGACACTGCTAGCACGGGGAGCATTGTCAGAAATAGGCAGGTGGCTGTACATTTACAAACCACTGACTGCTAGCACAGGGAGCATTGTCAGGTATAAGCAGGTGTCTGTACATTATACAAACCAGTGACACTGGTGGCACAGGGAGCCATGCCAGATGTAAGCAGGAGCCTGTACCCTGTACAAACCACAGACACTGCTAGCACGGGGAGCATTGTCATGTATAAGCAAGTGGCTGTACATTTACAAACCACAGACACTGCTGGCACAGGGAGCATTGTCAGGTATAAGCAGGAGCCTGTACCCTGTACAAACCACAGACACTGCTGGCACAGGGAGCATTGCCAGATGTAAGCAGGTGTCTGTACCCTGTACAAACCACACACACTGCTAGCACGAGGAGCATTGTCAGGTATAAGCAGGTGGCTGTACATTATACAAACCACTGAATATTAGCACAGGGACCATTGTCAGGTATGAGCAGGTGCCTGTACATTATACAAACCACTGACACTGGTGGCACGGGGAGCAGTGCCAGATGTAAGCAGGAGCCTGTACCCTGTACAAACAACAGACACTGCTGGCATAGGGAGCATTCTCAGAAATAAGCAGGTGGCTGTACATTTACAAACCACTGACTGCTAGCACAGGGAGCATTGTCAGATATAAGCAGGTGTCTGTACATTATACAAACCACTGACACTGGTGGCACAGGGAGCATTGCCAGATGTAAGCAGGAACCTGTACCCTGTACAAACCACAGACACTGCTGGCACAGGGAGCATTGTCAGAAATAAGCAGGTGGCTGTACATTTACAAACCTCTGACTGCTAGCACAGGGAGCATTGTCAGGTATAAGCAGGTGTCTGTACATTATACAAACCAGTGACACTGGTGGCACAGGGAGCATTGCCAGATGTAAGCAGGAGCCTGTACCCTGTACAAACCACAGACACTGGTGGCACAGGGAGCATTGTCAGAAATAAGCAGGTGGCTGTACATTTACAAACCACTGACTGCTAGCACAGGGAGCATTGTCAGGTATAAGCAGGTGTCTGTACATTATACAAACCACTGACACTGGTGGCACAGGGAGCATTGCCAGCTGTAAGCAGGAACCTGTACCCTGTAAAAACCACAGACACTGCTAGCATGGGGAGCATTGTCTGATGTAAGCAGGAGCCTGCTATACCCTGTACAACCCACAGACACTGCTAGCACAGGGAGCAATGTCAGGTATAAGCAGGTGGCTGTACATTATACAAACCACTGACTGCTAGCACAGGGAGCATTGTCAGGTATAAGCAGGTGGCTGTACATTATACAAACCACTGACTGCTAGCACAGGGAGCATTGTCATGTATAAGCAGGTGTCTTTACCTTATACAAACCACTGACACTGGTGGCACAGGGAGCCATGCCAGATGTAAGCAGGAGCCTGTACCCTGTACAAACTACAGACACTGCTGGCACAGGGAGCATTGTCAGGCATAAGCAGGTGGCTGTACATTTACAAACCACTGACTGCTAGCACAGGGAGTATTTTCAGATATAAGCAGGTGTCTGTACATTATACAAACCACTGACATGCCTGGCACACAGAGCACTGACAGGTATAAACGTGTCACAGTGTGGTCCACAGAACACAAAGATTGCCAGCATAACTAAGTATAAGCAGGTCACTGTGCAGTATGCAGCACGCCCTTACTGCATGCAAAGGAAGCACTGCCATGTCACTGTGCAATATAGCACCACCGGACACAAGAAATTATTTTATATAAAGACCCCTTTTGCAATACAGAGGACACCGAACAGAAGGCATTACTAGATACAAATGGTCTTACTGTACAGGCTAAATAGTGCCCACAATACATGGCATGGAAGTACTAAGCACTAGTATATCACTGTAGACCGTATTGTTTACGAAGTAAAGCGGCCAATATTTTGCGGATTTTCAAGGTTATCACTGACCTTGTAGATGATTCCTATTTATTTTCACTCTGTATCTATTTATGCCATTTACGTTGAACATATGTCTTGCATCTAGTCCCAATGGGCTGACAATAGGCATCCTGATTTACTGCTTCCGGAGCTAGAAGAACATGAGTCTAACTTTATAATGTGAAGTGTCAATTTATTTTACCAAGTCCTTTTAAAGTTACATACGTTTTACCATAATTATCATTTTATTCAGAGATTCGAAGTTTGCTGTTTCAAGAAGCTCCTCATCCAGCCACCTGCAAGCACTTAGTCACAATTCTCTGTGAAAGATGCTACTTTGCTGCCCCCTCGCGGCTACATGGCACAATAACAATTACGATTGGAAGCCGAGCCCTACCTTTTTCGGCTAAAACAATATAATGCTTTATGGCAGCGCTAGCTACCAAGGGGCTTTGTAACTTTGTAAGAACTGTAAATTACGGGTCGTTGCATTACACAAATCAGAGGTGCTCAATTTTTGGAACTTGTTAAAAATGTTTGGTTGAGTTGGATTTAAACCAGAAAAAAATAAGTTTACACAGACACCTCGGTAGAACGCATGCAACTCATGAGCAGTAATGTGAAAATAGACTAGGCATGCATGTAGTTAACTGCATATTAAACAATGTACTGTCAAATCTTAGTGATTACACCACCATAATTGTCAGAAATAGCCTGTGGTACAGACTGGAGAGCTTGGAATTAGAGTAAGAAGAGAGCTATTGCCTCATGAAGATTGTTCTCTCGTACCTGCTGGTGAAATAGCTCCTCGTGCTGCTGCAGTAACTTCTGCTGGTTCCTCTCCTGATCCTTCGTGCTACTGCCTCCGTCCCTTGCGCTGTCCGGCCTCCCGCCTCGCAGGGGATCCGGGCGGCCTCTGCAGTACTCTCCTCGATCACTGACTGCTTCCTGCAGTCGGTCGTCAGGACGTAGTCCCTCATCGGCATTCATGTCCTCTGAAGGGATCTGGCGCAGGCGCGGCTTCTCCAGAACACGCTGCAGGAAGCGGCATCACAATTAAGAGACAGACATGGTCCTACGGTAGAACCTAGACATAACTCAACAATCATCAGTCAGTGGTTCCAACCCTCCTTTCCACTGCTTCTTGCAATGAATCGCCAAAAAAGCTTTGAAAGATCAATGGTGCTGTGCATCCTTATCAAAATACATCCTGACAGAGAGAGATGTTTAAGTCACTGAAAGATACACTCTCCTGCAAGGACCATGACAGTTATACAAAGCGCACGAAATGCAAAGACTCTGGTATCCTGCAGACTCCCGCTTCACTCTCTAACCTGACATTACCCGCAGAGATCACATTCCTATCTGTTTCACTTGGTGTGACCTCTGATATTGACATCCAAGGCAATCATAATCAGGTCAAGCCCCTAAAATTGGTCTTAAGTCGGGAGGGATTTAGGATCTGTATGCATCTACGGTATGCAATATATAATATCTTCCATAGACAGCCTCAAAGCGCATTGCATTTGTGAGTGCAATCGTCAATCCTGCACCCCCAGCATGTTAATGGGGGGGGGGGGGGGGGGGGGGGGCTAGGGGGGCAATAGTTCAGATGAAAGGGTAATCAGCTTCTGATGAAATAGGCCACATGAGAATGTGTAGGCTAAAGATCTCCAGAGTTTTTTTTAACAGAATTTTCCAGCTTTGGAATCTAGATAGCTCGAGAAATGCAGAGCAGGTGGCCAAAGTACACCACTGAGAGCACATTTTCTGCTCTATTTTGCCCATCTTGGTTTCATGCTGTACACCATCACAGTTGACAAAGCAACAAGATGCAGCTAGGATGTAAAGGAACATCGCAACACATCCAATGCTGGATTTGTGACACACTCTATGACTATATCTACAAAACATAGCTCCAAACTATAGATTAATGCAATAAGAATATACATATATCAAGGCCACATTTACGAGGAGACATTTGAATACTGTTTCTTTGTCAAAACACTTCTGAAGACATAAATTCACTGACATTAACCCCTAACCTTGATGTCATTTATGAAATCACCTTAGGGTTTATCTCCTGCAACTACAGGTCAGTCTAGCCATGACTCAGACACTGAGATTGGGAGTGACCTATCACTGGACGTTGCTGGTAACCTCCTGGCCGTGCCGTCCCTTACAACCCAGATCCCTGATGAAAACAAAGGACAATCCGCTTTTAAATATATATGTTTGCTTCCTAAGTTCGACTCATTGTCTTGGTCATTTGTAAAGAGCACCATCCCCTCTTGAAAGGTCTTCAATCACTGCTACAAACAAATAAACTATCAGAGCTCACTTGAGTGCCACAGGGTAGACATGGGCTGCTGGGCCACAACCGTGGTGGTTGGGGTAATTTATCACTGGTGTCCTGGGCTCCGTCCTCCCACGACTCGTCAGATTTGGCCAAGTACACACTTTTTGCACTGGATCTCAGCTCAGTTAGAGTAATCAAAAGCTTCTCAGAGAGGTAGTGTGGGGAGCAAGAACTAAACAACCAAAGACCCAATAAGATACTGTCCGCCCAGTGCTTTTCTCGTAAAAAGAGGATTACTTTAGCAACACAACAAACCAAAATACTACACACAGTAATGGGGGTTAGTAACAGGGTTTTTCTAATCACTATTGGCTGTTACCAGTGCACATATTGTCCGCACTTAGCTGGGATTTTGATCTGGGTGGTTAACCATGTCCTATTACATCCCTCTTCCACTATAGCTGTAGATCCCACCATCTATGAAGTACATTTACTTATGGGGAACTGCAGACAAGAATCAGTTCAGATGTGAGTCCACACTTACAGCTGTTTGATCAATGGTCCAGTGCCGGGCATTGTGAGGTCCACTCAGTCTTGCATCTTGCTAAATGGTCATTGGCACCCCGACCAGGTATACCTACAGAGTTCCAGGACCAGACACAGTCTCTCAATCTTGAACACACTGCACTGGCCTGTCTGGGTGAAGTGCTACTCAGGGTTATGGTGCCTGTCAAATACTCTGTGGTCAGAAGGCAGAACTGTCCATCAGCAGGAGCAGGATGATCGCACCACTACCACCTCTCAGGTGGTGTTGGGATGGCAGCATGGAAAGTGGTCATTTCTCCCTGACAATTGCAGCTTCCAGGCCTTTTGGAATTCCTTGGCTGCAGTGGCATTAACATCTGGACATACAGCTTATTGGCAGCGGCAGGTTGGGATCCATGGTAAGCTCTCCTTTGCAGCTGCCGGAAAGTCCATGGTTGCCACAGCAATGTTGTGTAGACTCAGCCTGTCATGGTGGTAGGCAGGTTGCTCAGAACACAGCAGAGATGTAGGACGATACACTGATAATAAAAGTTAAAATGGTTTCACGTAGTTCATCGAAATACCCACACAGAGAGACTTGGGGGACCCTCTCTGCTTGACTTGACAGTGCACTCTTGCACATGTTGGCTTCTTCTTCTCATTTCTCATACCAGTAATAAGGCTGACCTTCTCCACCGGGTCAAACTCTACTCCTGCAGGATCAGGCTTCTATGCTCTATACAGACCACAGGTTCTCCAGCAAGTTATGCAGACCTCATGTCCTGCCAGCACTGGTAACATGGAAGCTCCATGAGCCCACGCCCCTTTCTAGGTCAAGAAGATCCTGGAACAGGAACCAAATGAGGTGGTTTGAATCCTATTTTTATACCCATTTTCCAGACAGGGTATCTGATTCCAATGTCAACGTCTTGGAATTTGTTTGATGGTGTTCGATTTCAAATATTTCTAGCTGTAGTGCACACAAAGCCTTTATGCAAGCATTGGCTCTTACGGCAGGTAGTAATTATGCCTACAATCAGGGATATTCAAAACGAGGGCACAATGAAGTGGGAGATCCCTGCAATTGGCAATTAGCTGTCTTGATGAGGTAATAAGGACAGATAAACGGGCAGGCCCTGCCTAGACATGTCCTTAACTTTAAAAACATATTATGCTGATACACCTCTCTGCCTTACAATCTACCAAATGGCTGCGCTCATGGAATTTTATCAGCAATCTCTTGCTGAAAGGTCCTTATAACATTTCTAAGGGTAGTCCTGTCTCCATCTACCCTTATTTCAGTGTCTGAGTCTCCATCCTCCAGACATAGGATGCACACAGTATGCTTCCACTGACTGTGGAAGATGATTTACTCTCTGACATGTCCAAGGTAAACCAGGCATGATCCAAACTGGATTTCACCAGTCACAGCAACCATACTTACATTACACTTGTAGGATACGTGTGCCACACACACACACACTTAACATGTCAATGCAAGGGTCAGGATGTCACAATATAGTACAATTTTACATGCAGGCTGCATGTCTAGGAAAAGAGAAAAAAGGTTCCTTCAAAATAGGTACTATGCCACCACCACTGTATGTCACAACTCCTATAGATGGACAGTAGACCTACAGTTGCTACAAAAGTTACGCGTGGGGTGTACACTTATATCACAGATCAGGTTATGGGCTTTAGCTTTATCATGGACAGGCCCAGGCCTCAGCACACACACTAGATTGGCATCCTGGCTAGGCCATATAATAAGTCAGGATACCAGTTTCACATGCGATAGGGCACTCCTGGTGGGGGCACATGCCTGTGTATCATGCAGCGGGCGTTCCCATCGCAGCACACTTATTCCACAAAGAAAAAATAAGCAATTGATTCTCTGGTCAACATGTTAAATGTGAGGCACCCCTGCACAACAGACTTGAACCCCATTCTAAATGAGAGTGAGCTGGGATAACGTAAGTATTTACTATTCTTTCAAATACAATGCAAGTTTTTTATCACCCTAACTGTGCCAAGGATTTTGTATTTGTTGAGATCAAACCAGAAGGGCTGCAGTAGTGCCCGGTTTCCTTAAAGTTCACAAGTTACATCAACAATCTAACTGGGGATTCACAGCACACTTATTATAGCTTCAGTTCCTTCAGCGCCGCTGTGTGTTTTGACCAACAATGGAAAGCAGACAATTGGCTCCTATCATGAATTGTAGCACAGCTGGCCACAGTCTGTATCCAACTCTCCTGGAATTACACGATGACACACAACCAACAACAAAAATGTCATGTTCCACACAACTCCAAATTGATACACTGTCTCCAAAAGCAAAAGACACACTGACACAAATATACTGTGTAATATGTATGAGCTAAGCAATTCTAAACATGCTACACAATGACCAACTCCACACTTATTTCAAATTATACCTACTACAGGAAAACGCTCAATATACATAATAACTGATACTGTTCCAACTTGCTACGTAACTGTGAATATGGAAAAATATCCCGTGCTAGTTTTTCCTAAACCTGCTACGTAATGCCCATCTTAAACCTTCCACACTACAGCCAGTGTGTTGCCAAATATCCACCTGCAACAGGATTTCAACTCTCAGACACAAACTCCAGCAAAATATCCAACCAGCTGCACAATCGCTTGTAAAATAAACAATAGCAAAGGTGTTGTAAGTAATTCTAAACCTGCTACACAATTTCCAACATTCTACAGGAGAGTAAACCTTTTGAGAGACCACCAGTGTGCTACACAATGATCTCCTGCAGTGAGTTCCCCTCTCTGCTTCACAGACCAGCCTGTTGCAAAATGACAAACATGCCATTGCGCTCGCTGCACACGGTCTGAATCATTTCAAAGAGTAGCTATTCTGCTGCAGCACCCTCCATGCATCACCGCCCCTTAAAATACACGCCAAGTAGGACTTCACTCGTCCGAGCACCAGCAGATTAACAAATGACATGACGAAAATGAACATGTTGCTCCAGAACTAGGCATCAACACCAACATGGCTCGTTCAGAGTAAGAGGCTTGCACCACAGTTGTGACTTACCTTGCCAAGGATTGTGTTGGTTTTTAGCCGCTCTAGGAAGTGGGTGTGCTGAGCCTGGTACATTTGTTGTTGTTGCTGCACTGCTTTTTGATTTTGAGGGAGTGGTTCTGACCGTGTGCGTCCAAGGGGTTTATGATGGCTTGGGACTGACAATCGGTCAGCAGAGATGACTGGGTGTGCAAAGTGGAAGGGCAGGATTCCTGGCACCGAAGAGAAGAACACATCAGAAAAAAGCACACTGGATGGATTATTTAGCTGCGTATTGCATTCATTTATTTGTATTGTGTGTACGTGAACCAGACCCTCCTGAAGAAGAATATTTTTAATTTTTTCTAAAGATGAAAACAACATGTGTATGCAGACACAAGGTGAATCAGTTTTATCCATCATTTAAATTGTTGAATCTGAGCAACTGATTGCTGATGATCCAAAAGAAAACAAACAATCTGTGGTTACTGAACCAATCTTAATAAGGATAAAGGAAAGACATTCTACTTTCGAGAAGTGTAGGACAAGTTACTTACCTTTGGTAACACCTTATCTGGTAAAACTATATATAGCTACAGATTCCTTACCTTTGAATTCTCCTCAGACGTCAGAATGGATCCAGACGATTTCCGTGAGCAGTACCCCTCTGAATCCGTAGGTGGCATCGACTGGCTCTGCGTCCATCATCCGTGCTGGAAATTAAGTCATGAGTTCTATATAGGCACCACCCAGGCAACTTTCCACTCCAGACGCGCAGAGCCATGAAGAACACTGGCTAATGGTGTGTCAAAACTTAGGCCCTGAAAGGGGAGTCCGTGTCCCTAAAAATCAGTTCGCACAGCAGGGAGGATGGGTGGGTCAGTAAGGAATTTGCAGCTAGATATAGTCTCTACCATATAAGGCGTTACCGAAGGTAAGTAAATTGTCCATCTGATAGAGACTTCATGCTGCAGATTTCTTTTCTTTGAATAGATACCCAAGCTATACCATCCCCGGAGGTGGGTTTACAAGCCAATTTCAAACAAGAAAGTCCTGCAGGACCGAATGAGCAAAGTACCCGACCGTACCCACCTGAATGTCCAGTCTGTAGTGTGCTTTAAATGTGTGCAGAGATGCCCATGTTGCTGCCTCAGATGTCCAGAACCGGAACTCCGCGTGCTAACGTAGTGGTCGCAGCTTTAGCCTGGTACAACGACTGAGCAAACCGTCCAGGGTTGCTTTTTAGGCAATGCGCAGCAGATCTTAATGCAGAGTACGATCCATCTGGAGACGGTCTGCTTCTGCACTGCCCGACCTTTCTTCACACCTACATAACCTACAAAGAGTTGTTTATCCACCTGGAACTCCTTTGTAAGATCAAAGTTAGAATGCCAATGCTCTTTTTGGGTCCAGGCGGCGGAGTCCTTCCTCTTCCTTAGAAGGTTGTTGGGGTGTGTGAAAAGTAGTCAAGGTGATGGATTGGCCTTTGGCAGAAAAGATGCCCTCGTGCAAGCACCACTTTGTCAGGATAGTTAGAAAGGTATGGTGGCTTACGTGGCAAGGCCTGAAGTTCACTTGCTCTGCGGGCAGATGTAATTGCTTCAAGGAAGGCTGTTTTGAATGTGAGAAGCCTGGGAGGACAATTACGGCAAGGCTCAAAAGGAGAGCAAATCAAAAACCAAATTCCGATCCCATTGGGGGATAATGAATGAGGATGGAGGAAAGGGATGTGTATAACCTTAGAGGAAGCTATGTACAATAGGAGACATAAACAAAGAAGGTTGATTAGGCAACCCCAAACATGCAGGCATAGCAGACAAATATCCCTTAAGAGTGCCCAGGACAGAGCCCTGCTGGACGAGGGAAAGAATGAACAATAGGACCTCAGCAAGAGGGGCACAAAGGGGGTCAGACTTGTCTGTGCACCATGCCACAAGTTTCAATGACAGGTGTATACAGTTTTGATGGACAAACACCAGCTGGCAAAGATTAAGCTACAGCCTTCAGTAGGAAGGTCAAAAGCTGTCAACTGCCGCCGTTCAACCTCCATGCAAAAAGGCAGAAACTGGACACATCTGAGAGAAGATCCTCCCGAAGGGGCAGTCTGATCGGAGGATCAATGGACATGCTTAACAGCTTGGAATACCAGACTCTCCATTCCCAGTCCAGAATAACAAAAGGATTATTCGGGCCTAGTCATTCCTGATGTTCTTGAAGACAGATCTAACCAAGGCTCTCCCACTGCTGAAAGAGACCTTGCACTACCTCCCGATAGTGGCGGAATTTGTGATCCAGTATGCATTTTCGACTGAGTTCATCTGCTCTGGTGTTCAGAGAGCCCGCCAGATGTTGAACCACCAGGGTAATGCCCTGCTGCTCCAACCATGTCCAGAGGAGCAGAGCCTCCGGACAAAGGGTCCACGACCCACCCTGCCCTGTTTTTTGCAATACCACACAGTGCTGGTGTAGTACGTGAACAACTGTACCATCTTTCCGTCGATAGAGGGAAGAAAGACCTTCAATGCCAGCCGGTTCACATGGAGCTCCACATGTTGATGTAGAGTCCCATTTCCACCAGATTCCTCTGATCTCCACCTCTCCCACAGTCCCAATATCAGGAGCGACACATCTGTCACTACTGTCAGATCTGGTTGGGGAAGGGAGAGGGAACTGCCTCTGGCCCAATCACGGTTGTTAATCACCACTGCAGATCTTTCACAATTCGCTTCAAGATCTGGACTGTCTGAGAGATTGCCCTGATGCTGCGCCCACTGGAACTTCAGGATCCACTGCAGAGCCCGCATATGTCATCTGGCATGTGTCACCAGCGGGGTGTGGGAAGACATGAGGCCCAGCAGCCTCAGAGTCATTCTTACCAAAATCCAGGATAGAGGCTGAAACATGAGTATCAGAGCCTGAATAGCCTGGACTCGCCGCTCAGGAGGTTAAGCCAGGAATTCCACTGTGTAAAGAACTGTTCTGATGAAAGGGAGCATCTGAGAGGGAGTCAGGTGTGACTTCACCATGTTTATAGTGAACCCCAGCGAATTCAGGAGGTCCGCTGTAGTCTGGAGGTGGGAGATGACAGCCGGGGATAAGCTTGCCTTCAACAGTCAGTTGCAGAGACAGGAGAAGACTGAAACCCCTGATCTCCACAGATAAGCTGCAACTACTGCCATCACCTTGGTGAACACCCGCGGGGTGCTGGTAAGGCTCAAGAGGAGCATTCTGAACTGCCAGAGCTCATGGCCTAATGTAAGTAACATTTGTGGGCAGGCAGGACAGGGATGTGAAAATAAGCATCCTGCAAATCGAACGCTACCATCCAGTCTCTTGGGTGTAAGGCAGACAAGACCTGAGCCAAAGTGAACTTCTTGAACTTCTCCTTCTTGAGGAAGAGATTGAGAGATCAAAGATCTAGGATAGGGCAAAGGCCCTTGTCCTTTTTATGGGGACCAGAAAGTAGCTGTATTAGCAATCACAGCCTACCGCTGGCACTGGAATTCTCTCTATGGCTCCCTTCGACAGGAGAGCCACAACTTACTCACAGAGAAGGGACAAATGATTCTCTGTCATCTGATCGTAAGATGGCGGTATGGATGGAGGGGTAGTCTCGAAGGGGAGGGAGTAGCCTCTTCGGACTAACTGCAAAACCCACCTGTCTGAAGTGATGGATAGAGACTACTGCGGGGGGAGGGGGCAGTGGACTGACCAGACCGCAGGCCACCTAACCCACGAGGTGCTAGGGTCTGAGTCATTGGCCATACAGAAGCTGGACAGCCTGTGTGGCACAGTGGCTGGATGGGATTTGGAGCAGTTAGTAATCCCTTCCATAACCATAAAATGGGTGAAAGGCAGACTGAGGGGGCTGAGGGTCCACCGGCAAGTCCAAGTTCCAGGCTGTAGAATGAGAATACTTGAAGCACACATGCCAACGAAGTGCATGTCCATCAAAGAAGCCTGAACGTCCCCCAAAAAGACAGACATCCTCAGCCAGGTGTGGTGCCTCAGAGCCAATGTCGTGGGATCCACTCTGCCAAGCGAATCAGTTGTGTCAAGTGCAAAACAAACAGTGAACTTTACTGCACCTCTCCCATTCGCAACAGCCTAGAGAGTATAGACGAAGCCTCTTCCGGGACCTGTAGCAGCACTAGGGCAACTGGATCTCACAGAGTGTGGGAATAACAGCCTAAAAGGCATCCAGTGTTCACTGACCGCAATGCAAGGCTGGCAGAAGAAAACATCTTCTGCCTAAATTAATTCAACCTTTTGGATTCTCTATCCAGGGTAGAAGTGGAGAATGTGCCTCCAGTGGTAGAGGCTTGTACTACCAAGGTCTCAGGGGTGGGGTGTTGCGTCAGGAAACTTGGGTCCCTGGGTATGGGGCAACGGTGGTGGGCAATCATCCTGTTCATAGAAGCCCCTGTGCTGGGTTTAGATCAGGTACTCAGTGAGGGCATTATTGAACAGGAACAGGGGTTCCAAGGAAGGAACTCCCAGTTGCAGCACCTCTGTCAAGAGCTTAATGGCTCCGAAGGCAGTTGAAGGTCCAGGACCTCAGCCGCTCCCTCACCACCATAGGGTAATAAGCTTCCTCTTCCATAGCCACTGTAGAGGGAGAAAGCATGCAAGTATTTGGAGGTGTGTCCAGTCTACTGGCTTCATCCACGTCCTCAGGTCAGTCCATTTCAGATTTGTAAGGCTGGAATTCTAAAAGGTCCAGCGACCCCTCCCATTCTTCCCCGAGGCCTAGCCTAGAGAAAAAAGGCTCAGGATCCGAATGAGGAGGCAAAACTCCTGTCGGCACCGGAGTCCACGTCATGCGGCGCCCATCCGGCTCCGTGTCGGAGTTGGGAATTATTATGGTGACCGGGGCACCAGGATCACTGGCATCCGGACAGGCACTGGGAAATGTTGAGGTGTTAACACCAGTGCCAGCCTGGATCCAGGACTGGATCCCTGGGAGCCTCTCGCCGCAGAGCCCGACGGGGCGTCCTCCGACCAGCGGGTCCTGAAGGCACTTCAGCAGAGTCAGACTGACCAAAAATGATGTGCATGGCCTCATAAAATTCTTTAAGATGGGCAGTGGTCACTCTGGCTCCCAGAAACTCGGGGAAGCAAGAAGTCGGCCCAGGCAGAGGTTCCGCAGAACGAGGCATAGAATGTCAATGCTCCCTTGTCGTGCTGGCAGACAGTTGAGAATAAGTCGAAGTGCCCTTCGACTTCTTGGATTTTTTCTTGTGCCTCAACTTACCCGATCGCCCGAGTACTTCGAATGGTATTACAATGACTTTGGACTCAGCAACTGGTCCTGGGATCTTCCTCTCAACCGACACCTTTACCTGTGGGGGGTTGTGTGCAAGACCACCATCAGCTTTAGGGACCTCTCCCTCAAAGTCTTCAGATGCATTGCCCGGCACTCGGAGCATGACTTTGGGTCGCGCTCCAAACACCACAAACACATGAGATGCTGATCAGTCACTGACATTCCCCAAAGACAGGATCCACAGGGCTTAAAACTTGTCTTCCTAGACAACACCTCTTGACACACCAGGAGAAAAATTCTCAAAATAACGTTTCAACAAAAGTCGTAAAAAACAGACCTGTCAAAAATAACTAAGGGGTAGCTCTCTTCGTATCAGCACTGGCTGGTGCAGAAAGAAAAGAAATAACATTGGTGCACCTAGGTGGTGCCTGAATAGGACACACAACATCATTTCCGGCTAAGATGAAGCCGATGAGGGACACGGAGCCAATCAACACCACTTACTGGCGCACAGGGGTACTGCTCACAAAAATGTTCCGGATCCAGGCTGACGCCTGGGGGGAATTCAAAGGTAAGGAATCTGCAGCTAGAAGTCTCTATTAGATAGAAACATGTTTCAGGCATGGTGAAATATTAGGGATAGAGCACTTATTGAGGATGCAGAGATGGCCTTCCACATCTACAAACAACAGAGCACAGTTGGAGCACTACACTAGAATTAAGGAGTGTTATACCCACCACAAATTGCCAGTGCTTCGGCCATCAACAATGATGCTAACACAATACCATGTTTCTGTCATGTCCACAAATGCTGCTTTCTCCTCTTCTTCTACATGACCACAATCTTTCCCCCCAACAACATCTCACACTCTAAAAAAATGGAGAGAGCATAAACAGCAGGAAAAAAAGGAAGGTGGAGTAGCATTTAAAGGGCTCTCGTTTTTGACAAGGTATAAAGTTACAGTAATAATGGCCTGAGTGGTGTGTTTAATTTTCCCTTTACTTCCATGACGGCGTAAGAGCCAGTCGTGCTGTCCTCAAATCTCTTGTCAAGACTTTACAGTATATACAAAGGAAACACATAGGTGACAACTCTGGCCCACAATGAACCCAAAAAACCACTGAAACTTCCAGAAGAAAAGCAGGGCTTACGAGCATTTATGCTGCTTCTGGGAACTTGGAAAGCAATGCTCAACATATAGTATTCTAGCCTACTGCCAAGTGCTAAACTGACTGTTAAAGGTCCAGAAAATGAGCAATGGCCCGAGTCACAGAGAGGCTTATATCGAGGCAGAGGCCTTTAACATCTGTGATATAGTATGAGGCCAAAGGGCTTTAACATACCATCTTCACAGAGTAGAATATTATGTATTTAAAAGGCAGAATCTGAAAAACAAACATTGGCGTGTTGGAGCAGGAGGCCTATGCCTACCATTATTGACCCCAAACCACTCATGTACCTTCAATGGAACACTCAAACTTCCAATGTACTAACACTACGAAAACACTATGAGATATATCGTTCAAGTCCGGACACTAAAAAGTATATGTGAAAAAATGAGCACCAAAATACTGCATAAATCAGCAGAAGAAACCTTTACGCACAATGCTTGTGATAGATGTGTTTTATTGGAACTGTTATATATCAGTGGACTGCTCGGTTTTGATGGTGTTTTACATTGTGCTGCTCACTCACGAAATAATAATTTGATGCAATTGAAAGCAGACATTCTTCATCTCACGCTGCATCATGTCTTGCCCCAAGCTGTTGCAGGTGCCAGATCCAAGGACATTTTACAACAGTTGCAAAGCTAACATTCTGTGAGCCTGGGAGTTATAGCTAAGTGAACATTCCTTAGTTTAAAGTTGAAAACTTGGGCTACACCCACAGCACTGCGGACAATAAGACGGTGAAGTGAAATGCTGCAAGACCCGATCATTCAGTGAGATAAAAACAACAGTAGACGATGAACACAATCACAAAGGTCAGTGGAAGGTTGCAATAGTTGACCCCTCGAAAAGCCCCGGTCATTGAAAACCCCAAAACCAGCAGACAACAGCTGCATGTGACAAACAGGTCAGATAATTGGCAAATCTTACAATCACAACCCCACCACACAACGCATGAAGCCATCGCTCGTCATCTTCTCATCATTAACAAAAAACTCACCATGGACGTCAATCCTTGATGATAAGATGTCACCCTACTTCTACTATTACCCTTTCCTTCCTCTTAATATTTAGACCACAATGGAATTATGCCAACTTTAAAAATGTTATACTTGATCCAGTAACCAACACTCATCTGGACCACACAAACTTATAGACTTGGTGACCTAAACATATGGTTTGACAAGAAGAATCTAATCAAAACCACAACTAACTGAACCAAACCTTGAAGCCTTCAACCTACAGGTAATAGTTTTTGGCCCAACATCACTGTGGAGGACACATGTTAGATGTCATATAGGCACCCTTAGGACAAGCTAAAATTACAGACAGTATCCCCCGTAAGCTGAAGCAACCCCAACATCATCACCTTCAAGATCCACACTCCTATCAATAAGAATAGTTTGAAAACAACCAAAACCAACAAGAACAAAACCTCATACAGACAACGGGAAAAACTAGATATCCAACAACTTAACATCCACCTAGAAAAAACCCAATAAACATGGCTGAAAGACATACACACCTTCTACAAACGGATCTCCACTGCAGTGGACAAACAAATACCAACAAAAACCACATCCAGAGTTGACTACAAAAAGAACACCACAAAAGTTAATGACAATATCAAAAGAATGAAGATACATAATACAACGAAAATGAACAAAATCAGGAGATGAGACAGAAAAGAGTATACTTAGAAAAGAGCCTAGAAAAGAGCTATAATAACCACAAAAAGGCACAACTACACCACGTGGGTAAATGAAGCAGACTGCCCTTCCAAAAAAGTCAATAGAAAAATTGAATTACGCAACTCAGAGTGCCTAAACATAGAAACATTAGGATCACAACACATCTGTAACAAAATTTCTGAACAATTAATCTAAAAAATGTAATCTAAAAAATTACAAAGATTGAAAATTACATGATGGAGAACCAGATAACACCACAACAATGCCTAACCTAACCTCCACAGTAAGAGACACCAATAACCAACTATTAATCCATACCTTCAATACCCTGCCACAAAAGATTTCCTCATTATTATCACTGCGACCAGACTATCAGGATCACCTTCAGACCAGGCACTGGCAAGAATCTTTAAAGATATCCCTCGCTCAGCTTTTGCAGGAGAGGTAGTCCAATGCCTACTCAACAAGTCTTTCCAGCCTGAGCTCAAAACCTCTTACATCCGACATCTGCTCAAAAATAAAAACCTCAATTTATCTGATCCAGCAAACTACAGGCCCCTATCGAATGGCTGATCCTTAGGAAAAGGGTTTGAGATAGCAGTGATTACTAAACTCCCTAACTTTACCAAACATTGTGGCTTACTATAAGACCAACAATCCAGCTTCAGGTCATGCAGAGGCACAGAGTCAGCCATTTAGGAATGACCTAAAATTCACAGAGGGCAAAAACCGTACTAGCTGCCTTATTACCTCTGGACTTATCAGCTGTATTGACACTGTACACTACCACATACTACTGCAAAGTCTTCACAATATCAGAATCGGTACAAATTGCTTTAAAATAGATTGTGTCTTACCTCACAGGCAAAGTGAAGTCTACCTACTCCTTTTCACACCACCTCCTCACATACAACACCGTGGCGTTCCTCAAGGATCCATAATATCCCCTCTATTATTCTACATAAAGCGAAACTGGCACAAATTGGTTCCCTTGTCGCCAAAATGTGGTGGCATCCGAATAATCCATGCAAGAAAGGCTTTCACAGGTGTGAAAGTAGGTTTATTCTCAGTTACAGGTTCTTTCCACAGCAGCACCACCTCCCACAACAGCAACTTCACTCCAACTGTCACCCCAACATTCCACACTCCTACATCAACATCCTTGAAATCGTCCTCACTGCTGACTCCACATTCCACTACCCACTCAAGGATACCACACTAACTACCTTACCATATGTGATTATATCATACAGCCTCACTGGTTACAACTATGTAGATGAAACCCAAATAATTTTAAAAATAGATAGTCCCGAAGACCTCTACAATTTAAAAATCAGTGAGTGCCTTTGTGCCATTAACATATTAATGCGGATTAACTTATTGCGTTTTACCGCAAAGACAAAGATTATGACATGCGGACAGTGGCAAAACTACTCCCATATGATCTAAGGAACTCAAAGGCCCTCCAGCAACACCAAGAGAAGTTAAAAACCTAGAAGTAACCATGGAGTCAGACTATTATTGATACAACACGCTAACAATGTCACAAAGAGTGCCTTATAAACAATAAAAACACTATGTCACACCTTCCCATACCAACATATACTGCAAGCCATCTTTACGCTCGTACTCTGCAAGCTTGACTATGCCAATAACCTAGACCTTGGCACACCCGCATCCATTATACAAAAAATACAACTTGTGCAAAATGCTGTTGCAAGGCTTCTTCTCCGCCTTTATCCTAGAGCAGACATGACTCCAGTCATGTGATCGCTCCACTGGCTGCCTACAGCTAAAAAGGCAGTGTTCAAGACAGTCTTCATTGTCCAAAGAAACTCCCAAGGAAAAGGACTCTATACCTACAAGTTAAATTCAAGCAATACAAACCTAACAGAAGAATGCGCTCCAGGTTTCCATCACTTATCATCATACCACCTTACCATAAGTAATCCATAGGCGGGACTGTTTTCTCAGTACATGCTGTCAATCTCTGAAACTCACGACCAGTAAGTATTAGAAGCATCCAGGACCATATACTCTTATGACCACGAACTTAGCTATTTTTTTTAGATAAAGTAGTTGCATCTTTAAGGGCAATCCTCAGCTTACAAACAACAAATTGCAAACTCAGTCAACAAAATACTTTCATTTTGCAGGTAAATAAATAAAAGGGATGACCTATGGTTAACTGTGGCATTACATACTTACGTACTTCCATATATTAGAGTTATGGTTCACAATAATACTAAAACCATAATACGTAGTGGTCAGGAACAAACTGCAGCTTATACATGCAAAGTCACATGATAGTTCTCTGCTATGAGGATTGTCCACTACCAGCAATGTACAGCCAACCATCACCAAATGAACAGGCACAGAATATCTTAAAAGATCTGTCGCATGTTCCTGGACAATTTTGGAGGACTTTAAAATAGTCTATTCACTACAAGTCCCACATATCTATACAACATGACTGCTTCTATACATCTCACATAAATTTCAGATATGGGATAATAAAAAATGTCAACCCCAACAGATCTCTCTTCTCTCTCCATTCAACCATGACAGCTCAGGACCACAACTGTAAACAAAATCTCAGATTGGGCAAACCTCTGCAGTAACCAGATAAACACACTGCATCATACAAAGGGACCTGCAGAGCTTTTCAAAGCTATCAGCATGCTAAAAACCATAAAAGTGTGTTTGTCTCCTATACTTCATCATCCCACACACCGCTATGCGCTGCATCCCATAACATGATAAGGGCACCTCTGTGGTCATCGCGCACGACATGTAAAGTCTTTCGGCATAGGATCAAAGGAAAAGCAACATCCTTCCAACCACACACCGTACATGGTGTAGCGTGTTACTCCGTTAGGCAAGCACTTCAGTACCGCACATGGGGGGGGTGTAAGCACTACAGAAATGCCGCAATACAATGTATTACAAACGCACTATGGAAAATTCACATACCTCTTAAGGCAGAGACAAGAAACTTATAAATCAAACACGCTGTTACATTGTTTTAACCACGCAACTCACCTATGTTGGGCACAATTAAAAATTATTCTGCACCAGACTTGAGTTAGACAATTACTGTGATTTCACTACGCTCAGAAAAAGTCCTGCGGCCTTTCGTTTAGGGCGAGGACTTTGGGGTCTGAAATGTTTACAGATAAGTGCCAACTTTTTGCATCGGGTTAACTTGTTTCCGCGAAAGGACTCGCCTAGCACCTCTTACTAATACAACGGGTATACTCGCACCTACCTGTGACAAGCGGCGTGTGTGCGCCTGAGGGTTCCAAAATGATGACAGACTGTAAGTGCGGGGAAAGAGGATTTCCGGTGTCATGCGGCTCCAGGGGTGACGGGATATATATCTGAGAATGGGGCCCGGCGAGAACAGAGCTGTTCATCATTGGTACTCTGTGCACCAAACCAAGGTGGTTCCTTCGTTCTGGTTCTCCCTGTGGACACAATGAATCAATTAATATTTGCGAGGGGTAGAAAAGGGGGAGATTGGAGGAGATGCAGGGTTGAGAAGCAAAGGGAGTCAAATGAAAAACGAGGAATAAGACATGAAGAACCTGAATCATTTTATGGTCGAACGAGACGTCAATGTCCCATTATTTTTCATACAAAAAAAAAAAAAAACAATGCTCACTTTTAAGACAACGGCACCATCTCGTGGCTACATCGTAGTAAGCAGATGTTATATCTACACGCCGTTAAACACAATCGCCGGGGAGGATAGTGTTATAAGAAATGTGCCTAGTTTCTTTACTCCATAGGTCACCTTTGAAAGATTAATTCGTACGGTCCAATCTGCCAAAAGCTGAACGCATGCATGAAACTCTTAGGGGCATATTTATACTCCGTTTGCGCCGAATTTGCGTCGTTTTTTTCGACGCAAATTCGACGCAAAACTAACTCCATATTTATACTTTGGCGTTAGACGCGTCTAGCGCCAAAGTTCATGGAGTTAGCGTCATTTTTTTGCGTGAACACCTTCCTTGCGTTAATGAGATGCAAGGTAGGCGTTCCCGTCTTAAAAAATGACTCCCAGGCATGTGCGTGGTATTTATACTCCCGGGCAAAAATCACGCCCGGGAGTGGGCGGGGCAAAAAACCCCGCATTTGCGCCTCTTTTTAACGCCTGGGTCAGGGCAGGCGTTAAGGGACCTGTGGGCTCAGACAGGAGTCATGTTAATGGCGTCTGGGCGCCCCAAAAAAATGGCGCAAATCGGGTTAAGACGATTTTTTTGCCTCAGCCTGACTTGCCCCATTTTGGGACGCCCAAACGCCATTTTTCCCTACGCCGGCGCTGCCTGGTGTACGTCATTTTTTTTCACGCACACCTGGCAGCGCCGGTCGGCTAACGCCATTCAATAAATACGGCGCCCGCATGGCGCTTCAGAATGGCGTTAGCCGGCGCTAATTTTTTTGGCGCAAAACTGTGTTAGCGCAGTTTTGCGTCAAAAAGTATAAATATGGGCCTTAGTTCTATCAGCCGAGAAAACTCAGTCACACCCATTCCCTCTACCTTAAACCCTTCTTTTTACCCCTTCACACTCCCACACACAGAGACAAACCTATCGCATTGAAGCATATTTAGGGCTAACTTTCAAGCTTATCAAACAGCTAGATAGTACGTCAAGCTGTGCATTACTTCATTTCCTTCCCCCTCAGCAGTACACTATAGTCAGAAACCGGTTTATGCACCCAACACCGTAAAGATATGCTATACGGTTGGATATCAGTATGCAAACAGCACCCACATTGAACGGTACCTCGATTGTTACAAGCACACTGTTGGAACTGGCATCCTTAGAATGGTCTTAACTCCAGGCTTTTTGCCTTTACCTCCTGTTTTGTTGCTGTATCTTTTGGTTGGCCTTAGGATTCTGAGCGCTTTACCACTGCTAACCACTGCTAACCATTGCTAAAGAGCACATGCTTCTTGCTCAAACATGGTAACACTGGTATATTCACAATTGGCATATTTAATTTACAAGTAAGTCCCTTGTAAAGTGGTATACCATAGACCAAGGGCCAGCAAATTACATGCTACTAGTGGGTCTGCAGCACTGATTGTGCCACCCACTTCAGTAGCTCTGTAAACCTGTCTCAGGCCGGTCACTGCAGAGCCTGTGTGTGCAGTCTCACTGACACCACCCTACTTGCCATCTAAAACCTCTTGTCAAGCCCTAAATCCTCAGTTTCTTACACACAAGTCACCCCTAAGGTAGACCCTAGGTAGTCCATAGGGCAGGTAACCATGTAAGCAAAAAGCAGGACATGTACTCTTAAGTTTTTCTCGTCCTAGTAATAAAAAACTCCCAAAGGTGTTTTTCATTACTCATAGATCAGCATTGGAGATACCTTAAAATACTTTTAAGCTGCAATTCCTGATCTGGGAGGAGTAGCTACATTATGTTTAAAATCATTAGAACAGTCAGGATAAATCCTCTTTAATGGAAGAGCTGAATTTATTATCACTATTCTAGAAATGCCACTTTAGAAAGTGGGCATTTCTCTGCCCTCTTTGCACTGTGTGCTTACAGCCTGTATCCAATAGATGGCTGCCTTGGACTAGGTGATAAATACACTTGTGTATTCCCTCCAGACACCCACAACACTGGATACTCAACTGCATCTGCATTCATCTGCCTACTGATTGGTCTTCCTGGGGAGGAGGCTGGGCAGGGATCCCACTTATACTTCAAAGGGTAGTGACCGGAGATCACACAAAGGGGCTGATCACCCCCACTGATAGTCTGGAGCAGGGGCCGAGCTGAAAGAGGGACCTGTGCACTTCACAGAAATCTTTTGAAGTCATCCCTCACAACAAAGGCACTTTCTAGTATAAGTACTGGGTCTTTAACCCCCCTCCCCCCAAAAACAGTACACTTCTGGACCCAAGAAGACTCAGCTGGAGTAAAGACTGCTGTATGCCAGGATCGCCACTCTGCCAGAACTGATTGTTCCCAGGAACTGCTGTTCTGTCCTGTTGTGCTGCCCTGCAACCTCAGAACCAAAAGCCACCCATAGAGAGTCTTCAAGAGCTTGCCCCCTGTTTTTCACCAAGGTCTAAGGGACATAAAAGACCCTATAAGCTAAAGACCTGCACACCCTTTCGTGGAACCATTGAGCCACCCCAACACCCGGGATACTGCACTTTGTACTCTGCAGCTTTGTGACTCTCCTACTTTCCTGCGGGGTTGTTTCAGGTTGGTGAACTCCAAAGACTGGAGTCCCAACCCAACTACTGAGGCAGCGGACAAATGCGTTGTTTGTGGAAGTGACACTGGAAGCTCCAACCTTGCCTGATTGAGAGTGTGCCCCAGTACCCAGTGGCAGTGGGCCCTGACTAGAGACCAGACAGATTGCTGTGTGTCGCAATCACCCATAAAAGAGGAGTCAACCGATGATGTTGACAAGATACCAGACTCATTCATCTGACATGGACTGGCCCCACCTTGCAGTGACTGGCTAATCCAACCATTGCTCGACAGTTCCCTGGGATCACCTTGAGGTGAACTAGTGCACTCTCCGTGCTGCTGTTATGTTCTCCGCAGCGGCCACTTCAATCCCGTGATGCATGTGGCATTCCCAGCGGAACCCTATTCCTTGCAAGAAAGGAGCACCAGTTTGGCTGATAGTGCCAGCCAGGTGATCTACAAACTGTGGCTGTGCCCCTCTCATCGAAGGACCCTCTTGTTTCTCTCAGGGCCAGGTCGGTCTCAATGACAATGCACTGCGCTCATGCAGCTAACCCAGTACAGTGGCCTGATTACCCAGGCCAAGGCCAAGCCGAAGCAGCCTTAACAATTGATTTTCATTCCCATCCTCATGTCGTATTACCAAAGGTTCCGCAAAGGCACTAGGCTGAGCCCTGCTTCAAGCACTGTTTTGAAGTATTCCTAAGTGAATATTATTCGATATTCTGACTGGATGTTTATCAGCTTGATCTTTAACTCCTCATATAAAGAATCTCTATTTTTACAAAACCTGTGTAGAGTCTTTTTGTGTTTTTTTCACTGTAGTTACTGCGTGTGTGTTGCACAAACACTTCACAAATTGCCTTCTAAGTTAAGCCTGCCTGCTTTATTCAGTGCTACCATAGGGTGGACACAGGTTAATTTAGGTTGTGTAAGTAACTTATCCTAACTAAGACTGTGGTCCCTACTTGGACAGGGTGCATACCTCTGCCAACCAGAGATCCAATTTGTACCACACACCAGTCAGCAATACACATTAAACAGAATATAATGAGCACATCTAACACAGCACAGATGTACCACTTAGGCTAGTATCAAAATTCTCAAAATGGTATTGTCCACCACCATCTAACATACACTACATTGCTGGGTCACACATTCAGATAAAATTCTGAACACACTGTCAACACATTTTGGACATTAAGTTACCAGGTTAGATGACTTTTCCTACTGTCAGATACTTACGTCTTTTGCCAGTAAAGAGCGCCTGTACCAAATGAAAAAATACCCAAGTATTTTGGTACAGCTTTCCTGTCTTAGTCACCAAGTATGCAGCTCTTACTACATACTAGAGTACCATAAGTCACTGTGACTACATGCCAAGGGCAGACAATATCTATGGAAATGTTAGTCAATAACATAACTTTAAAGACACATTATAATCACAGCCATGGTAATTTAGAGTCTATAAAGCTCTTCAAGTGACACAAAAGGAGGCGCTTATGTAGACAACGAGGAGCAGTTCTCAGATGGCAGATTGGGTACTTTGGCACTGCCTGATGGTCCAGCGTGACATGATGTGTGTGTGGGCTTTTGTCCTGTGAGCCGTGATGGTCCCAAAAAACATCCCACACACTGGACTTTTCTATCTATCGCATTTGGCAGTGTCAGAGTACCCGGCATTGCCACTGTGCTCCCTGCAATGTCACGGGTCCTATTTTTTTCCACACTTCACTCGGCCAATAATCCTCTCTGTCTGACAAACGTTTACAGTATTAGCTCTGTGGTACTCAGCCTGTCAAATGCATTCACTACGTAAAATAGAAATCAATTAATCAAAATGCTAGGGGTAGCGGAAGCGATATCATACGCTTAATGTCATCACAGAATTAATACACAGTCCTGGAGTAAAGGCTCTTTCTGATTTATGTTTTCCTCTAACACATTTGTGCCAAGACATTCACATAAGTACCCATTCCCAGATTGCACACATCTTTGGCGGCACTCCTAATTTGCATCAATCACTTTCCAAAAGTAACTGCAAGGGACAATTGAGCCTGGAATAATAACACAGAAACGGACACCTTCAATCACATTAATAGAGTGGGACAGCTCTCTTAAGTACAGCCTATGCAAGGTCTTCAACTTGGCCTGTGCTTTTTCTTTTCTATGGTTCACTGTGTTCTGTCTTAGAGGTGGGCTAGCCTGAGAAAACATGAGCCAGACTCGAGCCAGATGGTCTTGGACCCCTCAGCCCAAAAGGAGTTGAGCTTTCAGGTGGTTTCTGCATGTCTCCCATACCCTAACTTCAGGCACGAAGAACGAAACACAACTCATTAATCCTTGATGTAAAACAGGAGAAAGAAATAGCAATTTATCGGCTACACAATAGAACATCTGGGAAAAGTCCTGGCTTACCTGCTTGTTTGGGTGATCAGATCCAAGGTGACTATTTTATGTCTCAGAGAATCCTTATATTTAATCATTCAAGAGCGCACATTCAAATATGTGAGTTTAGGATGTTTCATTTATTAGACTATAATGTTGTTCTACTTATAATATGAAAGTAGGCCAGATATAGGGTACACATGCCAGTATATTTTACTTTTATTTCAATAATTGCATTGTCCCCAGGGCAATGGCTGGGTATGAATGTTTCTGACTTCACATTTAAAAACTATCAATGCATCGCAATGCAGTGACAATCTGAATTACTAGTGAGCTTGTTTATGAAATATACTTTTGAAGAGACAGACTTTATCACTTTATCATAGTTTTACAATATGCTTTTTGTACGAGTAACATGGCAAAAAAGCTCAGGGCTCCTCTTGTACACAGGATTTTAGAAGCTTGACTTGGCTCTCCTTTTTAGGTCGAGCCTTGGCAGTGAGCATGCGCTGTCTGCAAGACATGCTGTATTCAGTCTATGGGCTTTAACCACTCCAACTATTGCCATCTGTTCTTTGTTGTGCTAGTCTTAAATGCTTCCTTTTTATTGGTGCATGTTTCTAAGTGTCCCTCCTTTCTGTGCTTATTTCCCTCCCAGGAAATTTCACTAAGAGAACATTTTTGTAGGCCATCACACTATGTTTGTGCTTCCTCCTGTTACAGTGAGTGATTGCCCCTCCTCCCGCCTGGGCATTGCAGCCTTTGTGCTCTTTTGGTTGTCCATAGCAAAGTGTTCACACCATACCAGTGAAAACACTCTGTTTAGAAAGGCACCAAAGGTTTCAGGTTTTGTTTGTTCTTGTGCCTCTGCTCGGATCAATGTTTTCCAAGCCAGTTTTCCTTCCATTGCTGTTTTAGAAATGATTGGCTCTGTGTGCGTGTTTCGCACCCTCCCGCAGACACACAATCACTTTCAATCTTCTTCATTCTAAAGCCCTCTAAACAGTGCTGCAGCTGCTTCTCTGGTCTCAGTGATAAATCCTCATTTTTAATCCTAAAGGCAGTGCTACTAGCTGCTGCTCTGGTCTCAGTGATAATTCATCATTCTAAGTCCTCTAAGCAGTGCTGCTAGCTGCTTCTCTGGTCCAAGCGGTAATTCCTCATTCTTTGTCCTGCAGACAGTGCTGCAGCTGCTTCTCTGGTCCCAGTGGTAAATCCTCATTCTTAATCCTATAGGCAGTGCTGCTTGCTGCTTCTCTGGTCTGTCTGCAATCCCTCATTCTAAGTCCTCCAGACAATGCTGCAAGCTGCTTTTCTGTTCCCATCGGTACTTCCTCATTCTGAGACTTCCAAACAAAGTGAAAAGCTGCTTTTCTGTTCCCATCGGTAATTCCTCATTCTGAGTCCTCTAGACAATGCTGAAAGCTGCTTTTCTGTTCCCATTGGTAATTCCTCGTTCTGAGTCTTCTAAACAAAGTGGAAAGCTGCTTTTCTGTTCCCGTCGGTAATTCCTCATTCTAAGTCTTCTAGGCAGAGCTGCTAGCTGCTTCTCGGGTCCCTGCGGTAAGTCCTTATTCTAAGTCCTCCAGACAACGCTGCAAGCTGCTTCACTGGATCCGTCAGGAATTCCTTATTTTAAGTCCTATAGAGAGTGCTGCTTCTCTGGTCCCAGTGGGTGGTAATTCCTCATTCTAAGTCCTCTAGACAGTGCTGCAGCTTCTTGTCTGATCCCAGTGATAATTTCCCATTCTCAGTCCTGTAGACAATGCTGCAGTTGCTTCTCTGGTCCCTGTGGTAATTCTGCAATCTTAGTCTTCTAGACAGTGCTGCTAGCTGCTTCTCTGGCCCCAGCAATAATTCCTCATACTTGGTCCTGTAGACAATGCTGCAGCTGCTTCTCTGATCCCAGTGGTAATTCCTCATTCTTAGTCCTCTAGGAAGTGCTGCTAGCTGCTCCTCTGGTCCCGTCAGTAATTCCACATTCTAAGTCCTCTAGGCATTGCTGATAGCTACTTATTCGGTCCCTGTGGTAATTTCTCATTCCAAGTCCTCTAGATAGTGCTGCTAGCTGCTTCTCTGGTCCCAGTGGTAATTCCTCATTCTCAGTCCTATAGACAATGCTGCAGCTGCTTCTCTAAACCCAGTGGTAATTCCTCATTCTTAGTCCTCTAGGAAGTGCTGCTACCTGCTTCTCTGGTCCCATTGTTAATTCCTGATTTTAAATCCTCTAGAAAAAGCTGCAAGCTGCTTCTCCGGTCCCATCAGAAATTCCTCATTCTAAGTCCTCTAGATAGTGCTGCTAGCTGCTTCTCTGGTCCCAGTGGTAATTCATCATTCTAAGTCCTATAGACAGTGCTGCAGCTGCTTCGCTAAACCCAGTGGTAATTCCTCATTTTTAGTCCTCTAGGATGTGCTTCTAGCTGCTCCTCTGGTCCCATTGTTAATTCCTCATTTTAAGTCCTCTAGAAAAAGCTGCAAGCTGCTTCTCTGGTCCCATCAGAAATTCCTCATTCTACATCCTCTGGCAGTGCTGCTAATTGCTTCTCTTTTCCCAGAGGTGATTCCCCATTAAAAGTACTCAAGACAGTGCTGCTAACAGCTTCTCTGGTCCCAGTGGTAATTCATCATTCTTAGCCCTGTAGACAATGCTGCAGCTGCTTCTCAGGTCCCAGTGCTAATTCCTCATTCTTAGGACCCTAGACAGTGCTACTGTTGCTTCTCTGTTCCTGTCGGTAACTCCTGCATTCTAAAGTCCTCTAGGCAGTGCTGCTGCTGTGTCTCTGTTCCCAGTGGTAACTCCCTATTCTCAGTCTTCTAGACAGTGCTGCAGATGTGTCTATGTTCATATATCCACTACACTCCAAACCGCAACACATAGCTAAAAGACAATGCCATTTAAAATCTTACAAATGCGAGATATTGCACTGCAAATGCTTGTTAATTTTTTGGCTTGTCGTACCCTACTATGTCTCTATTCTTTTTTAGTTATCATCCCGTATTTCTCATCTGGCAGAAGACAATTATGCAGTGTGGGTTTGACCCCCTTGTGACATCACCAAGGCCCGCATCCTCCCACACAGGTGGAGGCACCCAGTCATGATATATAGAACTAAAATCCTTAAAACACAAATACTGAAAATGTAAAGTTGAGATACTTTTATTCTGAAAGGTTTTAATTTGAAACCACATTTACTCCAACATTGCTGAAATGTAATACCATTCCCATTAGGGAGCTACTTTTAAAAATAATACACTGACCTTTTATAAATCACTTCACTTTTTTATATAATTTTAACAACTTCATTTAACTTCTGTGCAAAATTGTTAGGTACTTCTTTACAGAATGAGTTACTAGAGTTGATTTTAGTGTTAACCTTTCGAGAAGAGCTATCAGCTACTACACATTAGCTAATGGTTACCTTTATGTTGGCGCCAGGCTATGGTTCAGCGCTTATGCTCAAAGTTTGGCTTTGGTTTAGGTCCAAGGTCCTGGTTTTGACTTAGGTACAGGAGTTAAATACTGGGCTTGGAGTTAATTTTAGGGCCAGCATAGGCCTAGTAGCAGAATTATGGTCAGAACGGAGGCCATGGTTAGCAATGAGAATATATTCAGGCGTTAGCCTGAGTGGCATTTTTATGGTTAGTCTTGGTTTATTACTTTTTCATTGTTTTGCATTCATTTTATGGTTGCATTTTACGTATGATACTAGTAAACATAGTTTTAATCATTTATTTGTGCATATTTGTTTCCAATAAAAGTGTACTAGGCAGTAACCTTTTGGCATTATGATTTATGACCCCACAGGTAGTCCTTTAGAATGTGGCCAGGGGGGTCATGTAAATATTGAAGTGGGTTGGGCTGAGGCATAATCCTTAAGGACTACACAGATGATCTTCTTTGGCTCTAAGGGGAATGGTGGGAGACTGATTCTATGGGTTCTGCTGGTGATGTATGAGGGTATGAGGCGATCCATTTGAGGGCGTTTCCTTGAATCTCAATGTGGTGGAGTCTGTTGATCAGGGTGTGGTGGGAGACGGTGAGTCAAACACTCACTCAGAGAGTAGCATACAAAAGTGGGTAATGGTGCTGCCACTGAGTATTGATTATCACTGAGCATCCATTACCTCTAGAGACACTATAGAATGAAGGAGGAGCAAAATTACTGCAGTATTAGGGTTACAAAGATTCTTCCACTTTGCATGTATCAAAGATTCTAGAGTACCTCCTGTCCCTTGTACCCCACGCCTAGCAGAGTGGACTGAGCGCTTAAGCCCACCAGAGCAAACACTATGTTATCTAGAGGTGTTTTATCCATGTTGTCCTGAGTTCCTCTCTAGTCATTCCAGTTACTTCTTATCTGCAATTATTAGCCCAATCTTTTCATATTTCTGCCTCCACAAATTTCTTCTTTTGTTATGTCTTACCCACTCTATTCGCTTTAACACTTTTATTCCAATCACCACTCTATCCTTTCAATTCTTTATTAATCACTTTCGATTAACCATAGCTCCATTTCTACGCATATTCCATATTTACTAGTCATCTCTCTGAAAATGTCTATGTTTTTATCCCCACTTTGCACATTCCTAATAAATAACCATCTCTCCATCGATTGCTCCTTCCTTCATTCGAAACCCTGTCCATCTTCACAATCTTTCTCTTCTAATCCCCTACCTTAAATTCCTCTTTCCTAGCCTCCTTTCACCCCATTCAACATATTTGCCCCTCCAACTACTTTTTCTTCCTTAGATCCCCTCTCTACTCATTTCTTTCTGGATACCTCTCTCGCCACCCATTGCATCTACCTTAAATCTGCTGTCTGTCAGTATCTGCTTCCTAGTCCATTCTCTGATCATGCCATCTTTCCTCATCACCTGTCAACCACTCCTTTACAGAACCCTCGTCTACATATTCTTTTGAGCCTAAAATATTGCCTTTATCCCTCTCTACTTAGCTCTTTCTATTTGTTTATTACTCACCCGAGCACCCATCCTTACCCTGGGGCTGGTGGCAGTAGCTGGAAGTCCCAAAGTGATGGTGGGCAGCGAGGTGGCACTCTGGTGGGCTAACTGCACCAAGGAGCTTTCCTGCATCATCAAACGTTGGGACAGCGGTGTCTGCGAGAGAGAATTAGATGTCCATTCAAATCAGAAAAGAGACTATGTAAATGGTAAATCGGGAATTTAGGTATCAGTACACAGAGTTCGCCTATAGAAATGAGGAAGCCTGAGAAAACAGCCATAGGAATGAGGCACCTGCAGAAGACATGACCATAAAGAAGAGATAGAAACAGAAAGTGACAGACTACATCACAGTGACTTCTTCAGGACCAATAAAACAAAAAGAAGGTCAATACTTGATGGGAAATGGTGGGAACAGAAAACAGCTTACAAAAAAGGAATCAACAGGAAGTAAGTCAGACCACGGAAGCATCATCATGTCAAGCAATTAAACTACAGGTGCATCGTTAATGATTAAGACCACAAAAATAGGCTTTAGGAGAAGTGCCAGGCCATACAAAGCCTGTGTCAGTAACACACATGGACCACAAAAAGAAAATCAGCAGGTGAGATGTGCCGCAGAACACAAATAGTACGTCTTGGTAGAAGGGGGAAGTGGAAACAGGAGGCATCAGCCAATTGTAGCATGTCAAAGAAAGAAATTAGCAATGTACCAGGCCATAGAATCAGGTTTCAACAGTGAGTGGCTTGAGATACCGAAAGAACCATGAGCAGACAGAGACAGAAGTAAAATATGTTGTGTCGCCAGTGGCTGCATTACAAATATATTGCACTGCCTCATTCTAAACACTTAAGTCTGCCAGGTGTAGAGTGGAACAATGCACCTTGTCACATTAAATGTACTGTTCCCAGTGCAAGAGTGAACCTGTATCTCCGCTGGGAACAAAGGATTAGTTAAAGCTGTTTGAAGCCACTGGAGTGCCTTTCAATGTGCAAGCAACAACTGGCCCGCCTTTCAATTGGGTTCAGAGATATCCCTTGCAAACTGCACCCACATGCAGGGGGTGCATTGGGTAACCCTATACTCCCTTCCAAGGGGTGCTGTTATTTATTTGTATTTATTTGTTTCTGTTTTATATAGCGCATAGTGTACCTGATGGCATTAATGCACTTCACATGAGTACCAGTTACATTACACAAGGTCAGGTTTATTTTTGAAGTACGAGGAGATTAAGTGGTTTGTCCAGAATGCCTGAAGAATTATAACGAAAATGATGTGTGAACTCTCAAGAGATGGGTGTGAACTCTCAAGAGATGGCCCCCCAGGAGATGGGTCACTGCCTCTTTTGTTTCTTGTATTTCATAAGAAGTAAGCTGTGATACAACAGAACTTGTGCTATCTTTTTACTATATGGTGACAAGTATGTGATTAAACTTCTCTCTTAGAGTGTAACTATAGGAGTCTCCATCCCCCATACAGACCAGGATGCACAGGGTCCATCGGGATTGGGTCATGTAGAGAGAGTCACAAGGAAATGAAGCATGGTTTTACCCTCACATGTGTATTCGCACATGTTTGACCATGAAATGTGAAAATGTTTAAATGTCACAAGTGCCACGTTTGCTATCTCCATTTTCAATGTACCTGTTCAAGAGTGTGGTGGCACAGAGAATAGATGCGACCACTCTATAGAGTATTGACAGTCTACCTAAAATGTTACTACTTTTCTTTTCTATTAGGTAAATTACCTTGTTGTGTAACGAGGAGAGGTAGGTCCTTTCCCTTATCTTCACAACACTAGTGAATTAGATGGAATAGGGATGCATTGTAGCCCTGTAGAATCCCTGACAATGATTAGGCTGATGAAGGGCAGAAACATGTTACCATTACAGAGGTACACGAGAGCCTCTGGCTAATGCTTTTTAGTACTGTTTATATATACGGAGAGTACCACCAAATAAAGAATAGTCTTGTGGTTTATCCTGAGGTATTTTTAACTATAATAACTGGATGCCAAATTATTTATCTAGATTATGCATTTCTAAGAACTGCCTCAAGAGAGTCCCACTTGAGGTCGAATCCGCCATGGTAGTACTGTCTTACCAGGTCGACAATGAAGCATGTCCCATTACATAAGGGAGCTTACCTCATCCAATTCTTGGACCTGTCCTGGATTTGGATTAGAAGAGTAGTATAGGTGGACTGGTATTTCAGACTTCTATGTTGTAATAGGTCTGAGGCACATGCAGAACTCATTTTAGCCTCATCCTTTCTTTCACAACGGTTTTGGATTCTAACAGGACACTCAGAAACGGCTACCCTCATTTTCCCCTCAGGATGGCTCTTTGCAGGCAGGGCTGGTAGGATCTTTGGACCCTTGGAGACTAGTACCTTCACTGGACTTTCAGAATCTGGTATCCTAATTGTAGCCCCACAGGTACCCTCACTGTAGCCCCACAGGCTGGCACCCTGACTGGACCCTCACACTCTGGCCCCTTTATTGCCTCCTCTGTGTCTCTGTGCACTCAGGGCTGCTATCATATTTGGACGCTCAAAGGCTGGTCCCCTGCTTTGACTTTCACACGCAGTTATCTTTGGATTCTCAGAGGGAGGCATCCTCATAGGAACTACAAAGGCTGGTCCCCTCATCAGACCCTTAGAGGACGGCGCCTTCCTTGTCCCTTCACTGTAGCCCTCTGCAGTCTGGGTTAGTAGCTCCCTTGTGGCTGGGGTGTCACACCCCACAATAAGTGGATTCTGGTGCGTGTAGCTGGGTCCAGGGGCCTCCAGTCAGGCTAGCAGTGTCTGTGGTCAGGTTCTCATTCGGACTAGCAGCCCTCATAACACAGGCACACAGCCATATGAAACTTTGCGGAGATGGAATACACCAACTACTCTGCCTCTCTCACACACAAACAGGCTAAGAACAAACAAAGGACGTTATGGATGGAGAGAAGCCTTTTAAATTTAATACTCTTCACCCGTTTTGCCATTTCATGACAGCGACGGTTGGGAAATCTCTGTTCCACACCTCCCGACTCGGACTAAGGTGCCTCTGATGGTACCATATTAGGACCCTCGGAGGCTGCTACCCTCACCGGACTCTCAGAGGCTGGTGGATTCTTTGCCCCTAGGTCTGGCACCGTGCGATCAGGGCTGGTATCTTCATGGGGCACTTACATTCTGCTTCAATGCGGTAAGGGATGGTACTTAATGGGCCCCGCTGCTAAGGGCTCTACAAACAGTTCACAGCAGGTGCCCACGGTCTTCTGAAGCCCAGATGTGACTGAGACATGGAGGCAGCTGTCTGCTGGACTGGGGCGTTTCTGAAAACTAAGAACTGACGGTACTTTAGCAGGAACCGAGGGAATTTCCAACAACTGTGGACGGCGGCTCAGTCTATTTCGAAGGTTCTAAACTGAACTGAAGTAACCCTTCTGCTGTGACTACTCCAAGAGCGTCTCAGATTGCAAATCCCACGGTGATGTCAGAGGTCGTGCATATTTTCTTTCTGAAAGCCGCAGTACTTCCCAACTTATTTAGCAACGAGAAGAGCCAATTTATTGACATTATTAGTCCCTTCCTTGATTCAGTTATTCTCTTTACTCTCATTTTGATGTAGCCAATCCTTTATCATAATAAGAAGGTGCGGATGTTTTATTTCGCTTCTCCTGTGTTTAAGGGAAAAGCAGTTCTATATCTCAGAAAAGTGAGTTTCCTCACTCACTGCTGAGGTTATTAGGCTCACCCACCTCTCCTCCATCCCTCCTCCTCCCCGGGTTGTGTCCAATAAAAATACGATATTCGAAGGGTGTTCCTGCTAAATGTCAGATCACAATCACTTCATAACACTAGCCTGCCATGCTAGTAACTGTGTCACGCATTGGAGTATTGACTCATTACTGTGGAGGTCGGAGATTCTTTCGTGCTAGACTAGAGCTCCTATGGACATGCTTTGCATAATGCACCTCTATTCACCCCCACTTCCTTGTGACACTGTTACAAACCGTTAGGAATTATAATGTCAAATCATCAAATGAGATTTTACCTTTTAGGTAGTATCCTAAAAATAAACATGTTTGTTATGACACTTTAAAAAAAGTTTTCTGAATATGTAATAACTCTTTTTTTGTGGACACAGCCTATTAAACAGCGCAGCTGTCTAGTTTGCTAAAGACATCTTAGGGACTTTCAGAAAACTGACCTAGGAATGCATTCCGCTAGTTCATTGGCTTTGCGGTTTGTAATTCACACTTTCTGGCTTTCCATTTGCCAGCTTTAGTTGCTTCAGGCTCTTTAAGTTGATTTAATTCCTTCCATTGCCTAAAGCCTGTTTCCTGTATTCGCTTTCTGGTAACAGGTCCTTAAACCTTGTTCTTATCTCATCACATTTGCTCTGCATTTAAAGACCGAGGTCAAATGTCGGATGCTGTCTTCCAAGAGGGCTTGTTTACTTGTCTTTCTCTAACTTCAAAGTGAGAGGATTTATGTGACAATCTTGCTGGACACTGGGGGGTAAGAAACAGTTTTTTCCTAGCGCAACAACATTTAAATGAATTGTTTAAGTATTTCAGAATACATTAGAATTATGAATGCACAAATGAAGCACATTTTTTGTTATTTCTGAAGTGTGTTGGAAACAAATACTTCAATATGATCAATTTGAATCATTACACTAGGTGAAGCAATTTTCACACATTTTTGTCTGTGCACTATATAGTTTTATTACTAAAGCTCCATGTCTGTGCAAATGTAATGATCATTTCAATAAAAAATGTGTTGACTGTAACGGCAGTGTGCTACCACACCATGGATACTCCACTCAACATCACTCCACTCTGCACCACTACACACCACTGCACTCTACTCTGCACTGCTCCACTTTACACCACTCCATGCCACTGCACTCTGCACCACTTCTCTCTACACCACTTAATGCTACACCTCTCTACTCTACCCTGTACACTATTCTATGCCAATGTACTCTTGACCACTCTAATCTATACCACTGCACTCTACACCAGTCCAGTCTAAGCCAGACTAATCTACTCCGCACAACTCAATGGTACTGTACTTTATGGAACTCTGCAATACTGCACTCTACACCACAGCACTCTATGCCAATACACTCTACGCCAATGTACTTTACTCTGTAACACTCAACTCTATGCTCCTACACTCTATCCCAATCTACTGTATGCCACTATAATCTACTCTGCACTACTGCACTCTACACCACTTTACTCTTCGCAATTACACTCTACCCTGCGCCATTCCACTCTACTGCACTGCAAACGATTGCACTATGCTCCACTCTGCACCACTCTATGCCACTCGAGTCTACTCTGCACTCTACACCACTGCACTCTATGTCACTCGACTATACTCCGCGCCACTGCCCTCTGCATCACTCAACTCTATGCCATTCCACGCTGTACCACTATATGCAACTCTACTCTGTGCCACAGCAGTTTATGCCACTGCACTCAACGCCACTCTACTCTACTCTGCACCACTCCACTCTGCACCACTCCAGTCTATTATGCACCACTCTAATCAACAACGTAGAGTGGAACTACCCTTTGCCATTCCACTTTACAACACTCTACACCACTTTCCTTTAAGCCATTAACTTTTAGCCATGCTGAACAGCACCCGTGCTGGTTATCAACATGGCTAAAACACATTGGCAAAGCCAAAAGCTCTTGAAAAGGCAATACCTATTGGCTTTGCCAATGCTTGTTTTAACTGTGATGAATTGTTAACTGATGTTTGGATGATCTCTGCCAAGGTCTAAAACAGCAAATACTTTACAGTATCTTCATATTTATGCTGGTCTGGGATGGGGCCAGGCTAGCAAAAATAGTATTCAAACACAGCCACTGAAGTTTTGAGCAGACGTCCGGCTCTAGCTCGTTCTGAGATCACCATGGAGCCTCCAGCCAAAAGAAGATTTGGCCAAGAAGCTATAGACTCTGCCTTCCCTGCATCCCTGTGCGCACCTTAGAGGGGTACGTGTGCTCGTCACAAAAATGACGGACACCAGAGGGTTGCGTACCGCAAAACGTAAACACTTTGCAAAGACAGGTTCTATTAACTAAATGCCTGGCGCAGGATGCCAGGATCAACCATAGAATGTACGCTCATGGAGGAATGCAGGTAGAAAACCCTGTGGGGGAGTCCCAAATGGCAGTGTCCTAACAAGCTGCAACATTACACACACGGACCACATCATTCTCCAAGCCGTTCTGGTTGTCCTAGAGGACAGACTGGTCAGTGCTGCTCGGTGTTTGCCGTTTCAAAATCAAAATGCAAAAAGCCTGTCACACTGGCCAGCTCCTCTTCTGCTGCAGCCAGACAGCTTGGAGAACCATCTGATAGTGCGCACAAGGAGGGAAGTCACAAAGAAAGGTATTGGTGCCAGGGGGTAGATAACCGGGTTGGTATGAAGTAGAGAGTAAGTGAGAGAAATAAATTCAGAGAGAGAGCCAGAGAGGGGAGAAAGACAGAGAGAGGTGGGGAGCAAAAGCAATAAAACATGGGAAATGGTGGAAGAGATATATACAGAGGTAGACATAGAAAAGGGAGAAAGCGAAGAGAGAAAGTGGAGACAGAAATATACAGAAGGGATAGTGAGCGAAACGGTGGTGGGGATGGCAAGAGATGAATACAGAGAGAAATATGAAGCCAACTGTATGTTGGAGGGAGAATAAGAGACACCAAGAAACTTTTCATGTTACTATGTTTGCGTTTCAGCTCCTGTTTTGGGCCTTAGAATCAAGCAGACCACTGGCTCAACTCTAGCGCGACTTTCCTTATTAATCTTTGGCTTGCCACCTCTACCACTAAGCAACAGCCAATAGACTACCTTAAACTAGTGTTGTATTGTTAACTAGACCCACCACTTCTGGGTAAACCTAATCACATTGCTGTAAATGTCCTGATGGGCAGGAGCCTCATGCTGCCATCAATTTAAAGAAAAGCTGAAGGTCTAAATTCTGATTGCCAAATTAAAGTGGACTGACAGTTTGAGCTAGACTGTTTCTATTGGAGCAGGGTCACGACTGAATTGCACACAGCTAAGTGTAACCTGAGGAAGTATGGTGCACAAAATGATGATTGACTGGGATGCAGCCCAAGAGATTAAAAGCGGTTGAGATTAATTCAAAGCATTCCATGATACACCTTTTTATATATTTTTCAGTGTGATTCTCTAAATGGGATGGGTATGTACAGGCATGGGTCCCATGCACACTGTGCCACTATAACCAAGCTAATTTATGACCCCAAATTAGGGCAAAACTGTCCTTGGGTTGCTTGCATTCCAGCTCAGGGAGGACCTGGTCTTGCAGTTCGTGCTGGCTGGGTCCAAACCTAGGTAGCATGATGGACTGGGATGTGGCTCTGAGTACTTACCAGTAGCTGAGATTAATTCAAGCATTCCATCCATTAATTTTTTATATGCTTCAGAATAGTACTGAACTGGCAGTGGACTTCCAGGGGTGATGATCTAATGTTGGCCCATTCTGATTCAATCAAACATCCTGAAGTTCTCAGAGGGGTGTGGTTACATTATTATTTTTGTTTCACAGTGTCGGAATTCAATAGTGCAGTTCCATCAAGTTCTTAGTTTTTGGAATCAATGTCAGAAACACTCCCATCACACGCCCTTAGTAACTTGCCCTAAAATGCACACAAACATAAAACTTGAACACTGAGGCCCTCATTATGACATTTGCAGGTGGCGGAGGCCGGTCGCCAATGTCATACCGCCATCAGGCCACACGGACGGCCTTAACCCCACCGGCCCTAATTTGAGTTCCCGGCTGGGCCGGCAGGCGAAAACTGTATTTCTGCCCGCCGGCCCAGTGGGGGAACAGGGCCTCAACATTGCTCCTAATGGAGCCTGCTGCAATGTGGTGGGTGCAGCAGCACCAGTCGCACATTGCACTGCCCATATTTCGGCAGTGGAATGTGCGACGGGTGCAGTGCATGGGGCCCCCAGTGGCCCCCCGACATCTCCCATTCCGCTAGCCTTTTCATGACAGTGTAAACCACCATGGACAGTCTGACGGATAGGGGAACCCGTAATCCCGAAGGCACTGCCCTGGTGGAATACAACTGTAGGGACCACTGGGGCTGCAGGCTGGCGGCAGCCTGGCGCTGTGGGTGGTTGGACCGTGGCGGCTCTGCCACGGTCATAGTGTGGCAGTCAAACCGCCACAGCGGTCCGACCGCCACTGTGACCCTGGCGGTCTGATGACCGCCAGGGTCATAATGACCCCCTTAATGTCAATGGCCAGTTCAAGCAATTTACTTTGCCTAATTTGTCAGGACTGATGAGCACAGCATTCAAGACTTCACCATCACAGTTCTGTCCTCAATAAGAAACAATTCGCCCAGAGGCAAAATAGTTCATTGTTTACCACTCATTGCTGACATCTGCAGTGATCCAAAGGCCAGAAGTTGGAATATTAACAGGCAGAAGCAGCCTCCTGTCCTTATGAGGGTGGTCAAAAAAGTATTGCTAGGGTCTCTAACAGTAACATCTATATTTTATAGTGCTAAGAAATGGCATCAGTATAATATTAAGAACATGTTAATACGATTAGCTGCAGATAGAAAGAACCACCCTGTGTAAGTAAGTTTGCCTTTAACTTTCAGCCTTATATTATTGACTAGTTGTGTCTTTTACCTCACTCGCTCCTGAGTTCTTAAAAACAAATAACTACAAAAACACAGTACGGACTTCCATCAGAGGCGAAGGTGGTACACCGCCACTTCCTGTAAAGTCCCGAGACCCAGCGATAGACGTAAGAAGTTGTTGGAATTACACCCATCAGCTATTCAGTGACCACATGACACTGCTCTTCACGTGGTTCTAAACTGCAATCTGAACTCCCAACATAATTTTAAGAACATTGAGCTGATTGCTCAAGCATGTCCTAACCACAACTGCATTAACACAGCTCTTCCCTGCAACAAACTGAAGCCACTGACAGAAACACTAATAACAAAGACATTAAAGCCGCCCCCCACCAACCACTAACCTCTTAAAAGGAACCTGCAGAAGCAGAGATCTAATATGAGTGATCAATCAGAGGCCCTCCTCTGTTGCTTCCACTGTGCACTTTTGCCCTCATTTTGTTGCTGGGGAGTAGTACGGCCCCCATCCTGCTCCTGTGAGACAACCGCGGCGCGGGAAGTAGAACAGACCAAGAGACAGCCCGTCTGCACCCGTCCGCGGCCAGACGTGGCTGGGACCACTCTTTTTCATGGCTCCCAGCAGCAGATGCTCCATCGATGCTTATAGCTGAGCGTTCTTTTAATTATGCAAACTATGTGCAAATACAAGGCCATTGGGTCTGTCTCTGCACCACGTTCAATAATTACTATAGATAGCACGCTTGACAGGGCTGTGGGGGTGACCTCAAATAAAATATTGCTAACAGAATACAGACTATCCCTGGAGCAACACTCAGTATTAGATGAAGCGAGTTGCCGCATTAATGTGGATAACAGCGATTCAGTGCTGACAGAAGCGTGGGAGCGTTGCAACCCCACAGCCACCACAAGTGAATGTATCTGACCCGCTGACAATCCTGATAATTCCTTGGTGCCATCAAGCCATATGAATACCCAGTCACCCCGTGAACCAGCCATTAAACACAAAAAAACAGCTGTTAAAGAATTAGCCATCCGGGTTCATCCTGGATTCAGCCACACCCAGCAAAGACTGGTAATCAACCGATTCTGGGCCTTGCTATGCTACGGGAACCGGTGAAACCCACGGTCGACTATCTGGACCGTATAGAGAATAATGTGGCTGGGTTGTCTAAACAGCAAATAAATATTACCGGGGGAATAACCCAGCCCGCTAGTCACAATGACTGTTCTTGCCACTGCCCAGGGAACAATACTCTTTCAGAAATAGCTGCGTGGAATGCTGTTCCTGTCAGGACTCGTGTATATTTATCTGCCAAGTCAGCTGGTGGCGCTCTCTGTTCTGGCACTTGTGGTAATTCAAACCGCAATTTAGTGGAAGGGTGTGACTCAGGCGACTTACCAGCAGAGACAACACAAGGAATCTGTATGGCCCTAGTAATGTGAAACTGAACCTACCCAGAGCAGCGTGTCCATATGCGCTGATGTTTGCTGGTGTTCCCCTCTAATATGTAACCAATCTGAATCATGGGAGCAACTGCATAACAGGACCACTCACTGGCTATGCAGATACAAAAACTTTAACGTAAGAGAGCTCAACTAAATCATAATGATACGTAGAGCTGGCTGGGTGGGGCCCTCAAGCAAAAACATAGGGAGTGGCTATATTGTGGTAAATTTTAGACATCCGTCCTGTGTGGGAAATATTTAGGATGAATGTGGAGGGATGTCACGTAGGTTCTAGGATAGTCAAACTACCTCTGGGGTATTTTTATAAGCCACTTGTGAGTCCAATGTCCCCTTTTATTTGTAGCTAAACCTCAGCCTAAGCCACTGCTGGAATGTAGGAACGGATTTGCGTTTTTGTCCGATCCAATATTGATTGACGGGGGAACATATGGCTGTTAACCAAGAAGCAGTGCCTAATCAGCCGCTGTATGTAACTCGACACCGTGCCCCCATTTCTAAAAGTTGCACCTCCAATCCGCAGGTGCTCTTTTCGAAAATATTAAGCTGGAATGTGGTGGGTCTCCACTCTAAGATTCACCATCCAGATTGGCAACTCTTTATGAGAAGCTGTGATATCTTAATGTTTCAGGACATCTGAGATGTTCAGCGTATAGTGCTTGATGGGTTCCAGTGTTTAAGAGTGCCAGCTGTAGTGCCTCAGTCTGTTTGGTTAAACCCGCTTACTGGTGGCTGCGCTATGGCTTTGGAACCCCCCAGCAAGGATTTTCAGGTTGTAAATTTTATGGGGGATTTGAGTTTGTATTTGGTTAATTTCTGTGAAAATTATTTTATTAATATTCTCAACACAAAGTTTCCTGTATTATTTAATTATGCTGACTCACTGCTAGATAAGGTTACTAATAGAGGGAGTCAGGCGCATTTTTGCCTAGCGGGTGATTTTAACGCAAGGTTGGCCCAGCACCCTGAATTATTCCACAATAAGAGCCTCTCAGATGGTCCCGACCTGACAGTAGGGAGTTAGTGGCCTACCTTGAATCACTCGATATGAACAATGCAGTGGAAATTGCTGATATTAGTGATTTTGGGCTGCCTACCTTCAGGAGTAGAGGTATCTCCTCTGTAATAGCCTTCATCTGCATTTCTAGCAGCATAATTTAAATATTCCGTTATGGAGCAACCATCCCCTCAAATTTGGTGACCATAAACCCATTGAAGTAGCCTTGTCAGTAAACTCAAAGGTAAAATTTAAAGTAGACAAGGGGATTAGTAAAGTGCAGTCATCTACATATAATCTTAGACTGATGTGGAAACTCCAAGACTCAGTTGAGTTCTTGGGAAAAATAATAAAACAGAACCAGGCGCTGGTCCTGAGCTGCCTGACAGAAGAGGCTGCTCCAGAATGGGTAGTTAGCTCCTTTACTGCCCCATCTTCAAGTATAAAAAATTCCTTATGAACCCACCCCCCAGACCAGCACCTACTGCACCGTGATGGTTTAACCACTTTTCGGCATCCAATAGATCCTTACGCAGGGAATTTGCTGCCAACCCTAGGGTTCCCTCAATAGTACCTGCATCATGCAAGCAGTATAAAATGTTCACCGCAAAGTGATGGAAGGAGGTCATCACACAGCAGTGGGACTCACGAGCCCAAGCAGCATCCAAGAAGGATAGCAAGTCCTTCTGGTCTGCTGTAACTGCTATGAAAAGTATAAATCAAATTATGAGTTTGATCAGTTGCCACATTCCCAGCGAGGTATGGGAGGCTGACTTCTCTAAAATATATTCTACTATAACATCGACCACTCAGCCCATGATGAATGCTAGCAACTGTCAGGGTATTCAGGTCACCCTGCATGAAGTTGAGAACTCTATCCAATAGAGTGTTAGAGACAAGCCTCCTGGCCCGGATGCAGTTCCGGTTGACCTGTTAAAGTGTAACAATGAATTTTGGGCTCCATTAATGACCAACGTTTTTAATATTACTCATTCCCCGGTACCCAGCTCGTGGACCATTTCAACTATTGTCCCAATATTCAAAAATGACGACCAGTCACAGCCAGGCTGCTATGGATTCATCTCTCTCACTGACACTGCAGTCAAAATATTAAACAGAGTCCCATATAACAGGATTAACAAGTGGGCTCAAGAAAAGGCAATCTTACATCCCTGCCAATATGGGTTTAGAAATGGTGTAGGCACAATCAAGCAATGCCTGAATTTAAACCTAATTTTAGGCAAGCACGCAGTAGCCAAGCAAACACCATTATATTTGTCACTTATTGCCTTGACCTCTGCGTTTTGCTGTCTAAATTGCCCTGTGGCTAAAGGGATGAATGGAGCACTTCATATTTGCATGAATATGGAAGCTAGAATAAGGATTAGCTCAAAAGGAGAAGTCTCCAATGAAATAAAGGCCTCCTGAGGCATGCAGCAAGTATACTTGCTGGCAACCCTATTGCTTATATTATATATTGATGAGCTTAGCCCTTTTTTAGGGTCGCGCATGCGTATCGCAGCGAGACTCTGGACTTTTTTTTCTCTAATTTACGAGCGCGATGTCGCTTGGCAGAAGTCGAGCGCTTTACATACTTGATTTCACTTTTTCGGGTTATGTACATAAATGCACTTTTGCCCGATAGGTGAAAAGTCGGGTTAAGAGTTTACAACACGATCAGCTCTAACATGAGCAAACGCGAGACCCGTTGCATTGTAAATGCTTGTTTTATTTACCATCACTTCGGATGTCCAAAGGGAAAAGGTGCCTTACTTCCTACATTACTATACGCAGATGACAGTGCTGATGGGTCGCGCACCAAAAGCACAGCGCCTACTAGTGCACTCATTTGTTCAATTTATGTCTGCCCTTGTCTCTAAATCATACATTATGACCTGTGGCCCTAAGCGCATTCAGCTTTCCACTCTTGCTGTTGCCACAAATTGTTAACAAAGAACTAGCGTTTTTTCCTACCTAGGGATTACATTCGATGAAGCTGGCTAATGAGCATCCAACAATGCAGAGCGTAGGGAGAAGCTATCCAGGGCAGTAGGCTCCCTTTTTAGTCTACCTCGACCTCCGGGAGGGAAGGCCCTTCTTCCGCTATTACAGATTTATGCAACTCAATATGGTCCAAATGTCGCATAGGGAGCCAAGATATAGGGAATTGCAAATTCTGAAGCTATTCAGGTTGAGGAAAATCAATTCTGTAGGAAAGCCCTCTCTGCTTTACGAGCGCTCTAATTTACGAGCGCGATGTCGCTTGGCAGAAGTCGAGCGCTTTACATACTTGATTTCACTTTTTTGGGTTATGTACATAAATGCACTTTCTGCCTTTTTCATTCTCCCATTTTATTTTCCATGAGCAGTTGGATTTGACTTATTTGGGAAGTCGCATTAGAACACGCCCACCATTGCTGTGGTTATCCATTTGGATAACTGGGAGGCGTCCCCACGCAAAAGACATTATTAATGATTGTCTTGCATGTGACAAAGGCCTTTCCATCCAATGGATAGCATACGTGAGGAAACCTTTTCAAGAGATTGGCCTGCCTCACGCATTCTCAGAGCCTGGCTCTGGTAGTAGCATAAACAAAAAGAATGTGCAGTTGCTGCTATTTAATCAAGCATAATACCTTAGACTTAATGCAGAAAAACTTAAGTCCACTGTTGTAGCTTACCTGAGCTTGAACATAGATAGCCCACTGACTAACTATCTCCTTAGTGTACATGGACGTTGGGAACCTTGTTTGTTATTTCGTTTTAGGGCTGATACAGTTAAGTATTTACTGTGTTTTGTGTAGTTCTACCGGAAGGATCTTGGCACTAGTCCTTGCGCCTGTGATGGTAGATCTGGGCAAGCCATGTTGTTTTTTACTTTGTTTTGTAAGTTTTATATAACGTACTCTAAAATGTTTTAAACCCTTTTGGGAAATCGCGGAAACTTAGGCAACCCAGACCAGCTTTTATTTTTTAGCAACAATTGACAAATGATGAGTAATGTTACTACATTGGCTACTTTTTGAGAGCTGCTGTGCGACCCAAAAGCACAATACACTTTGAGTAATGTATCATCGCTTTTTATCGGATTTGACTGTATGTGTGTATTTATTGAAAGCAATGTGCCAGTTTGCTATGAGATTGTTTGCTATTGTATTTTAAGCTGTGCCCATTGTTTTTTATCTTTAGATTTTGTACTTTCATGGATGCTTTTTGCACCTGAATAAAGTTTATTAAATCTGAATCAGAAGCCGTCGCAAAACTGGCCTTTCAGTTACAATGTAATGAATACAAACAAGTATTCTTCGAATATAGGAGAGTAGAGTTGGGTGTGAAAATATATCCTGCAAGCGTCTGCCGTATAATTGAGACCCCTCATCCAGAGACCCCGCCTGCTCCGTGAGAAGGTGGACCCTCAGGAGACTGAAAACGCTTTGGAGTAGAGAGACCATTATTTGTCCCTGGCTGTAGCTGTGATGCAATGACCCAAGAATCAAAGGGACTCGTGTGAGGCAGCCCCACAACCCCAGGCCTACCATATGATAATACCAAGCAGAAGTCATTTTTGCTGTTCTATGGTAAAAGCCTGAAAATGTACTCTCCCTAACTATCCCCTCTTTTTGGGGGCAGGTCTTTATTCCCAAAGTCTTGACACCTCTACAGCATCAATAAGCCAATGTCAAGGAGCCAAATGCATACCTTCTGTGTATGGCTTGATTCTGGGGCTCAGATTTTTCAACAATCACAATGCCATATAATGAATACAGTGTAAAGGGAGAGCAATGCGGATTGGTAGGGATACTATTTAAGAGAAAATACAATGTTTTGTAAAATAACCAATATTTTTGAAGACTTTCATAATAGACAGTGAGAGAATGCGTGTGTGTGTTTTTGTCTGTGCATATGTAAAAATCCCTGGAGAAAACAAAACCGACAGATACCTCACCATACCCGACTGAAAGCATCTGTATCCTACAATTTATCAGAAGCTACCCCCTGAAGGCCGTTAAAAAGTCACAGATTAAACCACTTTCGAGAATGTTTCTACTTCACACTGCTGTGGGGCCCGTTTTGCATTTTTTTTAAATGATCAAAACCGTGACACTTGGTTGGTAAATTATAGTCAATAAATATGTTTGATCAACATTTCGATTGCAGTAAGAAAGACACGGACTTAAGTGCTAAAAGGGCAACACAATGAGTAGGTGCAGGTAAAGCGTCTGAGACTTTGCTCTCATAAGCACATGGCTGTTAGGCTTTGAGTTATTCTAGTACATCAGGGTAAGAGACTTACTTGAGCGACAATGAACGGTATGCTGGACTGGACGTCGCCGCCACTGTGACCTCAACGGGGTATGTCCATCTTCACCTTCTAGCATATCAGCAGCCCAACATTTATCTCTAGGCCAAAATGAACTCAAGCAATTCCTCTTTGCCTGTTAAGCCGAACCACCATGCTGTCTGGTTAAATGTGATGAGTTGTCTCAGAAGATGGTTACATTCATTCTTTTCAGGTGTTGCCAGGTAAAGGGGTTCAGATGAAACACACACATGCACACATTCTGGCAGCTCTGCCCGTAATCTGGCCTGCTCACAACATTGTGAAGTTTCCTCTGGCATCCAAGGTTTTGAGAATAATGAATGACAGCAGGCGTATGGGCTCTAGTTCACAGTCCACTGTCTCCATCCACAAGGAAGTCATACAGCAGCTTTAACTTTAGAAAACGGAACAGTAGAAAAGAGTAGAGAAACGGAGTGGAGTCTGGAGGAAGACAGGCTTCAAGAGAAACTTCAGATGACGAAAGCACAAGGGACAGATAGACAAGGCAAGTGGAGAGCTCCACTGTGCATGCTCAGAAGTGAAAAGTTCAGTTTCTGAAGATGGCAGTGAAAGGCTGGCCTTTCTCTAGTTTATTAGAAGGCCGGCAGAAGACTTAAAACATAAATGTGTAACAAAAATATAGTGCTGCAGACAGTTTTTCAAGGACAGTCTACATGGAGGGAACCCAGAAAAATGGGTGGAAAAAAGACAGAGATACGAAGGAAGTACAGGAAACTGAATCAAAGGTTGAACATGAAGGTTCCCGATGCAACTTTTGCAGAATGCAAAAAGCTGGAGAAACTAGGTGGGAAATGCAGACGGGAGATACACCAAAGTAAGAATATGTAGTTCAGAAGAACATTAAATTGCTCAAAGGAAGTAAAGACTTTGCCAGTCTGGGAAAAGAGATGAAGAATAAGGCGAGCGTGCATCATTACCTCAGGAGCCATGCCTGGAATTGAGGGAATGCTTCCATTTTCGGCAGGAATGCTGTCGTTGGGGGAGCTGCAGCCGGACACAGGGGTGCTACTGCTGCTTGGGGAAGAGTCTACAACGACCAAGAGAAGACACACAGTCATATCAACGGATGATAGCCAATCAAAGAGAGCCTGAGCTTCCACCCAATCCTCTACAAAAGTGCATAAGTACTTGTTGAAAAGCATTGTGGGCTTTCTTGAGGTAAAATTCATATCTCAGATCATCATATCAAGACCCTTAAAACTAGAGAAAGGGGTGCCGAATCATTTGGCTCTGACGATGAAAGACATGTCTCAAATCAAAGTTTATGAGCCCCACTCATTGGTAGGCTATTAAAGAGGTGCCTGATCTAAGTGAACCAATGATCACAACTGTATAATTTTTTGCAAAACATGTTTTTCTGTTCCGGAAATCTTTCTGCGTACAATTTGTAAAGCAATCCTATTTAGAAATTTGGCGTTGGCATTGGCACAGGGGAGGGAATTTCTACAGAGGCAAAAAGAAGCACTAGGTCTGCCTGCTATCAATTGTTTGGTCAGGTAAATGAATGAATATGAATGTGCTGGTGTCTATGTCAACAACAATTTGTCAAAGATTAACTACACAGATCGTTTTCTACGCTGCCCACACCAGTTTCCAGATTACACCTGTAGCCACCATTTATCTTTATGAACTGTCAGCAACGAGGTAAAGAGAGGCCATATAGCTTTTTTAAAAAAAAGGTCACATAGAATCTGCTGTCCACAGCAAAAATGGCTGCCGTCTTGTCCACATGAACTAAAAAAGGTTTACATTTTACCCCAGGAGGTTACATAAGCTCCACATTTCAAACACAAGTCAACTGTATCAGAGTAGAGAATGAGAGCGACTATCTCAACATGACACACAAGATATTTGGAATATTATTATTAGAAACAAAATATATAAGTTCTTCCTTGTATCGGAGCACTTGGTGTGTTCATGTGGGTGATTTTTGGGCTTCTCTCAAAATGTCCACAAAACCCTATGTGGCTCATATCATTTTACTGGAGGGCTAATGGTTTAATCCCATAGAAACTATTTTGTGATTAGCATTTTCTCTCCATCCTTGATGTGCTCGTTACGAAGAATCCGAGAAGTAGTGTAATAGTCTGAACACCGGCTCTGTCAGAACACCGGAGCGAAGATGAGTATCACTGCAGAACAAAAGATGTGGGAATTCTTCAGGTTCAGACACCCGGAACCAAAAAGCAAACGGGAACTTTTTTACAGATTACCGCAAGGGTTCAATGGACAACACTTGATTACAAATCTGGAGGCAAAGGATTACCACTCAGTATCGTCTTACATTGCCAAAAGGCACCACCAACATGGTCTATCAGTGACGTCACATGTGCACTTAACGCTGATGAGATAGGTGACGTCATGTGTAATCTCATTAGTAATACATTCTTGGAGACGGGTAAAGTTGCACTAATGACATTTCAGGTCTTTTTTTTATTTTAGCCTAAAAGCTAATATAGGTTCAAGAAAATATTTCTTCAGTGAACTTCTGTCTCTTTGATTATACACCATGGATCTTCAGCAGCACTTTGAGGCATAACAGTAAAATAAATACACTGGTTTTCAATGAATATATTTTTCTATGTTATGAACTGATGTCTATGATATATGTCTAAATGTAAATTACGCATTTTCTCAGGAGAGCAGCAAAGAGTGGATGTCACCAGAGAAAGCCTACAAGGATAATTCTGATAGGGTGGCCCCTTGGAAATACCCACGAAGCTCTGGTGGGCCAGACACATGGCAGGCACTTAGCAAGTGTCTGATGCCATCACAACCCCAAAGTAGGCTCCAGCGTCAGAATACCAGTATAGCACACTAATGCAGAGACCAAAGTTAGATAAAAAAAACAGGCTCAGGATAACATTTTGATTCAATAAAAATGCCCGCTTTCTATACTACTGGACTACTGATAAGAAAAATAAAGAGGATGCAGTGGTCCCATCAAACAACAAAAAGTCAACAGGTGCACCAGCATAGCAAGAGAGCCATTATCCCGAACGCAGGTAGGAAAACAGAACCATTGCCACCAGGCTGGGGAGTGAAAACAGCATAATTGGAGAGCAATGAGACCTTCACTCCTCTGAGCATTGGTGCCAACGCATATATTAGTCTCATGACAGGTAAATCCCTGGATGGTTGAAAGTAACTCTTTGCCCCTATAGGTTTTATGGTCCTATTTTCAAGCAGTCCTTGTGTTTGGCAGAGCTTTCATCAAAATTGTAAGGATTTCTTTTGGGTTCAGATATTTGAATGAAAAGAGTGATTAAGCTGGAAGGCTACATTTTGGCAGTTTCCTATCAAGAAAGCAGTCAAATCAATGTGTGCCATTTCCATCAAAAACAGTTTGGAGAAATGTATTATTGTCGGCAAACATATGTATAAAACCAGTAACTTGCCTTCGTGGCCAGTTATCACTATTTTTTGCATTTACATTTCTCAACTTAGAACCATTCCACCAATTGTCACGAGCTTTAGAGTGCAAAACTATGTCTATATACCTACCCAAGGGTAGGTCGCTCCCCCTGCCGCTGCAGCTCCTCCAGCTCCTCCAGGTTCCTGAGTTCCTGAGACCCACCTAACAGTAAGTACCCCCCACCTCCCAGCCCCTCGCTCTGCCCCGCGCTACTCACCCTCTCTCCTGCTTCTTTTCTTCTTCTCTGCTCTTCCTCCTCGCTCCTCGTCTGTAATCTTCTGCTGTACTCTTCTTTTCCCCGTCTTCTCTCTTCTTCTCTTCTTCCTCATCTTCTTCTGTGGTCTTCTGCCTTCTGTTCTTCGTTTTCTGTATCTTCTTCTGTGTTCTTCTGTGTTCTTCCGGTCTTCTGCTCCCTGTTCTTCCGGTCTTCTGTTCTTCTGTTCTTCCGGTCTTCTGCCTTCGGCTCTTCTGCCTCCTCCGTCTTCTTCTCCCCGCGCCTGCCCTCCTGCTCCTACCTCATCCCACTCCCTCACTCGCATCCCCCTCTCTAGCTCCCCTATCTAACCCGTTCACTATCTACCTCCCTCCCTCACTCCTCCTATCTACCTATCTCTCTATCCCACTATCTAATCTCCCTCACTCTCCACCTCCTCCTATCTTCCTATCTCTCTATTTCCCTATCTATCGATTTCTCTATCTATTTTCTCTATCTACTTCTCTATCTTTCCACCCCCCTTCCCGCCACCCCCTCTATTACCTATCTTCCTATCCTCTCACTCTACCTCTCACCCTCACCCACCTCTACAACCCCCCCTCCCCTATCTTCACAACCCTACTCCTATCTTTCTCCCTAATCTCCTAAACCTCCTAACACTCACCCCCCTCCACACTTAAACCCCCCTCCCCCAGCTCTTCTCACTCTACCTGTCCCCCCCCTCGCGCTTTCCCGCCGCGACCTCCTGCACGCCCCGCCCCCCAGCTCCCATTCGCCCCCAGCTGACCCCTAATCCCCCTCCGACCTCATATGGCGGCCGCTGTGCAATCGCGCAGCGGGCGCGCCGCTGGCACGCCGGAGGCAACCCCGTCTGCGCCCGTCCGCGCATGGCCCGCGCCCAGCGCCACCACCCCTGGTCCCAAGCTCTCCCAAGCCCCGCTGATCCGCTACGACCCCACCACCCTCCACGCCCTCAACCCAGGACGCTCCAACACCTGCTTCCAAGCTCACCCCAAATGCACCCATGGACCCTTCGCCTGCATGCAACTCCTGCAAACAAATCTTCCACCACGCTACTACCACGACCACAAGCCCACGCGCCATCAACCACCTCAAGTGCATCCTAGTCAACGCTCGCTCCATCCACAAACACGCCGTCGAACTCTGGGACCTCCTAGATTCCACAGCACCGGACGTCGCCTTCATCACGGAGACCTGGATGAACGCCTCCTCTGCGCCAGACATCGCCACCGCCATCCCCGAAGGCTACAAGATCTCCAGGAAAGACCGCACCAACCAAGCAGGAGGAGGTATCGCCATCGTCTTCAAAGACTCCATCAGCGTCACCACCTCCACCGGAGACACCCCTCTCGCCGCTGAACACCTGCATTTTCAGATTCGCACCTACCCGAGGACCACCCTCAGAGGATCCCTCGTCTACCGTCCTCCCGGACCACGCGCCCCTTTTAGCGACGCCATCGCCGACTTCATCTCCCCACACGCCCTCGCCTCACCGGACTACATCCTCCTAGGCGACCTCAACTTCCATCTGGAACAAAACAACGACCCCAACACCACCACCCTGCTTGACAACCTCGCCAACCTCGGCCTCAAACAACTGGTGAACACCGCCACCCACATCGCCGGACACACGCTCGACCCTATCTTCTCCGCCAGCAAACACGTCTTCTTCAGCCACACCTCCGCCCTACACTGGACCGACCACAGCTGCGTCCACTTCACATTCCGACGCGAGACCCGCCACCTCCACACTCAACCCATCCTTCATTGACAGTGGAACAAGATCCCTGAAGAGCAACTCTTCTCCGCACTAGCCGCCAACCAACCCACCCTCACCACCGACCCCAACGACGCAGCCCTCAAACTCACAAACTGGATCTCTAACTGCACAGACAACCTTGCTCCCCTCAAACGCACGCATTGACAGACCAACACCAAAAACCCTCTCTGGTTCTCTGACACCCTCAAAGAATCAAAGAAAACTTGTTGCGCCCTTGAGAAAGCCTGGCGCAAGGACCACACCGCTGACAACATGAACGCCCTCAAGAACGCTACCCGCGAACACCACCACCTGATCCGCGCTGCCAAAAGGAACTTCTACACCGACAGACTGGACAAAAACAGCCACAACAGCAGAGAACTCTTCAGCATCGTCAAGAAGTTCTCCAACCCCAGCGCCAACGCCGTCACGCCCTCACAGGATCTGTGCGAATCCCTCGCCACTTTCTTCCATCGCAAGATCAGCGACCTCCACGACAGCTTCGGACACCAGACCCAACCAAACACCACCGAACCCGCACCCCCGGCCATCACCCTCAACAACTGGACCCACATCAACACGGAAGAAACCAAATCCATCATGAACTCTATCCACTCCGGCGCCCCTTCGGACCCTTGCCCGCACTTCATCTTTAACAAAGCCGACGACATCATCGCCCCGCACCTCCAGACCGTCATCAACTCTTCTTTTTCTTCTGCTACCTTCCCCGAATGCTGGAAACACGCCGAAGTCAACGCCCTACTAAAGAAACCTACGGCTGACCCGAGCGACCTGAAAAACTTCCGCCCCATCTCTCTTCTGCCTTTCCCAGCCAAAGTAATAGAGAAGACCGTCAACAAACAGCTGACCACCTTCCTGGAAGACAACAACCTGCTCGACCCCTCACAAACCGGATTCCGAACCAACCACAGCACTGAAACCGCCCTCATCTCAGTCACAGACGACATCAGAACCGTGATGGACAACGGTGAAACAGTCGCCCTCATTCTCCTCGACCTCTCGGCTGCCTTTGACACCGTCTGTCACTGCACCCTAATCACCCGCCTCCGCTCCACCAGGATCCAAGGCCAGGCCCTGGACTGGATCGCCTCCTTCCTCGCAAACCGTTCACAAAGAGTTTACCTCCCTCCGTTTCGCTCAGAACCCACCGAGATCATCTGCGGCGTACCTCAAGGCTCATCACTCAGCCCGACACTCTTCAATGTCTACATGAGCCCCCTCGCCAACATCGTACGCAAGCACGACATCATCATCACCTCCTACGCCGATGACACCCAACTTATACTCTCCCTCACCAAGGACCCCGCCAGCGCCAAGACCAACCTACAAGAGGGTATGAAGGACGTCGCAGATTGGATGAGGCTTAGCCGCCTAAAGCTGAACTCTGACAAAACGGAAGTCCTCATACTCGGCAACACCCCGTCCGCCTGGGACGACTCCTGGTGGCCCACGGCCCTCGGCACCGCACCGACCCCCACAGACCACGCCCGCAACCTCGGCTTCATCTTGGACCCTCTTCTCACCATGACTAAGCAAGTCAACGCCGTGTCCTCCGCCTGCTTCCTCACCCTCCGCATGCTCCGTAAGATCTTCCCCTGGATCCCCGCCGACACCAGAAAAACCGTGACCCACGCCCTCGTCACGAGCCGCCTGGACTACGGCAACACCCTCTACGCCGGGACCACAGCCAAACTCCAAAATCGCCTGCAACGCATTCAAAACGCCTCGGCCCGCATCATCCTAGACGTACCCCGCAACAGCCACATCTCCGCATACCTGAGACACCTGCATTGGCTCCCAGTTAGCAAAAGGATTACCTTCCGACTTCTCACCCACGCACACAAAGCCCTCCACGACAAGGGACCGGAATACCTCAACAGACGCCTCAGCTTCTACGTCCCCACCCGCCTCCTGCGCTCCTCTGGCCTCGCACTCGCTGCTGTCCCTCGCATCCGCCGCTCCACGGCGGGTGGGAGATCTTTCTCCTTCCTGGCGGCCAAGATCTGGAACTCCCTCCCCACCAGCCTCAGGACCACCCAGGACCACTCCGCCTTCCGGAGACTCCTAAAGACCTGGCTGTTCGAGCAGCGTTAACCCCCCCTTTCTTTTCCCCTAGCGCCTTGAGACCCGCACGGGTGAGTAGCGCGCTTTATAAATGTTAATGATTTGATTTGATTTTGATTTATATGGAACCAGAGCCCTCATCTCAATGAAGCTAGAGGTATACTGCTTTATGGAGACAGATCCCCTGACTGCTTGTAACCAGAGCTCACATCTCAGTGGAGCTAGTATGGAACTAGGCTCCTTGACTGCATGTGGCCTGTGACTCCGTTCTTAATTATGGAAGATACTCTATTTCTCTAGAAAAGACTTCCAGAGTACATGTATCCTGGGCCTATTTTCTTAATAAAGGCAAAAATATAAAGCTCTGTGGCAAAGGACTCCCTGACTGTACGCAGCACGAGCCTCCTTTATAATGATTCTAAATATATTCAACTCTATGGAAACATGCTCTCTAACTCTATGTGACCTGAGCCCTGTTTGGAGCTAGGTAGGATACTAAAAGGCTATAGGCAGCCAATTTCTGAATCATGATACAGCAGGTGACCGACCCTCCTATTATGGTCTGTTCACTGTATTGCTCCTGCCAGTGATGGATAAAATACCTGAAGTGCACTGAGATGGAGATGAAGTCAACCCTCTTTTTACAGTGGTATTACATGCTGGAAAAGCAATACACTTGGTCCTCAGAATTCTACATCCAGTACCATTAATAATTCTTAGCTACCTCCTAGGTGCATATTGGAATTCCATATATTTATAGTTCACCATTTCAGCTCCTACAAACAAAGAGCCACCTACCTATCATCCACCTATGCATGAAACAGGTCGACTGCAGAAAGGGGTGAGCTGAGAATTAGGACATCTAGTACTCTCTATACCAGTAGTTTCAAACCTTATGACTTCTGTGGACCCCCACTTCATCATTACTGAAACCCAGGGACGCCACTGAATCGTTATTGGAATCTGGGGACTCCCCCACTGAGTCATTATTGGAAGCAGGGACCCAGGACTAAACACTGGTGATGATTTGAACCGCAAACCTTTACAAAAAATATACACAAACATGCATTCCATCAAACACATGCACAAATGATAACACATTTTATTTATTTTGCAAATACAAAAAACAACTTTAATAGTGAGGTCGGCTTTTCTAAATTCAATAGAAGCCACACACCGTCTATATTATATTGTTTAATGCACCGCCATTGCTCCCACAAATTAATCTGTGGATACCGATTTAATTTTTAGCCTGCAATTTCACATTTCATGACATTTACAGTATGTTTTACAATTTTCAATCGTATATTCAGCCACTTTATTTCTATACAGTTTATGAATCTGTTAATATTAGTTAATTTTTTAAGCAATCACGGACCCCCATGGAGCCTTTGCAGACCCTCAGGGGTCCCCGGACCACAGGTTGTGAACCACTACTCTATACTATGCTCTATTGTGCTTTATTGTCATCTTTTCAGGGATTGTGGTGGTTCATATAATATCTACAAATTAAATGTCATGTTGCCTTCTAAGCGTGTTCTTGTATGCTCAGAGTGCCTAAGATCCGACTCTGAACACGGAGTTTGCATATGTTAGTAGTCCTTCTCTTTTCAGGTTTGTCACGATATTGATTTGACAATCCAGCAACCATATCCTTGTCAAAATGGTTGAGTTTATTTACCAGGATCATTTTCCAAAAGACAGTCCCGAAAAGAAAGAGGGGCATGGAAAACCTGAATGCCAGTAATGAGGAATGGGCATAAAGAAAGGTGTACACCTCACCTTTTCGAGGAACATCTGCAGTTCTCATGATGTGCTAGAGACGAGTGGCGGCAGCTACGGTTGTACATCGTTTCCTTACAGACGTTTCTTTGCAGAGTTGACTACCTGCTGTCAGTGCTAGAGCTCAGTATCCAGGTACCGGTTGCAGCAGGCCCTGGTAACAGGTAGTTTTATGTGCATTAGCCTGGGCGGTGCCCAAATGTCACAATGCTTGGAACATCTGACACTTTGATTGTGCCCTCGAGGAACCTTAGTATTTAGTATGCCATGACAGTCAACGAAAGCTGGGCAGGTTCAGGCTTCTCCATGAAGACGCAGGGGGCACCAGTAGAAAGATTTAATGCAGTGACAGCGGAAAGTGGCATGGGAGTGTGCTGTGGCTTTCTCCCAAAGGTAAACAAAATCGGTGCATGACAGTGAACAGGTGACGGTGGCATACCCTCGCGTGTCAGAACACTGAAGACATCTTTCATCAAAAGACCTTGATTTTTGAAGCTGAATGAATGGGAAATTAAAACCCAACGTAAGATACAATGTGGTCAAACATGGACTTTGTCCCTTTGTGACAGGCGCTTGATATGGCCGGTCACCCAGCTTGCACAAGATGGTGGGTGTGTTTAGGAAGAACCTAAAGCCTCTGCCATTTTAAACTCAAGCTACCATGAATATAAAAAAGGGACTGGCATTGGGTGCTATGGAAATATCTTTGACTCCAGTTTTCTTCAATAAACAACATTCAAGTACGGAGAAAAAAACCTCAGCATTCTAAAGAACAACCTGCGATGGTTACTGTCAACAAAAGTTGTGAACTTATATTCACATGTGATTTTTTTTTATTTTTTTTTAGGTCTGTGGCATTTCCGGGTTGGTTGACAATAGCGGCATTTTATTAAGTATCAGACATTCGATTACTACTCACAGACATTTGCAACAGCAAATCCAGTGTCACGAAACTCCCAGGCTTGGCTCAGTCTATTTTATGCACTCTGTCAAAGCCCAGTTACTTTCGAAACTGCTGCTACTGAACTAAGTAGGGGCCCAGTGCTTGGCCATCCAACTTCATTCTGTGCCAATGGATAACCAGACAGGATCAATAATTGTACAACAATTGTACACCACGAGTAAGACGTCAAATGGCCAGTCCCTGACCTTCGACCAAATGTTTGTGTTATCATCACTCATGGTGTATCTGGGGTCTTGCCAGTAATGCAAAGTGATGATACCTGAACTAAGAAAACCTACTAAGATGCATAGCTGTCTAGCTTTAGGTTAAGCATGGCCGCAAGCAGGCAATTTGTAATCTCAAAATAGGTGTCTACCATTTTCCAAATCTACAGAACTGGCTTATCAAAAGATCTGTTGCTTAAATAACATGTACTCATAGGTTACTAAGGAAGTAGACAATTCTGCATAGCTCTTGTACCTTCTCTGTCCATGAGATTACACTCTGGAAAATTAGTCAACATTTCTCCACAAACTACCTAAAATTACCGTTAGCATAAAATGTTCAGGGGGAAGAGTAGGTTCGTCTGAATTTTCAACACATAACTATCCTACTCGGGGTGCTGTCGTATTTTTTTTTTCAAATAATGGCTACTTCATAAAGCCACAATCTGCTGAATGTGCAGCCTGCCCATCCCGACCGCCAGTAACATGAATGTTTTTAGGATGTACCTTCTTGCTGTGACAAGAGGAAGGGGAGGTTAAGAGGTTCTCACGTTGTAGAAAACACATCTAAGCGCCTTTGGTGCAGATGGACTGAATCTGCTCCAAGAGCTTTACCCTGACTCCTTCTCCACAATCCAACCCTTTCCCAGCTGAAACATAAACTACTGTGCAACTGCTCAGTGCCTTCTTTTCAGCAGCTACCCAAGAAAATAGCCTCTATGGAGCCTGAAGTAAGGACAAAAAATAGTGCACTCCAATAATCCATGCTAGCAGGTATTTAAGTTAAAACATTGAAATCATCCAAAATAAAGGGATGATTCCTACTTATCCCAGATTACTCACTCTCTTATAATATTACATTTTTATAAGGAAAGACTCAGCAGCTGATCTACGCCTATCTGGTTGGCACTACTTTTGATGGGTCTTACTCTTGCTGCTGGCACCACACGGAAGCGTTTTAAATTCAGAAAAAGCTTAAAAAATTAAATGCATCATTTGCTCAATTGTCATGACCAAACATTGGGAGTAACTTCCTTAGTTGCCATTTGTGCCTCATATGTATGACAGAAATGATATACGCAAGGCCCATAGAGGTTTGCGCTGTTTCATTCCAGTCCTGGATAAGAAGAACAAATTAACAAACTAAAGTGAATAGCACAAATCATCACTCCACCCCAGATGATATTTGACTGTTCATTTACTAGGCAAGAAACTTTTCAAGCTGAGGCTTTGTCAGAGAAGAAGAGAATTGAGTTAAGAAGTCTGAGCACAGCTGGTGATTTTGGAGTGGCTCATCTAACTACATGTCCAGTGAAATTCGACTTTAGAAGAGAAGCGCCACCTACCGATGGTCTCAGGCGGCCTCCTCTTCAGCATGGGAGGAGCGCTCTCCTTCCGGGTCAAGGGGTTTTTCCGCCGGTCGACTGACTTCTTTTGTTTGTAGCGTACTTTCAGATTGGGCTCAGATGCTAAAGAGAGGACAAACACCTATTATTGCAATGTTCCTCCCTCTATAATTGCTTTAAAGCTGTTTTATCCCCCACCTTGTTCCACACTACTAAGAGGTAACAGCTTGCCTGTGGGTATGGGTGTAAACAGATGTCCCTCAAAATATTTGGGACACAGCTTATATCCTCAAACTTGAGAGATGAGTTCTAATAGCACATTGGAATCAAAAATAAACTATAAACAGAAGTTCAGCTCTGGTCCAGGAACCTGTGGTAAGTACTGTACCTGTCTTTCGTAGCGGGAAGTGCTCTGGAATGTCGCTGGGGCTAGTCGCGAGCTGAGCTGCAAAACTAGTAACAATATTAGGAGGCGGTGGTTCTGGTTCCACGTGCTCCAGAGTCCTAGAGGTAGAAAGACAAAATGCTAAGTTCATTTGCCACTAGACAAGGCCAATGATACTATAGTTTACACAGTGATATCTTATAATCGAACAAGCAACTTTTCCCTTTTCCCATGTGTGTGTATATGAATTTACATAAAACAGCTATAGAAAGGCTGGAAAGGGGTATGAATGAGCAGGTAAAAATAAAGCTTTGCATGTTCAGTGACATCCACATGGAAGACAAAAGCAAGCAAGGAAAATTAAATATAACAGAAGACAGTGATTTGAACGGAGAAAGAGGTGCTTGTGAAAAAAGAGCCAAACACAGAGGAGAAAGAAAGTGAAAAAGATAGAAAGAACGAGAGAGGGCACAGCTAAAGAGAGCGAGAAAATAACAAATAAAAAGAATGTCATATAAGCAGGAAGGAACATTTAATGTTAGATGGCCAAGCCCTTGTAGAACATGATGTCATGGTAAGGCAAGAAAACCTTGAGGAAAATTTAGTAAAAATAGTGGTGCTGGAAGAAGACACAGGCATTAAATACTTCAGTAGTACAGATGCAGCAGAGATATTGCATGTATTACATTGCACGTTCTGTTTCTAGAGCAAGTGTTCACTAGTAATGCTTGATGGTGGTGGCTGTGATAAAAAAAAGGCTGGCCCTCATGTAGTCTCCCTGTCTAGCAGCCTATACTCTTGGCTGACTGGGCTCTGTGTGTACTTAAAGTTGTCAGAGAGTGTTGGAAACAGTCAGTAGGATCCATCCCCTTAAATTGACCATAGGCCTGAGAAGTTATGGGATCATGCACAGCTGAGCGTCTGGAATGGAATGCTGCTGCTGTGTTGTTCATAAATGGATGTGGGCATTGGCTGTTTGACAACCTTTCTTTGGAATTAACTGACTCACCGACTCCCTTCTTTTAGAAGAAGATACCTGAGTATCCAGAAATGTGGAATGGCATGTAAACGTCATGCTGAATGTGCTAAACCTACTTTACGTCTGTCTCTCTCCCCGACACAGCCCAATTCATATTACCTCTTTTTAACCCTCTTTACTCTATCAGTTCTGTTTCTTGCCTTGGGACTCCTCACTAGCGCACATCTCAGAACTCACTCATCACTTTGGTTTTGCCTTCGTGACCTCCTACTGAGTTCTTTCAGAAATCCTTTTTGAATTGGTACCTTATGTGTAATCTATTTTATGGAAGAGTATTTGTATGTGTATGCCTGACCGTGTGTGTGTGTCTCCCCTTACCCACGCGGAGGTGTAGTTGTAAGTATTTCTGTATATGACTTGAATAAAATGAACCTAGTTGCAAACTCACATAGCCTTGTTATAATGAGGGTAACACACAGGGTTGTGCAGAAGGAGGGGAGAGCAGGAAGCAGGGCATACAGCCTCTTTCGGAGTGTTTGCGGATGAGCAAGACATTTGATGCTACGAGTTGCTTTATCACTATGAAGATACATCGTAATGGCGACAGGCACAGAAAGGCATCAGAGATTGTAGGCCTGACCCCATGTGGGGACTCTGTAGACAGCAGGGAGCCGACTCATCTGCGGTGAGTAGTGAGATCTAATTGCCTCATAGTTTGCAGTCGGACTTGACTTAGCCTGAAGTTTATACTGATGTCACTTCACACTGTCCTGGAATAATGTGGACTGAGAAAGTAAGCAAATGTGACCATTTTCACACAATGCACACTATGAACTAGAGTCTTGGGGTAAAAACCTTGTCAGGAGGCCAGTGAAACAGAATGAGGGCGGTCCCTCCGACACCGCCGTATCTCACCATCATTCGCTCCATGCTACTCTACCCTGTCTGCACATCTATATCACTTACCCCTCACTTTTTCCAGAGAAAGGTGACGGTTTCTGGCCCATGTCTTCCTTCTTCTCCCAATACCTTTAATAGTGTCCATTTTGTGACCTCCTCACGGTATCATTCCGCTTCATTGCTTCAGCACCCCATTTCTTCCGATCTCTTTCTGGAACTATGTACAACATCTTTATATCTCACCCCACCTGAGCATACCTCTCCACCAGATTCGCATCAGTGTTCCTCTTTCATCCGTGTTGCTCTTTCCCTCATTGAAGCCGAGACCCGTCAACACTTTCTCTCCCACCTGAGATTCATGTCTCTCCTTTCAGCCTCACCTCCTCCTCCTCCTCTTCCTCCTTGAGTCTCTCTCATCTTTGACAAGGACTTATAAGTGCATCCGGATGTAGATTCAAACAGTACCCATTCTAACCACATGCATCAGAATGAATTATAATTTATTTATCTAGGACAGTAGCCAGGTCTGTCTCACTTGTATTGGATATTAGATTCAGACAATCTGGTGGGAGAAAACGGGTCCTCATATAATTATATTTTTAGGAGTACGGCCTACCTCACTTTCTTTTATGTACTACGGTCACACATGCATGCATACACACACACATGCACATGCACACATCACTTCACCTCCTCTCTCAAGGCAACCAGCAGAGACTAAGGGCCATATGCAACAATTTAAGGAATAGCAATTACCTAATTGTGATTTTCTGTGCATCACAATTAGAAAATTGCAATTCCTAATGTATGATACACATTGAGTTTCATTTAACGATTCCCAGTGGGTCGCAAATTGACATACCCAATAAATATTATCGAGGTAGGTCCCAGTTTGCAACTCAATAGTAATTGCAGCCATCACAGAGATGGTGGCCTGCTGGGGTCAGCAAACCAGCTTGTTCGATTGCTTTTTAATAACGCAATCTTTTCTTTTTGTTAATGCAGTCCATTTTCATCAAATTAAAAGGGGATGCATTTAAATAGTAGGCAGTGGTCCCTTGAACTACTGCCTTTGTAAAAATAAAAAAAAAGGGGCTGCAGCTCGTCAGCCGACCATGGTGGACACTTGGTCCCTTTGCTCTTCTCTGGGCCGTATTTTACCCTGGGCTATCTTCCACCCAGGGTCACTGCTGGCACCAGGACTGTATATCTGCTGACTGCAGAGACCCCCAAAAAGGTTCCTCTGTGATGCTTGGAGCTTTGGCAGCTGAAAGAGACCTCAGAGAATCAAAATAACAGATCAAACAAGTAAAATGGGGCAGCTGCAGGTCGCAACATATACCGCTGACAGAGGCAACTGAAAGCAGACCTCGGGATTGCAATGATTCTGTCGGACCCGGGGCACCTCTCCTAAGTGCGGCCTAGGACTGGTGGGTGATGCTGGACTTGGACTGGCGGAGGCCCCGATGGTTTGAGTGGCAGCAGCCCGGGCTGCAGCGGTGGAGGATGCGGGCTGTGACATGGACTGTTGCCGCAGATAGCAGACTGCACGCTCTGGGGTAACTGAGCGAGAAACTACCAATGCGGCCTTTCTCTGGCCATCCGTGGCACGTGAACAACACTGGGCCCAAGCCAGTCCCGGGGTCTGGAGTGCTGGGGCCAAGCTAGAGGGCCACATGAACATCCCGCTGGGCAAACACAGGGGAAACAGCTGAGTTGTTGCTGGCCACCTGGGTTGTGGTACGCCCTCCCAATACGGAGTTGTGCCCACTGTCCCTGAACCTGCACTGTGGTGGGAGCTGGCACCACTCCCATAGAACTGGGGACCTGGTGAGCATTGCACCCGCTCTGGGTGTATTTAAACATTGGAGATGTCTCCCCTATTGGTGGCCCAATGCAGCAAACGTACATCTGCAGAGGTGAGAAGGAGTAAGGTGGACCCTGCCTGAGAAGCAGAAACTACTCGAGCGAGGAATCTTTGGGCACACGTCCTTGCTCTACCCAGAATAGCGTGTGGGGGAGGCCCAGCCTGGTTCTGCTGGCCCGTGCTTGCTGCTGGTGCTGGGTGACCGCATAACTCCAGAGGAGACGGTAATGATGTAAGTCTAAAGCTTGACGCAGAAGGTAATTGGGGTTGGAGTTTTGGCATCAGGCCTCTTGTTGGTGCCTAGTGGGGGCCCCTATCGTGAATTTGGAGCACTGGGCCAGGAGGCAAGGTTTGCAGTGCTGGTCTGTAGTGTTTGATAACCCTGGTAATGCTGTTTCATCGCTAGTATCGTAGCGCTAGATGATACATCACCCTGGCACAAATGCCTCAAGCTCCAGTACAATGCCCATCTACTGGTGTGCCAGCTGCCAATCTCTGCTCAGTGCTCAGTGGGCTATATAGTGCCTGTGGCATGCAGGTCTGTACACAGCTGCGGGACTGGAGGTCTTGACCATGTGTGATCCCCTGAGAGGCCTTGGTTTTGCTTTTGAACTTTAGGAACTAGTGTACAAAGTGGGCACCTGTTGATTACTTGGGAGCCACAGTGGAACGACCTGGTCATATTGGCGGGGACGTGGGCCCTGTGAACTCTACTCTTTCAGCTGTGACTTTGTTGCAAGCAGACGACTCCTCCACAACTAAGGGGAAGCCACATGCTAGACCACCAGGCGCGAAGGGAGGCCCATGAGACTCCTTCCGGCCTGTGACGTTGGATAAGGGTAGAACCGAGCCCATTCTACCTCCCGTCAGCTTCATCTGGATAAGATACTTACAGAAATAGCTGACCACCACAAACTGGCATAAAGGACGAAGGATGTAGAGACAGTGGTAGGCGACTTATGTCTTGACCATCCAGCGCTGACCCGACAAGTGATGGACTTGAGCGACATGGTGCTCACGCTTGAAAACCGAGCTGAAGGTGAGGGCTGCTATCAGCGACACAATGTACAAGTCGTGGGGCTACCTGAGGGTACAGTGGGCGTAAATATGGTGTTTTACCTCATGAAATGGCTTAGGACAAAAGTCAGCCCAAATCATGTCACCCTTTTTTGCTCTGGAACTAGCACATACGGTACCAGCTCTATCCGCCGACACCTGGCCGCCCACCCTGACCTGTGGGGGGCCAGGTAACTTAATTTCAGGGACAGAGATGTTATACGACAGAGGGCAAAGGGGGCCCGTTCGCTCTCTGTAATGCCATGGTGTCCCTGTTCTCTGACTTTCCCTCAGCTGTGCAGGACAAGAGAGCCTCCTTCTTGGAGGTGAAGCGAGAGCTCCAGGAGGAGGGTCTACAATACTCAGTGATGCTCCCAGTCAAACTGAAAATAATGTTGGATGGTACCACACACTTCTGTGAAGACCCTAAATCGGCGATGGAATGGCAGGATGCCTACAGATCAGGGTCGGCCCCAGTGGTTCCTGAGACCGCTGGAGGTGAGACCAGAAGTCGACAAAGCAAATGCTCTTGGGGAGCTACTCGCGGCGGGCCTCTAAAGAAACCATCACAGTCCCTGAGCAGCCATGCATCAAGGAGCAGCAGAGATCACAGGGTCATGTCTGTCAGACTAAGAGGCTGGTTCCCCATAAGAGCAACAATCTGGGGAATTGGAGTCCAAGGGACCAATGGTAAAAGGCGGACGTCTCCTAGAGATGTCTCCACAGTCTAGTGAAGGTTTGATCTGAATTGCTACACCTCACATAGATTTGTTTACTGAACTTGCCACTTTCCGGAACCTCCACCTTCTGGCACTGGGTTGCTAGGTGCCTCAGCCTTTGCCCCTTATGTCATAACAGTCATCTAGCTTCCCTGCCTCCAAGGTGTCTATGGAGATCCCAGAAAATACCTTGGTTGATGGTCACAAGGCAACTGGGTGAAGGATACCCAGGCGGCCTCATCAAGGTCACAGTGAACCCCTGGGTGGCACGCTCTGCTGTGGCTTGAGCAGGAATGGTGGAACTGGACAAAGTTGACCTACCTCTCAACATTTGACCCCCTACCAGGAGTCTGTAGGAGTCATGCTTATAACAATGTTCTTCTATCATGTGTTTGGGTGACCGACAGTTGCTGTGCTACTCTTGGATTGGGGAGTTCGGAGTTGGGGTTTTTGTTGTTTGTCTCATGGAGTATGCTGTACCTTGTGGTGTGGAGTGGAGACACTGGGTTGGTTTGTACTCGACTCGGTGGGACACCTGCACCAATTACTTATAGGGCTGTTCACCATCCAGGTGTCACGATTCTGACATAAAACATTCAGAGAATGGGATCAGCATCCAAGTGTCACAATATCGACCGATATAATAGGCACAGGGGGTTCACATTGCTATGCTACAGGAGACCCACTTTACAGGTGTGGGGGTGGACCACTTGCTATATGCCACCATTTATATGCCACCTCCTATTCTGCATATGTGTGTGGGCCTTAGTGCAGATTAGGGCCAGGACCCCTTTTGAGCAAGAACACTTCTCTGTTGCTAAAGAAGGGAGATATCTCTTGGTCAAGGGCAGATTGATGGTTAAGGAAATTACACTAGGGAGCATCTATGTACCGAATCAGGACCAGGTAGTTTTCCAGTCCCTCTCAGCGCCACTGGGACGGCTTGTGACTAATGGTCTGCTCCTGGGAGGTGACTTTAATTGTGTCACGTATGTGTTACTGGATAGTCTTATGCACCCTCTACCTGGGACGCAGGCACATAGAAAGCGATGGGCCTCCGTGAATGTCTGCAGCACTGTGAACTAGCTGACATCTGGCAAAGCCAGCACAGGGTGGAGCGAGATGTCATGACTATAGGAATTACGTAGCCCGGGCTCACAAGGAGGAGAGACGATCAGGAAGGTTGCTGGGTTGGCCTATCAGGCCCAAGTCTTGAGGCGCTACCATCACCCAGCCCCGAGCAGCTGATGGCACTAGCCTTTACTCCCCAGGCGCCATTAATGATGCGTTTAAGGACTATTATTAGATGCTTTACCGCCGCCCAGAGATGCTTCTGGAGGGTGAGCAGATGAACTTCCTGGACCAGTTGCCGCTCTGGATATTACCTCATAGAGCCAGGGGTGACCTGGGTGTCCAGTGACAGTCCAAGAGATTAGGCATGCCATTAAAGAGATGGCTACTGGCAAAACAGTGGGCCCAGACAAACTCCCTGCAGAGTTTTACTCCACGTTTCTGGCCCTCCTGGCCCCGAGACTGGAAGCTGTTTAAGCAGAGGCAATGAGATTGGGAACCCTGCCCGAATTCACGAGAAATGCACTTGTAGCTCCCCTTCCTAAGACTAAACTGCTGGGTGCTCCTACATCTGCATTTTAGCCCTTGTCCATGCTTAACATGGATTTCAAGATTCCTATCGCTTTATCCTGGCTCATAGCACCTCTCTTAACCTCAGTCGTCTATATCATGTCCTCTATAACTCTGTGGAGCACGCTCTGCCTGGAGTCATAGTCATGTGGGTGCACCTTGAAAAAAGGCCTTTGAAACGGTACAGTGGGATTTTTTAACTGAGGTCATGAGTCGGGTAGGGACAGAAGAGGGCTGGATCAAATGGGTCACACTGCTGGACACCAGTCCAACGATAAGTGTCAAGGCGGACAATGTGATCTTCCGTCAAGATGACACCTTTAGGGGCACGAGACAGGGTTGGCCATTATCCCCTCACCTATTCACCTTGCCCATCGAGCCTTTGGTGGAATTATTTCATCAAGAAGGTAGGGGCAGTGGCATCGTTGTGGATGGACTCAAACACATAATTTCTCTCTATGCAGATTACCTACTGCTCTATCTGTCTGACGGTCCTACTGGTGCCCCAGGAGCGAACCAGTGGTTGGAAGAGTTTGGAATGCTTTTGGGCTAATGGGTCAATAGGGCCAAAACTGACCTATTTCTGGTAGCACAGGGATCCCAGCAAGCACTAGACTTTCCTCCTGTTCTGACCTGGTCTCCCTCATCCTTTAAATATCTATGTGTTCAGGTGTACCACACCTTGGAAGATTTGCACTAGGGCAACTTGGATGGGGCACTCCAATCCCTTAAATCTTGTGTCTTTTCTGGCGATCCCTATGGCTGCCAATCATGGCCATTTTGAAAATGGTAATGCTTCCTCACTTATTTTATTTTTTCAAATCGAATTGTATTTTCTCTAATCTCCCAGTTCGGATGCCGGCCTCCTGGTTACGACAACTGGATGTCCTGCTTCGCAATTTGATCTTGAGTGGGGGCAATCATAGTGTGCCACTGGATGCTCTGTGGTGTCCACTGGATAAGGGTGGACTGAGGGCTCCCGGTGTCAAGCTGTACTTCTTGGAAGCCCAACTAAAGTGGGTACCCCTGTGACGAGTTAATCTGTATGGGGCTGGCACCCTTATCAAGACCTGCTGCTGGCATGGCTGCTACGATCAGCAGTGGTTATTCCAGGGCCCGGTACACTGTTGATGGTGGCTCTTAAATGGTGGTGGCACCGCATAATGAAGATTAGAAACGTGCCTCTTTATGCCCCGGCCCGCCTTTGGTGGGACTGGCTCATGGGGACCATATTGTCTGCTTCGCGGCCCTGCATCTGTTGGACTAGGCGGAGGCTGGAGTGGTATTGGTCTGGGACTGTTAGCACCTGGGCACCCTCATTTCTTTGAATGACCGGTCATCCCAACATGCTTTGCCGCTTGGGACAGTTCCAGATTTACAAGGCCTGGGTCAGGACTTTTGAGGGTCTTTAGGACTGAGGCCGGGAAGAACCGGTGACCCATAGAGTGCTCCAATTGCTGCTGTCTATAGGGTTGGCTCAGCATCTGGTAACATGGTCTGTAAGGCCCTGATTGGGATGGTGCACAGACCGTTGGCAACACTTTGGGCCAGATGGGGCTGAATCTTGGGTTATGATATTCTGGACTTGGAATGGTGTAGGATACTGGCATACCCCAAGAAATTCTCCAGAAACAGGAGGCTGAAGTATATCCAATTTGATTACTTTCACATGACCTGCCTGTCGCCCCACAGACTTCAGATCATTTATGGGGGTGAACCTGTGAGTGCCCCAGGTGTCGACATCCCGACGTGGACTTTAGTCATATGACTGGAGGCTGCCACATCTTGAAGCTGTTTTGGTATCTGGTAATACTATAATTTGCATGATACTATGGCCCATACTCGCCTGTGCACAATTGAGATTTGCCTTTTTGGGTGAGGGTTCCCCAAACCTAACCCGCAGAAGTTGTACCAGAATCTTGGGTTTGGCTCTCATATCAGCGATGAGACGAACTGCAGTGGCGTGGAAATTTGTGGTGGGGCCAGTCCTGAAGACTTGGGTGAGGGATGCCATCATGTGGGCTAGACCAGAGGAGAGGGTCTTGCTTAGAGAAGATACATGAGGGATATAGAGATGCCCAATAGCTGGTCTGTGGATGGAGGTTTTGGAAAGCTGGGAACACCCAGAGGGTGATGTGGGGTATGCAAGAAGTGGACTGGGTTAGATGATGGTGAACTGGGTGAGGAACATGGTACTGGGTTAGGAGAAATTGCACACTGATAGGAGCAGGCTCTTTTTTTAATTTTTAGGGTCATACACCTCGCACTTGCTGTCTCCCCCTACCCCCGGTTTACCCTGTGTTTTCCCCACTTCCTTCACCCTTACATATGGCAAGATCAACCTTGTAAACACTAGAGTTTTGGGCCCCATCATACACATTTCTCTACTCCTACTCTGATACTACTCATTCCCTGCAATATGCATACCCACTAGATAGTTAGATTACAACAGGCCAGAGCGCTTGCGCGCTCAACCTAAAAAATTATCTGTGAGCTTTAACCCACGCCCATCACTATCACTCGTTCATGGGCTTGCCTTTCAAAAAATCCTTTATCATTGGTAAATACTTTACGTTTGTCCCTCCTTGGGGCAGTTTTGTTACCGCCTTGGTCATCGACCCTGTTACCTAGATAATTGCACGTTTGCCGATACATTTGACTGAGAGCAAACGTATGTTCCCTTTAGTGAATCTACTTCGCGCTCACAGCAGCCGTGGCACTTTAAAACAGCTTGCTTATGTCAACTATTTTACTTTTCATTTTCAATTTATGTGACAGGAAAAGTTCAGTTAGGAATTTACAATGCTAATAGCTCTAACTTGAGACAATGCAAGACCCATTGCATTACAAATGCTTGTTCTTTTTACTTACATTCATTTCCATGTTTCCCCTCTTCCTACCTATTGGCCCAAGGTCTGCGGTCCAAGGGGACCATAACACTTTTATGCAACTGCAGCAGCTCTGTCTAGGCTGAGTTGGCAACCATACTGTGGGGAAAGATTGGATCAGCACGTTGCTTTATTTGAGTATGGTCGAATGTTTCTAACACATTGTAGGTTTGATCTTGTGTGGCTGTTTGATGCTTTGTAAGTTATCATGCCATGACTGTGTTTCACATGATTATTACCTGCCTCCTAATCAGCCTTATTGAAATATGGCTCTGCATATTGTACATTGTTCTAACAAAAATGCCAATAAACATATGATTTAAGAAAAAAAAAGTGTTTGTGAAAAAAAGAGACCATAATTCAGTCGCAAAACATTTATAAATAGCATTGCAATTAAATATTCGGAAGGGATGTCCTAAATATGCACGTTCCAAGTACCAAATCTCAGTTTGTGTTGGTACATGTGAAAAGGCATTTCTGCAATGGAAAAAAGCCTGATTCACAGACATGGGCTGCTTCTAACCACAAACATTTTTTTTTACATATGGTCCTAAGTCATCTGAGGTGCATAGCAAGGACTGACTTACATTTTTGGGACAGCACAGGTTTAATCACCTGAACTGCACAGCTGAGGTTGAGACCCGGAGGTAGTGGGCCTCACCCTTTTATAGGCTCTGACAGAGCATGATCAACTTAACAGCTGGGCCAGCTCACTTGTAGTAGACAGCATTTTCTGGCTCAACTGTACTGCACTGCAGGAAATGACTCACTTGTAGAAGATTTAGAGGACCAACTTACCTGTAGTGAATAGGAGGGCCATTCCTGTTGCTCATGCTATTCCGCTCCATGACCATTTGCTGCTTTGTTGCTTCATTACTTCGCTGCTGCTTATTTCGTATCAAAATGGCTAGTTTTTGTTTCACAGCTGGACTTGCATTGGCACCTGTGGACAAATCAAAAGATAAATGTGACCTCAAGAAGAAGAGACTACTGATGTCTCTCCCAGGTTGCACCAGGAATCTAATTGTATTCTTACACAGAACTGGAGTATGGGAAACAAATAGGGACATTGTTGATGTAGATGTCTTAATTACTTGTAGAAATTAGAAATCAAAATCATATAAGAAAGAGGAATGGCCGGGAAAAGGTAGACAGGCTGCGTTGATGACCACAGCACTTGCTATCGTAATAGACAAGGACTAATTATGGAACGCATGTATTGGAATCTCCGCAGTGAGCGCATGTGCAGTTAAATGTTTTTGTCAGTCAGTGACAGCACATTGACAACAAGCAAGAAACAGACTTGTGCATGGTTGGGGAGCAGTGAAAAGGGAGGAGGCTAGATCTAGCAGAGCCAAGCCTCTGACCTTGTGCCTCGCTACAAAAATGAGATACATTGAACATTGCTCATTTCCTTTTATATTTTTTAATTTCTCCTTTGCAAATTGTGATTATTTTATTTCAAAAGTATTGGTACCACAAGCTAAACACCTAGAATTCTGTAGTTGCATTTATATTATATGGTCCTTCAGGTTGCTTCTCGTATGTAGGGTCTTTTCTTGGCTGAGAAAACAGCCCTCTTATCTCTTCATGGCCCCTCGCTTTCTCTCCTCCTACATCCTCACTGAACAACAGTCCTTCCTCAACTGCTGGCTAGTTGCCTCCCTTTCCAACACATATCCTCTCGTCCCTGAGTAACCTCTGTTCTAAGGGCGTCTAACCCGTGTGTCCAGATGAAAGTGGAAGACGTTCTACCTTCTGTGGAGGTTTCCTATTTGGGTGTGTTAGGGCCAGCTTCGACCTTGGGCAATTAAATACATTTTGCTCAACTCCTATGACATCCTTTGCTTATTCACACCTTTTTCTTTCCCTCTACTGCTACGAACTCCAAGTGCATTCCTTTTACTGAGTCACTGATTACCACCCTCTTTCTGATCGCCCGAATGAACGGGTTGTGCTGTTACTGGCTTTGGGTGAACCCTGCAGACCTATGTGCGAGGGATGTCTGTTGATTGCATATATTGCTCTTCAGCAACCCATGGGTGGACTTCCATACTATATGTTGTGGATGGCTGCATGATGCCGATTGGTATGTGTTGCTTTCTGACACTCCAAGGTGGGCCCGCAGGCCTTATAGAATGTATGATGCCTCCTTCCATGACGTGCTCCTCTGCCAGTCAGGGGTGGACAATCAGAACACATACGAAGGCTGGATAAATAATCCCAATTCTTAGGCTTACTCTCCTAGACAATTTACACTCAAGTTCGACTGAACATAAATCCTGGCTAGTAAGAGGGTGATCAGCCCTATAAGTTAATGTATGGGTCAGTCTGGTACGAACTCCAGAGAACTTCCAGTGGGGCAGGCTGCGTAATGTATCCTTATTTCCCAATCCATGATGGTCTCCATAAAGCATATAATATGGCTGCCTGAATAATGACAACTTCTATGGCTTGCTATGTGCTGCTCCTTTTTGGGCTCCTCTTGAGCAACTGCTTTGGCTGAAATACCCATTCTGATGTTTTTTCAGTGCAAATTATAAGTGGACCCTGAGGCATACACAACAGATTCTATCCAATTGATGGTTGCATGTTGCACGTTTCTGAGGGTTGCTTCTTTGCCTACTGCTCACATGTGGACTCAGGAGTGCATACTAGATGATGTAGGACTGCACTCCCAATGGCAGCACCCTTAACTTTAAGACACTTTTTTTGGCTCAGAAATGTATGATGTACACACTCTAAATTCATGGCACATCTTATCTCACATTTTTATTTAACGTCCAAGCATAGACACTCCTCCGTGTCAGTTGAAAAACAGTTTCAGTAGTCTCTGCCATCCGCATACAACCCTAAACAGTTCCCATGTAGGTCATACATCAGTCACACACTATATATCCATTGATGCACCGGCATGTAATGCTTGATTAAGCATTCTGACACTCATTTTTGTTTTAAATTTAGGCTTAGCAACAGCAATAAAGAACAATCGGAGCATATCTCTGATCCTCAAGCACAGCACAACGTCAAAGATTATTTATTCAAATAGGCCACATGAGAGTCACACACTGTTTTATCCACGTGACTCCCGCAGATAGAGCGCAACTTGTAGGCACATGTCCTTCAGTAGTTCATCGAGGGTAATATGTACTATGCAATTACAATACAATATAAAAAGAGGTGCTTAGTTTGTAAAAGAATGAGTGACGTGTCCGAAGCTCTACTTCGAAGCCCGTAGCCGGTATTAATTGCAGTTCCCGGAGTACCAAGGCTACGTAGACTTGTGTCCATTCCTTGCCTTTTTAATCTACTATCATACCTTCCCTGCCTCTTTATCTCATACTTATGGGACGGTTTTTCTGTTTTTTTCTTTCTCTGTCTTTCCACCTTGTAAGTTTTTCCCTCTCTTGCTCTTGGTAAATGTCTGATGAGAAAAAAATACCTACTGAGCCCCAAAAAAGAGTGTCAGTGACCCCCACCGACAACCACCGTTCATATTGAGCACTGACAAGCGGAAGCCTATTGTTAGGCATGTGAGGGTTAAGAGACCCCGAGGAGTAGCATGCTACTCGGCTGCAATCGTGTTTAGTGCCTTACCGAGTCCAATACAAAAGGATGGCTGAGGTTAGGTGGGTGTCAGATCAGAGATCCCAGCAGCAGGGACCAAGGTGAGTGGCATGTGAGGGCAGCAAAGACCTTGATATCAGGAACACAAACGGAGTTTTAGCAGCGATGAGACCATAAATGTGTAAATTAGCAATTTTTTCAAACATTAATTGAATTTAAAAATACACTAATATAAAGAGTGCAAGTTGATGTAGTTTCATTTTTTAGAAAAATCAAGTTTCTTTTTTTGCCATTAAATGGAGATACATCAAGATAATTGCTACAATTGTTTCAACATATTTATGCAAGGAATTTAATTGTTTATTTATGTAGACATTTTAATGTAGTTCCGCGGACTTTTACATATCTTTCAAACGATTTGGTCTGCTCCCACCAATGACCTCAACAGGAGCATGTGGCAATAAGGGTAGTTCTTATTACAAAAACGAAAGAGGCGCGAGACATGCTCCAAGTCCGTTTTTTTTTTTTTACATTTATATAAACTGCCACTGGTTGTTTCCAGGCTCGATGAATACTACGGACATGGCGGGATGTATGGACCCTGAAACGTACCGACTCGTAAACACTGAATAGCGTGCCTTTATTGATCCAGGACTGTATGTTCCTACATTGAGTCCATGATCTCTCCTTAATAAATGTAGGCACCACTTTCAAGAGTTATGGCCAGGAATGGGACAAGAAAAACATCTCTCATGCATGATCGCATGACATTGACCCCTATAAGGTTTACTATGTATCAAGGAAACAGTGTAAACAATAACAAATAGTTGGGCATATAATTATAGGTTCTTGCCCTGTAAAATGAGAAGCGAGGTCAGGGGAACCAAGCAATGTATTTTCTAGGTAACAAGTGTACAAGAACAATTCGTTCTGTGACTGGCTAGTGAGGTAGGATGCAAATCCAATGCTGACTGCTTATTAATACATTTTACATTCATATGAAATATTTGTTCCCAATTTTTTGTAATACGACTTGCACCCTGGGTCATCGATCTGTAAGAAAACCAAGACTATGTGTATAGTTTGTGGTTACTTTTTATTAAAGAGTCATGTTTTCTAATTTACACCTTTGGTTTAGTTCTACATAAATGATTTTGCATAACATCGTTAATGATTGAGGTACTACCTGCACAGAATGTAACGCATGAAGATAGGCAAGTTACATTTTCATTCCAATGTATTATTTCCATGGTTTACGTTTTGGTGATGTACAGAATGCGCAGCACTGCACCAAAGCCTATACAAAGCTTGCTAACTATTGTCACTTTAGCTAGCACTCCCTTACATTCCTCTTTATGCTTTTTGCAATCCTGGGTTAGAATATGCTTAACAGAAACTCAGAAGTGGTGGAAGAAAATGGCATTACCCCTGATCAAAATAAGCAAGCATTTGACGTCCTTTGGGGGAAAGGTCAAAATGCAGCATACCGTTTGGTAATGGAGGGTCCCGGGGGAAGCTAGTTGCAGACTAGTATGCAGACTATTTTTTCCCGGTGATGTTTCGTGGGAGGAGGTGGGAGGACAGGATTGTCTACGGGAGGTGGAGGGTGGATACATGGGTGAGGTGGGGGTTAAATGAGCTAGGACAGGAGATGACGTCCTCTTCCGGATCATGAGGTGAATAGTTATCGGAGCTTTTGAGCTCTGCAAGAGATTTTGACGGGACAAGGCCACAAGTATAGTGGAGTGCAATGCAGCACGGCCCAATCAGGATGCTGTGTGGGCCATGCTGATTACTTTGAGTTTGGCAGGCCAGTTGAACCTTTTGCAGCTCAGGGTGCTTCAGGAGGCCTGGGTCGGCATGGAGAGACTGTTGCGGCATGCAGCTCGGCCAAAGGCAAAAGCACCCTGAAAGGTAAAGGGAGTGCTTCTCCTGGGGTGGGGAGGCGTAAGAGCCTCCAGATGGCCCCAGCAACTGAGGAAGCTGGGAACAGCAATGTGAGTACCAGGGTCTCTGGTGGGGGGGCATACAGATTTGACAAAGGAGGGCCCCAAAGGGTCTGGGGGGCCACAGGGTCACCAGAGGGAATGGGGTGGGAGGGCCCCCTGGATCTGAGTATGGCCAAGGCAGGCAGTAGCCAGCTGAGGGATAAGGCACAGGCTCAGGGCACCATGGGTTAGAGGAAACAGACAAGTGAAGGTGTCGGCAATTCCAGGCAGGGGGACGAGGCGGTGTCATATACTCAGGTCCAGCAGAGAATGGGCTCCACAGCAGGTGCGGTTGTGCTCAGTGGGAGCAGGAGCGGGGTGGTGATTGGGGTCCAGAATAGATGGGGAAGGCCTGGCCTGGTGAGGGGGCAATGCAACAGGCAGGTGGTGGATTTGGAGGCCAGGATCAGGGAACAGCACCAGAGACAGAGGCTTTATGGGTGAGTTTGTGCAGGGTTAAGGGACAAGGGCCGGAGCAGGCGCGTCAGTTTAAGAAAGCGAAGGGCGAGATCCAGAAAGGATGGGAAGGTCAAGCCACGAGAGGGCACTGGCTGTGGGTTCCAGCGGAAACGGATGAGGTAGACGAGGTGGGGGGTGATGGGGCGGGTGGTATATGCAGTCCAGGCAGCGACTCGCCAGGCTGCAGTGCCAAGGCAGGCAGTGGCACGAGACCAGCGGGTCAGACTGGCATTCAGTTGGTTACACCAGCGGGGAGCATGACGGCCCCAGGACTTTGCTGGAAGAAAAAGGAGGGTTTAATGCAGTTCTCCCTACAGCGCAGCATCGTGTGCATTGTGTGCCCTCTAAGGAGCGGCTGGTCCAGGAAGGGTCTATGGGACCTTCAGCGGCAGCGATAATGAAAGACCGAGTGACAAGTGACATGCTTGAATGTAAGGATGTACTGGAGCTGGATTATGATGCTGAGAGTGAGGAATGGGAGGAAGTTGAAGTGTGCGAGGATGATAGAGTTGGTCGTAAACGGATGTCAGGGACTGGTGGGGACGCACAGAATACAGGCGTTGGTGTCTTGCAGGTGTCAAGCGCGGCCCTTGGAGGCACGCAAGGGCGACGGAAGCTGTCAAGCCAGGTTAACAAGCTTCAGAAGAAGGAAGTAGGCATGCCCGCAGATAAGGGCTGATGGGCAGTATCGGATGCACGGGGGGTTGACAGAAAAAGGCATGCAAATCCATTTGTGTGGGGTATGGTGTAATTGGAAAGGAGAGCGAGCTGTGGCAGGAGCAAGACAACAAAACAGATGGGGGCAAGAAGTGGATCCGGGGGGAGGCAGCCAAGATAGAAGAAGGAGAAAGGGAGGTGGCCAAAGATGAGTCTGGGCACAAGAAGCATTTACCCTAAATGGGGCTGGCCATGCCGTTAGGGTCTCATATTTCCGAACAAGACAAAGGGCGTGATCTAGAAGCATGAAAACGTAGATGTATTTAAGCTTCTTCATAGAGATATTCAGGCGAAAGAAGGGTCAAATGAGGAATTAAGGGAGTTGGCCAGGAGACCCAGAGTTCCCATTACTACGGAGAACTGGACGTCTGGGTTTTTAATTTACTCTAGTGTCTACTGTGATAAGTACCCCAACAGGGCAGTCGCCTTGTTTAAGTACATGGGCATTATTTGGAAGGCCCAAATGCACTTTGAGGGGTTTGCCTGGCTTAGCTAAGATGAGGAAGTTGGGCTGCAGGTCAATATAAACCCTGACAAGCCATGAACGGGGCGTGGATTCAGAACTTTGGATGCACTGGATGTCATCCACCCAATCTACTGCCTTAACACATAGAGAAAGTGGTTTTCCAATTACATACAAGTCCTTTCAGGCGTGCCCCACCCAGCAGGGGGTGGGTAGCGCAGCGAATAATGGGGCCAGAAGTGTGTCTGCAGGGGGAACATCAGGGGCTTGCTGGAATTTTGACAAGGCTTTCTGCAATAGGAATCTGTGCAAGTTCAAACATGAATGCTCCAAGTGCAGGGGTAGACATCCTACCACACAGTGTTTTACACTGGCCAGCCGACAGAACAATAGAGGGCTGGGGAGGGAGACAGCAGGGCCCTGCTGGTCCAAAGGGCTCCTATGCCAATTAAGTTGGACGCTATACTGCCATGGCAGTCACAATATCCTGTTGTGGAGGTGGCTTTGAGACTGGAATGGGGATTTTGGGAACGTTTTCAAGTGGGGTACCAGGGACCTAAAAGTCTCAGGTGGGCTGACAGTTTGTGGTCAGCCAAGGAACATCCGGAAGTTGGAAAGGGGAAATTGAGTGAGTAAACACAAGAAGGGAGGATTGCAGGGCCCTTTTCGGGACTGGCAGCTGTCTGATCTAATCATATCTCCACTGAGGTAGTGCCTAAGAAACAGGAAGGGGAGTACAGGTTGATGGACATTTTGTAGATGGTTGGGCTTGTCTATGTCTGGGGCAAACCTCCTGCATCATAAGATCAGAATTTCCAAGGCAGTGAGGGATGATTTAGGGGTCTGGCATTCCTTTCTTGAAGATTTTAATGGCATATTTATGTGGTTTCAGGAAGAGAAGATGGTGTAGATTTTCTTGGACAAGGCAGGGGTCCATGGCTTTGGCCTATTTTGGGACAGCAAGTGGTGTGCGGAGCGCTGGCCACAGCAATGGCTGCATGAAGGGCACAGCATTGCATTTTGGAATTTTTTCCCCTCTTGGTAGCATTGGCAGTGTGGGGTGAGGAACTGCGAAACAGGACAGTGATGTTCCATGTGGATAACATGATGGTGGTGGAGCTTGTGAACAAGCAGTGAGCATGGGATTTGATGGTTCTGAGGCTGCTGATACATTTCACGTTGTTGTGCCTGCAAAAGACTATTATCTTCAAGGCGACACGTGCCCGGAGTGAACAATGTTATCACTGACCTGTTATCTCGTTCACAGTGGCACCGTTTTTGCAGTATGGCTATGGGAGCAGAGGAAGTCAAGATGGAGTTCCCTACGGAAGCTAGCCTGGGTGGAATTTTACAAATTCCAGGAGAGAGCAGGGAGGACATTGAAGAAGGTGCTCACTGAGAGGGAAGAATTGGTGATGCTTTATGCTTTGGAGTTGATGGATAATGGTTTGTCACCACCAACCATTGCGGGCAAACTGGCTGAGTTGTTGTTTTATGGGAAGCTACTGTGGGACTTTGAACCAGCAGGGGATGATCCTGAAAAGATGGGTAAGGAGAGACGAAGAATGATCAGGGGTCTGCCAATTACATTTGAACTGCTGGATTATATTTTGGGTTGGCTGGGGGAATGCTGTTACGTCAAGTTTGAAATGTTGTTGTTCCGTTTCTACATGATTTGGATGTTTTCTGGAGCATTCTGAGTGTCTGAGGTCCTAGGGTTGGGATGTGATGGGGGCATTCGGCAGGATGAGGTGTGGTTGGAATCAAGTAGTGTGAAGATGAACAAGGCAGGGAGAGGGAAATGGATCTGGTTGAATGAAGGGGGTATGAGAGGGGCGTGCCCTACGAGAGAATGGTGTGCTTTTCTGGTGTGGCCCAGGTGCAGGAAAGCGGTGTATGTTGCCATCAGTATGGCAACAGGGTCAGGGCTTTTCAGCTTTTGGCAGTTCTGCGCATGGCGGTTGCGGCAGGCCAAGATCCTGCTTTATTCGGGACCCATTCTTTTTGGACTGGGGCGGCGACATCGGCGGCACGATTGGGGTGGGGATCGAACAGGATATATCAGATTAGGAGATGGCGATTGAAAAGTGCAGTGAGTGATATGTGCGGAAATGAAGGAGGTCATGGGGTTTTTTGGGGAGTGGATGAGGGGTTTAAGATTGGTGGCTAGTCTCTTTCTTTTTTCCTAGGATGAGTGGGCGGCCCATCGAGCCAAAAAGACTGTGACTTGGATAGTGGGTCACTAGTTTGTCCGCTGGGCGGCAACCTATGCAGACCAGCAGATTTATGGATGCAATCTGGGACTGCCAAGCAAACAGCACGAGGTACTCTGGTGGGTGAAAGGGTGTATGAGATGGGGTGGTTTACTGCCTTTCTTAGCAACTATAGTGCCCAGGCAGGGTTGTCCAGTTTTGTTGGTGGTTGATTTGGGGGAAAATGATTTGGTACAACTGTCAGGTCTGACACTACTGCAACACATGCAGCTGGACTTGGAGATATTGAATCGCAAATTGTCTGGGATATGTTTGGTGTAGACAGAATTTGTGCTACGCAGAAAGTGGAGGGGTGTGGTCAAACACGCCGCCATCTACAAGGCTCGTAAGAATGTTACCAGAGCAATGAGGGTTTTTTGTGTCGGACATGACATCCAGATGATGGCTCACGGGGGTATCCACGACGAAGACGGGGGCTTTTCGAGGATGATGGAGTCCACCTTTCTGATTTGGGACATGCTTATTATCTGGTGGAACTAAGGGTAATGTTGGGTTTTGGGGGCTTAGGGTGAGGTTGCCAGGTTAGGATAGATTGCTGGTGAGAGGGAACGATACATGGGGGGATTGAGTCAAATACGGACGGATCCTCCCATTGAGAAAAGGAATAAGGAATTCAGGTCTAAGGAGATCTGGGAGTAGGTTGACTGGAACAGGTGAATGAAGTGGTGATAGTAGGATGTTTTCAAAAGGAAGAGATGAAGTCCACAGTGATAGGAGGAAGTGAGTGGGGTGAAGGGCGAAAAGAATGCATTATTGGGGAGAGAATGGTGATAGGGGCAAAGGAGAAATACAGTTGATATGTTAAGAAGTTCAATATGTTGTGCTGTTACATGTTATGATGTTTGTTGTAATTCTGTCCTAATGAGTGGCCTTTAGCACAATACTGGAGTCATGATGATTGTCCCATGAAGCATGGTCAAGAACAGGTCTCTGCAGAAACTAGACACTAGACATTCTGCATATCTAGGCAAAACAGCCATATGCAAGTAAAAATAGCATGACGTAGCTCATAAATTCAAGATCTGTGGACAGATGTAAGTTACAGACCTGGAAATTCTGAAGGTAGGACCAATTTTAGGTTGTGCAACATTTACAGTTACAGGCGTAAATTAAGGTGCTCTTAGGGAAGGGGCAAGAGGGTTGTCCTGTGGAAGGGGAAGAATACCCAGAAAGCTTTAACTTTTGGTTTCCTAATGTCTCTTTTGGCCAAACTGTGCACATATATATATATATTTAATGCTGATAAACGACTGCAGTGGGAGTGCAAAATGGGTGTGAAAAAACACAAACACCACCATATATATTGCGGACATAGAAAAAAGGAATTCTCCACCTGCAAAATATTTTCCAGATTGAGTGAAAAAGAAATGAAGGCATATGGGAGGGTAGATCCACATGCGTCCATGGGCTAGGATGCCTCACTGCACCACCAGAAGTGAGGAGCTAGAAATACAGACATTTTATTGGGGGCACCATAGGAAAAAAGAATAAGCATTTTCAGTGCAACGGGTCTCGCATTTGTTCGAGTTAGAGCTAATAGTGTTGTAAAAAACAAAAAAAAACGCAGCGCAATCGCGCTATGTAAAATGCAGCACGATGATGCTGCGTGTAAAATAAACAGATAAAGTAGTCCGGACTCCAGGCTGAAAACATCGAGCCTCGTATATGTTTTTGGTACTTTACCGGTGCTGTGTAGCTGGGCTAAACACCGGAAAAGGCATGACGTATGCATGCCTTTCACAAATTAAAGCAAGCGGAATTTAAAAGGCAAGCCCACAAACCTATGTAAGTGACTGACGTGGCATGGGCGTGGTTTGAAGCCCAAAGAGAGATTACAGAATGGACGGAGCACTTCGTGCTCGCCCATAAAAATCACTCATTGCCTCGACCGCCAATACTGCTTGCGTATTTCCCCATGCAAGAATTCACATTTTCACAATGCAGGGAAAGTTCTCAAGAGTTAAGAAGTAACCACTGAACACCAGGACTTGCACCAATTAGTGAGTTAAATAAAAGGAAGTAACCAAACGGCACGGGTAAAATACTCTGGCTGAGCACACAAGCCACAATACCTGGTGAGGCCAAAAGCACACTTCCGGGGACATTTAGTGCGACCATCGCCTCTATAGCTGCACACTACATTATGTGCACGTTCAAAACACGGCTGGTGTAGTTTTGAGTATTCGCATGCTAGCAGGGGCACAACACGCTCGCAACAAGCTCAGCAGCTCAGAGAAGTCCAGGCAATTCAATAAAGTTACTCCTCTGACCCCTCCCACAGCACCAAATGCTTGAAGGAGGTCGGCGCCCCACTGGCATTGAAAGTCAGAGCTACACGTTTGTTAACATGTACGACCTCATTGCGAGTGCTGAGCAGAGTATGAACTCGGGTGCAAAAGTAATTGCATCCTTTTTTACACTCTCGCCCAAGTTGCAAAACTGCTCTGAATCCTGTTTTAGGAATCAGAATTTGTTCCAGGAGGAAAATTGTTTTCACAATTCAGTATGATAAACATCGTAAAAGAATGCATCTGAAAGAACAAACAATCTGCTATCGTGCGCAAACAGTATTTTTGCATGAGGAGTTTGCTTCCCACTCTTCAGCGGCCCTGAGAATCAGACTGAGTATTTTTTGGCTTTGGCGTATTTATGATTGGGCAGTTATGATATAGATGGCATGAAAACTAAGGATCCTTAAGACAGTCTGTATGGGAATCTGGGAATGTGGGATATACACCACTGAAAATCGGGTTGCCCTGCTTCCCAATGGCCACGTGTCACTTGTGTGTCCATTTAGCTTGCACTATTGCAGTTCAAGAATAATGACCGTTCACAAATATAAATGGTCAACTTCAGGGTAGTGAAACGACAATGAAACACTAACGGTGCTCTAAATGCAAGAAATAGACTTCTTTCCAATTACCAATAACATAAGAAAACAGACTGTATGTTGTTTATCCAAAGACAGCTGGAGCAATCGTGAAAAGATATGATTTTCCATGATCATTCAAATCTTCTTTGGCAGAAGCCAAATTGCCTTCTGGTCTGGGGTACAAGAACGGAGTCTACACCAGCAACACCTCCTGCCCCATATATAGGTGCCAGGAACAAGCCACATTCTCCTTTGAGATTGGGCAGAGGGCAATTTTCTTTTGGCTCCCTCAGTCATTTGTTGAATCAATTTGAAGCTGGTCCAATATTTGCTGGCGGGGACAGTCTGAACAGGCTTGGCCTGTTTGTCAGGGTTTTTTCTTTTTTCCTTGAATGAGCTTCAACGTACTACTAGGCTTTATTTTTAACACAAAAAGGCGTATCCGCAAGAGACAATATTTGCTCTACTGCTGAAGTGTTTGATAACAGTTCCCAGTCAGCGCCTGTCTGAGATAGCGACAAAACATGGTTTGATGTGTATAGAATTCGACTGCTTTAGAAGCGGTAACCTCGACTATTGGTCCACATTTAACCTGAAAAATCCCTACGTATAGACGCATGCATCTATTGATTTGCAAAAAAGAAATCTATACCCGTGGTCTATGGTAATATACTGTGAACATATTTTTTTCATTGGTGCATAAAAGGCCCACATCCTTGATACACAAAGTAGTTGGCTATTGATCTGAAAAAACAGTGTTCTTGACAAAAGACCACTATTGTAGCATTCAATTGAGTGCTGCAATCAAGCTGACACTCATGGTGCGTTTCGTGGTGGCTTCTCACCCTCACAGGACAGCCTGCTTGTGACTTATGGCCAACACTCTCTGCCCATGATTGAAAACGTTTGTATCTCTTTTTATGGGCATTGGACTGAAACTGCATTATTTTACCCAAGGGTCTTCTCATTCGAATTACAACAGTATATCCTCCCAAGTAGTCACTCAGAAGTAAAATACCTGCCAAAGGCAGAAAAAGTGATATTATTTAATCATCTTACATGGTAAATATTATTTAGTGAAATATTTCACCCGATTAGTAGAGATATATGACCTAAAATGTTTCTCTTTATCCCAACAGACCTACAGAAGACCGTTTTTATCTCTCTGGTCTTAACAAGACTAGACTACTTCAATGCCCTTTAGCTGGGCATGCACCAAGGCTACCTCAAGAAATCACAGAGAGTGCAAAATGAAGCTGCTAGATTGATTAAAAACATAAAGAAATTTGGCCCAGTCCCAATGGCCTTGGAGGGGCTACACTGGCTCCTGATAAAAAAGAGTGGCGTTCAAGGCATTGTGTACAGCACATAAAGCACTCCACATCTCAGGCCCAGGATATTTAAAGAACAAACTCTCATAGTACGCCCTTGGAAGATGCCTTTGGTTGGCAACTCCCAGAACTGTCAGGGTGCAGATAATTCACACTGCCTCGTCAGGTGGCAGAAATTTCATACACCTAACTTGTAAGCTCTGGAATCTACTTCCCTGACACCCAAGGAGCCAGCTAAATTTGGCGATGATCAGAAAACAGCTTAAAACATGGCCAAGACACCTTTGGGCATATGTCACGCTCAATAAATAAATATCATATGACCTCATATCTAGCTGCTTTCATCCGTTAAAACCCTGAGGAAAATACGGCAATAAACAACATATAGGCAACCAGTCAACCTTTGCAAGGGCATTCCACAGTTCGCAACACATGTCTGGGCATTTTAGTAACTCTTGACCTATTTCAGATAAAAATAATACATTTCTTTGTTACAATCTGCAGATTATGGAGTAGATGATGGATTAGGTGGCATATCCACAATTATGGCCCAGGTCAAAATACATGAAAGCCAAAAATAAGGTGTCAGCAATTTTATAATATCACAAATGAGATTTCAGTTACCTGTCCATATAAAGAGATTTGAGGGATCCATTATGGGTAACATGCATTTCATTTAGATAACTCATTTATCCTGTCATGATGATGGGAATCTTATAATGGATAATTAACTACACAATTTTGAAAACTTGTCAATTGGAACTGTTTAGTGAACCTAAACTTGCTAGGTTACTTTTTCTTGTCTCAATACATGTAAAGGTTTTCTGCTCTATACATAATAGCTATACTTGGACTGTGTAAAAGCATCTAATTCACCAGAAAACTTGACAATGTTTTGACAGTCCGACGTCCACTCCTTACAAACCATAGGGGAGAGGTTGTGGGATGATTGCCAGAACTGGAAACCAGGTTATAGTCTTGGCGTTGACTCAACATCCTGTGATTCTGTACAAATCACTTAATCTCCTCATGCCTACCAAAATGAATGTGCCCTTGTGTAATGTAACTGGTGCTCATGTAAAACACTCCAATACCCTTGGGTCGAGTATGCGCTATATAACTGCACAAACAAAAAATAAACCTTCTTATTCCTCTGATCACATCCTACTGAGCCTCCAACCTTTACTGTTATGAGCACCAAGAAGCCTGTAAGTGCAAGTGAGCCTTCTAAGTTTTTCATTCGTCAATTAACCAATCAATTATCAATTTTATCAGTCAGATGGGTATTTGAATAGCACTGTGAACTAAGGGGGGCACACTCAAGCTACCCATACCTTTGTCTCATACTTGAGTTCTAGAACAGAATACACCTAAATTCCATCCAGATTGTGTTGCATGATCAGTCGAGTCCAATGGGCATTTAGAATTGTCAACAAAATGAAGACAAGAAAGGGAGTGTAATGTGAACATAGTTGAACACATTTTTTATTGGTGCATAAGAGATCCAAATTCTTCACATACAAAATATTTGGCTATTAATCTGAAAATTCTGGGTACTTGTCAAAATAATCTACTGTATTCTTGTGGCAGAGCATGGGGTGTGAGTATTTATTGTTTATTAAGTAGTTTTGTAAAGCGTTATTGTACACATGTGGTTACTTCAGAACACTGAGGGTAGTTACAGAAAGGAATCAGACATTAAGGTGAGATAAGTTCGAGTCTAAATGGGTACTAGCTTCAGAGCCTACTGGCAAAGCCAAGCTACCAATGCAGATGTAGTAACAGACCTTGTAAGCACGGTTGGGCTGCTCAGTAGATATTGTTCTGTAAACCTATAGATTGCTGTGTCTATTGATTTACTATAGACTTTGGCTGTAGATTTACTTCTGCAAGTCTATAGATGCATGTGTCTAATGATTTACTATATATTATGGCTATAGATTTACCTATGCAAATCTATAGATGCGTGTGTCTATACATAGGGATTTTTCAGGTTAAAATTGGACCAATAGTCAAGGTTACTGCATGTAAAGCTGTTGCATACGTTAACAACAAACCATGTTTTGTCACTATCTCAGAAAAGTGCTGACTGGGAACTATTATCAAACACTCCCGCATAGGGTCAATGTTGTCTCTTGTGGATACACCATTTTGTGTTAAAAATAAAACTCAGTAGTACGCTGCAGCTCACACGTGAGCACTTTGTAATGGAGAATGACTTTGACTAAGGATAGAGTATCGTTGTGTAAGACAATAAAGAGGGCAAGGTAAAAAACGAAATTGATAATACAAATCCTAACAATAAGTCAGGGTGCTTGGTGTCATCTTAAACAATTGTTATGTATCTATGGCCGGATGAGGTAAATGCTCGTTTGGCATGTTCATGAAAGCCTACTACACACAGTATCAGATGCAAAAATTATTCTATTTTTTCATTTGCATATGTAAAATCGTGAATCAAACATATTCTAAGAGTCTCACGCCATTCCATTACCTGCTGATCAAGCACAGTATAGTCACCGGCCGCCACCGCAAATCTCAAAAGGGAGGTTGTACGGGGGGAATAAAATAATAATTTAAAAACATAATTTACCGTTCGGACGCCTCTCTCCTCTGCTCTCCTGGTGTGCCAGCAGTCCCTAGGACACCAACAAAGCCTCCCCCCACGCAATCCTGGTACTGCTCTCATTGTATGCCTAACATGAGAGCCGCGCCAGGATTGGTCTGAGTGGCTTGGTCCGCCTCTCAGACTATGCACTGGGGTCTGTGCAGTTTCTCCAACCCGGCTGTGCAACACAGCAGGGTTGGTGAAACCTAAGTGCGCATGTCAGTTTCGCCAGTTCAAGACGGCCAGCCAAACTGACATACGCACTTAGTGCACTCTACGCCTCCTCCCACTCCCATGGACCAGCCCTGCCCATTTCTGCACATGCTGGCTAAGCCAACAGCTGAAAAATAAAACAACAGCAAAATATTGTTTTATTTTTCAACTGCTAGCTCAGCTAGTGGGGCGACACTCCTTCGCCATTGCGAAGGAGCCACCCCTGAGTATACTACCTGCAGACTAAACAATGAACTGCCAGAGGCCCATGAAGCATTGGACCCTAACTCATAACAGGACATGGCAGAATGAGCAGACGTCGACAATGACAAAATGAAATGGTCAACACCCACACAATGATTGCTGTATCCAGGCACTTGAGGAGAGGAAAGCGTTGCTGAGACTGGGTAAATCTTTCCCATTTGTGGACTCTGAGAAGGACTTTGATCTACAACACAAGGGAGTAGCTCTCAACAGTGCAGCAGGCGCAATGATATCAGGCACCAAGTTGTGAGGAGTGCACTGCATTCTAAACACAGCTTTGTTTTACTGTAAAACTTGGGGATAAGGATATCATTTTCTCTCTTGCATTAGGGCCCATGGCACTTGTTTTACTCCACAATTACAACAAAAAACGAAAAGCAAAGTATGTTGTGTACTTCATATACGGTGGAAACAATGATTGCTGCTTTTCAAGTTTTTTTATTTTCTACCAATACAGATTATTGTTCATATCACTACTGTTTCTTCAAGAGGGCACTACCCTTATAAGAATTAAAAACACGCTGCATATTTCTTTAAACGCACAAGTCTTTAAACATCTCCTAATTTTACCCATCAGACACTGGCTACCTTCACTGTGAGGGATGGCATTCTACACTTTTTTGAAAACCCTTTCCACACATAACACGTTTTCCTTCAGTGCAGACCAAAATATATTTTTACTTTCCCCCATGATTTTTTTCCAGAATGACGAGAGCTCTACAGCTTTCCCAACAATAAACATTTTGCAAACACTGCCAAAGCCAAGAGGTTGGCTGCCAACATCAGATCTACTGTCTTTGCCGATGCTTATTTTACTGGGTGCCATATTGAATTAAACTAGATAAGAATGCCACCACATCCTTCACATAATACGCCCCGTTTGCGCAATACAAATCATATTTTGCCTTTTCTAGTCACACAATTCACCTTTTCTTTACTTTAATTTGGTCGTCCATTACCACATAATTCCACTCCTCCTCAGCCAGCAGATTAATTCAAGCCAGCAGGAGACCCAAAACTTCGTAGCACCCCAAGACTTGAGTTTGCTGCTACCTACCGGTTTCACAGGGGCCTGGTAAGCAGATTTGAGTCATGCAGCCTTCGACCCCAGCCCAGTCAATATAAGGAAGCCAGGAGTTCAGCAAACACTACAAACACTTGACGCAGGAGCAGCTGAGAATTTCCAAACGAAAAAAATGTTGATGGGGAAGGAGAACCAAAGTTGGTGAGGTCCAATGTGTTAGCTAGGTTTTACTTCTTAGTCTAGCAATTCACTCTGGCAGCAACTACTGAACCTCCATTAATTGTGCACTAGCGAAAAACACCATTTGAAAACTGAGATAATTACAACAGTGGTGCCAAGCGCTTGGATTTTCGAAAATGCACAGGAGACGGCGGATCTCGAGGAGTGCTGGTGAAATATGGAGATTCTAAGGCCTCTGCGAATGCTCAAAATGAAAGTCCTTTGCTGACTGTAGCAAAACTGAGCAAGGTTGTCCGGAGAGAGAGCAAACCAACCGTAACAGCCCGGGACTCCAGCCCGTTTTACATCCACAATTACAAATCGCACCATCTATGGTCAAAATTTAAATTGACAAGTTACAAATGTTTTTATTAACATGACAGAGTCCAACCATAATTTCCATACAAGTTATACTGACCTCTCAGAAATAAGCATTACATAATGCATTCGTTTTGTGAATGCTACTTACCATTCCTTGAAGATACAAAGAGTGATCCACAACTGTATAATTGCTCACCACTCACAGATATAAGATCATCAACCATTCTGTTTATTCACATGTATGTAGTTTTATCACTTGATAGTAACTGGGCTGTACTTCTTTTACATACGGTAACTTGCAATGAGCAGCTGCGAACCGACAACAATACATAATCCTCAATCTATTTCACTTGACTATAACATCAGAACATGAGTTATTTATGTGGTTCAGAAGACAACACAAAAATAAGAGAAAATATTGGTACACTAGCTTAGAAATCAGTAGGAAAAAAAAGAAGTATTTGCTAATGAGTAAACACATGATTACATGAAAAAAGTGAAAGGGAAAAAATAATAAAACACTACATTAAGAAGCACTTTTTTTGCGGTAAGTGCGTAAAGATGATAATTATAACTACAACAATAATAATACTGTCATAATTATTGAGCTGCAGTGTTTTAATTTTAAATGCTACAGCAATAAACCGAATTATCGTCTCCGTGTTCAGATGAAGTGGTACCCAAATTAATTTGTTTAGTGTTGTCAAAGTAGAACTAAACATTCTGGCCGACAAGGGTCACAACCATGGACATAACAGACTAGTGGGCTTCTAACCTCCAATAATAGTAGAAGATGCAGGTTCCCAAACATTTTCTAATGCATCCATTGACTACACAGGCTTGTATACTTTGGAATATCGGCTTCATGGAGAGCGCCCCATGTGCAGCAATCAAATAATGTCTCTTCTGAAACGTCCAATTACCTCAGAAATGAATTATTCCCCACATAAATGTGGAAAAAAAGCTAATTATTGTAATGTATTCCCTATGTATAAGCACACAACTCTAAACCACGGTTAATTCCTTCCATTACGACTCTGGCAAAATCATTTCTGCATCACAGCTCTGTCACTGACTAACAAGTCAGCCTAAATAAAGGCCTATGTCCAGTGGAAAAAGCAAAACGAAACTTCTACTGGTTAAATACAAGAACTACCTGAAACTGAAAGTACCAGTAGACACCAATGGCCAACTCCAAGGCAACAGGAATAAACTGGGATCTTCTTCTTTGCACCTAGCAGTTGACCAGCTGTCTAAAACGCTATATGCCATCAGGGGCGCCTCGTCCATTTGGGAGGAGGAATGTCGCCCCCGCCAGCAGCAGCTGCAAACCTTTACAAGTACATGAAAATAAACAGTGTTTATTATCGTTTCCTTATAAAGGGGTGGTGCCACAGTAGTGACAAGGAGTGAGAGGGAGAGCAAAGCACTCCCCCTCAGAGCGCATGTGTGTTTGGCAGGCCGTCTCGGGCAGTCCAAACACACATGTACAGTAGGCTCTCTCCAGCCCAGCAACACAGTTGGTGGGCTGGAGAGAGCCTTCACAGGCTCCCAATCTGCCTGGGAGTGCCCTGGCTGGGCGCTCCCAGCCAATCCTGAGGCTGCTCTGAGCAGCCTCAGGAATGGTCACAGGGCAGGCGGGGAGCCTGCGCCTGCAGCAACGACGGAGGAGAGGAACAGCGCACAAGGAGGGAGGTAAGTGTTTTTTTTTTCCCCCGTTTTTATTTCTACCAGAGCCTAACACCCCACCGCCCATGCCGCCCCGCCCCTTCCGTACAGCGCGAGCCACAACTACATGCAATAGGCTTGGTGCACCTTCTATGGGTCTTGCCGTTGACTTAGGCCTCAGAGCTTTGTTTACTCTCTGTTTTTTTTAAATCTGGAAATCTTGCTCTTCTGCGGTTTCGTGATACTCTAAATATTCCGATGCAGCTTCCATCTCAGGGTTTTATGTTTCATATTTCCCTAAGGCTTATGTCTCTAAGCTTCAGTATCTATGAATTCTGCTTTACACTGAACCACAGAATGTTTCCCATGGGCAGACCTCCCCCTATGGAACTCGTGACCCAAACAGCTTAAATCCATTGTGAACTGATCTCAGTTCCGAAAAAAACGAAAAGCTCAACTTGTTGAACTAAATTTGAACAAGAATATATTCAGTAATTTCCATCTTACTTCCTCGTCCCTCAATTCTTTCTCTGTCCCTCATGTTTGGCCATTTCTTATACCTATGCAGTTTGTCTACTCATCCTTTATCCTCTTCCATACACTCTTCACATACCTCACCTTATTTTCTCTCCACCACAACTATGCTCCCATTCTCACATTTCTGCCTCCTATAATCCCCCACCCGCTCTTCCTTATAACCTATCGTTGTTCTCCCCTTCCTCTTTATTCTGTCCTAGGGCATTGTTTATTGATAAATGCAGGCCTCACCTCCTTCTTGTTACTTGGTTCACTACCTACATATTTGGTGTACAGAGATTACCTATTCCAAGCTACACCTCCACACCTTATGACTTAAGGTTCATCTTCATGCTCTCACTCTCAGGCTGTGACAAGTTTCAGGTTACACTTCCATACCCACTCTCCCCTGCTGCACCTCCACTCTCTCCATCTCAGGCTTCACCTCTATGCTCTCCATCAGAGGTTGCACCCCTCCACAATCTTCATCTCGGACTGCACTCTCCATCTCAGCTTTCTCCATCTCAGGCTGTGCTCCACCATACCGTTCGTTTCAGGCTGCATCACTCCATGATCTTCACCTGACGCTACACCTCCACGCACCTCGTCACAGACTGCTTCTCGCTCCTTTCGGTCTCAGCCTTCACTTTTAGGCTCTCAATTGTAGCCTGCAATTCTCCTCACCATCTCAAGCCACAGCTCCCGAATCTCAGGCTGTAGTCTTGTACTCTCTGTCATAGGCTAATTAGCCACACTCTCCATTGCAAACTACACACACCCTCTTTTTAACGATTCACTTTGACGCTTTATTTTTGAGTCTTCCCATGTAGAAATGTTATTTTCCACCTCTTCACTTTCTATCATAGGCTGCATCTCTAGTTGTACCCTAACCCCTTCCCCCCCACTCTCCGATTTGCACCTCCAGAGTAGAAACCGAATGAATGATCGTCTCGATGCCATGATTGTGGGAACATTAATCTCCATTGTGGTCTAGCCCACCATTCTCACTACGACTCACGTTACCTAAGCACAAACCAGAATGAAAATGTCACTTACCCAGTGTACATCTGTTCGTGGCATCAGTCGCAGTAGATTCGCATGTTCTGCAATAGCTCGCCATCTGGTGTTGGGCCGGAGTGTTACAAGTTGTTTTTCTTCGAAGAAGTCTTTCGAGTCACGGGACCGAGTGACTCCTCCTTTTGTCTCCATTGCGCATGGGCGTCGACTCCATCTTCGATTGTTTTTCCCCGCAGAGGGTGAGGTAGGAGTTGAATTGCAGTAATAGTGCCCATGCAATGGAGTGACTAAGTATGCACCTATTTAAGGTTGAGATGATACATATATAAATAATTGAAGGTAACTTCCAAACTGCTACAGGCTTCCGGGGAGGCGGGTGGGCACATGCGAATCTACTGCGACTGATGCCACGAACAGATGTACACTGGGTAAGTGACATTTTCAGTTCGATGGCATCTGTCGCTGTAGATACGCATGTTCTGCATAGACTAGTAAGCAGTTATTTCCCCAAAAGCGGTGGATCAGCCTGTAGGAGTGGAAGTAGTCTGAAATAATGTCCTTAATACGGCTTGACCTACTGTGGCTTGTTGTGCGGATAACACGTCTACACAGTAGTGCTTGGTGAATGTGTGAGGCGTAGACCATGTGGCTGCCTTACATATTTCTTGCATTGGGATGTTTCCTAGAAAGGCCATGGTAGCACCTTTCTTTCTGGTTGAGTGTGCCCTTGGTGTAATGGGCAGCTGTCGTTTAGCTTTAAGGTAGCAGATTTGGATGCATTTAACTATCCATCTGGCTATACCTTGTTTTGAAATTGGGTTTCCTGCATGAGGTTTTTGAAATGCAATAAAGAGTTGTTTAGTCTTTCTGATGTTTTTTGTTCTGTCAATGTAATACATCAATGCTCTTTTGACATCTAATGTATGTAGTGCCCTTTCAGCTACGGTATCTGGCTGTGGAAAGAACACTGGAAGTTCCACTGTTTGATTTAGATGGAACGGTGAAATAACCTTTGGCAAAAATTTAGGATTGGTCCTTAGGACGACTTTATTTTTGTGTAGTTGTATAAAAGGTTCCTGTATAGTAAACGCCTGAATCTCGCTTACTCTTCTCAGGGAAGTAATGGCGATGAGAAATGCCACCTTCCAGGTTAGGAACTGTATGTCGCAGGAGTGCATGGGTTCAAAAGGTGGACCCATAAGTCTAGTTAGGACAACATTTAGGTTCCATGAAGGAACAGGTAGTGTTCTTGGTGGTATAATTCTCCTAAGGCCCTCCATGAATGCTTTAATGACTGGTATTTTATATAGGGAAGTTGAATAGGTAGTCTGCAGGTATGCAGATATTGCTGCAAGGTGAATCTTAATGGAAGAGAAAGCTAGGTTAGATTTTTGTAAGTGAAGCAAGTAACCCACTACATGTTCTGGAGTTGTGTGTAATGGTTGTATTTGATTAATATGGCAGTAGCAAACAAACCTCTTCCATTTACTTGCATAGCAGTGCCTGGTGGATGGCCTTCTTGCTTGTTTTATGACTTCCATACATTCTTGGGTAAGTTGTAAGTGCCCAAATTCTAGGATTTCAGGAGCCAGATTGCTAGATTCAGCGATGCTGGATCTGGGTGTCTGATCTTTTGGTTGTGCTGTGTCAACAGATCTGGCCTGTTGGGCAATTTGATGCAGGGTACCACTGATAGGTCTAGTAGCGTTGTGTACCAGGGTTGCCTTGCCCAAGTTGGTGCTATTAATATGAGTTTGAGTTTGCTTTGACTGAGTTTGTTTACCAGGTAAGGAAGGAGAGGGAGAGGAGGAAAAGCGTAAGCAAATATCCCTGACCAGTTCATCCATAGGGCATTGCCTTGGGATTGTTTGTGTGGGTATCTGGATGCGAAGTTTTGGCATTTTGCGTTCTCCCTTGTCGCAAACAAGTCTATCTGAGGTGTTCCCCAGAGTTTGAAATAAGTGTTCAGAATTTGGGGGTGAATTTCCCATTCGTGGACCTGTTGGTGATCTCGAGAGAGATTGTCTGCGAGTTGATTTTGTATCCCTGGTATAAACTGTGCAATTAGGCGAATTTGGTTGTGAATTGCCCAATGCCAAATTTTTTGTGCTAGCAGGCTTAACTGCGTGGAGTGCGTCCCCCCCTGCTTGTTTAGATAATACATTGTTGTCATGTTGTCTGTTTTGACAAGAATGTATTTGTGAACTATTATTGGTTGGAAAGCCTTTAGTGCTTGAAAAACTGCTAGAAGTTCTAGGTGATTGATATGCAGTTTTGTTTGATGTACGTTCCATTGTCCTTGTATGCTGTGTTGATCGAGGTGTGCTCCCCACCCTGTCATGGAAGCATCTGTTGTTATTACGTATTGTGGCACTGGGTCTTGGAAAGGCCGCCCCTTGTTTAAATTTATGTTGTTCCACCACAGAAGCGAGAGGTAAGTTTGGCGGTCTATTAACACCAGATCTAAAAGGTGACCCTGTGCTTGAGACCACTGTGATGCTAGGCATTGTTGTAAGGGCCTCATGTGCAGTCTTGCGTTTGGGACAATGGCTATGCATGATGACATCATGCCTAGGAGTTGTAATACCATCTTTGCCTGTATCTTTTGTGTTGGATACATGCGTTGTATGATGGTGTTGAAATTTTGAATTCTTTGTGGACTTGGAGTGGCTACTCCTTTTGATGTGTCTATTATGGCTCCCAGGTATTGTTGTACCTTGCGTGGCAGAATTTTGGATTTTGTGAAATTGACGGTGAACCCTAGTTTGAAGAGGGTTTGTATGATCTGATTTGTGTGATTTGAGCACTGTTTGAACGAATAGGCCTTGATTAGCCAGTCGTCCAAATATGGGAACACATGTATTTGCTGCCTTCTTATGTGTGCAGCGACTACCGCTAGACATTTGGTAAAGACTCTTGGTGCGGTTGTTAATCCGAAAGGCAGTACCTTGAATTGGTAATGTATTCCTTTGAATACAAACCTTAGGTATTTCCTGTGCGATGGGTGTATTGGTATATGGAAATAAGCATCCTTGAGGTCTAAAGTTGCCATGTAGTCGTGTAGTTTTAGCAATGGCAATACTTCTTGTAGTGTGACCATGTGGAAGTGGTCTGATTTGATGAAAGTGTTCACTACTCTGAGGTCTAGGATTGGTCTCAGTGTTTTGTTGGAATGGTGTGTTGTTAAATTTTGTGCTTTTGGTGGTATGTTTGGAGGGAATTGTAGAAATTCTATGCAATAACCATGTTGGATAATTGCTAGAACCCAAGTGTCTGTAGTGATTTCCTCCCATGCTTTGTAATAATGGCCTATTCTTCCCCCCACTGGTGTTGTGTGGAGGGGGTGAGTGACCTGTGAGTCACTGTTTAGTAGTAGGGGCTTTGGGGCTTTGAAATCTTCCTCTATTTCTAGGGAATTGCCCTCCTCTATATTGTCCCCGAAAACCTCCTCTATACTGTCCCTGGTAACTGGACGGTGTGGCTTGTGAGGTGCTGGCTTGTGTGCTTTGACCTCGAAACCCCCCTCGAAAGGGCGTTTTACGGAATGTGCTGTAATTCCCTCTGCTCTGCGGGGAGTAGAGTGCGCCCATGGCTTTGGCAGTGTCCGTATCTTTTTTGAGTTTCTCAATCGCTGTGTCCACTTCTGGACCGAACAGTTCTTTTTCATTAAAAGGCATATTGAGAACTGCTTGTTGAATCTCTGGTTTAAATCCAGACGTTCGGAGCCATGCATGCCTTCTGATAGTTACAGATGTATTAATTGTCCGTGCAGCTGTATCTGCAGCGTCCATGGAGGAGCGGATCTGGTTGTTGGAAATGGTCTGTCCCTCCTCAACCACTTGTTTTGCCCTATTTTGTAAGTCCTTGGGCAGATGTTCAATGAGATGTTGCATCTCGTCCCAGTGGGCTCTGTCATAGCGCGCAAGTAGTTCCTGGGAGTTCGCGATGCGCCACTGGTTTGCAGCTTGTGCTGCGACTCTTTTACCAGCTGCATCGAACTTGCGGCTTTCTTTATCTGGGGGTGGTGCATCTCCAGATGTGTGAGAGTTGGCCCTTTTCCTAGCTGCTCCTACAACGACAGAGTCTGGTGGCAGCTGTGTAGTGATGAAAGCCGGGTCTGTAGGAGGCGCCTTATACTTTTTTTCCACCCTTGGTGTGATTGCCCTACTTTTGACCGGCTCCTTAAAGATGTCTTTTGCGTGCCGGAGCATACCAGGGAGCATAGGCAGGCTTTGGTAGGAGCTGTGGGTGGAGGAGAGGGTGTTGAATAAGAAATCATCCTCGACCTGTTCTGAGTGGAGGCTTACGTTGTGAAATTGTGCTGCTCTAGCCACCACTTGAGAATACGCGGTGCTGTCTTCTGGTGGAGATGGCTTTGTAGGGTATGCCTCCGGACTGTTATCTGACACTGGGGCGTCGTATAGGTCCCATGCGTCCTGATCTTGGTCACCCTGGCTCATGGTGGTGTGAGCTGGGGAGTGTGATGGAGTTTGTGCTGGTGAGACGTTAATCACAGGCGGAGGAGAGGGTGGTGGGGTAACTCTTTTCACCACTTTTGGTTGTGGTGTCTGTTCCGTCTGGAACTCCAACCTTCTCTTTCTCCTAATGGGGGGAAGGGTGCTTATTTTTCCTGTCCCCTGCTGTATGAAGATACGCTTTTGCGTATGGTCCACATCAGTTGCTTGCAGCTCTTCCTCAAACCTATGCTTCTGCATTTGGGAGGTTAGCGAGTGCTCTTCTGTATAAGAGCCTGAAGCTGGGTCGCTTGCAGTTTGTTTCGGCATCGAAACCCTGTCTGCGTGTTTTTTCGGCTCCGAGGTGACTCTTTTCTTTTTCGGGGCCGAAACCTCTCGGCGTCGATCTGTTTCGGTGCCGCTGTCTCGGCGTCGAGCCGTGTCGGCACCGGCATCTCGGTGTCGAGGCTTGTCTCCAGCACTTTCTCGGTCCCGAGAAGGCTGCGTGCCGGTGTCTCGACCGGAGTCGGACGATCTCGGCACTGTTTGGGCCTTTTTCAGTGCCGACGGGCGGTCACCGAATTTATGGGTGGAGCCATGGCCTGGTGGCAGTGGCGTCCCCTGGGCCTTGTAAATGTTCTTCTGAGTGGATTTCGACGTCTTACTCACGGTTTGTGTATCGTCGAATCCTTCGGAGTCTGAGTCTTGGATCGAGAAGGTACCTTCTTCTTCCTGTTCCTCGAACTCCCGTTGGGCTGTCGGTGCGGACGCCATCTGAAGTCTTCTGGCTCGACGGTCTCGGAGTGTTTTTCGGGACCGGAACGCACGACAGGCCTCGCAGGTGTCTTCGCTGTGCTCAGGTGACAGGCACAGGTTGCAGACCAAGTGTTGGTCTGTGTAAGGGTACTTATTGTGGCATTTGGGGCAGAAACGGAACGGGGTCCGTTCCATCGGCGTTCTTCAGCACGCGGTCGGGCCGACCAGGCCCTGACGGAGGATCGAAAAACTACCCCGAAGGGCACTGGAGCTCTTCGATCTTCGATGCGGTGTGGAATCAAAGTACGCCGATCCCGAACGCAACAATACCGACGAAAATCTTCCGAAATTAGCTAATTTTCCGTTCCGAAACTCGGAGCGACAGGAACACGTCCGAACCCGATGGCGGAAAAAAAACAATCGAAGATGGAGTCGACGCCCATGCGCAATGGAGACAAAAGATGGCGAGCTATTGCAGAACATGCGTATCTACAGCGACAGATGCCATCGAACATCTAGTTTCAATGGACCGCTACATAGGAAAAAGGAATCACTGTTGGCGATTTCTTTCAGTGGAGTATGGTCAGGTCCTGGGTGGGGCTTTCTATTTGGAAACAATCTCTTTGTTCACTACATGAACTGGGTGATAGCCAATATTTAAAAAACACGACAAATCATATATGGACTGACTGCTCATGAACTACTGTTGGGTCAGAAATTCTGGCACTAGATCGGGCAACTGCGAACACGGAGGCAGTTTCCATGCATTTTATGTTGCCCCAACTGGTAAGCATACGGTTCTGAAGGACTGGAGATCCACATCATCTATAACTCTCTTCATGGTGGAGGGTGACTGCAGCTACTTCGCCAAGCTAAAGGCAGTCAGGCACTTGCCACAAGTTGAGAGGCTATTGAGGGGAAAAAGAATGTTGCCTGTACCATTGGGAGAACATTCAGGTAATTCCCGCCATGTAAAATCAATTTAGTCTCCCATAACTGGGATTTTTCATTCTCCCTGCGTGAGCGGTAGGTTTCAACATGGCGCATGCCTATATGCATGCAGCATTTGTGTGTTACATGGATAAGTGTCAAAGTGCCGTATGGATGGTATCCTTCCACAGGACACAGGGTTAGGAGGACAAAATTGAGGTACAACTCCATGTTACCTTTGCACCCATAACATCCTCCATGTCTGATGGTTTTACACAGTGCTTAATTTGTAAATAAAAATGCGCCTGTGCCCTAAACCCTCCTTGGAGAAACGTGTCTGCAGCAAATAAATGTGAGAGGACAGAATACTGAGGAAGTGTAATCCTTAAGCCATCTTTGGCCTCTTTAGGCCACTTAAAGACACTCCTTGCCCTCCAGCTCACTCTTGCAGCTTTCTGGCCCGCACTGGAAACCCCCAACTCAAATTAAGCACTGCGATTACAGATCCTTGAATGCCATTTTGGAGGTAGTGCACTTTGACCCACTTCCAGGCTTGAGTCTCCAAGAGAACAAAGGATTGGCCAAACCTAAGGCTTCTACCTAACATCACTTTTGTGAGAGCTAGATACTCTGCTGTCCGAACCATTTCAATTTTTTCTACTCCAAGAGATATCACAGTTACATGTGCGGTACGATCTTGATCATAAGGTCCTGCTCCCCAGATGGCAGTCAGAACTAGTGAGTGCTACCTATGCCCAAGATGCTAGGGCAGCCTTTCCCACTCAAAATAAAACAATAATTCGTGTAGTTCTATAATTTGGATTCCATCATGTTGGAGTGAGATTATTCCAGCAATATTAGTCCCAATTTGAAATTTGACTTTATGATTAGTTGGAGCTTTAAATGGAGAATCTTGAGTTATGTTGTAAAGGACCAAATCCTAGTAGCCCTCTTAGATGCACACTGAAACAGTGACCTTGAAACCAGTTATTTACTCCCCTAAAAAATCGGCATTCTATGAGGTGTGAACCCCAGTCGACCTTTGGGTGTTTTCTTTTGAGGAGGGGATTGTTTTGTAAATTTCTTGGATATTCTCAATCACGTGGGTTCAGCCAATAACTGGTCAATCCTTGCACCCTGACAAGAACACAAAACAGACTTACTGAATACTTGACACACGTGTAGCAAGCACTCTGTTTGGCACCTTCGTTCATTGAGAAGCAATGCAATTGTAAATGAATTCAGGCTCAAGTTATCACGGGGACTGATGAAGACTCAAAATTTCGGTTCCGTAAAATAAGATCGTTCAAGGGACCCCTTGTCACTTGATTAAAAGCGTATTACCACCAGAGTGCTATAATATTGTCTGGGGTTGTAGTCCAGCCAGACAGAGTACTACAACTTTCTGGTTTTGCAAGTCTAACATTTTCTATGCGTAGCAAAGCCATATTCTTTGTAAACCATATCACTGACAAAGCATTGCATTTATCATACGTAATAATTGTTTTTGTGTTACGACCAGTGTAAACTGCTGTAAGCCTTGCCCTTTCGACCAAGATATAATTGGAATGTCAGGACTGCAGGTGTTGAACTTGTTTTCCAGTGATTGTGCAATAATACATAGGCTCTTGTACACAAGTGGCAAAAATAGTAGCCACTACCGACGTTACCCCGCTATCCCTGAATGCCAGGACTAACAGAAAAGGCCTCAAATTCATAGGCTAATGCGAACTAAGCACACATGCTATAAATGTCCTGAGGGCACATATGAAACAAAAACACAACATGTCAGTAAGGAGGAGCTCTTTCATAGACTCCTCTCATGAACTGCTGCGAGTTGCTCAGCTGGTAAATGTCTGTGGTTAATGTGTGAGGTCCCCGTTGTTAGTAAATGTACTCACCATGCTAATTTTGTCACTGCCTGTTATTAAAACTATTTTGACCACCTAATGAAAATTTGGACCAGAACAGAAAGCTACTTCCCATCTCAGAGCGTTGGTTTCTGAAAAGCTGCTGCCTGGAGGTCAGCCTGTGTTTGTGTAAAGACAACATGGCCACCTTCCATTGGGTGTTATGCTGGAGGAGCCCCTACATGTTCCGGAAACGCCTTACAGTAAGTTCAGTGACGAACTTCATGACTCCTGTGTGGAGTGGATTTCAGACCTTCTCAAATGCAAATACGTTGTCATTCTGCACATCCTGCAAACTTTTACTAAACGTGGCTGAAATGTATGGCTTTGAAGAATTATTTAAACAAAAAGGTGCCACCAAATGCCAGGGATGTTAGAGTTGTAGAATTAAGTTGTATGAATAAATCAGCTTTAGGTAAAGCATTATTGGTGCCAGGTGAAAATACTACTCAGAGTACTTAATCAGCGAAAGCACCCTGGTTCATAGTGGTTCTTTCTGTCTATAACAGGCACTGGAAAGGCCAATACCTCTGGCAGTTGCTGCCAGCCTTTTGGCTCTGTCAATGCTTGCTTTGTTATGCTTTTTGCAGAACATTATTGTTGGGGGAGCTGCTCTAAAGTTTAAAAAGTGCCTGAAAGAATATTTATTGATCCAAGAAAGCACTCATTGCTGTAAAAGTGTCTGGCAAAGGAACTACTTTGTGTGTGGATGTGCTCCTTGTGAAAAGGCGGAACAGTGTCACTCACAGTGAAGTTGGCCAACAACTGAAGTCGGCTGACCCACTGCTCTATGTGGCATGCTGTAGTGGATGGAAAAATGTGAATGACACAAAAACCGACCAGTGGATGAAGAAGGCAGGCTGAAAGAACGTGTAAGCTAATTTTAACTAGAATGTTTGTAATATTAAGAGATTGTGGCTACTGCGAGAACATTAAAAGTAGGCACTAACATTTTTAACAGCAGGACACTAGTCAGTGTACTTACATCAATGACTGAGATTCTAATTTGGGCGAGGGAAGGGGAAAGGAAGGCAAAGGGAAGTGTTGGGGTGTAGGGGAGGGAAAGAAAAGGAAGGGAAGGGCCCCAAACAACAAACCGAGTATACAAACAGCAAAGCTTATTCCTTGAATAGTGCATCCATCCTGGACAATGCTCCATGGCACGAGAAAAATAAACTTTCCCCTTGGTCTGGAGAGGACTGTTTTTCCTTTTTATGTCCAACTTCTTTGTTTTAGTATGAGTTAATATTGATATAGCCTTGTGTTAGTTGGCTTTGTACAAAGAATGTATCGCTATGCGATGATCATACCTGAAAAAGCATCCAAAATGTCAATGGGTTTACTGTACTCTATGTGTTTCTTCCCTTTTGTTATTGTAGGAGCAACAAAATGTAGGTTTAAAAAAAAGAGCGATTCTCATCCAAGTGTCGCAAAAAGCTAATTGCTGGCACGGGGTTAAACTTTATAAATAATCCACAGCTGATCCAAAAAATGTGATGGCTGAGGGTGTGAGATCGACCCCTACATGAAAACAAAGGTGGCTGGTGAGGCCTTAACCTGTTCTGCATCAGTGTCCTGTGAACTCTGGAATTTGAAGACTAAGACTATATGTACCTGAATGCGCGAGGAGGCTAAAATGTGTGCCTAGTGCATTGAAATATGGTACTGCCACACATGCTTGTGTTTTAATGTAAAGAGAAGTCTGGTCTATGTTCCTATACTTCACTGCCTTGCTGGTATTTGGACAAAATTGACAACGGGAACCGCTTCAGGCCAGAAAAGATAGGCATGCAGTTCCATGAAGAATTTCAGAGAGAGCAAAATGCACACAAAAGACGTCCAGAATGTCTTAGTACTGGGACTGAAGAAAGTACTAAAATAATAAAGGACTACACAATGACTGTGTGGCACAGACCATAGTCACCCACTATTCCCGACTCTCCTTTACGTGAACAATATTAAACTGTAGATTATTCAAAGACAACATAGACCAGAACGTCTCAGGAGGTTCACAGATATACGTTATCTATTAGGAAGTCTGCCATAAGGGCTCAATCTGCTTCCAATACATTATCGTAAAGGCCAGGAGTATCCAATCTGTAGGACAAACCAAGAGTCAGGAAAACTATTTCAACTCAGGAAAATGAACCAAAGCATGCCTCATCAGAAATCCTTCTACCACTGAAGAACAATTTAGAGGTAGGAAGTACCCTAACATTCACTATATACATTAAAATGAATCATAAGACAACACACATCCAATGTGTACATCTACCTATATTACAAAGAACTGTTAATATGTATGTTGAATAACGTGCGGGAAAGGGAGTAGATTATCCTTGCCTCTCTGGTCAAACGTTATGCCAGTTTCTTAACATATACCATGTTGATAAGCACTGCATGCCCTGCACAAATGATCGAGCAACTTCGCACTGGTGTCCAGGACGTTTTGCAATCAGCACTTATACTGATTGATCAGTGAAAATAGGTTTGTTTGTGCAAATGTGTTTTTTGCACTGATTTCACAGTGTCTGCGTTATATGCACTGTTGGCCCTTGTGAAGACCACTGCAAAATTGCCTGGTTACCAGTGTAAAATTGTTCACTACGTGGGTCAGTCCACATAATCAGGCCACAGGTTGTGCTCTATGATGGGGGTCTACATAGTGGCGTGGCTGACTGCATGCTAAGGATACCAGACAGGTGATGTCTTCCTTTGAAGAAGCAGCGCGAAAAGAAGCCTTTTACAAGAAGACTTTATTAAGAGACACGCGCCTGCCCTCAACAATCAAACCATAATCATTGCAAACAAGTCGAAGCGTCAATAAGAGTGACCTGCGAGGTGAGAGATCTCAGGCCCATTTTAAGTACCCATTGCTGAGTGTTAGAAATGGGGTCTTTGGTTGGCAGTCAGGTTACCACCTGTCCAAGCAAGGACCCTCACTCTAGTCAGGGTAAAAGAAAACCACCCTCAGCTAAACCCGGCTTACCCCTTTGGTAGCTTGGCAGAGCAAAAGGCTTAACTTCAGAGTGCTAGGTGTAAAGTATTTGTACCAACACACACAGTAACTTAATGAAAACACAACAAAATGACACAACACAGGTTTAAAAAGAGAATGTTTTTCTAAACAAAACAAGACCAAAACGACAAAAATCCACAGTACACAAGTCAAGTTAACAATTAAAAACCAAAAAGAGTCTTCCTGTAATTTTAAACACAACGCTAACGCTGTTAGCATGAAAATTTACCTTGGGTGCGTCAAAAATAACCCTGCACGGGCGAGTGTGCATCAAAAAGGGCTTATGATACGCTAATTTCACTCACGAGCAAGACCTTGCGTTGTTTCTCCTTTAGTCGGGTCAGAGTGTGTTGTTTCTTCTCTCCACAGGAGAGCGATGCGTCGATCCGGTCAGCACTCTTGGGGTCCGGGCAGGCCTTGCGTTGTTTTTGCACGCCTAGCAGTGTTTGCGTCAGAAATTCAGCCGCACGATGGTCCGAAAACCATGCAGCGCGGGTTGCGAGCTCTCCAGCCTCCATCAGCAATGCTGGCGTTGTTTCCCCAGCTCTGGGCGTCGATCTTCCAGTTGTGTTGCAGGCGAGCGTGGATTTTCAGTCACGAAGCCGGTGGCGCGTCGATTTTACAGCCGCAGATCGGAGTTACGTCGACCTTTTCCCCACATGGCGGTCTGTGTGTGGATTGCTCATTCTTGGGCTGCCAGCTTTCCCTTTCAGGGCCCCAGGAACTGGATGAGCACCACTTGGCAGAGTAGGAGTCTCTCCAGAGACTCCAGATGTTGGCAGAGAGAAGTCTTTGCTGTCCCTGAGACTTCAAACAACAGGAGCAAGCTCTAAATCAAGCCCTTGGAGATCTTCACAAGAAGGAAGACAACACAAAGTCCAGTCTTTGTCCTCTAGCAAAGGCAGAAGCAGCAACTGCGGGATAGCTCCAAAAAGCACCGTCACAGGCAGGGTAGCTCTTCTTCCTCAGCTCTTCAGCTCTTCTCCAGGCAGAGGTTCCTCTTGGTTTCCAGAAGTGTTCTAAAGTCTGTGGTTTTGGGTGCCCTTCTTATACCCATTTTGCCCTTTGAAGTAGGCCTATTTTCAAAGTCTCTCTTGCTTGTGAAATCCTGCCCAGGCCAGGCCCCAGAAATACACCAGAGGGTTGGAGACTGCATTGTGTGAGGGCAGGCACAGCCCTTTCAGGTGTGAGTGACCGACCACTCTTCCCCGCCATCCTAGCACAGATGGCTCATCAGGAAATGCAGACTACACCCCAGCTCCCTTTGTGTCACTGTCTAGTGAGAGGTGCGACCAGCCCAACTGTCAAACTGACCCAGACAGGGAATCCACAAACAGGCAGAGTCACAGAAATGGTTTAAGCAAGAAAATGCTCACTTTCTAAAAGTGGCATTTTCAAACACACAATCTTAAAATCCAATTTATTAAAATATTTATTTTTAAACTGTGGGCTCAGAGACCCAAAACTCCACATGTCTATCAGCTCTCAAAGGGAATCTACACTTTAATCATATTTAAAGGTAGCCCCCATGTTAACCTATGAGAGGGACAGGCTTGCAACAGTGAAAAACGAATTTAGCAGTATTTCACTGTCAGGACATATAAAACACATTACTATATGTCATACCTTAACCATACACTGCACCCTGCCATTGGGGCTATCTAGGGCCTACCTTAGGGGTGTCTTATATGTAAGAAAAGGGAAGGTTTAGGCATGGCAACTGAGTACACTTGCCAAGTCGAATTTACAGTTAAAACTGCACACACAGACACTGCAGTGGCAGGTCTGAGACATGATTACAGAGCTACTTATGTGGGTGGCACAGCCAGTGCTGCAGGACCACTAGTACCATTTGATTTACAGGCCCTGACACCTCTAGTGCACTTTACTAGGGACTTACTAGTAAATCAACTATGCCAATCATGGATAAACCAATTACATACACATTTTGTATAGGAGCACTTGCACGTTATCACTGGTTAGCAGTGGTAAAGTGCCCAGAGTAACACAAACAGCAAAAACAGAGTCCAGAACACATCAACAACCTGGGAAACAGAGGCAAAAAGATAAGGGAGACCAGGCCAAGGATGAAAAGTTTAACAATAAGTAATTAATTGCGGCTCCAGCTTCTGCAATCTTACAATGCTATTTCTGGGTATATGTCAAAAGCAGTGCTTCAGGCAGTAAATACCGAAAAGTGACATAGGCTACTTGTCACCCACGGGCAGCTTCTGCTCTAAAGCTTGCCTAACACAACTTCCTTCAAAGCATACAGAGTTCCTGGCCACAACCACTACACTGGCCAACTTGTGTCCTTGTTCGTGGAGAGCGGTTCGCACACAAACCAAGCACTGGTGCAGACTATGAAATTGTGGCTGGTGTTGCTTAATCCTTAAAGAAAATAATTTGGGTCAATTTGTCTTTCATGACAATTAGCAGTTGGCTCTTGGCCTCCACAAGGATATCACAGCAACAGATTGGTAAAAAGGAATCCAGTCCATGGTCTTAAAATAATTGACTAATTTGTGCTAGTGGTTGCAAGTGATGGGCAATGACATTTATTTTTGAGGGTTAGGATTTATCGTTGGCCCAGACAGCAAAAGAGAGAAAGGCAGAAAAGGCAGCAGGAAGCAAAATATAGGATAACAGTAACAAAGGGAGAAAGCACTGATGACAAAAGTTCTACAAGAGAGAGATAAAGATACAGGAAGTGTAGGGTGGTGAAAGAAAGAGGCATGAGGTGGAACCAAGAACAGGGAGTTTGGTATTCAGTGCCTAAGCACTTGCCCACATCAACGGTGGCTCCTAAGAAAAACTATGGGCCCCTTCCCTTTTTGACTAATTTAGCTTAAACTCAATGTTTGGGCAACAGTAAGTGTCAGCCCAATCTAGGCCCACCAAGGACATTATGAATCTTCTTGAGTTTGACAAATAATCTGGTGAGGAGTTTGGGATTAACTACTGATACATCCTGCCTGAAGGTCAAACAAGAACTGTGCATTGTCAAAGCCAATCATTTAACAAAAAGCACCCTCGGAAGCAGAAGATCCTCACCCTCTGGACTAGCAGTCCTACTAAAGCCCCATATATTTACGGCACCTTGGTGTAGACTGGATGACCCCCTCTTTTCTTAGTACACTACTGTTTACTCCACGAGGCCCTGAAACAGTCAGATGGTACACATGACTTCAGCTCTATTGAAGGTCTCGAAATTTGTCTGAAAATAGGCAGACTTTTTCTCATGCGTGAACATGGACCTCGGTGGACAGCAGCAGGCTAGCCTTGAGCACTGTGATCAGGTCCGATCAAAGAAACACAAGCCCACAGCAACCCAGTAATGTTCAGAGTGAACATCACAGGGTCACAAAATTGTCAACCCTAAAGTTAATAAAGGTGACAGTTCTCATTAATGAAATACTTGAGGCTCCTATGCTTAGGGTATGAGCGTGTGTAGATAATGAGTAGGTTCAAACGCTTGTTTCTTTTATCTCGATAATTTATGTCGCATATCACATGTGGCCACGGATTTTGGGATTATCCGCTTTGCCATTCACAGTCTTCAGTATAACACAGGTGATCCGGTTTAATTCGGCAGCCACTCGCCTTGGCTTACTCAGTCTACCATGGGAATCTGCCCTCTTGTCACCCGCTGAAACTGTTGAGGTCATGCCCTCTGACTGCACCAGACGTGTCAGATTTTGCCGGCGCATTCTCCCACCAGAGGCTGCTATGTGTAGACGTCCGAGTAGGAGCGTGAAGGATTGGCTTTGTACCAGAACCGACCCACTCAAGCCGGCTGCGGCCAGACTTCACAAGATACAGTGTCAGAAATATTTTTTTTTGGGGGGGTGGCGTTGAAGAGCTGTCCTCGGGGCAGCAGTGACTTATGCTGCTGACGTGATCACCAGCTCATGAGTTCACAAAGTCTGAGGATGGAGGCCCTGCACCGGCAGGCAGGATGGACAGATTTAGTTCTCACACAAACTGGGCTTCACTTCCTCTATTTCCTAAGGAGCCCCATATAAATAGCCACTTCCTCAAAGGCTTTATAGATAAATAAACCAGTGTGCAGCGTGCACGGGAGGGGTGGGCTGAAGATGGCGAACACGCGCCATCTGACCAGAAACAGTTCTTGTTCTTTCTTCCAGGACAGAGATGTGGTCTGGACGAGTTACATTAAGCCGTAGCTACAATCTGATCGCGTTTCGTGTTTGTGCGGAGGCCCATACCGGAAGCGCCTATTCTACAGTAGCCTCATAGGGTGGGTACCTGAACCCTGCTACCTAATGGGCAAGTCGTAAAGCACCTTGTAATGCACGGTTTTCTGTCCCGTGTGGGATGGAGCTGAGGTTCCACTGGCCTGGTAACCCAACTTCAGCTGTGAGCGCTAAGAGCACCGTCTGCTGCCCCCTCCCCACCCCCCCCCCCCCTCACCACCCACTGGGCATGCAGCACTACACCAGAGACTCTCGCAACGGAACGAGTACATGCCAAGTTCAGCGCATTGTGTGGATGACCATGCATGGGATCATGACGTACTCAACTCTCGCATCATCACGAATACTTACAGAGGACTGATGCAGCGAGTGAGTGCACCTCTTTCGAAGGTATTCTGTGGCTATACATGTCTTGTATTTGTGACTTACGGCCTTCGTCAAAAAGTGGCGGCGTCCAAAGCACCCATGTGAGGGTGACATATTGTACTATCGCGGTGGCATATACCACTTGCTGGAAGGCTACTGCCATCGTACAATCACATGCTGTGTTCACAAGTACAACATCATACCAGCTAAAGTAGAGATTCCCAAAGTACCCGAAGCAGCCAGCGCGAGTGACGGGCACTGCTCTTTATCCCCATGTGCTCGTGTTCTTATCTCCTAGTACAGGTTCCGGTTCACAGCAGGAAGTCCAGACGCCATGTGTGGGGGCACCAGAGATCCCACGCTTCCTACTAATCTGCACCACCTGCGTCGAAGGAAACTTCTCTGCATCTTGTGAGACCTGCATGTCGAAAGTTTAAATTCAAACGAGGACAACTCAGCACTCCATCCTTCCAAGGAACTATTAAATCAGCTAGGAATAACAGTTCTTATGTCCAGTCCTAGCAACGGAGAGACAGCAGAACAGGCATTATTCAGTAATGTTAGTGATATTAATAACTGCATTACTATTGAAGGAGTATAGATTTTGACATTCACAATTCAAACAAAATATCCACTGCTTGCTCTTCACTCAGTACAGTCTAGAGAGCCAAATACATATTTGAGACAATGGACTAACCATCTGTCTTCAGTCTGATGGTTGCAATGCTGATGCCATATACGACCTCATCAGTGATGTTATCTGTGATGTCATTTCAGATGCTATCGATGACGTAATTTCAGATACATCAGCGATGTAATGTGTGAGGTTATGAGCAGTGCATGAACAAGGGTGTGAGTTGCGGTTTGTACACCTAAAGAAAACAGGTGAAATTCAGGGGTTTCTTTGGAGGTTTATTCCACAACCATTCTTTTATATTCACTGGGCTTCTAAGGGAATTTCTGAAGTTTTATATGCAGAGCCATTGGAATTACGCAACAGGGTAGGACCAAATTATCTGACAGGGTTGACTAAATTATGTGACAAAAAAGGCAAATTATGCTGCATAATGCAGCACATTTTGTGACAATATTAATGCATTATTTTGCCTTTTCTGCACACATCAACACTGAGCAAAGGGTCCACCTCATTAGTAACAGTTTAATCGTCAATTACAGCAATAGACAACTGAAAGTTGTTCAGTCATCTTTTTGTTACTTTTTAGTAACTTTTGATCAATTTGAGCTGGAAACTATTCTTTTGTAAATTCCGCAATTTATGGAGCAGATGAAGATGATGTGGCAAATGCAGCAAATCCATAATTATGTGGAAAACACCACAGCCACAGTCACATAATCATATCATTCCAGTGGCCCTGCTTATAAGAAAAATAAAGAAACAATACCATGCCCTTAAAAAAGTATTTTTCAGTGATTTTTTTAATGATGTACTGTTTCAAACACCTATATTTTACTTTTCCCAACACATGTGCGATCATGATCTACTTCGCAGCCTTTGGCTGTGTGAAGCGGGGGCTGACAGCAGGCCCTATCCCATGACCAGATGGTGCATCGAACTACCTCTTAGGTTTACCAAAGAGCACGGCCTGAGTTTGGGCATGCAACCAAAGTTCAGTGAGGCCAGCACTCGTTAAGCATGGTCTTTGGCCCAGTGCATTGTGGTTGGGCGTAGAGTTTAAGGCCAACCTACTGTGAAGCCAATCTCCACTGCACAAAGGTTCATTGCTGTGCCTCCTGATATCACAGGCATGGTTGTTTAATCGTGCCTTAGCTCACTATTAGACCATTTAACCATTTCATTTTAGGGCATATCCTGTTCACGCCTTTAGCACTATCTCTTCAGCATGAAGGACGTGTAAGGGCAGGAGTACAAATCAAAGGAATTCTCTTTTATGGCCCCCAACTTGGGCTGCAAGGGAAAAGCTTCTTTCACAGCCTGGTTACAGGTATGTGCAGTGTGCCACCGATATCACTATTTGTGAAACTCAAAGCAGCTGGATCTTTTAGCCTCCTGCTCCTTTTGGTGTGGTCAGTGCGTGAGGGTACATCTCATTCACTCGAGCAGTAATCTGAATGGGAGGTACCATTAAGACGGGGAGACTTTCCTGTTCAGTGCTCCTCTCCCTACTGAAGACATCAGCCCTCGAGCAGAGATCTACCCACTAGCCACCACGGATGGTTTTAAGGGTGGGAGCAGCTCTTCAGAGATGACCCACAGTTCTCTTCCATTCAGACTTTCTGCCCCTGGAGAAGGCAAATTGGAAATTACCACCAAAGTGCCCATCAAAAAGGGGCACAAAGCCCACTGGCCACACCCCTTGAGATGTCATTTTGTGGATGGTTACCCCAATCTGCTCTCCCTAGTGGGCAAAAGTACACTAGATACAGTTTATTAAATAGAATGTGGTGGTGCATGGTCTGTCCTGGCATTAGGCCAGCACCCCCTGCTTCTGGAGCCCAAGCAGTTGTGCTAGCCTCCTGGGGGGTAGATTGGTGGTATAACCCCCATCTGCCCTCCCCATTGAGAGGGGCAAGCAGAGAGCGAATTAAAAAGCAAGGGGTCATATTACATAAAGTGCCCTGAAGATAGAGTGGGCATTTGTCCCAAACTCACCGTGCCCCAAGTTACTTTGATATTACAGAAGAGGTTGTGGATTATTGTGAATGCCCTTCTATATTATGGATTGCAACAACACACATTTTCCACTGGTGGGATGACAAAGAAGGCATTCCCTCATTTGCATGGATAAGTATCCACATGCACATGACTGAACACTTTGCGCCTGTGCAAAGACATAAAGGCAAAAAAAAAAAACAGCTGGATGTCACACTGACTGTGCACCACACAGAACTGGTGCATAGTCACTGGACCCCCTGAACATTCTCCTAGGGAGGGGGCACAGAGCTCCAAAGATCCTCCCAGGTACTGTCCTCTTCCAAGAGACAGCATCCTGCCTCCTATGAAAGACGGAGCCATGTGCTTTCACCTGTGGCCTTATACTTCACGAATGTGCTCTCCTCAGTGCAGGTGTAGACTGCCAGGACATTGCGCCAGTGCAGGGGAGCTCTATTTGTGTAACCTGTAACACTGCCCCTGTGTGTGCTGAGTGTACCTAACTAGAGGTCCGCAGTGGTAAAAAAAGGAACAGCGCACCAAAAGTATAATTCGGCCCCATGGATTTTCAAAAAAAGAACACGGTGGTAACTGGATCATTTTGCCATGGGGTGTTGCAATCTTACTTTTAGTTAATTCATATTGACTGGCCTGTATTCATTGGCCCAGAGGGATTGATGTACAAAACAAGTTATCCTATGTCCAACTGCATCCCCCAGAGTGGGTGGATTACGGCATGCATTCGGGTGATTCCGAAGGGAAGGAGGTAATGGGATGATCATGAGAAGGAGAGACAGTGAAAGGTGCTGAACATGATATCCACGTCAGAGGAAACAGCTGAAAGAGAGCTTCCGAATCAGATCACCTCTGTTCGGCCTAAGGCTCTTAATCGTGTATCTATTATATTTCTTTTGTTATACTCTCAATTAATTTATCCACTAGAACAGGTAAGTACTCAGTCCCTCTCCAGATCACCTTCCGACTGCTGCCCCCACCATGTCTTCAACAAAGCAAGCCCAATCATCGCCCACCAACTCCGTATGATTGTCAACAGTTCCTTCGAGACCGCCACCAACCCGGAGAGTTGGAAGCATGCCGAAGTTAACGCCCTGCTAAAGAAACCCAAAGCAGACCCTGAGATCTCAAGAACTACCGGCCCATCTCCCTCCTTCCCTTCCCAGCAAAGGTCATCGAGAAGATCATCAACTGCCAACTGACCGCTTCCTGGAGGACAACAACAGGCTGGACACCTCTCAATCCGGATTCCGTAGGAACCACAGCACCGAGACCGCCCACATCGCCGCAACCGACAACTTCAGGACCATGCTCAACAAAGGCGAAACCGCTGCCCTCATCCTCCTGGACTTCTCTGCTGCCGTCAACACCATCTGTCACCGCACCCTCCGCACTCGCCTCCACGACGCAGGGATCCACCACAAGGCCCTGGACTGGATCACAACCTTCCTCTCTGGCAGAACCCAGAGAGGCCGCCTCCCTCCCTTCCTTTCGGAAGCCACCCAGACCATCTGCGGTTTCCCCCAAGGATCCGCTCTCAGCCCAACCCTTTTTAACATCTACATGGCACCGATCGCCAACATCGTCAGATCCTCAACCTCAACATCATCTCCTATGCCGACGACACCCAGCTGATCCTCTCACTCACCAAGGACCCCGCCACCGCCAAAACCAACCTCCACGACAGACTACATACCATCGCCAACTAGATGGAGAGGAGCCCCCTTAAACTGAACTCAGACAAGACAGAGATCCTCATCCTCGGCTCCAACCGCTCTGCATGGGATGACTCCTGGTGGCTGGCCACCCTAGGAACCGCACCAACACCCACCAACCACACACGCAATGTTGGTTTCATCCTAGATTCATCGCTCACCATGACCCAGCAAGTTAACGCAGCCTCATCTTCCTGCTTCAACACCCTCCGCATCCTCCACAAGATCTTCAGATGGATCCCCACCGAAACCAGAAGGATGGTCACCCACGCCCTCGTCAGCAGCACACTGGACTACGGCAATGCTGGAGCCACAGCCAAGCTCCAGAAAAAACTGCAACATATACAGAAAGCCTCAACCTCGACATGCCACGCCGCAACCACATCTCAGCCCACCTCAGAGACCTACACTGGCTCCTCGTTAACAAGAGGATCACCTTCTAACTCCTCATCCACACCCACAAAGCACTCCACAACGCTGACCCTGCCTACCTCAACGAGCGACTGACCTTCCACACTCCCAACCGCCAACTCCGCTCAGAACCTCGCCCTCGCCACCATCCCTCACATCCACCAAACCACAGCCGGCGGAAGATCCTTCTCCCAAATCGCCGCCAAGACCTGGAACTCCCTTCCCGTCCACCTACGACAGACCCAGGACCTCCTGACCTTCAGGAAACGCCTCAAGACCTGGCTATTCGAGCATTAGCAATTCCTCCCATCCCCCCCCCCCCCCCATCAGAGCCTTGAGACCCTAGCGGGTAAGTAGTGCGCTTTACAAATGATTGATTGATTACCTCAACTTGCACCTGTAAGTATTCAGATTCTCAACTTGCACAGGTAAGTGTTCAATTACAGGTATTTGCATGAGATATAAACAAACTTGTTGAGAAACCAAGTAGGTTCTTTCCAATGTGGAACAGTCTTATCAGGTTCCATGAAATATCAGAAAATTGTTGATCATTGATTCGCTAATAATTTTAGCCATTTTGCTGTAAACCGTTGGCTAGTGCATACGTGTGGTCTTTTGTAATGCTCTATTCTGAAGTTGCCTCAAGTTTTGGGCATAACAAACGGGCTTAAACATTTTTTTAATCACATCTTTTCTCTTCCTATCTTTCTTTATCACGTCTCCTCTGGAAGCAACCACCCTGCTTTCAACACCATGTGATAAGGATACAGCTAAATGCTGTGCCAATTGCTCCTTCCTCTCTGGATTCTCTGATTGCCGAGCAAAGATGTTGTAATTGGGGCATTGTATACATTACTGGTTAGTTCAAAGATGGCCACCAAGATATGGCCACCAAGTTTTTAGTAACCTGCACAGCCGTGCCCAGCACTCGCTTGTCATTGATTGCAGACTTGTTCATGTGAACTTGTGCCATTTTTTAATCACAATCCTGGTGGTTTACTCTATTTTTAACCCGACAGATCATACTGGTGGCTTTCAGGACAAAGTATTTTAATTTATCCTTTCTCATAATAGTATCTTTAAACATGGTCTTGCTCCTGGTGGCTTGCTCCGAAGAAAGTACATAAACCGCATCTATTATTATGCTGACACCCTTACACATATATTACTCATAGTGGCTTGCTCTAATCAACAAACCCCAGGTCTTATAGGTATTTTTTCCAGTAGGTGTTGGTAATTACCAGGATTCATCTTCATGTGCCCACTTTTTTTGTTTGGGCCAATAGATTCTCTTGAAAGGTACCAGAGTGCCATTACTGGTCAGTTGGTCTTATGGTACTTGTTAACCTTGTGAGATAACAGCATGACTGTGAAAATTGTACCACACCTACAACCCATGGAGCCAAAGAGTCTTTATGACCCCACCTCCTCTGGAGTCCACAACATGAGAGCTGCAGCCACCAACATGGCAACTGCAGTAATTTGAGTTCCTCTGGGCATAGCTTTGACATAGGGGCCGTTAGCATGGGGTTAAACCCAACCATTCTGCCTCCCTCCCAGAATGTAAAAGGATATGGATGTAGGACCTCATGTTACCATTCTTTCTTGAACACCAATCACTGACATCTAGTGGGCCAGGAAAATTAGAGAACCTTCAATCCGCACCCTAAAGGGGTGTCTGGAGAAGGGACTGCAATGAGTATCAGGATGGGCAAGCCCCACACCGCATTCTATTTCTCACTTTTTGCACTATGATCAGGGAGATTTTATGACCTCCACCGCCCCTTGCCCACCAACCCAACATGTGCAGATAGAGTGTAAACACCTAAGCTGTCCATCTAGGGGTGTAGAGAGCACAGAAGACCACTAGGGAAAACAATTTTAAAAGGTATGGGGGACAGAGCTGTCCTAGCTGTGGCTGGGTAACACCACCCCCCTTCCCAAATTTCCCACTGAAGCATGCAAAAATGAGATAGGTGGAATACTATAATTAAACTCGGACACTGGTAACTACTCTGAGTCACAATCCTGTCTATCGTTATTCGGCACACCTGGACCCAGCTATATTCAAAATTGTCTTGACCCTGTTCCATTGGGAACAGCCAAGCCCAAACTGATCTTGGTTGCTTGTGTTCCAGGAGGACCTGGCCTGGCAGTCAGACTGCAATGTTCCAGTTGGAGCAGGATCAAGATTGATTTGCATATGGCTGGGTCCAAACTAAGGTGGCATGGTGTGCATAAAAAACGATGGACTGGGATGCAGCCTTGAGTAAATATCAGTGGCTGAGATTAATGCAAGCATTCCATCTATCAGGTTTTGTATACCCCGGTTTCCCAGGACCTAAACAGTTTTTCTGATCCTCCTTTGGAGTTTAGATTGGGACATTAACTACTAATCTTCCCACTCAGAGGGTGTCTGTTGGGTGGGTAGAAAGCCCATCAGACTATCAGGGAGAAAGCAGTGAAAAGGCAAATGTTGTGGTGCTGCACTTTCTTAGCATTGGACCTGACTCACAGACACCATAGAGTATTTCTGGTCCCGAAGGGAAGGGAGAATGGTGGGTTATCCCCCATTGCCAGCCCATTCATCAAAACTGTACCCGAATAATTTCCAATTTCCTCTCATGTGCCCTATGGAATGCTAGCAGAAAATTGCTGAAGCAGGAAAATGCCAGTGCACAACCCATAGCTAAAGGTTTAAAGTCTCTCTCTCTAAAATTAAATCTCTTTTCAAGACTGAGCTTTTGCACACATCATCCCTTCCTACTTGCTTGTTAGTCCCCTTCATGCAACTAATCTTTGTCCTGAATAACTCTAGTGTAGAATGTGTTCAACGTCCTTTCCATGCAAAGTAATCATTGAATGCTCATCAGAAATCTTCTCAGAAATCTTCAGAGATGCCCTCAGAGAACCCATACAGCAATCCCTACAGGGATCTTCACAGAGATCACCTTATGAGCCAGCCCACAGATATTCTGTTAAGATCCCACCAGAGACCCGTAAGAAACTCTCCACTATGACACCATCAGAGCTCTCCTCAAACATCCGACCGAGATCCCACTAGTACTAGTATCTGTGGAGGTGTCATGAAACTGCAGGGCTATGTGTTGCTTATTGGATTGACCTGCAATTGTTAGCTTTCCCTTTCTGATGCAGACCAGCTCTCCTTTTACTTATGATATTTTGTGAACTGTACATGTATCACACATGGCTGCAAAATATATTATTATGGTTGAACAAATAATCATTCTAAGGACTAAGGAGGACCTCTTCAAAGAGTCGCTTCAGAAATCCTCTCAGAGATCATGAGACCTCTAACAAAGATCCCCTCAGAGATCCTGTAAGACCACCCAAAGTGATCCTCTCAAAAATCATCTCAGAGGTACCAACAGAAATCCATTCAGATGTTTTTTAAGTTGCTCTCTGAGACCATCTCACAACTATCCCCTCAGTGAAGACATTATGGATCACCCCACAGAGACACCATTAAAATTCCCTTAGAGACCTACAAAAAACTCTCCACAATGATTCCCCTTACAGCTATCTTCACAGATCACGCAGGGTTTTCTCAGTACCTTAACCAGAAATGTATTCTAGTGCTGCACAATTCTACGAAATATCTTTCCATGTATTCAGTGAGAATTAATGTTAGTTTTTCAAAGTAATGTTTAAACTTGGCCCTCCATAGTTCATTGCTCCTTGTTCATCGCTGCTATGTGGCACTGCGTAACCCTTCACTATTAACTCTTTAATCTGCTTCTTCTCGGCTATGGCATATGAGAGTAGATCACTGTACATGCTTGGGCAACAACTGAACCCGAACAACCTGCTAAACCAAAAACAACTTTCATTTAAAGACATATACATTGTCGTAAGCATGCAAATCACTCAGTGAAAAAAACCTTTACTTCAGCTTTCTCTGCTCACACATGCTCCACATGAACACAACTCAATGAACAAACTGATGTGGAAAGGGTTGTGTGGTGTCTTTTTTGTTCTAAAAAATTGGCATGTGTGCAAAAGGCTGTAAAATACTACAAAATGAATCACCTTTACATGTGCAGGACCGACTCCGACAGTGCAGAGATAATATAAAATTGTAATATGACCCTCCTCGTAGGGAACACCCTCATTTCACTCTGATTATTAAGTACAGAATGAGCAAAGTGCTGCTGTGTATGCCTCACTAGCTGTGATGCACTTAATTTGATTTAAAGAATCAAAGACCAAGTACAGCAATGCTGAGAGATGTTCAGCACTGTAATGTAGAAGGAAGCTCAGCAGGGTAACATGAAGCATTTCAAGCACTGCCCTGTAAAAAGACCTTCAGCCCTATAACGTAAAATTGCACCTGGATAAGGGGTGTTGGGACAGGAATATGCATTACATAATATATAATATAATTTAACACATAATATGCATAAAACAGGTGTTAGTTCACACAACTGCACAACAAACGAGTATCCTGATTTTTCTGGCTACCCTTTATATCTAATCTAATTGGTTGTCTCACTAATCTAGTGTGTGCATAGAGGTCCATGTTTGTCCTTGATAATGCAAGGTTCAGAACCCGTGAGCCCTCATAATGGGGAGTGAGAGAGAGAGAGAGAGAGAGAGAGAATAGCACATGTATGGTACTAGGACTCAAAATGTGGTATCAGTCTGAGTACTGGAGCAAGTGGGATCCATTTGGATGCCACTGGTTTAGCATAGCACAGGATCAAAAATTAGAACAGCTTCCCCTAGACACTGGAAGTGTAATGCCTGCATTCCTGTGGCTGGAAGGGGAGATCCCAACACTGAAGAGAGAGAGGGAGGGTGGTGATAGGTCTGCCTCTAGAAATTCAAGAAGGATCTTGTTAGCAAAGGGCGGGCTGCTGAGCGCAGCACTGACATGTGGTAGATGGTGGGCAGTTTCTATTCTATAAGGTGAGAAAAATTCTATTCAGGGCCTTCCCCTTTGCCCATTGAACAGAGCAGAATTTTGTTTTGGTGTAATATTAAGTGTATTTTCTATAATTAAAAAAAAAACACTGGGTTGGTCAATATGTTATTGTATCTGTTGGATAACTGTAGAGTTCTGAACTCTTGTCTCCACTACCTCCATGAGAACTGCTTACCCTCACTGCCCTGTTGGTCAAGTCTGGAAATGTTGTACCTGGCGCAGAACTCCTGTTTGCCCTGCAGGCTTCCGAATGGGGTCTGGCACTCTGCGGCGGAACTGCATTTGGAGCTACGTCTAGAACGATATGAAGTCCAGTAATTTGATGTAAAATAGATGTTAGCTTTAGAATATGAGATGATGCAAGGACTCGGAGGACACAAAGTATCATAACATCCTGCATCATCATCATCATCTGCCTTTTTCCTTATATTGAACGCAAGTTAACGAATCCAAAAATTATTTCAATATGTTTTAATGTCATAAGCCTAAATAAATTATTGCTATGGGATTGATGTGTCATCAATTGTAAGACTTTTCATATGCTTTTCTGTGCTTTCCTACATACCTTTTTCTTACCAGGCAATGTAATGTCCAACAGATTTCACAATGACACTGACTCAGCCTGAACCCAAGCAAACAGCAGGTTTGAACCTATACACGATTCTACGCAAACGTTGTGCATGAGGCATCACACTCCTGGCACCACCCATGCAAAAAATGGTTCCAAGACCTGTAGTTAGATACAAGATTGCCATTCTAACAGCACATACATATCAGGTCAGATTCGCATTCCACTTTTCACCAATAGTACACATTAAAAACAATGCTAGGGATCATCAAGTGCACAGCGGTACTCTATGCAATGTAGCTTGCTACGCAAATTACTATCTTCATACCACTTCCCAGCCAACACAGACGAGCTTTAGAACAATCATATACGCAATGTTGTTACAAGTCATCTAACTGGCCAAATATGTGGAACCCCAAAGGAACAAGCTAAACAAGTTATAGTCACAACTCACACTCTACATGCCACACAAATGGCTGTTTGCTTCTCCAACTTCACATCTATATTTGCTCACCAATTCACATCTCAACAAGACGATAACTTAAACTTGCAATACCCTCACTCAAAAAGAACTATAATCAACACCATGTGATGGGCATAGGTGCCGCGACACAAAACAGCTATTTGAAGATGAGCAATGGACATCGTTATACATCAGGAGTACAACACAAATGAAAAAGTCCTTTGACAAACACGTCCATGTTCATAGTTTTCCTCAAAGATCCATAAAAAGATCAAGCAATCCACTATCCGATATAATTAAGCAGTAAAGACTAGTCAATTCAAAACTCCCCAACAAGAAAACAGTATGGCTTTAAAGTATATGAAACACAACCACATACAATTTCAACAAACTGCACTGACCCAGGACTGTAAAAATCCCGAAGATTCTCAAAGCACTACGGGGCACACAATTAGTGGTGAATAGTATTCAAATGCACACAATAGTATAGCACATGTAGTGAAATTCTTGCCCAGCACAGCTATCCACATTTACATACCTCACTGTAATACAAAATGATGTCTAGAACCATAATGTATACAATTGACATCAAGCAGTTTAATCTGTAAAATTATATCTAGCACGTTAATGTGAAAAATCTCCCAATAATTTTCAACACTGTTATATAAAATGTATTGCAAAATGATATTGTATTTTAATGAATGCTGTTGCATTGTATTGCATTTACCATTTGTATAGCAAAATCTTTGGCTTCATCATTCACCAAAACCTTACAGTGGTACCCCATATTTCTAAAATGACTATAACTGCTGTCTTACAGCGTCTTCAACATAGCAAATGCAATCCCTCAATTGTTAATCACACTTTCAAAATAGCTATGCAAGCCCTATTTAATTCTCATCTAGATGTAGGAAATGTGTTTCGATCTACCAACTTTGGCCCTAGCTCTTCTCGTAAACATCGTCCAAGATGCAACCCACCGCATCAGATCACAACAACCTCTCTCTGAAAGACATACATTGGCTTCTCATCAAAGCCAGAATATACTTCGGATTGCCGTCTATCGCAGAAAAAGCCTTACATCTTGTCCTATCCACTTTCCTGAAAGATTAATTCTGCATTAAAGGAAGGGAGAATTAAATTCACCTACCTACAGAAAAAACGTAAAGAATGAAGTCCAACATAATGAATCAGGCCAATACATTTGACACTAAACTTGTCATTTCATTAGAAATATCTAGGATCAGGTTGTTAAACTATGGGAGAGAGGGCGTAGTATTGATATAAGAGTTTCAGTATTTAAGTATTTATTTAGTAGTTTGATATTATGCCAATAAGGCAATACAAACAATACACATTTTATACTATAACCAGAAGATCTATAAAACATCAACATACATTTCAATGCTTAACACCGATGGCAATTAGTTTAATATATATTAATAATAACTAATAATCAAGTATATATTAAACAAAACTACAAACAATTAATTCAAAATGGCGGGCCATTCGGATACCAAAGGCAAACATTTCCCTACAACGTGACACAGTCTCATATTATAATACTATTAAATCATAAGCCCGCGGACTTGTAGAATTCTAAAAACAGTGAGCAACAAACCTATTTGCTGTTTATCAAAACGTGTAAAAATGTTTACATGAGATAGAGACAACGAGAATATTCTCAAAAAGAACAAATACAAATATCAGTCCCAGCCCGATTGTCCAACTTCCAGTGTATAAAGGCAGGCACCTGCCCAAGCCGGACCTTCAATAACCACTTTCTAATGTTGGGGCTCTTTATATCACGCAAGCACAGCTATATATCCCCACCATAATCTGTGTCCATTAAATAAAGCAGAGGGGTTCTGATATCAGCTGTTGCTGAGCTCAAAAAATCAGAACTACATAGTTCCAAATAAGTAGATCGATTTCGGTGAGAAATTCCTATCCTATGTACGGTAACCAGAAACAGCAAGGCCTTCCTCTGAGAAAATTACTTGTCCTACATGAACAGCAAGAGCAACAAATTACGATCATAAATAAAGCAAAATAATACTCCTACAGCAATTACGTTAAAAAGGCAATTTTATGATCAATATTACACAAAAATGAAGTATACCTGTACTAGGTTGTCGGAGATTAAAAAATATTAACTGGGAATTACTTTTTGATTAAAAGCAGTTATAGAACAAATATGTACTATGAACACGAGAGGACAGCAGTACCTTTGTGGTTTTGAACCAAAGCACAGCAGTGCCCACCTCCTTACCCACCTCTGCGCCCATGGTTAAAACAGATTAGTAGGTTTGTGTTTGGAAGCTGATGTCCTTTTCAGCTAGAGTCGCGCTTACTCGTAGGAGCCAATGTCCTTGTTTAAATGTGATTGGTGACTATGGCCCTGATTACATTCAGTCAGCAAAATGGAGGTGCAAGTTGCACAAACACTACCTGGACTTAGTGGCAGTTGACTAGTTCCCTTGCTGCCTGATACCATCTATGGGTCGGAGCAGGGCTGGAGGCATCTATCCAATACCTGGGTAGTCTTCTTTCTGATTACGTCATCTCTTTATCTGGAAAGTGGCAAGGTATCAGGGGTCTCTCAGATGTGTTTGGCAACACTATATTTCTTGTACTAACTCCACTTAGGTTTACCACACACTGGAATAGCTCTGCATCAGGTAGACACTACACAGTTAGATGTATTACATACAGTTCGGGTGTCTCACAAGTCCAAAACAGTACATCTAAGTCTTGATGTGTTCTTTCTCTCTACTTCTCGCCCTCACTCCCTCCTCTCTGAAAGAACACACGTCATTGATCCACAGTCACATCTCACAGTATCCTGTACCACTTTAAATGTAAGAGAGGACTCCACTAACCTTTTAGGTTTCAACACTAAATAGCTTGGTTTAACCTTTCAAGGAACACTTACAGCAAGCACAGTACAAAGGCTGGTATTTTCAAGAGCAACAACTGTTTTCACTTCAAGCTGCCCTGAACTACCATTTAGCATTATCTATGCACATGTGGTAAGGTCCAAATGTGAGTTGGGAAAGACTTATCTAAGTGTTCCAACTTAGGCAGACTGAACCTTTTATGCACACAAGGAATCCGGTTTACAAAACAGTGAAAGGGCACATGCATAGAGGGAGCAGTTTAGAAAGTCCCAAATGATCAGAGGCCAAGTTTCCAGTTATCCAGAGTCCAAAACTCAAAACATTTCATGGAAAACATGGAAACATATAGCTGTGCTACAAAAAAAAGAGAAAAGCGCAGCACACATTATACATCTGGACAAGCCAATATTGTAGTCTATCACTTCCTAATTTACAATTCAAGTTTATAAATATTACACCAGGGCACGGTGTCACAGTTTCCTCTTAGGAACATTTGGTTTCAGAATCACTGAACAAACAACATTAATGCTGTGGTTTGCCAATCTAGCTTGAACCATTCAAAGGAGCCTTGGTTCTCGAAAACACAAAATTCACTGGTTAGTCCCTCAAGATAAGTTGGCTACATAAACCTTTGCAATAAAGCACCAAATGCCACCCTAAAATCAAGTACACATCAAATATGATGCCCTGTAAATAAGACATTAAATACTCAATCACCACTCCTAAAATGAAGCACCAAATACCTTGTACCTATTATGTGGCATCAGTATCTTAATCAGTATAACACATCAAATCACCCCACCATGAAGCATCAATACCACTCAAATTTAAGGCTTCAAATAAAACCCACATCTGAAGCATCAAATACCACCAGAAATCTGATGCCTTAAATTAAATCAATGAAGGAAGGTGTTGTCCATTCCATTAGGTAATCAACAGCATACAATAGTTAATCGTTCTGTATTTCACTAATTAACCACAAGTTAATGTGCTGAGTTTAGAACCACGAATACCACAAGTTAAAGAAATTATGTGCATGATTAACTTCATTGCACAACAGTTGTCTTAGCTTCAGCAAAGGGATGAGCTGTAGGTAGGAGAACAGGTGCACATTGATGATGATGTTTTGTCAGCCTCAAATCTCTCATTCACAATTAATTCGTTTGAAGTTGATCAGAGTAAGAAAGCCTATATAGCTCCTAATAAATCTTCCTTCTCTATTTAGGTGAGAAACATATGCCACGCTGCCAGTCACCTTCCGCTACATCCTTACTTTGCTTGCTTTTGTCCTTGTTCAAGAGCTGGCGAAGCTCCTCCTGCTTCCCTGGATCTACGTCGTGGCAGGAAGCCTCCATGTTCAGCTGTGTAGAGAAGAACAGAAAAAATAAATTAGCAAGGAAGGTATCATAGCAGGCGACTACGGTTCTCTCTAGTGTAAAGAGGCACTTCAAGAGAATTTTGAGAACCACAGAGCATCCGCTGACACAGGTTCTACACAACATCTACAAGAAGAAGAGCGAGTCCATAAACCTTAGAAACTTTGGCTAAAGAATGAAATACGGATCAGCCTGCAAAGTATTAAGAAAAACAGGAATCCTAAGAATGTTGTACTTCTATGTTCAAAATGTGGTCAAAATTTCACTAGATGTGTACTGCGTTTATGTTTAAACTGAACTCTTTAACTTATATCAAAAACGCATAATACTGCAAAACGCTTGTGACATCATATGCATTTCGGATTTCAAAAAAAGTCTAGCTCCAATTATAGAGCAGTATATCCAGAAGGTAGAGGGTTATCTTTGTGCAAAGCTTTGGTTAATAAACATGTCCTCTATTTTGTGAAGTTTCATCACAAGAGAATTAAATCTCTTTATCTGCCCCATGGACCAAGATGTCAGTGCAGAGAAAACAAGCTATGGAAAATATTGGCCACTATAGAGAAGCTTAGCCGGATGGTAATGCATGCATAGCTGTATGCCTCCATGAAGGAGTTGCTTGTCGCACACGCACTGGAGAATGGTGTCAAGCCGCTACAACAAAGGAAATAACAGAATTAAACCAACAGATTTCTTTATCCTGCCCCTCTATCGCATCCCTGGTGCATTTCACTATGTGAACCCTGATCAGGCACAGCCTGGCCTAGACAACTACCAACTAAGTGTAACAGTCCTAGAACCCAGAAACCTATGGTCGGGGCTAGGCGTCTGGAAACTTAGGCTCTCCTGCTAGCTGGTGGGACCAGGCCATCGCTTAATATCCAGACAAAGAACTATATCTCAACCCTAGTGTCCCTTTCTTACCACAGGCTCAATTTTTCAGGGAAATGAAAACATAGCACTCCCATACCTTACTCACATTTTCACTTTCTCTACTATTCTGGGCTCTAAGTATAAATGTATCTATTTGTGGAAGAGAGGAGAGTGGTCAGCCTGGGCCTAAAAAATGTAAAGACTAGTGAAAGGGATTACCTATGACAGTCTGACATCCCAAATCTTTTGAGCAGAGTTTGGAGAACACACCAGCACTGGGGCAAGAAGTAGACCATACTCTGTCCATCTCAGGAGGTTTCTTGACTAATATGGAAATGCAGACTTTGAGAAATTTTTCCACAGCAATACAATTTCTCTTGAGTACTTCATTTAAATAGGGATTCGAATTTTAGACTAAATCCACAACTTTCCAAAAAAATGTTGCAGACTCTGACCGTGTTTTGGGAAATCAGTCCCTTCTTCATAAGAAATAGTTTAATCTGTTAACAAAAGCAAACAACAATGCTCAATATAAGTGTTGCAAAAAAGGAAAATGGAAAGATAATCTGATCAGCCATATATTCAATTGCACTCTTATACAACCATACATGTCTAATGGAAGTAGACTGTCCCATGTCCAGAGGCAGATGCAGTACCACACGTCACTACTCCTCCCTTGATACAGACAACAGAGCCATCCCTAGCCCATAGATGTGTGTTGTCTGATTATCTGTCTAGCAGTCTACCCTGTCTGTTTCAGGAAACAGGGAACCCTGAGGTAAGAGAACTTCAGAAATGAATGAGAGAAGAAAGGGAACCTACGAGAACAAATCTGTTGCACATGGGAAACAAGGGAACAAGTATTCACAGGTAGAGTGACACCGGGACAGTCAAAACTGCATGAGGCTGGGTCAGGAAATACAACAAAACCGAAGGTACTCCCAAGAAAAAAAAAAGTAGGAAAAAATACAACCCAGATGAGAAACAGAAGAAAAGTTCCACAAATGCTGCACTAGAAAGACTGTGATGCAGTCACTCTGTGGTTTGAAAAGACAAAAGACCCATAGATCATATGCAAACATAGCCTTAGTGACAAGGGTTATGCAGGGGTTCACAACCACTTTCCCTTCTATGACTCACCAGGTAGAGACAACCCAACACACACTAGACTTTAATAATTTACAAAACATTCCTGCGAGGATAATGCACAACCTCCAAACCATCAAACCTCTCACCCCCATCAATGTGATCTCCTTATAGAGAATCACCCGTGGATGAATCACAATCACAGAATAATATCTGTGCAAAGTGGCAAAAGGCTAAGAAATTGTTAACTACTGGCAGTGCTATATAAATGCGCAGTACATAACTGTTGCTTCAAGTGAAGAAATACTGCTCTCTGAAAGGACGACGCTTGAGGGAGGAACACATGCTGATCTCCATCCGCAAGCAATCACTTCACTGAAGCATACTTCAATGCCATGACATGACTTCAGTAAAGAACAAGTGATGTTCTCTGTCAGTATTGAATGACTTCAACAATTTATGCTCTCCACAAGAAGGATGACACTTAAATGCAGAGCAAATGCTGTTATGCACCAGAGAGAGCCTCCTGTGCTTCATACAGATATTCTGAGCAGTTGCACGACAGTGAGAACTTTTTCTGAGTAGTACTATACCTAATTTATTTAGGTCCATATGTAATATTCCTTATTGCATCATGTCATCTTCGGAAGCCGCTAGTTATTCAGAATGATTTGAAAATATTGATAAAAAACAACTGTTTTAGTCATAGCTTCTTTTTTTTTTTTGTTTACTTGTGGCACCGTACAATGCAGTCTTATTACTGTATAAATCATGAATTACAATTTTTAATGATACCACATAGGTCACTGTTGGATGCTGATGTTATATATCCTTGTCCTCCTGGGTCTACAGGTGGCTCCTATAGTTTATACGGACGGTTCTCGTCCAGCAAGACATCCCTTCAGAGAGCAGAGTGTCCCCTACCAGCAAGATATAACTTCATCAAAGACCAAACAAGGCTCTTTACCAGGAGGACATGACTTCAATGAAGTGCCGTTATTCACCTGCTTGACATCATTTAATTTGAGAAAAATACTATATATCAGCTGGATGACATTTTTTCAGTGACAAACCAAAATAACTTTTGAGAAGTGTGACACTGCATCACTGAAGAACTATGGGCCAGATGTAGGAAGGCTTTTGCACCTCGCAAACCGTGAAAATCCCTGTTTGCTAGGCGCAAAAGCCCTTACACAATGCAGAAACACATTTTGCGAGTCAGTACCGACTTGCAAAATGTGTTTCCGACTCGCAAATAGGAAGGGGTGTTCCCTTCCTATTTGCGATTCGCACCGCAATGTAGAGTTGATTTGCGACCGCGAAAGCGGTCGCAAATCAACTCGCTGTTACCATCCACTTGAAGTGGATGGTAACTCATTCGCAAACGGGAAGGGGTCCCTACGGGACACCTTCCCCTTTGTGAATGCTCACAAAATTATTTTTTCAGAGCAGGCAGTGGTCCTATGGACCACTGCCTACTCTGAAAAAAACCGAAACAAAAAGGTTTCGGTATTTTTTTTATTTGCAGCTCGTTTTCCTTTAAGGAAAACGGGCTGCAAAGAGAAAAAAACAACTGCTTTATTTAAAAGCAGTCACGGACATGGTGGTCTGCTGTCTCCAGCAGGCCACCATCCCCGTGAGTGCCTAGACTCGCTATGGTGTAGCAAACTGCGACCCACCTCATAAATATTTATGAGGTGGGTCTTTGCGACCCCATAGCGAGTCGCAGAAGGTGTCTGAGACACCTTTCTGCATAACATTTTGCGAGGTGCAAATTTCGAGTCGCTAGTACTCGCAATTTGCACCTCGCAAAATGTTTTATATCTACATCTGGCCCGAAGAGCCTTATTTGGAGTTAGGTGGAATGGACACTCCATCAAGCGTGGCGGATGTCCCGTACTCCATATAGTGTTATAGCTTTTGGCACTTGAAAGGAGGCAGGTGAAATCAGTATTGCATAGATAAGATTTACCAACCATGGTGTCTGTGCTTGCAAAACTGTTTCTAGTCCTAGTGGACGAGGAATACGTGATCAATGTGTGAATCACAGACCCTTCCGGGTGGGGTGGCATAATATATCTATTCTCAGGTCGGCAAAGAACCTCCCCAAATATTATCATTGTACTGGCACCTCCTCGTGGACTTCACTCTTGTTTTTTTTCATTTTTTTTTACGGTGAAACAACAACATACGAGGAAAGAACTAAATCGTAATTTGCTATCTTTTTATAGTGCAAATGACTATCACTACTGAAGCATGTGTCATGAATGTTTTATTGAAAAAAAATATTATTCCTTTCTGAAGTCAGGAAGGTAAAGCCAAGTGTGATGAGTCTGGATTCGTCAATAGCCCAGTTTGGATGTTGCACGTGTTTTCTTGTATTAGGACTACACAATAGCAAAGTTTTATACAAAAGAAAGGCAAAGTATTGCTTTGCATTTGACATCCTCTCTTCGTTAGAAGTAATTACTTTGCTTATTATAAGATTTAAAATTTGAACTTATCTCGCACTTTAAATGTGCAAACACATAGATAAAGATTTCTTCTAATAGTTATAAATACTTGTTGCGTTTCACACAATGCTATGCTACACTAGAGGCAGTGGGAGTAACAGCTGTGAGAGTGTGAATTTTCTATGTTTATTAATGATTTTTCATATTAAAATGTGTAATGAACTAACGCGTAAAACGAGAAACTTCTGAAATATTTGTTTTTCTGTTCTTAGCTAAGCGAAATTATATTCAAATGCTGTGATTATTTTCCATAATTCAAAGCTTTCATAATGAGTGTTTTCAAAGCTTGTGTAGACGTATCCACAGCTACCCATAGTAGGCTGCAGTGTTATGTCTTACAAGGTTGTGTATAAACTGAGCATTGCATAAGTTGAAATGTCCTGTTGTCTGAATATGTTACTAATAGCTGGTCTTTCCTCGAGGATGGAAGTAGAAGGATACACTAAAAGTTTCTTCCTGAGAACAAGATATTCAAGAGGTGATGAGACAATGGAGTAGTTACAGACGAGACTGAAGGAGTAAAGATACATCAAAAAAATGTTATAGTTAGCATAGATTTGTTAAGTTTAGGTCATCAATTTAGTTGTCGATTGGCTGAAATGAAACCACCCCATAGACTGACCAATCAGGAGTCGATTAGATTTTAGTATAACAACCTGTGGAGAAGGATGAGGGGTGGTTTGTCTTTCGTCATCCAATGCTATTCTTCTAGAGTAGAGGAGGTTCGAGACTAGGTGTCGTTAGGCCTAAATCTTCTGATGAGATAGCTGATGGTGTCCTCAAGCTGAAGCTGATCATTTGCTGTTACTGCTATTGTGGTAATGTATGTTATTAAATGTGAATTGTGTCTCTCTTGCTTTCCCGGTACCACCTGCAACTAATGATGTTATTGCTGCACATTAATAGTTTTTTTATTATCATAATCAAGTTAAGAGTTTCCTATATTAATGTTACAAAATTATTTTCACATAAAGCCCAACATGTAATGCTAATTTGTGGCTAGTTAGGAAATTAATCTTGATATGCTCATGACTTGTCCTGAGATCATTTGATGCTAAACTAATGTATTCTTTGCCATTATTATCAGTTTTTGTATTATTAATAAGTGTGATTCTTTTGGAGATAATTTGTTTAATTGTATTAATTAGATTAAGATATATACGTTGTTTTAACCAGCCCCTACTGATCTTATATGCTTATCATTTGTGTTTGAGGGTTATTTCTTGTGACGCTAGCGTTGTAAATAAAGGGAAATAAATCCATGACTTTTAATTACTAAACTGGTGTAGTTACTGACTTAAATTTTATAATATTGATTGTTGTTGTTATTGATGGTCCTCACACCTCCCATTGGTGGCATCCCCTCAAACCTATGCCGCTTTGATCCATCGTCCTCTAGTGCTAAATCCTCTATTCAGTATTGATAATAACTAGGATTCTGTGGCGCATTAGCAGTTTTTTGGTAGCAGAGGATTGTTACGTCATTGTTTTGATGATGTCATAATGGGTTTGTGAGTTTCAGGTGTGTCAAAGTGGTTTGTTTGTTCTTTCTTTCTTTTTTTTAAATTGTTAAAAGGGTTTAACATTATGAGTGGCTAGTTTGCATTAAGTGACTTTCCCCTGTTCTTGGAGACCCCTAGTTTGATGGGTATGTTCTTGGCGGTGTTTGATTGTATTTGACTGAGGAGGATAAAGTGTTTGCGCTTGCACGGCTTTAGCTAATTTGCAGATGATTGTGTCGAACATGAGGTTAGAGGAGTAGAGATACTCAAATTAGTGATTAGATGGAGTGGGCGTACTCCTATAGGTGTGAGTGTAGGGAAGCGTGTTCTTCATCTGAGTGTGGCGCTTGATGCAGGAAAAATTATCCATGTGGTTGTTGTTGAGAGATCTAGAGTGTAGACAGACACTTGGTATATGTTGTAATTCGTTCATTTAGTAGACAGATCTGTCGAGATTGGTATATCAAGTTTGTGAGAAATTGGTGTCAATAAAAATATATAGACTTGGTGAGTACTAAGTGCACTAGACAATAGTCCAAGGAACAGTGGAGTAGTAAAGTTTGCTGGTCAAAGGTTACTCACGATTGTGGGAACTGTGAAAACGGAGTAGGCAAAAGCTGAAGGTTTCCTTGGAAGGTTCTGAAGCGTTTGTGTTACCCTACCTGTAGTAAATGAGCAAATTTATTTTCTTATTTTTAAAAAATTAGCTCACAAATTAATATTGCGTTATTTTGCGTGTGAGTTGTGATAGGTTAGTACGATAGACTTTGTCAGCGTCTCAGCGAAAGTGCTGAGGGAAATAAATGTGTTGAGTGTGACGTTGTAGTCGTGCTCCGGGACTGGCTGATCAACAAAAAGGAGTTGCGCACAGATTCATCAATCAGTCTGATAATAAAGTAACGTGATTGGAAGGCAGGGCGGGGTTGAATAGAATATTGGGATTGTAGTCACTTTACATGATTCTTTCTTTAACTTTGTTTATTGCTTGTTGAGTTGTTTTTGTTTAAGTTGAGTTTGAAATAAAAAAAATTGTGGATACAGAGTTTGAATAAATCGAGTAAAAATTAAGTTTTTCAAAGCTTTGAAATGTGCGTTGAGGGGTGAGGAATGCTTCCCAGCATTAGAAGGAGAGATTTGTCCGCCTGAAAATACACCAGTATATATTGTGTTTGAGGAAAGAGGTGCAGCAGCATGTCTTTGGCTGAAGCATTGGGTCAAAATCACAAAGAAAGAAGGTTGTTTAGCTTTTCCAGAACATTTAAGAGTTCTGGATAACCTGAGAACGCAGATTTACAGTCTTAAACCTCCACCGACGCCAGCGCAGTATGAGGCATTAGCTGTATGGGAGCTGGTAGCGAAGGAACAGCAGATTTTAAAATATGAAAAGAAAATGAGAAGGGTAGAGAAAACACTGTCTGAAATGATGTGGGATGAGGAACAGAAAAGATGGAGAGAAGATACGTTACATGGGGTTCGGTTATTTCCAGCAAGAAAAATGAGGACGAGGTTAAGACAAAAGATGGAAAGAAGAAGGGTCCATTAGAACAGAACATAAAAGAGTTGAAAAGGGTCATGTTTAACGATGATGACACGGAGGAAGACGAGGTGGTTAACCATGTTGTAGAAACATATCTTCCACTCAATGTGAGACAGCAGAATATAAACAGATTAAATGGGAGTGGTATGAGTAACATAATTCCTACTGCACATTTCCTTCAGAATCAGCAAGGGGTGACCTGAGTCATGAGAGAGTTCAGATGCAGATTAGTTTTAATGACTCATTGAGCAATAGACAACAGTTTGAAATGAACATTCCTGAGGTACAGCCAGAGACCCAGACACTGAGAACAACGGCAAACATAATACTGTCAAGGGATCATCACGGGACACAGATAAGAGAACCTGTACATATAAAGATTCCACAAATGCAGAGCATGAGAGCAGGACAAACACCGCAAGCTGGGACACTGATGAATCCAGATGCAATTACTGTACCTATTACGATGGGTCCAGTGACTCCACAATAGTGGAGAGAATTCATTGCTAAATGTGCAGAATAGACAGGGACTAAGTTTAAATGAGACAAATTATCTAATAGAATTGTCATCTGTCGAGACATCGGGAACAATGGCCCAACAACCGAGTACGAGTTCAGGGCGAGGGAGAGGAGCAGGTGAACAAGTTAGTGGAATATCAATGAAAGGCTTTTCTGAACGAGAAATAACAGAATGGTTGGAGGACTTAAATAGTTCAAAACAACAGGAGAGAACGGAAAAAGAGGAAGAAATGATAAACAGAGTAAGATTAAATATGGAGTGAGCTTTTAGAAGGAACAATGGGAGTGAACAGACTTGACTCGTATACCGAAGGTCAATTGAGATACTTGTGTAAAGTCATTACAAAAGGAGCGAACAGTGTATATTAACAGTTACAATATGTAGCAGATGATTATGACATTGATTTGACTAAGATGAAAACATTGAGAAGGGGTTATAGGCTTGGTATGGAGGAAGAAGACTTTGTTCACATGAGATCTGCAGGGATGAGAACGCATCTCAAGGAGTTACTTGAGAAAGTGCAGGTTTGGAGGGCATGTGGTTAAATTGGAGAGTAAATAGGACAGGAAAAGAGAGAGACCTAAGAAAGATGGTGGGACATAGGCAGGACATGCAGGTAAAAATATTACCAATGAGAGAAACGCCAGGAGGAAATTTTATTCATGTACCTTGGAGTAGAAGTGACATCATATAGGAAAGTACCATCTTGCCTGGCATGTGACCCCCATTTTCACTGTAAGTATGTATGTTTTAACCCCTGTGTCACTGGGATCCTGCTAGGCAGGACCCCAGTGCTCATAGTATATGCCCTGTGTGTGTTCCCTGTGTGGTGTCTAACTGTATCACTGAGGCTCAGCTAACCAGAAACATCCGTGTTTATGCTCTCTCTGCTTTCTAAATTTGTCACAGCAGGCTAGTGACTAAAATTACCAATTCTAATTGGCACACTGGTACACCCATATAATTCCCTTGTATATGGTACTTAGGTACCCAGGGTATTGGGGTTCCAGAAGATCCCTATGGGCTGCAGCATTTCTTTTGCCATCCATAGGGAGCTAAGACAATTCTTACATAGGCCTGCCACTACAGCCTGAGTGAAATAACGTCCACATTATTTCACAGCTATTTTCCACTGCACATAAGTAACTTATAAGTCACCTATATGTCTACCCTTCACCTGGTGAAGGTTGGGTGCCAAGTTACTTAATGTGTAGGCACCCTGGCACTAGCCAAGGTGCCCCCAAATCATTCAAGGCAAATTCCCCGAACTTTGTGAGTGCGGGGACACCATTACACGCGTGCACTATACATAGGTCACTACCTATGTATACAGTAGTGTCACAATGGTAACTCCGAACATGGCCATGTAACATGATCCCCGAGTCTCTAGCACAGAACCCGGGTGCTGCCAAAACTGCCTTTCCGGGGTTTCTGCTGCTGCTGCCAACCCCTCACACAGGATTCTGCCCTCCTGGGGTCTGGCAGCAACAGCACAGGAAGGCAGTACAAAGGATTTCCTCTGAGAGAGGGTGTTACACCTTCTCCCTTTGGAAATAGGTGTGAAGGGCTGGGGAGGAGTAGCCTCCCCCAGCCTCTGGAAATGCTTTGATGGGCACAGATGGTGCCCATCTCTGCATAAGCCAGTCTACACTGTTTCAGGGATCCGCTCTGGCGCGAAACTGGACAAAGGAAAGGGGAATTACCACTCCCCTGACCAGTACCACCCAGGGGAGGTGCCCAGAGCTCCTCCAGTGTGTCCCAGACCTCTGCCATCTTGGAAACAGAGGTGTTGGGGGCACACTGGACTGCCCTGAATGGCCAGTGCCAGCAGGTGACGTCAGAGACCCCTCTGATAGGCTCTTACCTCTCTTGGTAGCCAATCCTCCTTTCTTGGTAGCCAAACCTCCTTTTCTGGCTATTTAGGGTCTCTCCTCTGGGGAATTCTTCAGATAACGAATGCAAGAGCTCACCAGAGTTCCTCTGCACTTCCCTCTTCGACTTCTGCCAAGGATCGACCGCTGACTGCTCCAGGACTCCTGCAAAACCGCAACAAAGTAGCAAGACGACTACCAGCAACATTGTAGCGCCTCATCCTGCCGGCTTTCTCGACTGTTTCCTGGTGGTGCATGCTCTGGGGGTCATCTGCTTTCACCTTGCAATGGAAGAAATCTCCCCTTGATGGAATCTTCCCCCTGCTAACGCAGGCACCAAAAGACTGCATCACCGGTCCTCTGGGTCCCCTCTCATCCTGACGAGCATGGTCCCTGGAACACAAGAACTCTATCCAAGTGACTCCCACAGTCCAGTGATCCTTCAGTCCAAGTTTGGTGGAGGTAAGTCCTTGCCTCCCCACGCTAGACTGCAAACCTGTGTACTGCGTGATTTGCAGCTGCTCCGGCTCCTGTGCACTCCTCCAGGATTTCCTTCGTGCACAGCTTAGCCTGGGTCCCCAGCACTCCGTCCTGCAGTGCTCAACCCTCTGAGTTGGCCTCCGACGTCGTGGGACCCTCCTTTGTGACTCTGAGCCAGCTCTGGTTCACAAATCTTTTAAGTGCCTGTTTGGGTATTTCTGCATGTGCTGCCTGCTTCTGCGAGGGCTCTCTGAGTTGCTGAACGCTCCCTCTGTCTCCTCCTCCAAGGGGCGACATCCTGGTTCTTCCTGATCCCCAACAGCACCCAAAAACCTCTACCGCGACCCTTGCAGCTAGCAAAGCTTGTTTGAGGTATTTCTGCGTGGGAACTTCTGCAACCTTCAGCACGCCGTGGGACATCTTCCATCCAAAGGAGAAGTTCCTAGCTCTCTTCGTTGTTGCAGAATCCTAAGCTTCTTCCCTCCGGACGCAGCTTCCTTGCACCTTCATCCGGGGTTTCCTGGGCTCCTGCCCCCCCGGACACTATGGCGACTCTTGGACTTGGTCCCCTTGCCTTGCAGGTCCTCAGGTCCAGGAATCCGTCTTCAGTGCTTTGCTGGTGTTTGTGGTTCTTGCAGAATCCCCCTATCACAACTATTGTGTCCTTTTGGGGTAGTAGGTGTACTTTACTCCTACTTTTCAGGGTCTTGGGGTGAGGTATCTTGGACAACCTGACTGTTTTCTTACAGTGCCAGGGACCCTCTATAAGCTCCCGTAGGTCTGGGGTCCATTTGTGATTCGCATTCCACTTTTGGAGTATATGGTTTGTGTTGACCCTAGACCTATGTTTGCCTATTGCATCCTATTGTAATTCTACACTGTTTGCATTACTTTTCTAACTCTTACTTACCTGTTTTGGGTTTGTGTACATATAACTTGTGTAAATTACTTAACTTCTAACTGAGGGTACTCACTGAGATACTTGTGGCATATTTTCATAAAAATAAAGTACCTTTATTTTTAGTAACTCTGTGTATTGTGTTTTCTTATGATATTGTGCTATATGATATAAGTGGTATAGTAGGAGCTTTTTATGTCTCCTAGTTCAGCCTCAGCTGCTTTGCCATAGCTACCTTCTATCAGCCTAAGTTGCTAGAAACACCTCTATTCTACTAACAAGGGATAACTGAACCTGGCACAGGGTGTAAGTACCACAAGGTACCCACTATAAGCCAGGCCAGCCTCCTACGCATCATAAGCTTTACAAATGATTATCCAAGACTGAGAGAGACGCCTATGAAGTGGTATTAACAGACAGATAGGTTTGTGAAACTTTTAAAGTGTCTTTGGGAAGATTTAAATACACTTTTTGACATTGTGGTACCAGCAGATTTGTGGGTTGAATGTAAAAGGAGTGTTGACTGGCCGGCGAGTGAACCACAAAGAGATTTGAAAACAGGTGTGGCATCTCCTGAAGTAATGAAATATTACTATAAAGTCACTGAATTTCTGAAAATGATAGTTTCGCCGAAAAGCGTTGATTGGCAGCGCATTGATAGAATCAATCAATCAATCAAAGACATTTGTATAGCGCACTGCTCACCCGGAGGGTCTCAAGGCGCTGGGGGGGGGGGGGGGAAACGCTACTGCTCGAACAGCCAGGTCTTGAGTTGCTTCCTGAAGGCGAGATGGTCTTGCGTTGTCCGGAGGTGGATGGGGAGGGAGTTCCATGTCTTGGCTGCCAGGTAGGAGAAGGATCTTCCTCCGGCGGTGGCTCTGCGGATGCGGGGGACGGTGGCGAGAGCGAGGCTGGCGGAGCGGAGCTGGCGGGTGGGCTTGTGGAAGGTCAGGCGGCTGTTGAGGAACTTGGGGCCCAGGTCGTGGAGGGCCTTGTGTGCGTGGGTGAGGAGTCGGAACGTGATTCTTTTGTTGACGGGGAGCCAGTGCAGGTCTCTCAGGTGTTCGGAGATGTGGCTGTGTCGGGGGATGTCCAGGATGAGTCGTGCTGAGGCGTTCTGGATCCGTTGGAGTTTCTTCTGGAGTTTGGCGGCGGTGCCGGCGTAGAGGGCGTTCCCGTAGTCCAGCCGACTGGTGACGAGGGCCTGGGTGACCGTCTTCCTGGTCTCGGTGGGGATCCACCGGAAGATCTTTCGAAGCATGCGCAGGGTGTTGAAGCATGAAGATGAGACGGCGTTGACTTGTCTGGTCATCGAGAGGGAGGAGTCCAGGATGAAGCCTAGGTTGCGAGCGTGGTCCGTTGGCTTGGGGGTGGCTCCCAGGGCGGGGGGCCACCAGGAGTCGTCCCAGGCGGATGGTGATGATCCCAGGATGAGGACCTCCGTCTTGTCTGAGTTCAGTTTCAGGCGGCTGTTCTTCATCCATTCGGCGACGTCTTTCATCCCTTTGTGTAGGCTGGCTCTGGCGGCGTCCGGGTCGCTGGTGAGGGAGAGGATCAGCTGGGTGTCGTCGGCGTAGGTGATGATCTTGAGGTTGTGTTGACGTGCGATGGTTGCGAGGGGGCTCATATAGACGTTGAAGAGGGTGGGGCTGAGCGATGACCCTTGTGGAACTCCGCAGATGACTTCGGTGGCCGCTGACCGGAACGGGGGGAGGCGGACTCTCTGGGTTCTTCCGGCGAGGAATGAGGCGATCCACTCCAGGGCCTTCCCCTGGATGCCGGTGTTGTTCAGGCGCTGTACCAGGGTGCGGTGGCAGACAGTGTCGAACGCTGCGGAGAGGTCCAGGAGGATGAGGGCCGCAGTTTCCCCATTGTCCATTAGGGATCTGATGTCGTCTGTGGCTGCGATGAGGGCGGTCTCCGTGCTGTGGTTGGCTCGGAAGCCGGATTGCGAGTGGTCGAGGGATCCGTTGGTCTCGAGGAAGGCAGCTAGCTGTCTGTTGACGGTCTTCTCGATGACTTTGGCAGGAAACGGGAGGAGCGAGATGGGGCGGTAGTTCTTGAGGTCGGAGGGGTCTGCAGTTGGTTTCTTCAGCAGGGCACTGATCTCGGCGTGTTTCCAGCACTCCGGGAAGGTGGCGGTGTTGAAGGAGGCGTTGACGATGTCACGGAGGTGGGGTGCGATGATGTGGTCAGCCGTGTTGAAGATGTGGTGTGGGCAGGGGTCCGTAGGGGATCCGGAGTGGATGGTGTTCATTGTGCGTGTTGTGTCTTCGGTGCTGACTGGGGTCCAGGTGCGGAGGGTGGCGGTGGGGGGCATCGGTTCGGTGGTGGGGTTTGTGGTTGGTGGGCCGAAGCTGTTGTGAATGTTGGCGATCTTGTCGTGGAAGAAGGCTGCGAGGGAGTCGCAGAGGTCTTGCGAGGGAGTGATGTCATTGTTTCCGGCGTCGGGGTTGGAGAGCTCTTTGACGATGCTGAAGAGTTCCTTGCTGTTGTGGGTGTTGTTGTCCAGTCGTTCCTTGAAGGCTGTCTTCTTTGTGGCGCGGATCAGTTGGTGGTGTTTGCGGGTGGCGTGTTTGAGGGCCGTCATGTTGTCTGTGGTCTGGTGGTCTGGTAGAACAACACAAGAAGGGAAGGAGCCAGTTCATGCGTATTACAAGAGATTGTTGAAGGCATTCAAACAATTTAGTGGTGGAGAAACTATTGAAAAGGAAAACATGAATCACTTGTTGTTCAGATTGGTCAATGGGTTAAAACCAGAAGTGGGTCAAATGATTAAGAATCATTTGATAAGTTTGCAGGCAAAACCGATTGATGAGGTTCTGCAGTATGCTAAATATTGTAGTTAGGAAATTGACTTGAAACAAAAGAAGCTGAAAGAAAAAGCAATGGTGATACAGATGAAGGCAGCACAGACAGGAATGCAGGGAAATTTACAACAGTTGCCACAGGGAAATGGTTTGCTTCTAAATCAAAGTTGTGATAGAGGACGAGGAATGGTGATTCCAGTAGTTAATAGAAATGTGGATTTGAGTTCAGTGATAATGCAGAATGAGCAGCAGAGACGAAAAGTAATACCTTGCCACATTTGTGGATTACTGGAACATTGGAAAAGACAGTGTCCGATGTTGAATCAGGGAGGAGGAATCGTTCAGCAAACAAATGGTGTCAATTCATTTCAAGGCATGAAAGGACCTGGAATGGGAGGTCAAAATCGAACTTTTCAGACTAATGTAAATAACATGTAAGGTTCTCAGCCTTTACAGCCGGTGAAACAAATGCAGAATGTGAAACCCCAGGTACAATAAGTACAAATGCCACAAATGCAACAAATGTAGCCACAGGTGCAGATGGTGCCTGTAGAGCAAATGCAAATACCAAGACAGATTTAATTAATACAGAGCCCAAAGGAACAGCAACAGGTTATGCTTTCGCAGGTGGTCACAAATCAGAATGAAAACAAATGTGTAAACACAGTTGAGCAATTTCCCTTACAAAGTGAGAGTGAAATAAACGCTGAATGGCCGTTGAGTAGTTCAGATGAGGAGGAGTTCATGATGGGTGCATCATTAGATGTGGATCAGAGAGGTCCTTATGTGCAGGGTGAAGTACATGGACATGAGGTTACATTTTTGGTTGACACAGGAGCAACGCACTTGACGATAAGGACAGTTGAAGTACCAGACATACCTGTTTCTGAGAGGACAGTGCAGATAGTAGGCGTTGCAGAACCAGTCATTGTGAAAATTGGAAATTTCAGAGACTATCACAGTTTCGTTTTTTGCGACTCTAGTCCAGTATCATTGTTGGGAAGAGATTTACTGTGCAAAATAAATTGTTCAATTTTGTGTTCCAGAAAGGGAATTACAATGGAGACCATTAGTGTTGACGAGGAAGATTAGACAGCAGATGAAGGGAAAAGGATGAGAGGTTGTGAACTAGCTTTGTTAAATGTGGAAGAGGACCAGGTAGTCAATGAGGATGAGACACATGAAGAACACAATTTGGAGGACTTAATGAGTTTCTTTCCAGTGTTTGAAAAGAAAGACTTGCCGAGTGATCTGCATGAAAGGGTTGAACCAAATGTTTGGGATCTTTCAGGAAAAGACATTGGTTTGATTAAAGGAGTTGAGGGAGTCAAGGTGTCAGTGAAAGAGAATGTGGTGTTCCAACAAACAGCTCAATACCCAATGACAAATTAAATCATAGAAGGAATAAGGCCACTAATAGAACAGTTCTTGGAACAAAGCGTTTTGAAAAAAGTGATGAGCAATCTATGGGTTTGAAGAAGCCGAATGGAAAAATACGCTTGGTTCAGGATTTAAGGAAAACAAATGACATTGTAGTGAAGTGTTGTCCAGTGGTACCCAATCCAGCAATAATAATGTTTCAGATTCCATGTGATGCAGAGTGGTTTACAGTCCTTGATTTGTGGCAAGCATTTTTCTCAGTTCCTCTTCATGAGGACAATAGACATCTCTTTTGTTTCAAATTCCTGACTAGAGACTGCTGTTGGTGCAGGATTCCTCGAAGGTTCTCTGAATCACCAACAATTTTCAATCAGATTTTGAAAAACAACTTGGAGTCATTGGTGATGCCCTATAAGTCGACCTTAGTGCAGTACATTGATGACTTACTAATCGCATCGAAGACAAAGGAAGGCTGAAGGGAGGATAGGATTGTATTGTTGAATTACCTGAGAGACAATGGTCATAAATTTTCTCCAGCTAAGTTGTAATACTGTCAACAAGAGGTGAAGTATTTGGGACATCTGATTGAGAAAAGGTCGAGGAGAATTTCCAGAAAGAGAGTGCCGGCAATAATGAAAATGAAAATGCTGAGTTCCCAAAAGGAATAGAGAATGTTTTTGGGAATGGGGGGTTAATGTCGACAGTGGATCCTGAATTTTTCAGCGGCTTCAAAGCCATTGCAAAGATGGACATATAGGGATATTTCAGATCCTAAAATGATGGATGAGGAGTGTGTGAAAGCTTTCACTGAGCTGAGAGAGAGTTTGCGTCAAGCACCAGCTTTAGGTATGCCTAACTACACAAAACCTTTTCTATTGTTTTGACATGAGAGAGATGGATGTTCTTTGTCTGTCTTAACACAAAAAAATGGTGGGGTCAATTGCCCGGTAGCATATTTTACAGCAACCTTGGATAATATTGCAGCAGCCCTACCTGGATGCCTATGAGCTGTCGCATCTGTTGAGCAGAGTATAACTCAAAGTGAAAATATTGTGATGGGTTATACTCTGACAGAAATGGTATCTCATTCAATTGAAATACTGCTGATAAGATCAAAGACGCAATATTTGACAAATGCAAGATTGACTCGTTATGAAACAGTTATTCTAGGGGCACCAAATGTAACAATAAAAAGGTGTGCAGTGCTTAACCTGGCAACATCACTACCAAATGAGGGGGAAGATCTGTCCAACATAGATAATGTTGAACATGATTATTTGGAAGTGACAGAACTTTGTACCAAACCAAGAAAAGACATTAAAGATACTTGTTTAGAAGACAATGATCCAATTCTTTTTGTTGATGGTCCTTGCTTACGGGATAACAGGGGTGCATTGAGAGCGGGGTATGCAGTGTGTACAGTCACAGACATACTAGAAGCTTCATGGCTTAAAGCACTGATATCTGCACAAGTTTTGGAGCTGGTGGCTCTAACTAGAGCATGTCAATTGTCAGATCAAATGAAGGTCACAATCTATATTGATAGTCAATATGGATTTGGAATTGTGCATGATTTTGGGAAAATGTGGTCACAGAGAGGGTTCCTAACTTCTTCTGGAGCACCTGTAAGAAATTGAGAAAGGATACATGATTTGCTACAAGCAGTGCAGAAACCAGAGAAAATTGCTGTGGTCAAATGCAGTGCACACCAAAGAGGGCAGGATTATGTAACTTTGGGAAATGCTTTTGCAGACCAGGTTGCAAAATGTTGTGTTCTAAATGGAATTTAATTCAAGGGAAATTGGAAATTGATGTCTGAAAATAAGGAGATTTATGCCAATTTCACTGTACAGATAGTGGAGACACTAGATGAATTGAAAGCAATACAGAACACTGTGCCAGAAGAGGAAATGAGAGATTAGATTAAACATCAATGCATGCAAAGGGAGGAACACTGTGCCAGAAGAGGAAATGAGAGATTAGATTAAACATCAATGCATGCAAAGGGAGGATGAGATTTGGGTGACAATAGAAGGAAAGGTAGTCCTGCTGAACAGTTTACTGACACAGATGGCGAGGTACTACCATGGCCAAACACATACTGGAAGGGATGCAATGATCAGGCGTTTTAAACAATACTGGTACAATCCAAAATTCAGCCAAGTGGCAGAGCTGGTGTGCCATAGGTGTATAATATGCCAGCAGATGAATGTCGGCAAAGGAACAATTGTCAACATGGGTCACATAGGTATGGTAGGAGGTCCTTTCAGTAGAATGCAAATGGATTTCATTGAGATGCCTGCATGTGCCGGTTTGAAATATGTGTAGGTGATAGTGTGCATTTTCAGTCATTGGATTGAGGCTTACCCAACAAGGAGAAATGCCAGTTTAACTGTGGCTAAATTGCTTTTGCAAGACCTAATTCTACGTTTTGGTTTTCTGGTCTCAATTGAATCGGATAGCGGTACACATTTCAATAATGAGGTGATAAAATTGCTTTTTTCGGCATTAAATATTCAGCAAAGATTGCATTGCAATTCTCGCCCAGAAGCTTCAGGTCTAGTAGAACAAATGAATAGAACACATCAACAAATTTGAAATGGCCAGATGCTCTACCTCTAGTACTAATGTCAATGAGAGGTACACCTGACAAAAAGACTGAGTTATCTTCACCTGAGATACTGATGGGGAGAGCAATGAGATTACCAGCAATACCTCCAAAAGCACTTGTGAATATTACAGATGATATGGCGCTAGATTACTGCAAAAGCCTGGCTGATGTGGTTCTGTCTTTTTCTCATCAGGTGGAAGTTGCACCAGCCCAGCAAACACAAGATCAAGGACATAGTCTGAGAGCAGAAGACTGGGTGCTTATACGGAAGCATGTGCGAAAGTCTTGCCTAGTACCACGTTGGAAGGGACCATATCAAATTGTGCTCACTACAACAACTGCTGTGAAGTGTGCTGGTTTGCCAAATTGGGTGCATGTGAACCATACGAGGAAAGTGCATGATCCAACAGAAAGAGAAGAAGAACTGTTGGGATTACCAACAGTTGAGAATACCGGAAACCGAGGAGAAGAGAGTGAACAAAATATCGAGAATGGAAGGGATGTACCTACTCCTATAACAGATGAAAGAGAACAAAAACAGAGAAGAGGTCAAGCAAGCTGTAAAACGAGTAGAAGAATCAGTTCAAGAAGAAAGTGAGACTGATTTTGATCCGAGGACAATGCCCTCGAATGAGAACGAAAAACAGGGAACAACAGAAGAAAGATCTGCTCAGAGGAGGGTGACCTAAGTAGCAGGTGGTTTGACAAACCAAACCGAAGACGAGACAGACCCCGCTGGGAAAGGAATTGAGAATAGTCCCAGCCCAGTGGATTATACTCTTCTAGAACCAATTGCGGGAATATCTGAAGGGAAAGGTCCAAAAGCAAGTGAAGATTCAATATTGAGAAGACTATTAACAAAAGGAACATTGAAAGGAGACAACTGGCCAGAGAAAACTGCGGGAAAAGGAAAGGTTGATGTGATACCATCAATACCAGAAGAGAGAGAGTTGCCTGGAGAAGAACACAATAGTGGAGAAGATAGTGAAAGTGGTAGATGACAAAAGAGGAAAAGAGTTGCGAGTAGGAGATATGCTGGACCTGAATGGGCATATTTAAATACAAGTGACTGGCAAGAAGAATTTTTGAGTGATTGTTTTGACAGAGACTTAGAAAATTCTGACTTTGGGACGTGAACATTCACAAGATAGAACACTGGGTTAAAGAGAATGAAAATTGAGTATTAAAATTTATGCTGCAAAGATAAAAATTGAGAATTACTGGAGAGTACAAATAAACAACTGAACTTAGACAAGTTTGATAAAGGAGGAACTGTCCAAAAGTGAATACATTCATTATAAAAAAAAATGTAAAAAATTAGGAGGGATTTTCTGAAGTTTTTCTGAAATTTAGAAATTTTGGAGAATATTTTATTTTTTTTATTTTTTTTCTAACAGAGAAAATGAGTGATTCACATAACCAAAACTGTCGAATTAGTTGTTGCAAAGTGTTTGGTATTGGTCTAGCGGTAACAAGTGTGTTGATATGTTTATTGTTATTTGTGGGTGTGTCCGATTATGAGATTGATGGAGCAAATCAGACTGCAAAAATTAATTCTTTAGACTTAACTGATAAGCCATTAACCAAAGATAAATTTAGGGTAGATGTAAAATACTTACATGAAGAAAAAGAGCTTTCTTCTAATGTTTTCTATTGTTTATTGCATGAGTATGTTGAAGTGATGGATGCAACTGATTGTTATGTATGTACGCAGATTCCAACATCAGTAGGAGGAACTACGTATCATAGCTTACCTGTGCCTTATGCTATAAGCTGCAGTCTGTTGCTAACTCATTTCTGTAATCAAGAATATTTGTATTCAAACTATGATATGATATTATCTTTTGTACCTGTCATAGAATATTTGAATAAAATAGCCAAAGAAAATGACATAGTAATTATGAGAGATTTCTTTGAGCCTACTTTAACTTTTGGAACTGCCTTTGCTCATCCTAATAACTTGACTTGTTTACTAACGCCAGTAGAGAAGAACTGTTTAGATAATACAGAAGATAGGAGGAGAGAGATAAAGGCAAAAAGGGATAAGGGAATTATAAGTAGAAAGCCTGGAATAGATTATGCTTATACTGACATCACTAAACAGGGTAAACTAACAATAGATGCTGAGCATATAGGGAAACTTTGCATACAAAGGCCTTGGAGTAAGAATGATAGAGTGTGTGTTGGAAAGAGTGAATGTAGGTATGTTTTTATGTTTAGGAGTAACTGGAATTTTCTGATACCTGGTATTTACTATATTTGTGGAAGAAAAGCATCTTACCGCCTTCCTAGAGGGTGGTATGGGACGTGTTATTTGGGCATAGTCTTTCCAAAAATCTATCAGTTGGACGACCTGAGTAAGATTTCTGATTCAATGAAATTTAAAACGAGACACAAGCGAGAGTCAATTTCTAGCATTGTGGTAGACATATTTGGGGATATAATTCCTTCAGTGGAAGTAGTCGTGAATTCGATTAAGATTCAGAAGTTGTCCACAATAGTGGATAACATGTTGACAAGATATTCCGGAGCTATTAATCTTCTGGATGTAGAGTTGGCTGCTACAAGAGCTATGGCACTTCAAAATCCCCTTGTGTTAGACATTGTTTTGGTGAAAGAGGGCGGAGTTAAAAAAATGAATTGGTTCTAATCATTGTTTTTCTTTTATCCCTGATAATTCGGGGAAGGTTAAAGAATTAATCACTAATGTGACTAACACTAATAAAGATTTGAAAGAACTAACAGAAACTACCATTTGGGAAAAGGCTGTAAAAGGAATTGAAGCTATGGGAAAATGGTTTAGCAATGCGGGAAGAAATATTATTCTGACAATAGCAAAATGGGTGTCAATAATTGTGTTTTGTTTGATTGGAATTTGGGGAACCTATAAAGTGATAAAACGTGTTAAGAAGAGAAAATTAGAAAGGAATAAACAAAATTTTGGAATAGAAATGAATACATTTTACAAAAGAAAAGAAAACTAGAAAAATAAATAATTCAGAAATAAATGAGAAAGTTTTGAATTCAATGAAAATAAATACATTTAATAAAGAGTAATGTGATGACATGAATAGTCACCAAAGGAGGGATTGTGAGAGTGTGAATTTTCTAATACGTTTATTAATGATTTTCATATTAAAATGTGTAATGAACTAACATGTAAACCGAGAAACTTCTGAAATATTTGTTTTTCCGTTCTTGGCTAAGTGAAATTATATTTAAGTGATGTGGTTATTTTCCATAATTCAAAGCTTTCATAATGAGTGTCTTCAAAGCTTGTGTAGACGTATCCACAGCTACCGCTATTGGGTTGCAGTGTTATGTCTTAGAAGGTCGTGTATTAACGGAGCATTGCATAAGTTGAAATGTCCTATTGTTTGAATATCTTACTAATATCTGGTCTTTCTTGAGGATGGAAGTAGAAGGATACAGTAAAAGTTTCTTCCTGAGAACAGGATATCGAGAGGCGATGAGACAATGGAGTTACAGACGAGACGGAAGAAGTAAAGATACATCGAAAAAAATGTTATAGTTAGCATAGATTTGTTAAGTTTAGGTCATCAATTTAGTTGCCGATTGGCTGAAATGAAACCACCCCATAGACTGACCAATCAGGAGTGGATTAGATTTTAGTATAACAACCTGTGTAGAAGGATTGGAGGGGTGGTTCGTCTTTTGTCATACAATGCTATTCTTCTAGAGTAGACGAGGTTCGAGACTAGATGTCGTTAGGCCCAAATCTTCTTATCTTCTGATGAGATAGCTGATGGTGCCCTCAAGCTGAAGATGATCATTTGCTGTTACTACTATTGTGGTAATGTATGTTATTAAATGTGAATTGTGTCTCTCTTGCTTTCCAGGTACCAGCTGCAAATAATGATTTTATTGCTGCACATTAATCGTTTTTTAAATTAATGTTACTAAATTCTTTTCAGTTAAGGCCAACATGTAATGCTAATTTGTGGTTAGTTAAGGAATTAATCTTGATATGCTCATGATTTGTCCTGAGATCATTTGATGCTGAACTAATGTATTCTTTGCCATTATTACCAGTTGTTGTATTATTAATAAGTGGGATTCTTTTGGAGATAATTTGTTTAATTGTATTAATTAGATTAAGATATATACGTCGTTTTAACCAGCCACTACTGATCTTATATGCTTATCATTTGTGTTTGAGGGTTATTTTCGTGACTTTTAATTACTAAACTGGTGTAGTTACTGACTGAAATTTTATAATATTGATTGTTGTTGTTATTGATGGTCCTCACACCTCCCATTGGTGGCTTCCCCTCAAACCTATGTCGTTTCGATACATCGTCCTCTAGCGCTAAATCCACTATTCAGTATTGATAATAGCTAGGATTCTGTGGCGCGTTAGCATAGCTAATTTGTTAAACTGCATTATCTAATCCAACAGTTTTGAATATTCAACCTGAGCACTAAACTGCTTTACTCCGAACAATGTATACTGATATATTTTGCATAATTACTTGGCTTAAATAAGTATTTAATAATGCATATTCTACACCTTTTAGTATTTGCAAATGTCTCCTCTATTATCATTATTTGCTGTCCTCATTTAAGTAATGCTTGACTTTTTCAAAAATCATGTAGAATTTGTTGTCTAGAAAGTTAAATTATCAAGTGCCAAGTCTATTAACAATATTGTTCTGCACATTGAGCACTTTTTCTGTAATAGCAGCTAATTTTAAAGAGGATTGTTTTAGATCAACCTTACACTCCAAGTCACAAAGACGTGAGTGAGAAGTATGTATAGGAGCCCTAAAGCCATGGTTACCTCAAAGGGCTTTACCTCATCACAATTCTCGGTGAAGCGTGGGACCCAGCAAGGATGCCTGTTATGCCCACTGCTGTTTCTTTTGGCCCTGGGAGCATTGGCAGTGGTTATACAACATGATAAAGGAATTGAAAGCATAAGGACAGCGATGGGTGACCATAAGATGCTTCTCTGTGCTGACACTATCCTTCTGACCCTGTCCCAACCCCAAAACTCCAAAAAGAAGCTAATGATGCTGACAGGCCTGTTCTCAAATTTCTCAAGATAGTGCATTGTCTCAAGATAGTGCATTAACTGGACTAAATAAATGTGAAGCCTGTCTCCTCAGGAGGACCACAGTGCCTATGTCCCTGGGGGTCCTAACCTTTAAGTGGAAACAATGGCACCTTAAATACTTGGGAGTGTTGGTCGATAGAGGACTAGAGGATGTTGTTCAGAATAATCTCATCCCACTAATGGATAAAACGACGATGATTTTGGAAAATGGAGACGAATGAATCTGTCCTTGTAGAGGAAGGAGTCAGTAGAAAAAATGATGGAAGCACCCAGATTTAATTAGATTTTATTTTTGGCATTCTGCCTCTACTAACCCTCAAGACCCTCCCATGCCAAATAGATGAAAGTATATGTTTGTTTGCTTGAAAGGGGGGACCACAGATACATAGCTCAAACCTTTGTCATTACCAAAGTTGGAGAACCAACATTGCCCAATGTGGAGTGCTACTGGCTTGCAAATCAGCTAGCCAACTCAGTCTACATGATTAAAACGCTCAGGGAAACGCCCCCTCAGATCACTGTAGAACAACACATACCATGGACGGAGGGAGATTTTAGTGATATACTACACTGGGTTACTTAAGTAGCTGAAAGGCAGGAAACCCGGTCATACTATCCTCGAAGATGGTGTGGAAAAGAATCTATCCATTGGTGGTGGTGGTGGGAAGCGTTTCTGCATTTGTGTACGTGGTTGGCTCCCAGTGGTACAATGCGACAGTCAAAGTGAGGCAAACGGAGGTCAACTGGTCAGCCTGAATAAGGTGCACCTTTAAGGGCCTGGCGGAAGTGATTACAGAGGGAAAGGTGAATCTTCTAAGGACCTGCCACTCTTGAGGCCGACCTAAGGGGGCAACTGATGTTTCAAGCGCAAATAATGCTTCTGTATGATTTCTCTGTGCTACCCACTATGATGCCCCATGTAAAGTGCTGGTTATACATGGCACTATCAATGGCAAAAGTGGACATACCAGGATTTTGGAAGATGACAAAAGAGCCCTCCCACAAGCAGAGGTTGGAAGACTTGTACTAAGTTGCATGTTTTCAGCAGAGAACATATAGACAACACTAATTTACTAAAATATCAGGATATCTGGGGCACTTTTCTGAATTGGTGAATGAGAGAAGGAAGGAGGGTCAGAGGGAGGTAAGAGGGGTTGGGCTGCATTATCTGGGGTGATGGCTTTCCTAATGTGGGAGAGGGGGATGTGTGAAGAGGTGTGGGAACGGAATATGTTTCAGTGTCAAGCTCCTGAACTGTAACAGTGGACAAAGGCTTTACAAGGGATTCGTGTATTGTGGCCAGCAAATATGGATGTGCTATTTTGTAAATGTTTTGTTGAAAAGAATAAACGGTTATAAAAACAAAGATCTCACTCAAAGGGCTGCAGATGAGCAGTTGAGGTACCTACTGAAAGGCACACTAAACTTAATATTCCTGAAAGTGGTGTGTCCGTCACTAGTCCATTAAGGCTGGGAGTTATGTAAGAGTTTCAGGATTTTTGTACGAGATATGTTTACATACATTTACTCTTAATGAAAAGCATTTACATGGATGTTGCTATCTTGAACATCTAGCATGGATCTGGTCCTCATGGACAAAAAGTAGAAGCTGCTACTTTCAAGTTGGACTCCCAGCATGTTCAGCAGAGTATCAAGCATTGCTACATCCTTTCCTTTTAAGTGCGTCAACCACAGACTGCCTCTAATCAGAGTTGATTAATCAGGTGTTGTCCTTTGGTACTCATCATGCCCATCTCCTGTGCTGACTATTTCCTGTCATTTCGTATGAGGAAATTCCAGTACATACTAAATATTGTTTCAGGTAAAATGTTTAATGTGACTCTGGCATTTATGCTACTTCCCACTAAATCGTGTTCTCCTCTACTCCATTATGATACTGTGTCCAAATATTTTTTCCATTAGATGCTGTAAATAAATTGAATGAATTAGTTAGAAATGCGTTTATTTCTAATTTAACGTTTCTTTTCCCAATGGTTGGAAATTGCCCATTTCGATGGATAATTGGTTTTCAAATCAATTAGCTTGAATTTACATATAGCTCTAACGTTTTCAATTTCTCTCATTCTCACTTGTAACTTAATTGTAACACTAAAACTAATAATAATCCCAATTAATATCTCATAAGCTTAACCATATCTCTGTTCTAAAACCACACTCTTATCCAAATCCCTTCCCTTGTCCTATCCTGTAATTTTCACCCACTAAAAATATTAAACTTTCTCTAACCTTAACATTAAGCTGAGCCGACAAGATAAACCTAACCCTTCACTAAATTACTAGTCCCAATTCAAAGATAGCACAAGAAACGAGGATTACATTTTACTTCCTTCGCTTTTACTATGCAGCAGTCATTTCATCAAATTTTAAGGCAAAAAAAAATACCATTAACACTTGGGAATGGAATAAAAACAACAAACCCCAGTAGCCAGCCAACAGCTCCAGGCACCATCCAATCAGACAAAAAACAGTAGTCAATTCAGTCCTTTCTCTATGTTGTCACTGTCTCTTTCTTCACTGCTGGCAGCCAAGTGGTCATCAACTTTTTCCTCTCTGTATCTCAGAGGCTATTTGGCTAGGAATACTGTGTTATCTAGTGTGAGGGCTTAATGATAGTGGGCCGCAGAAATGCAATCATGCTCCTTTGCGGCCGAATTGTTTGGTGCGGATCCTTTACTCCGGTGCAGCCCTCTGCCTGCTAGGAGTCGCTGTGTGCAGCGCATGAATCGGTCTGCGACACGTGACTTTGGAATTCATCTCACAGCAGAGTCGTTGAGTCGTGCACCGCTAGCCTGGAGCCTTTCAACTGGAGAGTGACGACCCACATTACTCGGGCTCTGTACTGAGCATTGCCTTGCCTGGACAAAGACGCCCTTCCAGAGTCGGTATTGCATGTGTTTTTTTTATACGTCCTCAGGGTCAGTATACTGTTTGAGGCCACGCAGTCCGTTCTTGGGGACATGCACCCAGGCTGACTTTTCCCCCATTGATTGCTATGCCAGGGGCCAGGGTGGAAGGTTGACCCCGGTCTTGGATCCATTTACAGTGCAGCTTTGGTCACTTAGATACCATGGCTGGATCCCCAGCCCAAAAACTGCATCGCTCTGTCTGCCCATAATATCTCTACCTGTTTGTGCAGCGCTCTGTCTGCCCTTATGAAACAGCAGCGCTTTGCCTGCCCATGCGCTGTTAACTGCCTATCTGCTAGACTGGCTGTACAGTTGGACCCCCATGATATCCTCCACCCTGGGTCTTTCAAGTGGGCCTGGTCCGAGAAAGTGGCAAACTATATGGCGGGCCGTCTTTGGAAATTACTTGAAAAAGACTCGCAGCTACCTTCCGGCAGCTCCCCCAGGCCCTGCTTTGGAAGGGAAGGTTGCTCTAACTCCTGAATTAGACCCCAGATGGCCACATTCTTTGTGGGTGAAATTCATGAATGACCCTAAGAAGGGTATAGATAGGTCCTGGAAGGTGTGCCGGGATAAACTTATTAATGCCATCCATTCCATCAAAAAATGTTTGGACATGGCAGGGAATGCTCAGTCTTCGGGCTACCTTATTTCCCAGGAGGTTCTCTCCAGATGTTTTTTCTGGGCAATGCAAATTGTGCACTATCCACAAAGCGTCGCCACTCCTTGTTGAATAAGGTCGATCAAAACTTGCAGATCTCCGAAGCGAGGTGGTGGCCCAGCAGGGACTCTCTGGAGAACCCTTAATTAAAGGACTGCACAAGTTTTGCAAATGCATTCACTTCTGTGAACAAGGCTCAATCGTCCATCAAAAGGGTGTTTACTCCCAGTCATGGCCGGGGTCACTCAGCTTGGAGTGCATTCTCCCAGTGCTCTCCTAGAGGGCAAGGCTCTAGTCGAGGCCAATATCAAGATCAAAGCAACATCACAAAACAAAATAAAATGATGGACGGAGTGTTGTAACTTTTCAAACACTCACCCCCAGTCATAGATCTGGGTTTAATCCATAATTATTTTGCTTGCCACGTCACCCCAATTTGGACCCAGCCATATGCAAATCAGTCTTGACCCAGTTCCCCATAGGAACAGTCCAGCCTGAACTGCTAGGCCAGGTCCCTCCTGGATAGGCAACAAGCATCCTGGGACTGGTTTCAGGGTATCACCCTTCATCAGCCAGGCTAGCTTGAATCCAGTGGCGCAGCGAGCAAGGGACCCACGTCTGGGTATACCCCTGCCACTTTGGTATACTCATGGTTACGGATATAGCACAGGTCCTCAATTTCCTGGCTAGTCTAGTGCCGGAGGGTCTGGTATACCGTTTCATCAATATCTTCTGTTCAGCCATCTCACCAGGGCACACTCTAGTAGATAGCTCTGGTAATGCTTGGGACCATACTCTTGCTTCTGTTCTTCTGACAAACCTTTTTTGGAGTCTCAAGGGGTAAAGGGAGGTTGAAATCAACACTTCAAATAAATTAACAGTGTAACCTATTTGGTCATACATGAAATCTTGGAGAAGATGAGTAAAGTTTAAAAGTTAATTGCAAATTAAGGATCAAATGTGTGTAAATGAATCTCAAAAACATAAAGCTATATAAGTACAAAATCATCAAAGGTGAAGTAAAGCGTTGAATGAGATTAAATTGCTCAAGCATAAGACATGCAAGAATCTCAGGTGCAGCAATACAAAAGAGGAGAAACAAGATATAGTGATCAGTATATAAGTCACAGTCCTCTTGCCTAATCATTGGATGACCTAAATTCATTTAAATACCCTAAACTAAGCCAAAAGAAATCTTAATTATCTCTCAAGAAATATAGGAGAGTGTCAGCATAGCAGACCCCTTGGTAGAAGAATTGATGGAGAGGTGCTGGGTACCATAATGCAAAGTAATACAGATTATAGAGGTCTATAGCCCTCTACATCTCAAGAGGAATCTTCTCTCGTCAGAGGCTAAAGAGAATCTGCTCTCATCTCACTAGGTGGATACCAATTAAACCTACAGAACCTTTGAGAAATCCACGTCATCACACCAAGAGTTTTCCATCTTCCTTACACAGTTGAAATTGGCAACTCCCATCAAGTTTGTATTCCACGAATCAAACATCAGGACAACCCTGAGTCTTGTGATGCCTGGTACACAAACAGAAGTCTTTTGCGCTCAGTTCGTTAGCACTCCTTTGTCCTTGTCTCCCCATACCCTGCCATGTAAAACGAACAATATGCCTTTCATTAACCGTAGACTCAGACGGACGCAGCTGCAATTAACAAATATTGCAACAGAAGCAAAACTACACATTGAAGGTTAGACACATAAAATCAATATTTCAGGCCTTTGGTTATGCTAACGTAATATGGCATTTTAATGCGCATTTGAAATACATGATTAAACATTCATCTTCAATTATAATTGCAACATGATTATTGTTGGGAATGGCCATTTCTGCAGAGTTATCCTCAAACGTTTTGCTTTTCTCCTACTATTTTTCTGCCCCTCTTTTTGTTGGCTTTAGGACTCTGGGCACTTTAGCACTGCTAATCAGTGCTCACTAATTGAGGTCATCCAAATTTTCTCCAAACCTTAAACTAAAAACCTATCTTTGCACAGTCATAACAACAATTTTAAACTCATTACATGCTGTTTGACCTCCTGTATTAATACTTGATTTCGTAGTTAACATTTGGTTTCATGTCATATGACCACATAAAATGGGTATCTACACACTGTGTCACAGTCTGGGTGCATTGCCTATAATGACCCTATCCCGAGTTATAGGGCCAGCTGCAAATGAGGGGCTATTATGACTATGGGGTGAGCACATTTAAAGTCCACTAAAGTCCCCCATGTCAGATGATGATGCTATTATAGAATTCCAGTGCTGGAGAGTGCAATGTTTAATATTAAGTGGGACGAAACAGATAACTGTGAAATTCTGGGCACATGGGCCATAAGAATCCTTCATATGTCCTCTGCCACAACATTTGTTCAATGATGCTTTCAACACTTCAATTTCTAATTAATATTTGGCATATTTATTGCTCCTTATTTTTTGGGGATGGAAAATTATTGCTACGTATAAATGTGGTTTTTGTTTTTTTAGAGGTTACGTGCATTTGCTAGAAATACCTAGTCCAACAAGATTGCTCCTCTATCAACATACATAAACATTTATTTTGTTGCAAGTCATGTTGGTGACAGGTTTGCAATGTAAAATACGTCATGTTTTAAGAACAAGGACCCGAATGGGCTGAGATATTGATGGCCCTTGGTAAATACTGACACAGCCGGGTGACGTATTTACCAGGTGTGGTCACATAATATTATTAATGATCCCATCTCAAACATGGGGAATACCTTATATGTTTTATTGTGATTATTATCACTTCAAATTATCAAAAAATAATTGGATACATCACAAAGATTGTCAAAAATTCATTAGATACATCACAAACACAATGTAAAACTACCCAAACAGGCAAATCATTCACACTCTAATTTTACTGACAAACTGGCGGAGAGAGCTCCAAGACATGTGGTTCTTTATCCTCGTTCAAATGTCCTCTCCACATTTACAATAAATGCTCTGGGGCTCTTCTTCATAAACCACTCATTCTTCCATTTTTATCGACTAAGGATTCATAGTTTTAGCCAACTATTTTCAAGCCTTCGTCAGGATAGCATGTACATCCTTTTAGCTATGCTTACTTTTTTCATTTTTTATCAATGTATCTACAATATATACAACAAAACATTATATTGTGCCAATAATTTATATTATTTTTACAACTTTACATCAAATCATTTCCTAATAACGTAATTACAAGAATCTTTAGAATATATTCTCCATATTCTTTGTTCAAACTGGTATTCCCTACATATAGACTTATACAGTCATTGTAAACAGTGAATACCTAATAAAATGCTATCAGGAGGATCAGATCCTTTCTTTCTACAATTCTCGTATCTTATGACAGTCTTGGATTCCTATTTATTCTCACTTCATATCAGATCTGTTAGTCAACTCAATTGGGACACAATGTCATTCCTCCTGTAAAGCATTTCCTCATTACAGTTGGTTCTACTCGTGTTTTCCAAAGGATACCTTCCTCACGTCACACATGAGAGAATCCATAGAACACGTTTCCCACATTTTGTCTTTGTCAGGGTATCCCATACCAATACATTTATACAGTTATTTTAGACAGTGCATCCCAAAAGAAGCATTACCAAGACAACCAGATCCTTGTTTCTTTCTGCAATACTCATAATTAATGAAAGTCTTGCATTCCTGTTTATTTTCACTTCATATCTCACCTGTTGGTCAAGTCAATTGGGCCACCAATTACTTCTCATGTTTCCCAGACAATACTTTCCTCAATCACACACAAAAGAATTCTTTATTGAGACCCATATCCCTACGTATGCCTATGACTTTTGTTAGGGTAACGCTATTGTCATGACTGCAATTTACCAGGTGTGGAAAATATCTCCAGTGTTTAATTTATGAAAGAAAACGTGTTGTGCCCCCAGATCTGGGCAGATGTCGGTGGCCAGAGCAATTAAACACTGGCACACTGAATACCCAGGTTGACACTATTTAATCCACTACCAGACACTTCCTATCCCTTTTTCTTCATCTTGCAGGTTTCTGCTTTCTCCCTTTGTGACTGTGTTGCTGTCTTATCTTCCTCAGTGTTTCTCATCTGTGTTTTTCCCTCTCTTGTACTCGATAAATATCTGATGCTAGAAATAAGTGCCGGTCCCCAAAAGTAAGTGCCAGTGACCCCCCCCCCCCCCCAAAAGGCAACCACCAGCTTAAATTAAGCATTGACTATCTCTTAGTGAGGAACAACATGCAGAATTCAGTCCTTACCACAAACCACATGCACTAATGTTTATCAGGTATTTTTACCTGGTAAGGAAGAATAGGCTCTATTTGTTGCAATTACCTGGGAGGAAAATTCTGGTGTTTACTAATGTGTGCAAAAACTGAAATTCCTGAGGTAACAGGAACATCAGGGTTTATCAGCCCAACTTTAATCAGGGCCAAAGGGTAGAATTCCTTCTGTTAATCATGCTACTGCACGCCTGCTCAGTCCTTCTCCCTACTAATAGTATAATAATAATGGAATAATATTTTGTACCTGGAACATTAAATAATTTAAGAGAAAAAGAAGCACGCAGTTCAACTCCTAGTGGGGTTTGGGACCTGCTGCTCCAAGACCTGCGGGCTCAGTGCTCCCTACTGATTCAAGGTTCTGCATCCCTTCAGGTAACTCAGGAAAGACCCTAAATCCTGAAATGATCAGGTCGGTGAAAAGTACCACGCTTCACATTAAGAACCTCATTCTTAGAGGCACAGTAACCCTGGAAGGGCCTCAAGTAGAAGTCTGCACCTGAACTGGGATTACAACATGTGCAAAAATACTGCAGACATGGCAGGTTGTCTACGCAAACATTATGGTCACTGCTTGGCTGAGAACCTCTGGGCCTGCAAGAGATTCAAACTCTGGCAACAGTGAATGAGTGGAAAAGTAAAGGAGTAACAGAGTAAGGGTGAATGGCAGTTAGGTGGAGTTTCATTGTGATGTGCACTGTCTACTTCTATTGATGAGCGATGTTCCTGTGAGAGTTGGGTTGAGAGACTAAGCATGACTTAAAGGCAACCCGCTTTACGTTATTATGTGTTCTGGGGATTGATAGGTCATGCTGTATTACAATGTGCGCTTCCACAGCAGGCTGAATTGATTCACTGGTCACAGCCTGACCTTTTAGGCTCCATTAGCTGACCTGCCATGCTGTATTGCAATGAAGGTTGTCGCACACTGTTGCAAAGATGGGCCACACAACACTCGGTTGTGTGAGGTCCCACTAGGCACACTTTCTTGTGATTGATAATATCACACTATGTTCAAATAATTGAAAGCTTATTCTACAATTTGTCATTGGCCTAGGCTACAAACGTTCGGCCTAGGCCACAAACGTTCACCCACAGCATGAAAATGAAAAACAATCTTGTGTATATAACAGTGTACACATGACCCAGGTTTAACAGTAATAGTTCATGCACAATCACTCTAGGTCTTACATTTGGGATTTCTTTGGGCACCCGCATCTGAAAGAAATCCACTCATTACTTCAAGTCCTCAGAGAATCATTTGTGACCCACGGTAACATTTGCTGTCAGCTCATTAACACTTATCACATTAATCACTTTTTTTTAACTTCACTTAATGCTCACATACAATATTATGCACAAACCATGTTTAACAGAAATAGCTAAAATACAGTCACCCTTGGTTTCACCCTTGGTACTTCTTTGGGCATGAGCTTCCCAAATGTCTCCACTCATTCTGCGTGTCTTTGGAGCATTGTCAACCAAACGAAGAGTTAAATCAGCAGCCTTTTTCACTCACTTAAAACTTCTCGACAGTTGCCCCAATATTCTAACAATACGAAAGAGCTATTAAGTCTATAAATTAATGACTCAGTTTAGAAAAATTAATACCCAAAAACCTACAAAAATGGCTCCTTGACGAACACACTGAGCCAGGGTTTCTCATTCAAGGGAGATTTTCATTTGTCTATCGATCTCTCAGCTCCTCGCAGTCACTGCCACTATTCTGTTCATGAGATATACACAGAAATAACACGGAATCAAACATAATCAGCCGCACACATCGCCTAAGGATGCGAGAAGCTATTGAAATTTATGCCAAATTCGATTGAGTTGACTACCAACTCAGCAATGTTGTTATCATAATTGACGGTGGTTGTCTAACGTCAGTCTATGACAGAAAACACAAATCCCAAACCTTATAGAAATAGAAACTTTGTGGCCACATCATGCTGACATAATCAAAGTCTCACAAGGCTCCAGAGAAGGAACAACAAGAGTAAAGTTGCCCGTTCTAACCCAATCTACCCAATCCAGAATCCCACTAGCTTTGTACCCATCTACTAAACTGTACCCCCACGATGTGCCGAGAGAATTGCTTTACCCTCATCTGTTGGAGAGTGATGTGATCCACTTCTTGCTGGTGAGGATCAGGGAAGAAAATGTAATCCCGCAGCTGCTGCGTCTGCTTTAGAGCGAGGATTGCTGTGTCTGAGCAAGGCTTCGGAAGCCGCTGGCCCATACGGAGGTCCATGGGGATGGTCTGTGGTACTCGCCCAGGGGTGGTCAGGGTCACATCAGCTGAGGACAAAAAAAGCTTACAGTAAATCAAAGCCCAATAATACCCCTTACAAAGTGCATTGCAATACAGTAAATATTTATATTTTATATACATAAAATGAATGCTGTGCTATCCAAAATCTCACACAATTTAAAAATTGTCCAATTGAATTATATAAAATTTCTATAATTTTATTTTTACAAAAAAAGTAAGTTTGCTTGCTAGAACCCTCCATGTTGGTTACTTTCATAGTAAGAAAGCCTGCAGCAGATATAGTGAAAAATGTATTAAAACACTTAGGGGGTCATTCTGACCCTGGCGGCCGGTGACCGCCAGGGTCACCGACCACGGGAGCACCGCCAACAGGCTGGCGGTGCTCCCGAGGGCATTCTGACCGCGGCGGTTCAGCCGCGGTCAAAAAGGGTAAACCGGCGGTCTCCCGCCGGTTTACCGCTGCCCCATTGAATCCTCCATGGCGGCGGAGCGCGCTCCGCCGCCATGGGGATTCAGACACCCCCTACCGCCATCCTGTTCATGGCGGGAAACCCGCCATGAACAGGATGGCGGAAGGGGGTGCCGTGGGGCCCCTGGGGGCCCCTGCAGTGCCCATGCCAATGGCATGGGCACTGCAGGGGCCCCCGTAAGAGCCCCGTAAGAGCTTTGCAGACACTGAAATACGCGACGGGTGCAACTGCACCCGTCGCACCCCTGCAACTACGCCGGCTCAATTCTGAGCCGGCGTCCTCGTTACAGGGGCATTTCTGCTGGGCCGGCGGGCGCTCTTTCGGAGAGCGCCCGCCGGCCCAGCGGAAATGTTTAAATGGCCGCCGCGGTCTTTTGACCGCGGTGCGGTCATTTGACCGCGGTGCGGTCATTTCACGGCGGTACCTTGGCGGACGGCCTCCGCCGTCCGCCAAGGTTAAAATCACCCCCTTAGTGTGACGGATATCCCATTCGCTGTATTACAACTCCATTATATCCCATGGAAATCGAAATTCGGCGGATGGTAGTGACGGAGCAACCCGTCCGCCAAACTCCAAGTGCCAGATTTACATAGAACTGGTCGCAAAGTACTAGTTGCGATCTGCGACAAGTATTTTTTCAACCTTTGAGGTAATTTGCCCAAAATTTGCAAAACATTAATCCATACCAGTATGATTCAGAATTTGAAAGTGATGCCCCTAAAAACGCCCCTTCCAAATCTCAAATCGGTACTTGGTCGCAAACCCAAAGTGTGATTCAGTAACGAGTTACCAAATCACAAATTTGGTGTTTGTACATTTAAAAAAAACATCTGTGGCGTTTCAAATGGCCTGATTCTCTGAATCAGCCCATTTGTGATCTGAACTATGCTTTATATATCTAGCCCTAAAATTTGAAAAATTCTTCTAGCAGTTTTCCTAAAGCAAAGTAGATTTCAAGGGTAAACCATTCTTCACTGTTGACTCCTTCAGTGCATACTCATCTTGGTTCACAGTGCATTATATTAACAAGCATGGCAAAAAAATAAATCATATATATATATATATATATATATATATATATATATATAAATAAATAGTGTTAGAAATGGGGTCTTTGGTTGGCAGTCAGGTAACCCCCTGTCCAAGCAAGGACCCTCACTCTAGTCAGGGTAAAGGAGAATCACACTCAGTTAACCCCCGCTGACCACCTTGGTAGCTTGGCACGAGCAGGTAGGCTTAACTTCAGAGACCAGGTGTAAAGTATTTGTACCAACACACAGAGTAATATTGTAAAAACACCACAAAATGACTCAACACAGGTTTAGAAAAATAGCCAAAATTTATCTAAACAAAACAAGACCAAAACAACAAATGTCTGACATACACAAGTCAAGTTATGAATTTTTAAAGATTAAACAAAAAAATAACACTTAGAAACACAAAATGCTTTGATGAGGTGAATACACAGCATCGATACGGAGTCATTCTCAACAATCCGATGCCAATTGCACCCGGTACAGAGTCACGCAGAACGCCAGGTAGAGTACCTTAGTAAAATGTGAGAACAAGTTGTGCACTAAGTCCGGGATCACAGCGTCGCTGGATCCGAGGCGGAGTCAGTTCCGGTGCTGCGGGGAGAAGGAGCAGAGGCGTCAAAGAGAGGCACATGGTCCTTGCTGCAGAGCGGTGAAGGTGAAGCGGCGTTGGTGCGAAGCACTGAATCCGTGCACTTCGGGCGGAGTTGATATCCAGCAGTCACATTCTGGTGCGGCGACATCCACGAAGTTGCGGACTTCGGTGGGGCTGCGGCGGTGTCGGGCCTGCGAGGGTCATCCCACTCCAGCGAGGACCATGGAGTCGGTTGCAGGCGGCGGCACAGGATTCGGTTGCGGCGTCGGTCTGGAGTGGTCCGAAATCGTTTTTCTTGGCTTTTCACCAGCTTTTCCTTTCAAGGTCCCAGGGACTGGATAGGGCACCACTTGTCAGGGCAAGAGTCTCAGCAGGAAGTCCAGGTGCTGGTAGGGGAAGTTTTTGATGGCATTGAGTCTTCAGAACAGGGGGCAAGCTCAGTCCAACCCCTTGGAGATTCTTCTCAAACAGGAATATACCACAAAGTCCAGTCTTTGTCCCCTTTCACAGGCAGAAGCAGCAACTGCAGGATAGCCCAACAAAGCACAGTCACAGGCAGGGGCAGCACTTCTCAGCTCTTCTCCTTGGCAGAGGTTCCTCTTGACTCCAGAAGCGATCTAATTTTCAGGGGTTTTGGGGGCTCTTCTTAAACCTCTTTCTTCCTTTGAAGTAAGCCTACTTCAAACAAAAGTCTCTCTTGTTTGTAAGATCCTGCCTTGCCCAGGCCAGGCCCCAGACATACACCAGGGGGTTGGAGACTGCATTGTGTGGGGGCAGGCACAGCCCTTTTAGGTGTAAGTGACCACTCCTCCCCTCCCTCCTAGCACAGAAGGCTCATTAGGATACGCAGGCTACACCACAGCTCCCTTTGTGTCACTCCCAAAGGGAATCTGCACTTTAATAATATTTAAAGGCAGCCCCTATGTTAACCTATGAGAGAGATAGGCCTTGCAACAGCGAAAACCAAATTCGGCAGTATATCACTGTTGGGACATGTAAAACACATAGGTATATGTCCGACCTTTTACATACACTGCACCCTGCCCATGGGACTATCTAACGCCTACCTTAAGGGTGCCTTACATGTAAGAAAAGGGAAAGTTTAGACCTGGCAAGAGGGTACACTTGACAAGTCGAACTGGCACTTTAAAACTGCACACACAGACACTGCAGTGGCAGGTCTGGGCCATGTTTACAGGGCTACTAATGTGAGTAGCACAACCAGTGCTGCAGGCCCACTAGCAGCATTTGATTTAAAGGCCACGGGCACCTCTAATGCACTTTACTATGGACTTATTAGTAAATCAAATATGCCAATCATGGAACGCCAATTGTACATATATTTTACCTAGGAGCACTTGCACTTTAGCACTGGATAGCAGTGGGAAAGTGCCTAGAGTATCAAACAGCAAAAACAGAGTCCAGCACACATCAACAACCTGGGAAACAGAGGCAAAAAAGTTAGGGGAGACCACGTCAAGGATGCCAAGTCTAACCAATAGAATTTGAAAAAACATAGAAATTCATTGAAATAGACCAAAGGTTACAGGGACGTTAGAGTTAGGTTCTGAATTTACATGCGCAAAACCATAGAAATTCAGCAGTTATAGTTATGGTTATCTCAAGTAACTATGACTCGCACCTCCACCATGCACAGTTATCTCAACAATAATTTGACGGCTAATGTTACACTATTTTTAATGACGTTATAAAAGATGTCATGAGTGCTGTAATATCTGAGGTAATTAGCAGTGTAGACGGGCCCTGCAGCTAATCCCCTATAACACCAAACCCCGTGCCAACCCCACCGCACAAAAGAGTGAGATCACCTTTCGGTATGTACCTTGAATATTTGAAGTTGAAAATAAATTAAAGCAAGGAAATGACAACTGATACACCTAGACTGGAACCCTCAGCTTTCACTGTGAGGGTAGGAGACCTTTACAACTAGGCCAAAGGTGACTCCATTCCGTGCAGTGTCCAGACATATCTATTACATGTGACCCGAAGATTTTGATGGGAAAAAGAAGTAAATGTTCAATGACTAGGAATGTTTAACATTCAAAACACTAGTAAAAATACACACACAGTGCCACAAGATACCAGAATTAGAACCTTCAACCTACTGTGTGACAGTCCAAGAGCTAGAGAGAGAGAGAGAGAGAGAGAGAGAGAGAGAGAGAGAGAGAGAGAGAGAGAGAATGAGTGACAGGACCGTGGGGGAAGCCTGAAGGCTACCGTGGTCCCAGCCGGCTCCCTGCCTCCTGAGGGAGCTAGCACTGCTCCTGCACACAAGGAGCTGCTAGAAAGGCAGCTTCCAGCATGCAGGAGCCTTCCTTTCATCTCTTTCCCTGCCAGCATGATAGTGGGCAGGAAAATAAATACAAAATCTGCTCCCAGGAAGTGGGAGCAGTTTTCATGCTCCTGCTTGCTGAGAGGAGTTATGTGTGCTTTTGCTTGGCAAACCATAAGCAACCAGCTATCTCCCAAGTGTGGGCCCCTTTGGAGATAGCAGGAGCTGGCCCTGGGAGTCCCAAGGACCATAAATGGCTCCAAGAGGGGGGCTGCACTGCACCCCTCCTTCATTGTGTTGTAAACGGGCTAGCACCAACCCAGGGCTGGCCCGTGCACAAGAAAGGAGGGGGGGGGCGCGCAGCCCGCTCTCTCATCATAAAATGCTAATATCCCTGGGAAGTTGGTGGTCCCCAGGGCGTGAGGGGTTCGTGCGGCCCCCTGCACTTATTTATCACTACGCTGGTGGTCGCCGGGGCTTAAAACAGCCCAAGGAGGGGATTTCTTTTAAAACAAATGTGGGAGCCAGTGCTTTTTTGAAAACAAATGTAGCCATGAATTTTACGCAAATGTGCGGCAAAAAAATGTATACTAAAACCTTTTTTGCCCTGATGGGACCCCAGGGGGACCACAACATTAAGGCTACAAGATTAGGGTATTGCTACTCTAATCCCTTTTCTTTATTATTAATCTTTTTTTTAAAATCTTTTTGTTTAGAACTCAGCTGAGTCCAAGTCCCAAAATGGCCGCCAACACTTGCTGGTTGAAGTGTTGGCAGCCAATCAGATCTCTGCACAGGATCAGGAGTATTCACAAATTCATTGCGACCCTAGAGATTCAATTTCTTGAAAAGTACTGAACGGATTTACACTAAATAACAAAAAGTGTTCTTTCTGGAGCAAGAGACAGCTTTCTACTAAATTTGGTGTAATTCCGTCCCGCAGTTTGGGCTGTAGTCGTGCCTAAATTCTCTATGGTAATTAACAGCGGAAACACACTTTTTTTGAATTCCCACTTCTTCTCTGCCCTGGTTTAACAGATCACCCTATCACTTTCCATGCACAACAAGACCCTAGGGGACACTTGTTTTTGGAAAATTTAATGACAAACCATCAAATGGCACCAAAGATATACTCAAGTCAAAAAACGTTTTTTCCATGGAAACTAGGTCTTTAACTATAACTACCTACTGCAGACCACCAGTAAGTAATACAAATATATATTCACTTAAAAAACAAAGGTTACATGGACGTTATAGTTAGGCTCCCATTTTAAACGTACAAAACCTGTTAGAGTTCTCTCAAGTAACTATAACTCGTGCCTTAAGGTAACTACAACTCATGCCCTTGCCGTGTACAGTTTTTTCATCAAAAATTCAACTGCAAATATTACATTGATATTTTCAATGATGCTATCAAAGATGTCACGAGTGCCATAATTTGTGAGGTAATTAGCAATGTATGGCGAGGGTGTGAGTTATATACCTTAGGGCACAAGTTATAGTTACTTGAGATAATTCTAACCATAACAGGTGAATTTCTATGATTTTGTACATTTAAAATGGGAGCCTAACCATAACGACCCTGTAAGCTTTAATTTTTTCAGTAAATTTCTATTGTTTTTTTTTAACGTATAATAATTTTCATTACTATGCGTTATTCCAACCCTTTGACAGGTTCTGGCTACAATAAAAAAAACTGTGCATGGCAATGGCGCCTTTTGTTTACGTGAGTATATTTGTGTGTGTGTGTGTGTATATATATATAAATAAATGAGGATTAATAGAGACATGTTTTTTTCATCTTAATCTGAATCTGAGCAGGTTTATGTGGACATCCTGAATTCTGACTGGGCCATCTGAAGTTGCAGTAACTGCTGTTGCCCTAGTCCACACTTCAGTGCCACAAAATTACAGGTAACACATATAATAAACAACTTCATTCTACAAATTTAACAACAATAATGCATATTTTCTGCAGGATGCTCAAAAAGAGCAAATAGAGTTTCACTAGTTGCGTTCAAAGAATTGCCATAGTGTTCTTTGTGCATAAAAGAAGCAGTAGGACTGGAAGGTCCTTTCAGAGGGACAGATCATGTGCACACATTTAAGCATTTACCTTGTATGTGCTATGGAAGTCTCTGATACAGAGCATTTAACACTCAAAAGGAAGTGCGCCTTGAATGTGGTTACTGCCACGTGCAAAAGGAGGAGACCTCTATCCCTGTTCATATACACATACCAGAGCATGTGAACAACTGATATGGCTCTAGGGAATGTGCTACATTTTCACCACTCAGAGGTGAGCCTTCCTCTATCGTGCCCTTTGGGAAAGGCATTATGGGTACCAATTCTACACAAGCTTGGGGTTGTAGAAAGATGGTGGTAATCTCGACCAACTCACACACAGACAAGAACAGTGAATCAAGAGCTCAGCTGTTAGAATCTAGGCCTGGGCATTTTGTACTCAGCCCTTTAAAGAGCTATAAAGGCTTGAATGGTGATGGGCACAATCTGAGTGCACCCACTTTTTAGTGAGCATTTAGGGAAGCTGTCTAAAGACTTTGGGTGGTGTATACAGGCAGACAGAGAGGCCAGCTCACATGGAATAACTAGTTTGACCATCTACACCGAGTTGTGTATATGATAATTTTGATAAGGAAAGAGAATTATGCCTTTTAGGTCCCACCTACCAGATAGCACAAGCTGTCTGGTTGTGAAAAGACCTAGGCCCTCATTACGAGCCTGGCGGTCTTAGACCGCCAGGCCCGCGGTTGGCGGGAGCACCGCCGACAGCCTGGCGGTGCCCCGCAGGGCATTCTGACCGCGGCGCTTTGGCCGCGGTCAGAAATGGAAAACCGGCGGTCTCCCGCCGGTTTTCCGCTGCCCGTTGGAATCCTCCAAGGCGGCGCAGCTTGCTGCGCCGCCGAGGGGATTCTGACACCCCCTACCGCCATCCTGTTCCTGGCGGTTCGCTCGCCAGGAACAGGATGGCGGTAGGGGGTGTCGCGGGGCCCCTGGGGGCCCCTGCAGTGCCCATGCCAATGGCATGGGCACTGCAGTGGCCCCTGTAAGAGGGCCCCGCTTGTATTTCACTGTCTGCTTAGCAGACAGTGAAATATGCGACGGGTGCAGTAGCACCCGTCGCACCTTCCTACTCCGCCGGCTCGATTACGAGCCGGCTTCATCGTGGGAAGGACGTTTTCCCCTGGGCTGGCGGGCGGCCTTTTGGAGGCCGCCCGCCAGCCCAGGGGAAGCCTCAAAATACCCACCGCGGTCTTCCGACCGCGGTACGGTATTTTGGCGGCTCCCGCCGGGCGCGCGGTGACCGCGCCCGGCGGGAGTCAGAATGACCCCCCTAGTGTCAACTTACAGTGGAGTTAGAGGCCGTGCTTTCCTTACAATTGTTTGGCTTTATTGTCACTCTCCTTTGCTTGATTTCTATTTATTAGCTTCTATGGGATTTCCTTCTTCATCTTGTTTTGGTTCCTGCCCTACAGCATGGCCTCATTACTTGCGTAAGATTTTCACAATGATGCACAGCATCTTGCCATTTCTGTGCAGCACAGGTAAAAGCCTCAAACGCGAAATCTATTGGTCTGTCCAATGCTTCTTTTGTTTCTTATTGAGACACTCCGCCATGGACAGCACATGATGCACCTAGACAAAGTGCACTCATGAAAATATGGGGGCTGGGAGACCCATCTTATAACCCCAGGCAGGCCCACCAAGAAACTTGAAGATTCTGAGACATGACCGAACCTCTGAAAATCTGACAGGGCTGGGACAGACCAGCATGTCTGGCTCTGTTTGTCAGGCACTGATTCTTTCCCAGCCGTACTGGTGTTGAAGAGACCGAGGCTGGTCAGCCAATACAACCCATTTTCATCTGCGTATGATCACATAACACACACACTTGGGAGGCACTGAATGAAGTTATGAAGAAAGGCTCACTGTAACTAGGGGTCATGCTGAGAAGATCAAGCGGAGGTCTTTATGTTTTCATCCAGCTACTAGCCAAAAAAGAATGGATGATGATCGTAACAGGGAATCAAGGCGACGTCTTCTCTTCTGTGGCTATCCTGTTGCTCAAAGGCGCTCAATCAACAAGTGGCACACAAAGGTCAGTACAAATCTGAAGAATAGTCTCCAGGATCCATAGCATATGTAAAGAAGCAGATGCCAATTGCATACCCTCAGACAGTGCCTGATACTTACACCCAAGAGAAACTGCAGAAAGCAAAGGAGTTGGTTGAGCAAGTGGCCTCAGTATCTCTGACGTAAGTACTTTGTGGACAAATATGTGATTGCATGTTTTTCTGCATGACATATTTATTGTACAAATATTAAAATCCCTTTCAATTTAAAACCAATATCATGCAGTTACAAACAACACATAAACACCCACTTCATGACACATGCATAATTTGAAAGCCCCGTATTAGCATTAAAACACAGTACTAATGCACATGTCTGTTTCTAAAACAAGTGCATGAATCCTCAAAGTGTTTGCTTGCTTTAGTTAATCCCATGTACTTTGCAAGAATCAAACATTATCACATAATCCTATTAAAAAACCAGAGGAGCAAGAGCAAAAGTACATAGGCCATTAGTTGCTGCTCGCAGTGCCCCTAGTAAGCTTAATTAGTTCAACATTAATAAATTTGTTCAGCGAAGCATTACATATCATATTATCTGAGTCCAAAGACGCATTTATGGCCTGCCGACAGGAGCGGACCCCCAGTTCATTCCACCTACCCCACAGCAGGGGTATATGCTCCTTCAATAGAGCTGGGCACAAACATAACACATGTTCGAGAGATTTCTCCCAACTGCCACAGCCCTTACACGTTACACCATCCACCGGCTGCAGCTGGTTGGGAAGATGTTTTAAAAAAGCCAAGTCTCCCAGGGCTAGTTGCCTGTTTATTAGTCTAAAACCACATGAAAGCAAAAATAAAATAAAGCTTTGTTGGAAAAAATCACATAGTGGCAAACATACAACTGCACATACATCAACGGAAACACACGGAACAAGCAAACACATGGAACAAGCAATCAGATGTACGTCCAAGGGATTGCACATATAATCATGCTGAGACTCCTAGCACTGCCTTTAGGGACCCCTGGCTTAAGAGGTGGTAAAATCAGTGCCAGGAACACAAGAGCAGCTTGTCCTTATGGACGTCGGTTGCAGCCCCACTTGTTTTCTGTCCATTTTTTATTACAGTAATAGTGAATAATATTATAAAATATTATGGAATTAATATTCGCTAATATTGTAATAAAGAAAGTATTACAATTAACTGGAATATGACCTTGCCTGGCATCCAAGGTAAGTAAAAAATGCTTTTAAATATATGTTGTGTGCATGCTTGCGGGTGACAGAGTGTTTAAGTGAGAGAGAATGTGTGTGTATATGTAAGCATGCACGCATGTGTGAGTGAAAGTAATGCTTATGTGGTAGGTGATGTCACTTCCTCTATTCCTCCATTTTAGTGAACGGACTATCACGGCCCACCAGTGTCTGAAAGCTCGCCTAAAGCCCAAGTCAGCCAGCGTTAGGTCTGCCCTAACACAATGAAATTCAGAAACAGCATGCCGGGAGACCATTCTTATTAGGGGTTAGCAGTGTCAATTTTACACCGTTTTACACTGCACTAGTGTTCTAAGTATAAACAGGTACTCCCTAGCGAGCAACTTCTTAATATTAAAATAGCTATGCAATGGGACCAAAGGAAAAATTAATTTATTTCAATGGGTTGGGGTTGAGGGAGATGGAAGTCAGTGTGACTGAAAGGCAAGAGCTGGAGAGGTGTGGGCAAAGAAGCAATGGAAGAATAATAATAATTAAAAATAAACAAAAAAACTGTGAAGGAAGCAATGGCATAACTGTAGGGGGAACTGAGGCGCAACACACAGCCAACAAGGAATTTAAGGAGGCAAGTATTACAAGAGAAACCGAGCAAGAAAAGATGAGAACTCTACAGAGCACTAGAAGAAAAAGAAAAAAGAACTGGCAAAGCTTATAGGTGTGGCGTTGGCTGCCCGGCTTTTGCCTTTATCAATGTTTGTTTTTGTTCTGTTTTGGTATGGTTTTTACAAAACTTTGGGGTTATTACAACTTTGGAGGAGGTGTTAATCTGTCCCAAAAGTGACGGTAAAGTGATGGATATACGTATTACGAGTCCATTATATCCTATGGAACTCGTAACACGGCTGGTGGTATATCCATCACATTTGGGACGGATTAACACCTCCTCCAAAGTTGTAACAACCCCCTTTGTGTTGGGGGAGCTGACGGACCCTTGCCTAATAAAAAAGATGCTAAAAGCAAAAATATGTTTTTGGTCTCAAAAAGCACACTATGCCATAGTAGTTCCTGAAGGCAATTACATTGTATACGGATGTACTCCTTGTGACAGAAATATGTTGTCAACAACAGTGAAATTAGTTGGTGGCTGGAGTTCACGGACCAATTGCCCAAGTTGCATACTCTAGTGGGTGAAAGAAAAATGTGAATGAGACAACAGACCCATGGATAAAAAGATCTAGGTGAAAGTCCCTATAAACAAGTGTATCCTATATATAACATTTGTAAACTCATAAGATCTTGGCTAACAACAAACCTAAAAATGAATTATCTGAAAGCATGCAGAGGAAGTGGGCAAGTCATCCATTCAGAGAACAAAAAATTAAATGCTACAGAGAGGAATTGTTAGAAATGGGGTCTTTGGTTGGCAGTCAGGTTACCCCTTGTCCAACCAAGGACCCTTATTCTAGTCAGGGTAATTCACACACAATCCAAATTATCCTGTGCCCAACCTCTGGTAGTTTGGCACTGAGCAGTCAGACTTAACTTAGAAGGCAATGTATAAAGTATTTGTGCAATAAAGCATACAATACCACAATATAACACCACAAAAATACACCACACAGTGTTTAGAAAAATATATAATATTTATCACGGATAAATGCAGGTCAAAATTATTAAAGATGAAATAAGAAAATGTAGGGATATCACTGAAAGTGAAATCAAGTGTCTTAGAGTTGAAATGTTACTGTTAAAGCAATAAAAAAATGTCTTAAGTTCTCCTAGAAACAACAAGTGTCTCTTGCAGGGCAAAGTACCTGGTTTGCGTTGAAAAATCCTCGCAAGGGACCGCAGGAGAGGAGGTGCGTGGAAAACGGTGAGTGTGCGTCAGTTTCGCCCCTTCGCACATGGACTTACATTGTTATTTTCCATGCGGGGAAGACGTTGCGTAGATTTCCGGCGCACAGACTTGGATACTCTTCGGGTTGTGGGGTTTTCAGATGCCCCGGGGACGATGCGTGGAATCCTGGGCTTGCGGAGCGAAGTTACAGGGGCTGCGTCGATTCCGGTAGGCGATGCGTGGAATTTTCTTCCGCACGGCAGCCGATTCCTCTTAGGAAGTCGGGTGGCGTCATTCTGAGTCGGCTTAAGTCGTTCCAGTACAGCCGTGCGTCGAAGTTCCGGCCGCGTCGCTGGCGCTGTGTCGATCTTCTGTCGCAAAGTCGCGCTGCGTCGTTCCGGTCTCGGCGTGCGGGGAATTTTTTGCCGCAAGCAGGCTGTGCATCGTTCTTGGCAGGCGAGTTGGTAGGGCAGAAGGCCCTGTTTTTATACCCAAATGTGCCTTTGAAGTGGGGGAAAACTTCCAAGAGTGGCTTAGAAGTGCACCAGGTCCCCTTTCAGTTCAATCCTGTCTGCCAGGGTCCCAGTAGGGGGTGTGGCAGTCCTTTGTGTCAGAGCAGGCCCTCCACCCTCCCAGCCCAGGAACACCCATTCAAAATGCAGATGTATGCAAGTGAGGCTGAGTATCCTGTGTTTGGGGTGTGTCTGAGTGAATGCACAAGGAGCTGTCAACTAAACCCAGCCAGACGTGGATTGTAAGGCACAGACAAATTTAAGTGCAGAGTGTAGGAGGCTGGCCTGGCTTATAGTGGGTACCTGATGGTACTTACACCTTGTGCCAGGTCCAGTTATCCCTTATTGGTAGATTAGTAGTGTTCTAGCAGCTTAGGCTGATAGAGGTAGCTATAGCAGAGCAGCTTAGGCTGAACTAGGAGACATGCAAAGCTCCTACTATACCCCTTATATCATATAGCACTATATTATAAGAATCACAATACTCAGAGTTACTAAAAATAAAGGTACTTTATTTTAGTGGCAATGTGCCAAAAATATCTCAGAGGATATACTCCCTTAGGAGGTAAGTAAAATACACAAAATATACACACAAACCAAAATCAGGTAAGTAACCAGTTAGAAAAGTAGTGCAAACACTGTAGAATACAATAGGATGCAATAGGCCTAGGGGCAACACAAACCATATACCAAGAAAGTGGAATGCAAACCACTTAGGGACCCCAGGCCTAGTGTAGTGTGTAGAGGGTCGCTGGGAGTGTAAGAAAACTCTAAGGGTGTCCAAGATACCCCACCCCAAGACCCTGAATAGTAGGAGTAAAGTTACCCTACTTTCCCAGAAACACACTAAAGTCACGATAGGGGATTCTGCAAAGACCACAACAGACTGCAAAGCACTGAAGACGGATTCCTGAACCTGAGGACCTGCAAAGGAAGGGGACCAAGTCCAATAGTCACGAAAGTGTCCAGGGGGGCAGGAGCCCATTAAACCCCGGATGAAGGAGCAAAATGGCTGCCTCCGGGTGGAAGAAGCTGAAGTTTCTGCAACAACGGAAGATGCCAGGAACTTCTCCTTGGCACAGAAGAAGTTCCACGGCGTGCTGGAGGATGCAGAGTTGTTTCCACGCAGAAAGCCCGCAAGCAAGCCTTGCTAGCTGCAAAGGTCGCGGTTGAAGAGAAAGGGTGCTGCCCGGGCCTAGGAAGGCCCAGGAGGTTGCCATTTGGATGAGGAGACAGAGGGAGCACTCAGCAACACAGAGAGCCCACGCAGAAGCAGGCAGCACCCACAGAAGTACTTGAACACGGGTTCAAGAAAACTGAGCACGGCGGTCGTCTCAATACTACAAAGGAGGGTCCCACGAATCCGGTGGTCAACTCAGCGAATTGAGCAATGCACAACGGAGTGCTGGGGACCTGGGCTGTGCTGTGCACAAAGGATTCCTTGCAAAAGTGCACAGAAGCCCTAGCAGCTGCAGTTCACACAGTAAACAGGACTACTGTCTGGCGTGGGGAGGCAAGGACTTATCTCCACCAAATTTGGACAGATGGATCACTGGACTGTCGGGGTCACTTGGATCCAGCTCTTGTGTTCCAGGGAGCATGCTCGTCACGATGAGAGGGGACCCAGAGGACCGGTGAAGTTTGGTGCCTACGTTACCAGGGGGAAGTTTCCGTCAACCCACTGGAGATTTTTTCTTGGCTTCCAGTGCAGGGTGAAGGCAGACAGCCCCCAGAGCACGCACCACCAGGAAACAGTGGAGAAAGCCAGCAGGATTAAGCGCTACAATGTCGCTGGTAGTCTTCTTGCTACTTTGTTGCAGTTTTACAGGCGTCCTGGAGCAGTCAGCGGTCGATCCTTGGCAGAAGTCGAAGAGGGAGATGCAGAGAAACTCTGGTGAGCTCTTGCATTCGTTATATGACAAGAAGCCCACAGGAGAGACCCTAAATAGCCCTCAGAGGAGGATTGGCCACCTAGTCAGGTAAACACCTATCAGGAGGGGTTTCTGGCGTCACCTGCTGGCACTGGCCACTTACAGGCCTCCACTGTGCCCTCACACCTTTGCATTCAAGATGGCAGAGGTCTGTGACACACTGGAGGAGCTCTGGGCACCACCCCTGGGGTGGTGATGGACAGGGGAGTGGTCACTCCCATTTCCTTTGTCCAGTTTCACGCCAGAGCAGGGGCTGGGGGATCCCTGAACCGGTGAAAACTGGTTTACACAAGGAGGGCACCATCTGTGCCCTTCAAAGCATTCCCAGAGGCCAGGAGAGGCTACTCCTCTCAGTCCCTTAACACCTATTTCCAAAGGGAGAGGGTGTAACACCCTTTTTGAGAGGAAATCCTTTGTTCGCCTTCCTGGGACTGGGCTGCTCAGACCCCAGGAGGGCAGAAGCCTGTCTGTGGGTTGGCAGCAGCAGTAGCTGCTGTGAAAACCCCAGAGAGCTGGTTTGGCAGCTGGTCCATGCTGGAGCCCCGGGGATACATGGGATTGGCACCCCAATACCAGATTTGGCATGGGGGCCAATTCCATGATCTTAGACATGTTACATGGCCATATTCGGAGTTACCATTGTGAAGCTACATATAGGTATTGACCTATATGTAGTGCACGCGTGTAATGGTGTTCCCGCACTCACAAAGTCCGGGGAAATTGCCCTGAACTATGTGGGGGCACCTTGGCTAGTGCCAGGGTGCCCTCACACTTAGTAACTTTGCACCTAACCTTCACTAAGTGAGGGTTAGACATATAGGTGACTTTTAAGTTACTTAAGTGCAGTGTAAAATGGTTGTGAAATAACATGAACGTTATTTCACTCAGGCTGCAGTGGCAGTCCTGTGTAAGAATTGTCTGAGCTCCCTACTGGTGGCAAAAGAAATGCTGCAGCCCATAGGGATCTCCTGGAACCCCAATACCCTGGGTACCTAGGTACCACATACTATGAAGTTATAAGGGTGTTCCAGTGTGCCAATTAGAATTGGTAAAAATGGTCACTAGCCTGCAGTGACAATTTTAAAGGCAGAGAGAGAGCGTAAGCACTGAGGTTCTGATTAGCAGAGCCTCAGTGACACAGTTAGGCACCACACAGGGAACACACATTCAAGCACTGGGGTCCTGGCTAGCAGGATCCCAGTGAGACAGGCAAAAACAAACTGACACACAAGTAAAAATGGGGGTAACATGCCAGGCAAGATGGTACTTTCCTACACAGAGAAACGCTCACTTTCTAAAAGTGGCATTTCTGAAATAGTAATATTAAATCCAACTTCACCAGTCGGCAGGATTTTGTATTACCATTCTGGCTGTACTAAATATTATCTTCCTATTCCTTTTCAGATCAGCAGCTACCACTCACACAATGTATGAGGGCAGCCCCAATGTTACGAGTTTTACATTACCAGGACATGTTAACTACACAGGTACATGTCCTGCCTTTTACCTAAACAGCACCCTGCCCTAGGGGTTACCTAGGGCACACCTTAGGGGTGACTTATATGTATAAAAAGGGGAGTTTTAGGCTTGGCAAGTACTTTTAAATGCCAAGTCGAATTGGCAGTGAAACTGCACACACAGGGCTTGCAATGGCAGGCCTGAGACAAGGTTAAGGGGCTTTTTAAGTGGGTGGAACGATCATTGCTGCAGGCCCACTAGTAGCTTTTAATCTACAGGCCCTGGGCACGTATAGGGCACTCTACAAGGGACTTATAAGTAAATTAAATAGCCCAACTGGGTGTGATCCAGTGTTACCATGTTTAAAGGGAGAGAGCATATGCATTTTAGCACTGGTTAGTCTAAAAAACAGCAAAAACAGTATCTCAAAAGTGGGGGGAGGCAGGCAAAAAGTTAGAGGTGACCACCCCCTAAGGCTGTCAGGTCTAACATGAATGAAAGAAGAACAAGGGGGAGGGGAAAAATCCAATAAGAAACAGGGAAATGAGACCGACCAAAAAGCCTACAAGCAAGAGCATGGGGTTCTGGAGGAGCCCACCATGTGTCTATATGTTAATATATTGGAGACAACAGGTGTTCAGAAATAGGTAAACCTGCCTATAGGCAACACCGAAAACGGTATTATAATAATGACAATAGGACGATTTATCAATAAGCTCGTTCCTCTGAAATGAAAACAGGGCGCAGGTGGCGCAAAAAGTTAATGAGCTGCCCAGTAAACACAGTGAATTTCTAGACAGATTGCGGTTTTGAAATGCCAAACCTCCATTTGGACCAGTCAGCCTCGGCACACTGATGTAAAAACGCCTTTCTGGAGTGGCAATTGCACTGCAGTGCATTGAATTATATACTATGTGTGGAGGACCAGTCAAAACCTAGTCATCTGATTTACTGGAAACTCGAGTAAGGCAAGAGTTGGGGCCTTCAAACAATAGACCGCTGGGATTTCCGCATGAGGAGCCCTGGAAGAAGTCTATCTACTGAGGCCGCCACCATGGGAGCAACGCCCCTCCTGCTCCGTCCCACCAGGATGAAAAGTCTTCTGGATAAGTGCCACATTTTGCACATCTGTATTAGGTCACTCTGACGTTATAGGATTTTCTCAAGGGGCTTTTTCTCCTTTTCTAAAACCAAAATCAATGGCCTGTGAGCTGTTTATTTCCAAACAAGAACAACACGTGACAGACAGTTGTATGTTTGAAGCAAAACCAATTAATTCTGAAATTTAACCTGGGATGGAGCCAATGGTTACAGTAAGCAGATACACAGACACAAGTTTTTGCCGGCACGCATCAACACAGACACGCCGAACCAAACACCAAGACTAAGGGCCACACGTACCTAGGTTCAGATTTGAGTTGCAAATTGCGAGTCAGAGCGACGAGTCGCAAATCTGAATGTAGGATGGTGTCCTTGACACCATTTGCAATTTGCAAGGGGGTCGCAAATGCCCACCTCATGAATATTCATGAGGTACGTCGCAATTTGCAACCCCCTTGGGAATGGCAGCCCTCACAGGGATGGTGGTCTGCAGGAGACAGCAGACCACCATGTCTGTGACTGCTTCTCCATAAAGCAGGTTTTTCTTTTTGGTAATGCAGCCCATTTTCCTTAAAGGAAAACGAGATGTATTACAAAAATAAAAAAATTAAACGTTTTCGTTTCATTTTTACAGAGCAGGCAGTGGTCCCTAGGACCACTGCCTGCTCTGAAAAAATGTTTACAGTGGCATTCACAACGGGGAAGGGGTCCCATGGGGACTCCTTCCCTTTTGCGAATGGGTTGGCACCCATATGAAATGGGTGCAAACTGCGATTGTTTTGCGACCGCATTCGCGGACACAAAACAATCCTACATTGCACTGCGAGTCGCAATTAGGAAGGGAACACCCCTTCCTAATTGCGAGTCGCAAACCCGTTTTGCGATTCGGTAACCAGGTTACCGAATCGCAAAACTGGGTTTGTGCATCACGATGTGCTTTTTACACGTCGCAAACAGCCACATTTGCTGTTTGTGAGGTGCAAAAAGCTACCTATATGTGGCCCTAAGTGCCTTCCTTCCTCAGTCCTCACAAATCTTTGCAGACAGGTGCTTAATACAACATATTGATGCTCATCCTTTACAAGGCTTTATAGGCAGGTGACGTTCTGCAGCACCTTCTACCCTTGGACCTAACAGAGCTTTGCAAAAATGAGACCTCATACAGCACCTTCTATCCTCAGGCCTCCAGGCGCTTTACAAATAGGTGTGTTTAGACAGCACTTCCTTGCTCAGAACTTTCAATGCTTTACTTGTAGCTTGAGACCTAACCATGTCTGCACAATGGTGCTTTTAGGGCAGTATCTTCATTCTCAGACCTGAAAATAGTTTTTGGACAGGGGAAATTTCGCAGCACCTTCTATCCTCAGACCTCGCACTGCTTTACAGACATGTAGCATTATCCAGCGCCTCCCAGCCACAAACCTCACAGCCTTTCACTGATGGTGGCTGCCAAACAGCGAGTTGCCCCCTTCAGCCAGGCCATGAGTGCAGGCTGAAGATCACCAGTCATACCCGGGTAACTAGTGAGCAGGAATGGACAGGCTGCCACAGCTGCTCTGTATCCCTCGGCCGAAGCCCGACAGCTGCTCCACCTCTTGCCAGCTGAGCTGCTGCCATGTGCTGGGACTGAACGAACCAGTCACATTCCAGGCTGCCATCTGTTATGGATTCTCTGATGCGTTTCCACAGAAAGGAGGTCTAATCGTTGCCGAACCAGCTGACAGCTCTGAATTGTAAACGGGGCAGGAGCAAAACGAGTCTCGGGCTGTTGCTATTCCCAATTTCAGCGCAGTCACTGCTCACTCTCTTAAGCCGGAGAGCACAGCACTGTGTACGACCAGCACCTGCTGTAGAGTTACTTGCTTCCCTCCTGGAGTCAAGCAAAGAGCATTTCATACGCAGAGACCATTGTCGATGAGCAGCCTTATTGCTCAGTTACACAGCAGTGTGGCCAGAATCTTCCATGGCAAGTCGCCACGGTATCCGAACCCATAGCACCGTCTTTACCTCGACTAAGTTAGGGAAACTTAAGTACACAGGGCATACATAGCACAGTCTACGCCCGGAACATTTCATACGTACGAACACTTTTTATCTGCATCCACATTCTCCCGTATCACAGCAGAATATGCTGAACCTTCTGAATAACCACTGCTGTCACTCCGACCCCCCTCGTTCCCGGAACAACATGGACCCAGAACCGTCTCCACGTGCAGTGGATGAAGTGCAGTGCCCGGTACTATCTAAATTCAAGCCCTTCTCTAAGGCAATTTGGTGTATTCAGGATCAGACCCGTATCTATGTACAGCAATTAATACCCAAGTGCCCAACTCTAGTGATGAGGTTAAAATTCCGCTACTCTTCCTGATGGGCAAACCATTGTATCCTAGTACAGTTGTAGAAGACGTGCTAAAACAGTGGCTTTAGATACAGCAGTAGCAGAGTTAGCGGTAATAAAAAACTGGCTGCAGAAGTGGTGGGAACAAAAACAGTTCTACTAGAAACAGTGATAGAACTTGTGTTTGTAAAAGTGGCACTGCTCCAAAAAGTGGTAGCAGAAGAAATGGAAAGAAGGATTGGCAATGCCAATATGCTTGGCTTTAAGGGAATGGTGTATGGTAATGTGAAGCATTGCATGTATGAGAACGATACTTACTTGTGTAGAAGCAAAGACCTGTAGACTAGTACTGGTGTAGGTTAAAAGATCAAATAAGAGTTGAACTATCACGCCAGACCTAAACTACAATATAAGTTAATGACTGCCCTCCTCTCATCTCTGTTGTTGCCAGTGAAACACACCAAAGATTATCTAGTTATCTAAGCACTTTAAAAGCTTTGCAATGCTATGTGTGTGCCACTTAAAGTTCAAGCTCAGGCAGCTGGATAAATAAACAAAATGATCACAGCTGTGTTGAGGGCAAGCACTTTTCTTGGTGTAGCACAGAACTTCTGCTCAATCAAAACATGTACTTCTGGCTCCCAGCCTGTGGGCGCAGCCAAAACCCCTCTCTAGTGATGCTCACAAACTTGTCCTGCAATAGCTGCGCTTTCAGGTCAGACCATAAAAAGCAGGTAGAAGCAGCAGTATACAGCAGTTGGAGAAGGTTCACAGAGGCAGGGGAACTAGAAACAGTGGTTTTACAAGAAGTTATAGCAACACCTGCAGTGGTAAATAAGTAACAATAGAAGCATTGGGGTGGTAGAAGCAGTGGTAAACCAATGCTGATAAAAGCAGTGTTAGTATGAACAGTAATAATAGAATTACTGGTAATAAAATCAAAGCTAGTAAAAGCAGTGGTTGTAAAAGGAAGTGCTGGCAAAACATAGAGGTAATAGAATTAGGGATGGTAGGAGCAGCAGTAGATGTAGCGGTGGTGGTAAAGGGGTCATTATATACAGTAGTGATGGTAGAAGCAGTTAGGTGCAGTTGTGGTAGAAAAGATGTGAGAGAAGCAGAAGCAGTAGAAGTTGTGGCAGTTGTGACAGAAGGGATGATACAGAACAGGTAAATATGTATTAAGGACTATGGTCTCATCAAGAGTCATTACAAACCACAGGGCTGGAAACCCAATTATTCTCCAAATGTCAGCAGAAGACAGACACTGTAATGTAATACACCTCACAAATAACATACACCAAATCTAATTTTCTAGTATTGGGTGATTTTAATCTCCATATAGAAAATGTAGATATTGCATCCTCCAAGAGGCTGATAGCAGAGTTGAATGCATGTGATCTAAATCAAATTATTCAGGGCCCTACCCATGTCAGGGGCCACACTCTTGATCTGGCTTTTTCCAATAATCCTGATCTAAAATTTCTACTATCCTCCCCGCTGGTTTGGTCAGATAATTTTCTTGTAAAAATGGAATTACACCTTGCACACTACAAGACCCCAGACAGAGGGATACCCCCGCGTCGGAGGAAATGGCATAGGTTAAAATCTGTAGACTTTGTCTCCGCATTGGAGAAAAATAGACCAGGGAGCATAAATACTAATAATATAACTGTCTTTTCGCACTCTGTCAATAAATGGATAGAGAACAGCTTGGATGAGATTATACCTCTCTCCTCGTCCAATTGTACTCGGCGTAACAAATCACCCCCGTGGTACAATGCCGATCTACTAGAGAAAAAAAGAGAGTGTAGGAAATTTGAGAGAAGATGGCGGTGTACCAAAAATGAATCCATGAAAAAGGATTATAAAAATGCGATCCGAGAATATCACCTGGAAATAAAAAAAGCTCAAGCAATATACTATGCAGGAAAAATTGAAGCTGCAGCCAACTCTCCTAAGGAGATTTTTAAGGCCCTAAAAGATCTTATCCATCCTAGAGAGGAAGTAGAAAGTAGAGATTCCCCCCAACAACATGTTGAAGAGCTAGCTAATTTTTTCCGGGACAAAATCCAGACTATTTACCTGGCATTTCCTAATACGTCGACTATAGGACAGGAGAGAGTAAACCAGAAGGCCGGGGAGGTAATCACTCTTACTAATTTTACCCCTATCAATCTGGATAGAGTGATCAGTCTAATGAGATTAACAAAATCGGGCTCTCCGCTTGACCCGGCCCCTCCCCAGGTCCTATTCTTGGGTATCTCAGTTATAGGGCCTATAATAAAGAATCTTATTAATAATTCCCTGAAGGACGGCATTGTACCTGACCACTGGAAACAAGCTATTGTCAAGCCACTCTTAAAGAAAACTAGCCTGGACCCCAAGATACTAAGCAACTTTAGACCAATTTCATTGTTGCCCTTAATCTCTAAATTGGCGGAGAAACATGTACATTCTCAGCTATCATCTTTCCTAGAAGAAATGAAAATGTCACTTACCCAGTGTACATCTGTTCGTGGCATCAGTCGCAGTAGATTCGCATGTTCTGCAATAGCTCGCCATCTGGTGTTGGGCCGGAGTGTTACAAGTTGTTTTTCTTCGAAGAAGTCTTTCGAGTCACGGGACCGAGTGACTCCTCCTTTTGTCTCCATTGCGCATGGGCGTCGACTCCATCTTCGATTGTTTTTCCCCGCAGAGGGTGAGGTAGGAGTTGAATTGCAGTAATAGTGCCCATGCAATGGAGTGACTAAGTATGCACCTATTTAAGGTTGAGATGATACATATATAAATAATTGAAGGTAACTTCCAAACTGCTACAGGCTTCCGGGGAGGCGGGTGGGCACATGCGAATCTACTGCGACTGATGCCACGAACACATGTACACTGGGTAAGTGACATTTTCAGTTCGATGGCATCTGTCGCTGTAGATACGCATGTTCTGCATAGACTAGTAAGCAGTTATTTCCCCAAAAGCGGTGGATCAGCCTGTAGGAGTGGAAGTAGTCTGAAATAATGTCCTTAATACGGCTTGACCTACTGTGGCTTGTTGTGCGGATAACACGTCTACACAGTAGTGCTTGGTGAATGTGTGAGGCGTAGACCATGTGGCTGCCTTACATATTTCTTGCATTGGGATGTTTCCTAGAAAGGCCATGGTAGCACCTTTCTTTCTGGTTGAGTGTGCCCTTGGTGTAATGGGCAGCTGTCGTTTAGCTTTAAGGTAGCAGATTTGGATGCATTTAACTATCCATCTGGCTATACCTTGTTTTGAAATTGGGTTTCCTGCATGAGGTTTTTGAAATGCAATAAAGAGTTGTTTAGTCTTTCTGATGTTTTTTGTTCTGTCAATGTAATACATCAATGCTCTTTTGACATCTAATGTATGTAGTGCCCTTTCAGCTACGGTATCTGGCTGTGGAAAGAACACTGGAAGTTCCACTGTTTGATTTAGATGGAACGGTGAAATAACCTTTGGCAAAAATTTAGGATTGGTCCTTAGGACGACTTTATTTTTGTGTAGTTGTATAAAAGGTTCCTGTATAGTAAACGCCTGAATCTCGCTTACTTTTCTCAGGGAAGTAATGGCGATGAGAAATGCCACCTTCCAGGTTAGGAACTGTATGTCGCAGGAGTGCATGGGTTCAAAAGGTGGACCCATAAGTCTAGTTAGGACAACATTTAGGTTCCATGAAGGAACAGGTAGTGTTCTTGGTGGTATAATTCTCCTAAGGCCCTCCATGAATGCTTTAATGACTGGTATTTTATATAGGGAAGTTGAATAGGTAGTCTGCAGGTATGCAGATATTGCTGCAAGGTGAATCTTAATGGAAGAGAAAGCTAGGTTAGATTTTTGTAAGTGAAGCAAGTAACACACTACATGTTCTGGACTTGTGTGTAATGGTTGTATTTGATTAATATGGCAGTAGCAAACAAACCTCTTCCATTTACTTGCATAGCAGTGCCTGGTGGATGGCCTTCTTGCTTGTTTTATGACTTCCATACATTCTTGGGTAAGTTGTAAGTGCCCAAATTCTAGGATTTCAGGAGCCAGATTGCTAGATTCAGCGATGCTGGATCTGGGTGTCTGATCTTTTGGTTGTGCTGTGTCAACAGATCTGGCCTGTTGGGCAATTTGATGCAGGGTACCACTGATAGGTCTAGTAGCGTTGTGTACCAGGGTTGCCTTGCCCAAGTTGGTGCTATTAATATGAGTTTGAGTTTGCTTTGACTGAGTTTGTTTACCAGGTAAGGAAGGAGAGGGAGAGGAGGAAAAGCGTAAGCAAATATCCCTGACCAGTTCATCCATAGGGCATTGCCTTGGGATTGTTTGTGTGGGTATCTGGATGCGAAGTTTTGGCATTTTGCGTTCTCCCTTGTCGCAAACAAGTCTATCTGAGGTGTTCCCCAGAGTTTGAAATAAGTGTTCAGAATTTGGGGGTGAATTTCCCATTCGTGGACCTGTTGGTGATCTCGAGAGAGATTGTCTGCGAGTTGATTTTGTATCCCTGGTATAAACTGTGCAATTAGGCGAATTTGGTTGTGAATTGCCCAATGCCAAATTTTTTGTGCTAGCAGGCTTAACTGCGTGGAGTGCGTCCCCCCCTGCTTGTTTAGATAATACATTGTTGTCATGTTGTCTGTTTTGACGAGAATGTATTTGTGAACTATTATTGGTTGGAAAGCCTTTAGTGCTTGAAAAACTGCTAGAAGTTCTAGGTGATTGATATGCAGTTTTGTTTGATGTACGTTCCATTGTCCTTGTATGCTGTGTTGATCGAGGTGTGCTCCCCACCCTGTCATGGAAGCATCTGTTGTTATTACGTATTGTGGCACTGGGTCTTGGAAAGGCCGCCCCTTGTTTAAATTTATGTTGTTCCACCACAGAAGCGAGAGGTAAGTTTGGCGGTCTATTAACACCAGATCTAAAAGGTGACCCTGTGCTTGAGACCACTGTGATGCTAGGCATTGTTGTAAGGGCCTCATGTGCAGTCTTGCGTTTGGGACAATGGCTATGCATGATGACATCATGCCTAGGAGTTGTAATACCATCTTTGCCTGTATCTTTTGTGTTGGATACATGCGTTGTATGATGGTGTTGAAATTTTGAATTCTTTGTGGACTTGGAGTGGCTACTCCTTTTGATGTGTCTATTATGGCTCCCAGGTATTGTTGTACCTTGCGTGGCAGAATTTTGGATTTTGTGAAATTGACGGTGAACCCTAGTTTGAAGAGGGTTTGTATGATCTGATTTGTGTGATTTGAGCACTGTTTGAACGAATGGGCCTTGATTAGCCAGTCGTCCAAATATGGGAACACATGTATTTGCTGCCTTCTTATGTGTGCAGCGACTACCGCTAGACATTTGGTAAAGACTCTTGGTGCGGTTGTTAATCCGAAAGGCAGTACCTTGAATTGGTAATGTATTCCTTTGAATACAAACCTTAGGTATTTCCTGTGCGATGGGTGTATTGGTATATGGAAATAAGCATCCTTGAGGTCTAAAGTTGCCATGTAGTCGTGTAGTTTTAGCAATGGCAATACTTCTTGTAGTGTGACCATGTGGAAGTGGTCTGATTTGATGAAAGTGTTCACTACTCTGAGGTCTAGGATTGGTCTCAGTGTTTTGTCCTTCTTTGGTATCAGAAAGTACAGTGAGTAAACTCCTGTGTTTATTTGTGTGTTTGGCACTAATTCGATTGCATTCTTTTGCAATAGTGCCTGCACTTCTATCTCCAGGAGATTGGAATGGTGTGTTGTTAAATTTTGTGCTTTTGGTGGTATGTTTGGAGGGAATTGTAGAAATTCTATGCAATAACCATGTTGGATAATTGCTAGAACCCAAGTGTCTGTAGTGATTTCCTCCCATGCTTTGTAATAATGGCCTATTCTTCCCCCCACTGGTGTTGTGTGGAGGGGGTGAGTGACCTGTGAGTCACTGTTTAGTAGTAGGGGCTTTGGGGCTTTGAAATCTTCCTCTATTTCTAGGGAATTGCCCTCCTCTATATTGTCCCCGAAAACCTCCTCTATACTGTCCCTGGTAACTGGACGGTGTGGCTTGTGAGGTGCTGGCTTGTGTGCTTGGACCTCGAAACCCCCCTCGAAAGGGCGTTTTACGGAATGTGCTGTAATTCCCTCTGCTCTGCGGGGAGTAGAGTGCGCCCATGGCTTTGGCAGTGTCCGTATCTTTTTTGAGTTTCTCAATCGCTGTGTCCACTTCTGGACCGAACAGTTCTTTTTCATTAAAAGGCATATTGAGAACTGCTTGTTGAATCTCTGGTTTAAATCCAGACGTTCGGAGCCATGCATGCCTTCTGATAGTTACAGATGTATTAATTGTCCGTGCAGCTGTATCTGCAGCGTCCATGGAGGAGCGGATCTGGTTGTTGGAAATGGTCTGTCCCTCCTCAACCACTTGTTTTGCCCTATTTTGTAAGTCCTTGGGCAGATGTTCAATGAGATGTTGCATCTCGTCCCAGTGGGCTCTGTCATAGCGCGCAAGTAGTGCCTGGGAGTTCGCGATGCGCCACTGGTTTGCAGCTTGTGCTGCGACTCTTTTACCAGCTGCATCGAACTTGCGGCTTTCTTTATCTGGGGGTGGTGCATCTCCAGATGTGTGAGAGTTGGCCCTTTTCCTAGCTGCTCCTACAACGACAGAGTCTGGTGGCAGCTGTGTAGTGATGAAAGCCGGGTCTGTAGGAGGCGCCTTATACTTTTTTTCCACCCTTGGTGTGATTGCCCTACTTTTGACCGGCTCCTTAAAGATGTCTTTTGCGTGCCGGAGCATACCAGGGAGCATAGGCAGGCTTTGGTAGGAGCTGTGGGTGAAGGAGAGGGTGTTGAATAAGAAATCATCCTCGACCTGTTCTGAGTGGAGGCTTACGTTGTGAAATTGTGCTGCTCTAGCCACCACTTGAGAATACGCGGTGCTGTCTTCTGGTGGAGATGGCTTTGTAGGGTATGCCTCCGGACTGTTATCTGACACTGGGGCGTCGTATAGGTCCCATGCGTCCTGATCTTGGTCACCCTGGCTCATGGTGGTGTGAGCTGGGGAGTGTGATGGAGTTTGTGCTGGTGAGACGTTAATCACAGGCGGAGGAGAGGGTGGTGGGGTAACTCTTTTCACCACTTTTGGTTGTGGTGTCTGTTCCGTCTGGAACTCCAACCTTCTCTTTCTCCTAATGGGGGGAAGGGTGCTTATTTTTCCTGTCCCCTGCTGTATGAAGATACGCTTTTGCGTATGGTCCACATCAGTTGCTTGCAGCTCTTCCTCAAACCTATGCTTCTGCATTTGGGAGGTTAGCGAGTGCTCTTCTGTATAAGAGCCTGAAGCTGGGTCGCTTGCAGTTTGTTTCGGCATCGAAACCCTGTCTGCGTGTTTTTTCGGCTCCGAGGTGACTCTTTTCTTTTTCGGGGCCGAAACCTCTCGGCGTCGATCTGTTTCGGTGCCGCTGTCTCGGCGTCGAGCCGTGTCGGCACCGGCATCTCGGTGTCGAGGCTTGTCTCCAGCACTTTCTCGGTCCCGAGAAGGCTGCGTGCCGGTGTCTCGACCGGAGTCGGACGATCTCGGCACTGTTTGGGCCTTTTTCGGTGCCGACGGGCGGTCACCGAATTTATGGGTGGAGCCATGGCCTGGTGGCAGTGGCGTCCCCTGGGCCTTGTAAATGTTCTTCTGAGTGGATTTCGACGTCTTACTCACGGTTTGTGTATCGTCGAATCCTTCGGAGTCTGAGTCTTGGATCGAGAAGGTACCTTCTTCTTCCTGTTCCTCGAACTCCCGTTGGGCTGTCGGTGCGGACGCCATCTGAAGTCTTCTGGCTCGACGGTCTCGGAGTGTTTTTCGGGACCGGAACGCACGACAGGCCTCGCAGGTGTCTTCGCTGTGCTCAGGTGACAGGCACAGGTTGCAGACCAAGTGTTGGTCTGTGTAAGGGTACTTATTGTGGCATTTGGGGCAGAAACGGAACGGGGTCCGTTCCATCGGCGTTCTTCAGCACGCGGTCGGGCCGACCAGGCCCTGACGGAGGATCGAAAAACTACCCCGAAGGGCACCGGAGCTCTTCGATCTTCGATGCGGTGTGGAATCAAAGTACGCCGATCCCGAACGCAACAATACCGACGAAAATCTTCAGAAATTAGCTAATTTTCCGTTCCGAAACTCGGAGCGACAGGAACACGTTCGAACCCGATGGCGGAAAAAAAACAATCGAAGATGGAGTCGACGCCCATGCGCAATGGAGACAAAAGGAGGAGTCACTCGGTCCCGTGACTCGAAAGACTTCTTCGAAGAAAAACAACTTGTAACACTCCGGCCCAACACCAGATGGCGAGCTATTGCAGAACATGCGTATCTACAGCGACAGATGCCATCGAACATAAGGTTATACATCCGACTCAGATGGGTTTCAGGCCCAAACACGGTACGGAAACCGCCTTGATTGCCATAACAGAAGAGGCAAGGAAGAGGATGGACTTAGGTCAAGGAGGATGATCGCGGTTTCCATACCTAAGTGCCGCTTTTGATACAGTTGATTTGAAAATCCTCCTAGAAAGGGCACAAGAATGTGGGATTGATGGGTCCGCGTTAGAGTGGATACGCTCATTCCTTTATGGTAGGTCTTTCCAGGTACTTGACAGAGAATGTATCTCTAGAAGCACTTTTAGCAGCTGTGGTGTCCCCCAGGGCTCAGCCTTGAGTCCACTGCTTTTTAATATATACATGAGGCCATTAGCAGGCATAGTTGAGCCTTTTGGACTGAATATAGTTTCTTATGCCGATGATACGCAGCTGATAGTATCCTTTTCCAATTCCCACCTGAATATGGGACTAGCTTTGGGCCCTTGTATGAAGGCAGTTGCAACATGGATGGCTGATAGTAAATTAAAGCTTAACGATGATAAAACAGAGATTATGTTTTTTGGAAATAAAACTCCTCCTTCCAATCCTAGCATACTGGGAGGGATATCGATTTTTCCCCCACCTAAAGGTCTTATAAAAAGCCTCAGGATATGGCTTGATCCCTTTCCTTCTATGGCTCAACATGCAAACAAAGTGGCAGGAACGACCTTCGCTCTGCTTAGGACCTTAAGGAAGGTGTTAACCATTCTGCCTTTTACAGCGAGGAGAATGGTCATCCAGGCATTGATTGGGGCCCGGATTGACTACGGAAACGCTCTGTTCATTGGCTCCCCGAAATATGTAATCCAGAGACTGCAAAGAGTACAAAACGCAGCGGCTCGTCTACTACTAAACATTCCGAAACATCATTCAATACGGCCAGGAATTGTCTCTTTACACTGGCTCCCTGTGGCAGAAAGGATCCAATTCAAGACTTTGTGCCATGTTCATAGATCCATATTTGAGAAGGGACCTGAAATATTGAAAACCCTTGCTCAGGTCTATATTCCAGCTAGGCCTCTTAGATCTTCCTCAGCTAATCTGGCTAAAGTTCCAACTATGAGGAAAGCTAGATGGGGAGGAAGATCGGTAGCCTACCAAGGCGCGTTATTGTGGAATAGCCTTCCTCTCAAGCTGAGAAACAACTCTCAAGAGCTATCGTTTAGGAAAGAATTGAAGACATGGCTATTTAAAACTTAAAACTGAATAACTTGGTGTTTTTAAACAGTATATCATCACTATGGCTGTATAAGCGCTACGAGGCCGTGGGCAGTTGGGCGCTATATAAATCTTTATAACATAACATAACATAACATAATGTAGGGCAATATTCCATTGTTGAAACATACAAATATGTGTTTTTTTTCCCCAACAGACAAATGTTTCTTCGATACTCTACATTTGATGTAAAAAAAAAATGTAAAAAAAATATAAAAAATGTTAACCTCTACAGTGCGGACGTCGGCCACTGGCAGACACCACAGAGGGGGTTAAAAAATCCTCCGCTGTTTCACATCAGAGGATTTTTTTTTTTTATTAAAAACCTCCCGGGAGACACTGAAGATCTTCCTTGTCTCTCTCTCCTCCCCATCCGCCCCTTTGTGACGTCAGTGCGTTGCGAGGTGCGTTAACGTCACTATCTGTTCGGGAAGGCCTTGTTTGAAAGGGGAGACGCTCCCCTTTCAAACAAGGCCTTCCTGAATGGGTTTCCTGGCCCTCGATCACAGACCCCCCTCCCCCAGGGGTGTAAAACATTTTTGTTTTTAAATAAAAAAAATTAACTACAAAAAAATGTATGAAGTTGACAGGGAGTCGCCAGTGAGCAGGGCAACCCCCTGTGGGGGCAATAATTTTTTTTAACAGCTGTATGGTTTCCCTGGGGGCCACTATGGCCCCCAAGGAAGCCATACAGCTGTTAAATTTATATATATATAATATTATATATAACGCACACACGTTGACAAAGGTGATCGCTACATACATATATACATATGCGATCGGCCCCCAGGAAAACCACACGCACATATAAAAGTGATCTCTTTACACACACACACACACACACACACACACACATACATATATATATATATTCACCACCAGTTCTCTTGCGGTTGCAGCTTGTGCCTTCAAAGCAATGCACATACTTCAACTGACGTGTTTCAACTGTAGCTTTTAGGCAGCAATAAAAAAAAGTCAAGTAAGACTTGTGATTATGTTTCTGCTAGAAAAGGATCTGACTTGTCTAGTGGCAGTTTTGATGCCATAACGTAGCACAGAAGGTTTATTTGCCTAACTGCAAGGATAAATACTGCATTATATGTGAATAGCTGAGTGTATTAGTAAAGGAAGCCATTACCTGCGCTATAATACAAATGAAATGTATGAGCGAGGGGGGCTATGGATAGATGAAATGCACTTTTGCTGGGTGGTAGTGAGGGAACTGGAGGAGGAAGTAATGGGAGTCGGAGAACAAATAATGATTGTTGGACTGGGCGCTAGAAGCGCTAAAGACTGTGACGACTGGTACATGACAAGGTGAAGTAATACTGTGTTTTTTTTTGTTTTTTTTTCAGTGTCTTGGGAGAACATGCTGATTGAGGGAAGAAGCGGAGGTAAGGTGACCTCTACTGTTGCAGGTATCACACACACACCCACCAGCAATTTTGTGACTGTCTACATAGGCTAGTGTTTTAGAGAGACAGCTTAGCCAGTAGCAGAGATGGCATCTCGTTGGATGTCTGCTGCTCAAGCCTTAACTCAGGTTATAGAGGACAGCTCTGATGTAGGATCAGAGACTGAGACAGCAAATACTGAGACAGCATCTGAGGAATAGGGCAATGGTGCAGACTCTGGGAGTGATTTTTCAGTCAGCGAAGTCCCATTCGTTAACTCCTCTTCCAGTGATTCTGAGGGAGGTGATGAGGACAGTCCTGCTGTCCCTTCACAAGCACAGTCTGTGCAGCGGAACAATAGCGGGTTAGCCCAACCCAGAGAACAGGTGCATGCGGTGGGAAGCACAGAGAGATTGCACTGTTGGGAGCTCCCCAATTTAGTTCAGCCCCAAATTCCACCACCCAAATTGTATTGTGGAGACATCAAAATTATCTATCACAAAACATCCTGGTTCTGTAAGGCAGGCACCTGCGTTTTTGGTCCTGTGCTCGGCGGCCATATAGGGAAGCCTACCAAACCCGGACATTTCTGGAAACTAGACATCCGGGGCGTCCAGAGGTGTGACTTGGGCGGCTTCCCCAACGTTTTCTTACCCAGAATACCCTGCAAAGCTGAAATGTTGAATAAAAACTCTTTTTTTTCCTTGCACTTCTATCACACAAGCTACAGGAATATGCTGGGATCTGCAAAATTCCTACCACCCAGTGTTTCCCCACCTGTTCTGATAAAACGCTACCCCACTTGAGTGCCTGTACCTAGTGCCTGTACCTAGTGCCTGCGTCAGGAATGGATCACCCCAGGGTCAACAGTTGCCCTCATGTAAGGACCAATATTGACCATTGTGTAATCTATTCCTGACACTGGCACTAGGCCTACCCACACAAGTGAGGTACCATTTTTATCAGGAGACTTGGGGAAATGCTGGGTGGAAGGACATTTGTGGCTCCTTTCAGTTTCCAGAACTTTCTATCACCGAAATGGGAGGAAAAAGTGTTCTTTTTGCCAAATATTGAGGTTTGCAAAGGATTCTGGGCAACAGAACCTGGTTAGAGTGCCACAAGTTACCCTATCCTGGGTTCACCTAGGTGTCTAGTTTTAAAAAAATGCACAGGTTTGGTAGGTTTTCCTAGGTACCGGCTGGGCTAGAGACCAAAACCCACAGCTAGGCACTTTAAAAAAAAAACATCAGTTTTCAATGTAAAAATTTGATGTGTCCATGTTGCATTTTAGGGCATTTCCTGTCGCGGGCACTAGGCCTACCCACACAAGTGAGGTACCATTTTTATCGGGAGACTTGGGGAAACACAGAATAGCAGAACAAGTGTTATTGCCCCTTGTCTTTCTCTACATTTTTTCCTTCCAAATGTAAGACAGTGTGCAAAAAACATGTCTATTTGAAAAATGCCCTGTAATTCACATGGTAGAATGGGGACCCCAGAATTCAGAGATGTGCAAATAAGCACTGCTTCTCAACACCTTATCTTGTGCCCATTTCAGAAATACAAAGGTTTCCTTGATACCTAATTTTCAGTCTTTATATTTTACCAAATGAATTGCTGTATACTCGGTATTCAATGGAAACCCATATCAATGTGCAGCTCATTTATTGGCTCTGGGTACCCAGGGTTCTTAATGAACCTACAAGCCCCATGTTTAGCTGTCCAGGATCCGGCATTGGTTTCACACCCATTTCTGTCACTAACTGGAAGGAGGCTGACAGCACAAAAAATAGTAAAAATGGGGTATGTTCCAGTAAAATGCCAAAATGGTATTAAAAAATGTGGTTTTCTGATTCAAGTCTGCATGTTCCTGAAAGCTGGGAAGATAGTGATTTTAGCACCATAAACCCACTGTTGATGCCATTTTCAGGGAAAAATCACATGCTTTCTTCTGCAGCCACTTTTCCCTTTTTTTGGCTACTTTCTTGGTCTCCAGGGGAACTTACAAACTCTGGGTATCTTTAGAATCCCAAGGATGCTGGAATGAAATGACAAAAATTTGGCATGGATCGCTTATGTGGACAAAAAGTTATGAAGGCCTAAGTGCAAACTACCCCAAATAGTAAAAAAAAAAAAAAAGGGCTGAGCGGGGTGGGAGGTGGTCCAGCAGCTGGGGGGAGCGGAGGGGGGGGGGGATCCAGGAGCTAAGCGGTAAAAATAATCGAGAAAGCAGTTTTTTTTTTTAATGCTTTGCTTTGTTAACCCAATACACTGTGTGCTGCCTAGAAGGTGCAGCAAACAATTAATACAATTGCAATCGGAATGTTCTGCTTTTGAACATCAGAACGTTTTTTAAACAAAGAATAATGGGAAAGCTTAGAAGGGTGGTTTGGGGCTGTCCTTGTCTAAATGCACTGTCAAGTTTAGATATGGCAATGCTCCCACAGACAAAATCCGTATCGTGGAGGATTGCTGCCATTTTCATGCAATATGGAAACTCATCACAGGCATGACATCATCCCAGTAAAATATAAGTTTTGAAACCACTGCTTATTGGGAAATAAAAGCAGCCAAACATGATACATATGTTAAGAACTATTACGTAAATCATAATGTAATGCACTTAGGCCATCATTTTGAGTAACCTGGAAAATGTTCCCTATCTTCCCCACCCACAGAGTTACTGATATCAGGGGTATGGGTGGACCAAACGAGCGAAAGAAAGCAACGTGGAGATGAAGGGGTGAAAGCACATCAGTGAGAAGGCAAAGCGGGGAATAGAGGAGAAGCGCACGGGTAAGAGAGAGGAACACAGAGCACAGTAGAGGGTTGGGAGTGAAGCACACAATGGAGGCTACGGAAAAACACATGCACTCTTGTAGAGTGCTTAAACAAAACAAAATGCAGTGCCTGAAAAAGTGAGCAGTGTAAAGACTTAGTAATGCATTTATGCTTCAGAGGTGGGGCAAACACAAAAGGAGGAAGAAAGCCCACACAGGTAACAAATAAGAAGCAAGAAAATTATAGAACAAAGAAGCCAACACATGGGGAGGCATGGGCAAGCTCTAAGCCAACTGCAAGCTATGTGTAAGAAATTGTACTAGTATTTGTGTGTGGGGGAGGCGGGGGGACTACCCACCTCAAGGAATAATCACAATCCTTTTCAGGGTGAACCCTCAAGGCCACTAAATTGACCCGAGCTCATCCCTGTGTTAGCTATGGCAACGAGCAGACAGACTTAATTTAAGGCAATGTGTAAAGAATTTATGCAGCAACAAATCACTAATAAAGTCAAAGTGCAAAACAATAAAAATCCCAAAAGGTACAAGAAAGATAGAGTAAAATTGAATTAACAAAATTACACCAAAAAAGACAAAAATCAAATACAAGCAATCAGAGACATAAAATTTCAAAGTTTTAGGAACATATACCACAAAGAAGCACAAAATGCCAACGATAGTCAATTACGCACTAGATAGGAACCTAGCCACTATTTGCCGCTGATCGCAGTGGAGCGTGGACCGCATACACCAACCCGATTCATCCTGGTTAAAATGTTTACGTTTTGACTTCAGGCGTTTAAGTCCAAACCCACCAGAGGAGAACACTTCTAAAGCCCCCTGGAGCTCAGACGAAGCTTACAGGATGTCAGACAAAGACCATACAGCAGGATCCAGTCCAGGCCCAGTTGCCACTAATCAGCTGGGCAGTTGCAGGAAAAAGCCACTTGTAGTTTTTATGTCCCAGTAACTTTAATAGGTGTTTAGCATTATGATCCTTGAAGTCTACTTCTTTGTCTTGTGTACAAAAGAAAAGTAGGTCCAGTCTTCTAGGCTCTTCTCAGGTCTCAGATAGCATGTTCAGCAGCACATTCAGTCATCTTCAGATCTTGCACAGGTTCAGGATTGTTCTGAAGTAGGTGCCTGGAGATGCCATATTTATGCCTGGCACAAGCTAGTGGGTGGGAATGACTATTGAGCACACCCTAAACAATAGGGCAAACGTCCCTATGGCCAACGCTACCCACATTGGGCATTTTCAAGATGGCAGAAGTCTGCAGACATACTAACCTTTGGCTCCTAGGGCTGGGAACTGTGTGAGGTGCTTACTATGGTAACCCTGGTGTCCTCCCACATCAGACACTGCAATCCAGTTTTGAGCAGTCACTGCAACCCCCATTAAACACAAAGATAGCGGTCTGGTAGAACAAAGCAGGGGTTGCCAGCAGCCAGACAGTGGATACACAAGTATTGTTTTGGCATCCGGTTCTTGCCCATTGAAGTGTGCCCCAAGTGTTATATGTAAAACCCCAGGAGAACTGTCAAACAAGATTTGACACTCCAGCAGAATTTGACACTGTATGGTCAAAAACAAGGTCACTGTGATTGGCAACTGCTTGGCTAGGGGGCAAAGGAAGGGCGCTACAGATGTCAACTAACATTTGCCTGCGACGGAGAGGCCTCTTTGAAGTATGCCCCAAGTGTTAAATGTAAATCTCCAGCACACCTGTCAAGATGGTTTTAATATTCAAGCAGAATTTGAGACTATACTATCAGAAAAGGGTGCTCCAAGCCTCACCCTGCATATTCTGTCAGGTTCAGAGTGATCATCAATGCCCATTCAGCTCAGCCTATTGTTTGGTCCTGGGAGGCATACACACTTATTCACACCTATTCGAGCAAATTTAAATGAGCCTCTGAAGGTTTTAGGCTGGGAAAAGGCAATTGTCAAAAAGTACCTTCTCCTTAATGTTTATCAAAATTCCAACTGCATCACTTTATTGGATTTAATAGCTATTAAAAAAAGGTGTTAATATATTTTTCAAGCTGTTTTCTAACCAACATTAACATTACTGAAGGCAATAATGTGACCCACTGTTTTTCTATTCAACAGCCAGCCTCGTTGTTGATGCATCTTCACAGTAAGGACATGTTTAACATTAAATTCCTACACGTCCTGTTTTTATTTACCATGTACCCTGCCTTAAGGCAATAAGGCTTAAATGGGGCATAGCTTATAAATGTTTTAAAGGAATATTTCAACCTGTCAAAAGAGGTTATTTTGACAGGTGGAAGTTGCAGTTTAAAACTGCAACAGCCAGACCTCAAATGGAAGGCCTGCAGTTATGTCTGCACTGCCACTTTAGCGGATGGCACAATGGGTGCTGTAATCCACTAGCAACATTTAAATTACAGGCCCTGAGTATCTTTTGTACTATGAACGAGGGAGTTATCTGTAAGTTATATATGACAATCAAGTGTATACCAATGTAATTATGTTAAGAGTGGGAGCACAGGCACTTTACCTCGTCTAACCAGAGGCAAAGTACACAGAGCTCTACAGTAACCGAAAATAGTAAAGTCAAAAATCAGAGGGATACACCACACAAATGATGGTCAATTCTTACAGCAAAAATATGTAAAGCAACAGACAGTGCATGGACTGTCTTAAGCAAGACTTACAAATAAAATCACAGTCCCGGTGGCAGGCGCGGCCCATCCTTTAGGGCGGAGGGGCCACGTCCCCCCCCACCTTTTGCCCCTCATGAAGAGTGTCTGTCAGGCTGAGCAAAGGACAGCCTGATAGACACGTTTCATGTTCAGGCAGCCAGGAGCAGACATGCGCGATTTGCGCAGACTCCTGGCTGCCTGAGTTGAACTTTGCTGGGCTGAAGAGGTCACAGCTCCTACTGGCTCCTATTGGCTCAGCAAAGGTGCCTCAAGGCCCTCCTCCGCATGACAAGGAAAGCGTCACCCACTGACTTCGACCTGGGTGCTTCAGGTTTAAGCCCTGAAGCGCCCAGGGCGAATGTCAATCAGTGACACTTTGTCACAGAGAGGAGTGGGGTCGGCAGTCTCACTGACCCCATTTCTCTCTGTGACGAGGCTGGGACTGCTGCTTTCCCTCATTGGCTAACCTAAAATCAGCCAGTGAGGGAAGGCAGCAGTCCCAACCCTCCTGGGACCTCTGAGGCTGAAAGTAAGTGTGTGTGCGTGTCTGTGTGATCTTTTTTAATGAATGTTTGGTGCATGCATGTATGTATGTTTGAATGTTAATGAGCGTTGTTAATGGATGTGCATGCATGCAGGTGTGTGAAAGTGCGAGTGTACTTCCCGCATGCCCCCCTCCCTCCTAAAACTGCCGGCCGCCACTGCCCGGTGGTGAAAAGGATAAGCAATCCAGGCCTCAGGGCATGTCACAGTGTCTCTCCTTAGCTGCCGCTTGTGTGCACTACAAATTACACAACTGGGAAAATGGTGATCGGACAGAAAAAAGTTTGGGGGAGAAGAAATAATCTTACACTAGAAGAAGTGAGAAGTCATAATGGTTTCTTGCAAAAGAAGCTTGAGAAGATGCAATAAAAGTGCACTAGATGTCATATGAAAGAAGTAGTGATCTCACATTAGAAAAGATTGAGAAAAGTGGTGATATCCCATTAGATGCTAGAGGGAAGAACAGTGATCACATGGTAGATGGGATGAGAAAGAATTGGTGATAACATGCTAAATGACTCTGGAAAGACAGAATGTGTTCAAACTTTCAGTGATTTGGAAGAAGTGGCCTCAAGCTAGAAGGGTGCAGGAAAATGGGTCTTTACACATTTAGGGAGAAGAGTATAGGTAGAGCTGTAAGACTGGGGAATAGAAATAAATATATCACACACTAAAGGAGCTGGAAAGAAGAAGGATAAATTAGTGATCTCATACTAGAACACATTGGAAAGAAGATCTGATCTCACAAGAAAAACAACTGGGAAAAAGCAATAATCCACATTAAGTGAGATAGGACTAAATTACTTGCTTACGGAAAAATAGATGGAAAAGTAGTGATCACACTTCGTGAATGGATGAATGCTGTGACCTCACACAAGAAAAGGAAGGAGCAGATATTTAACACTAAAGGAGATGGGAAGTAGATATTTGTCACCAGAGTACACTGGAAAAAGTAGACATCTCATGGTAGAAGAGATAGGAAAAAGGAGATGATATTTTCACTAGATCAGAGAAAGTAGGGATCCTACTGTAAAGAAGATTGTGATTTAGTGGTGATTTCACTACAGAAAAGATTGGGAAGAACAGGTACTGGTGATCTCACACCAGAAGGCATGGCAAGTAAATCATAATTTCATATTAGATGAGAAGGAGAAAGAATGGTATTCTCACAAGACAAGGAAATGGAAAGAACCAACAATCATGCAATAGAACTCACACTGGTGGAGATGGTGTTCAGTGGTAATCTCATAATAGAAGAGACTGGGTAGAAGTAGTGACCTTACATCAGATGAGATGTGGAAATAGTCGCCATACAACTCTAGAAATAATTGAAAGAAGGAGTAATCTCACACTACAAGAGATGGAAACAAGTACTGACTTCATAAGGGAAGAGATAGGAAGTTATGTCGATCTCTCACTAGAAAATATGTGGAAGAAGACATAGGGGGTCATTCTAACTTCGGCGGGCGGCGGAGGCCGCCCGCCAAAGTTCCCCCGCCAGAATACCGCTGCGCGGTCAAATGACCAAAAGGCCGCCAGCGGGAAAGCCCCAGCAACGAGGATGCCGGCTCCGAATGGAGCCGGCGGAGTTGCTGGTGTGCGACGGGTGCAGTTGCACCCGTCGCGATTTTCAGTGTCTACCACGCAGACACTGAAAATCAATGTGGGGCCCTGTTAGGGGGCCCCTGCAGTGCCCATGCCAGTGGCATGGGCACTGCAGGGGCCCCCAGGGGCCCCACGACACCCGTTCCCGCCAGCCAGGTTCTGGCGGTGAAAACTGCCAGAACCAGGCTGGCGGGAAGGGGGTCGGAATCCCCATGGCGGCACTGCTTGCAGCGCCGCCGTGGAGGATTCCCTGGGGCAGCGGGAAGCCGGCGGGAAACTGCCGGCTTCCCTTTTCTGACCGCGGCTTTACCGCCGCGGTCAGAATGCCCCCGGAAGCATGGCCAGCCTGTTGGCGGTGCTTCCTCCGTCACCTACCCTGGCGGTCTATGACCGCCAGGGTAGGAATGACCCCCATAGTGACTTCACACAAGAAAAGGGAAAAATTAGTGATTTCCCACTACATGGGATGGAGAAAGGCAGTGAATTCACCTGCGAAGGCATTGGGAAGAAGTGGTGATGTCAAACTAGCACTGCAATTACCATACACTGGCACATCTAGAGAAGCATTCGAGCCACAAAATATCTCACACTGGCACGTTATGGAAAAGGCGATCTCACACTAATTCAGAGCTCTGCCACTGGCACTATCATGAAAAAAGTGGTTTTGCATCTCTCACTCCTAATATTGTGGATGCAGTTAGCTTACCATAGTACGGACAAGGAAGCAGTAATTTCACACTAGCACCGATATTGAAGCACACACTGACACTGATATCTACCACTGCAATGGGAAGCAGTGATCTCACACTGAAAGAGTTGGAGAAAAGTGGTGATTTCACACTAGAAAACAAAAAATGAAGTAGTGATTTCACACGACAAGCAGTGGAGAAAAATAAATAGTCTTACACTGGAAGAAAGCGGAAGAAGTATTGATATGATATTAAATGGGATGAGAAAGACTTGTGATAGCCGACTACACGGCATGCAATAAAAGGAATCTCTTCTAGAGAGGATAAGAAAAAATGTGAGGAAAAGTGGTGATTTCACACTATAGGACATTGGGAGAAAGTAGTCATCTCACAGGAGAACAGAGAAGAACCACGTTGTGATCTTACACTCAAAGACCTTAGGTCTAAACGATTGGGTATAATGATCTCACACTAGACAAATTTAAGAGGAATGGGTGATCTCAAACTACAACAGACGGGGAAGAGTAGTGATACCACACTCCAAAACATTGAGAAGATATGGTGATCTTACTTTAATACAGCAGTAGATGCAGTAAAAGTACAAGACCACATTTAGAAATGCATTAGTGTTCCACTAATATGGTTAGGGAAGCAATGATCTCACTCTGGCGCACCTATGGAAAATATGATCTCATGATAATTCAGATCTCTCTCACGAGCACTAACATGGAAGAAGGAAATGTCAAATTAGCATTAATATGGAAGCAGTGATCGTACACTGAGATACATATCATAGATTCTCATGGGTACGCAGTGATCTTATACTAGCATTAACACTGAAGCATTGATTTCATCCTAGAACTGACATGGAAACAGTGATCTCACACAGGCATGGGCAGAGAACAAGTGACCTTACAATGGTACTGACTTAGGAGCAGTGATCTCACTAAAGCGTTGACATCAAAACGTGTTCTCAACTAGCAATGAAATGGAAGCAGTGACTTCACTCTGTAAGTGACATGGGAGCAGTGAACTCGTAAAGGCACGAACAAGACTTGATCTCACACCGGGGCGAACACAGAAGTTGGGATCTCACCCTAGCATTGCCATGGAAGAAGTGATTTCAACCTAGTGCTGGCACAGTAAAGGTGATGTCATACTAGCGCTGTCATGGAAGCAGAGACCTCAAGGTAGGACTAACAAGGAAGCAGTCATGTCACACATAGGGTACAAGTCTGTGTCTGTGAATTGGAGAAAGGAACCTGTCTATACGTGCTCGTGGGTGCCAGGGTGGGTGGTGCACACCTTTTTAGCCCAGGTTGCAAGGCGTGGGGCTTTGGGAGCACACAGACTGCCAGCAGCACAGGCCGGGCTCCATCACAATTAATTCTTGTTTGTGGCACCTTAATCTGGCTGTTTTCTTATAGCAATCCCATTCCAGCAATTCCAGTTCTACCAGCTTGAAGGAAAAGCAGCCAAACGACAGACACGGTTAGCTCGGCCCTCCTATCCCAAAGTCTTCTATCTGGCTGCAGGACAGAGCGGTGCTCTCTTCATGAATGCCGCCTGGCACTCATTAAATACGCCAGCTATGTACACAAAGCCTTTAAAGTAAATGTATAAAACATGCCTATGCTGTTATTAGCACCCCAGCCTCGGACAAGCCTCCACATATGCCTCGGAATCATTCGATCTTAGAAAGCTTCCTGTGCATGCAGAGCTCTCAAAATTCAAGGCTGCATGCGTGCGCCCACTTCAGCCACTGGCTAACTTTATTGTGAGGGATGGCATTCCTCTTTTTCACAAAGCGTACATCCATGCTCAAATTGCCTTAAGTGCTAGGGACTACACATGCTCTTTGAGACCAAAATGATTTTGCTTGGAGACAATGTTTTCTTTAAATTGATAAGGGCCTGGCAGCTTTTCCAAAAATAGAAATTTGCAAAGAGCATGACAAAACAAAATGAGCACTCGCAAACCCAAAGGCTGGCAGTCAAATGCCAGATCAACTGGCTTTGCCAGTGCTGATTTCTTTTGCATTCTGGAGCGTGTAGTCTTGATTTGATCATGGAATAATTACGACTGCAAATCTCATAAAGTAACGGAAACACATGGACTGAATGAGAACTCAAGCCTGGTTCTGGGAACCCTGAGAGCTCTGAACACCCAAAGTCTTTGTATGAAAGGTACCAAGAGAGCTGTCTTTCAAACATGAGGGTATCAATGTGCAACACGCCTGCCCTTCACTGATCAGGGTTTCAATACAGTATTCCCAACTGGTAGAACGAAACAGAGTCGAAGATCCTCTCTACTTCTGCTCCCTGGTAAGATCTCTAGATCTACACTATTCCTTCTTTATTCCTTCCAGTCACCTCATTTTCAGTCTACTGGTTTCTTTTTTCCATCTCTCCTGCGCTATTAAGCTATTTCTGGTCTCTCCTTTCCATCTTGAAATAAGGCACATCCTATTTGTTCTTCCATGTGATTTCCAGTACATTGTTCTGACCAGCCATTTGGTCAACTTGCCCATCACACTAATAGCCTTTGTGGTGACTAGCCCTGGAACTCCCAAGTCCTGATGACCAGCACTTCATTTATGAGTACTAGAGCTCAGCAGTCCCAGAACCCACCATCCTGGGCCTAATCACTTCTGTAGGTGATTGCCTTTCACGTGACCAAGCACTGGATTGACCGGCTCTGGAGAGTAACCAGAGCAAGAGGTGGTCTGAGTTGGAGGTGATGAACAGTTGACAAGCTAAACAGATGCCTATCCAGGAGATGACATCCCTATAGGTGGCCAGCCCTGGAACAAAACGCCTCGGTGGTAATAAGTCCTGGAGCATCCTGCAATGAGGCCAGTAGTGCTGTAACACTTTAGTTACAAAGTTACATTACTGAAATCATAGGGTTGTGAAAAATCCAAATGTTGAACAAATAACATCTGTAACAAATGTGCTATGTTGATTCAGCAGGAGAGTGTTAAGGATGTAGCATCTACCCGGTGGTACACTTTGGAGTACACTGTCTCAAATATTTTACTAATGCATGTGGGTATTGCATTGTCATTTATAGACAGCACATTTTTCATTGAAAGTGGCAATAAATTTGCACAGACATACAGTTTTACTGACAAACCTATAAAGCGCACATAAGTTAATATGTGGAAAATGGGTTTTGGAAAAGATTTAGCATTTGTGCATCACCAAGACAAGTGTCCTGATTTGTTTTGATCATATTAAAATCTTTGTTTCCATCACAATTCAGAATTACAAAGAAAATATGAGGCTCAGGTGCGTTCCTAATAGCTGATATAATTTGAAATATGTGTGCGGTTCATTTATGGTGTTGCGTGTTAGCTTAAAATTGACATCCTACATGCTTTCCTTTCACACTCCTTGTACCCCCAGCAAAATGTTCACATAATTCTTTTCCATGCATGTGGAAAGCCACCACTCATACATAAAACCAGATCTGTTGATCAAGCCCTTTCCTACATCTCTCCTAAAGCATGGAACAAACTGCTGCTACAACTTCTTAGTTCCTTACCTCCTCTATCCCTGCTTGGATCACCCCAAACCTCATTTTACTACTATGTTCTCCGAAACAACTCTTTCTAAATTATTCCCTAATTTATCCCTCCTTTGACTCGTCCCATGCCTAATTTTACAGCAATGATCTCCCTAATCCATTTCTAGAGACTCTTCCACCTCTTCTTTTGCTCATTCCAGCCCTCATCTTACCACTATGATATCCCAAATGGCACTTTCTAGAACAGGCTTCTCCAACGAGTAGCCTGTGAGCTACCGGTAGCTCTCCAGCTACCTGTCAGTAACTCCCCTGTGTGCAGCCGAACTCACCAATTTTGAAGCTTTGCTTGGCTGAACTAATATATGTACACCAACGTTTCGGGAAAATTTTTTGAACTTTCAAAATATATTTAATGTTGATATGTGACTGATCAATATTGTAACACTGGGGCACTTATTACTAATATTATTACCTTGGTGCCAGGAACATTTAGGCTATACCGCCAATGTATTACTCATGTAAAGGCACTCTAAATCAACAAATCCTTTTTAGGTCGCAGCCTAACAGACATTGCAGCTGTTTAGGTATGCAAAAGACTTCTTGGGGAGTTTCAGAACGTTCATCTGGGAAGGCATTCTGCCCACTGCTTGCCATTAGCTTTGTAGTTTGTATCTCACATCTCCTTGCTTTTCATTTGCTGGCTGAGGTTCACTTCCTCCCTCCTATGTTAAAACATTATTTGCAGTATCCTTCTGAGAGCACCCTTTCTGTAAACAGACTTCTAAATCATGTTTTTATCTCCTCACATTTGCAGTGCAGTCAAAGACAGGGGTCAAATGTCAAGCTATCTTCCAGAGAGCTTATGACTTCAAAGTGAGAGCGTGTATAAGAAAGAGGCATGCAGAGCCTACTGGTGCCACTCATATGCTCCATTTACAAAGCTGTAACATAACCCTTAATTAGCACATCTTGTAACATGAGAATTACAGTTTTTTTCCTTTTTTTTTTAAGCACTGAGAGATAAGCGACTTGCACCGAATGTTACAGCAGTGACACCATCCCTGCCTGCTGATGCTTGTAAATCTGTATGTAAATACCAACAAGTCAGTGGTATTCCAGAACTCAGAGCCTCTTCACACCAGTGTCCCATATTGCTTATTGGTTGACTTGAGAGGGGGGGGTGGTGACCTGTTTGAGTTAGGTCTTTATTTGCTTTGGTAATATGTGAGGATTAACTAGTGCTTTGTTGGTCACACAATCATTAACGTTTGTTAAATAGCTAAAGGCAACAACAACACAGTGCCATTGCCATTGGGATGTTTTTCATGTTTTGAGCAAATATATTTTTTCAGTGTGTTTTTATGTTTGAAGAAGTTCATAAAACATTGCCACCTGCACACAGGATGTATTTTGGCGATAGCAGGGCATCACAATGCTGTTCACTTGGGTTACTTTTGTCTGCACTCATGGAAAGTCTTACCCCAGACTAATAATTAACAAAGTAATTTGTATGGATATAACTCTCATAAAAGAGAGCAGTTGTGCCCTGTGGGTACAACCACATCTATAGAAGTCAGGATGCATGCTTCTGTTGAAGCCACTGTGGCACAGTTATGCACCTAAAGTATAACTTTATTTGTGCACTGAAGTGCCACAGAAAAGCAGGAATCCATGTAGATGTATGCCACGTTGATAGGATGGGCACTCCTCGAGTGGGAAGGGGCCCAGATCAAAGTTCTCAAAATGAAAGGGATTGTCATTTTTGTGTACAGTGCAGTATGTATTTATTACAGTAACAAATTATTACTGTTCCATTTTTTACTTACACAACAGCATATGCTTATTACATTTACCGAGAAAAGTAGGCAATAACATTTCTAAAGCAAAATCATCCATTTTGAGATATTTAGTAGACTCATGATTCACCTCTCAAACGGGTCTTTCCTGCACTGCATAGTCCAGCACCTGGTTGAAAACAAGGGATCTTCTAAAATTAAGGAAAACAGTCACCTCCCTGACTGAGGAGCAAGACCTAGCCCATATGCATACATTATAACCCTGCCAGAGGTATCTCAGTCAGCACTCCCTTGATGCCTTTCTGAGAGCTCAGTCTGGGCAATCGGAGCATAACTTGGTCCCCTGGCACAAGCTCATCTCCATCCCCATGGGTGATAAGATGAAGAACCCAACAAAAGGGCTAGGTACAACCTACCAAGCATCCTACAATGCCCATGAATCCAATAGAGCTCCAAAGCCCACGCTTGGGCTAAAGATAACCATTTTGTATGGCATTTGAGATGGGATTACAAGTATCCCTCTGAATAATGGGTGTATGCTGTAAAGATTTTTTAAAAACTCAATAGGAAACAATGCAAATACCCCCTCAAAAAAACAAATTCCGCTAACAAAAATCTCTGGAGAACCATTTTCTACTTCCTTAAAATCTTATGGCTTGGTAAGTGATAAAAAAAGAAGGCGGGTGCTGCTTTTATCCTCTGATGTGTGCCTTAAAGTTACCTTGGAGAATGCATGGGCAACAGTGAATTGCCTACATGTGAAACTAACCAAATCTGACATAATTTAAAATATATCTGGAAAAGAGGGAGACTTTCTATGCCTCCTAGAAAGACACAGGGCCCTTCCCCTTGATTTTAGAGGACCGGGTCACATGAAGGACAATATATTCTCCTTTGCAGTCAGTCAACAAATGTGCACCAGATGGATTCCTGATCTTTTTGACATTCGGCAATCGCTGATCCAGTAGAAGTTCTGTAAATGTCAACTTTTACTTTCAATAGTGCTATGAAGTTGTTCTCCTTTCACAAAGTGGTGCTATATAATGGAACAAAATAAATAAATATGTACTTGCAATGGGTCTACTGGGTTAAATGGAGCCACATTTCATTCTTAACTTCATCAAATACTCTTCTGCTTGCTAGACAAATACCTGGTGTCTCAAGGCCTCACTTTATCTACATTTTTAGTTCTCACCCGAGACACCACATCCACTGCTTGTGTGACAGTTTGTTAGCTTATAGTGGGCTTAGAGACGGCCCACTGCTTCCTATTGGATTGTTTTATCATCAGTCTCATCTGCGGGAACTACCTTTTTCTATTTATTTAAATACTTCCTGAGAGTGAATGTGTCTAAGCCACATGCTTCTTTTTGCATGAAATCAGTGACAAATTATTCTTATTTCTCTATTCACATTAACTGTTCAAGTATTCATATCCACTTGTTTCTTTAACATCCTTATCCTTCCTGTTCCATGTTGTTGGTTGCCCATGCCTGTCCAATGTCAAAGTTGTTGCTTTCTCCTGACTACTCTCCGTGTTGTTGCTTGCCAACACCCACCCCTACCTCCCACCCTCTGTGTTGCTGCTTCGTCTGTCCTCCATCTAGTCCCTCCACCCACTGTTGTTACTTGCCCCTCCTGCCTATTGTGTTGTTATTTGCATCTCTCAATCCGCTCTCCTCCTCAATGCTGATGCTTGCCCCTCTTGCTCTTCTTGTTGCCCCTCCCATCCACTATAACAAAAAAAGTGCTATGACAAGACCAGCGCTTTAAAGACAAAAAATAAACTTTTAAGCAGCTACACACAGGTGGCTGCATCATATTGTTTCTCCCTCCCCCACACACTCTCTGTTGCTCACCCTCCCTCTCTCTCACTGATGCCACCCGCAATTATAAAAAAACGACTAGTCTAGCACTGGCCAAGTCAAGTCATAGCACTTTTTTTTTTTTTCTTTAAGCCATGCTGCACAGCACACTGATAGCCAGAAGCTCTCTCACAGGCGTGACCTATTGGCTATGCCAATGCTTGTGTACATTACTGCTGTCAACCCTGCCTGGTGCACAGAGATGTTCATTGCTGGTAATCTTGCACATGGTGGCCACTAATATACTCCTGCCTGACGTGGTCACTATTACAGCATTAATAATATTAGTAATTCAGGACGATTTTCATTAACCACAAGTAGCTCACATTACAGAAAAGGTTGGAGACCCCTGTACTAAACTCTTCCATCCCTCCATTATCCTTATTGATCCAACTAACAGACTTGTTTGTCCACTGCTCAAGTTAACTATTTCCCTATAGTAATCCACTACTAAGCCTTTTTGGGTTCCGGAGTAACATGCTACTTGCCAAAAAGCGCTTTGACACCTCATCAGGGGTAGTAAGTGCTATATAAATGTAATTTATATAGAGCTTCCAGTTTTGCATTATTACTGATTTTAACAGATAAATACAGACAGAAAACTATCTATTTCCTGTCTGTATTTACTTTTAAAAGTGAAAAAATATAGAAAATTTTGCTTTTTTTGAGTAACACTCCTTGTTGTCCTTCATGAATTCCAGACCAACTGCTAAGCAGACAGACACCATGGGGATTTAAAACCAGGATGAGATTCCCTTAAATAAAGGCAAATGTTAAAATATATAGGTATATAATGCTAATATTTACTTGTCAGTGTAGTTTTTGATTATATTTTGCTGCTTAATTTGATAAAAAGCAACATGCTGCAAAGTATGAATGCATGTTTATCAGTTAAATAAATGTAGAAATATACAATTTCACAACTCCATTTATCCTCAAAATACAAAATAAATATGGATAAATGCCGATAAAATAGCCAAAAAATAAATATGGAAAAATACAGGCGGAAATGTTAAAAAAAAAAAAAATACCATAAAACCGGGAGCTATCATTATAATTACATAAGAGCCTCCTCTTCACTTCTTGAATTCTGCAAGAAGCTGAAGACCTGGCTTTTCGAGTTGCCCCACTAGGCCCCAAGTGTGGCTAGACACTCCTGTTGAGCTCCAGGATACCTTCCCAGGTGATAGTGTGCTCTACAAATCTGCATAACACAACATAACAGTTAGAAAATGGTCTAACTTTGCAGCCAAAGAAAGAAAATAAAATACGGCCCTATGTTGAAAGAATAAACAGCATTTTTTCCTGACAGCCTCATATTCGACCTCCATCTCTGACAGCAGAACAAATGAGACTAGATTAAAACAAAATTTAAAGGCCTCTATTGCTCATTCACCGCCTGAACTCCAGCATGGTTATATTGAGGGTGCTGCAGCACCTCTTGCATCCCTACTTCCAGTGCCTATGAATGAGGCAACTAAACTTGGAAGTGGAAGTGCAGAACAAATAATAGAAGAACTAGCATGGAGGAAGACTCGCACCGAAAAACACAGGCCCGCGAGGAGAGCCCCCCTGGGGGTGACCAGTCCTGGGAGTGACTGGTGCATCTGCTGATGGCTTTAGGAGATTACCCTACTTCAGCTAATTAGCTCTGTAGTTGACCAGGCATGGAAAGTACATTCGGGGCATAACTATTGGGTACCGCACAACACACGAAAATGAAAGTGCACACGAGTGTGTGCTTATTAGGACAGACACTCGCAGAAGTTGACATCCAGCGCGCTGGAGGCATCCGGTGACCAGGCATTGCCATAGGACCTTTACGTCTCAGGTCTTTTGCTTTAGTCATATAATACAGTCACAGTTAATTCGTGTCATGATTGCAGTTAGGGCCAGTTCTGCCTTGAGCTCCCAGACTGCCCTGTGCAGGGTTTTCTTTCTAGCTTCCTTTGCTTTCTCCTCCCCGGGCACAACGCAACCGTTCGAGAGGAAATTCCCACCGCGCCGGAACCAAAAGGTCAATGCTGGATGTGCTCTGTATTATGAGTTTCACACCAGAGGGAGGAAAAAGGCACAGGAACCTCGCATCAGTGCCCTGGGCGATCTTGGCTCCAAGGACAGAGGCCGCTGCCAGCACAGAAGCAGCGGGTTGGCAAGGCAGCAGGTGGAGCCATCCCTGCAGGTACTTCTGTCTGGACTACCAACAACCCACCGGTCACTTCCCCTGCCACCTGATTCACTCGCGCCACCCAGCCGACTGACTCACTGTATGCACTACACTGTCGCCTGGCCCTCAGCCGCACACAAGTCCTCTCTGCTGTGTAACAGGGCCTAAGCAGAAGGGCAGAGCCGTGCATGTCTCTGACTCTGCCCACTGGCCTTTCAGATTCACCGACCAGTGGGGAATCGTTCTGACAACTCCAAAAGGCCAGTCAGCCTCTGCTATACCCTCTCTGTTTACTCTGTGGAAAAAATCACAAGTACAGGATTCCACACTTTTCCAGGGAAGCTAGTTACTAAATGCCTGGGTTTATTCTACCACCTGTCTCTTTCTTTCACTACCTAGACATCCTGTCTCTTTATATCACTCTTGCATGTTCCTTTCATATCTGCTTTCCCCACTTACTTACCACAGTATTCTAACATTCTCATCTCCGTTCTTTCTGGGTCAAAATCAGACGATTAAAAAACAAGATGGAGCCAACTACTGGCACAAATTAAGCACACAATCCTTCAGGAAAGGATTTGACCACTACAAATCTCAGGATCAGGCAAGTACCAGTGGGTGCTTCCACAATCACTTTGGAATTCTCACAAAGAGGCTGGTGTACCAAGGAGGGCCAACGCCTGTTTAAAGTCCACTCTACCATTGCAATACCAGAATTCCTGTTAACTATTCAGACTTACATGACATGCTTCACTGTGCAGGGCGTTGTAGGGGTTAGACATCGGCTCTTATTTTTGTGCTCGGGGACTTATTTTAAGGACTCAGTGAATTTTGCATAATTTCCTTTCAAAATATTCAAAACATTAAGCAAAATTTGTCAAATTTTGTGAAATGCAAAATCTGGATTTTTGCACTATTGTTTTTTTTTAAGTAGAAAATGTATCTTCCTCGCATCTATTTTAGATGAGAGGGCGCATTTCACACAAACATAACTCAATCATCAATACAGCACAATATTGCAAGTGATAGGAGCAGCAGCCCATTGAGCTCGGTTTCTTTGCATTGTTCCAGTGCTCTTGCAACATGATTTTTAACAGAACAACATCGCAATTACATGACGTGGTGTAATAAGGTAATATCGGGTAGTTAGTCTAGAAACTGGAATGCGAAATGCTGGAAATTACACCTGATTACACCGGAAACAATATTTCCCCGGGCCTAACTTATTTTTTCAATATCAAACTTTAACCCAGAGCAAGAGAGTCAGAAAAGAGAGAAAGGAGGAGGGGCACACATCATAAACGTGATATATGGAGAAAAAATGACAAAAGAATAAGCTGCAACAGTGAGATGAAAAGAAAGGAAGTATAGGGTGGTGGGAGAAAGAAGCATGAGGTGGAACCCAGGCGAGGCAGCCTTCTTATTTGACAACCCTTGCAGTGGGCTCCAAAGAAAACCCTGGGCCCCTGTACCTGTTTTAACACTTTCAATGCTGCTGGAATCATGATGACGTTTTGTGGCATGCATACTCAGCCTCTACTCACAATGCACAAAAATAAACAAGCATTTTCAATGCAATGGGTCTCACATTTGCTGGAGTTAGAGCTATTAGCGCTAACTGGACTTTTCTTGCCACATAAACTAAAAATGAAAAGTAAAAAGTTTCACATATGCGAACTGACGGTCGCCATGAGCATGAAAGAGACACAGAAAAGGAAACAGAAGTTCGCTTGCAGTGAAAAGAATCGGCAAAAGTGCAATTATCCATGTAACCGGCAAAAGTAGAATTATCCATGTAACCAGCAATAGTAGAATTATCCATGTAACAGGGTGATATAATGCAAAGCGCTCCACTACTGCCCAGCAAGATTGCGCTGCGTAGGAAATTAAAAGAAATAGTGTGGAAGCCACTCGAAAAACTCAGAGCGTCGTATGTTTTCTGTAGTTTACCGGTGCTGTAGAGGAGGGCTAAACACCGTAAAAGTCATGACGTATGCATTTCACTAATGAAATCAAGCGAATTTTAAAAGGCAAGGCCACGAACCAACCAAACTGATGGGTGGGGTTAAAAGCCCACAGAAAGATTACAACAGGGGCCAGAGCCCTTGTGCGTGCTGGACCCTAAAAAATGCGGGACTGTGAGGAGATGTGGGGGGCTTTTATCAGTGCTTATGGGACAAGGTGGCGGGTGGCAGGGTGTGAAGGTGCAAGGAGCTACCATTGCTGGCACTGAAGTGAGGTTAAAGAAGGTGTCTTCTCTGTGCTCCACCTTTGGCAGAGCTCACGTGTGGCACCCAGCCTCATCACTGGCATTACAAAGGCCCCCACAGCCCCTGGGAGGGGAGCACCAAGGGCCCCCCCTCGGCACAGTACTCAGGCCTTCAGAGCTCCTAAATAAGTTCAGAAGGGGGCCCTCCATGTACTTTGAGGGTGGGGGGGCCTCAAGTTTCGTTACGCCGCTGAGCCTCGTCTTCCTGGCCACATTTTGGGATAGTTACAAAGGGGATCAGCTGTTTGAAGATTTTTCCCTTTCGTGTTTTAATGACAATTTAAACGAGAATATAAAAATAGAAGATGAAATCTAGGGCTTTGCGTAGGCCAACGATGTAGAAACCTTAGACAGCAAGTGCAAGGGACTGTTATGTTCAGGCTTGTGTAGAATTGAGAAATAGAGCCCGAGCCTGCCTGACGGAAGTGACAGATACTAATATTAGACCGAGTGGTTCGTAACCCGTGAGGGTGCATTAATAGAATTATATGCTGAGATGTTGGGAGCTAACGGGTACAGGCATGTTTGGCCCCTACATTCTGACACTTATGGCTTTCAGTAACGGGGGGGCTGATTTCTGGAGCTGGTTTTTATACGTGGTTGGCTCTACTTCAGGATTACTGAGTTGCTTGTTAACTTTCGTCATGCTGACCCTTATAAAGAACCCTGACTGATACGCTGGCCTGTGGGACAGTCATGTGTGATGTACAGGAGAAGGGGTCATGGATGACAGCTCCAACATCTGCAGTTGGGACAGGGGAGCGGAGTGGGCATGCTGGTCTTGGTACCTGGGAATGGCGGAGGTAGTGTACTGTCCAGAGAGACAACAGCTTGCGTAAAAAAAGGCCTCACCTAACATACTGTCCACAAGTCAGATAGGCTTCAATAATGTTTGATTTGGGCGATGGCTGCTCTACATAATTTCACATCATGTTTATCTGTATAACACACTCCAGCCACTGCAAGGCACCGCTGCCTGTACAGAACCTCAGCACGCTTTCCGCTCTATCTCTAATGAACTCTGCGCACAGGAGACTTGTAGAATAACAAGACTATACAAGAAGGTCAGGACATCACTACTTGTTTAAAATACCCTAAACTACACAGCTGCCTATGTGGTGCCCCTACTTAAGTGCCTCCTACTGGCGATGAGTGTTTGCTGGCAAAGAGCTGAACATTCAGTTTGTGGGCAATTACTGTGAACCAGGATCAGGTGTGCATTTCCTCCATGGATGCCGGGCTTCAGTAAATACAACTAGATGGCACCTTCACGGCGCGCAGCCCAAGTACCTTTCCTCATGAACGTCACTAATACCTACCAACAATGACCGCGCGCGTGGTGCTGCATGGCCACACCAGTGGCAGACTGCATGACATAGATCTGTAAAACATTGTATGACATAATACTCAATGGGCAGTACAAACAGGCACTCCACTGCCAGACAGGCCAAGAGCGTGCAGCAACTCTTCACGACTACTTTTTGCCCTCTGCACCAGTTTCCACCTATTGACCCATCCCTAGACTTCGCCACAGACTTGTACAGGATACTGGGAATACTTGGGGAAAACAAGCAGTGGAAATGTATCCATCTGGTGCCTCAAAATAGGAAGCGGAAGCGAAAAGGCAGCACTGAGAAGAAGAGCGTGCCTGGGACGAGTGGCATATTACTTCTCCATTGGCCACATCAGAAACATACGGTAACTAGAACTACAAGGTCCAGCATAGATTTCAAAAAATGTTCTGGGGTCTACATTAATTATTGGAAATTGATTCTACGTATCTTAGGCTGTATTGTTAATTTAATTGTGTTAGTGTGTGTTAAGTCAATAAGATGTTCAAATTATTTTATTAATGGTCTACTTATGCTGGGATTTCTTCGTATAGTTTTATAATGTTAATATTGGTCTGCAACGTCATCAAAACTAAAGGATATGCAATGTTACAGCCTGTGATATTGCAGCGGGAGGAAAGATGAATAAATCCACTTCTGCTGTTCCCAAGTTTTTGGTGAAAAGACCCCCGTGCCACTTTAAAGCTTTTAGGGGAAATTCGCCCTTTAGGAACTATTGTCTATTTTCGACTCCTGCGCACACAACCCAATTCCAGGAATGGTTAAGCAACAGAACACAGATTTCAGCGATAAAAGGGTTATTTTATTATGAACAGTACTTACAGCTGTCAAGCACCCCAGGTGGCCTGGGCTGGACTACAAGGGATTTGCATAGTTGCTAGAAACACATCAGTTTACAATCAACTAGGTATATCCTTACCAACGTTAAAAAAACAACTGCTTTGGGGTGTTAAAATGCGATAAAGCCTTAGGAGTGAAGGGACCAAATAAAGATCATTTGATGCACGCTTGTAGTTGGGACTGTGACTGGTTAAAGCCACATTACTAATGAATGAATAAATGGAACGAATGGATGATTACGCCATTGTATGATTACGTAAAACTATAACGGGTATGTACAAAACACAAGGTAACACCATAGGCATTGTAAAAGCACATTTTAAAATTAGCTTGTTCGTAGCAAAGTTATGGATAATTTTTTTCCAGTGTGAAAAACAAGATATTTCAGTACACTGCCCAGTACCCTAGAAGTGAAAGTTAATGATATAGCTGGAGCTGAGTCTATTGGACGCTGGACTGCTCCTTGCTAAAGGGCAGAGCAAAGGCCGGCAGTTGGGTTGGGTTGGGTTTTACAGCAACTTGCCCTTTAACAATAGTTGGGCTTGATAAATACATTTCCCGTATTTGGCCATCTATGCCATAGTTTCCAGGGTGAATAGGAGTTGTTGAGTCTCTTTAACCAATCGAGTGCCAAGGTGTAGGAAGACTGGCCTCAAGAGATTACAATGGGTGAAATGATGTGCCTGGCAGCAAAACAATATATGAGCCAGCGATTCCCTTCTATAGTCACACGGTCTGCAACGTGAGATGTTTTCAATTTTTTTCCAGGCCAGGTTCAGTTCTCTGATTGGAACTTACACCAGTCCTGCCCATAGTATTTGATTTAGACTGAGTTTTCCAAATACCTAGTAGAGGTGTGGTTTTCAGGACTGATTTATTTGGGGTGTCATTAGGGACTCATCTAGGTCCCTTGCTTGTAGAGCCTTAATGTCCATCATGTGAGCGGAGGAGCAACTGCTTTCTTGTCGCCATTTTAATGGCTGTATACTTGGGTTTTTTTGGAGCCCAATTCCCCAACCTGCAGAGTCTCCTCCACGGCTTTGAGACTAGTGGGCCAGGGATTGTTCTTATGTGTGAAGATTGTTTTTATGACAGCCTTCATGTATTTTCAAGTGCAGCAGTTGTCTGATAAAAGAATGCAGCAAAACAGCCTTAAGTACTCACGTTTTTGATTGATGCGGCCAAATTCGTATCTAATCTAGTGTTTCTTTATGTAGGAAGGGAGTTGGAAAACCTTCTTGACCTCCATGCATTGGAGCTTATTGAGGTCAGCAGCCAGCATTCCTGAGAACGCTTGCTGTGCGCAGCTGATGGAGGTCAAGAGTTTTGCCCTGATCACCTTCCTAACAGCTGTGGTCGTTGGACTGTCAAGAGTGTTACTTCATTGGCAGAGGGCGTGTATGACCATCTTTCCTTTAGTCTTAATTTTTTGTAAGTGCACAGTTGGTTTTCCAGTTTTGGAGAGCCAAGCCCCGAGACAGTTATGGCTTTGTATGCAGTCAAGCCTCTGTGACCCCAGCCTCCATTACATGACCTTTTTTGGGGGGGGATAACACCCAAAAATCACAATTGTGGTTTTGCTTGCATTGACAATGAGTTTGTTCTTGATATTATGTGTGTTCCGTGAGTTCAGGGCCTACTGGAGGCCAACTTTTGTGTGATCTAATATCACTAGGTCATCTGCACATTGCAGGAGGTGAATTTTCCTGTCTCTAATCCTTGGGATGGCTAGGTTTGCATTGGATAATGCCAGCCCGGGTCTGCTGTGTATAGGTTAAATAAGATTGGGGCAAGCACACAGGCCTATTTTAATCCTGGGTTGTGGTAATTTTTGCTATTGCTGAATCCCCCGAGAGCTTGATCCATACCCATGTCCTGGTGTAAAGTGACATGCTGGCCCTCAGTAGTTTGTGACATATGTTCCATCTTTCTAATTCTGCTAGAGCATGTTCCGGACTGCTCCGTCAAAGGCGGCGAAGTTGTTAATAAAACAAGCCAAAAGGGATGGACTATTGTAAGTGATGGCTTGATGTGCTTAATAGGAGACGGCATCTATATTGTCAACTGTTGTTCCTCCTGCTCGAGATTCTGTTTGGTAAAAGGGCAGCAGGCCCTCAGCGGAAGCCCAATTACCTAGCTCCTGCAGTATTATACTGGCATAGGCTTTCCCCTCAATGTCCAGCAACACAACTTTAAAACTCAAAATATTATATCCCTTATTATATTTCTTACACATATATTTCCTTACTATGTATTTACGTATCTATTATTTACTTTAGTACTACCGTACAAGAGGGAAAAAAATCTCTTATAAGCTTTACCCTGTCTCCACATCAATCTATCCTCCATCCCCACTCTGACTAATCCCAAAACCATTCTACTACTAGGATCTCCAAAAAAACCCTGCCTAAGCTCTTCTCTCCGCTCGTGGCTCACCCCAAACCTCAGTTTACTACTACGATCTCACAAACAACCCTACGAAACTGTCCCTCATTTATCTCACCTGTGACTCATCCAAAACCCTTCTACTACTTTGAGCTCGCTAACCCCTTCTTAGAAACTCTTCATCCTTCATCTCTCCTTTACTCATCCCAAGCCTCTACCTATTTCTATAAACTCTCAATTAACACTTCTGGATTCTTCCTTCCTCTATCTCTTCATTATTCTATTCAAACCTACTAACAAACTCATATATCCTCTGCTCAAATCAACTCATATTAATACTAATAATGTGCTCTTATTTCCATATACTAATCCACCAGTAATCCTTCTGGGTTCCGGAGCAGCATATTACTTGTCTGAAAAATGCTTCAAAGCCTCGTCAGGGGTAGATAGCGTTACAGAATTACAATTACAGCTAGCCCGTAGTTTCTGGAGTCAGCATTGTCACCTTTCTTTAAGATGGGCTGTAGTAAAGAGCCCCCTCCATGAATCAGGATATCGTCATACAGTCTGCATTCAGCATACAGTGGGGCAAGAGCAGAGGCCCAAAACTGCATATCTTATCTAAATAATGACACTGGTAGGCAGTTTGGTCTGGGGGTGGCATCCTTTCTGATCATTTTCAGGACCTTGTTGACCACGTGATCATTCAGTGCTAGATGATCCATCTAGCATCCATCGGAAATGTCTGTTTCATCTGCCTTCTGCATGAGAGATAATTTGTTTGGAGGAGGCTTATCTTGGGGGTCGGTATACAGGGTCGTAACATGTGCAAACCATGTTTCTGATGGGCTTGAGTTTCTCCTTTTGCACTTCCTGTGGCATAAGGTGTTGGCATAATGCCAGAATTGTTGGTGTTTATTGGCTGCGATTTGATCCAATTGGCCTCCTGTGTTTTTCTCTTGTGCTCCCAAAGACGCTGTTTGCGGTTCTTTACTGCCACAATTAACTGTTCCTTTGAACTTATGGTTTTTAGGTTTTAGTTTGCTGTTTGCCCTTGGTGGTCACCCTTAATTTCAGCGTGCTTTTGTTAATGTCTTGCACTAATACCAGCCTGTAATTTGTTGCCTTTTTGATTTTGTTTTGGCTGTTCCCTTGCAGGAGTACACACAGCTCCAGAACCAGCTGGGTCAGCCTTTAATGGTGTATGAATTTTTACACACTGTAGTCCAGCCTTCCCATTTTCTCATCCATCCCTCAAACTTCCCTGTAGATGTGGTTGTCTGTTTAATCCTCCGTAGGAGGTTAAACTGTTCTTCACCTTTTGTTCTTTTCAGTGTGGGTTATGGTTCGCAGTTCCCAGCTAATACGGTCAGCTGCACCACCTGGGTGGCGTGTTCCCTGTCTGCTCTGCCCATTGGATCACAATATAGTTTGCGATGACGTCACTTAGACCCTGACTAAGGAATGCATAATCAATTATGGTTTGGTTATTGAAGGAGGGAGGATAATTAATCCAGGGTTTGTTATTTTCTGCTACGATCTGTGCAGATTCCAGATTATACATCTACAGGAAGGTATTGAATCTTAAGATTGTTTTGCTGAGTGCCCTGGTGCTTGTTCCATCTTCTCCCATGTGGTGCATATTGAAGTCTCCCAGAAAGATAATTTCCATATTGTGCATATTAGTTTTTTCCAGGTGCCTAATCAGCTTTTCTAGTTTTTCCAACATGTTGCTTTCATGTGCATTATGGTAGACATTGATGATTAATATCAACTGTGTTTCTCTGGAGCATTTGAGGCCTTTAAAATGTCTGATTGAAGGATTTCCAATTTTCTGTTTATTTCTAGAAAGGACAGGCTTACTGAGTGCTTGAGGTATATTGATACCCCTCCAGAGGGTCCACAAATAGGTAGATACTTCTGGCTGGCTTGTGAAATTCAGCATACCAAGAGAGCAACATGGCGGTTAGCGCCCATGTCTCATGGAGACAGATATCTGCCTCTTCTAAAAATGCTGGTGTGGCCTTGCTCTATAGAATCTTAGTTTTTTGTGGCTTTTCGCTCTCCAAGTCTTCATTTGCATTGTGCTAGGAGTGTCTCAGGTTCTCTTGGGCTAGGTTGGCGTCAATCAAGCTCCAGGTTATTGGAATCAGTTGTGTAATCTGAAATGGTGCTCTGGGTAGAGGTTACTTTTAAGGCTCCTGCCAGGCTTTCTGGCCAGTACTGAATGTTGAGGTTCGTATAGCATAAATTGGTTTTGGCCCTTCTTTTTCCCCTTAGAATCTCTTTCTTTGCTCCATTTTTGTGATGATGTCTTAGAATGTGTGGATATTTTTCTCTCTCCATCATCTGTACTAAGATCACCCAGTCCACAAACTGACCTTTTTCGTCAAACACCTTTTTAGACGTGCTGGCGTTTTGCCATGTTAATATGGTCGATTCTCTTGACTTGTCTAAGTCTATGGCATCAAACTGTCCTTGTTATATCTTTGCTGTTGATGAATGACAATGAGGGAATGTACTGCAGAAGTTTTAGTATGTTTGATCGGTTGAGGATGTCCTTGTTGCCCTGGATATGTAGTGTGGGGTGAATAACATTTTTGGAGATCTGCCCCTCCTATTACATTGTGGCTGGCTGTTGAACGTGTTTGAGAACAATCCCCTAATCAGGGCGATTGGGGCACCAGCCAACTGGACAGGTCAACGGCATGACCTCTGAGGTCTAGAGATCTTATATCGTGGAGTCTTTTCTATTATTGCTCGATCTATAACCCTGGAGTATGATGTGTGCCTATCTTCCTTCAACATATTGGGTGTGGCACATATAAAGGGCTCTGTGTTTTCTCTGACCATGGTTCTCCTTTTTGCTTTTTGGTCTACTAAGCCTCCTCCTTTGTTTTCTTTCTGATTTTTAACACCTTTCTTCCTATGTGTTCTGTATCAATGATTGAACTGGAGTGTGTATTAGATGGCTGCATTCCGGGTGATGTAACAGGAGGATTATTCAGAGTTGTTCCTGCACCCATGTCTTGGGGTCTTCTGCCTGAATGGCAGCTTCCCTGCCTTCATTAATTGCAAAACTCAAAGTTAATTTCAGGCGGAGTCTATAAAACACAAGACTTAGTACAAACATATTTTTTAAACAAATCATTATGTAAAAGCTTGGCGATATGTTACACCCTCACTTTGTTCAGTACATACAACATAGTTATGTAAAATGCACATTTTAGAAAGGTATATAAAAACAATTTTTTAACTTACTTCAACACATCAGGTGTGGCTTATCAAGCTACTGATTTTAATTCCAGCTTGCTTTCCTTTTTCTCCACATGGCCCGGAGATAGCTACCAAAATCTAGTGCTATGTAAGTGCAACAATCTGTCCCTGGGATGCGGTAGCCATCCCTGTAGTATTTTATGCCCAAGGAGATACATATAGGTCTAAGCCACGGCTTCCTGGGTCTGGCATAGACAGGGCAAAAGAATAATAGAAGTTCTACATCCTCAGTCCTGTAGCTACAAAAAGGGCTATTTCGTGGTTTCGATTGATTGGAATCCCATTTGGAAATGAAATTGCTAACCAATAACGTACCCATCCATTTTTTTTATGAACAGAGTACGTGCTAATGGTGATATATAGCATCCATTTACGGCTCAAAATTGGGGTGCGTTTGAAAGACAGGAACTCTTCGACCACCCTTCTCGCCTTAGCATTTAGATAATATGAGTCAATTACCCCAGCCCAGTATTTCTCTTTGACAAACGCCTAAGTATTTTTCTTTATTAGGGATGCATGTGTCCAATACAGACCCAGGCATGGTATCCCAATTGTTGTTTGATGTACTGGAGCCAGGGAATTGAACAGGTCTTGCTTAAGCCCATGACCTCTTCCAACGCTAATCTGTATAAGGCCATTTCCAGGGGGACGCGGAGCAGGAGTAGGTTATCCACCCGGTGGCCACACGAGCGGGTTGACTATACAAGCCTGGACCACTGATGCTTATCGCTATCCCGATTGGGCCCATCCTTTAATACAAGGAGGGTTTTTGTGGTACAAAGAAGTCCCGTATTGGGTTATAACATGTGGATTAGGTACGTTTTTTGGTCCTGACGAATCACACCCATATTAACAGACATTTTTTGCGAGAAACATGTTGACCCCGATGATAGAAGTATAGTTAGTTCTGTACTCTAACTCTCCACATTCCCCCAATTCAGGGACTGACAGTTTCTTGGTTTCTGAGGGTGGACTAGATATTACTTCTAATCCTTACCCACATTCTGTTTTTAATCATGACAGGGTTCTGGGTTGATTAATTACAATATTTCCAGACCTCTAGCCATTTTTATTTTCACATACTCATATACCAATCCCACATACTAGCACTCAGCTAGCGGCATTCTTTACACTCTATAGATCTCCGGCAAAGAGCCCCCACGAGGGGCCCGTCAGGCATTGCAGTGCCGGCCTGACAAGGAGAAAAAGCCCGATGATGAAGCATATCACCATTTGGTGAGTGAGGGCTCTTATTCTAATAAGAGCAGACTCATAGACTATATTACTTACTGTATACATTTGTACTAGTCTATTGGCTGGAACTGTGTACTTTTGGTTTTTTGGCATTTCCAGGGGGCACCATATCCTTATCCAAAAAGAGGAGGGGTTTCAGCCTCGACAGATTACCAATCCTTTTTAGGCAAGTATTAAAAAAGGGGACGGACAGGGTATTTTTAGGAAAGCATGTTGGCTTTATAAATTTTAAAAAACAGTGAAACTGATTTCGGGGTAGTCGCCTTGTAGCCCTTGACGACTGAGGATGCGCTATGCAGAAAGGAAAGTTCAGATTTCAAAATGTGGGCTTCCCCTTTTGCAGATTTAGCCATCCTGAGTCCCAGTCTGACTCATCTAATACGGAACCCCTCTTTAAAGGAATTGCGTGCTTTCAGGACCATAATCTGAGTTTTAGTAGAATTAACTTCCAGCCCTTGACAGTCACAGTAGTTAGCAAAGCTATTTAAAAGATTCTTTAAACCAGATGGAGGGCGAAAAAGTAATACAGTATCGTCCACGAATAGTATTGCCGGAACTAACAGCCCCCCTTATTTGGGACAATCGTTGACACAAGTTAATAGAGAAACCATCACGTCATTTATGTAAAGGGAGTACAGGGTAGGAGCAAGCACAGAGCCCGATAGGTATGCGGGCGTCAGTTCACCCTCCGCCCCCAATCTGACTTGCGCGAAGTTCCCTTCATGGAGCCTAATAAGAACATCTAATAAAATAGGAACAACCCCCAGTTTTTCCAGGGTTAGCCACAGTTTATTCCTGAGGACCAGGTAAAAAGCAGCCCTAAGGTCAACAAACAATGGATAAGAGATCTGAAAGGAGCCCTAGATATTTCCAAGCTATAAGATTTCAATAAAGGCTGCAAGCTGCACGTAAACCTATTCGGGCTACTGCAGCAGACCCCTTCCGCTTCATTGGGCCCTCTCCCTCAAATTCAGCATCCAGTGAACGTAGAGAGGGGGAGGGAAAATGGAGGGGGGGTTCCCTTGCTCACCACCCCTACCTTGTGCTAGTTTCTGCCCGGGAAGTCTTATCTAGCTAGAATTCCACTGAATAGGTTGGGACTTTACCCAAGTGCCTTGAGCCTGGAGGAAGTGCAGATTGATGCTAGTGGCGGCAGCAGGATATACTTAGACAGGAGTAGAGGCTGTTTCCATCATGGGTACATGTGGGGACTCGGGTACACAGCCGATGGCCTCCTGGCTCCCGGCCACTGGGCTGCCTTGCTGCACTTCGCTGCATCTGCAGTGCTCCTCCTTGTCTACCATGCATACAGAGAGCTACACGGTCAGTGTGTCTCCAGCATGCATTCACCATCCACCCACAATGAAAACTCATGGGCAGAGGTGTACTCTCATATTACTACAATAAAGACAACTAAGAACTCTTGAGCGGATAGCAATGAAACAAATGAATCCCCCTGAAGTCTGGCCAAAGGATTTGCACTTGTCACTGGTCAATCAAGGTGTTGTTTGGATTAAGAACACAGTGTGGAGCATTTTTTGGTGTGCACATGTTGACCCAACCACGCACTTTGTTCTTGCAGCCTGTGACTTGTGATATGATGTAATGCGTATTATCTATTACTTAATTTCATCATTTTAGGTTGAGCTGCTGCCAGTTTCAACTATCTTGCCTACTTAAAAACTAACAATACACAGAAAGCAATATGTCAACCACCCTCAGCCATTGTTTATTAAAAGCACCTTTCACATTGTCTTGGCTGTCATTGCAACCATTAATTGCTGGAACTGTCATGCATGACATAGGAAGTATTTACTCTTCATGGTATACTTCGATATATTAGGGGCTTCATTATGAGTGTAATTCCACTGGAGCTGGTAACAAGAGTTATGAGCCCCATCAGAATTACGAGGTCTCTGCAGATCTGTGGTGTGTCACTGGACACTAACCTTTTAAAACAGGTGGAGTTTATGGGTGAAATACTTAGGGGAAACTGGGTAAGTACCACAATTATAGATCCCCCTGCCAGTGCCTCATTTTCAAGACGACCCGCACAGTCCCAATTGTAATTCCTGTAAAATTTTCTCACCAGAATTATTGATGCCCCCATTATTGTTAATTCTGCTCAGTAGGGTTACTAGGGGAGATAACGGGTAATGAGATACTATGGGCCTCATTATGACCGTGGCGGCCGGCGGTAAGCTGGCGGTAACACCGCCAACAGGCTGGCGATGTTCTGCCAGCTATTATGACCGTGGCGCAATAGCCACAGCCATACCGCCGGCACCTCCACTATACCGCCAGGGGTCCGCTGCGAGCACCGCTGCCCTGGAGATTATGAGTCCTAGACCGCCAGCCTGGCCACGGCGGTAAACACCGCCATGGAAAGGCTGGCGGTAAGGGGGATTTGGGGTGCCCCTGGGGGCCCCTGCATGCCCATGCACTTGGCATTGGAAGTGCAGGGGCCCCCAGGCATAGCCCCGTCGTGCATTTCACTGCCCGAATTTCGGGCAGTGAAATGTGCAACGGGTGCTACTGCACCCGCTGCACATCAACATTGCCGCCAGCTCTATTACGAGCTGGCAGCAATGTTGATGTGACTTTTCTGCTGGGCCAGCGGACGGTAACACTCTTACCGTCTGCTGGCCCAGCGGAAAATTCGTAATAGGGAGCCAGAAATACCGGCGGTATTCTGGCTCCCGCAGCCTCGGCGGTCTTTTGAAAAGACCGCCGAGGTTGTAATGAGGGCCTTTGTGTAGGATTACATCAGTGCAGTGCTTCTATTGGAATGAATGGATTGATAGACAGACAATCACCCATGCACTGCAATGCAGGATTGGCTAAAGGTGCCACACAGATTACTTGACAGCTATTTCAGTGACACAATTTGACACCTAAGCCTTAGGCTACGCAGCTGCAGCATTTGTCATTGAAACACTCACAACAAAGAAAACAAGGTTAAAGTAAGCCACTCATGCTGACATTTTTTGGTTCTTGCTTTCTTGTCTTACACTTGTGGCACAAAGGCACAATAGCACACTGAAAATGGGAGTGCTGGTCCAGTGTGACACCTAAAGATTTTGGTGATCCAGGGACTGCCTTTATCATTTAAGTTTTTTAAATACGTTTATATGCTGTCCATCAATCTAAATTAGATTGAGTCCAAGCAGATTTTTATGATGATGCTATCTATTTTAATGACTTATGTTAATTAATTGTGTGAAGTGATGTGTTATAGAAGAGCAACATTTTTGGGACCCGGCGTGGTGTGCGACAACGTAATTTGTTATAGCATTATGTCAATACTCGGCATTTATGCTTGTTTATCGGGTTGAATCCCTTCATGGATGTTTGTCACATGCTATCTGGATTTAAATATAATAACAATTGTTTATATCTTTATAACATAGGTCTTACGATTTGCTCAGTACATTTCGTATTTTTTTTATTAATAGTTGCCATGCTTTATGTGACCCCTCGTTGCCCTTCCTGAAAGTGAGTTAATGGCCCACATGCCTTTCAGTCATCACTCAGTCACACACGTCACCTTATCCTGTACCCTGGACTCTCTACGCCGCCATGCGTTTCCTCTCATTGACCTAAAAGGCTTCCTTCCACCCCGTGCAGACAATAGGTCCTGGCAGAAGGAGACGGGGGAATGGGGCCAGCCACAACAGAGGTGTAAGGTGCCAAGGCCAGGGAAGCTCCCTACAGTGTCCTTGGTGACCTCAGCCTTTCTCACACTGTGTTGCCAGAACTGGCGATGACCACTGAGTGTCATTTTCATGCCCTGCCCCCATGCAGTGACTCTCTGCCTCCCTCGCACAATCCTGCCAGTTTGGCCATACCCTCTGATTTCCTCTATTAATGCCCTGTTCCCTGCAGTGACTGACATCCTTACAATGTGCTGTCAAGCACATATCTGAATTTTGCGTGTCACCTTCACACTATTCTTAAAGGCAATAGTTCACATACCATCTTAATCCCAGTGCCACTGGAATTGTTTAATACTGCAGTATTTTCCCCTTAAATATAGATTTGTCATATTTGCCACATAAACCACAATGTGCTGCATAATCTGCAGATTTAAAAAAAACATAAACTTTGTTTCTAGCTTAAGCATATCTAAAGACATTGAAAATATGGCCACCAGTGTTCCATCATGGTGGATGGATCTCTGTAAATGTTAACAATTGCCTTGTACCATATTTGTTTATTAAAATGGTACAAATGAGCTGAAATCTTTACTCAGACACATTTAACTGGGACAAAGTGACTAAATATTGAAGTAATATCATCACAAAATGTGCCCTATTATGTCGGATGTTGGATATTACCATGTTTTGCATGGTATTACCCCAGAATCTTTGCCATGTGTAGCAGAAACTGCTTTTGTTGGCCATAGGACTCTGCACACTTTACTCCTGCTAACCAGAGGTGAAGTGCTTGTGTTCTCCCTTTTAAACATGATAAAATAGGCATATGCCTACTTGGCAAATTTAATTTACTTGTAAGTCCCTAATATATGATATAAAATGTACCTCGGGCCTGTAAATTAAATGCTTCTGGTGGGCTCCAGCACTCATTGTCTGTCACTGCACTCTGGAGGGGCAGTTTTAAACTGACATTTCCATCTAGAAAAATAAACAATTTGCCAGGCCTAAACCTTCCTTTTTAATAGTTATAGATCCCCTTTAAGGAGGACTTAAATGTCCATAGGTCAGCCTGCATGGTATTTAAAAATTAGGGCATGTCTATTTAAAGATTTACATGTCCTGGCAGTGAAAAACCTCCAAATTAGTTTTTCATTGTAGAAAGGATTTGTCTCCTTCAGGGAACCACTGGGTTACATTTTACCAACTTATAATGCTTAATTTCAGCTTGGAAGGAGCTAGAAAAATATTTAAGGACTTATTTTAATAGTAAATAAAATTCCAACTCAATGCTAAAGTCAGATATTATATTACTATTTTGAAAATGACACTTCTAGAAAATTGGGAATTCACTTGCCTAAGCCAAATGCGCCTTTCTGCCAGCATCCAATGTCACTACACTGGTGGGTGGCTCCTGTGTGGGGAGACAGATTGCTCTTAAGTGAGTGGGAAAAAGGCTTGGGTCTGGAGAGATGTTTTTCTTCCTACAGCAGGATGGCCTGCAGGGTTGTGACCAGCCCCTTCTTGAACTTCGCAGGAGGCCTACCCTATCACTACCAAATGTAGCTCACACCTAGGACTGTCTCACCTGTGTATTCCCAGTCCGCTTGACCAAAGGGAGGGTTTGCTCATAATCCTCTGGGAGAACACATGAGGCTCTAACAAGGGAAAATGGGTTTAGTCATGTTTTGATTGTAGTTTAAGGGCACTGTAAGAGTTTACAGTAAAACACAATGCAAGGGTAGGGTCACCCCTGGGAACATTTACCCCATTGGTTGGGGAGTAGCCAGGAGTTTCCCCCCACCCTCAGGATGACGCTGGGCATAAAGGTGTCATTCCCAGTAGCTCACGCAGAATACTCCTGGACCCGTGAAATCAGAAGAAGAACTCCCCTGCTGTCTGAATCCTGAAGGAAGACTGGTCCTGATTGCCTTGAACTCAGGACCCCAAAAATAACTCTAAGGGTCATTTGGCTGACTTCCTGTTTGAGCTACAGGGACACAACACACTTCTAGAGGCCTTTTGCTGCAACTGCCCTGCTGACGAGTTCCAACTGGACTTGCCCTGGGCCCTGCTGCTGGCCTCTGTTGTGTTGAGTGCTAACCCCCAAGTAGTGCCTCCCAGGTCCTGGATCACTGGCTGGTGTTAGGAGTGTACTTCTCCTGCCAAGACTGTAAACGTTTTTTGATAACGTTTTCTTCGAAGATCTATTGGGAGACTGGGACCGCCACATAGACGAAGCCATCAAATTGCCAGTCAGATTCAACCTGCTGGTTTGCCCTGCTGAAGGAGATCTGACTTGCAGAAAAGTTTTGAAGTCCAAACGTAGAGGGCTTCAGTAGGATAGACGGCGAGCAGCAACACATCAACGTTAAGGCCTTCCTGGGCACAGAGTTAAGACTTACCCTGCTTGGACCTTTCTCACCTTCATCAATGACTGTGCCTGGACCCCTCTTCAGCAGCCTGCTGTCATTGAGTCCTGTATTGGATCTAGCTGGCAGATTTCCCAGCCAGTTACTCATCTACAATCACCTTTCCTCAGAATAATGTCCAAGTCTGAATGAAGGAAAAGTCTGCACCAGGCAGAACCTGGTCTTGTAGCCAACCAGCACTCCATCTCAGTTGGCATTAAAATCTGAATTTGCAGTGCAATCAGATAACCATGGTTGGGGCTTTGAGCTTGTTGCCGCTACTTTTGTTTCAAACTTTAAAAATTCATATCTCATGTTCTACTGAAAGGAATTTTTGTCATTTTGGTGTTCTTTTCTTTGCTGCTATTCATATTACTGTTTGGGTGCTGCATAAATATGTTACACTTACCTCAAAGTTAAGCTGCATTGCGTTGTGCCAAGCTGCCAGAGGATTAAGCACAGGTTTACTTAGTGACTTTTGTGGTTCATGTGGACAGGGATTGTGATTATTCTTTGAAATATGGTTTCACACCCTTCAACATATAATCCGATTTCTTCCACTGCACAATTTGCGTTTTCTTCCCACTTAGTATGATCAACTCTGACACATTATTTGAGCTTCCCGGTCACATAATTTCAGTGGTCCTAGTTAATGCCCTGCATCCTGCACAGAGTCTGGCACACTGTGGCATAATAAAGGTTTTGAGGGCCAAAGGCAAGAAATACTTTGGGGGGAGCTGTTTGGAACAACTTTGCCCAACAATATTGAATACTAATACGTTTAAGGTTAAAACAAAAAAACACACAGACGTAAGCTACAGAGAAATGATACTTCCCCATGGGGGCCCTTTGAATTTGGGGGCACTGGGCAATCAACCACTTTGCTCAGGTCTTAAAACGTCTCTGCTGCCACACTAACACGTTGCTGCCAGGTCTGGAACTGCCCTTCCAAGTGTTCTCTGCATTTCCCCTTTTCTACCCCTGTGCTGTGAAGTTGAGCTCTTTATCCTGCAGTGCTCATGTGATAGCCTCAAACTCTCTTTTCAGGGTTGGCGCTGTCCTGTCCCCTCATATTTTGGACAGAAAGTTACAGATCACCAGACCATTTATCGCTGTCATAAATAATAATAAAAACAAATAAAATCATGTATACTCAAGTTATTCCCAACATTCTGCTAAAATATAATCTACAATAGTAGGTGCATGAGTGGCAGGCCTATCCATGAAGAATGTGCACCAGACTAATCCATAGCACCTGACAGTCAGGCCCGCCCAGGCTGGAAGAGGTCAAGCCTCTCAATGGAGATTAAGCGGTTGGCCCTTCCAATGTGCATGAGCATCAAGCCTATTTATCGGCGTGAGTGTAAAGACCCTCCCTTGTGCATGAGCACCAGGTGAACCATGGTTTATGGGCATTAGGCCGTTCCCTACAAAATGAGCATCAGGCCAATGCATGGTTCAAAAGCATCCGGCTTGTTCATAATGCATGAATGTCAGGCACATTCATAGTGGAACATCATCAGTTCCATCTATGGCGCATGACAATTAGGTCTGTCCATGGTGAATGATTATCAGGCCCATCCATAGCGCATGCCTATCAGGGCCATTCCTTAGTACATGCGTGTCAGGCCCATTTATGATGGCTGAGAATTGAGTCCATTCTAGGTGCATGTGGGTCAGACCTGTCCATGAAGCATGAGAGTCAGGCCCTTCCATGGAGCATGAGTTTTAGGTCCATCCCTAGTTCAATGGTATTGGGAATATTTCTAGTGCATGAGCATAAGGACCATCCATGATCATGAAAACTTAGCTCATCCATGGTGCACGACTGCTGTGATGCACCAGTGCCTAGCATATCAAAGGTGCTTGAAAGTAAAGTCAATCCACAATACAGGGACATCTATAGTGACCACGTGCCCGAGCCATCAGCAGTGTGATCTGACTACCACATCTACTCTTGCCACATCCATGGGGCACGAACACAGGGCTCATCCATGACGAATGAGAGAGTCCAGTCCATCAACAGAACAAGAACGCTAAATCTACAGATGGTGCAAGTCCATCTTGGACGGGGTACAGGGCAGAGTCGTCCTGTCCAGCTGCCGTAGCCTGCCACACCATCAGCAGAGAGAAGGTAGGCCTTGACTTTGAAAGAGGAATGCAGGACCAGCTGTTATGCATATAGACCGCAAGGAGAAGGGAGTGTCCACTAAATAAAAATACATCACGCCAACCAAACTGGGAAAAGTGAGAATAACGTTTTCTAACTCAAATTGGAAACATAACTTGGTTGCACTGTTGCAATCACAGACGAGGGCTGTGGACGAGTGTTTTGTTCCTGGAAGCCGGGGAGACCAAGGGTTGGAGTCACACATTCCTGCTGCTGTAGGTCACAGTTTGATGTTTTAAGGCCGGAGGGAAAATGCAGAGAAGGTGTTAGCCATGATTTCAGCAGGCTACAGCCTGCCAAGCTCCATGTGAGGATTAGCGCATTGTGCAGCAACAACCTATTCTGAGGAGAATGGATGCATAGAGTCTTTGCTACTCATTCTAAAGAATCAGAGGTGACAAGGCACCTCACAACTTAGCCTATAAATGTATAGTTGCCTTGAGCTCGTGACCCACATGCTGCTAATTGGCCACGTTTTTAACAGACTTTGCCCAGAAATGGATAAGGAACCAGCACTTTCCCTTGACTTTAAAAATTAACCTCTTGAGCTCACACAGATAAAAACGTTTTATAAGCAACAACAATTCTCTGGAATTAATTCCAGAACACATACTAGGCCAATACATGAAAATTGTACATTAACCTCGTTTTTGCCTGCAGTTCCACCACTTTTCCCGAGACCACATCTGATTATTCCATTATTCTTATTATGCCCTATTTCTTTTTTTAAGATTTATCAACCAGTTGAAGGGGGATTTCTCAATTCCCCTAAGCATAAGCAATAGGGTATAGCTTTGCTGGGCTCATCTAGTAGCCATGGACCCATAATTTGAATTAGAGTTTGCCCGATGAGTACTAATGTGAGTGATATCCCATTTGTCTTAGCAGAAGTGCATTTAACTCACATATAGTTTTAACAAGCTTTACATCTGACCGAGTACCCAACTCTAAATAAGGCCTAAGTTATGTTGAAAACTGAAGTGTCCGGACCACAACACTGTTACACATGGCTTGTCACCAAAGAACTGTTTGAGAAACCCTGTGTTATATGATGCGTTGTTAACACTATACATGAAGATCTGTAATAAACAAAATAAATAACTGCACATATTTTTGGTGTATGAGTAGGAAGGGATTACAAAATGTTTCCAAGATAAGGCCACCTTACAGGAACAAGTGGGTCAGCACATTCTTGGTTTACTTCCTCTTCTTAATCTCAGGCCCCCAGCCCCTGCTCCACGGCGGTTGACAGGCGAAGTTCCTGTCAGGCACAAGTCCTGTCCCATTGTCTGCTGTCGGTTCATGAAGCCTAGTGAGCACAAATGTAGCAGGGCCCTCCCGCACTAGCCTCTTCAATGGATTATCACAGAAAGTAAAACATGCAAAGTAGACTTAGGAAATTTCCTTTACGGACTTTAAACCCTTGGATAGAGATTCAATTGAAAATACTATGAATTACACACATTTTAAATACCTAACTCTTATAAATAAATAAATAACTTTTGAAAACACATATATTATTGACTCTACATCACTACAAAAGGGCTATGAAAGTACTCCATAAATTCCCACTAGATGCTAGGGTTAAGTTCAAGGCACTCTGCATCATCAATATGGCTTACAAGGCAAGATGGATGCTGGAGTGTCAAGGTGAACTCAGATACATCCATTCTGCAACACATAGTGTCTGCGCTGTGGGCCCTGATGCTCTGCAGGTGGGCGCAAGGAACTACACCATCTAAAACAGGAAGTGAATGGGTCACAATAGCATGCACTGAATTTTGATTGCTGCATTTATCATATATATATGGGTGTTATATGAAACATGTTTATATTATATCTGGAGTTTATGTGTTGTGCAAAATGATTTGCATAAACTGTAGCATTATTTTATTTTATTTGACATACTGCTGAGGAAGGTCCACATAGGCGGTCTTTCTGGGATTGAAAGTATTGCTTGCATTACATACAGTGGTGCAGTGGCGGTGTTGTCAAATTGTAATTATGGGTCCTGGGATGTGCTTAAATGTCGCACTGCTTATGGTGGTCTCTGGAGCACCGGGCTTGCTTTTGCAGTGAGGCAAATATCGCCAGATCTTTCATTTACAGCAGAATACACAACTGTTTCTTTCCACATGTTTACAGATTGCACGTTGTTGCATAAAAACTCTACCTGCTATAATTCTTAAAATCCTGTATGTAAATATGACCTTGAATTACTTTTTCCTTCCTTTATTTCGAATGCACTTCTGCTTCCCCTATATATGCCTCTCCTGTATATAAACTATAGTAAATCTCACGCCTGCCTGTATTTAAGTTTGCTTTCAAATCATTTGCTTCTCATGTAGCCCCCTATAATGACAACAACGAAGTCACTAATGTATCACAAACACACTGCAATTCATGGAATGGTTTCCTTTGTCATGCAAGAGTACACCCAATAGACTGACTACCAGCTTTCGACTCCTGGGTGGCATGCTACTCGCAGTACAGCACTTCAACACCTTGTCAGGGGTAGTAAGCGCTATATAAATGCAATCAATTTCAATACTTGAACAAAGAACTAACAACCAAAAACACTTTCCTAGTTCCCTACAAGGAACCTTGGTTAAGTCGCAACACACCTGATTCTTCATCATTCCTTCAGCAGTCAGAATCGCAGAGGGTGATCTTTGGGAGTCTCTGGCACAAACTTTTCAGTGTCCTGGAACCTCAAATCAGATTCAGAAAACAGCTTAAAAACTGAGCTTTTTAACAAAGCCTTAACCTAAGATGGCTCTTGGGTCAGGGAGTGAAGAATATCAGTAATAATCTTCATGCAAGATTTAGATCTGAAAGTAAATTATACGAAGACGTATGTGATGACATGTGGCCCTAGAAATACAAGATCTAAACGTTTTACTATGGGAGGGATTACTAAAAATAAAGTAAAGGAGTTTTGTTATCTGGGCTTACATCTTCATTCTTCCTTGCAATGGAAGTCTCATCTTATTTTTAAGACCCAACAGATGGTGAGAAACCTGGAAGCAATTTTTCGTTTTGCCCGTAAACTAGGTCACAGACCAGTTCATCATATAATTAGGCTTTATAAAACAAAATGTGTTTCTGCAGCTACCTATGGGGCAGGTTTGTGGGGCCTGAATAAAGCTGACTCCCTCCAATGTGCTGAGAACAAATTTGCACACAGAGTACTGATGGTGCCTAAGAACGTAGCAAATTTTATCTGGCATGAGGAACTGGGTTTAAGTTACATTATGTATCTGATTGGTGTCGCCCCACTTTTATTATGGCTGAAAGCCTGGCTGAAACCTGCGGCCGATCTGTTTCAAGACTGTTTATCTGGATGCATCCATCTGGCCAACTCTAGCAGGATTCCGTGGCTTTCTTACTTATAATCCACTTTTCAGAATTTAGGTCTGGAGAATATGTTCACTCACTAAGAGTCGTTGTCTTTGAACGCTAAGGACCTGGTTAAAACTCGATAATTTGAATATATCTCAAATAAGAGACTATGTGGGGCTTTGCAATTGAAAACCTTTGATCCCTATGCCCAGATTTCAACAACGACTCAGATGGAACCCTATCTAACCTGGTTTCCGAAGTTCCCAGAATATTCCCTCCTTGTTTTATTCAGATTAAATTTGATACGTTTTAGAATGGCTTTTCCTAAGCAATGTTGCTGGCAAATAGTGCTTCTGAATTGCACTTGTGACACTATTGCCAAACAAAGCACATGTCACTTTCCTTTATTCTGTTCACTCTATTCTGCTCCCAGACGTACATTTTTATCACCACTTTTACGGAAATTACAACTTACATCCTATAATGATGTTTTGATGTATCTACAACAATTGAATTCTATTGATATCTGTTATGTTATCTTTAACTTTTTAAGAGTAGCTTCTGCAATTAGAAAACGTTATGAATCAGTGGAATCAGCTGTATCTTAATTTAGAGTGATAGTGTACAGGATTTGATTATGATGAGAATTACGTTTTGGCTTTCGGCACTTTATGAGAACATGGAATTTATGAATTTCAAGTAAGTTTGTAATCAATATAGATGAGGTATTTTATTACTGTTGTTTTATATTTCTTAAGAATTATGTCTTAAAATAATATTTTGTATAATGAATTTTGTGCTTTTATGGTAATTTGCCGAATAAAGAATTTTGACTGACTGGCAGTAATAATGTCCATCTCGCCTGACTGCATATAGATAACCTGAATTTTATTACTGAATGGTACACGTTCTTCTTAGTGTTATACAAGGGCCGGGCTACTAAGTTATCAGAAAAGAAGAATTGGTACTTCATAAATCACCAAAAACAAAGCAAAGCAAACACATACAGCAGTTAGAATTGGATGCAAATAAACAACCTCACAGAGGCCAATGCTATTGAATATGTCTTTATGGTCAGGATGCCACAAGTGTCAATTCTCTACTGGCCATGTTTTGAATTGCACCGTTATCTACATGTTCTATATTGTAAGAGGGTTAAAAAACATAAATGAGCAACATCCACACAGGAGAAAACAAAGTCCGGGAAGCTTGCTGAGTGCCAAAATCACATTTTCCCTAATACCCAAGATGCTGTGGCTAGGTAGCTTTTAAACCATGTGAGTTGAGTTAAAATCATTAGACGGAGATATGACCATGAAATAACAAATGTATCCTATATGACACCATAAAAATGTTAAGTGGATAAAATATAAAGGTGGATATAAAGAAACCCCTAGATTATTTTCAGCGTTCCCATGCAAAGCCATAGAGTTTCTGCATAAAGTTAAGCATAATCTCCACAAAAACGAAGGGTGCTTCCACCAAGTTGCTCTTTCTTTAATATGGTTCCAATCATACTCTCTCTGGTGCTCATTACCATATGGAAGTATTCTGCTAGCTGTCCAGACCATTAGCGGTGCGGGGTGCCCTTGAATCCTCCGTGCTCCCCTGCGGATGCAGCAATGAGAGAGAAATTCCTAAAGTGCAAGCTTCTAATGCAAAAAGCCCTACCCGTGCAACACAGCACAGCAGTGAAGCAGCAAGAGGGGCTCTGCTTTTGGAATCCTACCTTTAGACTGTTAAGCAAGCTGTTTTGCTCTGTCATGTTTCCGTCTATTACCCATTATTAATAATGCAGCACTGGCTATTTCCAAGGTCCATGGAGGTCTGAAGGCTTCAGCAATCAGTTACCCAGGTTATTATTAAGAAGCATCCTCAGATGCGGGGAGACCTTAAAGTCCAGAGTCTAAGCAAACATCAGCTGCAGCAGCTAAAGTCTTGAGCAGTCTGATTGGCTGAATTTGGAGCTTTCAACTATGATTCGCTTGACTTGATTAAAATCTAAATTAACACAACTAAATAAATGAGGGATTCTTCACTGGTCTTGTTTAATTAAGAAAGGGTATTTTCAACAGATGGTTTTTTGCTTTTACTTCGTACGTTGGTGCCGCCTTCTCCATGGAACAGAACGGTACAAAGAGGGTGTCCATTCAGAAGTACACTGCACCAGCACCAAGCTGCAACTCGAATACTTTGACCTTTACGAAATTCCCTTTGACAATCTGGCCTTTTATTCATGCTTTCCAGTCACTGTTCCAGAGCACCAAGTCTGAATGAGACTGACTTCATTTTGGTAAAACCATTATATTAAAGAGGGTAACCTGTACAGATGCTTCCTCGGTGTGAAACCTAAACCTTACAGAGGCTTTCATGCCAGAGGTCACATGGTTTTATAGGACTTTTGTGCGACATTCCTCTTACCCTAAGCCCAGGAAAGTGCAGTCTCTAGGTTGGTTCAGTGATATTAATCTTTGCCATCAGGCAACAAAACGCCAGTCCAAGAGGGTCTGGATTAATGACAGATTTTTAGGACAACCACTTATTAGGGGCATTGCCACTTAGATTACCTGTATGCAATTATAGCAGGTGCATACTCTAAATATTCTTGAAAAGTTCCAGCCGAACACTGGACACCCTTACTTTCACACTATTTTTTTTCTTCATAGTACTAAATTATCATTAGCTACTTGGGCGGTTTGTTATTAATAAGAGGGGTGAGAGGTTTGACCAGCTTGCAGATACACTGAGTAGATGTAAGTTTCCAAACTTTACAGTTTTAAGATCTTGTAAGGAACACGCAAGATGCACAATACAACAGTAATATCCATCACGGGACTGGAAAGCAAATCACAGAATCACACGATTGGCCTAAAACAGGCCAGAAGAAATGAAAAATCAGTTTAAAAAAATAGGCTGTGAAAGGGGGGACGCATGGGACACATTTGGGATTTCCCACTATGTAGCAAGTGTAGCATCTCTGCAATTTAGAATTACATGGTAAACACTATGCTGCCAAGATGAGAGAGTAAAATGGGAAAATGCAAGGAGAAAGTAAAAAAAGAACTGCACATGACAAAGATGACTTGAATCTCTTTTGCAGATTCGTTTTTGTGTCTAATTGCATTTTAGTCCGTTTTTCACACATTGATGTAAACGGTTCAATAAGTACAGAGAGGTATATTTATCTTTAATTCACCTCTTTGATGACACTTCACTCTGCATTTCGGGGCTGGGGATGTCTACCTTTGGAAGCTGCTCAGATCCTCAGATAGCCAATGAGAGGAGTTTTTCACTATCCATAGGTTTCAACTGGGTGGTAAGAAAACATTCCTAAGCTTGGTTCGTCTATTACACACAATGAAGCATTAAACATCGAAGAGGAGCAACCAGGGCATTTTACTGAAGAACAACTTCAGACACTCCCCACTATTTCCCTTACCCTTGAATGTTTTATTTTTGATTTCCATGGTCAATATTTCCAATTCCATTGGCCAATATGGCGCTTCTAAAAGCACATATGCTGCCGTGCGGATTCTCTTACATCCTTAGTGACGTAGCTCAGAACAATCCTTCACATGATGCATTTAGAAGCAGTTTAGGGTGGGCAGACATGGGATAACACTGGGAATGTAGTGTCTTTGGGAGTTTCCATTTATGGAGGCAAGACAGGCATTGGGATTTGGATATTGATCTAAAGGGATTGCCCAATCAAAACAACGGTTCAATGAAAATTGAAAAAAATGTGGACGCATTCGTATAAACCTCTGGTTTTCCAGCTTTATTTAGAGCATGTTTAGAATTGGGGAAAATTAGGGTTTACAATTGTAGAAGCCCCCGTGACTCCACAAGTGTGAATCTCTGACCCAGCGGCCCATGTCACATTTGCAGACATTCTGCCCTATTTATGGTCGGAGGGACTGTCACTTCTGTTATTTCTTTCCCACCCCTGTCTGCCACGAAATGCTCTGCAGACGTGGGCAGGAAAAATTCACATGGCCCCCAAGTGGAGGAAGACAACTTCATGAGGATACAGATCATTTTTTATTTTTTTTATATTTTGTATCCACTTTGGGAGTTTATTTACCCAAAGTACAGTCAGACAGGAATTTGTAAATAATCTGGTCGTGGACCATCTGACAGCTTTGGAATGCCCTTGTTGGTCTTTAGATGCCTCACAAAGCACTGGAGGTGTCGCGAGGTTGTGAGGTTTGCAGTCAGTGGTTCAGGGGTACCAAGCACCAAATAAACTAATGTAATTCCGGAAAACAACAGAAAAAAGAAATAATACACTTACTCAACCTAGTATTCACATTTCTAAATGTATTTTGCATCGCAACCTAAAAGGCTGTGCCTTTTGATTTACTCGCGGGTGTGAGAGTCACAAGAGCTGCAATGATAGTTTATCAAAGGCACCCTGCGCCCCACTTTCATTTCCGCCCTGTGCACAGTTGGTGGGAGAGCAGCACCGGCTCCACTTTACCTGCTACTAACCCACAGGCAGGAAACAGAAACAATAATAATAACGTCTACAAGCAAGTGTAGCTCGAGCAGCTGAAGGAAGCAGCAAGCCTCTCTCGCTTCAACAGAGCCGGCTGATGCCCGCTCTTTCCCTCGTCTGCAGTGAGCTCCAGGGGCATCAATCCGATGCGGTCCTTTCAGCAGCACGTTCAGAACCCGCACTCGCAGGCTGTTCCTCCTCTACAAAGTCAAGCTGTGGTTCATCCTTCACACCTGTTCAACTTCTAGATGGAAGAAACCTATTCTTCAAAAGTGTCGAATTTAAAAATACACAAAGAGAAAAGATGGGGAGTAAACCTAATGTGACATCCAGACAGCGCTAGATACTAAGACGATTAGTCTTAGTCTGAAGCGCTAGGAAAGTGACAGACCTGGTCAAGATGTCCGTACTTTTAACTATTACCGATAGACTTCAGTGTCCATTTAACAGTATAACTTTAGCCGCTGATAAAAAGCGTAACATAACTTGGGAAGAAAGAATAAGATAATTCAACAACAATGGGGAAACGCAATCCAAGATCTGACAAACACTACACAATAATTATGCAAACGAGGAGAGCGCGGCAGCCTTGAGCCCTGGCTACCATGAAATGCAGTTGTGTGTCCCACTTTTAGGTAAAGCACGGGTGCTTGAAGGGATGTTACACTTGCTGAGAGTGGGAAATGATGGAGATGAGCTGGCCATCCATTAAAGCAAGACCCACTGGCCCCTCCCCCGCCAGTCCCCCACCTAGAACCCCCAGAGAGCGAAAGACACAGGTCTCCAACATACTACTTTCCATTCTGATTTAGTAGAGTAAATGTGAGTATAAATGTTTTCAATCAAAAAAACGGTCTCTTCTATTCTGTCAATTCAGTACTGTGATGAAGGTGTGTCTACTATTAGGACTGATAAGGAAACACATTACACTTTGTTACAAATGGGGTGAAAGGACAGTATTGTGTATGTCCAATGAGAAACAATATTACCTGAGATCAATGTGCTAAAGTTATAGAATATATTTGAGAGTTATTGTGGGCTAGAAATATTGAAACTAAAAACAAAAATATTTAACTGTTGGTCAGGCTGAATACACCATTAACATGCCAGCAAGGGAACAAAAGAGCTACATAATCCTAAACCACTAGGGAACTATAGTTTGCCGCCAAACAGGAAACAATAGCAGATGATCTTACATGTAATATGCAACCACTAGGGAAAAACATAATGGGCCCAGAGCAGCTAAGTCAACTTTTAGAATAACTCGTCACTAATGTGGCTAAACACACAACAAACTAGTAACCAAGAAGGGAAGATAAGTTCAGCTTCTCACATTCGAAAAAATGTTGAAATAACTGCAACCAATGGAGCCACAGTTTAATTTAAAAAATGGTAGAAAAGTTAGCCAAGTACTTAATTTACCTAGTATTTCGTGAAAAAAATATTAGCTTCCAGGTAGGATACTTCCTGGCAGATATTGACTAAAGAGCAGCAAATCAAAATTGAAGGTTTTAGTGTAGCAGAGGAGACTCATCCACAATAAAGCTTTAGAGGGCTAACAGCTCACCGAGTGGCCCAGCACTGGCTGCCATAATGCAGGAGGGGCCCAAAACCACTGTGTTCCATTCGTTAGCTCACTCACCAAGAGAGTAGCTGCTACATTACTCTTCACATTTATCATTTGATCATTCGTATTATTTAGCACTTGGCATCTATACAGCCCTGCCCTGTCTTTATGAAGTGTTAAGCGCAAATGCGATGTACGCTAAACATGGTTGAATGAACGTTATATTAGTTGAGTTGCCCAGTTGTGTCGCAGCACAATATAGCAATAAGCACATTATTTTATTTTTGAAAGCACTCTATGATGGCTTAACACTCTCTCTCATTTTAGCAAAATCCCATGGTAGTACGAGTTACGTCTTTAAAAGTCATAGGAATGAACCTAAAAACTGGCACGCAGTGCAAGACATGGAATTTATAACTCAGCTTCATCAAACCAGAAAATCCCCTTGTATCTTACATCCAAAGCAAAAAAAAAATGTACTGTTCATTTGTTTAAATGTATTAAGCTATTCAGTTATGTGTAAATCATCTTCAGAGCAAGGGGGACACGACAATTGACTCGTACAAGCATAACTAAGCAAGTGAGGTGGTTTGTGCTCTCAAATGCTTACAAATGCTTAAAAATGATTCCAAAGTATGTTGTAAGTAGTGGCGTGCAACATCCACATCGCTGTTTTTGTGGACAACAACACGCACAACAGCAAAGAACTCTTCAACATCGTAAAGGAACTCTGGAACCCCAGCTCCAGCACCAACGACATCCCACCTTCGCAAGACCTCTGCGACTCCCTCGCCACCTTCTTTCACCGCAAGATCACAGACATCCACGACAGCTTCAACAACAAGACCCCACCAGCAGACACCAACACCTCCGACTCCTCATCCCCCAACCACACCAACCTCCTGCTCTCCTGGACACACGTCAACAACACCGACACCATACAAGTAATGAACACCATTCATTCCGGCTCTCCATGCGACCCCTGCCCTCACTACATCTGCAACAGAGCGAGGTCCATCATCACCCCCCAACTCCGTATGATCATCAATAGCTCCTTTGAGACCGCCACCTTCCGGGAAAGCTGGAAGCATGCCGAGATCAACGTCTTACTGAAGAAACCCCAGGCGGACCCATCAACAGGCAACTATCTCACCAGCTGGAGGAAAACAACACTCTGGCCCGTCCCAATCCGGCTTTCGCAGCAATCAAAGCACAGAGACCGCCCTCATAGCGGCAACCGATGACATCCGGACCCTCCTGGACAAAAGTGAAACAGCAGCCCTCATCCTCCTGGGCCTCTTGGCCGTCTTCAACACTGTCTGCCACCACACCCTGCGCACACGCTTCTACGACACAGGGATCCGCGACAAGGCCCTGGACTGGATCAACTTCTTCCTCACAGACAAAACACAGAGAGTCAGCCTCCCTCCATTCCCATCTGAAGCCACCAAGACCATCTGCGGCGTACTACAGGGCTCCTCCCTCAGCCCGACACTCTTCAACGTCTACATGGCACCACTCACCAAAATTGTCCGATTGCACAACCTCAGCATCATCTCTTACGCCGACGACACCCAGCTGATCCTCTCCCTCACCAAGGACCCCTCCACAGCCAAAACCAGCCTCCACAAGGGTATGTAGGCCGTCGCCAACTGGATGAAGAACAGTCAACTAAAACTAAACTCAAACAAGACAGAGGTCCTCATCCTAGGCCCCACCGCCTCCGCTTGGGACGCCTCCTGGTGGCTGCCCTCGCTGAGAACCGCACCAACGCCCACTAACCACGCCCACAACCTGGGTTTCCTCCTTGACTCATCGCTCTCCATGACCCAACAAGTCAACGCCGTCTCGTCCTCCTTCTTCAACACCCTCTGCATGCTCCGCAAAATCTCCAGGTGGATCCCTACTGAAACAAGAAAGACGGTTACCCTGGCCCTCGTCAGCAGCAGACTGGACTACGGCAACGCTCTCTACGCGGGAACCACGGCAGCTCTCCATAAGAGACTGCAACGGATTCAGAACGCCTCCGCACACCTTATCCTCAACATCCCACACCACAGCCACATCACAGCCCACCTTAGAAACCTACACTGGCTTCCCATCCAAAAAAGAATCACATTCAAACTCCTAACCCACGCCCACAAAGCACTCCACAACGCCGGACCAGCATACCCCAAAGATCGTCTCACCTTTTACACCCACGAATCATCAGCTCCGCTCCACCAACCTCACCCTTGCCACCGTCCCACGTATCCGCAAGACAACAACCGGCAGCAGATCCTTCTCCTACCTAGCGGCCAAGACCTGGAACACCCTCCCCATCCACCTATGGCAGCCCAAGGACCTAATGACCTTCAGGAGACTTCTCAAGAATTGGCTGTTCTAGCAGTAGCAGCCCCCCCCCCTTCTCAAAGCACCTTGAGACCCTCACGTGTGAGTAGCGCGCTCTACAAATACATTGATTGATTGAGTGTAAATATGCAAAACAATGGAAAATTTAGCAAAATGGTGATCTTGCATTTAGTGCTACATTTTTGCATTCTGCACTACAAACATAGCACAAAAACACAAGTGGCCCGAACAACTGCCACTCACGTTCTGCTTGCTCCCATTGTTATAGCGCTCCAAGAGGAAGTATTTTTACCTCCACAGAGTTGAAGTTATGCAACGCTGCATAATGTTAGGAATTTCACATAAAAATGTAATGCAAGTTGCACACGATTATGCCAGCATGAGGAACATTTCACCCAGGCCTAACTGTAAGCTCTAAAACCATTTCTGAATCTTCCAAAGGTTGGCCTATTTGTTCTGTGAACCACTGATATCATTTGTAGCTATTTCCATCTATATATATATAAACCATTGACTAATCAAACAGCGCTTCTCCATAATTTTATAGCACTTTCATCTATGTAGGCTTCCATAGCAAAAGCTGTTAATTGGCAGACACTCTACTTTCAACATAGCCTCAATCATGTCTCCCTCCTTTCTAAGAATTCAAAATTAATCACTCGAACTCTCTAGTAAAACAGTGTGCAGCACCCAGACCACAGCCTCACGGCAATAGTTTCACCAGTTCCACTCCCTAGGTTCTGCGAAACTGCTATACGGACTCTCCATGACATTAGGTACGGATGAGATATAGTCAGTGTTAGACCTGACAGCCTTAGGATGGTCGTCCCAAAATGTTCTGCGTGCCTCCTTATATTTTCCTGATCTCATTTTTACTGATTTTAGGGCTCTGCTGACCAGGGCAAAAGTGATTGTGTTCTCTCCCCTAAAACATGGTAACATTGGCTCATACCCAATTGGCATATTTAATTTATTAATATGTCCCTAGTAAAGTGCACTAGATGTGCCCAGGGCCTGTAACTTATGTGTTACTAGTGGGTCTGCATTACTGATTGTGTCATTCACATAAGTAGCCCCTTAACCGTGTCTCAGGCCTTCCATTGCAGGGCCTGCGGGTGCAGTTTTACTGCCACTTCGACTTGGCATTTAAAACGACTTGCCAGGCCTTAAATTACCCTTTTTCTGCATATATAGCACCCCTAAGTTAGGGCCTAGGTAACCCATAGGGCACGGTGCTATGTAGGTAAAAAGCAGGACATGTACGTTTATGTTTTACCTGTCCTGGTAGTGGAAAAACTCCCTAAGTTGTTTTTCACTACTGTGAAGTCTGCTTCTCTCATAGGCCAGAATTGGAAATTCACTTCAATACTTTTGTGGTAAATTCTGATCTGAGTGGAGTAGACTTGTCACATTTGGTATGTTGGAATGGTAGTAAGAAATCGTACTTACTCGTGAAGTTGGGTTTTACATTAATATTTTAGAAATGCCACTCTTAGAAAGTAAGCATTTCCCTGCACTTACTGTCATTTGTGCCTTACAGTTTACTCCGCATACAGATGGATTTGCATGGGCAGAAAGGGTGGAGGGGCTCTCACTTACACTTCAAAGGCCAGTGGCCTGCCCTCACACACAGGACTGATAGCCCCCCACATAGCTCCTGGCAGAAAGGGCTGGGTTGAAGGAGGAACTTGTGGACTTCAAAACCACTATTTGAAGCTCCCCCTCACTTCAAAGGCACTTTTGAACATATATATATTGGGTCTCTGACTCCACAACATCAGACACTTTTGGATCTACACCTGGTCTCAGTCAGAGAGACTGCCTGGCTGCCCAAATGACTCATCTGGACTGCTTCGCTGGAAGCACTGCTGCCCTATTTGTTGTCTTGCTGCCTGCTGGCCCCTGACTGCTGGAAGGACTCTGCCTTCCCCACAAGTGCTCTCCAAGGGCTTGGATTGAGCTTGCACCTGTTCGGAAGACTCAGGGCCACATAGACTTCACCAAAGAGGAGAAAATCCCCATGTGTCGGAAAATCGATGCAACGCCTGCAGAAACTGATGCAGCATCTTCCTCGCGGATGAGAAAGAAATTGTTGCAACGCCTACCGGACAGACGCAGCACCTGCTTCTTCTCATCAGAGGGTCGAGGATTTTCAATGCACCGGTGTTCCTGGGTGTCGAAATATCACTGCATCGCAGTGAGGAACCAAGGCCGCACTCCCGGAAATCGACGCATCACCTTGCAGGTTGAAAAAAACATACATCATCTGTGCCATGTCAGAAAATCCAACAAAGCGCCTTATTTTTCAGTGCCTCTCCTCTTCTGCGGCCCTCGTGCATCGTTATTTTTGATGCATCCAAGGTACTGTGCATTTAAAGGATACAACCACTGATTCTTAAGGATTAAGACTCACTTAAGCCTTTAAAAAGTAATCTCTTGACTTGTGCATATTGTTTTTTTGTCGTTTTGGTCTTATTTTATTCAGATAAATATATTTTTTTCCAAACTGGTGTGGAGTATTTTCTGTGGTATTTTCACTGTTACTGTATGAGTTATTGAACAAATACTTTACACATTGCCTTCTAAGTTGAGCCTGTCTGCTCTGTGCCAAGGTACCAGAGGGTGAGCACAGGATAATTCAGGTTGTGTAGTGACTTACCCTGACTAGGATTGTGGTCCCTACTTAGACACGGGTATATACCTCTGCCAACTAGATTGCCATTTTCTAACAGTGAGGGAAACGTTTTCAAAGTAACCAGTTTATTTCAATGTGACTAACTAGTCAGTTCTTCTCAAAATCAGTGAAATTTTATATCTTAACAATAAATATTCCTGTAGTCAATATTACGGCACAATAGTTAGCCACTTTAGTGCTTTAAATTTCAATATTCTGACAGTAACTTATTGTAAATAATGGTGCGGCGGGTAATGCACTAAAACAATCAAACCTGCCAACTCAACATTAAAACAGCCACTTAAAATCGTAAATCAACAATCTTGAGCCTCCAAAATTTGCAATAAACCATAAATTATTTCCATAAAGTTTATTTATTTATATACAGCTCGCATTTTCAATACACATATGTGGTGGGGTTTTTAACCAGTGGTGCACAATCTTTGGATAGAATCAAAGGGACAAAGCCTTGGTACTACTAACTAGAGGAGTAAATTCTCAGTATACAGGGAGTGCAGAATTATTAGGCAAGTAGTATTTTTGAGGATTAATTTTATTATTGAACAACAACCGTGTTCTCAATGAACCCAAAAAACTCATTAATATCAAAGCTGAATATTTTTGGAAGTAGTTTTTAGTTTGTTTTTAGTTTTAGCTATGGTAGGGGGATATCTGTGTGTGCAGGTGACTATTACTGTGCATAATTATTAGGCAACTTAACAAAAAAAAATATATACCCATTTCAATTATTTATTATTACCAGTGAAACCAATATAACATCTCAACATTCACAAATATACATTTCTGACATTCAAAAACAAATCAGTGACCAATATAGCCACCTTTCTTTGCAAGGACACTCAAAAGCCTGCCATCCATGGATTCTGTCAGTGTTTTGATCTGTTCACCATCAACATTGCGTGCAGCAGCAACCACAGCCTCCCAGACATTGTTCAGAGAGGTGTACTGTTTTCCCTCCTTGTAAATCTCACATTTGATGATGGACCACAGGTTCTCAATGGGGTTCAGATCAGGTGAACAAGGAGGCCATGTCATTAGATTTCCTTCTTTTATACCCTTTCTTGCCAGCCACGCTGTGGAGTACTTGGACGCGTGTGATGGAGCATTGTCCTGCATGAAAATCATGTTTTTCTTGAAGGATGCAGACTTCTTCCTGTACCACTGCTTGAAGAAGGTGTCTTCCAGGAACTGCAGTAGGACTGGGAGTTGAGCTTGACTCCATCCTCAACCCGAAAAGGCCCCACAAGCTCATCTTTGATGATACCAGCCCAAACCAGTACTCCACCTCCACCTTGCTGGCGTCTGAGTCGGACTGGAGCTCTCTGCCCTTTACCAATCCAGCCACGGGCCCATCCATCTGGCCCATCAAGACTCACTCTCATTTCATCAGTCCATAAAATCTTAGAAAAATCAGTCTTGAGATATTTCTTGGCCCAGTCTTGACGTTTCAGCTTGTGTGTCTTGTTCAGTGGTGGTCGTCTTTCAGCCTTTCTTACCTTGGCCATGTCTCGGAGTATTGCACACCTTGTGCTTTTGGGCACTCCAGTGATGTTGCAGCTCTGAAATATGGCCAAACTGGTGGCAAGTGGCATCGTGGCAGCTGCACGCTTGACTTTTCTCAGTTCATGGGCAGTTATTTTGCGCCTTGGTTTTTCCACACGCTTCTTGCGACCCTGTTGACTATTTTGAATGAAACGCTTGATTGTTCGATGATCACTCTTCAGAAGCTTTGCAATTTTAAGAGTGCTGCATCCCTCTGCAAGATATCTCACTATTTTTGACTTTTCTGAGCCTGTCAAGTCCTTCTTTTGACCCATTTTGCCAAAGGAAAGGAAGTTGCCTAATAATTATGCACACCTGATATAGGGTGTTGATGTCATTAGACCACACCCCTTCTCATTACAGAGATGCACATCACCTAATATGCTTAATTGGTAGTAGGCTTTCGAGCCTATACAGCTTGGAGTAAGACAACATGCATAAAGAGGATGATGTGGTCAAAATACTCATTTGCCTAATAATTCTGCACTCCCTGTAATTTGGAAAACGTAAAGCAAAAGCTTGATGGCACAATCATTGGGGGAAAAAACTTTGTTCAAATGTATCTAATAAGGGGAACATTGTGTATAACTAGTAACACGTGTACTCAGAGAGAATAAAGATTGTAAAACGTCTAACAAATGTGTTTTGGCACAAAATGTAACCAGTGAGGTGTAATATGGGTAAAACTGTGTAAGCATTTGTGTCAAAGCTGGTTAGAACTTGCATATAATAAATTGTTTTTTTCTCACAGAAGGTTTGAACTAACATGTTTGCATACGTTTTCCGTACTTCAAGAATTAAGTGAAACGGATTGAAACCGAACGTGGTACATATCATTTTGAGGCTTTTACAAAGGAAAGTTGTTCTACGAATGCAGACTCAAGGGCGCAGAAAAATGCACAAATTAAGTAGCGCTATTCAACTAAGAATCAACAGCATATCTCGAATCCTTTTGACAATCTTATTTTAAAAGCCATTCCTCGGGTACACCATGCTCTGCTGGACTTAAAATGACCACATGAAATCCGGTGCTCTACCAAACAGGTAAAGAAACAAGTAAGTAAATAAATAAAAATCAATAAACAGTAACACTTTTGACATCCCAGTGGGCCATCAACAGTAACCGACGTTTAAGTATCTGTTACAGGGTAGGCTCTGGTCAATGCTTCACTCGTAATCAAGCACGAGTTATGTATCACAAACACACAGACTGACTTTCCTCCAAAACTGAGGGGCTCTGATTTGTAATGGGATATATGTTTTTTTCCATCCCTTACTGCAATATTAATGTTTACCTGATTTTCTCATGCCCCACTCTATCTGCCATCAGACTATTTTTCCAAAAGATTTCTGAAATAATCCGAGGTCAGGCCACATTATTATTGAGGGAACGCAGGCACGCAACCTCTCGTCCACGGGCCGAGTCTCCACATTCTATGACCACAAGCCACAGAATGTTTCCTCAGCCTACTTATACATGGAAAGAAAAGTCACCTATCATACATGCGCAGCTAAGAAGACAGGGCAGCAGAACGTTTTTCGGGAGCATGCATCAGGTTCGGCCATGGCAAAACACCTAAAACACTGAAGCAAGTAAAATGGGAAAGGGGACAAAGTAGTGGACGGCAGTTGGCGACCCCTTTGGGAGTCTTTGAGAGCATTTGCTATAGTTTGAGTCCCAAAATTCGAAATAATAAATTCGACCATGGAAAAACAAACGTGAATTCCTAATCCGAAAACATTCGGATTATGCAAGGATAAAAAAGAAGAAAGACTTTTGACGAGGCCGGAAGCAAGATCACAAATAGTTCCAGAGCTGAGAGACGAATGCGGTCAGCAGCTGTGTCAGTTCTGTCAACGTAAATTCTGTAATGACAAGGGTGAGTGCATTTGAAAATGATTCATTCAGACTCGCAAACCTGAGGCTATAGCTGTCAATTTGACACGTGACATGAGGTTGTCTTTGACTCAAAAAAAAAATTTCAGCCAACAATACTAAGCATGCTGGGCCATACAGGCTCGTATATTTTATGTAGAAAGTGAAACTACCAACCGCGCCATGTTTTGGTTGATGAATCAGAAGTGGGTGGAAGTTACTGGAGCTGGTTGACAGCTAAGTGGAGAATTTCTATTAACCACCTTGCAAACAGATGTTTAGCACGGGCCCAACTCTGTCATCCTTCTATAGTAAAATGCCTCAAATTGAGTGCTTAATTTGAGCCGGTGGTTTCCGGTACTCGGCACAGCTCTTTATATTTACAATATACATTAACAATGACTACTAATACCTTCTGTCAATGCATTTGTTCTGGTTCTGGGGGTATTGAGTTGTCACAATTGCAGGAGTGTTATGATTCGAAGTTGTGTTGTTCCTGTAATTGGCAGGGCTGACTGATGCAAGCGGAAGTGGCCTCCATACTGAGAGTAAATCGCTCTGTTCCACTAAAAGGTGATGTCATCACATATCTCAGGATACTTCGTATCTGCACTAAGCGTGAAGGGAATGAGACAACATTTACAATGTAAAATGTTGTTTTATTGTTCATATGTGAGGTGGGCGGAGACTATGAGACCTTGATGGGGCGTGTTTAGTAGTGCCCAGATGAGGCACGGGAAAGCGCCGATTTTGAGCTAAGCTACGGTAAAGGCAGCACTGCCCGTGAGCTGAAGTACAGTAGAAGAGACACTGTATGTGTGCTGATGTAGAGTACACACAGAAATGCAAGCCAGCTGATGAGTTCTGATGTAATACTGCAGGTGGACTCAAATACAGGCAGCAGCAGAGCATGTGGGCTGACGCACAGCTGGCGCAGCGCTACAGTGAGGTGGTGTGCAGCCGGGGCGGCACTGCATGTGAGCCGAAGTGCTGCTGGATAGCATTACATGTGAGCTGATGCACAGCCCGGGCGGCACTGCATGTGAGCCGAAGTGCTGCTGGATAGCATTACATGTGAGCTGATGCACAGCCCGGGCGGCACTGCATGTGAGCGGAAGTGCTGCTGGATAGCATTACATGTGAGCTGATGCACAGCCCGGGCGGCACTGCATGTGGGCCGAAGTGCTGCTGGATAGCATTACATGTGGGCTGACGCACAGCTGGCGCAGCGCTACAGTGAGGTGGTGTGCAGCCGGGGCGGCACTGCATGTGAGCCGAAGTGCTGCTGGATAGCATTACATGTGAGCTGATGCACAGCCCGGGCGGCACTGCATGTGGGCCGAAGTGCTGCTGGATAGCATTACATGTGGGCTGACGCACAGCTGGCGCAGCGCTACAGTGAGGTGGTGTGCAGCCGGGGCGGCACTGCATGTGAGCCGAAGTGCTGCTGGATAGCATTACATGTGAGCTGATGCACAGCCCGGGCGGCACTGCATGTGAGCCGAAGTGCTGCTGGATAGCATTACATGTGAGCTGATGCACAGCCCGGGCGGCACTGCATGTGAGCGGAAGTGCTGCTGGATAGCATTACATGTGAGCTGATGCACAGCCCGGGCGGCACTGCATGTGGGCCGAAGTGCTGCTGGATAGCATTACATGTGGGCTGACGCACAGCTGGCGCAGCGCTACAGTGAGGTGGTGTGCAGCCGGGGCGGCACTGCATGTGAGCCGAAGTGCTGCTGGATAGCATTACATGTGAGCTGATGCACAGCCCGGGCGGCACTGCATGTGAGCCGAAGTGCTGCTGGATAGCATTACATGTGAGCTGATGCACAGCCCGGGCGGCACTGCATGTGGGCCGAAGTGCTGCTGGATAGCATTACATGTGGGCTGACGCACAGCTGGCGCAGCGCTACAGTGAGGTGGTGTGCAGCCGGGGCGGCACTGCATGTGAGCCGAAGTGCTGCTGGATACATTACATGTGAGCTGATGCACAGCCCGGGCGGCACTGCATGTGGGCCGAAGTGCTGCTGGATAGCATTACATGTGGGCTGACGCACAGCTGACGCAGCGCTCCGCATGAGCTCCTCCGCAGGGGATCTGGTGTACTGTAGAAGCTGCACTATGACCTTGCTGTGCTGCAGAAGGGGCAGCACTGCTTGTCCGCTAAAGTATGTCATGGAAGCAGCACGTATGTAAACTGATGCAGTATAGCAGTAGTCATACATGTGAACTTGCATACAGTAGGAGCAGCACCACACAACAGTTGAGAGAGGGGCAGAAGTGCCGGTTATGGCATCTGGCATACAAGTGCCAGTAACGGGGCATCTCTGCACACTTATCCTTCTACTTGGATCTCTATGGTTGCAAAAGTGAAGGACTACGGTATAACCTAAGTGGGAAGAATTAGGTGAGTTGCATAAGAGCCTGACATACTGGTGCTGGAGATGCTGGTATGCATAGTCATGAACGAGGAATACGTGAGAGATAGATCATGGTTCATGCAACTTCATTTTACATGAGAATCGTCGAGTTCTTGTCAGAAGGAGTTTTAACCCAGTTCTGCATTTTGGTCACTAGTTTTGTGGTTCACGGGTGTGGTCCATGGATGTAGCTTAGGTATCACTTGGGGCTTGAACGCAGGAGGATACAAGTGTTAATGGGTTTCCCAAAAGCGAGTATTTTTCTACTTTCCTCATCTGAGTGGAGAGGATGGGAGTTGCATAGCTTGCTGGACTGGGAAAGAGTGCCCACTGATTCGGGTTTGAAGTTTGGCACCTTCAGCTGTAGGTGGCTGGTGCTGAGGTTTCATCTGGTACATGTGAGCTGAGATGAACTGCCTGGCACGTGAGGTGCAGTGCATACTGAGACAAGGCAGCTCTGAAAGTGAGCTGAGGCAGCAGAATTGAATATTCTATAACCTTCAGGCTTCAGTGGGGGTTAGTATCATTAAGAAGATGATGATGGTTTACTTATCACACTGTAACAACAGTCTAAAAACCCAAGCGAAGCGCCATGGGCAGGGCCTGCTACTGCAAAAGCACTGGCAAAGCCAACAAATCTATAATTTAACATGCTAACAAATGCAGTGTTAACACATTAGGCCAAGACACACAAGAAGGAGCCACTAGAAAAGACAGTTAGAGCTTGAGTTGTAAAATGGTTATTTATGTAGTTCAATGTAAGCACTCGAGCAGATGCAAAATGATACATTCATTCTGCAAATAGGATTAAGGGATAGGGGAATACTCCACTGGACTGAGTCAAGATGTGATTGATAAAGCCCCAAGGCACTGGCTAGAAAAGGCTACCTGAAGATAGCAAAGGGTTGAAATGAGTGGATCTACACCCTTCTATGCCTATTCCAGCAATGGCTCTGTTCGGACAGCTGCACTGTGAAAACTCTGACTTACGAATGGATGGTTGGACATGAAGGAAGGTACTACTCAAGCGAAATATAATAAACAACTAATTGCTGCCCCAACTTAGTGAGACTGCGAGTGCATGGGAGCCTCTGTAGAGGGCGCTCCGTGGAATGGCCCATACCCTGCACTGTCCAGGAGTTTTAAGCAATGGCTTAATCACTAACCAAACACAGACCTCAAGGGAGGCAAAGGGATGGAAAGACTAGATATGAGAATAAGAGCTTTGCAGTTGTAGTCATTTTCTGTACAAAATACCTTTAGTACTGGGAATCTGTCTCATCCTGGTTTGAAATCACTTTATTTTGAACATTCTGAGAACTGGGATGTGTGAAACCTAAAAACTACATAGTTAACTATAAAAGCCGACAAAAAAAAATGCAAAGCTGTCACTGGCAGCTAAGACGTGTAAATGCAATTATTTTTTTCTCCCTTAAAAGCATTTATTGATGCCTTGAAAGTATGTATCCTGTCTGGGAACCTTGACCGCCGCTGTTGGCGCTAACCATCACAGCCTTTGTTGTGACTATGATGACTCCCAAGAGCGCAATACCCCGAAGCAGATGCCCACCACTGACTTAGTTTGTGGTCTGAATTACAGGCAATCATCATATTTAACTGCTAAGTTATTAGCAATGCCTTCCTGATGACCTGGAGGCGGGGCATTTTCAGGCCAAAAAGTCTGCCAAATACCTGAAGAGGTATTGCCAAAAAAAGAATCTCTGTTTTTGCCGTATTACATTTAAGCTAGTGTATAGCAATCCAGTGAAATACAGCCGTCAAGCAAGTTTTAATCCAACTCCCTGGTAACTCCTCTCCCTTGACACGAGAACAACAGCTGAGTATCATCAGCATAAGATGACTTTGGCACCAATGGCATCTGCTAACTGATGAAGGGGGGTGAGATATACATTAAATAATGTAGGGTTCAAAACAGAGCCATGGGCACTCCCACTGTCAACTCACGAGGCTCCAAGGAGAAGGGAGGAATCCATACCTGTTTATTTCTTCCTTCCGGAAGGGAATAGAGCCAGTTCAGGGACTGACCCACTATTTCAACTGATTGCAGGCGCCCCAGGAGACTAGAATGGGGGACCGTATCAAGCTCTAGCATAACCAGCACTACCTTTCCTCCTAAATCTAGAGTGCCTTTCATGTATTCACTAACCTCCAAAAGTGCGGTCTCTATGCTAAAGTGCTTTCTGAACCCTGACTGGCTAGGATGGGGCAGATTACTGGATTCCAGACATGTGAAGAGCTGATGATTCACACGCTACTCCAATATCTTGGATAATGCTGGGAGCAGGGATATAGGTCTGTAAATAGACCTGAGGTAAAGGGACTACTGCATGCAAAGGCATATTTGAAAATATCTGGTCAATCACATGGCCCGCTTGGTCGGTAGGACTAAATATATGTTGAATGAGGTCTAACAACACCATCAGTTCCTTTAATTCTATTACCTCATTATTGTCTACCTTATCCATATGGAGACTGGTGTCCTCTGGGAGTATAACCTGTGCATATCTCAGTGCCAAGTGTGCTACTGCATTCCCTAGAGACTGCAGAAATGGACCAGCTGGTCCTGGAGGTCTGTAAATTAATACTCCTTCCACAGAATGCTGATGAGATAAGGAGACACAGAAGCCCACTGTCTCTGCTCCAACCAGGCTCTCAATCATGAACTTCTGGCAGTCTAGGTCATCCCTGAGAAATATGGCTATTCCATCTCCCCTACCAGACTGGCAATCTTTCTTGTGTATTTTATAACCATTAGGAATGGGCATCGCAATGGCAGGGTTGGAGGACTCGGACAGCTAATCTCTGTCAAAATAATAAACCAGGTTTGGCATGCTTGTCCTCACTCAGAAGGTCATCAACTTTATCTGCATTTGTTTGCATAGAGCGGACAGTGATGAGGGCTGCAGAAAACTTAGCCTTGCCTTCCTTGTGTCCCTGTAAAAGGGGAAGGGCGCTCCCCAGGTATTGCTGAAGAGTGGGTCTAAAGGCAGTACAACCTCATATTTCTTCCCCAGGGTGAGACTCTAAAGAAAATCTATAATGTATTGTTTACATAAGTTACATTCTGAAGGCCCACGGGCAGCATGGCACTGGCCGCTTCTGGGATGCTGCTGGGCGCAGACAAACGTGCCTTTGGTGCACCAGCATCTGCGCAGCAAGTCTTGTTTTGTATATATGGCCCAAGTAACAACTACAGTGCGCACTGCCTTAATATGGTGCCTCTAGTTGTCTAATATTCAGAAAAGATAATAATTTGCCAGAAAATGTGTTTTAGCTGCTCGCTACTCCCTTCAGTTTTAAAGTGCAAGAATGCAGCCCACAGTTAAAAAAAACACAAATAAATGTTAAAAATCCTTCAAATTCCATTTTTTTTAAACGAACAGAACTTTGTGTAAAATACACCAATTCTGGCCTAGTGCTCCTCCTAGTGTGGAGGTGTACAGCTCACCCTTTGAGGTATCACATCTTCTTTGGAAGGTTCCTGTTGACCCTATTCTTAGTGGCACACACTACTCCTTTGGAAGTATTCATCACACTCTTTGCACTTGGAGGCATCCAGCCCTTGCTCACAAGTAAACATCCAGCCCATCCATTCCTGGAAGTATCAAATCTGTTCTTGGAATCCTTCCATTTTACCCATGTGAATGTCCTTCTCTCCCTTGGAAGAATTTATGCCATCCATGCGTTAGTGGTCTTCTTAATACTCGTAGAGGCACACATGCGTTGCTCTGGAGGTGTTAACCCCTCCCTTGATGGCATGCTATACTATATGAGAAACCACAATACTGCTTTTTGAGGTGACCAGCTATACTTGGACCGAGCACTGCTAGGGCAAGCCTTCTGGGTAAACCAGATCCTCCAACATCTGACCCAAGCACTACTTTTGGGTTACAGTGCAGGCAAGGGCATAACAAGAAGCCTCTGGGGGGAGGGGGGGGTGGCAGGCTTACCCATACTGAAGGGAGACCCCTTAGCCCCTACTGATGTAAGTGTTGGGGGCTTCTTCAGCATATCTTGCAGGGGCCCCCCACTCACGTTTTGTTCCACCACTGAGCGCAGGCTCATCATTAGCGTCAGCATGACTCTCGGGCAAAGCAGGGTAGCATTGCTAGCAGTCAGGTTTCTTGGTACAGATGCCTTGCAAGAATTTACAGTCGTGCCAGGCGAAGATATGATTGAAGGTTTTCACTGTTTGATTTCATTTCGTGCACACTAAAAGCTCATTTGATGGAAAAGAATACTGCAATATTCCTATTGCCAGCCTCTTGTGGGCTGCGAAGCCCTCCTTTTCAAAGACTTCCTCAACCTGTCGGGCTTCCTTGCACATCTGCTAGAGTTTCAGAGACTGGTGTCATGTACCACGCCCCCACCCAGAGGCCCGGCGCAGGCCAGGATTCTATTACCTCCCAAACACTGGCGCTTTGACGACATCACGACAACTGAGCTATCGCACAGTCTTTGATCTGCTGGGACAAAAGACTTTCCAAATACACTGTTGTTGTGGCTCTTACAATGATTTATTTTAGCGGCTCAGGGCAGTCTCCTCATGAATGACGGATCTGGAGCACTGGAAACAGAAGCTTTTAATGGGCGACAGACCAGAAATAGCAGTCAGTCGTAGTAGGCTCCTGACAGGTCACTGACTCTCATCCCCACACGCCAACTGTAAAACTGCTCATGCAATCCCCGAAAGATTGGATTTCTTGATAAGTTCACATCTGATAAAAACTAGTAACCAAACCCTTAATAGCACAGCTGTGCTATCCTCCGTGCCCTACCGTTTCACTTGAACTATTACCCTGAACCAGTGCTATATCTGATAGATTCCATGACCGCGACTCACGGCGTCTGGTCATCCTGTTTTTGCAGCACGCATGCGTGTGGCATCACGGAGCATGGGTGATCATTCTCACGGAGCTTGTGCACTGAACTAACTGTAGAAGTTGTGATTGTAAATGGAGGTGGGTGTACTTGCCCATTTTTAACTCATGTACGTTTTGTGGAATTAATGTAGTCTGTGTGAAAACTGTCCAAGAGGGTGTACCTACCATGTAAAATACTCACGAGATACCTGGTCGATCAATTGGGCGGTCGTCAAACTTAAAAACTGCACTCAAGATATTCTGTCTGGGACAAAAATCATGCAAGATAACTGCTCACTGTATCTTCTAGAAACTCTTCTGCATGATATTTTCTACTCGACTAAGTCTCCTTAATGTAAAAGTCACCCCAAAAAAGGAAAAGCAGAAAAAACATACAAGAAATACACCAAACCCAATAATAATTTACGTGAGCTTGCATTCGTATAAAAGACGCCTGTACCTACTTGTGAAAAATGCCCGCTGCAACGAGTGGGAACCCATTACCTTACGGCACTGCAAACCCCTTACATTGTCTGTTATTGAGCTCAAGTACCTCACATTGCCCGCTCTTGTACCCACACCAATTCACAATTCCCTGTCTTGTTTATCTAGCTACTCCATGTGTGTTTCCAGGTACTCAAAGCTCCGCACCCTTTCTGCCCATGTTCCCAAACCCCTTACTTTATATGTCTGCAAAATGACCTCTTGAACATAATGGAAGTTGGAAGAAACGTTAGGAATAAACTTGGGATTCTACCTAAACACCGACAATCGAGAACGAATTTCAGATAGGGAAAGACAGCCATTGAAAGCCCCTAACTCCCCCAGATATCTTGCTGAAGTAAAGCCCTTCAGTTAATCACTTCATGAAACATACCGTAAGAAATCAAGACTGTTAACAGAATCAATTACAGTAGGATCCTTAGGTATAGCGGAACTCCATTTAAAAAAAGAGTTCCAGTGTTCTTTCTAGGGTTTCAGGGGAGATTGTTTGTGAGAAGACTGAAATTACCGAGCCAATTGGGAAGAGCAGCCCAAATAATCTAACCCCACTTGTTCAACAGCTAAGACAGCAGTGGGTACTGAAGGGTGGACGGATTGTGTCAGAGATGTAAAAAAATAGCCTTTGGATAGAACTAGAAGGAGAGAAGACCAATGACATCTAGGCCAGTAGGGTGACATCAGGATCACCTCTGCCTTCTCCATCCTCATTTTCTGGAAAACATTTGGCAGGAGATGAATTGGATGGAAAAGCATACAGGAACCCTGGAGGCCATAGGATTGCCAGAGCTGTCCATGCTAGAGGAAATTGTATTTCTGTGCATAAAAGGGTGGTGTGACGCAACTTTCCATGCCATTACCATGCATTTATTTACCCCACGCTGATTACAACAAATGCAGCTTTACCACGCATTCCTTTACAACTAAAACTTTTACAACAAATATGCCTTTACCACGCATACCTTTACAACAAAAAAAGTTATAGAAGCATGACTGGTAAAGGCATATGCATGGTAAAAGTTTAAGTGGTAAGTATTGTGTGTGTGTGTGTGTGTGTGTGTATATAAACATACATATATATAATCACTTGTTTGTAGCGTAACTTGTCCGTGCATAACTGCTGGTGGTTCCGTTATAGGACGCGCGCCACCGCGTCTAACTCTGTCCACTTTCCTTAGTCAATACACAAGGATACGGCACTCCACAGACGAAAAATAATAAAAAATCCATTTATTCGACACGCGAAGGAACGCGTTTCGGCATTACTGTCTTTCTCAATCTAACGGTCGTCATATTGAAACCACTATTTATATCACATGATCAGGCTTAGTGAAAATCCATAAACTTAAAGGTGAAAAAGCGAAATTGGAAACTAGAGGAGACATAACTCAGGAACAACAAAATTTTTACTAGAGGACATTTTTTTGATGAAGGAATTATGGGAACTAGAAGAAGATGCCATGGGAAGTATTGATGAGATGAGAGTTATAGAAAGATTAGAGTTTGAAGGTGTAAAACTGGATGAAGAGGAAAGATCCTGTTTAAAATTAAAATCGAAAACGATTCCACCATATTGGGGAGATTTGTTGGGTCAGTTTGCGGAAATAATAACAAAAGAATTGAAAAGGCTAAGAAATAAAGAAATAGAGAACACCAAAAAGGATGTTAACAAGCTATAACAAAACATTAGATAAACTGTCCAAGAATTCACAAATTGTAATTAGAAGTTCTGATGGGGTGGTCCGTCAAGCGGGGGCTGAGAGAAGGCGGGGAAGGGCAAAGAAGTTCAGTTTCCCATGTTAATTCCCATAGGACCTGTGGACACGTCTATAGCCCAATTCCACTGGATCGAATTACACCAAATTTCACAGAAAGTTAACTTTTGGTACACAGATTACACTTTCACTTATTTGGTGTACATCTGTTCAGTAGTTTTTGAGATATTAAAGGGCAAACAAATTTGCACATCTCTGGCCGTGACAACTTTGCGAACATTAAGAGCTTGTGCACAGCAAGTACACAGCTCTGACTGGCTGCCAAATCTTCAAACCAGGAAGTGTTGGCAGCCATCTTGGGGCTCAGCTTCAGCCAAGACCCACTAAAAATGTGGAAAAAAGGAAAAGAGGCCAGGGTAGAGACACCATGACCCCTTAGATCTGCTGGTGGGACACCCACCCAGGACTAAAAAGTGCTCTCATATCTGGCCCAGTTAGCAGTGCACGGTGAGGGCGCAAGTTATAGTTACTTGAAATAACTAAGTGCTGAATTTCTATTGTTTTGTCCGAGTAAATTCAGAACCTAACTATAATGTCCTGTTAACCTTTTTTTTTTCAGCGTTTGTTTTTTTCTTTGTAACGTAAAGTAACCACAGAATACTGTGCCATGCACAGCCTTTGGCCATGCGTGGCGAGGGTTGGCCGCAGTCCCTACAGCCAACCCCCTTTACCTACACCACCCCGCGCCACTCACGGTCTTTGGTCCATGCGAGGTTGGCCACGGGCCTGGTTTGCGGCCAGTCCCTGTGACCAACACCCTATAAGCACTCAACCCTGCACCACGCACAGCATTTGGCTGTGTGTGGTGGGAGTAAGCCACAGGGTCTGGCCTGCAGTCAGGCCCTGTTGCCAGTTCCCTATAAACACCCAACCCTGTGCCATGCACGGCCTTCGGCAGGGGTTGGTTGCAGGGTCTGGCCTGCGGCAAGCCCCTGCAGCCAACCACCCATTAATTACACCAACTTCATGTCACACAGCAGGGGTTGGCTGCAAATCAGCGGTGAAAGAGATGAAAACTTAGCTTTCAGCAGCAGGAGCTGTTTGACCGCTCCCGCTTGCTTAAAGGGGAGTTATGGTTGCTTTTGCTTGGTGGGAGCTGTCAGTTACCATCAAGCAAAAGCAAACAACTATATCCTGAGGGTGAGCACCTCAGGAGGTAGCAGGAGCCAGCCCTGGGGGTTGGCTATCTATGGCTCCACAAGAGGGGCCACGCGGCCCTCATCCGTCAATTAAAACTTGCCCAGAGGTGGTGGTCTCTGGAGCTGCGTGGCCATGACAGACCCCCTCCTAATTTCCTTTAGTAGCCCAGGGAGGTGGTGGTCCCCGGGGCCCCCTTATTTTTTTTTGCAGTATTTTGCCTCAGGGAGGAGGTAGTCCCCGGGGCGTGGGGCTGTGCGCCCCATGCATACTTTATATGTATAGCCCCAGGGAGGTGACGGACTGGGGGGTGGGGGGGACCACAGGACCTCCCCCTATAATTATAAAAGTATTCTGCCCTGGGGAGGTGGTGTTCCCCAGAGTGTGGTGGGGCTGCACGGTCCCCACCTATTTTATATTCATAGCCCAGGGGAGATGGCAGTCTCCGAGTCTTTCGTAAGTCCAAGGAGGGGGGTGCCCTTGCAACCTCTCCTTCAAATAATAGGCCCCTGGGACCTGTCCCACCTGGGACAAAAATAAAAGAATGAGCGGGAGACAGCATTTGGTTGTTTTTACAAAAATCACAGTGAAATTCACAAATAGTTGTGATTTTTGCTGTGATCTTAACAAAAAATGCATTTTAGCCCTGTGGGGCCCCACACTAAGGCTAGGGCGGGTTACCAGTACCCTGACCTCCTTTCCTTTTTTTTTTTAGACTCTGCTGAAGCTGATTCTCAAAATGGCTGGCAACAGTTCCTGGCTGAAGTGTTGACAGCCAATCAGATCTCTGCACGAGATCAGCAGTATTTGTGAATTTGCCGCGACCCTAGATATACAAATTTGGATTTCCTTTAATTTCTCCTAAATTATTGGACTTATTTAAATAAAAACAGACTCATCTGAGGAGCAAAAGCTACTTTTCTGCCAAATTTGGTTTAATTCTGTCCAGCGGTTTGGGCTGCAGGCGTGTCTAATGAGTCTATGGCAGTTAACATGGGAAACAAACCCCCCCCCCCCCTTCAGCCCCCGCTTGATGAATCAGTCCGAAACTTTCCATGAACAAGATTCTAGGGAGCACTTTTTTTGAAATTTTCGTTTAGATTTGTCACTTGGTGCCAAAGATATAGGCAAATCAAAAAATGCTTTTCTATCGAAACTATGCCCCAACTATAACTCTCTACTGGTGACCGCCAGTAGGTAATAAATGTGTGTCTTTAACTTACATTTACTTGAAATAACTAACAATAAATGCTGAATTTCTATGGTTTTGTATGAGTAAATTCAGAAGCTAACTATAACGTCCCTGTAACCTTTGTGTTTTTCAGTGAATTTCTATGGTTATTTAACGTTAAGGAATTTTAATTACTGTACGTTAATCCAACCACCGTCACCCACAGCCTTTGTGCGCATCAGGGGTTGGCCGCAAGGTCTGTCTTTGTGAGTGGGTGCAGGAGTGTCTGAGTGGATCTGAAAGTGGGTGTGTGAATCTATGAGTGGGTCGGAGTGGGTGTATGAGTATCTGAGTGGGTGTATGAGTTTCTGAGTGGGTGTGTGACTGGGTGCATGTGCATGTACGAGTGAATGAATTAGAGTATGAATGAGTCTGTGAGTGGTTTTGTTTTTGGTATATTCTTGAATATTCAAGGATATTGCCCATGGTGAAGAAAAATCATTTTAAACCCATAATTTGACCCTAAAACGCCCCTATGTCACGCACCTGGGGTCAGGGAACCTCCACCCTGACCCCTTATCATTTCTATTATCAGACCCGGGGCCCTCTCCCATAACATAAACTAGTGGCCGCAACTTTCTAGACAGGTTGTGCCCAGCCAATTACAGCACTTTTATTCACGCACATTCGTGAAAATTTGGGAATATTTGCAATTTATTCGTGGCCAGAGATATACAAGTTTGGACTTTCCTTAATGTTTCATAAACTACCATTCATAGACTAGTGAATGGGTTTACACCAAATAACCAAAAGCACAATCTGCGTATCGAAAGCTAGCTTTCTGTCAAATTTGGTGTAATTCCGTCCAGTGGGTCGGGCTGTAGTCGTCTTCAAAGGTCCTATGAAAATTAACATGGGAAACACAACTTTTTTGATCCTCCCTTTTCTCAACACCTGTTTCACAGATCACCCTGAAATTTTAAGTGCGCAAAAAGAATCACAGGGGCACTTTTTGAAAAAGTTTGTGGAGCTTCGTCAACCGCCTATAGGTTATATATATATATATATATGTATTCACTTAAAAAAACAAAGGTTACCGGGACATTAATTATAGTTAGGCTCACATTTTAAACGTACAAAACCACAGAAAGTCACCTGTTATAGTCAGCGTTGTCTCAAATAAATATAACTCGTGCCCTAAGATAACTATAACTCCTGCCCGCGATAGCCATCAGTTACCCCAGTTCGAGAGCTGGCAACTTTCCCAATAAGACCAGTTTGCTCTTGTCTCTTGTTGTTCTAACACTGCTCCACAGCTCTGCATACTGGCATCTGTAGTTAGGAGTACAGCAGGCGGCACTTGGAAAGCTACCCCCTTTAACAATGGTCCTGAACAAGCCACCAAGACAGATCCTGAGATAACTGATCTGTAAGAGGTATCATTAGTTCGTAATTCTGTGAACTGTGATCTTAATATTTGAGAATGTGACTCAATAATAGTTTCAAATGAAAGTTTGCTCACCGAACCACAGCTGTTGAGGCTGCCAAAAGTCATTTTACTCTTAACCAGGATCTTGCTGAACATGTCAACAAGTCTATCACACCCGAATGGAGAGAGTGCATTCTGCTGATAGGAAGAAACGCTGTTCCTGCTCGAGTATGCAATAGAGCTCTGATAACAGTCTTTTTCTGAGGAGGAGTCAGATGTGATTTTTGTAGGTGTAACAAAAGCCCAAAATCCTTCAGGGATTGTAGTACCAGATCCACATATTGGTGTGGCTTGAAAAATGTGAGGACAGTCAATAGCCAATCATCTATGTAAAGATACAGAAGAACACCTTTCAATTGTAAGAAAGCAACAATTGGAGCCAATACCTTTACGAAGACATGAGAAGTTGCCAGTCTGAATGGTAGAACCTGGAACTAAAAATGATAGTCGTCCACTGAAAACCTCAAGAAGGTGTGACCCTCTACATACACAGGCATGTGGAAGTAGGCATCCTTTAGGTCGAGTGTTGTCTAGTAGTCTCCTTTCATGAGTAGGGTTATGATGGATTAGAGAAAAATCATCCTGAAAAGCTCAAGGAGAAAAAAAAGTGTTTACATCTTTTAGACTGAGAATCATGGGCTAGAACTGTCTGGGTTTGGAATAGGAAATAGGTTTGAGTAGAAACCCAATCCTCTCTGATCTGCTGGTACAGTGAGTGCTGTTTGCTTTAGCAAGAGGGTCCGTATTCCTGCGATTAGACTATAAACTTTAAAGGGTTCCTTGGAGAAGGAGTACCTTTGAAGCGAGTGTTGGTTGGATGATATTTGAACTTGATCGGATAGCCATGATCCACAATCGAAACGACCCATGCACCTGTAACTTCTTTCCTCCAATGATGGAGAAACAACTTGATCTGACCTCCTACTGCCATTTAGTCATTTAAGCTGCTGGGTGCCATGAGTGCGCGAGGATGTGGGTCAGGATTTGTTATAGAAGGCAGCCCTCCAACCACAGACCCGGCATCAAAAGGGACGCTTTTCAGTTGTTTTAAAAATTCTCTCTGTACCCAAACTCCTTCTTTTTTTCACAATTTTTTTTGTTGAAGGTTCAAAGCAAGGGATAATTGGATGGGATGGGGAACATGATACTTGATACATGAAGCAATCATACAGTGCAAAATAAACCCAGCAGTAGATGCATTACATGAGGTTGTCCCACAAAGTTGTCCAGGAAGGACAGTTCAAGGGAAGATGCGTGGGTCCACATTGGCACGCACGTTGGTCAGTATGTGGGTAGAACAGAATAGAAGATGGAGAGAGAGGAAGATGAGCAGCGAGCCCCCACACATGTCCGGGTGGAGGGGGTGGGTATAGGTGAGATAATGAAAAAGGGAGAGAGAAGTGAACAGAGAAGTGAGAGGTAGGAAAAAGTGAAAGCACGTACTTCTTCTTATCCGGAATATGTTAAATCACTTAAAAATCTTTTTTTCCTTTGCTGCTTTTTCCACCATGTCTTTCAATTCAAGACAAAACAATCTTGGACTAATAAGGGCAATTTATAAATCATGGCTCTTTGATTAGCGTCTAACTTCTATGGTATTGACTACAGAGTTCTACATCCCAAATGGAGGCACCTGCTGCAGAAGAGGTCCATAGACTGTTAAATACCAAGTATAACAAAAATTGAGACACCATTTCCATATTGGCCAAAAGAGCAGTAGGGCCTTCTTCTGCCAGGAGACAATCAAACAGATCAAACAGAGCATGAAAATCTTTAAGAAGAGTCTGAGTAGCATATGCTGCATAGATGTTCTGTCTCATATCATAGTGAAAGCAGCATATGTTCTTTTTAAGGCTGTCTCTGCCTTTCTATCCACAGGATCAATTAAAGCATCCTCAGATGCCAAAGAGGAGTAAAAGGACATAGTGGCCTAAATTGTATCGATCTTCGTAGTCTGAGGGAAATGATTCTCAAACCCTTCCAACATATAACGTTTGTTAAGGAAATGTGGAATAGCAGCTTTATCAATGTTCTTCCACTCCTTACGAAGCACATTTTGGATGGTTTCATGTGAAGATACAATGTCCTTGTTCACAGTATTATACTGTGACAGAAATTCTTCCTTATCAAAAGCTGGAGTAGCAAATCCCAGTAATTCTCCAATATAAGCCAGGACCTCTTTAAGCATAGCAGGCTGAATATATTTGTCTCTAGAGTCTTTCTACTCCTCCGGATCATCCTCCAATCTTAATCTTTTGGCTAGGAACTCCTTCTCCATAATGGATATATGCAAAGCCTCCTTATTAAGGGACTCTAGGTCCCCTCTGGAAATGTGCAATAAGTCTTCAGACTCCCCTTGCTCAGGGAACTGAAGATTTTTCTGCTTGTCCACACGGTTTGCCATTATTTAATACTGGAAGAACCACAAGGCACTAGATGCTGGGTGTACGTCCTGATTTTATACTGTTACCGGGTAACCAGATCAAAGCTTGTGAGTTCTGCCTACCCAATAGCACTGTTCACTTCTCCCACCTAACGCGGGTCTAAATAAGATGCTCGGAAAGCCACACACATCAGCCCATGAACGACTCAACCCTAGACGCGGCATTGTCTTCTTGCCCCTGCTTTGCACGTGAGAAGGGAGCATGTTCGAGACCAGCACAACAATGCTGAAACCCCACACTTTTGTGACGTGGTTCAAAAACAGAAGCCAACGTGAGGCACCTCTCGTGAGTCCTTGCATAATTAATTGCAACTGCACACAAACCGAACATCAATTAAAATTGGTTATAAATGTTCAAATGTACAATATATTTGTAAAATAACCCTACAGAAGTGCTTACCGCTCTCCAGACAGGAAGTAAAACAGGGGGAGGTGAGGTTGGAAGAGTTTTTATTCATAATAAAAAAAATAAAAAAATAGAAGAAGTACTTGCCTGAGACAACCCCTCAGATATAAGGACTGGGATTAGGAGGACTCCGATGAGGGGATAGTTAAGCTCACCATGCTGTCTCTTCATGTGTCCCAGAAATGTCACACTGTCCTCATGAAAGCTTCTCACAATTCAAACTGTCTCATTATCTATTCCAAGGCCCTTAATCTGTCTGGTTTAGGACACAATCTTCTCATATGTCTGCCTATGTATCTCAAGTTTCTAATACAAGCTGCCCCTGTGCCGAAGCTCCCCGCGATGGCTGGCCATGTGTCCTGTGAGTGAACAGCAGCTACATTAAGACCAACTCCAAAGAAAAATATTCCATTCTACATTACTCAAGAGAAGGTTTTCTAAGCACCGCCCACACTCCCCTTCACAAGACAGAGCCAAAACAGCCCAACCTGGATATATCATTGGGTTCCTTTTCTTTAATCCCATTAAAGACTATTACATGTAGTTGATTTTACTGAAGGTCTGAATCAGTATTTTAAGTCAGAGAAAGACCGTGATATTAGCATACAAATAGTGCCCTCACTCCTTTACCTTATCTATGTATGTTTTTTAAGATATTGTGCCAGATTATCTTAAAATGGTATTTGTGTGTTAGCTACTGAGTGAACTCTACAAAAAGGCTGAAGGAAACACTAGATGTCAATCCAGATAGTTGATTAATTATATAATATGCAATTAAGAAACCTAGGTTGAAATCCCATCTTCCCCACATGAACGATCTGTATGATCGTAGTGAAATAATTTTAGTTTGCTGTGTCTAATCTGCTTCAACGTAAACATTGAGAGTAAATTATTATAATTAAGTGCAGGATGGGCTCTAATATTTTTTATGCTTTAACAGCCTGTAATATTGCTCCATCTACATCAACAATATATTCGCCGCCAGAGTTTGCCCCTTGTTCAGACTCTGACTATCCCTTTTATGTTCCTCGCCTCTATGTTGCAACTGCTATCCAGGTAAGCAATACGTTTTGATATGGTCGACCCAGCTTCTCGGAATTCAGACACTGTTCTGTCTTGTTCTCGTCCTGATTTGATTAGCAACAGTTCATAAACTGGTGCAGATGTTCCAGGTTCCCAATTTTGAGGTATATGTAGAGACTGATTTGCCATTCTTATGCAGCAGTCAAACTATCTTGGTGCTGTTAGCCCACAGAAAATTTGTGAGTATATCACATCCAGCCATAAGGTGTGAGACTCACCCACACCATGTGATCTGCTTTGTTTCTCCATATGCAATTGATGTAGAAGCAATCCAATGTCCTAAGCTGTCACAATAACGCACCATTATGTGCTTCTATACTTTCTCAGAGACCCTCATGGATGTATTATATGCACTGCCATGGCTATGGCAAGCATCACAGGTGCTGACACCCTTACATACACCTTTGAAGGTGCATTTTTGACTGACTCTGGATCTTTCAGATTGTCCCACTGCTGTCAATGAGTTGGGTCTGACCCCATTCAAAAAGCCACAGGGCAGGTAGAAGCTGCTGGGTCTCGGCCATGGGGGTTGAGGTTGTTCGCCACTGATGTCCCGGGGCCCATCCTTCTATGGTTCTGCAACCTGAATCTAGTGCTACCCTTTTCACATTTGACTCTCAGGACTGCAAGGTTGAGCACTCTGGCTTCTAAGAAAGGTAATGTGGGGATGCTCGAGCTCAGCACTCAACAACTAATCAACACACACAATAAAGTTGATGTCCAGCATAATGCTTATCTTTACAAAAATGTAAATACTTTAATCACGCAGTTATTCTAAATAATTCACACTTCAATGAACACACACATAAGTCAGTGATCCCGGGTACAATGTTGTGTAGGCACTGCAAGGACCCAGCCCCCGTCCCTCAAGCTTTCTATCTGGTTCAAGGTACACTTTGTAGTCACGACTAGCACAAATAAATCTAAGGTCCAGTAATTTAATAACCAAAGCTAAAATGCAGTTTTTGAGTTATCTTATTCCTCCCCGGGGTAGCCAATATCTCTAGAGTCCTTTCTGATGCTGCCATGTACCAGGGTGGTCATCTCTCACACGAGAGCCGTGGAGAACCTGTTAGTATTCAATGGATTTGGGCATGAGCCACATTAAGCAGTGTGACCGCCCAGTAGTTGCTGCAGATGTCGCAGCCGTTTGTACTGCGTAGAGGAGGTCACATAACCAGCTGCCCTGCTTTTCAGTGATGAGGCTCCACAGGAGTGAGTACGCCTGAGGGTCAGGCAGCTGGCTGTCTTGAAAGGTTGCTGTCCCAAACAGAATGAAGATACATGCAGCCCCCATGTGGGCAAACAGCAAACACACATCTGAAGCCACCGTTCAGGCCCTAAGCAACCAGCCAGATGCATCCATGACAATGCTTTCAGCACTCATGCAGCTGCTGCTCCAGCCGGATCTTCAGAAATCACACAGTTGCAGCCTCAACCAGGTCAGGTGCAGTGTCCTGGTTCTAAGATGAACCTCAGTGAGAGGCCAGGGGACCCACAGGTGTCAGGGAGCTCCCTAGTTTGCTCTTCAGCAGCTCATTTCCTTCAGGGCACCCAAAGCTACAGGGGATGAGGACCCACTGCCTCAAACCGCGCAAGCAGTTTAGTGTGTTTGTTTTTCAAGTGTCATCTTCAGGTTGTTCTCTAGACACAGCGCCCATGTAGAGTGACGCTTTTCACAGCAGGTATTACTGGGCTCCCTCCATACTGGAGCACCCAAAACAGAGGCACAGGTAGAAGAAGTAATCAGGGAAAGGTAAAAGGGCAAGTTTTGCTTACAGACATCCTTATCTTTCACAAGAGTCTGCAGTCCCACCTGTCACCCTCACCCCTACAGTCAGCAGCTTCTTGCTAACCAAGAGGCCCCATAGAATTGTGAAAGGCGGTCCTGTCTTCACTCCACCTCACTTTAATGACTTCCTGCCCTACCAGACCAGAGGACATCCCCTGTACACCTTATGGTCCGAGACAGGCGGATGCCTCTGTGCACACATTTGTCTTTGTTATCACCAAAATGTCAGACTGGAATATTGCATTGCAATCACACTACCCTCTTATTTAGCCCACTAATTACTTCATCATCAAATACAAGGAAATTGTCATTATTACAAAACTCAACTGCACTGATGTTATCATCCTGGAAAGAATAAAATGCTGAGCTGACCTTATAGATATGTGCCCCTTGTCACTTGCAATGTAAAAATAGGTCTGTGCAACCAGGGGGGGGGGGGAGGATCTAATGAGCTATCTCACTGAAATAGCTAAAACCTCTGAGTACAATGTTCTACTGTACATGAGCACTAGCACCTTTTACCAAAATGTCCAACCACACCACACCATACAACCCCACTACTACTACAACATAGCATCGTGACACAGAAAGAATATCACTGTGCATTGTGGGATATCATGGAGTACAGTTTCTAACGTTTTGCTAGCTGCCCTGTTACAGCAACCATTGACAGAAACTTAGGGGGTTATTACAACTTTGGAGGAGGTGTTAATCTGTCCCAAAAGTGACGGTAAAGTGACGGATATACCACCAGCCGTATTACGAGTCCATTATATCCTATGGAACTCGTAATACGGCTGGTGGTATATCCGTCACATTTGGGACGGATTAATACCTCCTCCAAAGTTGTAATAACCCCCTTAGTCTGTCTAGTTCAATTCTTCTTGCAAATACTTTCTCAGTCCAGGCTGTATGCTGCCTGTCACACAATTCTGACTGCCCTTCCTGAACAGAAGGACTTTTTATATGAAATTGCTTTGTTGCCCTCTACTTTTCCATATATGCTGCTTTTTCATATTTAATGGGAGCTAAGTTTCTGTCCATTGCTCTTGAGAAGGCAGCCAAGCACAGCCGGTTTTGTAGCTATAGCCTTTTGAATATTGTCATTTTCTGACAACTTCTTGCGGGTCAGCCATTTCCAGGATCCTGCTCCACACCTCAGCTGAAATGTGTCTGCCACAATTGAGTGAGGCTAGATGCTGGAGGTAAGCCCTCTCCTGGAAAACAAACCCTGGCCTAGTCTAGCCCTAAATGTTTCCATCAAAGTCCTTAGCAACCCTATGCAGGGGTGATGTACAGTGTCAAATCGTGATGGTGCACTGTTTTGAGGGTGGTGGTGCAGTGTGGCTCTGGCTGCAATTGAATATTCTGAGCGTGGTGGTGTCATGTAATGTGTGTGGTGGCGTAGTATGTGGTTTGTGGGAATTCAATTGCCAGTGTATAATGGTGCCTGAGCGGCACATGGTGGTGCACTGTAAGGTACAAAGATCATGAAGTATGTGTGGGAATGTTCAAATTGTTGCATGTGCACCCTTTCAATCCGCTCATTAACGTCTTTAGGATCGACGCTTAATGGAGGGCAAGGTGAACCCAGTGTTGTTTAACTTGTCTTAACTAGCAGAAGGTGAAAATCACTTCAATCAGAAACATAATCAAAATGTTGCTGTTACTTTCTCTCCAAGAAAGAATGAGTAAATTCTGGCACGAGTAAAGACCTAGACACTGTACTCAGGGGCATGAGTTTACTATTTACCACGGACATAAGGCACCACTTGACTAATATACCTAGACACAATTACACAGACAGCATAGTGAATTAATGGTGCAATTTAAAACATAGTAAATATATGTACTGATAAAATAGTGGGGTATAGTCTTCTATTCAGATGTGATCAGGAAACTGTGCTTTTGCCCTGAATTTCTGTCCTGAACTTTGACCATTTGTCAATTTGCCTTCAAGCAGGCGGTCACCCAGTATAAAAGGACATCTAAAAAATGGAAAACAGTAACAGAACATTTGGATTTCAAGGGGAACAAAAACACAGAAGGGAATAAAATGTGGAGAAGGGAAAACGCAGAATCATATGGGACAAGTCGCATCAAAGGTAACCGAAAACAGGGGTACTAACCACTGGCATGACATGCAGACTTTAATGGAAAGGGGACTGAAGCAGGAGTAGGGGCGGGGCTTCAGATCACGCCCAGCAGACTAACTAACTGCAGTTTGACTAAACAGAGTACTAAGGGTTTAGGCGCAGTCAAGGACAGACGTTAACAGAGTTATAAGAAAGAGTTAGAAATTGAAAATGGAACCACTGGGGAAGTCATTGTAGGCAGAAAAGGCCGATGTGGTGTTGGAGGAGCAGGGGGAGGAGAGGAGGTGAACGTGGAGACTTAGTGGAGGTAAAACTAATATACTGAACTGCACAATAAATTGGGAGGTGACACAAGAGGAGGGTTGAACAATAGCCCTAAGAGGTGTAATGAGGAGATTTACTTATGAAAGCAAGGTGGGGTTAAGTAAGATATATTAGAAGTGCTGATGGCAAATCTCAGACAGTTGAAAGAGGAAGCTGAAAAAACAATATCCAGTATGTGAAACGTATCTTGAACGTTGTGTTTCTCAAACATTGATGCATTCCTAGGAGAAGAAAAGTGTGGTTTTCTATTTTATGTCTTCTGTGTATGCCACATTCATCAATCGCTTGAATCTTCGTGCTGTTGTGGGTCTCATTTGCAGATGGAAGGTTTTTGGCTTGACCATCGCAGCAGATTCTATCAATGGCCAAGGGGCAATAAGTAGCTGGGAATTAATTTGATGGAATTTGTAAGACAGTGCAAAATATTTATTTCACCCGAAAAATGTGTACATTTGGCGCAAATTTCGAACAGTTTTTTTTCTTCAGCTGGAGGCATTAGGAAGTGATTAAATAATTTAGAAAGGTATCAAGCTGAAGGTAATAGCAGGGAATCCGTATTACTGTTCAAAGTCCATAAGGAAGGCAAATGGGGAAATGTTTGAATAAATGTGGTAAACTGGTATCATCTGCAGAAAGAGGACAATGGTCAAAACTAGTAATAGCAGAGAAGGCGGTTTGTGCAGACAACCAGGCGTACGTCGTTTTTTTTTTTTTTTAAACATATTATGTTACTTTAAAAGGAAAATGCAAAATAAATTAAGGAACACCGAGAAGTAACAAAAACAAATCTAAGCAGTTCCAGAAAAGTAAACAAAAGCAGCCTTCTTGATCGACATCAGGCTCTGTCTGTAACACTTTTAAAATAACCAACTATCAAAAGATTTTATCTAGCTCTGCCTCTGAGAAGGTTTTTCAGACTCTTAAGCCCACATGTACTTCTTCTAGAGGTTTGCCTTAAAGTCCCAGAGAATCAGGAGTAGAGTGTGATGGAAAAGCACAGAAAGCAGTCATTCCTTGTGTACACCTTTACTATTCTTATAGACATTGGAATTATTAGGAAAACTAGGACCAACTATGTGGCAGGGTTAATAGATTTATATGGCGATGGGGATTGTGTGGTTATTATGTGAATAAAGGTAACTTATAGGGGAAATTATCTAGATATCACATTTTAGTGCGCATAGGACTCCATTATGAGTTGGACAGAACGCTCCCTGAAACAATCCCAGTTGCTGCTCTCAAGTAACTGATACTCAGGGTATCAGTTACTTCGGGCCGGGTAGAGGAAATATTACTGATAACAAGATTTAGGGGAATACCGTATGGGAATCTATATTTCTGTGCACATTCTAGTGTGTTTTTGCCCAGTACTTCACCCATAGATCTTGGCTGCCTTCAGCAGCCCATATCTCTGGTGAGACACTCCATATTGCAATCCCAAAGGGCTGGAAAACTCTTCCTACTGGTCCCATCGAATTACCAGACCACTTGAAATTAACCCATAATGACTGATACAATACGTGAACCACAATATGTCAGTTGTTTTCTGCACATCCCAGCCATGTTTTAAAAAGTGTCACATATAGTCCAGTGTTTGCTCATTCGTGATCATACCAAGGCACTTCTAAAATTAGAACTTTCCAAAACAGACTTAGGGACTCTTAGAGTTTGGCAAGCACAGTGCTCTGCCACAAAGTACCAAGTCCACCAAAATGATGTTCTGTCCATTCTGCTTAATGTTGGGCAGACCAACATGTTTCCTGTTTGCTGAGCAACTACTTGAAACCTGGCAGCCTTCTCAGCAAACTTGCAATGCCTTAGAGGAGCTTCCACAGCATCAGCTCCATTGAAGGTTGGCAGAGATCTCTTAATGTGACGGGCAGTCCACCAAGGTAGCAAAGATTATGACCTCCTCCACACTGGTGGATGGGGGCCACTCAAAAAACTCTCAATGAGTGTCTTAGAACATAACAAATCACAGAATACAGATTACTAATTCAATGTTTAGTCAGTGTTTAATCTTCGAAAAAGAAGTACTTTACGAGACCACACATAACGTAATATCTTGCCTTCTGATCATACATCAGAGGGTAATGATTTACACCAGATATTCTTGTACTACAGGGTGGTTACTGGGAACACAGCCTGGGTTGAGCCCGTGGGGCAACCTCTATTGGTGTCCTTCCTTCAAACAGTACCAATTAGTCTCAGTGATTCTTCCGCTTATAGTAGCATCATTCTCTCCAACTTTATGTTCTCCGAGGTTGCATGGTTGCTTTTTGCCCATTTCTGTTCCTCTGGCAGCATAGGCAGTGATCCCAATCTTCAGAGAGGTATTTCCTCTCCATGTGGTCCACTCCACTAGGCCCATAAAGCATGACATCTGCAATAACGAATGGTGTAAACAGATTCTGCCCCTATCCAACTCACATAAATATTTTTGCAATGGGGCAGAATTGACACACAAAAGTTGTAAACAATTTCCAATACCTTCGTCATAGGTAATTGAAAAAAATAGGTTTTGAATTTATTCAAAACGACTCTAACAGATTACCTCTAACAGTTTGCTGCAGGGCAAGGAAATAGCTCAAACTTTGCGGCCACTATTTTGGATATTAACGTAAACAGGAATGCGGCTTGAATGTGCACTACTTGACAAGCCATGATTCCACCTCGCCTTCACTCAGGCATTCAGAGATTGGAAAGCGGTGTGTATTTTGTGGGGAAGAGGGCTGCTTCACATCCTCCACCTTACAAACAGTAGCACGCGGCTCCACAGGGTACCCATTTCCCACACATAGGTGAAGCCCCGGGCTTTGAACCCTTGACACCTGATCTCGTGCTCCAGTAATCCTCTGAGAAAGATCAGTCGCGGGATCTTAAGCCTCCACGAGTGTCACGCATGTCCCAAGAACAAACCAAGTCCAGGGCGGCCCTTGGGAACTCCTGGTGTGGGGCTCGCAAGGTGAGGTCATTGGACCTCAGCTCCCCCACCCCTCAACTCATCTGTACAACTGAGATTTCGGGGTGTGCGTTACTGAATATGCCATTCATGCAGGTGCCGCCGGCAGAGCCATCCTCCGGCCTCCAAAGATCACCCGCAGGCATACAACAATCCAAACTGCTCTGTTTTCGGTTTGAAAGAGGGTACGCCGCTGAATTCAAATTACAAATCTTAGCAATACATTTTCTTATCTGTATCCCGAAAAATCCAAAACATTGCCCACACTCCACTCTATTAAACAATGTTCACAACGTATAAATAATAAAATGACAGACTTTAGATGCCAGGAAGAAAACCAAAGTACATAAAATGTCCAGCTAACTTTTGAACACCTGCAACTTGTAACCTATGTGCGTTCATTTCCGACTTCTGTGAGCGTCTGTAGCATTAAAGGGTTGAGCCCCACCTCAGTGAGTGATCAGTCCTGACCCCAACGAATGGCTGAAGCAACACACGTCTGGATCCTGAACTCAGAGTGACTAACAATAATGCAATCGTGACCTCTCTTGGTGTGCTCTCTTCTTCTCCCTTTTCGCTTCCCCTCTTCAGTGCAGACACTTGCAATTTATTATTAATGCATTTGATGATTAATAGCTGAACGTGTGAAGTGGGACACGAGTGCAGCTTCCCTTCTAAGTTTATTACCCCAAACACAAATGTGAAAGGTCATTTTGAAGTCGATGTTACCTGATTCGCGTCACACATCTTTAACACAAGAAAGAATTGTATCTTAGACAAAGTGCAAAGTATCCACATGGTAAAACAAACCGACTATATGCATCGTATGTAAATATAAAAAGTGCCCTTTTCTCCGAGTTGACAAAATATGCTGAGCTTGGTTTATCAATAAAAGAGATAATGGACTGATGCTAATGTTTAAAGATAAGAGTGAAAGATGGCCATCGTTTCCAGCTCTGTACGTGTGTCACTGCATCCTTTATCTGCGGATCACTCTTTTTACCTTTATTTACAGGAACCCTTGAATAGATTGCTAACACAGAGTTCAAAAGCTCCATTGCACTTTCTCCCCACTTTTCACTGCTTTTGGGTTGGCATGAACATGTCACTGATTTCTAAAGCAGCCCCATAGCACATAAAATGCCTTTGCTACCCGCACCCATCCCCGCTCTAAAGAGGCTGGCCAGTCATCCTCAGATTCCCAACTGATTTTGGACCATCCCATCCGATAAAGGTGAGACCCAGGCTGATTGGGTCTGCTAATGATAATTCCCTCCCTCATCGTTCAGCTAAAGGAAATCAGTGAGACTGGGGTCTGGTGTCATATTAAAATCCAATGAGTGGACTTGACTTATCCTCCATTATTCAAACATAAACGTTGAGGACTTTTTCATGAATGGCTCAGCAGAAGAACTAGATTAACAAGAAAAAAATAGGTGTGCGTGAAGACCTAAAGAATATCTAACAAGTCCATTCAGTTCAGAACTTTGTTTATTTAGATCATGGTCTGTAAACAATGTGACAAACAACAAAAATTTCTAAATGTAAAACCTTAGTTTTTCTACCATTTAAAACTAAAATACCCTTGGACTGTACAATATTTTACTTAACCCTCATAAATCCAATATAAAAAATCTAAACATTTATACCATTATACACTAACATTTCCTTCAGAACTTGCAAGAAAACAATCCTTTCAAAATACGAGGCTGTAAAAGTCCACAACATTTTACCCCTTAAAAAATGTCTCTTAACTTCCAATAAAAAAAAAAAAACCTATTGCACATACTACATGTAAAAGTTACATATCTGATAAAAATGTGTCCGCTTCCCACCTCCTCAGTACACCGTATTTCTTTCAAATAGGTTTTAAACATCTCTGCCTTTCCTTTGCTAAAAATAAGCAATACAATAAAACATGCTGATTTGTACATTTCATTTCCAACCCATTTTTACAGACTCCTACATTTTCATTCGGACCCTTTGCAGTCTCAGTATGAGAATAGAAAGGATTAAGACAAATCCTAAATCGGAAGATGTCATACCTCTTTATAACATTGGCCAATGCCAATAAATAGGGAAAAAATACATTATTTTGCCTTGAATCCCAGGTCAGGGTTGTGGACATTTTTGTCTGGCTATACCCCAAATCCATTTTTCCCAAGAGTTAGCCTCCATTCTTACATACATACTTTATTTAATATGTGCACTGGTGTTATAATGGAGGGTTAGACCAAGGAAAACTGCTCTTTTATCATTAGATTCAACTTTCTCAGAGTTCATCCTATCCTATTTTATTTTTCATGATCTCAACTCTACAATGTGATGCTATTTTATATCTCGTTTTAAAAGACAGAACGAGGACCTAACCTTAACTCCTACCTTATTGCTTGAACAAAGGCTCAATTAGGCAACTTCAAAACTGTTTTTAAACATTGACTTTCTATTCTTTCCCAGTTCTGCATGCCACTCAAGAATATAACTTCCATACCATATAATAATTTTGTTTGGAGTAATGCTTAAAGGATGATAAAACTGGCCCTAAATTAGGTCTACCATGTTCCCTCTTAAACTGACACAAGCCTTTTATTGTTACCAAGACATTCATCTTTACTGTTTCACAAATAAATAGTCCAAGTCAAACTGGATGTGAAATGCATATCCAAGTATTGGTATATATTTACCTCCTTAAACTTTGATTTCCCAAGATACCGCTTAAATTCTTTCGTCTTGTCCCAAAATGCTATAATCTTGGTTTTCTCCACATAAACTATTCATTGTTTATCTATACAGTAATTATCAAAACCATCCAGTTTCCTTTGGAGACAAATCTGAGTCCTTCCCATAATCACTAATTGTCTGTATAAAGCAGATAGGACAGATGTCTACCTCCCATTTTGGGAACAAAATGCAGATCCTGACAATGCTTTAGGTAGGTTCCATGGGTAAAGTGCAAATAATTTGGTGGGCCAACACACAACCCTTGCGTAAATCATTCCTTATCTTAAACTTTTCAGAAAAACTAGCATCTTTATCCAAATCCACTGTGGCCCAATTATCATAAGGAGTTTCTTCAGGATGCTACTAGGGAACCCTGATTTTTCTAGATCATCCCACACTATCTCTGTTTACATGGTTAAATGCTCCCTGAAGGTCAACAAAACAGCAATATAGTTTCCCTTTACAATCAATAGCCTTTCTGGAAATTGACCATAGGCTGAAGAAGTGGTCCATTGTGCAGTGCCGTTCCTTAAAGCCTCCTTGCCAACTTGAATCAGGGCAGTCTCCTCAGCCCATCCCTTCAGCCTCCTAAGGCTTTGCAGACACATTCATCAAACTAATCATTCTATAGTTCTTTGGGTCTGACACCTAATCTTTTTTGAGTGAGGGTTTAATAATTGCCCCCTCCAATTTTCAGGTATCAAGCCTGTTAGAGTTACCACTCTAAAAACCCTAAAAAGGATGATGCTCCACCAATCAAGAGTCACCTTTAACAATATGGCTAGGAGGTTATCAGGACCCTATGCCTTTGAAAATGAGAGTTCTTTTATAGAGTCCTTTATGGGCCCAAAACTGATTCTTTCCAACAGCTACCTGTCCACCTTAGGAGCTTGGTTGACACATAGGAGTCAACCATTGGTGCTACCAAATACTAGGCTGGCTAGTCTTGAATGTACATATTGCCTCATTCTCCCAACATTCTAAACATCAGTTCTCATTATCTCACTCTTGCAGTTTCTTTTCCATCCCAGCATTCTTTCTTTGTATTTGTTTTCCCTTACTGTCCTGCTTTGTTCTGCCTTTACAGCCTTTTTTTTGCTTGCTCTGGGTCTAAAACTGATGATTAAAAAAGGCTGTGGTCCACAAAAGATGAATGTCAGTGCCAACCACCTGCGGCTACCACCACAAACTAAACCATTCTGCGTTGTCAGAAGCACCACTGACTAAGCTTCAAGCCATGACTTCATAGGAGCAAAAATTGCCAACCATAAAATCAGGGTAGATACCAGAGCCTATTCATTAGAAAATCAAATAGTTCAGCACATAAATCTTTACCTTATTCCAACCACTGGGACACACATGTGGATAAGGTGGCAAATGGGGTGGGGATTGTATTAGACTGCAGGACAACATGCCAATGATCTTGCCAAAATATTGCACAGAAATGAACGCCTATCCATAGAGAAGGAATATGTACTAAACCAAGTGAACTACCGTGCAGGACAATGGTACTACCTGCACACCTTCACACTAGTAAGCCTCCCTTTCATGTGTATTTATCACACAGAAAATGAGGACAGTCACATTCTTTCCCATAGGTTTGAATGGTTCTCAGAATGGTTAAAGAAGCATTACCATAACATAACCAATGAATGTGTAGGGGAAACATGCACAACTACAATACTGTCAGTGAATGTGTGGAGGTACACAAGCACTGCCATAACAGGCAGGGAATTTGCAAGAAGTGAGCATTGCCACAATAAGGACTGAGAATGTGTAGGGGTAACAAGCACTCTCAAATAGAATGACGGAATTTGTAGGAGTAAACAAGTACTGCCACAAAGAGGTAATGTATATGTGGGGGGACAGGCACAGCCAAAGCAGAGTCAAGGGGGTGTGTGAGCATAAAATATGTAAATCGTAGGAATAAACAACCATTGCAACAAGAGAGCCTGGGAATGTGTGGGAATATATAGGTGCCTCCATGTTAGAGCTAGGGAATTTGTGGGAGTAAACAATCACTGCTTGAACTGAATAAGGGAATCTATATGGGTAAAACAGTACTGCCACACGGTCACAGAGTGTATATAGGTAAGCAAGCACTGTCATAACAATCAGGAAATCTGTAGGGCAGACAATGATTGTCACAATGGAATGGGAATGCTTGAAGTTCAACAGGAACTGCCACAGTTGTCATGGAATGGGTGCAGTTTTACAGCTCTGTGACATTAGTGGTGAAATGTCTCAGTATAAGTAAGCACTTCCACAAAAAAGTCATGCAACTTGTGGACTGTCACACTAACACAGTTACCATTACCTTTATGATCCAGTTTGTCTTTTACTTTGGAGCCTCCACTTATAAGGCCCATCACACCTATAAATGTTAGTTAAGAAAGGTATGCAATACCAAGACAATTTGTAAGGGTGACCTTATCAAGTTCATGGCACTGAAGCCTCTTTTGCAATCACAGGAAGTGTGCTTATGCCCACAAAACAGGTTGCAGTTGTTCTGTAATCTCATTTCCAACACTGTAAATAAGGTGAGTAAATCCTTTTCGCCCCTTGTTCCGAAAGAGCTAGTTGAAAAATACACCATTGATTGGGCAGTGGTGCAGGCACTATATCTCAATCATGTAGGGTGGGACAAAGATTCTCCTTACCATATAATACCCAAAAAATCAACACCTCAGCCCCAAACTCAATATCCAATAAAATACGAGGCAAAAGCCCCAGTGAGGGAAATCCTTACACAATTAGAGTACCAGGGTGTCATTGAACCCTCAGACTCACCAATGAACAATCCGTTATTTCCAGTCGCTAAACCAGACCACTCATATAGAATAGTCTTAGACCATAGGCATTTAAATAGTCACACAAAAACATATGCTATACAAAACACACATATTACAGCATTAATGAACAACATTGGGCTAAGAAAATACAAAACAACCCTAGTTATATCCAACGGGTTTTTCTGCCAAAACATGGTGCCTGGAAGTTGGGACTTAAGAAGTGTCAGAGCTTTAGGCTCCCAGAAAATTTTTGCCCGACTCCCACAAGGCTAAAAGAACAGTCCTGAACTGTTCTCACCTCGTGTGACATCAATATTATACGACATAGACCCTGAGGCTTTGTCCTATATGGATGATATTTACCTCACGGATGAGGACCTCATATAACATTTAATAGGGGTAGCCCACGTTGTTGTAGGATTCACCAAAATAGGCTACAAATTTAACTTCAAAAAACAAAAATAGCCTTTCTCAGTGTCCAGTTTCTGGAATACGAGTTGTTGGATGAAGGCAAGAGTCTGGCGCACAACTACAACCACCAAGTACAATAAAAAAAGCTCCAATCAGGGTTGGGCTTTCTGAATTTTGGCAGAATTTATATTACAGACTATGCACAACGCATTAAGCCATTATATGACTTACTACGTCCTGGCTTAACCAGCAAACTCTGGACAGTCGAACACACACGCATTCTCTAAGCATTACAAAAAGACATGCTTGAAGCTAAACATTAACATACAAGGGACAATAAAAAACATCTGGTCATCACAGTAATTGCTGGTGCCATTGGTTTCACCTATGTGACTTTCAATGAGGGTAAGACTGTTCCAATCGCATTTAAATCACACCTATATTCTACAGATGAACAACGCTTTGCTTCAACTGAGAAAATTCTCACTGCTGTTCAGATGGCGGTCCTTAAAGAGAGACCTCTGGCCAAAGGGAAACGGATTATTGTCATATCCCCAGTCCCAGCCCTGGAGGCTGTCACCAAAGCGAGCATTTTGAATGCTAAAGCATTACATTCACGTTGGATCCAATGGGCAACGTCTGACGGCCACTGATGTTGATTATGTGTTTTATTCCAAATTACAGACCCAAGCATTCCTACAATACGAACTTGAATATCCTGTTCCAGCAAATACCCTAACTATTGAACAATAAAAAACGATCTTGTGAACTGATGGTTCAGCACAACCTGCTATAGACACCAAACACTAATACTCAGCTGCTTGCGCAGTCGTTAGTCGATATATGAAGGATGGCAAGTTCCATCAAGAAAAAAACATACACACAGACTCTAGGGCACTGTACAGCACAACGTGCAGAGTTTAGGGCTTTGGTGATGGCACTGGAATATACGGACCCAGACCAGATGACTCTGACTGTCTGTGATTCGTCCCACTGTGTCCAATCCTTTAATGAATACTTGCATTACTGGTGACAAAATGAGTTCAGAGATTCAAAAGGTAATCCCATAAAACACAGAATTCTGTGGGGGAAGGTAGCGTATCTGAAGGAAAAAATACTGAATGTCCATGTTGTACATACACTAGAACACCAATGTGTTGGAATACGTGTTGAAGGCAACACTTTGGCTGATGAAGCAGCAGAGTCAGCAGTAGCAATGGCTTCTGTCGCAGCAGTAACATGCTCTAAAACAAGACTGGATGATGAAACATTAGCAGCTATAGGAGCGACAGCTGAGGGCACACCTATGCCCAAAGCCTATCCCACTAAATATTCCTACCGGATGGGAGGCATGTTTGATGCAGAAGCAAAGATTCCAGGCATGGGGGTCCGAGTGATTCCCAACAAAGACCTAAGACCAGAGTTAGTAAAAGCAGCGCAGGAGGGAGCTGCATCTGCACATCCTGGTGTGGCTGCTGCAATTTCAATATTACAATCACGCGATTTGGTGGCTAGGTCTTTACAAAAAGGCCAAGCAGTATGTCCTTTGTTGTGACATCTGCCAACAAATCAAAGGCTCCAGCATTAAGCGCCCACCACACACACCCCTCTTAATGTCAAACAAACCTTTACAATGTGTGTACTTGAACCAGTGTGGTCCACTGACACCAGACAGTGCATACAAATACGTTTTAGTCGCTGTAGACTCATGCTTCAGATTTCTATGGGTCTGGCCACAACGCTCGGCTGACCGCTCAAACTGTTATTAAAGATTTGCAAGTCTTTGTCTCTACATATGCTGTTGTGGCTTTCCATTTGGACCAGGGCCCTGCTTTTGCCTCAAGGGCTTACAGGGATACCATGGCTTAATTAGGGGTCCAACTGCATTACTAGTCTCCATTTCATCCATAGGGAAATAGTGTTGTGGAACGACGAAACCACGATCTAAAGTAATCCTTAACAGCAAGAGTATTAGGCATGGGTCATAGTTGGCTTACACACCTGTATGGAGTTCAGAGAGCACTTAATAATTTGCCTAGAATGTCCCTGGGAGGGCGTACTTCATATGAGGGCCTGTTTGGACCTCAAATGTATGTTCCAGATCTTGATGGACCTGGCATGGAGGCAGCAGATACACCTTTTGACATAAATGAACGTGTCACTGTCTTGCAGGAGTTACAACAATTCTGTGATGACAACGCATCTGCCAGTGTTGCCTCCTCTGGAATTAGGGATGTACCAGTAACATCTACTAGCTGGATTCCCAAGCTGGAGGATCTAGTATGTGAAAAGACTGCTGTGAAAAAGGAGTCTAGTCCTTCTTATCGTACACCAGTCCCAGTCCTGGGAATACACTGTACCAGAACTGTTATTCTACCACTGCTGCATGGTTCTAAAGAGAATCGCTTTGACTCCATTGACAATGTCAAGCTACACCATGTGGACAATCCTGCACAGCAAACCTAGAGAACTCCTGAGTAGTGCTCATATCCCTCCCACTAAAGACCAGGATGTTCCTCTGCAAGTTGTCAACAACAACGTTGATACCTCCGAGCTTGGGGACGGTGGAAAATTAGCTTTCATTGGTTCCACTGATGACTACTACTTCACTGAGTTCTGCCAATATAGAGCAGCCTTTTACAAATTCAACACAAACGGATGTTGTAACATACTACACACCACAGAGAGAATCCTTAGCAGTTTCTCCTCCTCCGAATACACCTTCAGCATTTCTTTGTACAGATTATGGTTACTTTGTCGATGCAGGTGACTTTTTCTTTGGACCCATCCGCCTCAACTGTGACTGAACTGTCAAGAGCACGTTAGCTAATACATTGGCTAAAAATTAGCTCATCCTTGGAACTATCTACGGTTATCGCGGACTGTGGTTGCCTTTTTTCATTGGATTGGGTTTGTCATTGTTTTCTTTCTTCTTATACATGGTCATTACCTTCATGATTGCTCAACAGTTGAACTGGTGGATGAATTCTTACGCAGAGACTTGTCTCTAGTAAACATTACAGCAGTGCCAATTCCAGATGGGATTGTATGGGATAAAGTCTTATTTGACATATATGGTCCTTCAGAGATCATTCAAATTCCTTATGTGTTCAAACTTTCATTGACTGATGTAATTACAACCGGAGTGATCTCTGATGATGGGGATGTAAAAACAGTTGATTGTTGTCTGTCAGTATGATGTCTGATCTACAGTATTGTACAGTTTTTGAAAATGATGATGTGTACCAATTTAAAGGAAATTATGGAAATACAATCTGTTATAATCATTATGGATATAATTTCATTCACAGAGCTAGTACCACAAAAAGTATATTTAAACATGCACAATGGGAACACTGCCCGATTCTGCCAATAGGCAGTTCAAAAACATATACTCAAAAGTTTGCATATTTTTCTGGACACAATGTCAAGAATGCAGAGTCATATTATTTCAAATTGCCAGTGATGGCCGATTTGCATGTATGATTGACTGATACAAAATTTATATATTTCTGATTCCTTTGTTTCCCAATTGGCCATAGAAGGTTATGAACACTGGGTTGATTCAATTGATTTGAAAAGTGTGCGGAGACCAAGAAATTAGCAAATTAGAGGTATAGAAGCTTTATTTGGAGCATGCATGATTCCTGTTAAAATGATATTCTTAAATGAATCAGTACAACAAACGAGCTGTTCAGGCTTAGCAAACATTAAAGAACTGAATGTGCCCAATATTCCCGTCCAAGCAAAATTTAACAAATGGCAAAAATATATTAAAGCAAGACCAGCTTAATGAATGGGTACAAAGTAGAACATATAACACGTCATTAATGCATCCTGGCGGGTGGTTATTGTGTCCTGTAGACACCAACGGGTGCCATACGCATTTTGTAAACTCCTCTGGGGGTTTGAGAACTAATAGGCCGGTCCTTCGTTCAGAGCACTCGGGTATTGTGACAACGTATAGTGTAGGAAAACTATGCTGGCAATGGATGAAGGTCTCCTCACTAGATACTGTTAAAGAACATCTTGGTCGCCTGTCCAATAACACAAATTTACAGTATTTCCTGTTAGGCCCCAGAAGACAGCACAGAAAATGCGTCATATAGGAAACATATAATGAAATTTGGAAACGTTCCCAACAAGAAGCGGCTACCCGGTTAAGGCAAATAGATCAGGAAAATTTACAGAAAGCATAAGTCGCTGTAGATAATGAAATGAACACCTTGTCTGACTGCATTTACACCCTAAATAATATTGTATCCTCTACAAATCATATAGTACAGAGTGATGTGTCATTTCTGCGACACGGACAAAGTCAGCTACGATCCATCATGCGGTTAGGTTGGACACTACAAACATTGAAGGCAGGTTGGGTCCCCTGGCAACATGTGACCACAAGGGAGATGTTTTCAACATTTAATTTAACGCAACAGCAACAAATGATAGCTAAGAAGAAAGCAACATATGTTGAGAATAGTGAAATTAAAAAAGTTGCTTTTTACTGTGGCTGAGGTACCCTCTGCTGAATGGTTAATAAATGGGGTTATTAATCTGCCTATTTCAACACTTCAATTCATATCCTGCTTGATACACATTCCGGTAGGCAGATATGAAAGGCTGGGAGATAATTACATACACGAGGTGTGGGAGCTACACTTTTCGTACAAATGTTTCAATAGCATAAAAGAGGTCTTTCTTAGCGGCAGCAAATGCAAGACTTCTATGAGCCATTCGATGGTTTGTAAACAGCTGTCCTTGCACGGGGCATGCAATGCCTCCGAGGCACATTTAGCCTGTTATCTGGATGGAGTCCCGGTATCCTTAATTAGATCTGTGTTCCAGGTGCTCTCCAATGGCAACTATGTGCTCCTTAACAGTGAGACCTCTTGAGGAATGCGAGCCAGAATACCTTATGTCGTTTCCGTCTCCAAAACTGTTACATGTGGCGGGAATGTCCTTTTTCCCCCCCGCACAATTTGAAGGAGTAACTGACATCTGGCCCCATATTGCTATTTCTGATGTTAATTTTGACATGCTGAACAGACTAAAGGCCTTATTGTTCCAAAAACATGTGGTGCTTACATCAGCCTGTGAGACCTACGCACTTCAAGTTGTGAGGTCATCGCAGAGATTCAGTCCCTTTTAAGTACCAACTTTCCGAGACACTGGTGAACTTGTGGGACAAATATTTAATGCATCTAGTACTAATGGAATCGTCCACTTTTTTAAGGCTGTTGATTCTGGTTTCGTTAACACCTTCTCCTCAATATTTGGTTTAATATCTTCAGCCATACATTCATTTTTTTCAAGTGTTTTATGGGGATTCCCGATCACGTTGGCTTTTTATTGGTGGCATTCTGATGTTGCTACTTTTTCTGTGCAATGGCGGTCCCTTCAAAGCAAGGAGGACTGAAAGCGCTACGGCCAGCGCAACTGTGTCGTGAACGCATGATGCAGTATTTCGGAGCACCTCTCCTGCAACAGCTGGAGTGTAACTGGTCTTTGTCATTCCGACCAGTTTTGGATTGTGCGTAGCCCGTGTTTCAATGCCTCCGGTGCCTCTTTGAATGCGAAATGGAAGTCTGTCTTTCTACGCAGCGTTTACTTTCATTGGACGCTGATCTCTCAATGAGGGCTCAACGTCAGGCATGCGCGTTGAGGGTGCGTTTGCTACGGGAAGCCATGTATGAATTGCCCTTTGTGGATTCGGCGACTCTTAACTCTACAGTGGGCATGACACGGAAGGCTGCTGCCTCGGCTGAAGCTCAGGCTCTATAACACCAGTGCTCTGTGGTCTTCCCTGGACATGACTTGGAAATTTTGTCACCTGCTGAAGTTGACTGTCTTCTGGCTTCCACTGTCATAGATACAACTGGCGATGCCTAAACTGACTTTGACTTTTGAAATTTGGTTCCCCGGGCCACGCTGTGGTATTTGAAATTGTCCTTTTCGTATGGCTTATGTTCACTGAACTTCTCATAATTAACGCCTTGGTTGATGCTTTAGTTTAGGGTTTTGTATACCTTATTTCCGCATTGGATTTGAAGCACCTTTGACCGGCAAGGGGAGGTTGTTGTATAGCTATTTTAGTCAGGTTTTAGACACATTGTTTTAGCTAACTAGGTCTGCTGCTGTGCACTTTCACACTATCACATTTTAAACCGCATGCTTTATTTTTCTATCAAAAGCTTCATTTGTGGTGCTGTTTTTAATTTCTCTCTATTTTACTGTCCTTTTGCCTAGGAATGCATTGTGTTCTTAGTAGGACAAATAGTTCAATTTGTGCTTTCTCCAAGGCTACAGTCAGATAGGGTTGCCAACAACGGTGGTATGCTGTGTCTCCTGCATTTACAGAAACACACACACTCATACGTGGGGACCATTTCTTAGAATGATAGCTGTTTTATAATAAAACACCCCTTAGTTCCAGACACGTTAGAGGGACATTTTAGCCCGATGACCGCGACTGTTTACTGATTGCTGCAAGCTTCGCTACACCTACTTGCTTAGACAGCCGAGCCCTGAACTGGATGGGGATGGTTTCTCTCTAGACCTCAGTCCTCTTCTTCAGGTATGAGGGATGTTGTTCTCCCCGGGGGAAACCCAAAGGGCAGATTAGGCTTAGTATGCTGTGCTCATACTTAGCGTAGGTGAGGGGCTATAGATTTACTCCCACTGTTTAGACAGCATGGTAGGACTGTTCTTGTGTTTTACATTTTTAGTCACATGCCTGCTCCTACTGTTTTTTATTATTCTCGTTATTGCTATGCACCTGCTTTTATCTAAGATGCAGATATTTTAATAAGTGCTTATTTTAATATATTCTGCCCCTGCTGTCTTTGCCTGAGTGAGATCATGGTAACTGAGAGAACAGGATGCGATCTGATGTACCATGATTCCCTGGGGAGTCTATCTTACCATGAGCTCGGTTGCCACAACCATCTCGGTCAGAGATGGGGCACTGCTAGTTAGCCGAAAATCCTGGATTAGGCTGACAGGTGTCACCCGGTGTGGAATTGTACTCAGTACCCACAACCTAGGCGATCCTACCGCCCAAATCCAGTAGCCTCATTACCATAATGAGCACCTACACGACAGTACCACACACTCACATCATACTCACTCCTGTGAGAACAGAAATATCTCATAATCCAGACACCAAAAAAACAAGACAAATGATCTAAATATAGAACTTCTCCTGACAATTCATTATCAGTATACTTTATATAACATATTCTTGCAGTATAGTATCACCAAATATCATTCCCATATTTTAATCTTCCTTAAGTTATAATATAAGTTTGCCAGTTTTCCCACAGTGTCATATGTTTTTCAGATTTCCCATGCAGTGCCCACATGCGTTTCAGCGTAAAGCAATTCATGGGTCATGCACCTTCCTCAGGGCACCAAGCAATGTCCAACAAATAAAATTCTACCAAAAAGGACTTCAAAGAGGGCAGGAAGCATGCTGTAGATTTCAGTGAAGGGGCCTCAAAGGTAAAAGGAAGGTCTGTAAGAGATGTGTGGAGCCCAGAGTGTTGGATAACCAAACAGTACTATTTCAGAAACGATGAATATTATTAAATCAACTACTCTTATTCTGCAATAAAAAATCCACTATTGTGGAATACATCGAAGATTTCAAATTCTTGGTAGGTCGCCAGTTATTCATCACAATGCATGACAGCATCCAAGCGATCAACTGTTGAATTTCTAGGTCAATCAGTAACCTCCCCACAAGAACCGGTGGGATAGCTGGCTGCCTGCACTGACAGCCAAGGTGAAGCTCCTGTGAACCATAGTCTACGTGCTACAGAAACCCTCAGCGACGACCGGCAATGTAAGATCTGCACTTTGTGTTAGAACAGCGAAACCCTGTGGTAATCGTCCTTGCAATGCTTCAGCAATGGCTATCCACAACATCCGACAGCATCTTCCTGCTACAGCAATGGCCGCCCTTGACACCCAGCCCATGGGGCTCTCCCTGCTCCCCACGGCCTTCTCCACTCCGAAGTGGACTCTTCTGACCAGACAGTGAGAAGGTAACTTTTTCCAATGAGACTAACCTGGTTCTGGTATGAAGCTCACGCTGCATCGAGGTCAGTCTGAACTTGTGACTTTCACTCGGTCTAGCATTGCCAGATAACTGCTAGTACCCCTTTGTACTTTTTGGCACTGTATTTACCTTAATCCAAATCTCTGGTTGTATTGATTGGATATTAAATTATAATCGATTTTCATAAATTGGTTTGGCATTTTCTTTATGTTGTGTTTTCACTTTATTACTATTTGTGTACTGCATAAATACTTACCTATTAACTTCAAGTTATGCCTGAATGGTTTTGTGCCAAGTTACCAGAAGATCAAGCACCCTGACAAGGATTGTAGTTGTTGCTTAAGAAGGGTTTTCACCCCCCTCGATCAATAACCCTAATTACCACACGCATCTAGTGGTAGAATTACATCTGCAAAATGAGAAAATGTGGTTTCAATCCAAGCTTCCTGCCTTGACCAAACTGTGTGACCCTAGGCAAAAATCTTTCTTGTGTTTGATTTAATAGACTGCAGTGTTGTTCCATGTACAACAGGAACCTGTATAAAGCTGACTTCTCTGCACCAGCAATCTCTGTTGGGCCTCTTTCTTCCTATTTCTGTCCATGTGCATGTGTGTTGCAGCTCTGATGGCAAGCCACACTCCGGAGGGCAAAGGCAGGTGTAGGGGCTCAGAAACAAAAAGACCAACATTTTGACTGTTTTCCTTTTTTAAATGGTGTGCAACAAATGTTAATCCTCTTGCTGCATTCTAGGAGTATCAAAAAGTGGACATTTTTCTGCGTTCTTCCTGCTGAATTCTTCCAGACTTTTAGCTGTGGGGATGCTGTGAAAAATTACAGGGGAGTCGCGAGATAGATTTCGAACTGTTTTCCTGCCTTGCTACTGCCCTGTGCATGATCCCCACTGCAGCGCTACTTCACTCCCGGAACACACAGATTAAGAGTCAAGGTATGGCAACGAAAAGAGGAGGTGGAGTCCTAAGAGCAGAGTCCTAAAAAGCGGGCTGAAAGTCAACGTACATAATTGTCTTTAAAGAACTCTGCCACAAAGAAATTGGCGCTAAGGAGAAACACAACAGTAAATCTATTCTGTCTTAATTGATCGCAAAGGCTGCATTTAAAAATATCTTGTGGGTTTAAGGCACCAACTGCAGATATCACTGCATGCCCAGTAAATCTCAGGCAGTAACAAAAATAATAATAATAATAATAATAATGGCAATATAACTAGTGGTTAATGCATTTGCTGTAGAGATATGCGTTTTGTCAAGTCAGGACTCATAAAGTAGCATAGAGGGTTAATGTGTATTCTGTACATCCTGTAAAACGCAGGAAACATTTTTATCTTATGTAGCTAGTTAAGTGTTTTAACACTGGTATTCTTTTGTTATTTACAGTTCATAAACTGCAGTTCTACTGTAGCAGGGGGAGCTATCAATCAGCCTCACGGACCTACATGCAAACTGCAAGGAAGTTCAGGGCCACCGGTTTTATGTGATTCCACAGTTGCAGCGATTTCCACATAATTATGGATTTGCAGCACTTTCCACATAATCAATCATCTGCTGTATAATCTGCATTTTATAACAAAAAAAACTGTTTCTAGCTGAAACGAATCACAAGTTACTAAAAATGTGGGGCCATGTCTCCTTGTTTAGTTGAGGACCCTTAGCAAATATTGACTGGTCATCTTTCAGTTGTTTATTGCTGTATTTGGGTACTGAACAGGTACTAATAATTTGAAATCTATTCCCAGACAATGTTACCATGTTTACCACATTAGGTTGCAAAATTTGCATTTTCTTGCCACATAATTTAATCAACATTGCCACGTAATTTGGCCCCTGCTGCCGCATAATTCCAGTGGCCTTAGTTTAGGCTTTATTGTTTTATCTCAATCTGTTATTGAAAGGCTACTAAAAAGGGGTTGTTTGAGTAGTAATAAAGTCTTATTAGTAGAAACCACCCAAAGCACCGTGCTGCACTTGAAATCCTTACTGTGTTTCTCCGGGCCATGCACTCGTAGCACATAATGCCTACCGATAAGGGCTGTATGTAACTCCTACACCTTGTAACTCTCATTGCCTTTTGAAACATATCCTGTACATAAACTTACACACTTTTGTGATTTATTGTCGATGTATAACATGTTTGATGCATACTGTTCTGCCACCCTATATTGGGATGTGTAGCGCTAACAAAAGAAAACATTATAAAATTAGTGGTATTTCAATTGTTGTTTGTTAAAATACTCGGACATACTGATACATCTGACATTCTTAAAGTGCATGAATATCAATTGTATACAGGGACTGAACAAAGTGAAAAACTTGAATTTCGTGTAAATTGAGACGTTGTGTGCCTTTGTTTGCCCTACGTTTTTTAGGCATCTAGGTGTTAAGCCCGAGATAGCCCCAGACAGGTTCACCTGGAACAAAAAGAGGGTTGATGGAGCTTTAAACTGGGCCTTTGTTATGGGCCCAATTGGAATTTCTGATAAAAATACCCCCCTTGCTGCACTTTGCTGTTCAAAACGGAAGGCAGACAGCCTCCAGGCGCTGCTGAATGTGTCCTGGTGTCCGCAAATTACACCGGGGTGCATTCAGCATATTTCACTGGGGCCAACTTTGTTGCAGGGGGGGTGGCATCCACCTTGTGAAAATAGTGGGTAGATGCTGCCTACCTGCCTGTACCCCGGACTTGTGCACTGGTTGGGCTGCTATAAAGAGTGGAGATGGGAGTGTAACTGTACATACCAAAGTGTCAATGTTATGATAGGTTTGTTTTAGTTCTACTCAATGACCCACTGAACAGACAACTCTTCTGTTTACATGACCTGAAAATATTTGAATTTTCTGCTCCCTGCGACTTTTCATTACACCAGTCCATCCATACCAACAGGAATGAAGGGGCACGGTCCAAAACATTTCAAATATTCAGCTATTCTTCAAACTGAGTATGCAGTGTTTTTCCAAGTAGGGGACAGATCCCAAAAGGCCACTGTGCAAAGAACTCACTAGCAGATAACAAATTTGGAAGTTTACTTAACTTATCGAGAAGATAGTGAGTAGTACACTGAAAACTGTCCAGTTCTTTGAACAGAGGTGGACACCATTTAGTACTCTTGGGGGTCTGTCATTGGGAAGATCGCTTCTACCTAGTTACACAGTTCATCTCAAATTTCGAGAATTCAATAACTTGGTAACCCAAAGCTCAGAGCTGAAGTGTGAAGACACATTAAACTTGTAGGCAGCGATTTCAATTCCATTTTCAGTTGCTTTATAAATAATAACTACATGCAACCATACAGATAACTGTAGGATAAAAACCTTTAAAATCTGCATCATTTTCAATCTGTCTACAGATGCGTTGATAGGACCATTATAATAACAGACGAAGAAGAAATAATTAGGTTACACACTGCTTTTGGATGAGCAGCATACGGGGGGCACATGCACAATATTTTTCCGGACTTTTATCAGTCCCAAGCCTTTCTTGAAATTGCAGGAATTTCTGTTACTCCCTTCTTCATCTGACCAAGATCAGAACTGAGACCAGTTAAGGAGTGAGTGGGCCTTGGTATGGTTTGTAATTATAAAAAAGAAGCAGATCGTGTTACTAGGGGCAACAGAAGTTAAACTAGAACACCACACCCCACCTTCTGCTTGCCCTCAGTAATACTGCCATAGGGTGTAACGTCCCAGTTTTAGCCAATACTGTACCATGTAAATTACAAGTAGTAAAATGAATTAGATTCATTTCCTGCTAAAGTAACATACCACATAAATATTGGAGTAAAGGCATAGAATGGTTCTTGAAGAGCACAAGACTAATACCAATAAATGGGTATGCCCAGATGTGGGTTCCATGCTCACTGTGCCACTGGAATCAGGCTAGCCTTGCTGATGAGGGGTGATACCCTGAAACCAGACAAAGGATTCTTGTTTCCAGTCCAGGGAGGACCTGGCCTGTATCGGGCTGGACTTTTCCCAGGGTAAGAAGAGACAAGACTGATTTGCATATGGTTGGGTCCAAACAGGGGTGGCATGGTGAGCAAAAGAACAATGGATTTAACCTAGATCTGTGACTGGGAGTGAGTGTTTGAAAAGTTTCAGCACTCCACCCATCATCTTCTTGTGTTGCTAATCTCAATAATCAACAATAACTACAACAAGCATTGGCATAGCCAATAGATCTCACCTTTAAGACCTTATAAGTGTTTAGCTAAAGCTCTTGGTTTAGCCAAGGTTTCTAAGCTATGTTGTACAGTATTGTGTCTACTGTGCAGCATGTTAATAAGTTATAATTTAAAAAAAACTTTTAAAAAACATGAGTTTCACAACTGTGTCAAAAGATTGGGAAGAGTATAAAATACAGAGGAATTCCAAATAAGCAATATTATATGAAGGCTGCACGTGTACATATCAAGCATGTGTAAATGTAGAGTATTAGCATGCCAAGACACTCTAGAAACAACATGTGTGTAAGATCTGTGCTCAGGGGGTCCTTAGCTACCAATAGAGATGGTATATGTTAATTGACAGTCAGGTTACCCCCTGTTCAAGCAAGGACCCTCATTCTAGTCAGGGTAAAAGAGAATCACCATCAGCTAACCCCTGGTTACCCCCTTGGTAGCTTGGCACGAGCAGTAGGCTTAACTTCAGAGTGCTAGGTGTAAAGTATTTGTACCAACACACCCAGTAACTTGATGAAAACATTACAAAATGACAACACAGGTTTAGAAAATTATAGAACATTTATCTAAACAAAACAAGACCAAAATGACAAAAGTCCACAATACACAAGTCAAGTTATCAATTAAAAAGCAAAAAGAGTCTTCATGTAGTTTTAAACACACACTATCACTGTTAGTGTGAAAATGTACTTTGGGTGCATCAAATATAACCCAGCACGGGTGAGTGTGCGTCAAAAAGGGCTTGCAATGCGTTGATTTCACTCACGAGCAAGACCTTGCGTAGTTTCTCCTTTCTTCGGGTCGGGGAGCGTTGTTTCTTGTCTCCGCCGGAGAGCGATGCGTCGATACGGTCAACACTCTCGGGTCTGGGTAGGCCTTGCATTGTTTTTACACACCTAGCAGTACTTGCATCGGAAATCCAGACGCACGACGATTCGAAAACCACGCAGCGCAGGTTGCAATCTCACCAGCCTCCGTCAGCAATGCTGCGCGTCGTTTCTCCAGCTCAGTGCGTCGATTCTTCGGTTGCGTTGCAGGCGAGCATCAATTTTCTTCCTCTTAGGTTGCCAGCTTCTGCTTTCAGGGTCCCAGGAACTGGATGGGCACCACTTGGCAGAGTAGGAGTCTCTCTAGAGACTCCAGGTGCTGGCAGAGAGAAGCATATGCTGTCCCCGAGACTTCAACCAACAGGAGGCAAACAGGACTCTAAATCAAGTCCTTGGAGACCTTCACAAGATGGAAGGCACACAAAGTCCAGTCTTTGCCCTCTTACACTGGCAGAAGCAGCAACTGCAGGATAGCTACACAAAGCACAGTCACAGGCAGGGCAGCTCTTCTTCCTCAGCATTTCAGCTCTTATCCAGGCACAGGTTCCTCTTGGTTTCCAGAAGTGTTCTAAAGTCTCTGGTTTTGGGTGCCCTTCTTATACCCAATTTCTCCTTTAAAGTAGGCCTACTTCAAAGCAAAGTCTCTCTTGATTGTGAAATCCTGCCTTGCCCAGGCCAGGCCCCAGACACTCACTAGGGGGTTGGAGACTGTATTGTGTGAGGACAGCCCTTTCAGGTGTGAGTGACCTCCCTCCTACCACAGATGGCTCATCAGGAAATGCAGACTACACCCCAGGTCCCTTTGTGTCACCGCCTAGTGTGAGGTGCAACCAGCCCAACTGTCAAACTGACCCAGACAGGGAATCCACAGGCAGAAAGAAATGGTATAAGCAAGAAAGTGCCCACTTTCTCAAAGTGGTCTTTTCAAACACACAATCTTAAAATCAACTTTACGAAAAGATGTATTTTTAAATTGTGAGCTCAGAGACCCCAACCTCCACATGTTCATCCGCTTCCAAAGAGAATCTACACATTCATCAGATTTAAAGGTAGCCCCCATGTTAACCTATGAGAGGGACAGGCCTTGCAACAGTGAAAAACGAATTGAGCAATATTTCACTGTCAGGACATATAAAACACATTATTATATGTCCTACCTTAAACATACCCTGCACCCTACCCTTAGGGCTACAGTAGGGCCTAACTTAGGGGTGCTTTACATGTAAGAAAAGGGAAGGTTTAGGCCTGGCAAGTCAAATTTACAGTTTAAAACTGCACACACAGACACTGCAGTGGCAGGTCTGAGACATGATTACAGAGCTACTTAGGTGGGTGGCACAACCAGTGCTGCAGGCCCACTAGTAGCATTTGATTTACAGACCCTGGGCACCTCTAGTGCACTGTACTAGGGACTTACTAGTAAATCAAATATGCCAATCATGGATGAACCAATTACATATGCATTTTGTATAGGAGCACTTGCAATTTAGCACTGGTTAGCAGTGGTAAAGTGCCCAGAGTAACAAAAACAGCAAAAACAGAGGCCAGCACACATCAACAACCTGGGGAAAAGAGGCAAAAAGTTAAGGGAGACCACCCCAAGGATGAAAAGCCTAACAGTATAATATATAAAGGGCAGAAATGTGTAATCAAGATAGTGGACCCAACTGTAATTGGGGAACATGCCCTTGCATGTACATGCATGTGAGACTATCAGAGATCTATGTAAACAATATGCAGCTTGTACCAGAGATGCATGTAAACAACATGTAGATTGTATCAGTATGTATGTGAAGAACATGCAGCTCGTGCAAGAGATGTAAGTAAACAACATCTGCGCAGCACTGCTTGCATACTGAAAACACCAGGCTACCAGGAGAGAAAAAGAGAAAAGATGATGGAGAAAGAGTGTGTTTGTTACTGTGTTTGAGTAACAGTGAAGATGCGCACAGAGACGTCACTGGTCACGGGTATTTCCACACTTGCATGATAGGAGAGTGGACAGCAGGGAAAGTGGAGAGCAGAGAGAGTAGAGCGGGGAGAGGGAATGGCACATGCACTCTGCCTCATAATTCATTAAACACCTTTTGTGGTTACCATCCGGATGTATACTTTATGGCCTGCAGGGTTCTAATCCCAGCTTCAAAATGTTCGCATAAATGATTGGGAACAAGCTGTTTGTGATGTCAGGAATGACATTTCACCTTTGGGGAGGCATCCATGACAGTCCCTCTCCCATCAACACACTCTGCGATGTTGTTACATGCAGATGCAAAGTGCTGGACTAAGTGGAACCAGAGGGTTTTCACAAAAGCAGCCATAAAGGCCATTGCTGTTTGTTGCTGGAATGATTGTTGGCTCCTGGCTCAAGGCATATAGATGTAATTGATGCCCCTACTGAATTGAAAGCGCCCCCCACAGCGCAAGGCTGTGTTCTTGGCGCTGCTTTTGTGAAGTGAGCGCATCCTCTCTGGTGAACGCACTCTCCGCTCCCTGAGTTTGCATGTGCTCTGCATCAAGAAGAGCATGCGAGACCTCCGGCAGCTGCTGTCCTCTCAGTAACACACCACAGAGATAGGAGATCAGCGAGGATGTTGGTGCATCGCCCAACATTTCTGAAATAAAAAATAACATTTCATAAAGAAGGAAAACAAAATGCCACACACCCAGAAAAGGGAGAGGAGGAGGGATGACGAAGGTGATCAAAACGGACAACAGAAAGAGGGGGTGGAAGCGAGGAATTTACAACACGGACCCTCACCCTACATTATTTTGTGTGTAGTGCTGCGCAATGAGTGTGGTATACATGTGCTGGAAATATGTGTGCCTGTGAACAGTACAATCCAGGATTAATGCAGTGATGTTCAGTGGGTTTATATGCATGTTATGGGTGTACCTATGCCCGTGATGGGCACACTACATCGAAGACTCTGGGCTCAATTTTGGGAGACCCGGGGATCACTGGATGAACATGATGAGAGGATGTAGAGGAATCCTCCCAGCTAGATTTGTGTATTGCTGCATTCCTGCAAGGTGGGTAGGAAACACTGGAGAAGGGGAGATCCAGCTCTTCAGTACACTTCAAATGGTGCTCCTCCATTAAGAGTAAGGTCACTGAGAAGGGGCCTGGGCGCATCTCAGGCAAGAGATGCGGCTAAGAGAACTATAAAGAATGCAGCTGAGACTCTGGGTTAACCTTTTGATACATACATCACTGTGGCTAACATCCAGGTGTGAACCTCTAGTCACTCCCATGGCCTGTGCTGTGGGGCTATCAGATTTAGAGTCGCTCCTGCTGTAACAGTCTGCTTTCGGGAGGGTCGGAGAACAGAGGAGAGGGCACATTTTGTATCTGAAAGTAGACTATAGGAAGTGGAGCGTGAGACCCCACAAATTGTTAACTGTTAAGTCCTTTAAGGGAGCTGGGACCAATATCGTAGCACTGTTCCCGCCGGGCAGCCTGGCAGGAACTGTGTACTACAATGTTCCCGCCGGTCAGCCCGGTGGGAACATTGTGATACGCTCGGGGGAGACGCCACCGCCAAGGCCTCCCGGCAGTGGGACTGCCAAACTCATATTAAGGCCCAAAGTGGTTAACTTTTTAAAATAAAAATACACCCAGCACATTTTAATTGTAACCCCGTTAAAATATTATTAGCAAATTCCACACCTGTGCGAGGAGGAAAAGCTCTGCAAGATTTTTGCTTCTGATGAAGACTGGGGGCCAAAGTCAATTAGTCCCTCAGCTGGATAAGGGGACACCACCCACAGAACCCAAGACCACCTGCCCTTGGAGCACTAGTGCCTGTATGCCTGCCAAAACCAGTGTGGCCTGTGAGGGAGAGGACAGCGTTGGAGGGATCGAGGTCTAGGGGAGGGATCATGGCGTGTGTACCCCCATAGTGAGGTATGAGCAGACTGATGCCGCACTGATCTGGTTGTTGCGTGGGTGTAGGGAAAAGTTAGTGACCCAGTATGGCAGAGAAGAATCATCACGATGGGAGCCGTGACCATTGCTGCAACAGACCATAGCCATGTGCAACACCAAGTAGGCTACCTTGTATGCCAGGTGGGACTGCCTTAAGGACTGCTGCCATGCCAATCAGGATGTAGACCATGTGTGGTTCCAAGTCAGGAACTGCATAAGGTAGGTACAGCTGCCATGAAGATTGCATTTTTTACGCTGTGTTCATTGTACGTGAGCCATAACAAGCCAGTGAACCCACATGCCAGGTCAGCTGCTGTAAGTTTGTGCACGGGCTATGGCCCGAGTGGCACAGCAGCAAAGGAGGAATGGTGACCCCGTGTGTGGCATCAGGTCAATGACCGTGTATAACAGGTGGGGCTGCCATGAAGATTGCATTCATGCCGATCATGTCTAGCTACATGCACCACATCAAGTCGGAGACCCCATTTGCGAGGTGCGGCTGCTGTGACATTTGCTGCTGTGCCGAATGGCCCGTAGCTCTGACCTCAGGGGTATGCATTCATTATTTGTGAATGTTGTATTTTACTGTGTTATCGTAAATAAATAGTCCTTTTTTAGGCTGAGAACAGTTGTATACACCTTGTGGGCTAACACCCTCCCCATTGCGGTCCGACACCTCATTAAAATCAGCATATAGGCTGAGGACGTGGTTCCCGAGGGTGGTCTGAGTTGTACTTAGCCAGGGCAGTGCTCACTTCAGCGCTGCCTGACCGATTACAACGCAGCTTTCTGCAAGCCTTCTCAAGGCGGGGTCCCAGCCTTAAAAAGATGGTGGAAAGCAGGTGCCAGGGGCCACTGGTCGGCCCCTGCACTGCCCAGCACCATCAGAATGTGTACTGTCTGCTTTGCAGACAGTGCGTGTTCCAAGGGTGTTGTGTGCTACTGTGTGGACTTGGCTCTCTTAAGGGAGCCAAGACCAATATCGTAGCACTGTTCCCGAGAGTTTGGCGGTCCCACGGTGGGTCCGCCAAACTCATAATAAGGCCCAAGATGGTTAACTTTTTAAAATAAAAATACACCCAGCACATTTTAACTGTAAAACCCTTTAAAATATTATTGTAAAGTTCCACACCTTTAGTTAAAAATGTTTTAATATTCAGCCTTTTCTAAGCTTAGTTATACATGTATAAATGGAAATCATATATGCGAGTTATGAAAAAGGAAACTGATTTCAACAATATTCGTTACACGTTTGTGCGTGACTGCATTAATTTTTCCAGAAATTGCATGTTTTCAGAAGGCCATTTCAGATCACAAACCTAATGGGCAATTTCATCTTTTTAAATGTGTCCCAAATAATATTCTTTAATGTCATTTATCACCACTTACCAAGTTCATTAGCTCTAGATACACATGATGTTAAGGCTATGTAGTTTCTTAAGTTATATCTGTATTCATCGTTTTAATTTACACTTTAACTATATGGAATAGTTCCTTACTCCATAATAGGCAAATACTTAGAAATATATGGATTATGCTTTAAACGTATATTCACGTGTTGTTTAAAACATTCACAGCTCTTCATTCATATAACAAGTTAATGCATCTGTATTTGCAGATTGCTTTTACACCTCTTTTGTCATATTGTCTCAGACAACCTTTCATTTAGGAAACAAAATGTGTATGTGTGCATTCTTTTAGAGTTGTTTATTGTAAAATATAAAAGTGAATAGTAGTTGTATAGGTCTTTAATCCCTGGTGGCAGAACACCCAGGATAATGTGCAGAAAGGCTACACTCTTACGTTCCAAAATGCAATACCTATTGACTATGCTAATGCTTGTTCATAAAAGCAAGCATTTGACTGACAATAATTTATTAATGATGCTGCGCATATTTCGAGCTGTGAGCCTCTATTAACCCCATGTGTCTACCCCTCTCCCACTGAGAAACCTTGGACTGCTCAACCTGGACTATCACTGAGAGTCAAGTGCTGAAGCAGTTCTTGGCTTAGTTGATCAGGACCCATAGTAGGTCGGCGCACATGACTTCACGAGTAAAAGCCTTCAATCTCTAAGGTTGGCCCCAGTAGCTCCTCCTTGCCCTGTGGCACTCTGAACGGGGTTCTGACAACACTTTTACACTCACATAAGACTAAACTGATAAGGGTCATATCCATCACTCAGTACACTACCAATCCACATTGTGGGATGCTACGTTTGTAGGAGTTTAGGTGGGAAGTTAATAAAGCAATAATTACTTATTATTAATTGTTGATTGTTGAATTGATTTTAATTATGTAAATTATGGAATACTGATATCACTTATTTTTTGCCTGAATGTATTCATATTGTTCAGTTATTAAACGGTTTATGGTTTTATTGTGTGTGTGTGTACATATGTGTGTGTGTTTTCATAATAAATGTAACATTTTAAAAATGAATATAATATCAAATGAATATTTTTAATAATTATGGTATAACATTTATATTTTTGCACGATCTCAATGGCAACAATTTTTTTCACACAGTACATTTGTCAACAACATTGTTTAACACAATATTGTGTCAAAGGTTCATGCCGTAACCAGTTAAGTGAACTATGAAAATATGGACATAAGAAAAAAAAAATAGGGACCTGCAGAGCTGTTCAAAGCTGTCAGCTTACTGTAAATCATAAGTGCGCGCCTATCTCTCACACTTCTTCATCCATCACACTGCTGAGCATTGCGACCTATAGCAATTGCATCTCGGTGGTCCTCACGCACAACATGGAAACACTCACCACACAGGATCAAAACAATGACAACTCACTTCCACTCAACCACCCTACACAGTGGGGGCTTGGGGGGAGCGAGGGCTTGCCCGGTCTCCCCCGGGCAGATCGGGCATGGGTGATACAATCCACCTCACGACATCCAATTGGTCAAAGGAACGGAAGGGTGGGCTTTTTTGTTAGGGGTATATATGGAGGGGGCAGGCTGTGGGCGACCTCTCTGGCTGTCTTGCCACACACAGGGTGGTTGCTGTTGGTGATTTTTGTGCCCTCCCAGTATAAGTAGTTTCTTCGTTTTTTTGTGCTAAATTTTCACCATCCACTCTTTGGTTCTATTAGAGGTTTTTTGGTAGGTTGGTTGTTTTGGGTTGACATTTGCTTATGCTAAGTTTTAACAGGACAGGTCTTGGTTTGCTTTGTTTTTCTTTGTTTTTGTTATTTTGTCACGGATAGGCAGGTCTGGCGTGCGGGGGTCTTTACAGATACGCTTTGGGGGGAAGGGTACGGTTGCACAAAGTTGAGATGGCGGGGAGTTTTTGACAAGGAGCAAAAGGGAGGAAAATGCAAGGGGATAATACAGAAGGTGGACCGCAGGACAGATGAGTACTGGTTGGGTCGGGGCAAGGTGGGGATGGAAAGGGGGCACTGATGAGAGGTAAGTTTGTAGAGGGTGGGGGTGGGATGTTTAGGATGTTTCATGCATTAGTGAGGCTTGTACAGTTTTGTAAGGCTAAATGCCAAGGTTTTATTCCCCAGACCTGTTCTATTAAAGCAGCCTTTTAACCCCCATTTTTGAGTGTTGGTGGTTTGTGCGACGTTGCGCCCGATGTAGTGTGCTACCCTTGTAGACAAGCACATCGGCGTCCCACATAGTGGTAGTAAGTGCTAACAAAATGTTGCAACTCAATACAATACAGAGAGCATACTCGCCAGTGGTAAACACTGCGCCTGGTAATCATTACAGGCTGTCTGCAGTGTCAAACTGGCTACTGTGGAAAAAAGACCTTTTTACAGAAGGGTAGATATGGCTGTGGTTCAGCCAATCGCATGTTAATTTTCACAGGTAAAATTTAATTTGAGAGATTGAAGCCCATCATAAAACATTTCTGCTAAGAGCCACTTCACTTTCTGGCTCTAGATGCAGTGCTGCCAACCAGAGCAGAAACCATGGGAATACCAGAGGAATCAGAAGATATGGGCTGCAGATATTACATCATTTTTCCAAAACAGAAGGTGATACAAAGGCCAGGACACTTCTATCATAGGAAAGTCTGAAATCCCAGAAGCTGACAGGTCACAAAAGTTGCAATATGGCCGAATGGTAAAGCAACGGTCAATGGGGTGTTCTGCTGCTCCGGGGCTACCCTAGTGGATATTCCAGTTGAACAGTTACTGACGAGTATTAATTGATCCAGTTGGCAGTTGATCCACGGAGTTTGGACATACAGCTAAATATAAAGGGCACACATTCAGTGAGTTTCATTTTATTTTTAGCATCTGCTATTGATGCTATTCAGTGGGTATTCTGATTTCTGGTAAAAATATATATATCTTCCCTGAAAAAAACAAAGGTTTCAAGGACGTTATAGTTAGGAAATAGAATTGAAAAACCCTTAGAAATTCCCTGAAAAGAACACGCTCTGAATTTACTTGTACAAAACTGTAGAAATTCAGCAGTTATAGTTACCTGAGCTAACTATAACTTGAGCTCCCACAATGCACTGCATATGACCTCACATATTACATCACTCATGACCTGGTCAGTGACATAGCACTAAAGAATGCACTTGCAGCATTAACGTGTAAAGCAGCACCAATATTCCTGACATCTTACATATGTAGGATAGTGTGTGGCTCTTCTCACAGCTAAAATACACATCCTTCACGACAGGTTCAGTGGTGTGTATGCAAATGTGATGACATCACTGGGTGCTTTTCACAGATGAACAGAGCACCTCGTCCGTGTGTACTTTATTTCCGGCTCAGTACAAGTGATTATCTTGACCTGCCCCACTTATAAACACAGTGCCGACAGACAAACTCTTTAGCACTAATTTGGCAAGGTAGCTAAGTGTGTTCAGCGCTGGTTGTTAGTATCTGCCCCTGATGGTCACAAGGTTTGAATGCCAGCAAGGCTAGTCAGTCTTGCATTCTTTCCACATGAATGAAAGGGGGGCACAGAGCCACGTTATAGTAACAGCTTCTGGAAGCGAAAGAGCGGTGGTAGTACAATCTGCATGTAAAAAATTGTCATGTCAAGATGTTATAACACATCACCTCCACTGGACAACATAAAAGGAGGTGCTAACAAACTTTAAGAAAGTAAGAAGAATAAATATTGTGGAAAAATTGTCCTGTCTTTCCCCACAGTCCTATATATAGTTAGATTGTTAGCATGGAAGGGAATCAAAATCTGTGGAGTTCAGCTTGCTTGGCAATTAGCTGATCGACAGACATGAAAACAACCAATCACTGGCAGTAAATGTAGTACAGCTGGGTTTCCACATTGCAGGATCAGACGCATGTAAAATGCTAGGAATCATCACTCAAAATAAAGCCTCATTACGAGGCTGGCGGTCCTATAACTGCCAGCCTGGCGGTGGCCATCACTTCAGGCAGTCAGACTGCCAAATAACAACCTTGCCGGGCCGACCCGCCTAAAAACCGCTGTCCCCAAGAAGAACATTGTTTCCGACGTGGTGACGGTGGTCGAGGTTGTAACCAGTCAGAGCGGTGTTGAACTCCACGCAAACTGGCTGATTGCAACCCCACTTTTCACCAGTCTTTTCATGGCATGGACCCCAAATGAATAGGCTGACAGAAAGCCAGTGCCGGGGCCACAGGGGGGCCCCTGCACTGCCCATGCCTTTGTCACTTCAATGGCGGTGGTGTCCTCCCTTTGAGTTTGGTGGTCCTGCAATGGGACCACCAAACCCATAATGAGGCCCTATGTTTCAGCGACATTTAAATAGTGCCATAACAGAACCTGGCAGCACTATCTAATGTGAAGGTATCATTTGGTTCCATCTCCTCACTCCCCATTATCAACACTGAACTAAAGAAGAAAGGATTAACTAAACCCTTACCAAAAACTCATCTGGTATCCTCCAACTCTTCAGTGATGCTCTACAGAAAAAACAGCTGGACTTTCACCCAATCCCCGCAATACACAGCCAAAGGCCAGTTTGGCATCAGGCAAAGACAAGTATACAAGCAGGGCTGCAGCTCCACACGGACAAAGTATGAGGTCACAAACACTGCACACTGTTTGCATAGCTAACCATAACCGTTTAAGTCTAGTGGTGTTTAGATTGTGTTTTGTAACCATGTCAGTTTGGAATGTGCTTATCTAAGAATCTATTTAAAGTTAGTCATGGTCTTGAGAGCACAAGAAAGGATAACTTTCCATTAACGTGTTCGTTTTCTTGCTCTCTCTCTGTCCACACATAAATACACATGTATCTATACAGAGATATAGTCCATCAAGGCGTTCTTTGAATCACATCTACTAATAAACATACATTCACACATTTAGTTCTACAGTGCAAACGTCAAAATCTATTTATAAGGACACTAAGCAACTGAGCCCATAAACGTAACACCTACTGAATGTGATATTAACTCACTATAGAGAGATGGCCTCGAGCTCAGGTTCTGATGAGCACTACCCTTGTTTATGTCTTCCACACATAGTAAATATGGCAGAAAACATGCATGTAGATGTACTGAGAGTATTATGCCATTTATTACAATTGTTGAAGTGGGGGGAGCAGCATGACCCAATCGAGACTGCATCTTATGTGAGGGCAAACAACACTTGATATTTGAAACAAAAGCAGTGATAAACATATATTGTTCCGTCACAACACAGAAAAGGACAAACTTAATGCGATCATGAAAATACTGTAAAATCCCCCCACATCCACCATAAGGTAGCTAATGCTCACCAAATCTCTTTATACTCTTTGCACAGTATTTCTGTGCTATGAAGGATCCCTGAATATTTGAAGGTCCAGCAAACCACAAAACAGAAACCAATATTTGTAGCCCATTTGGATTTTGAAAGATCTAACCACACAAATCTGTCCTGCTTTGTTGATGGAAGCCAATCAGAATTGTAGAAACAGACTTCAGCTTCAGTATTTCAGATTGGCTGCCATCAGTCATTCAGAACAGATCTAAAAAGTTAGAGCCTTCCAACTGGCTGTTTGCAGCTCATTCACAAATAAGTTTGCCCGTGACTGGCTCACCAAATAAGCTCGCCCGTGACTGGCTCACCAAATGCCTTCAGTTTCTTTCACTGCCCTGGTAAGTGGAAGAGGATCAATGAAATTCACAGATTTCAGTCAAACTTTAATTCCCTTTATTGAGAAAATAAAAAAATGCTTATTCCTAACTCGGATGTATGCTTGACAGTGCTCTCAATATGGAGAATCACTCATTTCTATAAACAACTTTTTGAAGGTATGTGCCATTTGGGGAACAAAATCTCACCTGGTGTTTATAGCCAGCGGCATTTTTTCCTTTTACCTCAAATTACACCATGCTCAACAAAGGTGCAGATCTAATGATAACTTTTGGAACTGGGCACCGAAGTATTCAATCACAGTTCTAGTAGCCAGAAATGTAAATTTACATAAAGGTAAGATGCTTGCTTTCGTAACTACAGAAGACTCAAACTCTGCTAAAACATGAAAACATGCCATCCATACCTCCTGTCACACTAGATCATCAGTGGCCACGGTAGATCTAGGAAGGCGACTTTAAGCCATTTTTCATGCTCTCCTCCCAAGACACATTGACAAACAATGCATGGAAGTGAAATGTACATAAATTGTAATTGATACAGAACATCTTGGATGGTTCTGGCCGAACTGGTCCTTGTGCATCAACAAACTGATTTAATTAGCTATCCCTCATTCCACCTCTTTCCATTCCCTTGTCCTTTCTGCTGCTCTTTAATTGCCGTAACAACATTCCTGCTACACTGTATAGCCTTGGCATCTCTGCTGATGTGAGAATTCCCTTGTCACACCTGCCAAATCACATACTATAATTTATTTATTTAGGGGTTTTATGGATTGCTGTTAATCTTCCAATGGTGACCTCTGAGTGCTGAGTCTTGAAGTGGTGGAGTATGGCAGCTGGCCAGGTTGAAGGTACAAAACCTGGCATAATGTAGTCGGCTGAAACAATGAATGAGACTGCAAGGATGGTTGCAAATATAAGATTCTGATAATGGTAAACGCTTTAATGGAAGAAGACCATGGCCACATGGGAGGGGTGCCAGTCTTCGACATCTGACCGACACAGCAATGATGGGAGGGAATTGGAGAGGTCATCTGTCACTACCTATTCTATAACATTTCCATCCTTCCTCCCTCATAAAGAACCTTGACCATTCCTTCTGTTAGGCTGGACACACAGTTCTCTCTTCCCCATCCAATGCCATTGCAGAGCTTCCTGTACCATCTCTCTTGCTACTCAGCTCTGCTTCTATATAATGCTATCTCCGTCCTACTGCTGGAACATAGTAATTTGTGGATGTTTTATTAAATAATGCAGCACGCTGAATTTGTTTCAACAAAAACTCAATGCCGATCATCGCTGATGGAATATGTGCCACCATTACAGCTCCTGACTTGAGCCAACCCTCTGAGTGCAGGAAAGTGTGTAACAAGCAGTAGAACCGTTGTGTAAATCTGCTACAACTCCTTTCCAGCTGTCCAGTTAAGGTGACACCCAGGTCTGGACTATTACCTTTGGTTTCCTGCTTCTAATTTGAAAGTAAACTGGACAGATCGGGTTAGTTCCTTGAGATTAAGATTTCTATCCAGAATGAAACCCAGGAAATTTGCTTCTGACTTTATTGTTAGTTTAATCCCCCAATCGATCTGAGACATTCTAATATTGCTTCAGCATTCATTAGAATAAAGCCTGTTTTCATAATCCCTCTCACATTAAGCTCTGTGTAATAATACAGCTCTTTGGATACAACCCTTCATACATACCATACTTCTGTGACCACTAGGTGTTCTAAATAACAGATGTTCCTATTACTCGCATTATGGTACTCACCTCTGAAGGAAGGATAGCTAAGTCGGCCTTACACTGATTTGAGCTTGTTATTTTAAAAGCATCTTTGTTTGTCAACAGAGACCCTTTAACTAACTGAACCTAACTAACAATAATCGAGCCAGAATCATAGAATAACAATATCCTGGCACCCACATACGAAACCAGACCTTCCAATAGCATTGGGTTTGTGATAACTGTTAATTCATTAGGAGGAGATTGGAGATATGACTTGCCCTGTGAACAAACTACTGAAGGGTATTTACTGTCTAGTGCAAAAGGTATTTTGCTTTAGAAAGATGCTCGTAGTGCAAAACAATGCTTTGCACTGCCTTTTATCAAGAGAGCTTTAATGTGGGCAGATCAACACAAACACCCTTAAGTTTTGAGGTAACCCCCTACCTACGGAGATAGCCAAACCAGGCTTAGCATTGAAAACTAATAACTACGTGAAACAGGTGTTAATAATGAGATAAATGATTTTTTTGTGGATAAAAACAAACAATGCAGTGCATGTGCGCAGTAATCCACACCACACATCTAATATATGAGATACTTCCGAGTATGCCTAGGCCTAGCAATTTGTACTGGAAGAATACGCTTCTACTACAAAAACCTATGCTAGACAGCACAAACTCATGGCTATGCATCACACAAGGTAGCCTACTTTTTGGCAGCATAGGGGATGACATCAGCATTAGCACCATTTTGGTAGATATATCTCGGCACAATGTATTCCCAGTTGTGGCACATGGCAGAAATGTAGTGGATGAGATGAGTTCCTTCACAAATTAGTAAATCTGGACCGTAAAGAGCAAACCCTTTTAACTGGGTGTATCTAGTCATATCAGCCCATAAACCAGCAATCATGACAGTGCACGTAACGAAAAACGACACGTTACTGATGGTTTAGACAGATTCAGGAGATGAGCACCCCAAATCTGAAACACAGTAATAAAGAGACTTTGATAAATATGTAATCAACATCATTCATAATCGGACCATTCAGGACTACCTTTTCCAGAAAGCAGAAAAGAAAGCTTAATAGCCACTTATACACTCTAACACTGCAGAGCGACATTGGCATAAATAATTGAAACTCATAATTTCACCAATCTTACCTGTATGACGCTGGTCATAATGACAAGCGCCATTCCCGCATGGATACCACGTCCATGGCCGTACAGGCAATTTTTATGCCACACAATCAACGATTCTGATTGGACTATTTTCCCAGGGGCTTGGCTAGCGGGCGATGAATGCTAGAAATTAGTCTTTTTTCACGGATGTAATTAAGATGCTTGGCTGCAACTTCATTTCCTCTCCCTCCTTTCCCACCGCTAAAGAGAGCCGAGACCTGTCAATCAGGCACCTGGAAAAGCGCTGTTTTGTAAGTGTTATTGCTGTGACTCAGATGTTTTAGAAGAGATAAAAGCGTGGACCTACGCACTAGGTGCATCAGCAGTAGGCAGGAATCTGCAGCGTGTGAACCCAGTGACGAAGGCTGCATGCTAGGACAAGTTCCCCGTACCTTTCGGAACTCTTAAAAGGGAAGGAACAGAACAAGCCACAGCCCTTGAGAGAACTCAAGAAAGTATGAGCAAGACCGCTAAGTATTCATGGGCTGGGTTAAGCTAGAACCAGAATCTTCTGGAAGGACTTTTCCATGGCATGGTCAATTTAGCCACCATCACAGCCAGTTAGCATCCGAGCAAGAAACACTCATTTCAAGGACCGCTGGGCATGCCACAGGGAGCCCGCGCCAGCCACCATTTCAGCTAGACCCTGCAGTTTCAAAATGTAGGGTCTTTTCTCAGGTAACTGGGTGTGTCCAGGCTAGAGAACACCTGAGCCAGCAAACATCCAGACTAGAACAGTACCCCTGCAGGGTTTTCTTAAGTCTATTCCAGCACCTCTTAAGGATAATTTATATGGTGATTTCAAAGCCAGGATAGCCAGCATTTGAGCAGGACACCTTCGTTTTAGCACCCCCTGCAGGCTCTTCCATAATATGCCTTGGCAAGAACACTGCTATGATTAAAATAGCATTGTCTTCACAGTCATTCACAGAATGACATGCTATGGACAGGTCAGGCAGCACATAGACCGGAACAGTACCCTCTAAAAGGATAGCTTGTGGTGACTGACTAATGAAAGGCCCCATTTACAGGGTCTTCTTCAGAGCATTTGCCCATGTAACTGGCTGAGGCAAGGCTTGCTAAAATCTGAACCAAATGTACACCACATTACATGGTGTTCTATCGTGTGACAGTGAAAGACAGGCCTGGTGGCTACTTATGCATGCATGGGCACCCAATGCAAAGTCACTCACAGGGCACCTAAGCAAAGCCATAACAGGGCCCACCCAGCACAGAATCTGCAATATTTGCAGTATATCACCCAGGGTGGCCAGACACTGACATACCAGACTCCCTCTGGCCTAAAATCTACCCTTCCCCAACTTCCCTGAAATATATCCACTTTTACCTCTTCTTGAAGGCCAACATCTCTCATAATGCTTTTCTGGTGGCTTATGGCGATCAGCATTATCCTAATCACCAACGCCATGTCAGTAAATGTCTGCCTTGATCAATTCAGTCAGCTCTTTGGGACAAAGGGTATGCCTTCTTCGGGTTCATATCACCCACTGCCGCCTTGAACACACTCACAAGGATTGATATCTTCCTTCATTGTTCTTGGTAGGCTAAGGGCACATGAACTACAGCCTCACAGCTTCATCTCTCTAGGGCAGGCTCGTGGGGGTGAACGTTTAAGATGGTCTCTTCAAGACCATTGGGGTGACGGCTGATCTCACGGACTCTCTCAAATGGGTAGTCAACATTTCACCCCTTTTACAGAACTGAGAGGTGAATGTCTGCTTTCCTATGTTCTCCAAGCTCGCAGGCTGGTGTGTACGCTCAGGCTAGGAATGAACTCGGCAAGTAGACTAATGGGAGTAAACGTCTCATTTCATATCTCCCTAAATCTTGCAAAACAAGAGCATGGATCATTTTTTTATTTGATTGCGTTGCTGTAATACTCTACATACCACCGGTTGTGAGATTCACGTCTTCTCTAGGCTCATATGTGTGAATGCCTACCATTATTTCTCCTCCAAACTGTCAGTGGTGAATACCAGATATAATTTTGTGACCAGACACTTAGGTGTGGACATATGCTATTTATTGTCTCTTTATCTAATTCGTAGTGGTTAATGTTTGCAACATTCACCAAACCTGTCATCATTTAATTTCAATTTATTTTATTTTGTGTATTTGTAAAGAGCTGCTTACCACAGTACATTTTCACTAAGATCTTAGGTATGAATTCCTGCCTTTGTTTCCCTTATCGATGAATGCTACTCTTTGTCTCATTTCCTGGCTCTGAGGTGAATGTCCGCCCATATATCTTCACTAGACTCATAGGTCCCATTATCTTTTCTCCAGGCTCATTGGGGGATACCAGTGATTGTCTCTGCATCAAGCTAATGGGAGTGAATGTCTGCTGCTGCCTGTTCTCAATGCTTGTGGGTTTGATTGTTGGCATTGTCTCTTCAACAAGCTTGCAGGGAAGGCCGTCCACAATTCTCTCTTTTCCCGTCATATAGCAGTGACTGTCTACCAGTTTCTCTTCTCCAGGCTCTTGAAGGTGAACATTACCATTGTCTCCTTAACCAGCTTGTAGGGATGAGCACTCAACGACCTCTTTTCTTCAGGCTCATTGGGGTGATCGTCTACCACTGTCTCTTCTCCAGACTCTTGTAGGTGAACATTGGCATTGTCTCCTAAACAAGCTTATAGGGATGAGAATCTACCAATCACTATTATCCAGCGTCATAAGCCAGACTTCCTACTAATGCCTCTTAACTGCATTCTCAAAGGTGAGCATTACCATTGTCTCTTTCAAAAGCATGTAGGGACGATTATCCATTATACCTTCTTTCCCGGGCTCACATGGGTGTTTGGCTACCCTTGTCTTTTCCCCAGTTTCTTGGGGGTTAACATTACCATTGTCGCTTTAACAAGCTTGTAAAAATGAGCGTCGACCAAGTTCTCGTCTTCAGGCTCACAGAGATGATTGTCTACTATCGACTCATCTCCACGCTGCTGGTGGATATGTTCCAAGTCACATTAATAGCTCATCACTTGAGTCCTGGAATTTGTTGCTCGCATGAATAAAATAACAGGTACTCGCTGAAGCCTGTACAGTCCCTTTGTCATGGTTAAGCTCTGCGTGTGCTAAAGAGGAAGATTCATGCATTTATCATGACTGAACAGGGTGCCAACTCCTGCCCATCTACAATGACACAATAGCCAAAATGGCCAACAGAGCTCAAGAAACCATATCCATGCAACAGGGGGAATGCTCACAAGAAGCAGACCTCTGATGCGTTTCAAAGTCAGGTAAATGAATTATAGATCCTATTCGCTCTACTACATAGGTGCCAAGGCGGAGAGCGAATTTCTGTGCAATAGTCTGGATGTTCAGTTCACTACCCTTTTTACCAGACTGTAGCAAATTCTCCAAAGACAATGTGACACATCCCTGTGGGTACTGTGGATGGGGGACTGTGGCAAAGCTATAAGGAGAGCTAAATAAAAATAGCTCAAGACTGAACAAACAAGATGCATCTTCCTTACACTGGAGAGCTCAACTGTTGAATATCCTGGGCTCCTAAAGAGGTGGCCTATGGAACTGAGAGTAATGACGGTCGGGAAGTAAGGAAAACGGCATGCAAGACTGTGCCACTGGAATACCTGGAGACAGGCACAGCTGGCACTAGCTTGTCAGGTTGGATGAGGAGCTCCTGGTTTTGCTTTTGACCACTCTGCCTCTTGATTCTAAATATTAAACCAATGCATGTTCAAAAGATTTTTATGGGTGAGAGGTGGTAAAGAACAGTACAAAAGCATTTTAGCTGTCAACAGAGTCGTTAACCTCACTTAAGGTGCAGTGACGCCACAACACTCTTCACTCCTGCAAACACTCTTCTGGGCATGATTTAGATATTCGCGGAGGGATTACTGGTCACAACGGTGGCGGATGTCCCATCCACCGAAATCCGAGTAGACGGGATATCTGTCACCATTGTGACAGGGTAATCCCTCCACCAATATCTAAATCAGGCCCTCTGTGTGTAAAAATGGCTGGGCGTGGCCGGGGAAGCAGCGAGACAGCAAAGATGGCAAAATATTAGGTCAGTTCGGACATCTTGAGCTCCGACAGGCCTCCTGGCTGAAGCTTTGCAACACCACTCGGAGCAGTTATTGTTCCTTCACCTCCACTCCGGTGAATTCCAGAGGTGCCTCTCTCCGAGAATAGAGGGGAATTGCTTGAGATACTGTAAGAGACAACCAAGGCATTGCATGGAAGAGACCCAGGGAGGTCCCTACCAGCAGCCATGTGCAGCTGATATAAACAACATAAATATCTCGAAGCCGTGAGTAAACTGCCGCTTCTAATCAGCAAATGCATGCCCCAAAAGAATAACTGCCCTTCTGGGACACGATTACGGGACACAAGGGCGGAGCTGCCGTGGATGTACTCTGTTATCACGGGCCCCGGTCTGCCAGAGCCGCCCGCGCCCTGCCCACCGGCTCAAGCCGGCAAGGGGTTCGCTGTCTAGAGCAAGAGACATTTAGTTTCTAAAAAACTGGGAAAAGGCAGCTCACTACCTGGTCTCCGCTTGTGGGACGCTGCACAGGCCAGCGCTTTGAGACCACGGCGAGATCCACTGGCTCGAAGATATTAACAGCACTACTTGTTTCCAACTTAAGAGACATGCGATACCACGCTCCACACGGTGTGCACTTCACTGGTATAAAAGCTTCAAATGACTGACCTCAATATTTTTTTTATCTGATGTCACCATAAAAGCACACCAAGGGCGCCACTGAATTATTGCAGCATTAGCAAGTAAAGGCAACATATCCCACTGCCATGCCATCATTCGGGTACAGCCTAGTGACGTTGCCTAAAATGATTCACCCACTCCCCCCCTTCAGAATGCCCCAGTCTCCCATACCTCACAGCTTTTATTGGCTTTGGGCTAAATAGGTTTCCCCTGAATGGTTGCCAACTCCCTCCCCTGCGATGCAGGGTTCTGTGTAAGCCTCTGGTACAGCCTCCCCATCCTCTAAACTACTGGCATTGCGGATCTCCATCACAACAACATCGCTCACTCGTGTGCAGTTAAGGAGCACCTCTGCTAGAATCTGAACCCATTAGGGTGTGCACCACATATAAATAATTCTACGGTCGGGGTGGTGCGAGCTGTTCTACCTACCGCTGTTTGTAGATGTTAAAGATATTGGGCGAGCTCCATTGCACATCTAGGTGGCTGTTCCACTTGGAACCATGCATACCTTTTCAGAACAGTGAAGATCAGGCCTGGCCGAATGCTGTACACCCAGGCACTGGCTTGCAACATACGATTCATTGTGCATATGAACATCAGACCACGTTAAAAGCAGACATCGCAAGTCCGTCAGAGACACGTTCGATTCCGTGCCCAATGTGTCTAAACAGTGCATGTTATTTCTGCCGGAGTCCGTCCCCCACCAGGGCCGCGCTGTGCAGTCCGCGAGGATTCCCTACAGAGAGGAACGACGAGACCCTGGGACGTGTATCGAGCGTCTTCTGAACGGCAGTTGTGTGATTTCAAAACTCCTCGGAAGTATTCTCGTCAACGAAGATCCTAATCTGTGACACAACATCTATTTTTGGGTCTGGGCCTCTGAGGCTAAGAGTGTAATTCTGCAATAGCTCGAGCAGAACACACTCCGAGCTCAGCCTTTGGCGTGCTTTTAGAAAAGGCTCGTGGGCGTGGGCACACCGACATGCCAGGGGCAGAGGAAGAGATATCACACACTCTGACATCTGATGACATCACAATCTAGCCCCTGTCTCTCCATGCGCCGTACAACAGTCTCTCCCTTACTGACGATCGGAGAGGAGTAAGGCAATGGGGTGAAGTACAATAAATAAACGGGGTTAGATTGCAGGCCTTGCCACTGGCACCTGAAAACGGGGGTAGCAAGAACAGAGCCACGTAAGGCCGGACAAGCCAGGCAAAGCAATTTCTGCCCACGGCCACCCAGGATTGCAGTCAATGAGAGAGCTTTCAGTGTGCCGGGCCGGGCCGAGAGGAGAGAGGCATGCGCAACGCACCAGTACATGTAGAACAAAAAACAGACGCTACCTGGCCCTAGGAGAAACCCCAAGGAGCTGGGTCCTCTGTACAGGATGAAAACTTTCCAGCAGAATGGCTCCGCTGCATGGTATGAGTTAGTTACTCACATAACAGGTCAGACAAACTGAAACAGGAGCTACGTTTTACTCTTAGCAGAAACCTCGCCGGTTTGTAAAACTTGTTTCTATGTGTAGGTTAGTCTTCCTGCTGAAAACTCAGGACAGTTTACTGACGGATCAGTAACTACACAGGCAGACGAGCAGGGCGTAAGAAACCGACGTCTAACCAGTCATCGGTACTTTTCTTATCAGCCTCCAGGGAACAAATTGCGCTTCGTCCAATTAGGTCAGCGAATTGCTATGGGTCATAACTATGGATACAAGTCATTTCAAGTAAAACAGGAAGTGACGACCACAGATTAACATCTGGAAACAGAGGGGAGTGTTATGCAATTTCCTTCCCACACAGGGTTATTTTCTGCTCTCTGTACCAATCTGACAGTGAAATCTGGACAAAAATTAGAGAGAAGGAAAATAAAGGCATCTCTTCAGTAATGTATTTCAACAGGAGTGAGCGGTGGTTAATTAAGAAAATATAGCTGCCCCTCAGTTCTAAAGGGCAGCGGCAGAGTTAAACATGGCGCCGTTCTCCTGGCATCTGGTCTTTAGCGCAGGGCTGATCTACAGCAGAATCAGACAATGAACTGGTTCCTGGTGCTTCCTCTCTGGGGCAGAAACGAACGGACAAACAATGCTACTGGCCTCTCCATGCAGTATCTAACGAGAAACATGCGGTTTAAACTGGTAACACTGGCTGCTGCGAGCAAGGGTAACTTGTCTGCATCTGACTTCTTGGCACAGGCCCACAGCCTGCTGTCCTGGGCTGACCAGCACTTGAGCTGGTAATTCCAACGCTTCATCTGCGGGTGCAGGAGGAGACCTGATTCTGACCTCCAATACATGGGTGATCTCTGCTTAAGGGTGACCAGCAGCGGCGAGGACCCCTCAAGCAATGGCCTGTAATGCAAACTTTGTGCGCTGGGAAGCGGCAACCTGCGCCAGAGGGTCCGGAGGTGTAGAAACCCACCAGTAGAGGGGCTGAACTAGTGACTTCTGGAAACAGCCATAGAGTATGCAGTCCCATGACGGACCAGCATCAGAAGGGTAAACCGCCTCCCCCTCTCTCACACCCTAGCATGGCCATTCCTCTTATGCTGGTTCTTGGAAGGAGCATTCCACACAAAGAAAGTGCACGGAGGCAGCTCCGACAAGGCTCGGGAAGACTTAGATTATGAAGCAACGGCCTCCCTTGAAGCTTTTTTTCTCGGTTTTACGGGCGATTTCGAGTGAATTCCGGGAAGGCATGATTTAGAAAGGAATGAATCAGGCCTCCGGCAGTGCCACATCACAGTCAGTATAACGCCTTAATCACGAACCCTTAAAAGGTTTAGGGCAGGGGTCTTCCAACTGGGGGGGCTCAAATGATCATAGGGGGGAAAGCCAGGCTCTGACTAAAAGAAGCAATATTCTGATAACAATCCTTTTTTTAAGCGGAAAAACATGAGTGGCAGTAAGTAACAGGCCATCACTAACAGGGCCATCACTAACATCTTTTGTCATTTATATCCTAGTTGCGAGTATGTGTCAAAAGGGAAGGAACACCAAATATTCTTAAAAACCTCCACCCCTTTTACTAATAATCACAATGTGGATAGGTTAACACCTTAGTAAGGCCCACCTGACAAAAATAGTATGTTTGGAAACCATGATTTGATTGCACTTTTTAAAAGACAACATAACTGCAATGTTTAAACATGTCTAGACATATTTAAACATTGCTAGTTTAATAGAATAATTGTGAAAAATTCTGATGGGGCCCGGATTATTTTTTTCCCTCTGGCGGGTGGGGTGAGGATGCCACGCTAATTTCCTTGTAATTAGAAAAGGTTAGGTTGAGCTAAAGGATAAACCCACCCCGACGAAGACAAGAGGTGGTGTGATAATTTTGGGGAGTGCATATTAAAACAGTGATTGTATGTTATCCCTCTATAGTCGGTGCTGAATTTGTAAATAAAAACGTGCTGGTGCCCACAGCTCTCCCTGGAAATACCCGGCTGCTGCCTTCAAATGTGCAAGCACTGAATATTGAGGCAGCATAATCCTAAAGCCATCTCGGGCCTCTTTAATCCATTTACAAGCACTCCCTGCCCCCTCAGCTCACTCCTGCAGCTTTCTTCCTTTGTGATGCTTTTTCGTTTTTCTGTTCCTCCATCATCCCAAAGGTGTATTTTGCTCATAGTGAATGCCAAATGGAGAAAACTAAGTGCAGACTCTCAAAAATAAGTGCCGGTGGCCAGCACCGGAAACCACTGGCTCAAATTAAACACAATCTATAGTCATAGTCTTTCATCAAGCGAAAGAGCCACTGACCTCCACTAAATGTGCCAGGCTTGCAAGTGAGGGAGAAGGGTCAGACATGGTGACAAGATGGTGTGTGCAAAGCTGGAGCAGAGATGACACATAGGTGCTTCAGACTCACAGGTGCCTCTCCACACTCATTCAACAGCCTCTGGCATGTAGACTGTGCTGGGGCGGGTGTATTTCTGCTTTAAATAGATTCGAAAATTTAAGATAAAAATTAATGAAAATAGACAGAAAATTTGAAGAAAAGGAAAAATGAAAAAAGGAGAAAAAAGCTGTGGCAAATACATGTCTAATACTTTTTGTCAGGTAAAGTGAATGTAATAGTTTGGTGAAGTTTGTGTGTTGCCCCCAGCTGTCCAAGAAAGATAATCTAATACTAAGCAACATTATGGTCTGTAACAATATGCAACACAGAAGATGGGCTCCTTTCAAAATAGACTGCATCACAAACAAAATATTTCATAGCAGATACTTTCAAAGAAGGGCCAGTATTTTTATTGCATCTTTAGGAAAGCCAACATATGTGAACACATCTTTACTTTAAGAACAGAAAAAAACTTTAAATTTAATAACATCTTTTCTTAACAGCAAGGTCATACAAATTAATGCACATGGACCATCACTGAATAGCACTGCATGTTTAGGAAGGGCAAATGCATACAAAGTGTGTGCACTTCCTAAACAGGGAAGCTATAAATCAGCAATTAAATGATGATATGCTAGCAAAGTAAATACATGAAATAACACACACTGTCCTTCAAATACAAGCTACACACAATGAGTCTACACAGTCTAACAAAGGTGCTACTCTGTCTCACCATCACCCTATGTCTCTATCAATCTATCCTCCACCCCCACTATGACTCATCCCAAGCCTATTCGACTAATTTGTTCTCCAGAAAAACCCTGTCTAAGTTCTTTCCTCCTCTACCACATCTAGCTCACCCAACCCTCAGTTTACTACTAAGATCTCCCAAACAACCCTACTAAACTCTGCCTCATTTATCTCACCTTCGACTCACCCAAAACCCCTTTTACTACTATGATCTCCATAACCCCTATCCACAGACACTTCCCTCCTCCATCTCTGCTTTCCTCATCCCAAGCCTCATCCTATTACAATAAACTTCCATTTAACACTTCTGTATTCTTCCCTGCTCTATCCCTCCATTACTCTAGTCAATCCAACTAACAAACTCCCACATCCTCTGCTCAAATTAACTCATACTAATACTAATACTGTACTCATAATTCCCTATACTAATCCACCACTAATTCCTTTCAGGTTCCGGGGTAGCGTGCTACTCGCCTAAAAGCACTTCAATGCATCGTCATGGGTAGTAAGTGCTATATAAATACAATTACATCTACCGACCCAAAAGCCTTGACCTTCAGGAACTGAAACTATGCCAAAATTGCTGACATCCAGATGGCAGATAAGACTCACAAGAGAAGGACTGATGCCTCCTAGCTCAGTGGGAAGGACCACTCACCAGGTTCGGTGTAAGAGATTTGGAGACACTGAGTGCAAAGTAATAACTCTAAGCATCGCTGTATTCGTGCTATTTGCAAGGGCAACTGACTGGGCATCTTTCTAGTATTATTACACCAAATTCTGCTGTTCATCTTTCTAGTATCATAACACCAAATCCTGCCCCCACTATACAACAGAAGTGAAAACGGACAGTGGTGCTAAGTGGCAAAAACATGAAATAATTCCTGAAGAGTCCTGGGAAGACCCCAGCATGTCAGAGACTGGAGGTGACCAGGAAGTTAGTTCTATGTACACAGACAGTACTAGGGTAGAATTATTAATAGTAATCAAAGATGGTGAGTTCTTGGAAGAAGGAAAAGAGGGAAGAGTCTGGCTTCCCCTTCTGTGATTCAAACACAAAATATCTGCAAAAAACTGAAGCCACATAGGAGTCACATAGATTCCAATTTGGAATAAACAAGAAAAACTGGAGTCATGGATGTGCGGGGACTGAGACCACTTTATTCATTTTAGGCTGTCACATGGCTAGTACAAGTGCAGCAAATCTGTGTTAAGAAGGCTGAGGTCTGTTTGCTATTTAGGACAGTGATACTCAAAGTACGGCCCGGGGGCCACATGCGGCCCTTCTGACCTTTAAATACGGCCGCCTGCTTAACAGCAGGACTGGGCTGCTGTTTACTCAACTCTGCACAATGATTAAAAATATGTTAAATTAAAGGAAACCCTTTATATAAATAATAATTGGAGGCAAAAAAGGAAGTTTTTTGCCTCCAAGAAAGGACAACTAGGTTGTCCTGCACCTTTAGGAAAGCCTTCATTTTTAAAGACATACTGCAGCAAAATTGTATAAATATAATAAGGACACTTCAAAAATCAAAACTGTATTTCATCAACATGCAGAGTCGTTTCAACTTAGTACATCAGATTATATCGTCGCATTGAGAAGTATTTGCTTTTTAAGTAATGGTTTTTAAACATAAATCCAGAAACATTCACCTCCCCCCACCCTGAAAACAATGCCAATGGTGAACTAAGAGGAAAGTAATTTGTTATGGGCACTCTTTGGGTGGCGTGGGTTCTTATTACATTAAACACAGAAGAAGGTTTAGCACAGCGCACATCCTGAAGTCAAGTATTTTGAGGTTCTCTTATATGCACTAATGAAGTAAAAGGAGGAAAAGTGAAATAAAAGAATGCTCAGATATTTTTCTGAAGTGGGGATTCATATTTTCTGGTTTCACATTATGCAGTTCACCCACCATACTGCACCCTCCGCCTCCCGCCTAGCATCAATGCAGCCCCCGGTCACATCACAAACCAAACTTTGTGGCCCCTGGGAAAATGTTTGCAAGTACCCATGATTTAGGAGAACAGGCTTGAGCACAGATTTTTAAGGCTGTGCTCAGAAGACAGAAATGCACTGATGTCGGTAAGAGGAGCAATGACGCAAGTGATGAGCTTGGGGAGGGTACATGGGATTATGAGTGCACAGAAAAGAAGGCACACAAGTGCAGCCTGCTGAAGCAGTGCCAACAAAAGGGAATACAGACTGGCCCAGGTTTAGGAGGCACGCTAATGCAGTGCTATAAGAAACAAAGAGAGGGATGTGAAACACTGCGTGCAACGCATCAGACGCAATGGTAAAACCAATAGGTCTGGCTTTAGTGTGTCAACATATGCAGACACAGCATTCACAAGCAGAACTTGCATGCTGTGCCTGCACAAATGCTGTTGATCACATTAAAGCCTTCCCGTTGTTTTTGCCTAAAGAGGAAATAAAGTATTTAAAAAAACTGCTTTCTGTTTAGAGGGAATGTGACGAACAACGTGACTGAACGCCATTTATCAAATGTAAAATAGTTCCTGTCCCGGACAATGGAATTAATTCCTGGAATGAGGAACGCTACACTAAATAGCCAATAGCATGAGGTGAGAGAGTAAAACTCATCTATGTGGGGCCTCTTTATGTATATTTAAAGAATTAGTTGCATTACGTCATGCAGACTGCAACAGTGCCAAGGCAGAACTAAAAAACAGTAGTGAAGGAACCATGTTGCATGGGCTTCGGTATAAACTTTCAAGCTTCAGGAAGACAAGACAGGTACCACAAGAATATCAGTAGTAGTAGCTAACCAGCTTTCAACAATGTAAACAAATTAAAAATATAAATCTTTGCAAAATACAAAAAGCAGGTCTGCCAGTCTAGATATACTGTTGTAAACATCATCGATTTATAATCCATGCCTAATCTATTGTGGGTACAAAACATATTTAAGACTGATTACAATCTATTACAAATATATATATATATATATTTAAGACTAATAAAAGTTGACCTAATTCTAGTAGAGAAAAATGAACTTGATGTACATTTTGTTGTATACAGAATGTTATCGGTTATAAAATATATATTTTATTCATACAAAGCCACAAAATCAACCCAAATGTAATGAAAAGTTAGAACATCAGTGTAAGTAATGGCCCTCTCTACAGCATCACCTCAAACTTTTCGCCTTGCTTTTCCACGTTTTTGCTGGATTTTTGCTTGTTGACCTTAGGGCTCTGTGCACTTTACCACTGCTAACCAGTGCAAAAGTGGTTGTGCTCTCTCCCTGAAACATGGTTTTATTGGTATATACCTAATTGGCATATTTAATTCACATGTAAGTCCCTTGTAGAGTGGTATAACATATACCCAGAACCTGTAAATTAAATGCTACCAGCGGGCCTGTAGCACTTATTGTGCCACCCACTTAAGTAGCACTTTAACACATGTCCCAGGCCTGCCATTGCAGCATGAAGGCGGTGCCCCACTGCCATGTCGCCTTAGCATTTAAAACTCCTTGCCAAGCCTTAAACTCTGTTATTACATATAAGTCACGCATAAGGTGGGCCCGAGGTAGCCTATGCAGCAGGGTGCTGAGTAATTAAAAAGGTAGGACATGCACTTTTTAGTATTATAGGTCCTAGTAGTGAAAAACTCCCAAATTAGTTTTTTACTACTGTGAGGCCTATCCCTCCCGTAGGATAACATTGGGGATTCCTTATTATATTTATTGAGCTGTATTTCCTAAACCAAAGGTGGTAGGTATATCATGTTTGGTATCTATAAACCTGTAATGATAATCCTCCTAATGGCAAAGTCAGAACTATCATAACAAGTTTGAAAATGCGACTTTTAGAAAGTTGGCACTTTCCTGCCCTTAGCCCTCTGTGCCTGCAGCCTGCTTTAGGTCACAAGACTGGGTGTAACGGACTGTAGAGACTTTGTGAATACCCCCCAGACAGTCACACAATAGTGGGACTAGTAGAGCCTGAATGGGCCGTTAACTGACTTGATGGGGGGTAATCAGGTAATCACAGCCCCATTCTCACCTGAATAGGCAGGGCTCTGCCACCATACAGTAGGCTTAGCAACCCTGTATTGTCAGTGCAGCCATCTAGGAGCCAGGGCAGGGGAGGCAGGAAATTCCTAGAACTTCAAAGAACCCTTCTGGAAACTTCTCCCAACTTCTAGGAGCAGGGCACCATGGTATAAAAATAGGGCTCTAAGGCCCACTCTTCAGTTCACTAATGGACCTGTGGAAGGACACTGAGGACTGCCTGCTGCTGTGACCTGTGTGCACTCTGACAGACTGCTGCTGTATCTGGAAGGCCTGCTTTGCTGCCTGGGGCCTGCCTTGAGCCTTCAGAGACCAGTCCTGCATCTTCACCTGCACTCAGGACTTTATAAGCGACTCCGAGGGCTAGTTTGGCTGGCCTCCTGTTCAGAGCCACAGGGACATAAGAGGCTTCCACCATCTTGAACCTGCACCAAGACCCAGCATGAGTAAGTCTTGAATCCCAAAGAGGTCTCCATTCCATTCTGAGCCCCTAGTTGTGGTGCTAAAGGCACCTAGTTGGCATTTTTTAAAACTGAGGACTTGCTATTTTCAACAATAAACTTTAGAAAACTATAACTCTGCTTCTACTAATTGTATTTTGATGGTGCTGGTGTCAGATAATTTATTAAAACATACTCCCTTTTTCTAAATTGGTTTGGGATTTTATTGTGTTGATATTTCACTGTATTGCTGTTTGTGTACTGCATACATACTTAACACATTGCCTTTAAGGTGAGTCTGAGTGCTTTTTGTGTTAAGCTACCCAGGGTTAAGCACAGGTCAAATTAGTGACTTTTTTGTGGTTTACCCTGCAAGAGATAGTGGCTATTGCTTGACAAGGGGTCATATCTCAGTCAACCAACCACCCAATGTCTCACAACCAGTACACACTTTGTACACAGAAGTACATAACAAGAACCAGTTATAACTTATCAGTAGTCCAGATTTCTGTTCACAGATAGGAAGAAAATTTCCAGTTGTTATTTTTTTTGACACAGCCTCTTAACATTCCAACCATTCTGAGCTTTGTCGATCATAGGTCATGGAGAGGAACAGTGAAGATAATAGGGGATAAATGAGTGTTAAATGAGGTTGCCAAGGGAGGTTGTCAAGTGCATTCTTTGAGCTATTCCCTTCACTAGAATATATGCTTTGTGGTCTACAAACATGCACTAGATTGGCACATAGGCAGTGGGATTTCCAGCACTTACCTTTTTTTCCCTCAAGACTCAAGGACATATTCTTCAAGTTTTCACACAATGCAACAAAACACCTTGCGCTGCATGAAAGGTAGATGGCAGGAATGTGCCATATTTAACATTATATGGCAAATTCCTGCTGTATGCCAGTGCTGGCACACAATGTGTAGCCTAGCGCCAACACAGGCACCCTTGAACCATGGTGCCAGGGGGCCTGCGTTGTAGGCAGGATTGTTTTTGTGCCGTAAGAGGCATCTTCTTGCACAAAACAATCCTCAGAGGCAGTTTCTCTTTCTTTGTGTGCTGCAAAATGTAGCATGCATAGAAAGCGGAAAGACAAGGAGAAATAAACATACTTCTCCTTGTTAGGCCTCCCCTCGGTTGATATAGCATTTTGACACATTCCCAGGTCTTCCACTAATCGTAAATCTGTGCCAAAATACATGGGTGGATGCGTGAGAACACCCATGATCCACCCATGTAATGACACCCTGGGGCAGAATGATGAAAGGCAGTGACTTTAGCTGCCTTGCGTTACTCCACATTTACCAAGCTAAGTAGGGCCATGCAGTGTGGCCTTGCATGGCTTGGTAAATATCATTCTAGGTTATGCGTGGCGCAAGGACAATGCAAACCCACAATAAATATGGTCCTCAATCTGAATAGTATGCGTGGTGACCAATAAGTCATCATACAAACCTGTTCTTAGTCATAAACTATTTACATATTAATACCAAATAAGTGATGCTACAGCTTAGTTCTCTTACTTAATCCCGTCTCTATTTCTTCAATAGTTGAGACACATAAGCAAATGTTTTATGAAGAGGTAAAGTGTAGCTTATTTTAACAAACAATGTAGCTGTAATTCCCTTGCACACACCTGAACAACTTAACAGACGGTGCGATAGAGGGCCACAACTTTTTATCAGATTTGTGGCACTGCATTTGTTAGGCTGATTGTTTAAAGAAAAGGCAAAGGCAGATTAGGCCGATAGTGCCTAGGTGGCTTTTGCCAACAGTTTCACAAACAGAAGTTGCTGCTAGGGCTGTGTGTAGGCATTCTAGGCGTCAACTCACCTGCAGTGAGCTTGATCGGGATGGTTAGGGGGAAAGCACTGTGTAGTATTTTCCCCCAGTGACATTAAAGAATCACAGTACCTAAACTGTTCCTGAAAAGGTAGCTAAGGAAAAGGTTCAGAAGAAAAATTCCAAACAAAAAAGGGCATCTAAATAAACACTATTCATGTGAATGTATAACAGAAAATACAGGTAGAAACATGGCTAGAATACAACACGGGTGGGTGGGGATAATGAGGTGAACTGTTGAATTTGGGCCTCCCACAACATATACCACGGATGGTGTGACCTCTTTTAGTCCCCTTCCATCTACTCTAAAGCATACAGATTCAGAACATTTACATGTTACAAGGCAGAAAATGTACGTGACACACGAATATAGAAGAATACGTGTCATTGCTTCTGCAAGAACCATATTAGAAGCAAATGTGTGCAAAAACTTGTAAGCAAGAGTGATGATTCTTTGCTTTCAAAATAAAATGTTCAGAAAAAAAGTAGGAAAAAAACGTTTAGTTACTATGACATTTTAGGTGCTATTTCTTTGAAGCGTTATTTAGTAAAATGTGTTGATGCATGCTAGTAATTACAAAAAATATTCCTAATGGAAAACCAGTGTAACCATTTTCAGCAAGATTATGGGAAGCATTAAAATAAACAAGCACTGGCAAAGCCAGCGGATGACATTTTTTGTGAGTCTTTTGGTTTCATCAATGCGTGTCCTATTTTGACATGGCTTTTGTGACACTTTATTGTTGTGGGAGCTGCCAGGCCCCCGTGATTGTAACACACACTAGCCCCCCTCAGCACAGCACCTGCCCTGATTGAATCTGGAGAGGGGGTGCTCCATTTTCTTTGCGGGGAGCCCTCCAGTTTCGTTACGCCACTGATTACCACAGTAGTCCCTGGCACTGAACAAAACTTTGTGTGCCAATATGCTCCTTGTGGATGAGTAGAATACGACCACTCACAGTAAAGCCAGCCGATAGATAGAGAAATAGAAGTTTAATAAAAACAAAACGTCTTTGTGAACGTCAGGCCTAGTTAGGAACCCAATTCTTAAAGAAAGTCACAAAAGTGCATTGATGGTATCATTGAATTAGTGGCTTTCTTGAACTCACATGCACTCCTATAAGAAGACAAGGAAACCATACTCCTAGAAAATATTTGTGAACTGTATTTTAGCATGAGCAAATATGTATGTCTAGATTTGCTCATGTGAAAATCTATTGAGTGTTTATAAGTTCACTTTCCCTCCAGCCACTTTTTCCCAACCCTGAAAGAACCTCTACTTCTGCCATTGTCAGGAATACATTTCTAATCTTTCTCATTATGGGAAAAGATTGGAGAAGAGCAAGTGAAAAGCCTTAATACATGGAAGTTAGTACGCTTGATGACTCAAAGGCATTCCAGCCATGGAATTATTGCTACCTGCTTCCTCCAGCCCCAGTATGTAGATCTGCAGAAAGGTGGCAAAATAAGGAAATTGCTATAGTAGGGATTAAAATTGCAAGTATTCAAGACCTACTATAGTAGTAGCCCTGGCATAATCAGAGAGTCTGTTAGCAGAGCTCTTATATATTGAGATTTCTGCCATGTGTCACCGCACTACATGGCACCAAAGTGATAAGTAGATTTTTTCAGGACAAGTAGATTTAAGAAGCAACCTGTCCCATGGACAAGTAGATATTTTATTAAATTCCACATCCCTGAAATCAAATATCCTGGTTCGTTCTGCACTGTTGTGTAGCCATTTTAGTTATAGCTTCATACACGTTATTTTAGCAAACTAGGCAAGCCGCTTTGCACTTTAACCTAGATATATTTTATTCAGCTTTGTTTTATTATTTTAACAATAGCCACATTTGCGGTCTTGTTTTATTTTCTCTGTCTATTTGTTATTTGTCTAGAACAGCACTGTGTTCTTAAACAAGACATTTCTTTCACTCTGTGCTTTTCTCAAGGCTGCAGTAAGATAGGTTGTCGGCAAACGTGGTAACGCTTTGTCTCTAGTGTTCATAGAAACATACACACTCTTACGTAGGGATCCTTTCTTGGAACATCAGCTGTTTTATTATAAAAACACTACCTTGACCCATGTACATTACATGGAGATTCCAGCCAGATGACCACGACTGTATGCCGATTGCTGAGTGCTTTGCTGCAGCTTCTTCTGTAGACTATAGGCCTCTTGCTCCGGTATGAGGGATGATATCTTCCCAGGGGAACCTGAAGGCCAGAATTAGAGCTTTACATGCTGTGCTCTAACATAGCCCATGTAGGAAGTATTTTAACGACTCTAGTGACTATATGGTAGCGTTATTTTTATGCTTTACTCTCCTTGTCACAATTTTAATCCTGTCATGCTTCATCGTCCTAGTCATTGCAGTACATGCTTTATTATCTAAGATGCAGTTACTTCAATAAAACCTTATTGAATTCTATTCTGCCTCTGATTGTCCTTGTATATGTGAGACTAATGTAAGTGAGAGAAACGGATGAGATCTGAGTGACCACGATTTCCCTGAGGAGTCACTGTGTCATTACAAAACCCGGATTAGGCTGACAGGTGTCACCTGGAGTGAGTTCAGACTCAGTCCCCCACAGTGCAAGTGATCCTGCTGCCCAAATCCAGTAGTCTCATTAGGATAATGAGAGCCTACAAGACAGCACAAACAACCTTAAGCCAGAACAAAAGGACAAGTCAAGCATAAGAACTGGTTAGACTGGCTTCGGGCGTCAAGATGGCGGTCGCTCCGGACCCCTCAGAGTGCTCCGGACTCCTCAGTCATCTGCCATTAGAAGCCCTGACATCCTGCGCCCAAAACTCCAACCGCTGTGATCGCACCCTCCATGGACACGATAATGGGGCTGCTGTAGCTGCAGTAACTAAATGGCCTGGAGGAACGAAGGAACACCCAGCTGAACAATCGGGCCGGCTGAAGGAGCCCAGGCCAGGGGATGCAGTGGAGCACCTCGTGTGCACGGATCCGACCAATCGCAAAGTGACTGGATCGGTGGACGGGCCTGGTGGGAGTGACAGGCCGGCGCAGTGGACCAGCTGAAGCGACACCCACGCAGGGGGAAGCGCTGGTGAAGCTGGGGCCCAGGCTGTGAACTCCTCCTGGCTTGCAGAAAACAGAGGCGTAGCTAGGGCCCAGGCCGAGTGGTGAAATAAGACCTGGCCGCTGCAGACTCCAATGGCTGGCGCCTTGCCCAGAGCTGTGGCTGCGGGGGTGCCCAAGGCCCTGAAATAACTGCACTCCGGGCACCAAGAGAAGAGGCCCAGCTAGGAATCACACCCAGCAGAGGACCAAACCGGGATGTGAGGAGCAGCAGCCGGTGACAAAGCATGGCCATTCAGGAAGGCTGAAGGGGCCTGAACACCCACAGTGTGCGCCTGGCTGAAAATAGTGGCCAGGACGACAACTTGGCTAATTGCGAGGGTTGCACCACAGATGCGCTACATGGAATTGGGCCCCGCCGAGTGCCCCTTTTGGGCCTGATGTGGTAAGCTGGCCAGGCGCGTGGCATAGGCCTCAGCAAAGACACGAGGCACAGTGGGAACCCGAGTGAGTGAGCCAAAGTTGAGGCCTGAGAGGCAACTGCCCGAGAAGGATAAACAGACCAGGCCACACTGATGAGGAAGTAAGTGCAATAGGGTGCGGTGAAGGTGTGGCCTGGGGTGGGAGTGCGAGTCGTGCCCCCACCCTAGGTACAACAGACCAGAAGGCGCCCACGAGGGCCCAGCCAAACTACCAGCAAGTCTTGATACCCAGCCATAAGTAGACCACGTGAGCACAAGAGGCGCTGGGGCCCAGTACAACCCCAGTGAAGCTGCTACCAGGGGAAAGGGGAGATCGAGAGGAACACCCCGCCTGGGGGGGACCCTGGGGTTCCACCTCCTTCATGTCCACCGACTGTAGCTGAGAGACCCCTTGGATTGGAGTACAACCTAGATGCTAAGGGGGCACATGGGAAGCGTTAGAGCTCAGCTCATATCCCCCCAGACAATAGTTGGTGTACCCCACGCCTAAGAAGCAGGGGCGGAGGAGCATCCAAGCCCTTTCTGGTCTCACCATGGGAAAAGTCAAACTCAATAAACAGCCGCCTGCATCACAGCAGCGCATCGACCAATATGCCACTCAATCAAACCCCCTGGGGAATAGTGCCTTGACGCCGGGGACCTCAGCGGTGGAGGGGATGGACACCATCCTCTAGGCTATTCTGTCCTCACAACAAGCTGCTGAGACCAAAATTGGTGAAGTGCACGAAGAGGTGGGCCTGCTCCGGCAGGACCTATGGACAGCAGTAGGCCATATTAAAGAGGCAGAAGATTGTGTCTCAACAATCGAAGATGAGATCATTGACCTTGAATCCAAGGTAGCTCAGCTGTTGACCCGTACAGGTGAACTCCACCTCAGAGCCGAAGGTGCACAAAATGGCTCCCGGCGCAATAACTTGCACTTTGTAGGATTATCTTAAGGTGTGGAGAAGAACCAGACCACCAAGTTCTTGGAGCAGTGGCTTTGAACCTGGCTACCGGAGCAAAAGCTTCCCCCCCTGGTTTGCAGTTGAGCAAGCCCACAGATCACTGGCACCCAGACCCGCCGGGAGGGCAAAGGAGGCCAATAATCACCAGGTTTCTGCATTTCAAGGACCAAGATGCCATCCATGGAGAGGCGAGAGCACAGACTGACCTCTGAGGGGAAAACCAGAAAATCATAATTTTTCCAGATTACACACAGGAAGTGCAGAACAAGTGCCGCTCGTATGAAATGGAAAAGCAAAAACTTAGACCGATGCGACTGTCGTACATCCTGCTGTTCCCCCCGCGCCTCAAGATCCTACTAAACAGGAAACCCTTCTTTTTTGACACACCAGAAACTGCCTGGGTCTGGCTCACTGAAGAAAACCATGTTGCCGGTAGAGGACCCCCTCTTCATCCAGGGGGCTCCCTGACACCCGTCCCGCCGCAGAAAACAAAGTGAGATGACCCGAGCATCCAGGGCAGACCCCTTGGGATGCTTGGCTCTACTGGAACCGGCTGCGACCGCTCATTCGGAGGAGAGGCAGACCTGATTGACTCATGTAAATGACCACCTTAGCCAAACTCCCTCCCTAGTATGAGGTAAAGAACAAACATTGATCCCCTGTGAACCCATAGGAAATGAAAGGGAGATTTCCTTACCAGAAACGGAAGCAGGATAGAGGAGCCTTATTGCAGAACCCCAACTATATGGAGGGGTCCACCACTCCACACCTTCTACTGACACCTTGGTTTGAGTGTTTCAGTTATGTTCTTAGGCAACAGATGCTTCGGGATGGGGTGGGGCAGTTGGGGGGGGTTGGAGGAAGTAATTATAGTAAGCTTTGTAGCCAAATTGCTGTTATGTTCCATACAAGTTAACAATTTTCCTTTTTCAGGTGGTTCCGTCATGCCCTTAGATCTACGCTCTACACATGATTCTCCTAGAGGGGCTTTTCGGCCATAGGCCCCCCTCCTTTGGGGATCTAGACGTATACAAAGTCCTAAATGCCTTTGGACACTGTTAACCAATACACATCGGGCTCCCTAAGGCAGTCCTATCCTGGAACGTAAACGGACTCCTAGATAAAATCTAATGCACTGCAATTGTTGGCGCTATTCGTCACTTTACCCCCTCTATATTAATGATCCAGGAAACACACCTACTAGGAACTCAGTGCCCTATGTTATTGTGAGTTGGATATGACAGGGCCTACCATGCAGGCTTTACCAGAGGATCTGGGAGGGGGGGTGGCAATACTGCTGCATCGCTCGGTGCCCATATTGACCTCCACGATTAAACTAGACCTGCATAGTCGATATATTGCTGTGGCAGGTACACAGAACGGCCAAGTAATTAATCTCCTAATTGTGTACGCCCTTCCCGCCTCCCAATGCGCTGGACCAGTTACTGGTGATCCTCCAGGAGATTCTGGCACAACTTCCTCTGTCATTGACTATCTTGGGGGTTGACTTTAACACGGTCATGTGCCCAGATGCTGATACCACCTGTGTGCCATTGGTGAACCGGAGTGCCCGAGCCAAACAACTATGCCGCTGGGCAGACAGTCAGGCCATCTGTGACATGCGGCGGATCGGGCACCCCAGAATGAGGCAGTACACGCACACATCAGAGGCACATCATACACATGCGAGAACAGACCTCCTTCTTATGCCAACATCAGATATTTGCTGAGTTACAGGCGCACAGATACTCCAGTATGGGATCTCTGCCCATGCACCACTTCTGGTGCAGATGGACGACCCTGACAGGTCCCAATGCGTCTTGTGGCGATTAAATGCTTGGTACCTCCAGGATGACGACTATGTCCAAGCCCTGAGAAAGGAGCTCAATTACTACTTTACACATAATGTTTGCTCCATGCAATAGTCAGGCACAGGGTGGGCTGCCTGCAAACCCACCATCCAAGGAAATGCCAGACATCACATCAGGGTGCGAGAGTGGGTGAAGAACCAGCGGGTGACGAGCCTTGAGGACAAGCACTACGTCTCGAAATGCAAATTTCCCCCACTAACCATGCCACCACCACCAGGCAACTGGGGCTACTTAGGGAAGAAATTTGTCATCTCATTCTTGAATCTGCGAAACACATGTGGCGTACCTCAACTGGCTGAATATATGGGTGGGGGACAAGAATGGTAAATTTTTGTACTGGTTGGCATCCCCACCCCTGGCTGGTAGAATAGTACCTGAAATCATAGATGACTCACACAACTCCTGTATGGCAGCCCAATCTATCGCCCGGAGATTTGTGGCCTATTACATTGAACTATATGCAGACTACCAGCGACCCCAATCGGAGCGAGCGGTGTTGCTGCTGTGCGAAGTGTCCCTCCCCCGCATTTCTGCTGTGTCCCTCCCCCAAAGGACCTAGATGAACCCATAACATTAGAGGAAATCAAGGAGGCTATCTTGACGCTGGCCTCGTGCATGACTCCATGACCTGACAGGTTCCTGGCGGAGCTTTACAGCAAATGTGGGAAACTTTTAGCCCTGCACCATTTGAATCTATATGCTGAGGCCGGGCGGCCGGAAACTTCTCCTTAGACCTCGACCAGGCAGCTAATGTAGTAATTTCGAAGTCCCACTTACCCTCCACACATTGTTCTGCCTATCGTCCCATTTCCCTTCTAAATACTGAAATAAAAATCCTCTAAACCATACTCGCTAGCAGACTGAGGAGGGTGCTACCCTTCCTAGTCCACCCAGATCAATGTGGGTTCATGCCAACCAGAAGCACTCGACACTGCCTCCGGCCGCTCCACACAGAGTTGGCCTACCGCCACTCTCCACCCTAACATTTAGCACTACTATTTATAGATTTCAAAAAAGCCTTTGATACAGTCGATTGGTCATATCTCTTTCAAGTGCTTACAAAAGCGGGGACTGGCCCTAGAAACCGAAGGATGGTGCAACTGCTCTATTTCAACCCGACAGCCCAGGAAAAGGTGAAGGGAGTGATTTCAGTCCCTTTCCCCTTCTGCCGAGGGACCCACCAGGGATGCCTGCTATCCCCACTCCTTTTTGCCCTAGCGATTGAACCGCTGGCGAAAATCATAAGAGAAGACCCATTGCTCAGTGGATGGGCTTGGCCCACCAGACAAGAGGTTCGCATTGCCTTGTACGCTGACAACGTGCTTGTTTACTTGACAAACCCAGCCATGAGCGGTCCCCGGTGTCTGCAACTAATGAACTTGCTCTCTGAGGCCTTGGGTCTAGTCCTTAACCCTGACAAGTCTGTACTGGTCCCGTTGCACCCCCCGAGGGATTGCGACGACAGGCAAGATATTATACCAATCTGACGTAATAGCTTCCGGTATCTGGGTATCACTGTTGCCCTATTGCCTGAGCTGGCATGGTCCCTTAACATACTGCTGCTTACCCAGAAGGTTAAGGAAGACCTTAGGAGGTGGTAGATCCTACCCCTTAATGTCCAGGGGAAAATTGCTCTATCTAAGATGACGATACTGCCCTGCTTCCTTTACCTTCTTCAGAACTTTCCCCACCAGCTACCCAAGTGGTGGTTTAAGGAAATTGACTCGGTGGCACAGTAATTTGTGTGGTATAACTCCTGCCCACAACTTGATTACACAAATGCCAACATGGAGTTCATGAAGGAGAGCTCAGAATGTACCTTTTCTATTTAGCTGTGCAAATGCTGGTACTTAATGACTGGTTTGGGGGGAGGGGGGGGCAGGCCCAGCATACCAGCTCAAACTCCTGACAATGGGCTTCCCGAAGATCACTGGACTACTGTATGGTGCCCCCCTACCTAGAGAAACTCCCAAAGTGACAAAGATGGTAATTATGGTGTGGAGGGCGAGACAGCGAGAAACTGGGTAGTGGGCGCGTCTCACCTGACAGCCCCCCTTGTGGGGGGGGTCATAGCTTTGTGAAGTCTCCACTCTGGAAGGGTTCCACAACTGGGATACAATAGTTTTTTCGCTCCTGGGAGATGTCTGGGTGGCTTCTAATTTGCTCTCCTTTCAGAAAACGCAACAAAGGTACTCTCTCTCTAAAACCCAGTTTCACAAATACCTATGGTTCAGACATGCACTGAGTGCCCGTATCCAGGCTGGCACAGTCCTCCCTGAGTTTAGCCCAGCAAAGGCAAAGGTTCTGATGGGTGGTTTGGGCAAGGGCGGGATCTCCCAAATATATCAACCTCTGGTCACGAACACGATGAAGCCACTCACAAGAGAAATGGGAGGGCTGGTTGGGGCACATGGAGGAGGAGAGGTGGGGGGACGCTTTGAAACCCCCGAGGAGCCTGGCCATAGCATCCCACCTCAGTTTAGAACAGACATACTACCTACATGCTGCATAGCTCACCCCCGATAAAATGCAGAAGGCAGGCCTCCAGCCTCATTCTTCATACCCAGTTGTTTACAGACTAATGCAGACTTTGATCACAGGGTGAGGGCTGCCCAAGTATAGAGAATTACTGGCGGGCAGTGACTATCGAAATTTCCGGAGTGTTGGGGGTTGAGATAGAGATGTCCCCGCTACCAATGCTTTTGGGTGTCCTGGAGGGAGTGGGGAACAGCAGGGCAGATCGCGCCTTCTTGGGAATAGCATGCCTGGTGGCTAAACAGGACATAGCTGCCAGTTGGAGATTGGAGGCGGTGCCCACACTTGCTCGGTGGTGGTGAGGGGTGGACTGGTGTGCTCAATAGGAAAAGCTAATCTATGAAATGAGAGGATGTCCAGCCAAATACAATAAAGTGTGTGGTAAATGGAAAGGGGTCCTCTGACATTTGGTGACAATTAACAATCTTTCAAGTATAGTATTGATAGCTCAACGAGACATTCCTTGGGAGATACAATGTGTTAAGATAATGTTTTATCAAAACCCTGTCTGGAATAATGCATTGATAACACACCGAAGATGTAGACGTGACCTGTTATTAAGTTGTTATAACAATAAAATCAATAAAGATGTTTATAAAAAAAAAAGAAGAACTGGTTAGACATCAGAAGAAGCAACTTATAATGAGAGACACAATTTAGCGACAAATATAGCATAATGGGCAGCGTGCTAATAAAAGCTAAATCCCCTGCATGGGATCGCCCTCGCTGCTTATTGGGATAGTAATGCCTTTCTTCTTATGGGCTACATTCGACCCAAGAATGTGGCCATCTAACAGCATTCAGGGTGGCGAGAATCAAATCTTAAAATTCTAGGAACAGTACTGTGGCTTTGTGTACCCATATGTCTACATAGTAGCTTTATCCATATATGTTGTGGGTGAGCAAAAGCCAGACAAGCAAATAAAACATGGGGTACAGATTAATCGGCAATATAGCAAACTGGGCATAATACAGAGTCAGTAGCCATTCGTTTACAAGTCAATGATTTCAGAGGTAAAGCATCAATCCTAACTTGAAAATAGAGCTTCCTATCCATGAGGACAGCTATGATGTCCCAACATTGCTCAAAGGTACTAATGCAGTTGAAATCAAGAAATTCCCCTGTCAATGTAGCTCTAGTAACCTTCTGGGTGCCATTCCACTGTTCTGGACCAATATTGTTTTTTAAGCAATCTTTGAAAGGAACAGGGTCTTGAGATGGAGTCTGCCAGAGCTTGTTCAAGCCTTTGGTGTTAAATTACATCATGAATAGTTTTGATGTGAATCAGAGGAAAGAGAGGTCACACATAAGGCAGAGCACACCCTGGAAGGAGTTTTCTTCAATTATCCTTTTCTTATAGTAGATGTAGTCTTGCCACTAATGTGGTCAGATCATGATGCAGTCCACTTTAATATTGTGCATCCAGTGGCCAAATCAAAACTATCCAATACTGGAGTGACCAAAAAGGCTCGTGCCTGGAATAACCTGATCAAGGTTGATTTGGAGAGAAGTCTTCTAGCGTCATTATCAACACTATCAAATGCTTTTAATAAGGCAGCAGCTCTGGTTACCTCGTGGTTGGACAAAGCAGCATTAGACCTCGTGCCAGAGCAAAAGATAGCTTTCAGAAAGAAACCTACCACACCATGGTTCTCTGTGGATCTCAGAGACTTGAAACAACAATGACGGGAACAAGAAAGACTATAGTGAAAGAGTTATGATGAGACCAAAATGACTAAGTATAGAGGCCTGAAAGAAGTATAAAAAATGTATTATAGAGGCAAAAAACAAATACTATTCCAGTAAAATAATCTCCGCTGCCAATTCTTTGAAGGAGCTGTTTAAAACCAGTAGGACGCTAACTGTTTGTGACTCTCAACGTGGCTCTTTTAGCCAGACCTTTTGTGATGGACTGGCCTCCTTCTTTAAAGAGAAGGTGGAAACGGTTTATTAGGATTTTGATCTGACTGCATCCTGCCTAGCTCCTGGTCCGAGCCTTCACTTCAGACAGACTCAGAAGGGCTAAACAGGTTTCCTTTCTTGACAAGTGACTGAGTGGCAGGGTTAATCAAGAACACTAAATCTGGAGCCCCTTCTGATCCCTACCAGCCTAAGGTATTTCAGGATATGGCTGTTACAATAGCCTCAATCTTGACGATCCTCTTGAATACCAGCATCAAGAAGGGTTGTTTTCCAGTTGACTGAAAAAAAGCCTTGGTCCTCCCGTTATTAAAGAAGCCTCACTTGACTCTTTGTCAGAAAATAGTTAACACCCTATTTCACGGTTACCATTTCTGGCCAAAGTCTTTGAAAAACATCTCAATAAAACTGTATCTGAATATTTGGTTATTAACAATCTTCTGAATGAACCACAGTTAGGCTTACGTTCAGGACATAGTACTGAGACTGCTTTGCTGGCAGTTTCAGAGGAGATCAGGATGATTATGGACAGGGGTGGGAAGGCAGCGGTGGTACTCTTGAACTGTCTGCAGCCTTCGATACAGTTAGCCACAAGGTTCTTGTGGATAGGCTAACAGAAATTGGGGTTTCTCGGGCTGCCTTGGACCTCCTCGCCTCTTTGTTTAGTGGATGAGAACGGAGGCTAACCCTTGGGGAGTTCAGGTCTAGACATTACACCTTGCCATTCGGGAGTCTGAAAGGATCGTCCCTGAGTCCTACACTATTTAAATGTATATGTGGTCACACTAGCTAAACTTATTTACTCTTTTGGCTTTACCTCAATTGCATATGCTGATGACACACAGATTGTGGTCACTTTCCAACAATTTGGATGAGGTCACAGACCGTTTTAACTCCAGCATGAAAGCCATTGTAGACTGGATGAGTAGAAACTGTTTAAAGATTACTTTTAAAAAAACTGAGGTTCTCTTGTTTGGCAGGGATGAATCTTTTTGGAATCAATCTTCTTGGTGGCCCAAGTCTTTGGGTTCACTGCCAGCTCTGGTTCCTAAAGTAAGAAATTTGGGCATTGTCTTTGTTTCTGAGTTCTCTTTTATGGACCAAGTAAATAAACTAGCTTAGACTTTTTTTTTATACATGCTAAATTGCTGAGAAAGGTGCAACCTTTTATTCCTACAAGCTTATAGAATTCAGTTGCAGTTCCTTAATTTTATCTAGGATCCACTACTGCAATGCCTTCTGTATGGATATTAAACAGAGATGTTTGAATAAGCTTCAGATGCTGCAGAATGCAGTGTGTCATCCACTAAGGAAAATCCCCAAATGTAAGTTGGTATCAGGTGGTTTGGCTGAACTCCTTTGGCTGCCGGTAACAAAGAGAAGTGCTTTCAAGTCTTTGGATCTGACACACAAAACTTTGCATGGAACCAGTTCAGAGTTCCTAAAAAACAAACTTAAATGGTATACTCCAAAGACAGCTTTAAGCTCCACGACTTCAAGATCTGTGATCATCCCAATAACTAAGAAGGTATCATGGGGTGGTTTCAGCTTTGTGTACACAATGAGCCAACTTTGGAACAAAATGCCTCTACAGCTTAAAAATCAGACACATTTCTTTAATTTTTGCAAATTGTTAAAAACCTGGCTGTTTTCTTCATCTCTGTAAATAACTTTGCAGGATTCCACAGTGTCAGCTTCGTAAATCTGAAGGGCAGGTGATATAGGTTTACTAAAGGACGCATAATGCTCTTTGAGAATAACACCTGCAATTGATTGTGTTTTACAATCGTTTTGCTGACATGGAACTTCCATGTCATAGCAGAAGACAATTTTATACCCAAGTAATCAAATGAGTCCACTTTCTCAGGAATTGTGCCCCCTATTGCTAACCCCCCTTTGTAGTATTTGTGCTGATTAAAAGTCTTATATTTAGTTTTTGCTGCACTGATGTCCATTCAGAACTCCCCAAGTCAGTTCAGCAGTTACTGAAGCACGCAAAGGGTTTTGGAGATTAATAAGGTGTCATCTGCAAAAAGAAGAATAGATGTCTTCATATTGACTAAAGAGGAGGTGACAGTGGGGTCCTGGGAAAGAAAATGCTCTTAGGTATATAAAAAAAAAAACAACAACGTTGGAGCTAAGACACAGCCCTGACAGACTCCTTTTCTCTCAGGAATCCAATCAGTAAGCTTGCCTTGCGCACCCCATAGAATTCTGGCATAGTTATCTTTATACAAACAAATAACTAATAATAAAATTTCAAGGGGCATGCCCATGTCTTGAAGAACTTGCCATAACTTTGGAAGGTCAAAAGGAGATTTGAGATCCACGAAGGCAACATACAAGTTGCCTATGCCAATAAGTATCATCTTCCAGCATAGGAGTAAATAAACAAAAGACTTGTTCAACAGTGCTGGGTTTGTTTTTAGAAGCCAGCTTTGAAGGGTGTCAGTAAATCTTTTTCATCCATCCAGTCCTGAATTTTGATCAGTACTAGACAGCAGAAAACCTTTTGAATACAATCTATCAGGCTGCTTGGTCTGTAATTTACTGGCAAATTTAAATTGGCCTTTTTAGGTCTTGACTCTGGACAGCGTGCATGCGCTGTCTCGAACCGAAACATGCTGTATCTACTTTGTGGACTTCAGCTTCTGATTTGCTTGCTCCATCGTCGCTCTCCTAAACATATTCATCATTTGTTTTCTTGTCTTTATCCCTCCCATGAGAGCAGGGACCAAGTACTACCATTCATCCAATCCTCCAATTTTAGATTAGTGTTCAAGGACTACTTTTTTAGTTTGTTTTCAGATCCCAACACAAGCACCTGTGCGCCCAGCCACACTGTGCTCCCATGCCCATCCCCTTGTTTCTTTTAAGCACTCAACAAGAGCATCTGCTTACCTGTCTTTAGCCGAAAACACAATCGCTCGTGTTAAGCGCTGGAAAACTAAATGTGTATCAGAGTGGCTGAAAACAAAAGTGCTGAAAACAAACCAAACATTGTGGGCAACTTGAATCTATGCCCTTAACCAGACACTTTTCAAACCCGAAGCATCTGACTCACACACCTTAAGTCACATTTGAGGGGTCTTTAGCTACTCTTTATAGGGCGGAGTGTGAACAAGCTGGGCAGACTTCTGAAATCCTGGTGTAAACACTCCTTTGTCTATAGTCTGGCAGCCTCACACTGCAGGTTAGGCTTGTTTGGGGCTTCTTTCGGCAAGAGGTGCGTCTAGTTGCCCTGACAGAGCCTGTGCTATAGGCATGCACCATGCCTCCCATCACACCCCACGTGCTGCTGCTGACTGAAGTGATTCCCTGAGACCACGTTGCTGGATTTTTGCCATCTGGAGATTTTTATCTGTGTTCCGCAAGAGAAAAACGACAGGTAGATTTCACATTGGCCAGGCTTGTTTGGTAGGAAGTTCGGATAAAGTTTCAGGTCCCGTAATCTTGCGCATGGAAAGACCACTGAAAGGAGAATGTGGCCGGCCAGGATTTAGGATCCAAGTACTGTAGGCGCTAATGCATTGTGTACATTATTAAAACAGGACCCAGAGCCATACACAAATGCATTAACATTGTCAACGCCTATAGCTCTTGGATTGCCAAGACCTACTGGAATTGCCAGAGCTTGTTAAAGATTGGCATCGCTTCAGCGCCCTTCCATGAATCCGGGATTCGGGCTCCCTTTGCAAAAGCATTGGCAAGTATAAGAATGTATTTTGACCTGCTTTCTTTGCCATAGGTAAATATATCCGCTGGTATGCCAACAGGCTCTGGAACATGGCTAGCGAATTCCATTACTCAACAACGACTAATGTTTAATCGGAGTATACATTCGTAAAAAGTTCAGACCAAACTAAAGGAGAAATATAATTGTGGGTGGGGACGCAGAGCCACTGCCGCCCCAAAGTGACAAAAGACTTAGGGCCTGATTACAACTTTGGAGGAGGTGTTAATCTGTCCCAAATGTGACGGATATACCACCAGCCGTATTACGAGTTCTATAGGATATAATGGACTCGTAATACGGCTGGTGGTATATCCGTCACTTTTGGGACGGATTAACACCTCCTCCAAAGTTGTAATCAGGCCCTAAGACTAGTAGTTGGTAGAGTTATTGGCAGGTCAAGCTTCTTTTAGGTCCAGCCATATCCCTTTGTACCAATCCCTTTTGGCTTTGCACAGGCTCATCTTGTAAGCCTTTCTAGAGAAACAGACTCGATTTATGGCCAAAGCCAGGAGTCTTCTAAGATGCCTACGTTCCTTGTTAAACCAGCTACTAGGATTATGGGCACACTTTTGAGTGGGGGGGGCACAGAAACAATAAAATATGATAAAATGTGCTCAAAGAAGTTGTTATGTTGGTCACTTAATGACATTAAGTCAGTTTCCATGTTGAAGCAGGTATTTAGCTTGGATAGTACCATTTGGTAGATCAGAACGGATGACAGGTAAGATATCAGGGTGGCCAGCTACTTGGAGGAATTTGAGACAGCTCATATCAGTATATCTGATTTAGTCAGACCATTAGTGGCCCTGCCCCCTAGTTCTAAAGATAAAGCCTTCAACTGTAAAGCATCTTGAGACCACTTTTTATGGGAGCTTAGTCCAACTGAGGGATGGCCCATTTCTCATCCTTCTCACAAGCTAACCTAACACCGTCTCTATCCAAGGGCTAAAAGGTGGTATTGAAGCCCCCGGTAAAAACTAAGATGGGATTGACACTGGTTCCTTTCCAGGTAATCCTCAAGGTACAGTTTTCAACACCAGCCCACTCTTGACCTCTCTGGCATAGATATTTAAAAATTAGTACAGTGAATGTCCTTGTCATTCTCTATCTGAATGCCTAGGATGTCCTTGCAGTCGATATCTAGTTGGCAAATTTCACAATTTAAAGAGGCTCTGAACTAGATCGTTAGCCCTCCAGAGGTCTCGCAAACAAGCTTAGTTTCACAGGGACACAGAAGTTTAAATAACCTCCTTTAAAATTTAGTCACCTCATCATGTTTCTTGAAAAAGACAAATGTCGTGTTTGTTGCTGAACTTGTTCCAATCAGGTAGTGCTATTTTTGACATAACGCCAGCCACATTCCATGAGACAAATGTTACAAGTGTTACCAATGATGACTTGTGCACTGCTGTAATCAAACTGGGAGGGCTCATCTGAACCAGAGATCCTTAAATAGGCATGACAAAACTAATATCTAATGAGCATGGCAAAGCCTTGTGCTGATGGACATTAGCTAAAGTAGAGTTCATACTATGAATTATCTTAACAATAGACTCAATATAACGGGCAAGGGATGGCTAATCGCTTGAGGATTCCATTGTCGATCTACAATCAGATTCTGGTCAAATTAAGCAAGGAGTTAGTAAATGGATTCTAGGTGGACACAGTCAATCTACTTTGTGCAAAACAGATGATCCAAATGCAGGGCAGGGGATGTTACACTGGGTGCTAGATGACTTGTCCCCTCCTCACTGATACTTAAACTGAACATTCTAATTATGAACAAGATCTATTGTCCCAGAGAAGTAGTTCTATACTGTTAAAGTTCTGATTTCTTGTATATTATCTTTTGGGGCAGAGGATGTCATCTTGAATAACTGAGTGGCAACCCCTCACATATCGGATCCAGCAAATGGCTTTGTTTTATAAAGAACCCTCCCCTTCATACATTATAAAGGAAGGGAGTTTCAGCACATTAACCATAAAACTTGAAGTAGAAGAGGGGGTGCCTACTACTGGCCTTAGTTAAGGGCTGTTGACGTATATTCCGTGCTAGCCCATTTATAAATGAATTGCCTAAGGGCTCAGCTCCTGTGCGGGCACTAACTAGCTTCAATTGTTTGAAAATGTCCGAGTGTCTGTGTGCCCTATGTTCTCTGGGGGGGCTCAGGCCTCAAAGGCCCCAGGCAAGATCTTTACCTCATCTCACACAAATATCGTTGGATAACCCATATGTGGTGGATCCTGAAGTAGGCCTGGGTGAATGCTCAAGAGACTGGGTTTCCTGATTATGTGATACTTCATGGACTTTTGTAGTATTAACATCCTTAGCAGTTAATAACTGATTCATCATACTATATAGATGTTTTATGAAAAGCTTTAGTTCCCCCACCTTTGCCCTCAATTCCTTAATCTGTAATGTGTAGCTATCTAAGTCACCAGAAGAAGGAAGCAACAGGGTTTATGCACTGTGGGGCCACTAGAAATCTCAGTGGTTGCTTGCTCCTCTGTCCCCAAGGGAAAAAAACACAACCATGCACAGGACCTCTACCTCCAGGGCATTCTACGGGACTAACTAGCAGACGTACTAGGCGACACTACAGAGGGAGGTGACTTCAATCTGGTGTGGGATTTGGAGTTGGACAGAAGCACAGCAGCTTATTGAGGCAGGAGAGCGATGTCTGCTCACCCCAAACATGACACTGCAGACTTGAGGTAGTAGACGCCTGGTACTACAGGCACTCTGTTGTGCTTGACTACTCATTTTACTCCCACATTCATGCCTCCTATTCACGCACTGACCTCCTCCTTACGCCTTCCTTACTCATTCCCCACTGAGTGACAAAGACATCACAAATATCTTGGGCAGCTCTATCTCAGACCATGCCCATGTGGAGTTGGTATGATCCAGTAACTCTGAATCCCACAGGAGTCCAACGCACTGGCACCTCCCTTTGCATCTCCTTAAAGACCTGGTAGACGCAGCGGAGATCCGAAAGGGGACTGAAGACTACTTTGATCTCAATGCTCTCCAAGACACACCACCTCATACGTTCTGGCACCGGTTTAAAGCTACTATTCGGGGGTGATATCGACCAAACCACTGCCATAGCCAGGGCAAGGGAGGCCATGCTGGCTGAGACGGGTCTGGTGGCAGCGATTAAAGCTGTAGAGAGGCTCGACCAAACAACTTCCACTAGGCGCAACAAAAGACAATTAGTGATCCTATGAGGACAGCTGTGAGCTCATAGGACTTAAAAGGCCGAACGCTCTCTTTTACCAATAAAAAGGAAGTATTACAGGGGGAGGTAAACAAAGCTGGCTCGTTATTAGCCCATAAACTATACCACCACCAAGCTAGGATGCACATTGCTAAAATCCAGTTTGGGGCTCCAACTTGGGCAACCACCAAAAAGGACAAGCAACAGGCTGTCCACAACTATTATCAGACATTATGCATGCGAGACAACATCGCTCAGGGTCTGATTGATACTTACTTACAAGCCTGTGACTGGGACTCTATCGACCCTCAGCATGCGGAACTCCTCAATGCCCTAATCACCCTTGAGGAACTGAGGCAGGCTGTTCAGGAGCATCCAGTTGAGAAGGGGCCAGACCTCAAAGGGCTCCTTGTCACCTTCTTTTGAATGTTTCTTCCTAGTTTGCAAGACCGACCGTTGACACTATTCAACTCCTTTACCCATGACAAAGGCTTTACGCCCAGCATGGTGGCAGGTGAGCTCACACTCAGACCTAAATCGGGTAAGTACCCTACGCAGTGTTCCTCCTATCGCCCTATAGCCCTCCTGAACACTGACGCAAAGATCTTCACAAAGATTCTGGTCAACAGGCTGGAATATTACCTCCCCGGTCCTTTAGCCCCTGATCAGGTGGGTTTTACTAACAATAGAGAGGGAGTGGATAATATCCGCCAGGTAGCACATCTGGCAAAAAAACTTCACCACATATCTCAGCCTGCCTTCTCTCACTTGGCGCAGAAAAGACCTTTGAGAGGGTGAGTTGGGCCTTCCTCTTGATGGTTCCAGGCAAGATTGGCTTACGGCTGGGCATGATCACCAATATCATGGCCTCCTATGTAGCCCCGACTGTCTCCATCTGCATTAAAGAACACAACATGACCCCCCCATTCACATTTCCAGGGGCACCCATTAGGGGTGCCCATTATCGACTCTTCTAACCTCCTGGCAGTAAAACCTTTAACCATCACCATCCAGCATACTGCAAAGGTGGAAAGCATACCCTCCGAAGGTCGAGCCCACAAGAAAAGCCTCTTTGCAGATGAAATCATGCTTACCCTACCCCAACCCGCATCCTCCCTACCAGAGCGCATCAGCCGCCCTTCACCTTTTGAAGCAGTATTGTGCTTTAAAGCCAACATGACCAAGTCCTAGTCCCTAAACCTCAATATACCCCAGCAGGCACTTCCTGCTCTACAGGAGCTGCTGCTGCAGGTTGTCTGATCAAATACCTGGATGTCAACTTAACCCCCACATTGTCCTCCCGGACACAAGCTAAAAGGCCAAATATCAGGCGGTCCATCTTAAAAGCTCTCAGATGCTGGAAACCTTTTTACATATCCTGGCTGGGCCGCATTAACATCACAGAAATGAATGTTCTCCCACTGATTCTCTATCTTTTCCAATCCTTGCCTTCTCCTATCCCACATGCTAACATATTGTGCTTGCAGCAGGATATACGCTCCTTTATCTTGGGTGGTAAATGGTCGAGGCTATGTAACTCAGTGGCGTAAGGAAACTTGAGGGGGCCCCCCTTGCAAAGTACATGGAGGGGGCTTCCTTCTACCCAGCTCACTACCTGCCAGTTTTGCTAAGGGGGTACCTTGGAACTTGCCCCCCCTCCCACACACACACACATTGAAGGGGCTGCAGGTGCTTTTGATACGCCACTGATTTAACTTCTTGTTAACATTCCCAGAAATATGAGCAGTTTAGGCTGCCTCCACCTTCTTAAATATTATTAGGTGGTCCACTTACGCTATATCTCTGAATGGATTGTTTGCAAGAGTGACAAACATTGGTTTAATATGGATCGGGTGGTGGTCTGTTGTGCCCACTGGGACCTGGCTTGGCTTCCCAGACATGCCAGGCCAAGGGGTGCTTATACAGCTACTCCCCCAGGACGGTTCTCGACATCTGGGACAAGATAGTGCTTACGAGGGGTCTCACTACCTTCTCCTCCACCAGCACACCAATGGCTCGCAATCCTGACTTCCCCCGGTGCTTGATCCACACACATTTCCTAGCTGGGAGGCGGGGGAATGTAGGGCACTGTGGGAAATGTTTGTGGGAGGCACCATAGACCCCAATGTAAAGCAGACTTCAATCTCCCTGAATCATCACAACAGCAGTACTACCAGCTGCACCACTGGGCACTATGCCCTCCCAATACCCAAGGGGCCCCACAAGCCTACATTCCATTCGAAATGCTAGTTAGGGCATAGGACACTTCTAGGGGACTGATCTCCAACACTTACCAGGTGCTCCAATATTATACGCCTCCCCACATTCACCAATATCAAACCTACAAGCATGTTAACACCACAAAGGAATTTCACCAAAACAGAGCGAGACTCTCTTGTGTGATTTCCCCAAGACACACAGAAGCATATTGCAATGGAATACAGCCTATGAGCTCATGGTTCAGTGGTATTACACCCCAACACGCCATTTACCCCACCACATTGTGCCTTTGCTGGCGCTGCGGAATGAAGCTGGGGGACATCTGCCACATTTGGTGGTCCTTTTCACTCATAACCATGTACTGGAAAGAGATTTTGGGACATATCAAGGGAACTGTGGGTAAGGTGACCATCCATCTGTAATTTTCACGGACTGTCTGTAATTTAGCCCTACTGTCCGCTGTTCATGATGCATGGGTTAACGGACTACATTTGACCATAATTCTTGCCTTTCAGATAAAGGACAAAGGGTAATTAGGACAGTTCAGTTTCCCCAGCTGGAGTGGAAGGCAGGGAGACTCCTGTGCTCTGATCCTGAGGAAGGGGAAGACAGATGAGAAACAGGCCTTCTTGCCATGGTGCCTGCTTCCCAAAAGAAATGCAAATGTGTGAAAATCTGCAAATCTAAAGGGGCTTGGAAGCCTGTATTGCCTTTAATTGATGAAGTCTCTTGAAGCTTTCCGATGGCAAAGACATTTTCTTTTACAGAAGTACTGTAAGGGTGTTCCAAGCTGATCTGTGGAGTGTGTACCTTTAATGGACAATTATAAAAAATGTTTGCACTAGGTATAATCTGAATATTGATGAAAGTTAAACTTTAGAAGCACTTTTTTTATCTTTAACTTAAATGTATATGCACATTTTGTGGCAGCCTTTATGATATGTGTAATGAGTGTTTAAAATAATGACTTACACATTCATAGTGTTTTCAGGGACCTCAGGACCTCCTAATACTAAAAAAGCATTGGCAAAGCCAATAAGTCTAGTCTGCACAAGAGCTTTAGGCTATGTCAGTGTGTTTTAGCCATGTTATACACCAGAGTGCCTGCTGTTAAGCATGGCTAAGAGTTAGTGACATAGTGGAGAGTGTCACTGAGTAGAATGATGAAGAGTGGAGCAGAGTGTTGTGGAGTGGCAGAGAGTGTTGTGTTTAGGAGTGGCACAGTGTGGAGTCGCGTAGTGGCATACAGTGGGTTGATATGCAGTAGAGTGGACTGGTGTACAGTGCATTGGCACAGAGTATTGCAGAATATAGTGGTGTAGAGTGCAGTGGCATTGAGTGCAACAGCACAGAATTCAGTGGCGTACAATTCAGTGTCATAGAATGCAGAGGCATAGATTAGAGTGGTGAATAGTAAAGCACAGTGGTGCTGAGTGGAGTGGTGCAGGTGACACATAGTGCAAGGGCATAGAGTGGCAGTTAGTGCAGAGCAGTGTAAAGTGCAGTGGTGTAGAGTGCAGAGTAGAGTCAAGTGGCATAGAGTGCAGTAGTGTAGAGTGGTGCAGTGCAAAGTGTAGTGCTGTAAAGTTCTGTGAAATAGAACAGAGTGATGCAGAGTAGATGGCATAGAGTAGGGTGGCGTAGAATGTACCTGGCATAGAATGCAGTAGTATAGAGTAGAGTGGCATAGGGTTCAGTGGCAGAACGTGCAGTGTTGAAGAGTAGAGTGGCATAGAGTACAATCGTGTAGAGTGGAGTAGAGCAGTGTAGAGAGTAGTGGTGCAGAGTAAAGTGCACTGGCATAGAGTGAAGTTGCATTTGCGTAGAGGTCAGTGATAGAGTGGAGTGGACTAAAGTGCAGTGGTGTAGAGTGCAGTGTAGTAGAGTGGATTATTTCAGAGTAGAGTGAAATGGTGCAGAGTGGAGTGGTGCAGGCTATAGTGAAATTGCGTAAAGTGGATAGAGTGTAATGGCATGGAGTAAACTTGTGTAGAGTGCAGTGGCATAGAGTGCAGTGGTGCAGAGCAGATTGGAATGACAAACAGTGGATTGGCATAGAGTGCAGGGGCATAGAGTTGAGTGTTGCAGAGTAAAGTGCATTGGCATAGAGTGTATTGCCATAGAGTACAGTGTTGCAGAGTGGCATATAGTGGAGTTGTGCAGAGTAGATTGGTGTGGCCTAGACTTGAGTAGTATAGCGTGCAAAGGCACAGAGTGCATAGGCATCGAATAGAGTGGTAAAGAGCAGAGCAGAGAGGTGTAGCATGAGTTGGCATAGTGTGGTGGCACAGAGTGGAGTAGAGTGCAGTGGCATGCAGTGGTGTAAAGTGGAGTGGTGCAGAGTAGAGTGCAGTGGAGTGGATAAGAGTAGAGTCAAGTGCTGTAAAGTGGAGTATGCATGGTGGGGTAGTACACTGCATTACACACGTTTTTGATTTAAATGACTGTTACATTTGCACATGCACAGACATACAGTTTTACTAATAAAACTATACAGTGCACAGACGGACGATGACGTGTGGAAATTGCATGACCTAGTGTAATGATCTGGTTTGTTTGTTTTCAACACACTTCAGAGTTAAGAAAAGATGTGCTCCATTTGTGTTCCTTATTCTGATATATTTCGAAATACTTGCACAGTTTATTTAAATGTAATGTGATAGAAAAAAATATTTTCTACTCCCAATATCCAGAAACATTGTCACATAAATCCGCTCACTTTGAAGACAGATGAAAAAAAGTTAAACACCATGCTCCCGTGAAATACAGAGCCGGACATCTGGCCTTGTTCAATGAATGAACATCAAATGGATGAGATAAGAACAACATTTACAGGCCTGTTTACTGAAAGGGAGTACTAGGTAGGATACTGTCAATAAGGTATGTGCAACAGAAGGGATGAACTCGAGCTGGACAGTCTAAAACAAATCAAGCCAGCAAATCTCAAACAAGGAAATGTGAGTTAGAAACCACAAAGCCAGTAGCAATCAACAGGCTGAATGCATTCCAAGTAAGCTATCGTAATGTACTTAAAGTGGCAGCCGCAGGATTCTTTGTGGTGACAGTCCAGTATTTTAGGCTAGTCCGTATCTTTCAGAGGTCTGGCCATGTCAGTCTCCCAGGCAGTATGGAAAGAAGCCAAGGAGTGGTCTCCATGTTGCAGGAAAGGTCTGTACACCCATCTTAGTAGTTTGCCGTCAGTCCCTATATTATAGTGCTTCTGGCACACCTCATGTGGGGTAAGAGCCAGTTGGTGGACATGAAATAGGGCATTTAATGATTGTTTAAGTTGTTTGTAAGAAAGGAGTTGACCCAGGTAAAGAATGCAGTCTGCCATAAGGATTTAAAAATCTAGTAACTCGTAGTCTACAAACAAATCCTCTAATTCAAAGACGCCTGCAGCATGCCACTGATGGAATTGCCTTGAGTGCAGCAATCACGTGCGAGTAGGAAGGTCTAGCAAAGTTAGTGCAGGAGCAGAAGGTTTCCTCATGTTAGTGAGTTTATGGGTTCTAGCAAAGCAAGAGAAAGCTGTGCAGGATAATCCAGGATGGCGTTTGGTAGTCTGGTCAATAGGAACTAATGAGTAGTGCAGTAAGTCCTCCTTAAAGTCTTTATGGATATACCCCATTTCATGCAGGAGATGGCCAAGCAGTCAGAGAGCCACCCATTGGAGCTGTGCAGCTAGCTAAATAATGTATTCCAAGTCCAGAAGGGTGAATCCACCCGTAGCCACTGGTAGTTTAGAGTGGAAAGAGCTACCTGACGGCACCCCAGAGACCAAATCAGATGTGGGGTGTGTCTCTAGAAGGAACGAGGGCTGAGCAGGGGAAGGTTTGCAAAATAATACAATAATCAGGGTAGCACACCATTTTCACTTGAGCACATTACTGAAAGCGGACGAGATGACCAAAAAGAAAACTAGGTTTAGAGGGACTGTGTTGCTCTGCAGAGATTTCCATGGTTTAAATCAGTAGGGAAATGGTAGATATTAATCCCTGTGTATCAAAAGGTAACCCAGTTCAATCTGAGGTCAAATTGTATATAAAGAGGAAAACACTTTCTTATGTGAAATAAACACTATTTACCTTCTTAAATCTTTCTCATGTTCTCACATTTTGTTTGTGCAATTTACATCCCAAATATTTTGAAGATCCTACGTGTACTTTGACACAGGGATAAGACAGATCATTGGTTTAGCCTTGGCTCAATAGCAAAACCATTTTAAGACACAGACTGAGGTAGCAACTGCCCAGCACAACCTTGTAAGAGGCCTGGCCCATGCTCACCTTTCACAAGCATGAAAGGTGGACCACTGCACCAGAAGAGTTTTCCAGGGTGCTTGGGTGGTGCTTGTTCAACCACTTGGCAATGCCTCTTCTGTTCTTCTCCTCTCTGCTGAGACAACTCCCTGCGTACGAAGTACTTTCTGATACCCTTGGTGGACCCATCTTGTCTGATTTTATGAACTGTCCCACTTTATTCTTCTCTTCCTTATTTATCCAGTTTTAAGCAACAACCCCTTGAATAAGTTGCCGTGGATCTCCCATCTGATGTCGATTTCATCTTCCTCTTTTATTCTCTTTGATTGTAAGTCCAGGCTCCCAGTTCTGAGATAAATGTAGAGTACAAGACATACACTCTAGTACTGCGAGACCACAGACAAGATCTAATCCTAACATTAGATGTGTGACTGTCGCCCACACCATCTGCTTTGCCTCATTAGATTTCTTTTTAATTTAAAGTCCACTGGAGTTTGAGGTGAGCCAGATGTTTTTGGTCAACTTGTTTCAACTAGCATAAGGTTACTTATCTTGATGTTTCCCAAACTGTTTGCCATGGGTTTTAAAATGTTTAGAAACATAATCAAAATGTTGCTGTTGCCTTCTCTCCAAGAAAGACTGGGTAGATTTGGGTAAGGGTGATGGATGCACTGTTAATGTAGTGGGGTATGGTCTCTCCTTGGAGGTATGTGTAAAACTGACGTTTTCTTTTGAATTTTTGTCCTGAATTTTGACCCTTGGACTTCAATTTTTGTCACAACTTGACCATTTGTCTTGAATTTTTTACAGTCCTGTCTAAAATTTGCCTCCATGCCATGTGGCCACCCTAAGTGGGGTACCTGCTTCCTGCCTCCTACATTACAGTTTTATTAGGCATTCGGTCCCTGACATTGGAAGCAATGACACACATTGACTGGAGACTCATCGGACAATATGCTGGGTGCTGCAAGGCAGCTGATAGCGGTGGCTTGGAAAAAGGCAGAAGGATCCCTTGTTGCTTCGTTGTTCACACATCTTTGGCATGTGATGGGAATGGAGAAGCTATCTCACAAACTGGCCCAGACAAGCGCCAAATTTCTGCATACCTGGTGATCATTACTTGATGAATTTACTTGCCTTGAGTTCTCTTGATTCACCCCACCAAAACTTAAAGCGATACAGCACTTTGACTAAACACATTTTGAGCAGCCAGGACCACATCAGCTATGCCCACCGCACACCCGGTCATTCTCCACACTGACCTCTCACGCCCATCATCAGTTGGGCTCTCACACATTGCTACATGGCATTGTCACTGCCCTGGGGTCATCTGAGGCACATTTTGACTTGAGTTTGACAGCCATAATTATTTCTCTGTTCTTGCGATATGTTTTACCGCTGGGGACACCCCTGCATTAAGTGTTTTGCACCTCTTTCACCTATCACTGCATTGTGGCACCTGGACCTTATGTATGTGTAACTGTTTTGCAATGCCATCCTTAGTGGGAAAGTTGAGGTATTCCTTTGAGGACATGTTGTGTTAAAAGCTTTTAATAAAAAAAAATTCAAACAAAAAACTGCAATAACCTAATTGTTTTTCATCTGTGTATATATATATTTTTTTAAATAATTACATTTATATATTTTTCCAAGCAGTCTAAATAAATGAATTTACTTTAAAATGATTTTCTATGCGGTGTTTCTTTTTTATTTCCTATTGTCATTTTTCCTATTGGCGGATGGTGGGTTGCAGTACCAGTGGTCGGCCAGGTGTGGTGCTGAACTTACTCCAGCTTTGAGCTGGAGAACACTTACTACTGTTTGGGTTCCTTTTTGGGTGTACTAACTATAGAAGTGCAGTTGTGACTGGGGACAGGCATGCTGTTTTGTTCCTCTCTAAATCCCTACTTACTCCTCCCTTAATCCCTCCAATTTTCGAGCCACTCTCCGTGCCTCACACATTTACTACTAAAATATATACCCACATGTGTGAGGATGTCATCAGTCAGGCAGAAATGTCTGCACATAAGAGATAGTAGAGGTGGAGACGTAGACCATTGCATGTAGGTTAATGAATTGCACTTTGTAGTAAGTTAGTAGTACTATTGTAGTACAAATAAACATATTACAAAATGCAGTTTGTGAATAGGCCCCTAAGGTTTCTCTACCAAATTCTCTTAGTCATTGGCCACCCCCCATAAGTGTCACTGTGTGCTATGAAATGAGCACAAGACATCATATTTGGCGCTATGTATATTAAAACTAATTCACTAACTGAATAAGTTGGTAACGGTAACAGTTTTGAATTATCCATCTGATGCTGAAAGGCAATGCTTTTCTAAAGCAAAGCCTACAAGCCTTTCATGGAACACCACTTGCAAAAAAGAATTTGGTCACTGAAGCAGAGGTAGCCATTATACGTTGAGGAGGGTCCTGTTCGTGTTAAATTTTTATGCCTACGCATTTTTATATTAGCTTTCAATTAATATAAATACAAAGGATTTACACAGTTACTGTTGTAATGGGAAATCTAGCCTATTCCTTAGTTCTTCTACACGGATTTTCACCTACATTTATCTGGTATTTTTTTTTTGTTTTAACTTTGTGGGACGTGAGCATATTTATTCACTTGATTTGTAAGAAGCATCCTTATGAGGAGTCGCATTAGAGCAATGGCTTCCATGGCGGATTGATGGAGAGGCTGCTGGGAATACACATAAGGCATGGGACACTGTTAAGGTTGAATGGTGGTCATGTAAAGTGAATTTCTTTTAACGATGTTCATTTGATAAAACCAGGGGCCCAATTTAAGCCTCATGTGGTGTAGTTTCCAGCCGCAAACTGACAAGCAGTTTAATCTGAGATCCATGAGGGAGAGGGCAGCCACGGGCCATATGTCAATAAACAACAGTTCTACAGAATGCATTGCTTGTGTGGGCGCACAAGCACAGAGTGCTAAATTAAATGTAAACACGTACATTACGACTTATTTTCCTTTATAAAAGAACAAGAAACTATGTACATAAGCCTGATGAAGGAAAACATCTTTGTACTTTGCAAGCATTATTTGAGACATGACATTCTATTTAGTATGTTCTTTTCATTCTGTATTGTTTCCCCAGTAGCTGGACATCGATCCAGTAGAACCACTTAAGGCTCATCTGTAGAAGTAGAATACTAGAAGTATTAGCGAGCTCTTGTTCCTCACTCTGATCAAACTGGCTAAGATTTGCAGTTGAACTATTAGTAGAGTCCGAGTTGGAGACAAACCAATGTGAATTGTCAATCAAATCATCATCTTGTAATTTTTTTCTTGCATGACCCTTTTTGTCTGATCCGGTTTAAGCTTTATCAACCACTTTCCTCTCCACCACCCTTTTTGCCAACAGCAAGGAACCTTTTTAAACTTAAAAGGCTTGAACAGGTGAAGAGAAAATGGATGCCCCCTGTTCAACCTTTACCAGACTTTTCATCATAACCCAGTCTGCAATCCTTAAATCCCTGCTCTTCTCACTCTGTGTTTGGGGTCAAATATGTTTTTTGTAGTGAATGTTTTTGAGTTATGTTGTGTACCATTTTCATTCTGTCTAAAAATTCACAACAATTAGAGTTGGAGCTCAATGTTTTCATCCAACTAGCACACATATTGGATATGGGGTCCCTTTTGTGCAGTGGCAAATTGGGAGAGTTTCTGTGGTTGAATGTGGGGTGATCAAATAAGACCACGATTTCTTTCTTTAAAAAACCTTCTGCAGGACTATTGATGGCCAAAGCTGTTTGTATGCTCTCCTTCAAAAACGTGTTCATCTGTTCCACAAGACCATTGGAAGACAGAGAATAAAGAGCTACTCTAAGATGTTTCATTTGATGTGACACAATAAAATTATTCATTTCTGCACATGTAAAGTGCGTGCCATTGTCCGTCACCAATTATTTAGGAGTGCCTTCAATTTTAAAGAGTTTGCTGAGAAATGTTATAACTGTGAATGTCGTGGGTGCTGAGGTGAATTCAAAATAAACACACTTCGAGTAATAATCGGTTAATACAATCAAATATTTTTTGTCAGGAGGTAAGGGATCACAGGGTGCAGCAAAATCTAGTGCGACTTTGCACACAGTGTCATTTGGCAGGAGCACAAAATATGATAGTGTGTGGATGGTTTTCCAGTGTTTGCCAGAAAGTAAACAGGTATTATACCTGTCTAGCCAACTGGAAACCTCCATTGAAGGGCACCAAAAATGTTGCTTTACATTTCTGTACATTCCACCTACTCCTAAGTGGCCTTCATGAGCAGCTTCAATAAGCTTGTCACAAAGACTCAGTGGTGGAATGATAACATCAGCAAGCATGAGCATTCCTTCAACAATAGATAGTTCAGTGGCCACCTGTGAGTACGGATTAAGCAGCACTGGTAAAGGCCTCTCCTTGGCCCAATCTTTCCTTACTAAATCTATGGCAGCAAGTAACACTTAATTCTTTTGTGTAGCATTCAACCACTCCTTATAGTGTACCACACCATGTGACCCTAGCATGTTTTCTATAGCAGCTACTATCCATTCTACATAATCTTGAACACCATTCCTGTGAATCAAGTTGAAATGGCATTCTAGAAAGGCAATCTGCCCATACGATAGTCTACCATAGATGTATTTAATAACAAAATTAATCTCTTGCAAACATGATAATAATCTTACCAATCTAGCAGAGGCCTTGGCTATTTCATTGCCGTTAAGTAAATGTAAAGTGGTGTGTGATCAGTGTGGATTTCGAATTTGCTTCCCTACAGAAAAATATAAACATTTTCTACAGCCCATGAACAAGCAAGGGCCTCTCTTTCTCTCTCAATAGTGCGGTAATCACTCTCTGATTGTTTTGGGCTTTTTTGATCAAAGGCAATGATATGCTCCCTGCCTGATACTCATTGAGAAAAAAAGAACAGCACCAAGACCATACTGACTAGCATCTACAGTGACAAAACACTTTTGGCCAGATGTGTAAGGTGATCTAGCAGGGGCATTGAGAATTAATTGCTTTATCTTCTGAAAAGCTTGATCAGTGATGTCATCCAATTTGAATGTTACTCCTTTTTTAAGAGGTTGTGTAAGGGTTGTACTCTTTGGGTGTATCCTGAAACAATCCTGGAGTAATATTCACTCATTCCAAGAAATAAGCATAAAAATCTTTGTCTTTTGGAGGTGCTACCTGAGAAATAACATGTGTAAGTGAAGATGTGGGTTTATTTCCAAAACTTCTGGCTGTATGAACCAAATAGCTCAATTTATTTGTAATAAATTGGCATTTATGACGCTTAAGTGGGATATCCCCACCTTTAAAAATGTCCAACACCTTCGATAAAGTTTGTTTATGGTCGGCCACAGTCTCTGAGAATATCAAGATGTCATCTTGATATGCTTGGACACCATCAATTCCTGCTAAGATATTATCCATAGGTTTCTGGAATACGGTTGCGCTAAAGCTAAGACTCCCAGAAACTTGTATGCCCCGAATGGTGTCACAAAGGTGGTACAATCATGTGATTCTGGTGCTAATGGGATCTGATGGTATGCTGATCTCAGTTCTAGGAGACTGGAAACATTTGTATCTCCAATATTAGTCAGGAGATATTGAATTTTTGGAATAGGAAAGCAATATACTATTTTGTTTTTATTGATGGCGCACAAACAAATATTTCTTTTTTTTTTTTTTGAACCACCACAATGGGACTGACCCCTTCTGATGGATCTGTAGGTGTTATTACACCCTCTTCTCACAGTTTGTTCAACAATTTCTTGAGGTTCTCTCTCACAATTAGTGCACTTGGCCTCACTTTATGTACAAGAGGAATTGGATTGTGTTTAAGTTTTATCAAGTGCTCAAATTTGGTAATGTTACCAATTTTTACATCTCTGGGTAACTTCCTAAAAGTGTATTCAATTCATCATGGAAATCACCTACAAAGCAACACGTGTCATTGAGTTGTATAGGATTTTCAGACCTAGGCACCAGCTTTAAACCCATTTTGGCCATATCTTGCCAACTGACTATACTCTTACCCTTTAACGCTACACACACTAAGGTTTTGGTATGTCTGCCAAGATATGATAAATTTTTCAAGAAATAGCCCAGCATGTCAATGTCTTGGCTACCATAAACCTTTGGCAGGATTTCAGTAGATAGTAGGATTACTCTATTAGACCAGTAATGACCATATGCTGTGTCTGAAATTATGGTGACAGGGGCACCCGCATCAGTCATCATGTGCAAAGTCAAATCACCAATTGTCACCTCACATAATGAGCCTTTGATTCTTTGATCCACTGAAAGATCTGCACCAACAGTGAGTACCATTTTTTTAACATCATACGTACAATCTGTCACAGCATCCCTATCCACGTGAATGTTACTCACTTGAATCACATTCATTCCTCTAAACACACTCTGAAGATGTCCTGCTTTACAACATTTGAGATTTTTTTTTTCAAGTGCTGGACATGTGGTGCTATTACTTAATTGAGAACATGACCCACATCTGAAACATGTGCCAGCTTCCCACTGAAAAGATTTTGTTGACCTGTCTTTGAAATAAAGTGCATTAACAAAGTCACTATCTTGAATTGTGTTAACTGTTGTGGTACTGGGTATCTCATTAGAAATACACTTGCTAGACACAGCAGCATGTTCAATTCTTTTTACTATATCTATAACCTCACTGAGCGAGGGACCTCTACAACTAAGGAGACGTTCCTGTGACTTTTTTGATGCACAACCATAAAGAAATTGGCCCCTTATGTATACATCTAGCGATGTCCCAAAATTACAATAGAAGCTACATTTCTATGGACTGAAATGTATTCCTCTACACTTTTTTCTAAGTTCTGGTTTATTTTGCAAAAGTTGTAACGTTCCAGTAGAATACAACGTTGCTCCATTAACTTTTTACTCCATCCTTGTACTGCCTCTATATAAACATCCCAGTTCTCATCATCACCAGATGGCACATTTAACATGGGCAGATTGTCAAAAATTTGCTGTCCCCAATTGCCCATATAACTGAATAGTAAGGCAAGTTTTCTCTTTGGTGGAAATTTCTCTGCGTCAATTGCAATGAGAAAGTTTACAGTTGAGCCGAACCATATATTCCAGGGTGTTTGGTGTTTCCCAGGAAGGGATAGAAATGGTGGAAGCTGTACCAATTGTTGAACACTTGCCATTGTATATCACAATTGAAAACACAGCAATAAACAATGAAGAACCTACCACAGGGGTTAACAGAGGTCCAAAATTAATTAGTTGAAGTGTTGATCAAAGTTTTGGTGCTGACACAATTGATTGTGGTCCTGTTGACAAGGTTCCTGTATAAAACTGTTTATCTTATATTAAACAGTTAATTTCCAAATGCTTTGTATTGTACATGGCCCAATCCAAGATGGCCACTGCATGTTGATGTTGTGATGTCACAGGTCATGTGATGAGTATGAAGATTACAGCCAATGCAATGCAGGCATACTGTTGAATAATGCTGGTGAACACCAGGAATGCAGGCTGAAGATGGGATAACGCTGGTGAGGGGTGTGACGCAGCATGAGCTTAAGCACACGTGCCATTCATCTGCACACGCTTCTCACAGTCCAAAATCCACCACAAGCACTCTGTGCAGCACTGAAAACAGTTTCACAAACTGTACTTGCCTGACGCATTTCCAGTGTGAAGTCCTGCTATCTTCAGATTGTTGAAGCGAATCCTGCTTCACAAGTCAAAATCTTGAGATTGTTCAAAAGAAATACTGGGTAGAAAAACATGGGGTGGCCCATGCAAGTCATCCCTACCTGGATACCTCTAGATGTCCAGTTTTAAAAAATGTACAGGTTTGCTAGGTTTCCCTGGTTTCCGGCTAAGCTGGGGTCCAAAATCTCGAGCTACACACACTGGAAATAAAGGACCAGTTTTCAGTGAAAAATTTGATATGGTCATCTTGCGGTTTGGGACGTTTCCTGTTGCGCCCAGACAATTGAGGTACCATTTTTATCGAGAAGATTGTGAGAGCACAGAATAGCAGAACATTTTTTTATAACCTATTGGATTTTGCTGCATTTGTCCCTTTCATATAAGAAAGATGACATTTTGAAACATACCCTCCAAATCATATGCAAGTAAGGGTACCGACAAGTTCAGAGATGTAAAAATTACCACTGCTCCTAAACTCTATATCTTATGTTCATTTCAGAAATACATAAGTTTCCTTGATATCCATTTTTCACTTTGCATAAGAATTGGTCTATACTTGGTACTTAATGAAAATCCATTCTACGGTGCACCTCAGTTGTTGGCTCTGGGTACCTTGGGTTCTTGGAGAACCTACAAACTCTATATATCCCTGCAACCAGAAGGGTCTAGTGGACGTAATGTAATATTGATTTTTTCAATCGTCCATGGTGACAAAAAAGTTACAAATGAAAATGTTGCCACAAATGGAGGATTTTTTCCTACTTATTTTTAATATTTCTTTATTTCAACAGTTATTTTCCTTGGCAAAACCTGGAGGGATCTACACATAGGACTCCTTGCTGAATTCGGAAATATAAAGCTTCCCACCAACACTGGTTGCCACCACAACTGGAAGTAGGTTAAGAGCCCCACAAAATCAGTAAAATAGGCTACCTTTTAGAAAAATGCCAAAACTGTGGTATAGAATTAGGTTTTTGGATTCACCTCTGCATGTTACAGAAAAAAGGGAAGATGGGGACATTAGTACAGCCAGTCGTTTGTGAATGCCATATTTAGGGGGAAAAACAGCCATTTTTATCTGGAGCACATTTTCCCTACTTTTCAAAAAAAAAAAAAAAACAACTCAAAATGTTGCTATATTTTGCTTATTTTCTCAGTCTCCTCCATGGGAATCCACAAACCCTAGTTACCTATACAATCCCTAGGAAGTTTGAACAAAAACTATGCAACTTTGGCATGGATCCTCTTTGTCAGTCCTTAATCTGTGCTTGTTGTTTCCGGTGCGGAGCACCAGCAGGCACTTATTTTTCTGCCTCAATCATTTACGGAGAAAGCAGAAAGTTACAAGAGTGAGCTGAAGTGGCAGGGAGTGGCTTTAAATGGACTGGAGAGGCCCAAGATGGCTTAAGGATTACGCTGCCTCAGAATTGCGCGTTTGCACATTTAATAGCAGCAGCCGCATTCTTAAGAGGTGGGCTTTGTGGGAACCAGCACGTTTTTATTTACAAATTAAGCAGTGCCTTATGTGAAAAAGGAGTTATGGAGCCCTAAGCACAAACTACCCCATACAGCCAAAAAAAGCTCACCACTGGGAGGGGGAGGGGTTAGGGGGGTGGCCCAGCAGCTAAGGAGTTAAGAGTCTCTGTCTAGCCAATAGGTAAATATTACCTCAACTATTTATTTTCAAGCATTTCACTATTGAAATATTTAGGAAAGATAAAAAAATGTTGTAAGGGTACACAAATAAACTAACTTCAAAAACTGCAACTCTTAAAAGTATGTGTTTAAACAATACAACTTAAATCTCAATATATTATATTCCTTACACATATATTCTCTTGCTATGTAATCATGTAAGTATATATTACTTAAGTCTTACTGTACAAAAGGGGGAAAACAATCCTCTCAAAAGCTTTACTCTGTCTCACTATCACCCTATACCTCTGTCAAGTTGTCCTCCATCTCCATTTAATGATGCATCCAAACCTCATTCTTCTACTATGACCTCCAAAACAACACTTTCTAGACTCTTCCCTCGTCTAGCCCTCTTGGCTCGCCCCAAACCTCAGTTTTCTACTATGATCTCCCAAACAGCCCTACTAAATTCTCCCTCATTTATCTCGCCTTTAACTCATCCCAAACCCCATTTTACTACAATGATGTCTCCATTCCCTTTCTAAAGACTCTTCCCTAGTCCATCTCTCCGTTACTCATCCCAAACCTCATCTTGCTACTATGATCTGACAATTAACACTTCTGGATTCTTTCCTCCTCTATACCTCCTTCTATTCAATCCAACTAACAGACGTATGTCCTCCGCTCAAATCAATCATACCTCCCTATACTAATACTCATACTGTACTCATATTCGCCTATACTAATCCACCACTAATCCATTTAGGTTCCAGTGTAGCGTGCTACTCGACGAAAATCACTTTGGCGCCTAGTCAGGGGTAGTGAGCGCTATATAAATGCAATTACAGTAAGCAACCTCATCCTGTGGTTTCCAGCTGCAAACTGACTAGCAGTTTCATTTGGAATCCATGGGGCGAGAGTGCAGCCAGAGGCTAGAGCAGAGGTCTTCAAACTGGGGGGCCTCAAGTGATCCCGGGGGGGGCAAACTCTGGTCAAAATAAATATATTACAAATAACATGCCTTTGTTTTAAGCAGAAACATTTTATTGCAGTTTTAAAAAGGTAACAGTACTTAACTGCAATGTTTGAATAGGTTTAGACCTATTTAAATATTGCCATCTTTCTAAAATAATTGTGAAAATTTCTGAAGGGGGGGGGGCCAATGATTTTTATTTTTCAACTGGGGGGGCGCGGCATTAAAAAGTTTGAAGACCACTGGGCTAGAGGATGCATTGCTTGTGCGGGCGCGCAAGCGCTAAATTAAATGTAAACACATACATTACAGCCATATTTGCATCATCCTTGAGCACCACCGGAACCTACAAATCCTGCAGGACATCCCTTTTGTGGTTCGTGCTACAGCATTTTCTCAGTTTTTAGGATCATTTCAAGTTATATATCGAAATGTCATAAAATGTGTGGAATGTTCTGAGATTTCCTCAGAGACAAAGGCGTCTTATGTTACTGTGACATGTTTGAGATCAAAGGTCAAGAAATGTCACTTCCTGCGATATGGCAAAAGGGTCAAAGCACAAGATGTGCGTGGCTATGACTGTTATTTTGAAGAAATGCTGCCAGACGTTCTTTCTCTGTGTGTAGAGTGTCGAGGCTGTTGTCCATGTAAGGCCCAGGCACCAGTTCCCGAAGCAAGATAGGGGCTCCCGATTTAAGTAAACGGAAGAACGATGCTGCAGCGGCTATGCTAACAACAGTGGTATTACTACTAATAATAATGATAATAATTAGGAATAAAAGAATGACAGCAGAAATAATAATAGTAATTATACCACTAATAATAATGACTATTCCAGTACGACAGGAAGGAGCCAGTCGCCTGCTATGAGACCAATTACAGTAGGCCTGCGGTGTAATCGCTAAACATCCGCGAAGCAAGTTTCCTCTGAGCTCACCACGACCCTTTGAAAGATAGCACAGAAGGCACATCTCCCAATTGGTTTCTGATAGCTACCGTACAGGCTATGTATGGCACGGGCTGCTTGGGGCCAGCATTGGCTTACCTATTGAAGTACCTTTTTCTCACAGTCAAATGTGAAAGGAAAATTAGACTTCCGGTGCGATTAAAGGTCTCCAGGAAGCAGATACGAGCTCTGTTCATGCTGTATCTCTGCACAATAATTAGGACAGTGTGTAAACTAACTCGGGCTTAACCAGCACATGAAGCAAACATGTTCAGAAACAGTTCAAGGCATAAATGATCTAGACACATCAACCAGATCTTTACACGAAGTGACTGCGCATAAAATAGTATTAGTATAGGGAGGTATGATTTAATTTGAGCGGAGGACGTAAGTCTGTTAGTTGGCTGTGTACTCAAACCAGCTAAGCGAATAAACCAGCTGCAGCACAAAACCAATTCTAACGAGTCCTGTACATGACCCAGCTCAGCACACAAACCAGTGAGACGCCTAATATAAGTGCATGTGCTGCCTGCATCAACAGGTTCAGTGCGTAATACAACTGGTTGCAGAAACCAGCCGGCTCTGCGCATCAATCAGAGCAGTCCATAAACCACAAGATACCAAAGTCTTTCAGTCACATAGCCATTTTAAAGCCCTGAACGTCAATAGATCAAGACCATTTTTAAGAGACATCCCTCCCTTCTCCAAAAAAGAAATTACATTACAGGCTAAAGAGAGACGGTATTGACTGGAAAAATTGAGTGAAGTTTTATGTTTTGGGCTAGTGCTTGCTGCTTATTTTAAACTGTAGTGGGACAGGCACACTCTCACTACTCCCGTTACCCATTCACAAGCACACACAGATGCACATACTCACATCCGCCCGTTTACTGAAAAGCATGCACATGCGTACATACTCACGCCGACCTATCCACAACACACTTGCACACATCCACTCACAACGCACACACACAAATGCACATCCATACATATTCTCATAGCCAAACATACAACAGAACGCTTACTGGACCAAGGCGGTGGTAGGTAGGTACCGCGGGTGGTGGGAAGAAGTGTATGACAGTGTGCTTTTAGGCTCCAGGTGTAACGTAGCTGAGGGGTGACCAGTTTCCCAATCATTTTAGAAATGCATGGGATGCATGCATTGGGGCTGCGTTTGTTACAAAAAAGAACTGTAAAGTAGGAGGGGTTGTTTCAAGTTAATAGACATTTTGAATGTAGGGTTAGCACTGGGTCACCTGGGCCCCTGCTAGGTTTGTGGTCTTGTAGCAAAGAGTGGATGCAGTTTCAAAATATTACTCTGAAGTTTAATGTTTTGGGCTTGTTTGTTCCCTGATATCTGAAGATCGTCTAGGGGGATCAAGAAATTGGAGGTGATGTTGGTAGACCTAATATTTTGAGTATTTTTCTATGAAGAATGAGCTTAAGGTGCTGCAAAACTCCTGGGAGACGGACATCATAATTGTGTTGCATTGAGGATTTTTGCATTTTTGGACCACTTTTATGAGTTCACATGGCGGATTGCCTGCTTGCCATGTTTAGTGTTCTTTTCTGACACTGCAGATAGCTTTGCGGTAGGGGAGCATATTTAATTACCAGAGAGGGGATCTCTGCCGTGCAGATTCTAGTCTACAAAACTGCTGAGTAATTTAAAGCGTTTCTGAGAAGTAAGGATTGTCTATGTTCCCGTAACTGCCTTTTGTAGGAGTGCATATGCCCATAGTTTTAGCATGGCCAATCTAGGCATTCTAGAATGTGCTTGGGAGAACTACTGTTTACCAAAGTGATATGTTCCTGTAGTTTGGATCTGAAGACTTCAGGGTGTACAGTTTTTATTTGAGTGAAAGAAGTGGCGGCTACTGCAGATTTTGCTATGCTCTCTAGTTAGGGGTGAGCACATCCCTGAAGGAAATCGTGGTGGCCTGACCAGAAGAATGAGGAGGTTATGAGGCTCGAGATTTCCAAGGCATGTTGGACCACAGCATCTAGGCCATACCCCTTTGTTGTGGGAAGGAGAAGTCCACAAGTACCAGGATGTGATTAGATGTAAGAAAGAGATCAATTAAAAATGTACAGAATTCTTGAAAGAAACTGTGCGCTAGATGAGGTTTAAAAGGCTATTTCAAGATATATCAAAGACGTGTTGATAGGGAGGGTTTGGTCATACAGAGGTTACCTTGTGTACTATAGCCACACCTCCTCTCTATCTCTGTTGTCTGTTGGTGTGCATGAGTATACGCTTTTGTGAGACAATATGTTCAAACAATGGGTTGAATGATTCGGTGAACGAGGTCACCTTGATTAAGAGGATGTTGACGGCACTGTCCGTGATGAGGTTTGGCCCACGTTTGATAGCAGACTTAATTGATTCAGCCTCAACTGTCACTCATATTCACGTCTAAGGAAGGAAAGAAAATTAGAATATCTAAATGTTGCAAACCTTTTTTTAACGGTGTTTGTGTTTGAGTTCGCTTTACGTAGTTCATTGGGGTTTTGGAGGTATATTGAGGGAGGAGACATTTTTACTCACATGAACTGCAGTCTTGGGATTCTTCCTAGGGCTGCTCGGTACTGGCAGGAGGCATGGACTCAGGCATAGGTCTACAAGGGACCCAAGAGAACCAAGCATGATTACGTGCTTAGCAGTTTATTACCCAAGTTAGTTGCATACAATCTGAAATCCTTTAGAACAATTCAAATATGTACCCTGCTGGTTTCAGACGATGGTAAACGAAGTGAGTTAATTAGTTACTATCTAGCTGACCTAGAAAAATAGACAATTTATCTCCTGACAAACTTCTCTTTAGTTTTACTCAAAACCCCATATTTGCGTGGAAAGCTGGAGTGGAAATGTCTCCAATTTATAGAAAAATATATACTTATACAGTTCCAGTTGTCCACAATGGACATTTATGTTTTTTATGTGAAGGGATTATGAGAGGTTAAACACACAGCCAAAGTGCACACTCTGAGGAAAATGTTCTTCTTTTCTCACTGAAACAGCAATTTCATTTTCTGTATAAAAAGGCCTTGAAGATGCTGCTCCTGAAGAAAGCCTTAAAACTCAAGGTGATATTTCCCTGAGGGACGTTAACAAAATCTGCTACCACAAGTGTGGTGAAGTCAACTCACCCGCAACATGTAGCGCTCTACCAACATGTAAGAACAGAACAGACATATATGAACTACGCTTTCAAAGTTATCCCTAAGAACGTTGACGGTCCAAAGAAACGAGAACAAACTAACCACAGAGACGTGAGGAAGAAGCCCCAAGTGAGTGTTGGCTTCAAAAGGAGAATGCTGCCATAACTTCATTTTAATTTTAGAATAAAAACACCTGCATGTCAGGTCCTCCTTTTGAATGGCAGCTCTTCCTCTTCAGTGATAAGCAGGCTGGATGTACCACACTGTTTCCAAAAGGTTTTAGAGCCTTTAATAAAATGTACGTCATTGTAAGCCACCAACATAGGGCCAGAGGGAGTCACAAAATATTCCATCATGCAGCATCACCAATGCAGAGTTGCCAAACACCATCAAACAAAAGTGGAGTAACATGGCCCAGAGAAAGCATAAGATTTGCATAAAATCACACAGTGTGCTAGAGGCAAATCTCAACTCCTTGTTCAGCACTAGACCAGACCTTCTTCCCTCACGATAAGGAAGCAAGGAAAAAGGGAGAGGCTCCCAATTTCCAATAGGGCCTCACCCAAAGAGTAGCCACCACCCCTGCTTCTCCTTTGAAGCCAGTTTAATACTGTTTTGCTGTGGCTTCTAATTTTGAGATTGCAAAACAATTTTTCAGCACCTTGCTGCATCAACCAGTTTTTCCTCCTATGTAAGTGCTTACGATGTTGAGAAATGGAACTTTGAACTCTATGAAGTCATGGCATAAGGAATTTGATTTCCGTGTGGGAAAACCACATTTGTTTTAAGGTAGCTGATGACTTCAGCTTTTGAACTGTAAAACAACAAGTTTGCAATGTTGATCCACAAAAATGTCAGTTTCGATTTAGTGCTAAAGCGCGTGTAAACCACACCTATGTGCACGGAGTTCAGTTGCTGTCCATGATGATAGGCAATACAAGTACATGGGCAAACTTGAGACACATGGATATACTGATCTCGTATATCCTGCACATGTGCCCTTTTCTGTGATGAGTACCATGTTCTTACATACCTCCATTTATGACAAAAACATGCCCAGACAATACTCAAGTAGAAAAATCCAAGCAAATCTTTAGTGGAAAAGATGGATGATTTTCCAAATGAATGGCCAAACAGTTATCCACTATTGAGGCCAGGCAATTCATCAGCAAACTATTCATGTTTTAGTTAGATCATTTCTACATACATTTATGTGTTGTGTATGCGTTTTTCATTATTAGATTAGTACCGAACAGAATAAGTGATTTTCAGATGTTTCTTTATATGATCTCTATGTTACTTCTTTATGTTATTTTCCATATATATTCAAGCTCACACAGGGTTATTATGTTGCATTCATCGTACTTTCCACCTCCCAGCGCGGCCTTGAGGCATTCACCTCCTATGTATAGCCCTGTGCTGCTTTTCCTAATAACCTTCTCCTATACATTTCATTGTCTGACACGTTTCCTCATGTTTAATGCCCTGTTCTTTTTATTACTTTGTGATTTTCTTAGATGGTTGTTAGTGGTGCCACGGGCACTACAGTATTTACTTGGAATTATTCCGACACCCATGTCTTTCATCGGCTTTATACTGAAGAGTCACTACGGTTACTGGTGGCTTTGGATCTTTTTAAAGTAAGCCTCTCCCTTCCGTCTCCCACGGCTTGGTGTACGCCCTTGTGTACACCGGAAAGTTCTTTGGCTGCAATTAGTGCACACCTGAGATCAAGCAACCCAGAATCCAGCTGTACTGCGGTGCAGCTTTAGGTCTAATGACAGAGTAGAGCAACCCCTCCAGAAGGTCTTCCCTTTCTGCAAGCTCTGTCCCGGTATGCAGTAAGAAAGTACGAGGCATGCAGGCCAGGCAACGTGCACCCACTTTCAGAGGCAGGCTCCACTGTGTGCAGGACTGGCACTTCCTTCTGCTCCCAGCGGTCTCTAATGAGACAGCCCTCATCTCACTCCTCCATACCACAAAACCAACAGATTATCACTGTTCTCTCATGGCCCAGGACAGACACTGATCACTACGTGTCATATGCTCATCACTGGGGAGAGGATCAGTCATCTAGGGGCTGCCAGCCTCAAACGCCTGCTTTGCTGTCAGGACAGTAGAATTCTGGATAGAAGGTTCTGAATTTTATGTCAAGACAGGAGGCTAGCATTAAGCATTAACCTTTCATTTACTTCTTCTGAGCAGCAAACCCATTAAAAGTATCCAATAGAACATTATCAACATCATAATAGTAAAACAGAATGTTCGGGGGTGTGGCCAAGATGGCGGCGTGAGCGGACACGTTCGTCCGAGCTTCACCGCCCGGGTCCCAGTGAAAGCCCTGTGACCCCGTAACTTGGAGGCCAGAGTCTTCCTGGCTTTGTGGCCGGTGCCGAGAAGCAGCGGGCGCCCCGTAAGGAGCCGGGACCCCCTCAGAAGAGGAGGGCGGTGGCACTGGGCCTTGCGGCCTGGGACCGTGCTCGTGGTCAGTGGGCGCGGCACGCAGCGGTTAGGCCTCGTGGTGCCAGAGGCGCTAGTGCGGAGGCAGGGCCTCAGCGGGCCCTGACAGCCATTTTCCTTCTGCCGCCATTGGAGAGCGGGGGCCCCTGGTGAGATAAAGAGCATCATTGAGCATTTCTGGGATGCTCCCGCTCCCTGTTGGTGGAGCCTGGACCGGCGCTGAGAGGTTGGGCCGCTAATCGGCGGTGCGGTCGGCCAGCGGTTGCCGGGCCCGGGGGAGTCTGTGATCTGCAACTGGCCTGAGAGCGCTCGGGCGTGGTGGAGGCCGGAGCTGTTGGTCAGAGTGTGATGTGCAAGGAGAGAAGGCACTGACGTCCTGACCCACGGAGGACAGTACGAAGAGGCACTCGACGAGACGGATATGCGGCCCCAGGGAGGAATTCGGGGCTATGGCGTTCTCCAAGCCAAAACGAGACTAGTCGGTGAGAAAATGTTGACCAGATCCCACCTGGTTCAGGGTCGACGACGACGCGATCTCCTGAGGTACGAGGGGAGATGGAGGAGGATGAGGGGGCCCCAGTTACAAAGGGTTTCCTTACCTCCTTGTTTGACTCGCTGCGGAATGACCTGCAGGAACTTCGTAGGGACATTTTCCAAGAGGTGAAAGAGCTGCGAGTGGAAGTCACATCTCTGGGCGAGCGGGTGGCACAGGTTGAAGATGGCGAGATCTCTCACGGCGAGGAGGTGGCAGGCATGCAACAGGAGGTTATACGCCTGCGGGAGCAGCAGGAACTTCTCCAGACTGCAGTTGAAGACTTGAAAAACAGGTCGCGATGGCATAACATCCGCATTGGGGGAGTGCCGATCGGAGCAGAGAAGGAGGACATTAGTGAATTTGTGGTGGCGCGGTTTGACTCGGTCCTTGGCCTAGAGGGGGCACGGGAGATTACGCTAGACAGGGTTCATCGAGTGGGCCGTGCTGGCGGGTCCGGGGAGCGCCCGCCCGATATCCTAGCATGTGTCCATAACTATGGGCTTAAAGAAAGCATTTTGCAGAGGGCCCGCAATCTCCCGCAGATCCATTTTCAAGGACACATGCTTCAATTATTTCAAGACCTCTCACTACGGACTTTGCAGAGGCGGCGAGAATTTAAGCCCATCACGGAGCATTTGCGGGCGCACTCTGCACCTTATTCTTGGGGGCACCTTTTCCGCCTTATCTTCCGATGGGAGGATCAGCTCCACCATGTGAAATCAGTGTCGGAAGCGAGAAAGATTCTGCGTCTGGAGGGAGACAATCAAGAAGCTGGCACATCTAGAGATGCGGCCGACAGGGATCGACCACGCTGGTGGCGTAAGGAGATAAAGAGGAAACAGCAGCGACCTACAACATTGGAGCAGGCGTTAGAACGGCAATCTGTACTGAGTAGCGTAGCCGCTGGAACTCATGCTTAGCGGCTGGGGGGCCGGGATGGTGGCGCTGATATAAGTCGCATCAATTCAGGTCATATGACAACTTCAGAGGGATCCGGGAGGTGGAGTCGTTGGACTTTGCACGGCGAACTTGAGTGGTTCTGCTGCCCCTGCTGAGACTTTGCCTCTTTGGAGATGAGTGCTAGAGGACTTATTTGTTGTGAGCACCTGTTGTGCGTTATGGTTGTATGTTGGTGTGCTTCCCCTGGAACTTGCATACAAGTTGTCTTGGCTGACTGGTCCTGTAGTTCGGAGCGGCCTTGGAGCTGTTCTGGGCGTTGGCTCCCCCGACGGGCCCCCCCGAGCGAACCTGATTCTGGGATGCATTTCTATTAAGTGTATAAACTTGAATGTCCGCTGACTTAATAGTCTGGCTAAGAGATTAGCGATCCTGTCGGCTCTTGAGCAGTCTGGTAGTCACATTTGCTTATTACAGGAGATGCATTTACTGACTTGGGACACATATCGCATGCGCTCAAAGTGGGTTCCTAGACAGTTCTGGTCCTCGACCTCCACGAAACATGCTGGGGTGGCGATACTGCTCTCGAGGGCCTTCTCTGGGGAAGTGGTAGCAAAGATACATGAAGTGCAGGGTCGACTCTTGGTTCATAGAATATGGGTGGGGGCTTTCTGCTTTACCATTGCTTCTTTATACGCTCCCAACGCGCAGCAATGAACCCTTCCTGAGACAGGCGGTTGCCCTGGTGCTCACGACACCGGATAGTGCTGTCTTAGTGGGAGGTGATTTTAACCTGGTAATGGATAATGAGCTAGACCGATCTGGGCACCGCTTTGGACAGTCTGGAGCGTTGACAACGGCAGGGAGACAGTGGTTGGCTGAATGTGGACTGGAGGATGTTTGGAGGAGAGTACATCCTACGCTTAGGGACTATTCCTTTTATTCGGCGGCTACCAAGACGTATGCACGTATTGACTTCTTCCTGGCCTCTCGGGAGTTCACCTCTCGAGTTAGGGAGACCACAATAGAACCCCAGGCCCTAACAGATCATGCTCCTATCACTGTAGAGGTCGTTGTGGATGGGGGCCGGGTGGGCAATCCAAGCTGGCGCTTTAGGGATGTGATCTTGCAGAACAGAGAAACGGAGGAGTTGCTACGGCGCGTGATTACAGACTATCTTAGCCTCAATGATGATAGGAATACCCGTTTGGAGACTTTGTGGGAGACCCTGAAGGTAGTGGTGCGAGGGGAGGTAATGTTGCTTTCAGCGAGAGATAATAGAACAAGGAAAGAGCAGAGGGCGGTGCTAGAGCAAAAGGTGGCAGCACTGGAGCGCTCCCATAAGTCCACCGGTGCACCTAGAATATGGCAGGAGCTGGAGAAAATGCGGCAGCAGTTGAGATGGCTGGATTGGGACAGGGCGGAATATGCGATAGTGCAGCTTAAGCATAAATATTACATTGGGAGTAATAGGTGTGGGAAGCTCCTGGCGCATCGGTTAAGAGCACAACGCTTGGCATCAGTGATAAAAATGGTCCGTTCACCTTCGAGGGGGGAGGCTCGAACAGATAATATTCAGCGAACGCTTCTGCGATTTGATCATCGAGTGTTATATGCGGCAGACGATCAGGGCGACGCGAATCCGGCCGCATTCCTCGCATGGATAGCAATTACCCCGCTTGGCGAGAGGGAAGTGTCTTCCTTAGATCAGCCTATCAGGCTGGAAGAGGTTATTTCGGCAATCTCACGGCTAAAGGTTGGGAAGTCCCCCGGTCCTGATGCCTTTACGGCGCTCTTTTATAAGACCTTCTGCGCGGAGCTCGCACAGCTTCTGCTACGGCTCTTTAACTCCTTTCAGGTGTCTGGAGCCCTCGTGCCCAGTATGTCAGAAGCTACCATTGCAGTGATACATAAGCCTGGGAAGGACCCTGAGGAGTGTGCTTCATACAGGCCGATCTCGCTCTTGAATATAGACGCCAAGTTATTTACTGGAATATTGGCCCACCGCCTTAATCCCTATATGCCGGGTCTTATAGATCCGGATCAGGCGGGCTTTATACCGCATCGTCAGTGCAGTGATAATACGAAGCGGCTTCTCCATTTGATAGATAAAACCAGCAGATCTCGTAGGGAGGCGCTACTCCTCTCTATTGACACGGAGAAGGCGTTAGACAGGTTTCACTGGCCTTATCTCTTCTGGGTGCTGGAGTGCTATGGACTGGGTCCAGGCTTTAGGAGGTGGGTTTGATGCATCTATTGTTCGCCTAGGGCTGCGGTCCGGGTTAATGGCACGTTGTCTTTACCGTTCTCGATCGGACGGGGGACTCGACAGGAGTGCCCCCTCTCACCACTCTTGTTTGCGCTATATATGGAGCCCTTTGTGCAGCGTTTATGCGACAGCCCCTTGGTCTCTGGAGTTAAGTTCGGAGGAGATCATCACCTCATCACTCTATACGCGGATGATGTGATTCTTACCCTGGCTGAACCCGCGGTTTCATTGCCTGTGCTAATGGTGATAATTGGGGAGTTTAGCCGGGTCTCTGGGTTTCGGGTGAATATTCAGAAATCCCAAGTCCTCAGTCTGTTTGTAACCCCACAGCACGAGAGGGATTTGAAGACTCGATATTCCTTTCTTTGGTCGACATCGCGACTCGCTTATCTGGGTATTGATTTGGCACCCTCAGTTGCGAAGACGGTGAGCTTGAATAATGCTACGTTAGTCCGTGAGGTGCAACGAGATCTGGAGGGCTGGGCAAAACATAAACTTTCCTGGCTGGGCAGGGTTGCGGCGGTGAAGATGACCGTGTTGCCGCGTATACTTTATGTGTTCCAGGCACTTCCTCTGACTCCTCCGTCTCGGACGATAGCGACCCTTCAGTCTGCAGTCCTCAAGTTTATCTGGGATGGGCGGCCGGCGCGGCTTCCTAAAAGACTTTTGTACCGCTCTAGAGGGGAGGGGGGGGGGGTTGGCTGTCCCCTGCCTCCTACGATATTTTCAGGTGGCGCAGTTGCGTTTTCTTTTAGAGTGGAATCGTTGACTTACTGAGAAACATTGGTGCTTCATGGATCAGGCGGTGGCGGGGTCTCACATTTGGAAGGAGCCTTGGCTCCGACGTCGGCACAGGGCGTGGGGCTTGTACTCCTCCCCAATTACGGGAGCAACGTTACGTGTCTGGGATGCAGTGGCATGTCGATCGGGGCTTACGTCGTTCCCGTCCCCTATGACCCCGATAGGTGTGAATCCTGATTTCGAGCCGGGTGTGCGAGTAGGTCTGCGCCGATGGTATGATGGGGGCTGTAAGACGGTGGGGAGTTCGACGAGCAGGGGGTGGTCTCCTTTGATCAGATGCGGGAGACATATGGTTTGACAGAGGCAGATAGGCTGATGTATTACCAGGTGAGGCATTAGGCTCTTTTGCCGGCGTACAGAGCACTGATGGATAGGCCGCTCACACCGTTCGAGAAGTGGCTGTTGAAGAAGAAGGATGATAAGCGAGTGCTTTCAGAACTTTATGGATTCTTGCAGGGGGTGGAGCGCCCAACTAAGTCTAAAGGGCAGTTGAGATGGGAGAACGAGCTGGAGAGGGAGTTCTCTGAGGAGGAATGGGACAATATATATTATAGAACACACCATATAGCCTATAATGCAGCGGGACGGAGACGGCGTATAAGGTGGCTTCCTATTGGTATTACACCCCAGCAAGGATACATTCATGGGATCCCACCAAGTCCAGCCTTTGCTGGAGGGGGTGTGGTAATACAGGCACGCTGGTGCACCTGCTTTGGCATTGTCCCAAACTTAAGAGATATTGGATGAGCATCTTAGACGATATTGACAAGGTGTTTCAGACCGAGCTTCCTAGATTTCCATCGTATACACTGTTAGGTCTACCCAACCCCCTCACCTTTCCTCTACGATCACTGAAGGGGCGACAGATGGCACTGGCCCTCAATGCGGCAGTGCAGTCGATACTAGCTTTATGGGGGACGGACAGGGTACCGACGTATGTGTCGTGGCTTCAGAAGCTGTGGTTCATTCTTGCAATGGAGAAGTTTACCCTGGTTTCTCAGGAGAGGGTGGGTGACATAGGTATGTTATGGAAGCCGTTTCTTCAGATCTTATCGACAGAGTTTACTGAGCTGACATGCCCGGCTTATTTGAGGGTCTTGGGGCTGACACGAGCTTTTTAGAAGACGCCTGGCCTGGTGGGGTTGGGGGGGGGGGGGGAAGGACTTGGGACGATGTTGCTGAGAGAGGAGGGGGAGAGAACAGTGGGAGGAGAGGGGCACAGCTGTATGGGGGGAAGCACGGTTTTTGTATTGTTAATTATTTTGTATGTTCTGTTTTCTTATGTACGAAGCTCTGAGCTCATTAGACTTCTATTCTTGGCCACCTTGTTCTTCTGGATGTCAGGAGGCGGACGAAAAGGGAGATCCCTCCTGGCGATAGAACAGTGATCCCTTGGATGGCCTCCCTTGTGACAGATTGGGATGTTAGTAACTTGGTGGTCGAAATGTTGGTGATTAGGATATTGTGCTTTGTACTTTTATAGGTTAAAACCAATAAACAGATTTAAATCCATAAAACAGAATGTTCAGCTCCATATAAACTGTGTCCTCCATTTTGTTCCTCTTTTGTTTGTTGCTTCTGAGCAGATAAGTATATGTTAGTAATTGTTGTCGTTTTCATTTATTGGTATATGTGTGTATTATTATTTAGTATTTTGACAAAAAAAAAAAAAAGAGAGCAGGAAAGGGAACCTTACTTTTAACAGTTTGTAGCACGCTTATGGCGTGAGGTGTACGCTCAAGGGGGGAGCTAATCGCTCTGGAGTGTAAGGCATTTTTCTCAGTGCGAGATAACCCTTGTGCCGAAGAGCTCTGTGCTCTTGAGCGTTAGGAGGAGTAGACATAACATGTTGACAGTTGTCAACGCATATGCCTGCTCTGGAGGTTTAGAGGAATGAACGTTGAGGCGTTCATTTCCTCTAAACAGGGACGCGATGACGAGTGAGCGCGTCTTCAAGAGTTTTAAGGAAAATGTTATGAGGTTTTTTTGAGAGGTGATCGAGCTTGTTGTGAGCAATACCACTTATGTTTATAGGAGATTGCTGTAGCTGTAGGTTTCCATGGTAACAGATCACCATTTGGTGGTCAGTTATGAACCAGAATTTCGTACATTATGCACAAAGGAGTTTTTTGAGGTGGCAGGCATTATTTAAAAAATAATAAGTAAAAAATAAGTATATTTTGAGAATTTTGGAGAGAATGTCTGAATTACATAAGGAGAAAGCAGGAAATCAAGAGGATTTCATTAGAAAAATAGTTTCTGAAGAATTAAAAACAGTAGTTCTGGAGTCAGTAAAGCAGGCTTTAGGAAAAGGGAAAGGACATGATGAGGATGAGTTTTTCTCTTTATCTGAGAACGAGGACCTTCATAGAGGTCCAGGGAGGGAAGTGTTTAATTAAAAGGAAACACTTGCAGGAGATGCAGGACAGATTTGGAGTCCCAAGCGGCTCGGAAAAGAGAGGTACCCCGAGTGGTACAAAGGAGAGTCAGCTTGACACTGAAAGAGATTATATTAATGAGGAATTTGAAAATGACAATGATTTAGACAAAACTTTTTTAGACCTGGAATATAAAGATGGCCTTGAAGACGAGTTGGGTGATAATAACAGAGGTAAGAGTAGCGAGGATTTATTAGACCCCTTGGGTGAAAAATTATTTAAGCCTAAGGACATTATATATCCACGAGGAAAGGAATGGTGGCCTTTGGGCCATGTTGCCAGTTATATTAAAGGAAGGTTACGTAAGCTTCTGGAGAAAGATGAAATGAATGTAACGAGGGTGGAGTGTTCGGCCAGTCATTGATGAGAAGGTGTGTGTAACACCAAATTTGGACCCAGAGATGATTACTTATTTATTTAAATTGGGTAAAGATCCAAGGAAAAGATTAGACAAGGATATTTGACACAGTAGAAAATGCATACTTGAAGGGGAAGGACTAGGATGTGCATCTTTTACGTGGTTGGTTTCAGAGAGCCATTTGCTTTGTTGGGAACACAAATGCAGGACTTTTGGCAGACAGAAGAATAACAGTCCTAATGCATATAAATCCAAAATTACCGGATATAGCAAATAAAGAGCCTTCTGAGGAGGCTTGTGGCCTACTATTTGGTGTTGGAGTGGTCAAGGCTTTGTCCAAATATGTGTGCACAATTACAAGCTTAGATAAAGCACATTTCTCTATGAAAATAGTTTTTTCAAACAGTAATTTATATGGGAGGGCTAGTAGAAAAGGGCAACTTACCAGCCAAGCAAACTTTAGAGTCCTTTATCAGAATCAAGGATCAGGTTTCTTAAGAAGGAAACCAAGAAGGATCTCAATTCTAACCCCAGAGAGGGAGAGAACGTGGTCGTACTATGAGAGCAAGAGGTAGTAACCTTGGACATGTACAGAGTCAGGGTGAGTATGACCAATATTTTTACTTCTGTCCCTATAGGTGTAGGAGGGAGATTGAAGTATTTCAAAGAAAATTAGGAAATCATCACTCAGGATGTGTGGGTGTTACAGATGATACAGGGATATATATGTAATAGAGTTCCATTGAGAACCTGTGTAGGTAATGGAACCAAGAGAACTAGAGTTTCACAGGGAGTTGGAACAAATTATTCATTTGGAAATTAAATAACTCAGATGTTGTCAAAGAATGTGATTGTGAGAATGAAGGGTAAGAAAAAGGATTCATAAGCACTTTGTTTCTAGTGGAAAAGAAAGACAAAGGTTGGCGACCAGTGATAAATCTGAGGAAGTTGAATCAGTTTGTGTCTTACAATCATTTCAAAATGGAGGGAAATCATCTTTTACAAGATCTTTTGCAAGAGCAGGATTAGATGGTGAAGTTGGATCTCAAGGATGCTTACTTTACAATTCCAATAGTGAAATGCAGTCAGAGGTATTTGCAGTTCAGGAGGAAAAGCAAGTTATTTCAGTTTCAAAGTTTGCCTTTCGGTCTTGCTTCGGCACCTTGGTGTTTCACGAAGGCGTTGAGACCAGTAGTTGGTTTTCTCAGAAAAAGAGGTGTGAGAATGATAATTGGACGAAATACTTATTTTAAACCAGGATTTAGGGGACTTGAAAGAACACTTAAGTGTTGTAAAGGATTTATTGTAAAATGTAGGTTTCATTATAAACCTGGAGAAATCTGTGTTGATTTCAATGGAAAGAATGGAATTCTTTGGTTTCATAGTGGATACAGAGTTATGTCACTTACAACTATCAGAAAGAAAAGTGAAGAAGATAAAACAAGAAGTCTAGTCTTTGATAAAGAAGCAACAGGCAATAATGAGAGATTTGGCGTGTGTGATTGGGCTACTGTCTTCATCCATTCAGGCTATTTTTCCAGGTTCATTACATTACAGAGCATTACAATGTCTGAAGATGTCTGGTTTGAGGAACATTTTATGGTATGGAGATTTGGTGTCCATATCTCAGGAGGCACAAGAAGAGTTGGTTTGGTGAAAGAGAATCTGGAAGCATGGAATGGTCAAGCGATATTTGGATCAAAATCAGATTTCATAGTAGAGACAGATGCAAGCAATCTTGGATGGGGAACTCATTGCCTAGGTTTAGAAACAGGTGGGTTGTGGACATTCTCAAAGAAAGAGAAGCACATAAATTGTTTAGAATTACAAGCGGGAATGTCTGCTTTGCAAAGTTTCAAGAATGTTCCGGAAGGGCGTTCTGTACTTTTGAAAATGGACAATGTAACTGCGGTGACATATATAAAAAAGCTGTGAGGAGCACGTTCCAGGAATTCGGTAGGATTGGCGAAAAGGTTGTGGGGTTTGTGTCTGGAACGCAAAATAAGTTTAAGGGCAGAGTATTGGCCAGGTGTAGAAAATGTTATAGCAGACTGGAATTCTCGTCAGGTGAGGGATTTCAGCAATTGGAAACTAAGGGAGGATTTCCTCAAGGAAATAAATCAGATTATGGGAGCTTTAGAGATAGATCTGTTTGCTTCCAGAATAACCTTTCAGTTGCCAATCTATGTCAGTTGGAGAGCGGATCTTGGTGCTTACGCAGTGGACGCATTTATGCAGGATTGGAGCAGAATGAGGGGCCATGCTTTTCCACCTTTCTTGATGATTCAGAGAGTGTTGTTGCGGGTGAAACTTCAGTAGTGTCAGTTAGTCTTGGTGACTCCTTTTTGGACAACTCAGCTCTGGTTTCCAACGCTGATGGAGATGGCAGTGGAGCAACCAATTTTAATAAGGTGTTACAAAGGTCTATTGTCAGGTGTAGGTGACGAAGAACTTCCCTTAGTGGTGTTGGGTTCTCTGAACCTTCTAGTATAGAGGATATCAGGCATTCAAGAGAATTAACAGAACTTTCAGAATCAGCTGCAGGTTTATTGGATGAACGCTGGGCACCAGCGGCAAAGAAAAAGTAATGGAGTACATGGAAAATTTGGTCTTGTTGATGCTTACAAAGGAGTTTTGATTCCTTGGAGGCTGATCATATTCAAGTAGCACATTTTTGACTGAATCGTTTGATAAGGGTATGTCTTATAGAACAGTAAATTGTTACAGATCAACTATAGCTGCAGGTCATGATCTTAAACAGGGAATATCCAATGGTAAGAGTCCTTTAGTATGTAGGGTAATGAAAGGGAATTGTTTAAAATGACTACCTACTTCCAAATATCATGTACTTTGGAATGTAAATTTGGTTTTCAAATTATTTCAGAAATGGCCAGCAAGTAAGTATTTAAAAGAAAGTGAACTTTCTTGGAAGTTAACGACTTTATTCTGTCTGATATCTTTTAGAAGAGTTTCAGATGTAAAGGCTTCAGAGGTCTTGCATAGATTTTTTCAGCCGAATGGTGTGTTCTTTGAAGTGTGTGAGCGTACAAAGATGATGTCTGGTACAATGTTTTATCCATTTTTTATCAATATCCAAAAGATTGTGTGGTTCGTTGCTTGAAAGAGTATGAATTTACGATGTTGGAAAGAAGAGGGGCAAGAGTTGAGCAACTCCTGATTTCTTATGTAAAGCCTTTTAAGGCTGTAACAAATGCTACTATTGCAAGATCGGTGAAAGGTGCTATGAAAGAGGCTGGTGTGGATATTTCAAAGTTCACAGCCCATTCAATGAGAGGAGCAATGGCAAGTAAGGTTTGTATGTTGGGTGGAAGTTTTACACATATTATGAAGGCTGCTGATTGGTCCTCAGCAGAAACGTTTAGAAAATGTTATTTTAAATCTATAGATCATGTTTAAAAATGTATTTTGAATAACTTTAAACATGCATAATGCGAGCCTCTTGTCCAGAGATAAAATGGCGATTCTTAAAGGTTTACTGCAATAAAAATATGGATTTTATTAAAGACAAGGAGGCTAGCATTATGTCAGCCTCCCTTCCCTGGGAGTGGTGGAATCATGAATTTCATTAACTTTAAGGTTACATTATTAAAAAATAAAAAAGGGAAAATACATTTTTTACAATTGTGTCATTTATTTAATTTTTTTGCAGAATCTTAAAAAGGGATCATTTCAATTATAAGTGGATTCTTGAGGAGAAGAAGAATTCAAACAAAAGAGGAACAAAATGGAGGACACAGTTTATATGGAGCTGAACATTCTGTTTTTCTATTATGATATTGTTAATGTTCTATTGTATACTTTTAATGGGTTTCTTGCTCAGAAATAGTAAATAAAAGGTTAATGAATAATGCTAGCCTCGTTGTCTTTAATAAAATCCTGATTCTTTATGAAGTAAACCATTAAGAATCGCCATTCGCTCTCATTGGATTTTCTATGATGAGCTCAATTTAATAATGTGGAGTTTGGTAAAAGGTAATGTTTTTACAGCAAAAAGTACATTTATTATGAACTACTTCTTGTAACTTTTATGTTTACTTACTTTTCTAAAATTAGTTAATAACTTTCAACACTTTTAACAATGGCCCAATATTGCTAGACATGAGACACAACACTAGAAACACGCTAATGTCTAACATGAGCCCTCTAAGCTAGGAGAGTGACAACAAGACTTCACTCTTCAAGAACCTAAGGTCTAAACTGAAATACAAACTTCTAAACATGGTAAGATCTAAATGAGAAACTACTCTCTAAACGTGACAAGCCTTGAGATTCTCTAAATCTGGTAAGTCTTTGTGTAAAACACTGCTCTCTGAGCACTCAAGGACCAACGGAAGTCACTACCGCTCAAAGATGGGGGACAACACAGTGTGAGACATGCACACACCCAGCACAGAAAGGACCAGTGCAGTAAACTACATTACCCCCCAGTGTGGAAAGGTACAGTGAGAGTTACTACTCATGTCAGACACCTTTCTAAAAGTAGAGAAAGGATCATCGCAGAGTACCACCTATCAGTGTAGAAAAAACGTCAAGACATGCTCTGCTTCCTCTAATAAAATATAGCGGGTCTGCTCTCTGAATGCAGGAAGGCCAGGAACGAGACACTACTTACTCCCTCTAAGGTGCAAGACATAACCGGCGTGCATGTGATCCAAGAGAGACCCTTGTATGAAAAGTTCTCAAAATACTCCAGTAGGTAACTTTTCAAGTGATGCAGTTCCTTTCGCCCGAAACATGTTTCACCACAACATTTATTCTTTATTGAACTGAATTACGTGATTGTGAAGCTGCTCCTTTTTCAACTGAAACATAATGCAAAAAGATGACTGGGCCATTGAAATCTGTGTCTGTTTAGAGCCCTGTTATCCTAATGTCAGACACCAACTGGCAGTAAATATCAACCTTCACTCGTTTGGTCAAATTCAATAGCATGAATGATTACTACACCACTACTGCCCCCATAAATATAATCATAAGACAACATGAGAAAAGCAAGTCAAGAGGCTGTTCAGCCATTTTGTTTTCATTGCATACATAGGCCCATATACTGCTCACAAACTAGGTATGCTTTTCAGTGCTGAAAAATTCTGTGCTAAGAGAGCACCTCGACAGGGCACATGAGAAGAGAAGAAAGACGATACCCAGCCTTTACAGGAAAGCAGACAGGGACAATAAGCCTATTACAGGTACCATTTAATTATTTTTAGGGTCGAGCACGCAAGCGCTCTGTCCCTGTTGTAATCTCTCTGTGGGCTTTCAACCATGCCCTAGTCACGCCCATCACTTTCATTGGCTTGTGGGCTTTCCTTTTAAAATTCATTTGATTTTATTAGTGAAAGGCATGCATACATGTTTAGCCCTCCTCGAGCGCACTGGCCAACTACTGAAAACATATGAGGGTCCATGTTTTCCGTATGGTTTCTGGACTACTTTTTCTCTATATTTCGTAGGCAACGCGATCTCACTGGGCAGTAATCGAGCGCTTTTCATGACTACAAGTTTAATTCATTGTTTATTCTAGCCTTTCTTCACAAATTCAAGGATTTGTTTTCAAATTAATATGCAAAGGCGAAACCGGACCGGTGTTTATGTTCTGATTAGACACCTTCACGCTCATAGCGTGGCGCTTTAAATCAGCTCCCGTATGTGAAATTGTATTACTTTTCACTTTCAGTTTATGTGTCAAGAAAAATCCGGTTAGGAATTTACAATGCTAATAGCTCTAACTCAATCAAACGCAAGACCCACTGCATTGCAAATGCTAGTTTCTACAGCACTCAGCACATGAAGGGGGTCATGTCAGAAGGCATTTCCAGAAAGCATGGCTGTTCAAAGGTATTACATCACACTAAGGATGGTAGACTGAATGATAAGTAAAAAAAGACAGGCAGACATGGTCTGGACACAGATGATGTGGAATAGGTGAGTTTTAACATGTAAAGAATATATCCTGGTGAATAGATTATTTCCGCATAGAGCAGTACAGGCCTTGTGCATGAAGGAATCATCCCTCATTAACATATGAATGAATAAACGAAAATGTGTAAAGTGCACAGCTACTCAAAACTGTGGGTGTTGAATCTAAAATCATGTTCAGTACATGTTCACCACTGGGCACAGGGTCATTCACTTAAGCGGGTCTGTCCGCAAACACCTGGTTGGGTGGTAGGGCAGCAGCAATTTGGTGAGTTATCCAGGGTCAATGGGCAAAGACATAATTCGCACCCATCCAAAATATGAGAAATGCCAATTACATTTATTTTCAGCCAGAAACATAGAAAGGTTTTCCCACAGTGGCAATTGGTAAAAAAAAAGTAAAGATTTCATTCTAACTAACTTTCTCAAGTTGTAACTTCTATTTACTTTTCTAGAATGAATAACTTTTTTTTCTTTTTTAAACAGGAGCCGAGCCAAGCAAATTGATATTGTAAGGCTCTATCGGAAACCAAATTCCATCCCAATGATGTCTAGGGTGAGGAAAAACTCCACTGTGACCCGTGACCACCGCTCCCACTGCCACTCCGTTCCTGGTTCACTGCACAGGCAGAAGAAGAGAAGCCTGCTTGAAATCCCAGAGTGCAGGGCTTGCGTAGTGCCTCACGCCTGCTATAGAGAGGCCCGAGGTGGCATTGTACGTGAAGGAAAGAGGACTGTGCAATGCCCACCTTCTGGGATATCCAGCACTTTACACCAGACAGGCAACAGCCCCAACATTTAAATTATCAGCAAGAAGGAGAGCAGGCGTCGTAAGAGGGAGTCAAGAGGCCCTTCATGAAGCAGAGACTAAGTGGCAGCTGAGGCCCAACCGTCTGACCTAGATTGCGGTAAGCAGGACCACGGGCCCTGATAGAGGGCACTGAAACCTTTTTTACTCCCAGAGCACATTCACATATTGACAGACAGAGCTACTCGAACTACACAGTGCTGACCAGTGTAGATTATAACAGTGCTTCCCTCTGCCATTGACCACAGGGGTACCACGGTTACAGGCCACACTGGGGGAACCAATAAGTTCCAGAAGACCAGACCCAAGTCAGGGTAAACTAGCCTTTGAAACCAAAAAAGCAACACACTCTTAAGACAAAACCATGGAGGACACCTTGGTGTAGACATGGAGTCGCACACACCCACTGAGTCCGACGCAGCAGTCCGGTCCCTCTAGCTGACCCTGCTAAGTAGCCTTGCTAATATCGACTCGAGAATAGATGCACTGACCCTTGGAGTGGATGCTGTGAAAGAACTCCAGTAAAAACATTAAGAAAGCATCACAGAAACAGAAACTCAGGTTTTTGAGGTGTAAGACTCCATGACTGGTTTGACTCCAAACAAAAATGTATAATGGAGGAATTTGAATATGTTAAATTAAATAATGAATACTTGTAAGCCATATAAAGGCACAGCAATATTTGTATTGTGGGTGTCCAGAAACAACAGCCATGGGGGAAAATGGAGATCTTTGTCGATCAACTACTCTTGTCTACGACTGGAAAAGATAAACTGTCCCCCATATTCATGGTGGAGCGGGCACAGTGAAAGCTGGAAAACCAGCCGATTTAAGATTTTAAACTACAGAGATTGTGACACTATCGTTGCTATGGTCAGAGATAAGGCAGACATTTTCTACAATAGTGCTAACATAACATTCTTCCCTGACCACAAGAAATGGTCCAAGAGGCCCACCGTAAATTGACCGCAGTCAAAAAGAAACTGTATAATCTGAACAATAAATACACAATGCTTTTACCTGCGCAACTTCGATTCAAATGGCAGGGCATAACCCACATTTTCTATTACCCCCAAGTGGTGCATGCCTTCCTCAACAAACAAGGAGCGAGAAAGCAGAAACAGAAGAAAGGAGGGGGTGGATAACTGCAACAAGGACTCAGCAATGTCCAATGAAGAAACGTCTGTTGAAACACATTCTAAACACTATGTGATGACCAATCATGTTTAACATATCCTCAGAGGAAGGGAGAAATCCTCCAACTGCCATGATGACTAGACATTGTTCTACATGGTGGTCCAGGGGCTCAGATCTATTGATACTATATAGCTAGATGCACCTCATGGACTATTCACTCTCAGTCTAGGACTGAGGTGATACTTCAGATGCCACCACATGGAAGGGATCCCTCTTATGCTACTGCATAAACATATCAGTACATACACCTGCTACCAAATTAATTATGTTCACTGACCACCCCAAACTGTACTCGCATTACTATCATGGGTATTGGAAACACTTGGGGAATTGCAAAATTTGGGGAAGGGGGATGGTATATGAAATAACGTTAGAAAGTTGTGGTTCAGCGTAGTCGGGAAAGGCAATGGATTTTGAGAAGCCTACAATTGTTTTTTCAAGCACACATCAACTATACTAGTCCCACAAAGACCATACACTTACTTACCCCTGAGACCACTGACAACAAATGTGACCCATAGCACCACAAATACCAATCAAATGCATGACCTGGAACGTCTGAGGGATGAATGACTCAGGAAAAAGACAGCAGGTATTGGCATACGCAACACGCCACAACACAGAAGTCCTGGCACTGCAGGAGATGCATCTCGTGGGCTACAGAATGTGGCCAAACAATAGGGTACACACGCTACTTTACAAATCTTTCTGTCTATTCCAAGGGGGTAGCCACACTGAGTATACAGGGACATCCTTTCGTATTGTCTCAAGTGGACATTGATCATTAGGGACTGTTCCTCATAGTACAGGGAAAACTCCAACATACGCATATTATGATCATTAACACCCACGGCCCTAACTACGGCGACCCTCAATATTATCACACGCAAGCATCTAAACAATTTGTTACAGTTGTCCACCATACTTTGGGGGGGAATTATTTCATTCCGACACTTCACAGTACCAGAGGCAGTACTAACACCAGAGGCAGAAAAACATTTCAGGGCCATAACAACTCTAATGGATATTATGTCACAATATGACCTACAAGAGACAGAGTGGGGGACAGGCAAGAATATACCTTTCCCACCTCAGTACCTGGCACCGCATCTTGCTTAGACTTCTGTTCGAGGATTGAGGGCGTAGCTGGATGGACAGAGCAAGTTGGCCACATGCCCAGAATGCTATCGGATCACTCACCGTTAAGGCTAACAATGTACCTGCTGAGAGGTAATGGCATGAACTGCAAATGGCGGCTTCAACCGACAATGTTACACAACACAGTGTGTAAAGGTGACATTAGACAGGCCATTGTCAAGTACTTTGAAATCAATAAAGATTCGGTACCAAGCATGGATACAGTTGGAGAGGCATTTAAGGCTGTTATACAGGGTAAATGCATTTCTAAAGGACATAGCATACTAAAGTAGATGAGACATAACTCCGCTAAACTTGAACAACAGCTTTCACAGCTGGAAGCCTAGTATACTGTAGATAACGACAAGTGCAGCACAATCTATGAGAATACAAAAAAAGCAGCAGACAGGGAAATGCACTACCTGAGCAAATACGCAGCCACTCAATCCTATGGTTAGCAAGGGAGACTGGGGAGCATCCTGGCTGTATAAATAGAACAGAGCGGGGCGGTAGACTGTGGGGGTCATTACAAGCACCGCCAACAGGCTGGCGGTGCTTCCCATGGTATCACGTCGCACCACCGGAGCTGGCGGTTTCCCACCACAATGGCCCCGGCGGTTGTAATCCGCCAGGGCAGCGATGCTTGCAGCGCTGCCCAGGGGATTACGAGTCCCCCTACCGCCAGCCTTTTCCTGGCGGTTTGAACTGCCAGGAAAAGGCTGGCGGTACGGGGAGTGACGGGACCCCTGGGGGCCCCTGCCCTGCCCATGCCACTGGCATGGGCAATGCTGGGGGCCCCTGACAGGGCCCCGTGCAGCTTTTCACTGTCTGCCATGCAGACAGTGAAAAGCACAGCCGCAACACCGCCGGTTCCTGTGTTGCAGCCGAGATCCCTGCTGGGCCGGCGGGCGGAAACTAGGTGTCCGCCCGCCGGCCCAGCGGGGATCTCCAAATGGCCGCGGCAGGAGTGCGGCTGCATTGACGGCCGCCCGGCGATCCGATCTTGGCGGGCAGCTTCAGCCACCCGCCAAGGACGTAATGAGGGCCTGTATCACTATACTAATGACTATTCAGGGAATAGAGATCCGTAATTCTACAGAAAATCCAGTAGAATTCACACTCTACTATACAACATTTTATCTTACCACTTATTAACACACAGAGACAGAACTACAACAGGATTCAGAATCTATCACACTCCTTTGGATAGTGGAGGCAGAAAGAAGAATTCTATGTGCCCATCCTGACAGTAAAAACGCAGTCAAAGATTTAAGCAATGGGAAGGCTTCAGGCAATAATGTATTATGAAGGGTACACAAAACTCCTAGCTCCCCACATGCTGAAAATGTATTGTGAAGCAATTCAATAGACAAAACACCCTTCTACTGCCATAAAAGCACTAGTAGCATGTTCTTAAACCTGGAAGTCCACTACTGACTGCAACACCCACTATACCTCATTAAAACAGACAATAAAACCATGGCAAAAGCCCTGGCAGAGCAACTGCTGCCACTGATGCAAGGCGACTCCACAGTTCTACACCAAATCCGGAGATAAAGGTGGTGGCCGTATTTCCCCAACATTGCCACAGCCTTTGACTCAACAGAAAGAACCTACATGCTTAGGGTCCTGTCCAGAATGGGACTGGGTAAGGCGCACTCAAATAGATAAAGATACTTTACACCAAACCAACGGCCTATTTGAAAGTGAATAAACTAGTGTTTACCCCAATAAATATACAGTGTGGAATCCAAAAGGGATGTCCCCACATTTGCTCTAGTGCTAGAACACTCTCTCTGAAAGTCACCTGAAGGAAGTGCAATCCAAAAGGGGTATTTGGTTTTGGTCCCACACAGTTTTTGACTTCCCTATAGACGGATGATACATTGCTCATGGTAAATGACCCAGAGGTTAACATTGTCCCCTCAATAAGGAAAATAATCAACTTTGGCAGATGGTCAAGGTTAGCAATCAATTAGTCTAAGTCACAGCTGATGCCTCTCACTTTGATCACTGAAGAACCTGTCCTAGACTATCCGCTTCAGTGGCAGGAGGAGCGAATCAGATATTTGGGCGTACACATTTACAGAGACATGCACGTCTTCATAGGGGAAACCAATGTCTAAAATAAGACACAAATTTAAATAAAAGATCGTACTGCACCTTCCATGGTGGGCTGGTATGCCTTAATTCAATTGGGAATAAATATTCCCACAATCGCCCTACTTGTTTCAAAACATTCTGTTTCCCTTATCCTGCAGCTTCTATAACCAGCTTCAGACACTACTAATAAAACTAATATTAGCTGGCAAGCGGCCACACATAAGCTGGAAAATTTTGCAGTGACCGTATAGCCAGGGGGCTTTGCAGTACTCCATTTTGAAACATATAGCTATGTTGCCAGACACATTTCGCCACTCACTCATTCCAAAATTAAATAATTATCCTCCCCCAGAGAGAAGACTAGCAGCACCGTGGAACCTAAACAAAGTAGTGATGAAAACACCTCCCCGATGGCAGGAGATCCTCACAGTGGACTGCACCGTGTGGGCATGGTTGCTATAATGTACTCACCGTGCATTAGATTAATAAACAACATGAATTTCAGCATCAACAACGAAATAGCAATTATATACTCCCTACGTGATAGCCAGATTAGCACGGTGGATGATCTTTACGTAGATAGTCAATTTATATAATTTGATCCTTAACAGCTTAAAGGCACGTGCGCTCCCCTGCGCGTGTTTACGTACCACCGACTGAGAGAATCAGTGAGGGAGGACTTCCTGACTAAACCGCAGGAGCCCACTTGCTCGCCGCTGACCTAGCTGCTAAACAAACCATCAGACTACTCTATACACTACCGCGACATGCTTTTAAAAACAGCTTATAGATCCCGAGACCGCGGGTCACCAGACGTGACGACTGCAATTACAGATGCGCAGTGGGAATATTGCTGTCAGCATACCAAAGCGGTGTCCATGAATGCAAGGCACGGCCTCATACATTATAACTACTACCCGCATCAATACACAACACAAACTGTACAGATGTGGAGGAAGGGATAACGCTAGCTGCGAAAAATGCTTCTCACCGGAGGCGGAATTCATGCACCTGGCGTGGCACTGTCCACCTGTGGCTCGCTATTTAACAGGTACAAATCAAATGATATAACTAAACTGCCCCTACTGGTGGACCCAGGGATAGCACTGTTAGGTTATGTGAAGACGGTGCCGAAAGCCAGTTGGAATTTAGTGGCTTGGCTTTTCTACTGGATAAAAGACGAGTGGCGACGTGCTGGGACAGCAGGACATCTCCCAGGGCGATGGACTTGCACATCGACTTCGCAGAGTGCAGTAGATTCCCCGATCTTTATTGCACTCTGCTTCCCCGACCGTTAGGCCCGGCAATATCTGAGAGCGAGTACGTGTGCACCTCGCACCGCCGAAGCTGCCTCAGACTCAGATGCTTTTTGATGTACCAGGAAGATAACTATGTCAAACAGACAATCAGCAAAAAGCAACATCTCATGTACATAGGGAAAAAACACAACTACATCATTCTTTAAAAAGTAGCTTTTCAGTTAGCATTGTACATTAAAACATTACCTTTGAAACCACTGGGACTGATAGTTTGCTAAAATGAAATATATATCGACAGTTTTGCAAAAATATTTTTTCATGTTTTTAATTCGTCTCTCCACTTTATCAAAATGTTTATAAACTGCCTTCATTAAATAAACCAAACTTTTTTACAAAGTTATGTAAAATATTTTTAAAATAATGGGAACCTTCTACGAGGTCCGAATTCTGGAACATTTTCCACTCTATGGAGTAACATGTCCTCCAGTTTCGTGATATTGCTAAATTTGAAACATTCCTACAAGTTCTCTTCTCTTCTGCCTCCACTAAGGAGTCTCCGAACCATTCTTGCCCCCAGCAATGTCACATGATCACCTAAACCAGAATGCCCCGTTCCCAATTTTCAGACTGCATATATTCTTTCAAACCACTGAGACCAAATATCAGTGAGTGGAACACTTTGGAATGGCCTCATGTCACCTACTAGCACCTAACTAATATCATAAATCATTAAAAAATCACTAAGGGCCAGATGTACCCCTATTCTTGAATCAGGCCGTTTGCCCAATGTACAAACCCAGTTTTCCGATTCAGTAATCGATTTACCGAATCACAAAATGGGTTTGCGAGTCGCTATTAGGAAGGGGCGTTCCAAAGGCACCCCTTCCTAAAAGCGAGTCGCAGAGGTATGTATGATTGTTTGCAACCATGATTCAGGTGCAAAACAATTGCAGTTACCACCAATTTCAAATTGGTGGGAACCCATTCGCAAATGGGAAGGGGTCTGTCAATGGGGGCACCGACATTTTTTCAGAGCAGACAGTGGACCCACGGACCATCACCTGCTCTGAAAAAATTAAAAGGACATTTTTCATTTTTTTTTTTTTAATGCATCCCATTGCTATTTAATAAGCATTCACAGACATTGTGGTCTGCTGACTCCGGCAGAACACCATCCCTGCGAGTGCGGCCATTCCCAAATGGGTCGCAAATTGAATATTAATGAGGAAGGCCCCTTGCAAACCCTTTGGGATTTGCTAACAGTGTCCAAAACACTGTTGTTAATCAGGTTTTGCGACTCGCAAAACTTGACCTTCGTACATCTGGCCCTTAATATCTAGAGCAGAGGGAGCCCAAAGGGGCACAAAGGAAGTGAGAGTTAAGAGTTATCTCAAAATATGCACATACTGAAGACCAGGGGGTTGGAAATTGCATACAACTGCCTTCTGCTTGCTAAATCCTTGTGTGAATTAACTTAATAAAGAGTGATTGGGCCTACGGTATGTGGTTTATGACAAAGCATAGGATCTGTCCAATTGGCCACTAGCATGCAGAATGGTACGAAGTAAAACAATTAAGAGTACAGTGGACTAAGAAGATACCTGGAGAAGAACACCTAAAAATACAAAGTTACTGAATGATGAAAGTAAAAGCAGTTTGCTAGACACAGAAATAATAAGAATCATGGTTTCCTGACATTAAAGTTTGGTGTTAAGGATCTGCATTGAAAAACGCACCCACCTCTGATTTGTTGGGCTTTTCAAAGGTATTTGTGTGGATCTCGAAGAGTGTTGTTACCTGTACTAGCCTTCTCGAATTAATTAAAAGCTGGGGGCTAGCAGGAGTGTCAGTAAAAATAAAGTAGCACAATCCTGTGATGCTTATTCTTCTGAAATAAGAAAGAGTCCATGGTTGAAGTATAAACTGGTTGTGGGACTGCCCTTCCTGCACTTACAGCCTATGGCCATTTAAACTTGCATAACTGTTTGTCAGACACAGACAAAAAAAAAAAAAAACATCAGGGCACTGAAAATACCATGCTCCCATATGGGTTGGGGGGGGATTATGATCACAGTGAAAGTATGGTCTACAGTAAAGAAGAAGTAAGGTGGCATGAAAGCCTTGATCAAGTGAAATCCAGATGTGGCCACAACTCATTCTCCATATCTCAGATCTTATTGCACGCCACAGCATCTCAAGTGGCTGAAACATACATACGACAGTGGGTAAGCAAGACTGCCCTCGCCTTCAGAAGGCTAGAATGACTGACCACAAAAGGCAGGCGTTTAAAACCCAGAGGCCTTTGTGCCACATCCAATCAGCAATCATGCATTCTCAACCTTGTCTCCAGTGATATCTCACGACCATTTAGAAAGAGGTGTCAGAAAAAAGAAAAAAAATCAGATATGAGAATTAAATCAGTAAGTTTATAAGACATCAACAGAGCTTGCTTATCACACACCAACTGCTTCAGAAACTTCTACACACTTCTGCTATATCTTTCAACACATGAACCTCTGATGTTCAGAGTATGGCACTACCTCGTATCCTTATGATAGAGATAGAAGGAGAGCCCAAGTAAGTACATATAAGGACACAAGGCTGTTAAACATGTTCCTAGCTGATCCGCATGTACACCTTTGTACAGTGCTCCGTTGCTTTAGAAGTAGGTTGGCAATGTTCAAATTCTCATGCATACTTTTATGCACAACCAGGCCATATAAGGCCAGGTTGAGGTTAAACCTGAGCAGTAGAGTATGGGAACGATACACCTGCTCCTTCCAGAGTCCTGCCACTGCCACTTATGACAATCCTTTCCTTGAAACTAAAAAGCAACCATTCTTCTAGTTCATGAACACAGGGTCTGTGTGTTTCCTACCTGCATCTCAGCCGATATGGATAGTCCTCCATTCAATCCATTCCTTGAAACTAAAAAACAACTATTCTTCTAGTTCATGAACACAGGCACAGGGTCTGTGTGTTTCCTACCTGCATCTCAGCCGATATGGAGAGTCCTCCATTCAAACAATCGGTTTATCTAGGGAGACTGGGGAAACATATGTAGAGAGCACAATATCAAGGCTGATAACAAGGCTGGGAAACATCAGGTCAGTACTTCTAAGAGGTTGGCTATCAGCCCTACATGTCTTTCAGAGGCACCGCTGTGTAGTGAACTATTCAGATTTGCTTGTATGCTACCCTGTCACAGGCCAGCACTCCCTTGCCGATAGCAGTAAGCAGTTCCTGGTATCAAATGAACCTTTAGAAGCACTGACGTCATCGGATGAGTGTGCCAGCACTAAACACAAACACAGAGAGGTTCTCAATGGCTTCAGACCAGGAAATTTCCCTCATGTGGTTGAAATAATCCCATAATTATTCCAAATTATTCTCCAGCAGCCTTAAGTGAACTGACAACTTTTCTCAAGGTGCTGATTCTCTTAAATTCACCACAGCTGCACCTTAGCCTCAGCCGCAAACAATCGCATACACACAACCACCCCTGTGCTTCCTGCACTACCCAGAGAGCGTTGGTACAACATCCCCAGCACTGTGGGCATTTTTGCCACTTGTCATATTGAGTGGACTTTACTGAGGCCATTCTGGTTCAGATAGTGTCCCCCACAAAACAGGCAGTACCTACAACAGAAAGAGCCCTAAGGACAACAATGTATGTATGTATGTATGTATGTATGGAGGTATTTGTAGAGCACCATCCGGCCCGGGGGCATCGAAGCACTTATCACAAGTCCCCACAGTGCAGAAAACCACCTTGATCACATGAGACAATGTATTTCTTTTTATAATTGACAGACACCCTTTCTTATGTCAAAACCTTTAATTTCGCCACCTTGGCTCATTCCATTTCTGTATGAGACATCTTGTGATTTACAAGTAAAGACACTCAAATAAAGCTCTTCCCTGAACAGATTCGGTACTGGCAGTCTCTTGTGCAAGAAGAGAACTGCCAGCTTGCCACGATCCCAAGAACAAAGAAAAAAACAAGCACATATGATGCTTGGAATATTCGCATATGATCATTGTACTACTATTACTGAATGCTGTTACACAAAAACTAACCTGTTAAGTTTTGAAAGTGTAGGCTATGTACTGTGATCACTAAATGTATTCATTTATTTGAGGAGTTTTACAGAGCGTGAACATGACCCATTCAGGTATCAAAGCGATGTACAAACAGGAAACAAGTTAAACATACCAATGCAAAAAGGAGCAAGCAAGAAACAGTATAGATACAATGTAACAAACGGTTTTGTAGATACAGGATTCAGATGCGCACACAAGAAAATAATCATGCTGATTAACTTCAGTTCTACTGTTGGAGGGATGTATTCAGCAACAGCAGTTCTACTTCTTCTTTAAAGAAGGTAGTCGAGGGGTCTGATCTGGTTTCTGGAGGTAGTGCGTTCTATATTCTTGGGGAAAGACCAGAAAAGGAGTGGTTGTAAGTTTTCTTTTTTGTTGAACTTTTGTGGCTTCAATAATAGACAGTTAGCACTTCTTAGCGAACGACTCTCACGCAACAGTTTGAGTTTTTCCCCCAGGTAGACTGGAGTGTTATGATGAAGAGCCTTGTGCTTCATGTAGCCTACCTTCAACCGAATCCTTGCTTCACACTGGAGCCATTTAGATGCTTTAGATCTGGTGTAATGTATTTGAGTTTTCTGGATCCCGTGATGAGCCTCGCAGCCGAGTTCAGTATGGCCTAGCTTTGGGTATGCTCGCAAGAGTAGCACTCCCGTAATCTAACTGGGAGATGGCAACAGATTGGACTGCTAACTGAAAAGTAATCTGGGGCCAAGAAGGGTTTGATTTTCCTTGGTGTGTTCAATAGGTGATTGGCTCCTCTGGTGGCTGCACTGATATAATATTGCATATTGAGGTATTTGTCCAAGGTTATGCCTAATGATCTAGTGAAATCACTAACATGCGGGGCACAGCTCTTAAGAATAATGAAAACGTAGAGTTCTGAATATATAAATATTCTTACCACATGTTTTTACACAATAAGTAGGAATTCATATGTCCAGTTTGTGCTAGTGTCATGGCATAGTGTTACACTGATATGCATTTGTGAAGTATGGAATTTGTAGTCCGCATTACTGCATGCCTTACACAAAAAGCACCAAGTGATGTGTAGAATATGCAAAGCTGTACATACTTCCCTTCTACTACAAGATCTTACACATCATTTAATAGTTTCAAATTATTGCATGTGTAAACATAGTCTTATTAGTAAATGTCGCGATGCAGTCATAAACACAAGATGTGTCAAATGGTAATAATGGTATTATTGTTGATCAGTCATAAGGATAATTTAATGCATGCCTGCCCTTCTCTGCATGCAATTACACCTCAGTGAACACGTAGGGGAGTCACTTGAGGGTGGTGCCTGGGGTGTTACGCCCCTCTAGGAAATTAATTTTCTGATAAATTATTGGGTACAGGGGTTTTCAGTCTGGAATTGTGAGCTGTCTGTGGCATTTCACCTGGGAGTTTTTTTTTTTACATATACACAGACAAAAACAAATACACTCTCTCCCTCTGTTATGAAAGTATTCCAAAATGTTGGTTATTTTACAAAATATTTTGTTTTCTCTTAAATAGTATCCCTACCAATCCGCACTGCGCTCCATTTACACTGCCCCTTAGGCCCCTCTCATGAGCGTGCTTGTCATTTCATGTATTTGAACATTATATACCAGCGTGATTGTTGGATAATCTGGAGCTCTCCCGCCCGCCCTCTGACCAAGCTCCACCCCTGGGAACACAGCGTGTAGGAGTATTTTAGCTGCTCTGCCACCACTGCATGCTATTACAGGATAATGAACACGAGCTGCACTGAGTATGGATGCACTGCGCTGTTACCACGGTATGACTGTGTAACTACTGTACAGTTATTACTGCAAGCTTTAACAATAGAAATTGACCTAGGAAATGAGTGCTTGTGTTCTGTTAACGTAGCATGCTGTTACACAACAACAAATATGTGATTTGTGTGCACTTCTATTTGAATTCTTATTAATACATGCTGCCACGCAATAAATGAACATGAGATGTATTCCGAGTGTATCATTTCTGGGAGGGTTAGCACAACAAATATGAAATTGGGAAATTGCATGCGAGCGTGCTTCGAGCTTTTTACTAAGGGATGCGTTCCCCTTGATCTGTTAGTTCACACTTAACACGGCGCTACAAAGTAAGACACGGTAATTGTAGTATGACTGTCTGGTCGTTGTACTGCTCCCACCTCATGCCCTTGTTGAGCACTGACATACTACGTAGGGCAGAAAGTGCTTGCCTTTAATAAGTACAGGCTGCACCTACACAGAGGACGGCAGTTACACATACCGAACAAATACAGAGCATAATTCAGTGGCTGAACATGTGAGCGCCGCGCTGCTTGAGGGTACAGTAAAACATTAAAGACGTCAAAGGAAGAATGTCGACCTCTGTGCATCACACTTTGCGTGGCCTATGTATCCAAGGGGCTGGACACTGTAGGGTTAAGCACTCAAAACTAAAAATAAACAGTGCCATGTGTGGTAAACACAACGCCTAGTCCAAGTCCCCTCCTTCATTGACACTTTTTAAGTTGCAGCCTATCAGACGGCTAAAGGCATCTTGGGGACATTCAGAAAGTTGTCCTAGGAATGCACGCTGCCTGTTGCTTGCCATTGGCTTTGTGGTTTGCAACTCACATTATCTTGCTTTTCATTTGCTGGCTTTATTCATGTTAGGCTGTCTAGTTTGAGTTCAGTCCTTCCCTTGCCAAAACCTTATTTACATTATCCTTCAGAGTACTGCCTTTCTATAAGCAGGCCTGTAAATCTTGTTGTTACCTCATCACATTGCTGTGCACTCAAAGACCAAGGTTGAATGTTAGGCGCTGTCTTCAACGGCCGCTTGTTTACTTTTGTTTCTCTGATTTCAAAGTGAGAGGATTTATATGACAATCTTGCTAGATACTGGGGGAAAGAAAGAGTTTTTTCTAGCACATGACAACATTTGAATGAACTGTGTAAGTATTTCAGATTATATAAGAATTAGGGACACAAATCAAGCACATTTATTATGATTTCTGAAGTGGGCTGGAAACAAATACTTTAATGTGATAAAAAAATTCATTACCCTAGGTGATGCAACTTCCACACATTTTCATCTGTGCACTGTATAGATTTATTAGTAAAACTGTATGTCAGTGCAAATATAATGGTAATTTCAATTGAAAATGTGTTGTCTGTAAGGGCAGTGTGCTACCACATCATGAATACTCCACTCTACGCCTCTCTACTCTACGCCATTCTGCTTTACAACACCCCATTCCACTGCACTCAGCACCACTCCACTTAATGCCAGTGCACTCTACATCACTTCATGCTACGCTTCTCTACTCTAATCTGTACCACTCCACACCAATGCACTCTTCGTCACTCTACTGCAGTATTTGCCACTGTACTCCACACCACTCTAGTATAGGCCACCCCAATCTACTTTGCATAACTCCACAATACAATACACTGCAATACAACACTCTACAATACTGCACTCTATGCCAATACACTCTACAGCAATGCACTTTGCTCTGTAACAGTCAGCTCTATGCCCCTGCACAATTTGCCGATCTACTGTACGCCTCTTTAAGCTATTCTACAACACCGCACTCTATGCCACTGTACTATTCACCACTTTACACCATTACACTCTATGCCACTCTACGCAACTGCACTTTACCCTGCATCATCCCACTCTATGCCACTTCAAACTACCCTCAAACAGTTTACTCTATGCCACTGCACTCAACTCCACTCTGCACCACTCCATGCCACTGCAGTCTACGCCATTCTACTCAACCACTGCATTCTTCGCCAATGCACTCTCCACAACTGCGCTCTGTCGCTACGCTCTACTCTGCATCACTATACTCTACTGTTCCCCACAGCACTCTGCCACTCTACTCTGCAACACTGCACCTCTCGCCACTCTGCACTACTCCGGTCTACGCTGCTAAACTCTATGCCACTGCACTCTATGCCATTGCACTTTACAGCACTATACTCTGCACCACTCTACGCCACTGCACTCTATGCCGCTCAACTCTGCACCACTGCCCTCTGCATCACTTACCTCAATGCCACTCAACTCTGCACTACTATAAGCCATTCTACACCAGTGCACTCTACACCAGTCCGCTCTATTCTGTGCTACTCCAATGTACGCCACTCCACACTGTGCCACTCTAATACATGACACTTTCTGCCAGTCCACTCTATGATACTCTACTCCACTTTTCGCCATTCCACTCTATTATAATGAAACTCCACGCCACTCTCTACAACGCCACTAACTTTTAGTCATGCAGACCTGAAGCCACAGTGGTGTACAACACGGTTAAAACACATTGGCAAAGACAGTAGCTTTGCATTTGCGAGATCTATTGCCTTTGCCAATGCTTGTTTTACCATGTAATTTTGTAAACAGAAAGCCGCTGGACCCGAAAGGCTTCGAATATCGGACCACGAGTCTTGGGTAGCGCACAGCACGCTGCCCTTCTGAAGACAGACTGGCGTTCTAAGCACACTTTTCAGAAATGTGGCGTGGTTTTCATGAACTAGTGTGTACCCTCACGAAGATGTTGAGTGTTCAAACTATCTGCCCTCTTTCCACGCAAAGCAGCTCCCTGGCTTTTTGATGCGGCCGCGCAGATGGTACTGGGTGCAGCCCCTAACATGTCACATGTCATTTTACAATCTCTGTAGCTCGTCTCTGTACAATATCCAAAGTACACTCTGGTTGCTTTCCTCGGGTGCATCTTGTCACTGTGTAACTGCAGCCCGCGGGGCCTTCGTGAGGGTGCTTTGCAACCCTGCTACTCATGAATGGAGGTACTGATTAAGCGCGCCAGATATGATTATTTTAAATTCTTATATGCCGCGTGTGGTCGTCTCTTTCAGGACTGACCTAAAGACAGCCTTATCTGCGCCTCCAGCCTCAAGTATTCAACAAAAAAGCACACACGTGTACACATACAAAGGCTTTCAGCTAGCCCTCGGCACCCTTTGGTCTGCTCAATGTCCGTCACGTTATTCTTCCGCCTACCCCAGCATATAGCATGTGCAATGGGTCAGCCCACTTCATCTATCCAATGTCTTCACCTACGAGGGGCGGCATTATGTTTTTCACAAGCCTATTTCACTGAGTTATTCATTGGGTACTTCCACCTTAGTGTTTAGAGTCAGTGAATTATTACACGTTCTTTGGTCTTGTTATTTAGGAAGTCCTCCTGACATAAAAGTCAAGAATAGTTTTTGGATTGCCTTCATTCTGTATTGGGCCATTTATCTGTGGCTTGATTGACCACTTGTGTGTTGTCCTGGAGAAGGACTTTAAGATGAGTCAATTAAAAAAGTTAATTTTTATCCTCCTCTAGAGACCCTTTACAATAATACCCAATAATGTGATTGGAGCCAACTGTGGTTTAATTTGTTTATTAGAAATATTTGTAAATTTTTTTTAGAGCAACGGCTATAGCAAAATGTTTCCCAATTTGCCATAACCCCAAAGTAAATACTATCTCTGGCAGCACAGACAAAAATCAGATCTCTCAAGACACTACCACCACAGCGCAGCTTGCAAAAAAACTGCTGAAAGTGAGTGGAAGACCTCTCTCACACCAGTCCTACGGACAAGGACAAAAAGACAGAGTATTGCTGCTTTATTATTTCTACTGTCTTGCATTTAGAGTGGAGGTTTGCTAAGAGGAGAGAACTATAAAATATTTTGATATGGAGATGTTAAAACTGTGCTTTAGTTTTAGCATGAATACAGTGCAGGGACCACTCTAGATCAGGATGCAGCAAAACATGCCAAAAACACCAAGGCCTCCCTAAACGATTACCCAAGTGCTCCCCTCAGACAAACTAGTGTGCGTCACACGCCCAAAACCCTCCTCCAACGCCAAAGAAACCTAGTGTGCCTACACAGAACACACTTGCACATACCGCAGCACCAGCATGAACCTGTGAGCAGAGAAGTATCCACATACCCTAGCAAAGTGATACTCTAAGTACATCAGCACTGGGCTCCTGCTTACTCGACTCAACACTAAAGTATAGAAAAATGCTTCATAAACGGGTAAGAATGTATTTAAAGGCTAAAAGATTAACTGAAGTTAAAGAAAGGAGAGTGTCCTTCACTGCTAAAATGTAAAAACACCTTAATTCTTAAAGATATCTTGAAGCAAAAATGTAAAAGTATGACAAAATCTGTTCAACATTCAAAACGTTTATTTCATTAACATGTAGAACCGTTTCACCTTAGTACATCAGTTAATATCAGTGCGTTAAGAACTATTTTTTTCAAGTGATCATTTTGAAACTTGAATTTGGAAATATTCGTTCTTCCCACCACCCTCACAACTAAGTGGTGAACTGGGAGGCAAGTCAGTTGTTAAGTGAAGTCTGTAGGTGGCCTGGGTTTCTATTATACATGAACATAATAGTGCAGTAAATCAAACAGAAGTTTTTGAACAAAACACATCCTAAAGTCGTACATGGGATAATGAGGAAAAAGGAGATAAAGTGAATAAAACAATTGGCTAGGATCACACAATTTGGTTAAGTGGAGATGAATCCCAAGTTTTTAGTTTCACATCGTGCAATTCCCAATAGATGTATATGAATATGATTTGTTCCCCTACACCCACCTTAGCACAACCCTCCACCCGTCTTAGTCCACCCTCCGACTGCCACCCCGCTGGAATCAATGTGGCCCTCAGTCACATCACAGACTAAACTTTATGGCCCCTGGGAAAACGTGTGCAAGTACATATGCCCTAGAACTATGGAAGCTCAGACAAGACAATCGACTCAACTACAACCTGCAGACCCAACAACCTTCTGCATCCAATACCTACCAATTTCAATGTACAGATACACAAGAAAAAAGGCTAAAATATGGTACTGAGAGGTCATTCATAGAAACCTTTATTGATGATGTTGATGTCAGTCCATAGACTGTTATTGGTTTAACCAATGCTAGCTTCTTTTATAATGCATTAGGATTGTCTATCTAATTGAGGCAACAAAGACATGCTAAAGGTATAGAAAACAACATGAAAGATTGCCACCATATTGTGTGATGCAACATCATGATACAACGCAGCTGCCATCTGGAAAATAGACAAAACCTTTCTTGCCACACTTATCATACTCTCAAGGTAGCCACCACATTGCATCAAGCACTTTGTCACACAATGTGGCATCCATCTTGAGTATAGGGAACAGTGTTTTCCCACTGTATGTACTAGTATTGTTCACAATAGATCTTTCAACAACAAACAGATAAAAGCTATCCTTATTCGAGACCTATTCACTCTGCCCAACCTCCTCGTTATAACCATCCCAGATATGTGTAATATGTCTGTATGAAAACTTCTCAAAAGAAGCCTTGAGAAATCCATGGGGTTGGAGGTGGGGGTATACATGCTTTATTCTTGTCTCTTCTTGTGGCACACCCTGAACAAGCATTGGCAAAGCCAACAGATCTCACCTTTGCAAGGTCTAATGGCTGTATAAATGCTTTTAAAACGCTGTCCAACATGGCCGAAAGTCAAGGAAAAATGCTATGACAAGGTCAGCATTGATCATGACATAGAGCTTTTTTTCAAAGCCATGTTGCACAGCAGACCACTCTGCTGTGAAATGTATTTAAAAAAAGCAGGGGTGAAGGGCAATGCAATACAAACAGCAGGAGGTGGGGGTTATGAGGAAAACAAAATGGGGAGAACGGAGGGAGTACCAGACGGGGGCAGGAGGAGAGGGTGGGAGAAGAATAAATAGTAACTCAATCACAGCTCGAGGAGCAGACAGGAACTAATTAAGTTGAATCAATCTGTTCCTCGTTCGTGCTCCACAGAAAGGAACAGCCTGCACTATCCAATTGGGAAGCTGCAAAGAAGAGCGACACTGAAGCCAATGAATGGTAAGCAATGGGTGAGCTCCAAGCCCTTTATTGTCAACAAAAGTGTTTAGCAAGAGAGCGCACATGCAGCATATGTGCAGTTGCAAGCTCGACCTAAAAACACTATTAGCGTCTACAGTACTGTCATGACAGTTAGGATTGAAGCCAATGACAGAAATGTTCTGCCTTTCAGAAACACAAAACTGAGCACAGCTAAATTTACTCCCCTGTACCTCGTCTAGATCCCTAAAGAAAGATACATATCCTAGTCCACTCATAACACACCATACTCTTGAAGGGAATCCCTTGCTCCTGCCTATCTGTGCTGCCTCACTCCACTAATCTGCAGCAATCCTCCTACATCCAGCCTTCATTCCCCACCCATCGGTTTCCCATTTAAAGGACACATCCTTGCTCCTACCAAGCTGTGCTGCCTCACCCCACTAGTCTGCTGCCATCCTCCTATACCCACCTTTATTTCCCATCCATTGGTTTCCCAATGAAGGGACCAATCATCCTAGCTTGACTTCCCAACATTTATGCAGTTGCCCTGCTCCTGCCCACAAACACTACCTGGAGCACAACATGGTAAGCAGCTTGGCACCCCTGAGATACATCCATGGGATCTGTGTGAATCCAGCTGTGACATAGCTGGAATCAGAGAAACAGCCTGGCAATAAGACAATCACCTCTCATCGACCACCTTAATAAATAAGTTAGCGAGGTGAAGGGTCCGTCTGCTCCACCTTCCCGAACAAGTTCTGTGAACTCTCTATCCACCTGCCAAGCAAAGCCAATAACATTTTTATCATGGGAGAATTTCATTTGTGGGTAGACAGCCCATACTCCAAACCTGCAACATGACCTCTCAACAACATGCAGGCCCAGGGCTTCCAACAAGTGATGAGTTATGAGAACCTATGACACACAGCTGGGCACATGCTGGATATCCTGTTCACACATACTTTGAAACCTGTAATCTAGCAGTGTCAAAAATACAAACCATCGAACTAACCTAAACAGAGCAGCGGAATGATAGAATCTTAGGGCCTCACCTAGGCGGAAGCACTACCGCTTCTGGGGCAGCAAGATGCTTTGTTTGGGGGGGGAATGTGGTTACTGTTCCTGTGCCCAGTTTCCACATGCCCATCGAGTGAAGGCATGTCTAGTAGTGTCCTTCTTTATGAGGGACAGTCCTGAACGCCCAAACTTTTTTTGTTCCTGCCGTTGTACCGTTCTCAGCATAATGTTCAGATCCCAAACATCAATACTAGTAAAGCATTGCCCAATAGGTCGAAGAAGAGGGAAGGTGGCACCTATTTCGCCTGCTACAGAGCTCCTCGTACGTTATCCTGTTTACCACTAATTCCAGGCCCAAAATATACCTCAGAGTTCAATACTCCCACTTCAGTCATCTGTGCTTACCTTTTGGGGTGATTATTTGCAAATTTATTCATTTCTACTAGGGATTAATATGTCTGCCTACATATCTGCCAACATTTCGCAACAGGAAAGAGGGAGATTATTTTTTCACAATCAGGAGGATTTATTTTCCCCATTGACTAACATTGAAACAAATGCAATTTCAGGTGGGAGATCTAGTCATTCACAAACAGAGGTGTCCAACATTGGCTCATGAGGGCTGATCCATTCCAGATTTTCATGATATCCAGACGAGATAAATGTGCACACAATTAATTTAAAAGACAACCAATTACATTAATGGGGTAAAACATACAGCCACCAGACGTCAGGCACATGAGGCCCTAATGACACCAGATCCTGCATGTCTTGATCCCAATTCTACAAGAACAGGCCCTCCTACTACCATCAAATACATGCCACAATGATGTGTGAGATTAAAGACCTGGGCACAAATAGATCTCAAACACATTTCAGGCATAACAGACATCAGTAACATAAGTCTGTTGAGACCAGTCCTTCATCACTCCATGCCCAAGACCCCCAATGTTTCTCCCAGGAATGCCCCTCATGCCACAATCACGCACACCCAACCCAACACACAAAACTGTGAGCAATCCCAACATCATAGTAGACCAGACCCTAGGCACAATGTGTATTTATATTACAATCGTAAAAATAACTAGGACGCTCTCATTTCAGTCCCCCAAAGAGTGATCCTATGCTGCTGTACATATTTCTTAAATGCATAGTTGTTCCGGCAGAGTTCTTTTAGCGCTAGAACAAGGTACGGACTGAAAGGGAGCATTAAAGGATACGCCCAGTGCTTCTGAGCGACGAAACAGTTTTTAATGGCGCTACGTTATGTTATGAAACTTCTCGAGAAGACTTTGCCAAGGCTCGAACTCGTGACCTGCAGATTTCGCACGTCATCAGAGTTGTATCTCTAGAAGTAATCTTACCGACTCCGTACGCAATTTTGCCAACTCTAAGCGTATTATATATTTTTCTGTCAGAAGCTGGTCTCTAACAGGACACTAGAACGTGTACACCCCGATAAGCCCACAAACGCTCATGAGGCTGCAAATTCTTGTAATATTATGTCATTAATTGTAGTTGTTGCCATTTATACAGGACACGCTAACAAACGCATTGTGAATTGCATTTATAGGCTCAAATAATAGGCGCTGCTATTACCAAATGGTACGTATTTTATCGATATCAGAAAGAAGAAAGACTGACATGGCCAAATCGGGACTGAACCTGTGACCTACATGTGCCAGATGCGCTATCCCACCAACCTCTGTCATCCCAGGGAGGATTCCAGATGCTCGTTATTTCGAATGCACGTTGCATATATATTAACATTTTTAAAGTTAAGAGAAAAGCATTTGCTTCCAGAAAGAAGTGGTAGTTGCTACTTCCTGTGGAAGGGTTTGCTGCTTTCTTTGATAGGAGGCGTCTTAGAATTAATCTCACAAGAGCAAATATGTGGTTTAAAATCCGCTCTACACACTTATGGCCAAAATCCATCTTGACAGTTATTGTTGGAGAGGATCCGCGTCTTCGAAAAACCATGGCCTTGGTTGAATACCAGTGGGAATTTGACCAGAAAAATGGGTGTGCGGTATCTTACTACACAGAGCAAATTCCACTAAGCACTTTGTCACGAAGTTCGGGGACTGAGCTCCGTTGCCAACTTAACACATTTGTAAGGCCCAGGCCACTCTTCAACCCTTTAATGGAGCAAGGATTTGGAGCCTGGAGTATTATGGTATGCTGATGACGGCTGGAAATCATTTGATGAAGAGCACACTTAATATGCGGGCTGGAACCTCCAGCATTTTCCCAATGATGCCCAATTAAGCCCCGCCCTTTTTGGGTGCCTTGAACCCTGGACTGTCCCAGCTGGGATGTTGAGCACTACAGAAGAGTTGTGGCCACACAGGCATACGTTATTTGTTTATTCTAATGGAATGAGCATTACCGAGAATGCCATTTCAACCTTTAAAAAAATAAGACTGTCTTGGGTTACACATCAACAAATAATTCTAAAAAAAAGAGTCCATTTAAATATTTTTTTTTCTTTTTTAACCAACCATTTACACGACCTAGGGCCACATTCAGATAAAATGGGGCCATTTGTAGCAAATGTTTTGCTCACCAAATTTGGCCAAGTAAATGTTACTTATAAGTGGGCCCTACAAATGATTTTTCGGCGCATTGGCTTTGTTGGGCGTCACAGACGCCCGGACTTTGGCCTAGTACTTATTCAGCATATGTACATTCCTTAAAGTACGAGCGCGGCAGCCCCCTTGGTCGTCTTGCTGACTAATGTTTATGGGGACTATAAAAAACAGCTAATGGAGGCGCAGCTCATGACGTCCAGGTCTGTCGCAGCCACAAGGGTTGGAGCTGTTACTTACCCTACCTATGCAGAAGTGGACAAGAGCGTAGCTACCAATGGTGCAGTAGGTGCAATGGCACCGGGGCCCACAGGCCTTAGGGGCCAACAGGCCCTATGTATTGTTGCATTTTACTACCAACGGTAAGGGCTGGCCATTTGCGTTGCTTGCACCTAGTCCCACTGCACGCTTTCTGCGCCACTGAAGGTAAACTAACCTAAGGAAAACCAAGGGGATTCTCGAAAGGAGAGCACTTTCCAACCTTCTTTAAGACTAGCAAGGCACCATTAGCTACGGCCTACTTCAACATGCAGCTACGTGAATATATTACATTGCTTTGAGCTTACCCCTGCTGCTCAGTTTTACTATTTGCAATATATTCACCAGCAGTCTGTGGGGTCGAGCAGCAGAGAGACTATGTTAATATTACTTTGTGTCCCAGACTCTACCGGCATTCAGGGTACCCACATACCTATCCTATGGGGCCACTCTAGTTTTTAAAACATAACGCTGCCTTCACTTGTTTTGGGGGGCGCGAAAGCTGGCGACATAGTCGCTTCAGGGCGCTTTGCGGGGAGGGAGGTTCCCAAGAGCCAAGAAGGTCTCCTGTTACCTTCGTCAGACCTCTCCGGCTCCCAGCGGAGTGGAGATATGCTCTTGTTCTTTCCAGTGTTCATTGACTTGTAGATGGGAACGTTAGAAGGGAACGCCTTAATACATGAAAAGTCTCCATCCTTAGAGCAGAGAAGAAGGGGACCAGGACCCGAAACCCACACACAAAAAAAGAACTTCCACGTGTGGCTAGATGTATGATCACTCAGTCACAGTTCACTGGGTTAATGCATCTGCAGCTTTTGTGTAATCTGAGCGTGGTACTTCACATTAACGCTCATCTCAGATCTATACCGGCGAGTAGCAGAAAACACAATTGTAAAGTGGGTTCCTACCTGAGCTTCCGAGCGCTGCCGACCTCAGGGTTTCCCTCCCTCGGATGCCATCTGTAGAGAAAAGGGAATCGGCCTCGTAAATGGTGTTTAACATTTGCTGCAATCCTGGCATTGAGCAACGGTGTCTCCTGTCCCCGTCCGGTGCCGGTGGATTTACTCATCCGAGCCGGGCACCGGGTGCTAAACCGCGGGGGCCCCGGCGCGGGACCGGTCGCATGCCAAGGGTCCGACTCCGATGCCCAGCAATATGTGCACCGCGATCTCCGTTGACTGGTACCGTCCAACCTGGCGATCTGCTTTTGGTGGCCGGTGGCCTTTTTAGAGAGCTGGATACAGTATTCCGAAGTTTCCTATTCCATCGCTATAGTGACCCCTCCCTTTCAATGCCCGTCCCTCTTGTACCAATCTGCGATATTCCAGCGCTTGGCAAGGAGTTCCGCAAGGACCAGACCCACAGACTTCTCCAGGTCCGATCGACAGTCCACACCCAACCCGCTCGTTCCAGACAGCCCCGGATACTGTCCGATCAGCTCCAGCTGGCGGTGGCCGCAATACGAGCCGAGCGCCCCAGCCCAGCAAGCAACCCCCAGGACGGTTCTGCAACTCCGCCAGGCTGCCTCATGCAGGGAGGCTCCAGCGCACAGGCATCTAGAGGGCAGGGCAGCCTCCAGCCCCGGGCTCAGGCAGAGTGCGGCTCCAGGAAGTGAATCAATCGTGCACACTGCATCGCCTTCAGAGCTCGGCGGGGCTTTGCAGCACTACCGGGCACCTCCTGCAGCTCCCTGCAGCCTCTGCACAGGGAGGTGAGCCGACGCAGCCTCCAGCCCCCCGCGGCCCCCTCCGCCCCGGGATCCACCTGTGCTGGCCCCCTGCCTGCCCTCCCCCACACAGCGGAGCCCTACAGCTCTACAGCCCCCAGCCCTGATTGGGAACAGAAATAGCACGGAGGGGGCGGGGCCGGCCAAAAATAGCCCAGTGTCAGAAGTCAGTTACACTCAGAGAGAAGCTGCATTGTTAGGGCAGCGGCCAGCTGATTGGAGCAGGCAGGAGCCACTCTAGCAATACACAAGAGAGGGAGGTGGAGTCCCGCCCTTACCCTGCCCGGCTTAGTTAGTGGCTCGATCATGCCTGTCTGCCTTATTCGCTGCCCTCCTATCTACAGTTGCATGTCCACAAGCTGCCCCATTCTCACAAGTCCGAAGTACTGATTCACAGAAACACACGCCGGAAAAGGACACAACTGAACAGTACAAGTAAACGAGGCTGCTCTTCCCTTTACACGAAGATCTGCTCCAGTTGATAACATCCAGTCAGACTTCTCAGTTTAACAATTTGGAATTCCCCAATACAGATTACGACCCTACGGAACTGCAATTTTTTTTCCGATTCAAATTTTTGGAAGCTTGATTACCCGTGTCTCTCTATATCAAACATGCTATGACCTAAATGTAATAATGATTTGTCTAGTTTTAAAGGTTAGCGATAGGCTTGTCTTCTCTGCTCTCCAAAGTTGAGGGATCCGGATGGCTGCAGCAGCAGAATGTTATCGATTTTACTTCTGTTGTTAGTGATCAAATGTAAACATGTTCACTGCACGCGCACCCTGTCGTGATATGAAAGCGTTTCAAGAATACTTTTTGCCTTGGCTCTGATATCAGTCGTAAATGAGAATCTTTTCTTAGGCGCAAATACACGTTCAAAACTCATCTATAAGTGTAAAAAAAAGTTTGATTTTAGGCCCTGATTTAATGTTTACGAACAACACAATGGCTCCGAACGTAAGTGTAAAATAATTTCAAATCTTCGCTGTAAAGCAGGTCAGGCTCAGATCTCGGGTGAAAGTAAACGCGGGCCTTCCGCTGATATCAGGTACCAGTGCATGTTTATCTCTAATCTTAGGTGTCAGTGCAGACCGACATAGAATCTCACACGTAGGTGCAGCCCAGTTTCTAATCTTGTGTGTACAGGGTCGGATCGGAAAGGCGGGCAGTTGTGCATTGGGCGATGGGCCAGTGCCTCAGGGTCACGTGTAGGCAGGTTTTGTTAGGGCATTTGTAAACCAGCTCAAGAGACTCACTTTCTTCCCCATTTGCCATTTGAATGTGGCTCCAGTATTTTTGGCCCTCCCTGCCATGCTGTAAGTTGTGCCTGGGGGCCAGGTGTTGCTTTTGTCATTTGGGGCATTCTCACTTTGGCGCCCTGCTTCGTATCGCCTGCCCTGCCAGAAACAGTGTCATCCCCCAGCAGACCATCACGTTTAGGCCATGGTGAGTGTGGGGAAGGTTTTTGCGTTTGGGCCATTCTCACTTGAAAACAGCAGCTGTGTGCTTTCCTTGATCTTGATTCCTCCCCTCCCAGGTCATAGCCCTGAGATTATAGTGGGCTGGGAGGAGGTTAGTAAGAGAAGTGGCCTCCCTAGCGACCAGGTGTTGTCACCTCGGCCCAGTGGTCAAGTTGGGTGCAGGGACGGCTCCTCTGTTGGGTGGGGGAGCGTCACCCCCGCCAGGAGCGGCAGCTGCAAAACCTTTACCAGAAAACAATAATAAACTGACTTTATTATCATTTTCTGGTAAAGGGGTGTGGCACGGGGTGACGAGCATCACTGTGCATGTATGTTTGGCCGACCAAACACACATGCGTAGTAGGCTCTCTCCAGCCCAGCAACACAGTTGCCGGGCTGGAGAGAGCATGCACAGGCTCCCACTCTGCCTCGGAGCGCACTGGCTGGACACTACCAGCCAATCCTGACGCTGCTCTGAGCAGCGTCATTATTGTCCGCAGGGTAGGCTGGGAGCCTGTGCCTGCCGCATGTGACGGAGGAGAGGAGCAGCCTGGCGGCGAGTGAAGGTCAGTGGTTGGTTAAAAAAAATTAGTACATTAATGTTTATCCCCCCCCGAACGTGCCACCCCTTCCGCGAGCCGCTACTGGTTGGGTGGTTGCTTACATAGGCCTCACTGTGAGGCCACCTTTCTCATAGAGGAAAAAAATGTACGTAGCATTATGGTGAGAGTTGCTGATGTTGGAACTACGTTTAAATCCCGGCATCAGCTCAACATTCTGTGATTCTGGGCAAATCATTTAATCTTCCCTAAAATAAATCATCACACATTTGATCTTGTGTAATGTAACTGTTGCTCATGTACATTTCTCCAGTGCCGTTGGGATGAGTTCACACTATATAAAACTACAAAAAAATAATAACAAAAAATAACTGGCCAGATTCCAATGAGACTAAACAGATGGTGATCCATAAAAGGGAAGTTCGGGAATGTGGAACATATTTTTCAGAGAGCCCAAAGCTAATTGTGATCCAAATCCGACCCTGTATATGTAGGTGTGTAAAGCAGAAAATTCTCGCATATGACAATGTAAAATTTCCAAGTTGAGTTTATTTGCAATAATAGCCCATGGTCGCAAACTCTCAAACATAAATATACATGTCATAAAATGAACATGAAGACAATCATGGAACGTTTAAATACATACGCTTACAAAAGCGAGCAGTAAGTATTATCATAACAAGGTGCAAGTCTCGCCACTATCTCAGGTGTAAGTGCAGACTAGTATCTAATGATAGGTATAAATGGAGACCAGGCACAGACCTGAGATGTTAAGAAACCACTGGGTTCTGTTCTGAGGTATAAGTACAGCATTTGCACTGATCTCAGGTAGTACCGAAGGCCTGACTCTAATTTTAGATGTCAGTGCAAAGAGCACTCGTATCTAAGGTGTTAGTGCACACTAGTCTATACTCTATGGTGTAATTGCCAGTGTAGCTCAGCTCTCTGGAGTAAATGCAGTTTAGTCTCTAATCTCAAGAGTAAATGCAGGTCACCTCGTGTAAGTGCAGACTGTTCTAGAATCTTAGGTATAAATGCAGGGCAGGGCAGCAAGAACTGCAGATGTAAGCACAGAGGTGTCACCAACCATAGGTGTAAGCGCAGGCCTCGCTCAGTTCTCAGGTGCAGACTAGTGAACACAGGCCACACACACGCCTGAGCTGAAAGTGCAGACTGGTTTCTAGCCTTACGTGTAAATGCAAGCTATGTAAATACACACTAGTCTTTCATTTTAAACATAAATGAAGGTCGGGCTCAGATCCAAAGTGTAAATTTAGGGTAATCTCTAATCTTAGGTGTAAATGCTGGCTGGACTCGGGTCTCAGGTTTAAGTGCAGGCTGTCCTCTAATTGTAAGTGTAACTTGAGACCAAACTTGATTCTCAGATATAAGTCAATGTTGCTCTATAAATGTATGTGTAATTGCACACTAGGCTCGTATTGCCATGTAAGGACTGCTGGTCTCTATACATAGATGTAAGCTCAGGCCACATGCAGCTCTCATGTGCAAATGAAGACAAATCTCTAATCTTGGATGTAAATACAGGTCAGGCTCAGATTTCATGTGTAAGCGCAGCCTATTTTCTAATCTTAGGTATAAATGCTGATATGACTCAGATGTCAGGTGTAAGGACCAATGTTCCCTCTAACTTGTTTCGTCTGTGTGCGTAAGTGTAACATCTCTGTGCACTTCAACCAAGGCTATGTGCACTAGGAAATGATCATACATGCAATAGTTATCTGGGGTTCTACTTTAGGCCAAACAGGAATGTATTCATGATTCTTTATTAGCATTTGTTACGCTAAACAGGTTTATAAACCCACATTGTGGGTTACTTCTTTTGTGATACAACTTTTCCTTTGCATTTATGCTGCAGGAGAGGTAGAGCTATGCAAGCCTGGAAATTTATAGGGAGGGTTGAGCCAGATACGATCCTTTAGAATATCCCTCATGAAACAATATAGCAAGTGGCATGCAAGAAATATGGCCAAGACTCTTTCAAATTAAAAATAGGTCATTCATTAATAGTTGCATTTCAATTTATTTGTAGTACAAAAGATGACAGAACAGCAAATTGAGAATGCAAGGTTTGAAACTATAGGAATTCGGCAGCAGACTGCTACAACCCTAAAACATAACATCTGACTGTTTCATTACTCTGAATATGGAGCATCAAATTGTTACCCCAAGAAACACTCTTAAAAATCACACCAGGTTCCTGAGACCATACAATAACAATAGAGAATGTGGTGTACCACAAATGTACTTTCCCACCATCAGTATCTAGAAGGAGTGCTTCAACTTGTCTCCCTGACCCTATGTGCATATGCAGTGGAGTTGAGGAGGATACAGGCAACACTATGGGGTCATTCCCACAGTGCCAATTCAAAGGGAGTCCTTGCAGAATTGCACATATGCAGCAGTACTTTAGGTGAACTAAAACTGGTAAGGAATCTCTAAAAGGGGCATGGCAAAAGAAGTGTAACTAAGCATCCATTACAAGAGGTTATGGCTGGAAACATGTGAACCAGAATCAAATCTAACCAGCAATTGGGTGCCTTTGGGGTTTTTCTGTTAGTACATCCAGGCATAACACAACATTGGACCTGTTCCTGAAACAAGCCAGACCTATTTGCTTTGCCAAAGCATTTTAGCTGTATCACACAAATGAGTAATAATGATTTTATTGAGATACTGCAAACTGATAATGTCTGCCCTTCACACCAGTGTTCTCTGCAGTCTCTCATGCTGTTAGACACGTACATCCTTTTCTCCCTCTGCTTTCTGAAATCCTCAATGCATATCTCACATGTCATCTCTTTCCTCTTGTACACCATTTTCTCACTCTCGCTGAACATACTTCATTTTACCTCCTCTACTTCAACATCTCCCCCACCTACACACCACTCACCCTCTTACCGGCTGAAAGTGCTGCATTTTGTCTCTTTTTAGTGGTCATATTTGGGAAGTTATGTTACTCTTCCACCTGTTTTTACACAGTTAGCCTACATATAACCATCACGCTCTATGGTTTGCAGAGAGGCCAACATTAGAGGTACATGTCGTCTGAACAACTTTAGGACTCTCTGACAGGCACTGCGAGAAACTGGTACTTCATCCTGCCTTAACTACAGAGCTCTCACTCACATCCCATCATAATCACACAACCACAGTTTCTACTCAGTATGACACATGGATGTGACTCAGTTCACAATATGCACTGTACAGTTGTCACATATATTGCATTAAAAACTGCAAATACACAAAATGTATAAAACCTCATCCTCTCGGGTAAGGCACAATGGAATTATACATGAAGCATTCACGCATCAAAGCGTATTTTATTTAAAATGGGAAGGTAATGGAGTGACTGTTGATGTAAGAATGCGTGTGGTGTGTATTTCCAAAACACTTGGATTTATTACTGTTTATTTATTACTGTTTATTTATGTACTGTACAGTGACTTTTATGAGTGCAACATTTATAAAAGCAAACTGTGGTTGTAAATGAAACAAACGGAAAACTTTATTTTAGGTTGAAGGGAAGTCAGCATGAACTAAGAAGAGGTAGGCAAACATTTCCTACCTGCTCAGACACTGGTGCTACAGTTACACATAATATAATTGTTATCTGTGCAAGGTCCTGGGCAAATTCACTTTCCAGTCAAAAAGTACAATCCTCCATCATTGCTAGCAGTGGCACGTAGCTCAGGTTTATGCATATTGTGAAAAGACCAGGTAATCGGAAGTAGCTTATCCCAAGATACCATGATCTTTGGAGAAAGGAAGGAGAGTGGCCCCTTTAACTGCTGTTGGGATAGGAAAAATATGGAAGTTTACATTGTTTAATGGTCTCTGGAGTCACTGTACCTGCTGCACCAATGTGTAGCTACTCACCTGGTAATAACGACAGCTCATGCACACTACATAGAAACAGTGGTCTGGTGCCCCTAAAAGAAAATGCTACATTTTGTGTCCTGCAGATTCATAGCTTCCATTTATGCAGCAGGTGCAGCGACACCAGGGTCCAGGGCCAGAGGTTTCAGCTCGCCAGCTGGCCTGTGTACTGATGCACAAAGAATGATCAGGCTGATCTTTATCCACGAGTGGAATGGCTGGGACAAGAACAGCAGAAGCCCTCTCTGCAGAAGCATCAGCTGTCACTTTAAGGAAAACATTATTACCAGCTCTTAGAGTCATGCCCTTGGATGCCAGCAATGCCAATTAGTCCAAAATACATTAATCAGAGATGCCACGGCTGTAGCTGCTCCCATATCACTGAAACTAATGCAGCAAGTGATGTGCACGGAAGCCAGTTGCTGCGCATCTTGTGACCCTCTGCAGCCCCCCACACTTCTCTTCCACAGTGAAACTCTCCTCCACATTAGATTGCGTCCGCTTCTCTTTGTGGTTCTCAAACACACAAATGACCTTTGTTTTCGTGCCTCTCACAGTTGTGAAAACAGCTGGAAACGGTATTTTGCAAGATTGGTGAAGTGTGCACGCTTTCCAATCTAGATTGCGTGCTCGGAAAATTAAGGTGCGCGGACGCTCATGCACGCGCCTTAAAGGGAACACTGGTAAGGACCTAAGGGACTCGGACTTTAGCTATAAATGTAGGCTGGGCATGGAACTTAGATGCATGTTCCAAATGAACTCTGTTTTGAGATGACAGTGTACAATTGGCATTAATATGAGGTGTAAGTGCTGGATAGCTCCTACTTCTAGTCTAAGCATATGTCCAAGTTCTCTGACTAATCACATCCTATGAGATTGGGTCACAGCAAAGACCACCTTCTCTTTCAACATGCAGTCCTAGAGCAGCAGATCTTAAGCAGGGGTGTAATGCATACCCCTGCAGCCCCTGAGGCGCAGAGGTCCCTCCACTGTTCAGGGGACCACCAAATCTTCAGGGGGGCGGGGTCATCCAGTCCAAGACCAATGTATCTCTATGAGATATAGGAAACTTAGGGACCCCCTCATCGCATTCTTCAGTGGGACCTCATTATTATGCGTTACCCCACTGATCTTGCAGTGCAGTTTAAGAGCCTACATGTCCAGAGAACAAAAGGACATCCAGGTGCTTAAGAATGTGAACACTCTTCCTTTGAAAACATAAAACATAGCTTTTACTTGTGTGTCCTCTGACACTGAAGCAATGATGACACCTGGTGGTCATTCAGATGATGATAACGGTGCAGGTGGGACAAGGAATTCCACAGTACCTCTCTTGGCCGGCAGATGTCAGCACATCACTCACAGCACAGCGCAGAGTCACAGAAACAATTACATTTCCTTCCACAAAATGTCTACAGATGTAAAACACTTTTACACTAAACAGACTCCACAAAGAGCTAATTCACTAAGATAAATGTGAACAAAACAACATTTAATGCTCTTACAAACACTTATCTTTCTCAATTTCTGATGACTACAGCTCCACCACTCCCTTTCAAGCAATCTTTTATACATATATGAGAGATGGTCCTGTGAATTCACCAAAGGGTGTCCATGTTATACATGTTCTTTCAGTGAGCTAATTCTGATACAATGATGGGTTCGTCTCTAAAATTAAAAAGGGACATGGAGGTTATCAGAATATGTATTTGAACCTCTTTATCACATACATTTTTATTTGTTGTTGTTATGCTTCTAATCCAGGGAAAATGGAAAATGTGATTCACCGGCTGCTGCTTTTTATGTCTACATGTGCATTTGCCATAGTACATACAAACACTACACTCTGGAACCTTCCACCTGTAACTGGACATTATCCCTGTGGACACTGTAATGTCTGTCAATTGACTAGCCCCAACAAAACTTTAGATTTGGCACCTATAGGCCAATGGCACCTGACAAAACACAGGAATTGCAACACTAAAAACTGCATTTACATGATTACGTGTCCATGCGGGCTACGTTATGTGGGCATGACTTCTAGACCAGTTAAAATACGAATTAACGAGCATAGGAGCAACATCAGGTGTGGACGCATTACAACAAAATTATGCGCACACTTCCTAGATGCCCCCCACAGTCCCAATGATTTAAGTTGGGTCGTACTTGACGCCCCTAGAATCACTACTGACTCTCCACACTCCTTGTTCAGACTGGAACAACGGTGGGTTTTCAAGCTTCATACTGATACAGATGGGTTGAATGATGCCATTCCCTGGACTACATTGTCCGCCTAATCAACCCCTTTTAAGGATTTACCACCGAATATTCAGTATCTTCAATCTATATTTGTTCTGTTTTTCACTTTTTATTTCCATCCTAATTGGACTGACTGTGAAAGACTATGGTTTTAGGGAGCCCCATTTTATGTATTACTCTGTGGCCCATACCTTTCTGTTGTCTACTACGGCGGTTATTTCCGGCTTCCCACTCCAAACCACTCATTGTATTAACTGACATAACTCACTATCCAGTTCCAGCCGTTCCAAGATGGCCGACGATGTTTTTAGTCCATTGTTTGTTTTGACTACCACCCACGAGGCTATTGGAGTAATGCTCATTCTAGTCTATTATATCTCTGTTCACAAAGATGGCCGCCGTAATTTTGCTTGAGTCCTTCTTTTATTTCTGAGACCTGTTCCCGGAGTGTAGTCCTTCTACAGTTTTGACCACCCTCTCCCATTTTTGCCGGGAAAACTTCTCTTTAAAAGACTCGCACCGAGTCGGGAAGTTGTCTTTTCGGGAGAGCACGTCAGGGTAGGTTCCCCTGCAGACTGCCGTCATCCACAAAGTAAGTGACCTCGCGTTTGTGTGTTTATCGCTTTTTTCGGTTACTTATTTACTCTGGGGACGTATATTGAGCTCAACTAATGACATCTCTCAAAGTATTAACAGACTTAGGTCGGGGTAATCCCTTAATATTCTATGGATAACCACGCTTTGCCAGTGTGTTTTTGCCTTTGTAAATCACCACGCAGACTATTACACTCTGCTACAGTACTCACCAAGGCTTTTTAGAAATATTTTCTGTTGTAAAACTGTTTTATTCCTCCCAGTTTTCCTTCAACAAATGTCATAAATGCTAGTGACGAGTCTGTGTATGAATTTCCAAGTGACATGGACTAATAATGTGCTTGATGTTCATAATCAATTTAACCAACCGACCTCTAGTAGTGAATGTGACTGTTTTGGTTCTGATTGATTACACTGCATTCATGGTGTCTGCTTTACCACTTTATTAGTAGTGACCGCTTTCGGCATACTACTTCCCAAGGGGCCCCCCATGTACCAAGGGATGGTAAGCATATTGTCTTATTATGTTTTTACACAACTAGTTACTACACACTGTTGTGTCACGGGTGTCCTTCCTTATTTTTCCGTGTGTTTTGATCAAAATGATTTGTTTGTATTTTTCTAGGGCAACCATTAGAGGTTTCTGACAATTAGTGAACTTCAATGTAAGTGACTATATGATTTGTTTGACATTTTTGCAAACTTTCGGTAATATAGACAGGAGAAGTCTTATTATGTATTGGTCCTGAAGAAGCGTCATAGGATCTTGTTAGAACATTGTACGTGAAACATGTTGACCATGTCCTAGGAGCCCGACGATAATCTCCTTAAGCTCCAGCACCATGCAGAAAGTGGTTGAGCATTATTCCTCATTTTACACTTTCCTTCTGTTTTTACTCTTGGTCCCGGTCTTATTCCATTGATTAATTAAATTGACTCGCTCCTATTAAGACTGGGAACCAATTTGAGCTTTCACTCTCCTGCCAGGATTAGTGCCTGACCGCAACACCAGGTCTTGTAGTGTCCGCTACCACGGCTGCTACCTAAAAGATCACGGGGAGCCCGTCAGACATTGCAGCGCCGGTCTGACGAGGAGCTACCCGATGATGAAGCATGACATCCTCTCGGATGTGTGAGGGCTCTTGCTCCTGAACTTTAATGTTCCCCTAGTGATTATATTTTTCCATTTGGAACAGTGTACACCTTTTTTGTATGTTCAGTTAATTGGGAGACCGTACACTGGACCAACTAATCTCCCAGTCCCTCCCTTTGTTGATACATTTGCCATAGTAGCCACATTCATCCAACATCTGCCACAGAATGTGCACATTTTAACATAAGAATCTTATTTCTACCTCAAAATTATTATTAAAATTGTTGCCTTACTGGAGATGGCAAAGTCACCAGCTTAATAAGGAAAGTTGATCCAAAGCACAACCCAGGGTCTGACATGCTCCTATTAACTCCAAATCGGAGTGACGCAATTGAAAGACCCATCACGCAACTCAGTAAATGGATGATATGCACAGACCCTGCAAATTCAGGGAAAATAAAAATGTTTTTATACATTTATGCTTGTACTGCTTGTCAGCAGCTCTCTTTTAATTCGCAGAATGCTGCTTGTTTTTCTGTCACAAAACTATATAAAGGGATAACAAGGCTGTGGCTACGCTCGTCCCTGGCCTGTCCTTTAACTGGGCCCCTAGAGCTGGGTTAGAGCAAGACCTGTTGATCTTGCCAGGCTCCTACCTGCCTTTCATTGCCTAACAATATTTGTCATATTACACTTTGCAAAAAATAACTGTTCAGGACTTTTAAGTGTAAACATACCTACTTTATAGGCAGGAAAGGGTGTTTGGCTACAGCAGGAAACAAAACCATAACATATATAATTCAAATAAAATTTAAAGAATGATTCCTTCTTTTTCATGTTAATGTTTTTTTCGGCTAGATCCTTTGCCAGCTTTTGATCCTCTGCAACACAAAAGAATGACGAGTGGGAGTGCTGATACTTTTCAAACACTCACTCCAAGCCACAGACCTGGGTTCAATCCATCCTTCTTTTGCTCACCATGCCACCCCAGTTTGGACCCAGCCATATGCAAATCAGTCTTGACCCTGCTCTCCAAGGAAACAGTCCTTGCCCATAATGGGTAATTCTATATAGAGTGGATTATGCCAAGGCTTGCCTTCTGGGTCCTTCTGCCAGGACTCATCCATAAACTATGGGTTGTTCAGGAGATGGTGGTTAGGTTGGATTTCCATCTCAGAAAATCTCATAATGCACATGAGACCTGGCACAGAATTCACAGGCTTCCTCATGGATATTTGTTGCAAGCTCCATCTATTTTTTATTTCCTTTCCATTTTAAATTTTATTTCCTCGTTCACTCATATGTGGTAACCAGGTTGTACTTCCTTATAGCAGATTCAGAATTATCTAAAGAAATTTGGGTTGGCAGCATCGTAATTTACCAAAGAATAAGACGAATCAGCAAATAACTTATAAAAGTGGTTTGGAAAATCTCTCAAAAAGTAACATTTGTCGATCAGTTCCCAATTTTGACCTCTTTTGTTCTGGATTGACTTGTCACTAAGTTTTTTCTAGTGCCAAAGGGCCTTTCAGAAGACCCAACCTGTTGCAAAATTCACATTTCCCATTAGCCCGGTACACTTGTGTGTGGGTATTTTACTTGAATCCCACAGCATAATTTCCTAAAAGCAGAGATTGAAGTGGACAGGGTTTGTTCGGAGTGGCATCCCCAAAGTTTTTCCATTTTACCTGGTCCCATACTTTTTGTTAAGAAACAGCTGTTCCTGCAAGGTTAATGTTGACGAGGAGTTGCCTCAGTCTGAAAGGTAAGGAGGGATCTCCAGCACAAAAAGGCAAGAGAAGGGACAGGCAGTTAAAGAAGAAACAAGTATTCTCTTAAGGGAGCCTTCCACTTGAAAGACACATACATGTGTAAAATTGGTTATTCAACAAATATAAAGGTTGCTTGCGAACCAAAGTATGCTTTAATTGTTGGAATATCTTAAAGCTTCAAGGTGACTGAGTTATTGTTTTTGAGAGGTACTATAAGGCTGCTACCAGGTCTGGAATGTACCATTTAAACAGAAACCTATAAACAAGGTTGGCATTGGGTAAAGTCTGATAAAATATTACTAAAGTATAACCATTGAAAGTTCTGTAAGCACATAAGCACTAAATCTTTTTGCACATGCTGCAGTACCTATCTTATATTGTGTGCACCCTGTTTTATAGTGTGTATGCCAGGGCTTTAAGTCAGATAAAAAAAAAAAGTGGTAGTCTCTAAAATTGGCTTGTCCTATGTAATCAAGAGTGTGGCTTAAATATCTATTCTAAATTTCTGTGATTCTCAAAGTGTATCACCCCATCGGTTTCTAGATTCTTCTCTGAGCTTTCTGTTAATGCACCCAGATATATAATACAGAAACTGACATACACCTAAAACCAGACTGGACTATTGGCTATGTAAATGGTTGTTTGCTGTTTAAGGTGAATGAGTAACGACAATGATTTTGTCGAAAACAATTAATATTGGAAATGTTTACATCAAATTGTAAGACTGTGAATTAAACATTACTGAGGTGTGTGGAAATGATAGTGATTTGCGAAGTGTCCCAATCACTTCAGTAGAGTGCAGTCTATGTCAAACATGTGGGAAATGTCCTAAACAATGCATATTATACAACGCATATGTTTCCCACGCAAGCGGAACAACTCTTGCCTGAACAACAACTGCCTTTTTCTCTGCCTTAACAACGCATGTGCCAAACTACGCATATGCGCGGTTAAGGCAGGGAAAAAGGCAGAGAGCAGTCTAGTGGATTGAGAGAGGACATGCACAGGTAAGTGGGGCAGCGTTGAGGGGGTGTAGTTTTTAGGGGTGGGGGATTAAGGGCTTAGGGTGGGTGGACGGGGTCAGGTAGTTTCTTTTCAGGGGTGGGGTGGAGGGGTTGGGTAAGTTTATTTTTTAGGTCTTAGGGTGGGTGGGGTTTAGGGTTGTTTATTTCTTAGGGGTGAGGGTGGGTAGGGTTTGGGGTAGTTTATTTCTTAGGGGTGAGGGTGGGAGGCCCGTCCTAGTTTATTTTTTAGGGGTGGAGTGGGCACGTTTATTTTTTAGGGACAGGGGAATGTTTAAGGAAGGGCAGGAAGAAAGGAGGAAGGAACGGGAGAGGATGCAGTGAGGTAAGCAAGGCAGGATTTGGGGAGGTAGTTTTTAGGGATGGGGTGGATTTAGTGCTTTTCAGGGTAGTTAATTTTTTTGGGGTGAGAGTGGGGGGACTTGGGGAAGCTTATTTTTTAGGGTTTAGGGCGGGTGTGGTCAGGGTAGTATATGTTTTAGGGGTGGGGAAGCTTTAAGGAAGGGTGGGAGGAAGGAGGAGAGGAGGAATGATCTGGAGAGGTCACACTGAGGTAAGTGGGGCTAGGGCAGGGTTTGGGGGTAGTTTTTAGGGTTGGGGTGGATTTAGTGCTTTTCAGGGTAGTTTATTTTTTTGGGGTGAGAGTGGGGGGACTTGAGGAAGCTTATTTTTTAGGGTTTAGGGTGGGTGTGGGTTCAGGGTAGTATATGTTTTAGGGGTGGGGAAGCTTTAAGGAAGGGTGGGAGGAAGGAGGAGAGGAGGAATGATCGGGAGAGGACACACTGAGGTAAGTGGGGCTAGGGCAGGGTTTGGGGGTAGTGTTTAGGGGTGGGGTGGATTTAGTGCTTTTCAGGGTAGTTTATTTTTTTGGGCTGAGAGTGGGGGACTTGGGCAAGCTTATTTTTTAGGGTTTAGGGTGGATGTGGGGTCAGTGTAGTATATGCTTTAGGGGTGGGGAAGCTTTAAGGAAGGGTGGGAGGAAGGAGGAGAGGAGGAATGATCGGGAGAGGACACACTGAGGTAAGTGGGGCAAGGGCAGGGTTTGGGGGGTAGTTTTTAGTGGTGGGATAGATTTAGTACTCAGGGTGGGTGGAGGTCGGGTAGTTTATTTGTTAGGGGCGGGGGTGGAGGGGGTCGGCTAGTTAATTTTGTAGGGCTTAGGGTGGGTGGGGGGTCGGGGTAGTTTACTTATTGGGGTGGAGAAGGTTTTAGAGCTCAGGGTGGGTGGAAGTGTCAGGGTAGTTTAGTTTTTAGGAGCATGGGTGGGGGTTGAAGTCTTTTTTTTAGGTTTGGGGGGTTGTATGACACATCCACGCATGCCATTTCCAAATATGCCTTTACTAAGCCTGCTTTTACAACAAACTTCATTGTAAAGACATGCGTGGTAAAGGCATGTGTGAAAAAGACTGAGTCATGGTTCTGACCACATTATTAAGACATGCGTGCTTGTGTCATACAACCAAACATTTACGCCCTTTTTTGTCTCAACAGTTTTCACTCTCTCATGAATGCACTTCCTCGCATCGCCTTCACTTTACCGCCCGCAAATACACAACATATCCACTGACCTGTAAGCACCACGTCTTGTTTTGCTTTTGCATTGCCTATGTTTTGCCAACTGTATACTTCCCTCCCAAACATTTGGAAAGAATCACAATTGCAACCCGACTACAAGACGGTTTCTCTGTGTGCTCTGCAGAGAGCCAAGGATTAGATGACTATGTATTCTGAACATCCCCAGACCTGCACTGTTAGACATCCGCACTACCTTCAGCCTCAGCTGAATCGTGGCCCGTTTGTAAACACCTAGAGGTGAGAGTTCAAAGAATGCACTATACAAGTGTAATATACCATTGGAAAAAATACAGAAAAGCAGCATCCTGGAGAAAGCAGACACACTTAGGAAATTCAAGATTAAATAAAACGTGAAATATAAACAGGAGCTAAATCACTGACATGGATAAATTTAACTTTTTTTACATTCTATTGTTCAGAAGATGATCAGTGTTTTACCCACTAAAGTTAAGGACATGAATATAGGGCCCGGTTGGGACATGATTAAAATTCCAATTTTCAATTAGTGCCGGGTCAGAGACCCAAAGAGACCCGTTATACTGAAAGTCCTGGAAGCAGACTATTTTAAATTATATGGAAAACATTTATTTCAATAAACAATTTACATATTCACTGTGCTTTCTGTCACAGGATGGGACCCTATAGTGACATGTTACCCAGAGCACCAATCAGCATTCAAATCAGTATCCACTGGGTTACACACATACCCATCTGAAGTGATCACATTAAATAGTTGAGCTTTCCTAGCAGAAGAATGTATTTCCCAAATATTAGTTTAACCTGGATTTATTTTTCATTTAAGGTGCATAGATGATATTTTATGAGCTATTGCCATTAGCTGTAAAGGCAAGAAAATAGTTACAGAATATTTTGCTCTTTTTACCTATTTATCTGACCATGCCCCCACACTTACTGACCCCACATCTGTTGTACTTAGGATCACACATCCATACATCTTTATCCACTTCAAACCATCCTTAAAAGGTATACGTTAACAGAGTGTAGGGCCCTGAGCTGCCCCAGACAGGGGATAGGACAGAGGATGGAGTTGTGGTATACAGCCCACGATGACAAACCACACTGTTCTGAAACACTACTACTGGTACTTTTAAAATAATTGACCTACACACTAAGGGCACGGGCTTCACCTGAACAATCACATGTTTGAGAATGTATATTGTTTCTAATACACCTTCAAATGTCGTGGTGGTGCATTGAGTGCAAATCTGTGGACATGCCACTTTAAACCAGCTTGGAAAATCAGTCTGCACAGGGATCCATCAGGAAAGCTTACAGCCTGTCATTTCCTTCCTTCCTGCACACAGGCTTTGTGGACGGTATATTGAGCTGTTTATTTGATCTCACGGGCTTCAGATCTTAGAGCTGCAGTGAGTGAGACAAAAATTGCCACCTACAGAATTATAAAGAACAAATGAAAGTGTCATTGTAAGGATTTGGGGGCCCCAGATAAGACATATTTTGGGGGTCTCTGTACGGAACAAATTCGAATTGTAATACCCATTTATTGCTAATTCAAGCTTACGTGATGCCAAAGTAAACAAAATTATGGGGGTCATTCTGACCCTGGCGGTAAATACCGCCAGGGCGGAGGTTGGCGGTAGCACCGCCAACAGGCTGGCGGTGCACCGCCGGGCATTCTGACCGCGGCGGTACAGCCGCGGCCAGAAGCGAAAAGCCGGCGGTGTACCGCCGACTTTCCGCTGCCCATGGGGATTCTGACACCGCATACCGCCATCCTGTTCCTGGCGGTTCGCCCGCCAGGAACATGATGGCGGTATGGGGTGCCGTGGGGCCCCTGGGGGCCCCTGCAGTGCCCATGCCAATGGCATGGGCACTGCAGGGGCCCCCGTAAGAGGGCCCCACAAAGAATTTCAGTGTCTGCTTTGCAGACACTGAAATTCGCGACGGGTGCAACTGCACCCGTCGCACCTTCCCACTCCGCCGGCTCCATTCTGAGCCGGCGTCCTCGTGGGAAGGGTGTTTCCCGCTGGGCTGGCGGGCGGACTTTCGGTGGTCGCCCGCCAGCCCAGTGGGAAACCCAGAATGACCGCCGCGGTCTTTTGACCGCGGTACGGTCTTCTGGCGGTTCCCGCTTGGCGGGCGGCTACCGCCGCCCGCCAAGCTTAGAATCACCCCCTATATGTTAAAGTTTAACAAGGTCACAAAAAGAGGTGAAATATGTATTGCCAGGACCCCAAAAATTCTTAAAATGACACGAGGTGGAGAGACAGCCAGAGACAGATGTAGGCAGAGAGGGAGGGAGGTTCAGCTAGAGAATTAGACTAGACAGTGGTCCAATAGAGAGAAGGTTCATTTTCCTATGAGGGGCCCCTTGAAAGGTGGGGACCATGGGTATTTGTCCACTTTGTCCACACCCTAAAACATCTCTTCAATTGGAACACTAAATGAAGCCTGTTCACCTCAAGTACCTACTTCCCACTAAAAACTGTTGGTACTATCATATTCGGTGTAAAGCTGCCCTGCTGAGAAACACTAGTACTGTTCCATTCAAATTACAGAAGCCCTGAAGAGAAGTGCAGATACTGTCCCATTCGAAGCATGACAGTCCTGCTGAGAAGCGCAAGGGGTGTCCCATTCAAAGCAAAGCAGCCCAGCTGAGAAACATTGGTTCTGTACTATTCAGAGGATGGCAGCCCTAAGCAAAATCGCAGCCTTTGTTCTGTTCAAAGCATGGCAGCCAGAGATTCTGCATTAGTACTGTCCCATTTAGTGAGTAGCAGTTATGCTGAGAAGCATCAGTACTATCCCACTGAAAGCATGGCAGCCCTAGGGAGAAGCACCAGTATCATCCCTTGCAAAGTATAGAAGCGTGGAATAGAAGTGCCGGCACTGCCCCATTCAATGTATGGCACCCCTGATGAGAAGCGCTAGAACTGTCCCATTCAAAGTACAGGTGCTGATAAAGCATAACTTGGCTGCACCATTATGCTTTGTCGGAAGAAGAGCAATGAAGCATTTAATCTCACATATATCTCACGTAAACTATATCCATGTAAATGCGGCGCATCAAAAGACCACAACATTATAGTGCCTTTATGAGTAAAGATACAAGAAGTTATATGTTAACTGTCTTTATGATATAACAAATGCATTTATATTTTAGTATTTTAACAAATTATGGTGGTCATTCTGACCCTGGCGGTCTTTGACCGCCAGGGCGGAGGACCGCGGGAGCACCGCCGACAGGCCGGCGGTGCTCCAATGGGGATTCCGACCGCGGCGGTAAAGCCGCGGTCGGACCGGCACCACTGGCGGGGTCCCGCCAGTGTACCGCGGCCCCATTGAATCCTCCGCGGCGGCGCAGCTTGCTGCACCGCCGCGGGGATTCCGACCCCCCCTACCGCCATCCAGATCCCGGCGGTCGGACCGCCGAGATCCGGATGGCGGTAGGGGGGGTCGCGGGGCCCCTGGGGGCCCCTGCAGTGCCCATGCCACTGGCATGGGCATTGCAGGGGCCCCCGTAAGAGGGCCCCTACATGTATTTCACTGTCTGCTGCGCAGACAGTGAAATACGCGACAGGTGCAACTGCACCCGTCGCACAGCTTCCACTCCGCCGGCTCGATTCCGAGCCGGCTTCATCGTGGAAGCCTCTTTCCCGCTGGGCTGGCTGGCGGTCTGAAGGCGACCGCCCGCCAGCCCAGCGGGAAAGTCAGAATTACCGCCGCGGTCTTTCGACCGCGGAACGGTAACCTGACGGCGGGACTTTGGCGGGCGGCCTCCGCCGCCCGCCAAGGTCAGAATGAGGGCCTATATATTTTATAATCACTCTTCATTTATTGTCTGTAAGAGACCCGCATTTGTAAGTGTACAATTAAGTCGTACATTTCTTCTTTGGTGTTCAGGCTGAAGTTAAGGCCTACACGATTCCAGTGTTTAATTTTGACATGAAGCTTGTTTTGTTTGTGTAGTATTTTCTTTCCTCTGCAGGTGATAGATAAGAAAGCATGAGCTGGGTTACCAAGGACAAACATTGGTAGCAAGGAGCCATAAGAATAAACTCCCCTTCGAAATTATTGATCGTGGATGTAATACAAAGTTGAGAAGATGTGTTCAGAAGAGGATAAAGTTAGTTGGACATAATTCATAATGGTGTCTTGTTAGTAGAAATTTCCTTGGATGTGATGTCAGCTACTGGGAGGTTCTGGGGTTGAAAAAAGTGTTGTTTAGTAGGGCGCCCCTTTAGGGAAAGATAGATCTTCTTTCTTGCTTGCTTTATTAGGTTAAATGGGCTTATGCTACTCACATTCTCATAAGGACTTCTACCAAAGTTTCCTTTGATGCTGATGCTTTCCTCTGTATCCATCTTTAGATTATTAAAATAGTTAAAAATTTAGACACAATGGTAAGGCAAGAAAATCTGAGTCTGAATTTAAAGCACCATATGCTTTTTCTTGTCTTCTGCATTGTCGCTATTGAACCAAATGTCTTTTATATGTTAGTGATTTTTAACATTTTGCAACATTTTGTTTCTCCTTTGTTGACGATGTACATATATACTATGCTTTTGAGGCTCATTTATATACGTTTGGCTTTGAGTCTATAATAAATTCCTTTCTAAACTTCAAGTTTGTTTCTGAGATTTGATGCGTAACTACATGGGTTGCACTGTCACTAATGAGTTGTTAGTGAAGATGTTTCTCCTTGCCCCTCGGGACTCCTAGAAAGATTCATCTACAAAGAAGGAGAAGGAAAGAATGATACTGGATCAGTTGGTAGCAGAGTGATGATGATTAGGTTCCTGAAGAAAGGAGAACTAAAATCATGTTTTCTAGATCAGTTAGTCTTTAGGGCACAGCCTGTAGAGTTCATGTCCAAATTGCAGAAGATTGCCGAAGTTTTGGAGACGTGGAGGAGTGTTGTACTGAAGACGAAGATGTGAGTATTAATAGGATTATGGGCTCCAGTGGCTTGTACTTAGCTTATAGTGTTTGTAAGTATGGATGATGTCATGCGTAGATGTTTGCTTGCAGTATGAGTGTGATTAGTAAAAGTGGTTGAAAAGGTTATAGGATCTGACGTGACCTAAAATCCCGGGATAGTATTAAAAGGTGTAGAAGGCACCATACAATATTGTCTGCTACTTGTGTTCAAAGTGAGACGTCATCAACAGCACAGTTAAGATAGTGACTTGCTATGTGCGATTGTGCGACAGTTAGTATGGTGGATCTTAATGCGCAGAGTGAAACTGTTTGAATGACATCCTTCTGGTCGAGGTTCATTCAAAGTATTTGGGAATTTTCTTGTGTGTTTGAAACTATGCAGTCCTTAGAGAAGCTGACAAAATGTATTTGTATCGTATTTTCTGCATGTGTGTGATCTTGAGGAGAGAGTATGCACGTAGATTGTAAAGCAGGGGAGGTAATGTGAAGAGCAAGATCTACATCACACTGTGCAGCACTGGTATAGGTTGGTTGGTGTGTCATGAGGGACCGTGTTGTGATTGGTAGTTGTTGCGGAGCAAAAGATTGTAGATACAATGCCATTTTGAGTTGAAGTTTTTTTTGTAGTAATTGTCTTTTAATTGTAGAAAATGAAATCTTTTAAGATTATGCACAATTTATTTAGGGGTGATGCTCATATTCCTAGTACAGAGGGTGAAGAAGCACCTGCAGAAGAGACCCCAGGCCACTATATGGCATTTAATGTATGGTGCCATACATGTGTAGGGCTTGGCCAATGGCGCAAAACACAGAAAATGAGGGTGCACTGTGTTTCCCATGGTATGGCACATTCAATATGAGAATTATTGAAAATGTGAGGAGGGTATTGTATGAGATGAAATCACCTCCTAGACCTGCACAATATGAAGCACTTAATGCTTCATATTGTGCTGCTGATGCCAAAGAAAAAGAGAAATACCAGTGGAGGACAAAGAAAGCCATATATGCTTATATGGATGCTAGGTGGGATGCTGAGCAGAAAAGATAGAGAGCAGATATAATAGAAGGAGTCAGATTGTATCCAGCTTTGACTAACGATGTGGTTGAGGGAGAAGAGGAAAGTAAAATGAACAGGAAACAGAAAGAGAAGAAACAAAAAGAGTCCCATGACATGAGTGTAGACAGTGATGACGACTCTGGAGATAGACTTTTGGACGTGTTATTGTCTGAACATCTACCTCCGTACAATGAGATTAGAACCAAGGGTGGAAATCAGAGTTCTGGTGGCAGCGGCTAAATCACCCTTGCCACTGCCCCAGCCAAACTGACTCCTAGTCCTGTGGGAGCCATTTCAGCTAACATGCCTTATGAACAAAGAAGTGAAGGTTTAAGAGAGTGTATCCCAGTTGATCCTACTGTGAGTACTGTTGATGCCCTTACAGTCACAGTTACTATTGGCCCAGTAGTTCATATGTATAAATCAAATGGCTCCAGGAAAAACGCTTATCATCTATCTGTGCCCAATACTTTTGGAGGACAGGGTGGAGTTCCAAACAGTACCACATGTGGACCAAGTGCAGATACAACTTTAAATCTGTCAAGATGTACATCAATAGGTAATTATCAGAAAGTGTCTACCAGTACAACTCCCATATGGGAACCGCCTTTAAATTTGAGAAATGGTGCTCAAGGAAATGATTTCATATCTAAGGTTCCTGTCGTGATTTGATCTATTAGTGTAAAGGAGATAGATGACTGGGTTAAATTTTGTAATGGAGGCACCCCATCTAGAGAGAGTATGAGTACAGAAGTGATTCAGGGAACAATTCCATCAACACTGAAAGAGAGAAATATGGATGTAGCAAAGCTTACAATAGAACTGGATGCAAAGATTGTTGGGAATCTTGGGCTAGAACAATTAGAAACTTATCATGAAGGCGAGCTCGCATTTATGTTTAGGGATGTCTCTAAATGAGCAGGCCAAGTTTACTATAAATTGGCAGAATTGGCTCAAAATTACAAAGTAGATCTAAGTAAACCTAAAGCTGTACAGAGAAGCTTCCTAGTGTGTTTACGTGAAAAGGACATTGCTGACATGAGAACTCTAGGATAGAAAAGTCAGATTTAGGAACTAATTTACAATATTAGGAAATGGAATGAATTAGAAAAGTGGGAGACCAAATGTGCGTGAAGAAACCTCCAGGTGAACGGCCTCTGGGTGGATCATAGGGGGTGGTACAACCTTTTCTTTGAGAGAAGTACCTGTGGGGGTTATGTACATATGCCATGGAGCATAAGTGATCTTGTATCATTTACCAATGATTTCCCAAAATTGTGAGAAAAGCCAGTAGAACGGTACAGACAAGGTGAAAGATTTGTGAAAATATCAGGTGTTGTGGCTTGATTTTAATATGTTGTTTGACGTTGTTGTTCCGAGTGATTTGTGGACGCAATATAAGATAGCTGTCCAGTGGCCTGAGACAGAACCAAATAGAAATCCGATAACCAAAGGTCTTTCACCAGTAGTGATGAAAACGCATAAACAGGTTATGTCATTTTTAAAGGGGAAGGTACCTCTCCAAGATGTTGAATGGGTTAGAATTGACAGAACAACTCAAGAGTCAAAGGATTCAATCCATGCTTATTATGAGAGGTTGCTACAGGCATTCCAGCAATACAGTGATATGGAGATGTTAGAAGCTAAGGATATGGGACATTCAGTATCGAGGTTTACGGCTGTTTTGAGGCCAGAAATCAGTCTGATGATTCAACAGCATTTGATGTGTTGGCAGAATAAGTTGATTGATGGTACGGCAAGTACTGCCACAACGAGATTGAGATGAAGCAGAAGAAACTAAAAGAAAAACTCATGGTTGCACAGATAAAAGCAGCTCAGAGAACTAGTCAGATTCAGCCGACAGAGAACAATGTTGGTACCATGCAAGGTATATACCACCAGGTCCTATTTAGGGGAGAGGTCGAGGCACATCTATTAATCCAAATACTGGAATGGATGCCAATAGCTTCAGAGTGACTACCCTTTGGCACATCTGTAACAGGATGGGGCATTGGAAGTGGGAATGTCATTTTAATCTGGCTAATCAAACTCAAAGATCAGGATTTGTACCATCAGATAAAGCCAACTCAGCGCCGATGCAAAATGCATTGCAGCAGAAGAATCTGAATTTTCATATGCCCGTAGCCCAAATGATGTAGGTTTCTCGACCTCCAATGCCACAACAAAATGTGATGAGTCCCAGACCTAATGCTAATCAGATTCTAAATGTGAATATGAATGTGATTCAGGGAGGTAATGCTTTCCAACAATTTCCTCTATTTGAACAGAAAGAGAACTATGGGTCTGGCCAGTCATCTTGACGGTCCCTGAGAGGGGAGGAAGACTGCCTGCTTGGCACATCCTTAGAGGTGAACCTGAGTGGACCATTTATGAACAGCTAGGTGGACAGACACCCTGTGTCATTTTGGTTGATACTGGTCTTACCCGCTCTACTTTGAAAACAGTAGAGGATCCAAACCTATCCCACTCAGGACAATGAGTCCAACCATCAAACAAACAGATGACAACTCAGGAAACAGAACCATTTTTGCTGATTTTTGCTAAGAATATGGTATTTCAAAAATAGACACAGATTTGTGGTGTGTGATTCCAGTCCAGTGAATCTCTTGGGAAGGGATTTACTCTGCAAACTCAACTGTGTCATCTATTGTACCCCAGCAGGTATAGAGATGCAAACGCAAGCTGAAGATGCTGCCTTCAAACTGGCAAATGACAGGCCCTATTGTACCATATTCACCTTGCTGACTGTTGATGATTTACCCATATATTTGAGAGACACAGTCAAAATAGAAGTGCAGGATTTTTCAGGGAAAGATATCAGACTGATTAAAGGGTTTGAGCCTGTCCAAATAATAGTCAAACCCAATTTTGAATTTCCAAGAACACCACAGAACACAGTACAATCTGACACCCGAGACAATTGCAGGGATTCGTCTCGTAATAGAGACTATGATTCAGCAGGGAATCTTGAAGGAAACAATGGGCAGTCCTTGTAATTCCCCTATCATGGGTTTGAACAAGCCAAGTGGGAAGTATAGGATTTTAGAAGATATGGGTAAGGTGAGCAATATAGTCATCCTTTGTTGTCCCGTGGTACAGAATCCAGCTATGATATTGTTTCAAATTCCATGCGAAGTTCAGTAGTTCACCATCATCGATTTGTGTTAAGGCTTCTTTTTAATACTGTTGCATGAGGATGGTAGGTTCCTCTTTGCATTTCAGTTCAAGTAGAGGTTTTTGCATGGTGCTGGTGCCCACAGGGATATGCTGTGAGTCAATTCATTTTTAACCAGATGCTTAAGAAAAATCTAGAATCTTTGGTTATGCCTTGTACTTCGGTCTTGATACAGTATATCAACAACCTATTGGTTGAGTTGAATCCCCAGGAAGCATGTAAACAGGATACCATTGCTTTTTTGAACCACCTTGCTGAGAATGGGCTTAAAGGCCCTCATTAGGACCTTGGTGGTATATACCGCCTACCGCTGCGGCGATGGCCGGCAAAAGACCGTCGCTGTGACTACCAACCGTTCATCGTATCATGACCACAGCCGGATTTCTGCCAGAAGAATGGTGGAAATCTGGCTGTGGCCATGCTGGCGGATGGTGGTAAGGTGGCGCTGCTGAGAGTGATGAGAATAATACGGCCTGGCGGTGTTCTGCTGGCGGACGCTGCTGCTGGCAGCAGCGCCTCATCCCGTCTCCTGCCGGAGGACCCCCTGGATCCAGGTAAGTGGGTGCTCCGACAGGGGAGGGGGGTGGGGGTGTTGTGGGTGTGTGTGTGTGTATATGTCTGTGCATGCGTGTATGCGGGTGTGTGTTGCGTGTGGTATGTGTGTGCATGTTTGAGGGTGTGCGTGCATGTATGTTGAGTTGTGTGAATGCGTGTCTGCGTGTATGTATGTAAGTGTGTGTGGATGTGTGTGTGAATGGATGTATGCATGTGTGGATGAATGTTGGAATGGGTGTGTGTATGCATGTGTGCGTGCGTGAAGGGAGGGGCGTGTATGAAGGGGGTACTGGAGAGGAAGGGGGGATCCTGGGGTGGGCGGGGAAGACCTCTATCAGTGACAGAGAACGGATTCCCTGTCACTGATAGTGCCTACCGCCATGGTTTTCGTTGCAGTAAGGATGCTTCGAAAACCATGGCGGTAGGCAGGGTCATAATCCTGCAGGCGGGCAAATGACAGCCACCGGCTGGATATTAACGTCTCCAGCCCAGCAGTCGTTACCACAGTGGCAGTTGGTGTGAACGTTGGCGGTTTGGCTTCATCCAAACCCCTAATGTCATAATATGGAGGAATGTATCGCCATCCTGTTAGCAGTACTTTCCTCCATATTAATGCCGACCTCTGGGGTCATAATGACCCCCAAAGTGTCCCCAGTAAAGCTGCAATACTGTCAGAAAAAAGTGCAATATCTTGGTCATCATATTGAGAATGGGGTGAAGAACGTGTCACAAGGGAGAATTTCAGCAGTCTTGAAAACGAGTCAGCCGACAACAGAAAAAGAAGTCAGGATGTTTTGGGGAATGGTGGGCTATCGTAAACAGTGGATACCCAACTTTTCTAAGCCTTTACAGAGACTGACACATAAGGATGTGCTCAATCTGGTACCATGGGATAACGATTGCTTGATTTCCTTTCAAGAGCTGATAGAAAATTTCTGTTGCGCCCCAGTTCTAGGAATGCCTGATTACAACACATCTTTTAAACTTATCTGCAGTGAAAGGGAGACTGTGTTCTCTCAGTGCTTATACAAACCCATGGAAATGCCAAGAGACCCATGGCATATTTTTCAGCCAAGTTAGACCCAGTAGCCTCTGCTTTGCCTGGCTGTCTTAAGGCCATGGCCTCATTCAATACAAGCACTGAGAGATGTCAACATTTTGTAATGGGACGCCCTTTATTTGTGTATGTGCCTCACTCTGTCAAATTATTGTTGACCAGAACAAAAACCCAGCACATAACCAGCAGCCATCTGACTAAATATGAACAAGCCATATTGGCAGCGGAGAATATAACTGTCAAATGCTGTGGTGCTTTAAACCACTCTACTTTGTTGTCTGTACCTGATGTTGAAAGTGATGTGGAATTTGAAGTGGGCCGTCATTGTCTCAATGTCACTCAACAAAACCAAGACCAGATATATGAGATGAACGATTGCCTGAATCGGATTTTGTGCTTTACGTAGATGGTTCATGTTTACAAGACAATGGAGGGAGTCTAAGAGCAGCTTATGTTGTTTGCATTCTTTCAGGAGTTGTTGAAGCTTCCTGGATTCAAGAAATATTGGCTGAATTGATTCAGACCAGTTGAAATTGAAAATCTTTACAGATGGCCAGTACGGGTTTAGTGTCATTCATGACTTGGAACATCTATAGTCCGAGAATGGATTAATGACATCTGCTGGATCTCCGATCTGGAATGGGGAACAAATCTCCTCAATGCATTACAGTTGCCTGGGTAAGTTGCAGTGGTCAAATGTCCTGCCCATCATTCTGGAGATAATCATGTGACTTTGGGCAATAATTATGCTGAGGAGGTTGCAAAATATTATGCACATAATGTTTGTACCTTCAATGGGTAATACACAAATGAGGGACTGGATGAGACTAACTACAACCTTTTGTTGACTACCACTGATACCTGGGAGGAAGTCAAGAGGCTGCAAGAGGAAGTGTCAGAGAAGAAACAGCAAGGCTGGGTCAGAGCAGGTTGTGTCAAACGAGATGATGAAACTTGGGCTTTGATGGATAGAAAACCAATGTTGCCAAACAGTTTGTTGCCATCAATGGCTAGACATTTCCATGGTCCTGCTAATGTTGGTAGAGATGCTATGGTAAGGTTATTCAGACAGACTTTGTTTAATCCAAAATTCAGATTGATGGCGGAAGCTTTGTGTCACAGGTGTGTTATCTGTCAACAGAACAATGTTGGGAGGAGAACTGCAGTTACACTAGTCACCTAGGAAGGTCAGGAGGTCCTTTCAATAGGATGCAGTTGGACTTTATTGAGATGCCTGTTTGTAACGGGCTGAGATACGTCCTGGTGATTATGTGTGTCTTTTCGCATTGGGTCGAAGTATACCCTTCCATAAGAAATGATAGCCTCACAGTAACCAAACTGTTGTTAAGAGAGCTAATTCCTAGATTTGGCTTCCCAACGCCTTTGGATTCAGATCTAGGTACTCATTTCAATAATGAGGTTTTGAGGTTATTAAGCGTAGTACTACAGGTTCAACAGAAGCTACACTGTAGCTATAGACCTGTCTTGTGGAGCAGGTGAAGGGCATGCTAAAATCCAGATTGGCAAAAGTGTGTGCGTGAACAACTTTGAAATGGCCTGATACATTGCCCCTCGTTTTGATGAGTATTCAGAGTGTACTTGATCGAAAGACTGGACTGTCTCCCCGCAAGATCATAATGGGGAGGGCACTGAGACTGCCAGTGCTTACCCGGAATACCCTAATGAACGTTACTGATGATATGGTCCTTGATTATTGCAAAGGCCTAGCTGATGTGATACTTTCTGTGTTTCATCAAGCTGGAATATCTACAACTTCCACGCATCAGAAGCAGTGCCACAACCACAACCTCAGCCCCGGTGATTGGGTCTTGGTGAAGAAACATGTCAGGAAAATGTCTCTGGAACACAGATGGTGTTGGCCATACCAGGTGATCCTAGTCACCACAACTGTTGTAAAGTGCAGAGGCTTCCCCAACCAGATTCACGCTTTCCATATTCGCAGAGTTGAATGTCCCCTTGATACAATAGCACCTGTTCCAGAAGTGCTGGTGGTTTCAGAGAAACAAGAGGAGCGGATTATCCAAGCTATCAGGGGTCACACAGAACCTGATGCAGCACTTGATTGGTCTGGGAGGGGTCAGGAACAAGCCACTGGTGAAACAGAACACAAAGTTGAGCAGTCTGGTTCTTGTCCCATGGTAGTGAGTGAGACAAGCATAGAGTCACACCCTGACGAAGGACCAACCCTATGCTGTGAGAAGATGAGTGGAAGCTGGAGACTGATGGCCTAGAAGACAAGAGAGAGAAAGAGTGGGTTTGTCTACAGAACATGTGCCACAGACAACAGCTGAGGATACTGAGGACTCTGATCTAAGTGAAATTGAGTGCGAAAGAGTGACTGTGAGCAGTTCAAGAATGACAAAAGTGCCCAGTTGGAGATAATTCCTCACCTGAGTAGGACTACTTTGTAAATGACACAGACAAAGAGTTCTGGAGTTATTGGGGTAACGGCTTGAGTTCAACTGTACCTCCATGATCTGAACATTTTGCTTGAACTGTACCTTAAACTCTTATTTCCATCGATGAGTTTGAACTGTGTAATCATTAGAGACATTTATATTGCCTGGGATAGGGAAATCAGAAGAATACCCAGGCCCCAGTAGAAGAAGACAATGGTTACCCTATAGCAGAATAGAGAGTATGGTTAGGAAAGTCACATGAAGATTTGTGTATATAGTCTGAAATCTTTGAACCTTGCCCTTTGCACAGGTGGAATTAACAGAGAGATATTCTGTTGCTGCTGCATTCCATCCAATTTTAGATTTGAATTTGGAGTCCCAATGGAGCCAAACCAGAGAAGAAGGTATATAGTAGGTGCAATATTGCTTATTCTTCTCACTGTATTAGTAGCGCTATAAGTAGGAGTGTTTTCCACTACCCCGTAGGTAGACAATACATCTATCCTTAGTGCTCCCTGTTCCAAGTCAAACCCTAAGATTGGCAAATATCATAATTTAGATGAGAAAGCTTCACAATTAGATGCATCTAGAGGAGATTATTCCGCAAATGTATATTTTCACTTATTATATGAATATGTTGACATAACGAAGGCAAGAAACTGCTATGTATGTACACAACTGCCTGCATGTGTCAGAAGGTATCACTTATCATCACATCCCTGTTACTTGTGGGATTTGATGTAGTCTTTTGTTGAATCTGTTTTATGGGAGAGGACATTATCAAGGAAGAGATTGAACATCAGTTGACTGGAAATTTAGTTGCATTAGCCTTATGTTGGAAACCTAAGGGAAAATTGTGTATTTGGATGGGGAGGTCTGATACTGATGACGTATTTGTGGGGAAGAGTGAGTGTGACTATACCTTTGAAGTCTGAGGGAATTACAAGTTGTATATGAATGGAGAAGAGGCTGTTATTCCTGGAGTTTATTTTATTTGGGGAGAACATGCTTATTTTAAATTACCCAAGGGATGGCGTGGTATATGTTACTTAGGTGTAGCTTTTCCCAAGATTTATCATGTAGAACATCTTAATGACCCTATATGGACTAAAGGTTCTAGATCCAAACAAAGTGTTAGTGCTGGAGAATTGGTAGGTGACATATTTGGTGCTTTCATTCCATCTGTGGGAGTGATTTTGAATGATGTGAAGATTAGAAGGCTGTCTACTATTGTGGATAAACTAGCCACTAGCACAGCAGGAGCTTTATTGGTTGTAAATTCTGAGATGAAAGCAATAGGATCTATGGTTTTGCAAAACAGACTTGCCTCAGACATGATACTTGCAAAAGAAGGTGGAGTGTTTTGGATGCTGAAGGTCCAGCAATGCTGCTCTTACATCCAGGAGAACAGTAGGGATTTGGAGAAGTGCATTCAGAATATTTCAGGCTTGAGGAGGGATTTGAAGGAACTTGAAGTGACAGGTGCATGAGAAGGGATTGGAGATGGATTTTCTGCTATAGGCTGGTGGTTTGAGAAAGTCAGAAGTGGAGTTGTGGGCTTAGCTTTGAAGCCTTTGTTGGTCAGTGCCACATGTGCAATAGTTTTGGTGGTGGGATATATAGTTTTACAAAGGGTGAAAATTCAGCAAGGAAGGAAAAGGAAGAGAGCTGAAGTTCAGTTGGAGGACAATCAGTGTAGGTATTATGATGAGATGAAGTGATTGGAAAAAGCTAGGCATAAGTTGGTCAAAACCAATAGGTTCTAGAGAGTCTCATTTCAGCAAGAAAGTCGTTTGTGATGACTTAATAAGTCATCAGAGGGGGATTGATAGAGCATAACTTGGCTGCACCATTATGCTTTGTCGCAAGAAGAAGCATTTAATCTCATATACATCTCACGTAAACTATATCCACATAAAATGTGGGTCATCAAAAGACGTCAACATCATAATGTCTTTATGAGAAAAGATACAAAAAGTTATAAGTAAACTGCCTTTTTGATATGTTAACCAAATACATTTATATTTTAGTATTCCAATGAATGATACATTTTATAATCACTATTCATTTAATGTGTGTAAGAGACACATTTTGCATTTGTAAGTGTACAACTAAGTCATACATTTCTTCTTCGTTGTTCAGGCTTGAGTTAAGGCCGACACAATTAAGGTGTTTAATTTCAAGAATGTGTATTATTTTCTTTCCTCTGCAGGTGAGAGATAAGGAAGCATGAGCTGGGTTGCTGAGAACGAGAATTGGTAGCAAGGAGCCATAAGAACCAAATCCCCTTCTAAAGTCCTGAGCGTGGATGTAATCCAAGGTTGAGCAGATGTGTTCGCATATGGGAATGGCAGTAAAAAAAATTTGCAGAGCCTGCTCTGAAAAAATGACACGAAAAAAGACACGAAAACATTTTATTCTTTTTGAAATGCATCTCGTTTTCCTTCAAGACAAACAGACTGCATTAAAAAAAACAGTCACAGACATGGTGGTCTGCTATCTCCTGCAGGCCACCATTCCCAAGGGGTCACAAATTGTGACCTACCTCATGAATATTCATGAGGTAGGGCATTTGCGACCCCCTTGCGAATCGCAAACAGTGTCATTGACACTATTCAACATAAGGTTTTGCGAGTCGCAAATGGCAAGTCGCAAAACAATTCTTTCGTACATGTAGCCCTTTATGAAATGAGGGTTATCAGAAATGCTGAAAGCGCTTTCCCTGGATATTTCAAAGAAAGTGAATGAACCTGTGGCTCTGCCCCAAGGAAGTAAGGAGCCAGAGCTCTAGCTCCGTGACCACCCAAACAGAGAGCCAATTGTGCCAAATGATTGCCAGGGAGTTGACGAATGAAAAGGGGAAGGTGAATACTTGAATGAAAGCACTCTTATGTATCTCGACTATACACTCCCAGATGTACCCTGTAGCCCGGGAGTCAATAAAAACAAGGCAAGCGTAAGAAGGACTGGACCCTGTGGATCATCTGGCACTCCACTTATATTAGATGGTCATACTGAGGAGATCCAGACGGAGGGTGCTTTTGATATTTATCTGTTGATGGCAGTAGTACTTCTAGTGGTGGGCTCTGTCTGGATGACTCAATACTCTAGAGCATTCCTGCTAGCCAGTCCTTCAGGGGTACCCCTATAAGCGCAGAGTCCTCAGAAGTATTTGTAATTTCTGAGGCCATGGCTGCACTAAATAGTGTTTTATCGCATTATTGGAGAAATCCCTTGGGAGAACTGAACATAATGAGTCACTATCACTACTAACCATGATACTACAGATTCTAGTTCCGGATGGAAGAAATCCTGATGCGCCTTCCTATCGGGATGATTATTGCCTAGTTAAATCTCTGATATCTAAAAGAGAGGTTGCATCTAGAATCATTGCCCAGACGCAAACTGTAATGCAAACTGAAAGTCAAATGCAAACTGATGTGACTATCGATGCTCTGTGTGCTTGCGGCGCGTGCAGCTGTGAAGAGGGTTACGGGGCCACCCCAGCTGTGAGGGGCTGCTGGGCCCATAGCTGAGTATTAAGCTAGCAGCCCTGAAAACTCTTTTGCCGCTGCTAAACCTAATCAGGTATTGGTTGGCAGTACGGGTAAGTCAGAGATTAGAACTTCTGGGTCGCTTTGTAAAGCCTCAGGTAAAACAGGTGAAGCACCAAGCAAATTAATGGCTGATGGTTTGGAGCCTGGGGGTAGAAAAAAATATAAGTAACAATATTGGCCCGGTGGGCATCAAGAAGAAGGGAAATCCAAAAAAAAGATAGGGGATACACCATTACCAGTATACTCTTTAAAATGTGTTTTCCAACTCCAAGAGATGTGCAATTAGTGGGCTGATTCCAACTGCTAGTCACAAGGACCTGTTAGCTGTGGAGAGCATAGACGCTTGTGACCCAGTCTCTCCATCTCCGGTTGATGTTTTAAGGCAAGATGAGACAAACTTGGATGATGCGGGGGGCCCCTAACACTAATGAAACCCCCTATCATGAGGGCAGCCAAAGCCTGGTAATTCTGACTGGAGAGGTAACTCACCTAGTGCATCCTAAAAGGGCAAGGAAGCCCAAGAAGCAGAAAGGTTCCAGGAAAAGAGCGGTCGCGAGGATGTGCATAAGTATAGCAGTAAAGACCCATACTGTAGTTCCCCGTGCCGCCCTCTGGATATAGTGACAGTCCATCCTAAGTTTGGAGGTGTGTACACCATTAATAAATCTGAGGTGCCCCAGCCTCAATCCTGATACTTCACCGTTTATTGGGTCACCAGTGGCCAGACACTGGCCAATGGCAGAAAATGGCTTGTGTAATGATTACACTCCTGGAACTGTTGGCGCTTTTCCTGAAAGAAGAAATGATGGAAACTGCCTGGAATCTATTGACTTCTTTCCAGAAGTCTGGTCAAAGCAGCCTCTAAATAGATGAAGGCTGCTAGCAGTCTTTTATGCAATCCTGGAGCTGAGAGTGCTTTTTTCTACAAATATGAAACTAGTGAAGCTGGAGACTAAGCTCCCTGGCCAAGGGGGGAGGTACGCTCATCCTACCATCTCCCTAGATTGTCCGATCGCTCTCTACCTCTCTGCTAAATTTGAATTTATGCTGCCTGGTACCGCTAGACTGATTCTCAGCCATATAGACGGCTTTTATATAAAGGTGGTTGATGTGCTGCCCTGCTCAGATATTAGTCAAGAGGAAGCAGCCCTGGATGAGCGGTGCAGGAGTTACATGGGTATGCCGAGCACTGGCAACTCACACAGTCATCCACCCATAGCAGTGAGAGCAATAAGGGCGCCTTCAGCAGTTAGCAGCACAAAACATGAGAACTTGACCATTACCACCAGCAGAAATAGCAGGAAAATTAGAATTCTCAACTGTAGTGAGAAGAAAAGTGGAAATGATTACGAGGATTGGTCATGGAGAAGAGCAGCATTGGAAGGAGACTCTGGTGCTTCCCCAAGAGCGAGATCTGACTGAGTAAAGAACGATTTCCCTTTCCATTCTCCCACTTCCCCTGCACACACCCCTTTTAAATCCTCTGCCTGTGGTAATATTGATGGGGAATGCACGCAAATGTTGTCATGGAACATAGAAGGCCTTGCCAGTAAAATGGAGGATAATGACTGACTTGAAATTATCAGCCTATACAATATTTGCTGTTTTCAAGAAACCTGGGCTCTTGGTGAACATGTGTAAACAGGTTTTTGGGGGTTGATACACTACCTGCCTGCTCTAGGAAGGGGAACCCATCTGGTGGGCTTTCAGTATGGGTATCATGTAAGCTGAATTGCAAATTCGAACAAGTACCTATCATCTTTGTCGCTGTTTTCTAAAATCTAGCATGTGAAGCTTAGGTTTGGGGGGATGTATGAGGGGAGAGGTGGTTGATATTTTGAACATATATATTCCACCAGGTTGGTCACGAGAGGTTAAGGTGCTTTGGAATGACTGTTCCACATTCATTGGAAGTATTAAAAGGGCTGTGATGGATGGTGAATTAACAAGGGAGGGGAAGAGTGGAAGGAATCTGATGGTGATTTGTGGTGACTTTAATACACAACCTTGTGACGCCATCAGTAATAATGAAACTCTGTTGACTGATCACTGCTTAGGAATCCCTGAGACATATATGTGTCGCTTTAAGTCCACAAGAGAGGCTGAGGCATTCACTGACCTTTTGGTAAGCTGACAACTCCGTTTTGCTAATGGTCTCACCAAGTCAGATGGTGTTGCTAAGGCATCCTTTGATAATGGGAGAAGCTCTTCAGTTATTGATTATGTAATTGTTGATGCAGAAGCTTGAGATCTGTCCTTAATATGGCTGTGGTCAATTGAGTGGAGAGTGACCACAACCCACTGGCCCTTAGTATGAAGATGTGTGCTGTGGGGAAAGAACGTGTGACGAAGTAGACTGTGGGGAGCTATGGGTGTGAGATTGTCCCATCTAATTGCAGAAGAAGAATAAGATGGGATGGTGAGAAGTATTTGCAAAAACTTCCACAGATTGAATATATAGTGGCCAAGTATGAAGCACCCATCATAGATGCCCCAACTAGTGATAGTGCCTCGAGCCTATCCCCAAATGATAGGATGGTAAGTGGGTTAATGCTCCCTGTGGTCCAGGCCTGCATTGTCTAAAGTAGTTGGTATCAATAAAGAGAAGCATCTAGGATGGAAAGGTTGGTATGATGAGGAGTATGCAAGGGTGAAAAGAGTTGTTTCCTACGTCTTAGTGCGACGCTATTGTAGCCGCACTAGCGAAGAAAAATTCAGAGACTGCAGAAGAGACTACAAGTGTCTGATAGCCGCTAAGAAATTGTTGTTTCAGAAGGCACTATGGGCAGAATTGAGGAAGGCTGCAGCTGAGAATAATACTAAAAAGTTTGGATGGGGAAGGGGACAGTAAATATTGTAGAAACCTGTATAAGAACGTCCGCTTGGGTTCATTACTTTAGTACCCTATATAGTATGACTTTGGTTGGGCCTTTGGATCCCATGCTGATGTGAGATGATTCGCCCTCCTGAACTGATTTGATTGAAACACTGGTCTCTGAAGTGACCAGAGCACTCAGTGGTATGAAGAAGCACAAGGCAGCTGGCCCTGATTTGGTGCCTGTGGACCTTTATCACAAAGAGCCCCATTACTGGGCTAACCTCCTAACTAAAGTGTTTTATGCATCCCTTGGGGGAATGATGTGCCTTAATCCTGGCGTTCTGCCATTATTGTCCCGATCTTCAAGAAGGGTAATTGAGGCAGCCCTGCTAACTATCCTCTGATCTCCCTTCTTGATGGAGCTGGGAAGGTTCTAGGGAAAGTTTAGCCTAATCGCTTGCAAAGATGGGTCGATGTCCACGATGTTATGACAGAAGTGCAAGTTGGTTTTCGGTCTCATATAGGTACTACCAACCATGCCATTCGCCTTTACGTGACCTCATATAAATTTACGATAATTAGGAAGTCCTGGCTGTATCTGGTCTTTATAGACCTGAAAGCAGCCTTTGCTTCAATTGACAGGGGTAAATTATTTAGGATATTGTTGGATGTATGGACTGATTCCGCCCTAAGCAAAGCCATAGCGGCACTGCACTCAGGCAATACAGTCAGAGTGAGATATGGGCCAGATGGAGAGTGTACAGACCCCTTTCAGGTTCAAAAGGGTGTCTAGCAAGATTGCGTGCTGGCGCCAATACCCTTTAGTCTTTTCCTAAATGATGTGGTCGGCTATCTTCTAGAGGAGCTGCTAGATGTTCCTACTACTGCCGGTTGGAGGGTTCAATATTATTATTTGTAGATTATGCAGTGTTAATGGCATGCACAGAAAATGCAATCCACAGGCTAGTTGGTCGTTTTGCAAAATATTTCAACGAAAAATCACAGAATATTAACTGTAGCAAGACAATGAGTATGGTTTTGTGGTCATACACTAGCCTTAGGCGAAAGCTAGTGGTTGATGGTGCACCTATCAATACTATCAAGCACTTTGACAATCTGATTATACGGTTTGCAGATAATCTAAATTGGGACAGACACGTACGGAAGGTAGCTATAGTCATAAAGCAAACAGCTGGGGCCGTACTGAAGTTCAGGCTTAAGGCTGTCGCTAGAAGAATTGTAGGAGGCTGGCCTGGCTTGTAGTGGGTACCAAAGGTACTTACACCTTGTGCCAGGTCCAGTTATCCCTTATTCGTAGAGAAGAGGTGTTTCTAGCAGCTTAGGCTGATAGAAGGTAGCTATGGCAAAGCAGCTTAGGCTGAACTAGGAGACATGCAAAGCTCCTACTATACCACTTATATCATATGCACAATATCACAAGAAAACACAATACACAGAGTTACTAAAAATAAAGGTACTTTATTTTTATGACAATATGCCACAAGTGTCTCAGTGAGTACCCTCAGTAAGAAGGTAAGTAATATACACGAGTTATTTGTACACAAACACAAATTAGGTAAGTAAGAACAAGAAAAGTAATGCAAACAGTGTAGAATTACAATAGGTTGCAGTAGGAGAACATAGGTATAGGGGAAACACAAACCATATACTCCAAAAGTGGAATGCGAACCACGAATGGACCCCAGACCTATGTGAGCTTGTAGAGGGTTGCTGGGACTGTAAGAAAACAGTGAGGGTTACCAAAATACCCCACCCCAAGTCCCTGAAAAGTAGGAGTAAAGTGAACCTACTACCCCAAGAGAGCACAATAGTTATGATAGGGGTATTCTGCAAGAACAACAAACACCAGCAGTGCACTGACAACAAATTTCCGGACCTGAGGACCTTCAAGGCAACGGGACAAAGTCCAATAGTCGCGACAGTGTCCGGGGGGGGCAGAAGCCCAGGAAACCCCGGATGAAGGTGCAAGGAAGCTGCCTCCGGTTGGAAGAAGCTTGGAGTTCTGCAAGAAAGAAAAGGACTAGGAACTTCTCCTTTGGAAGACGGATGTCCCACGTCGCAATGAAGCTTGCAGAGGTGTTCCCACGCAGAAATACTGCAAACAAGCGGTAGATGTTTTTGGGCACTGCTGAGGACCAGGAAGGACCAGAGAGGGCGCTCAGCAACTCAGGGAGCCCTCACAGAAGCAGGCAGCACCCGCAGAAGTACCCCAACAGGCACTTGGAAGAAGAGTGAACTGGAGTCCACGCGAAGTTACAAAAGTGGGTCCCACGACGTCGGAGGACAACTCAGAAGGTTTTGCACTGCAGGACGGAGTGCTGCGGACCCAGGCTAGGCTGTGCGCGAAGGAAATCCTGGAAGAGTGCACAGGAGCCGGAGCAGCTGAAAATCACGCAGTACACAGCTTTGCAGTCTAGCGTGGGGAGGCAAGGACTTACCTCCTCCAAACTCAGACTGAAGAGTCACTGGACCGTGGGAGTCACTTGGACAGAGTTGCTGTGTTCCAGGACCACGCTCATCGGGATGAGAGGGGACCCAGAGGACCAGTGATGCAGTCTTTTGGTGCCTGCGTTAGCAGGGGGAAGATTCCGTTGACCCACAGGAAATTTCTTCGGAGCTTCTGGTGCAGGGTGAAGGCAGGCTACCCCCAGAGCATGCACCACCAGGAAACAGTCGAGAAAGCCGGCAGGATTAGGTGCTACAATGTTGCAGGTAGTCATCTTGCTACTTTGTTGCGGTTTTGCAGGCGTCCTGGAGCAGTCAGCGGTCGATCCTTGGTAGAAGGTGAAGAGGGAGATGCAGAGGAACTCTGGTGAGGTCTTGCATTCGTTATCTGAAGAATTCCCCAAAGCAGAGACCCTAAATAGCCAGAAAAGGAAGTTTGGCTACCAAGGAAGGAGGATTGGCTACCAAGAGAGGTAAGAGCCTATCAGAAGGAGCCTCTGACGAGCCTCTGACGTCATCTGCTGGCACTGGCCACTCAGAGCAGTGCAGTGTGCCCCCAACACCTCTGTTTCCAAGATGGCAGAGGTATGGGACACACTGGAGGAGCTCTGGGCAACTCCCCTGGGAGGTACTGGTCAGAGGAGTGGCCACTCCCCTTTCCTTTGTACAGTTTCACGCCAGAGCAGGGCTGGGGGATCCCTGAACCGGTGTAGACTGGCTTATGCAGAGATGGGCACCATCTGTGCCCATCAAAGCATTTCCAGAGGCTGGGGAGGCTACTCCTCCCCAGCCCTTCACACCTATTTCCAAAGGGAGACGGTGTAACTTCCTGTCTCAGAGGAAATCCATTGTTCTGCCTTCCTGGGCCAGGGCTGCCTGGACCCCAGGAGGGCAGAAACCTGTCTGAGGGGTTGGCAGCAGCTTCAGTGGAGACCCCAGAAAGGCAGTTTGGCAGTACCCAGGTTCTGTGCTAGAGACCTGGGGATCATGGAATTGTCCAGAATGGTATTGGGGTGACAATTCCATGATCTTAGACATGTTACATGGCCATGGTCGGAGTTAGAATTGTGACGCTATACATAGGTAGTGACCTATGTATAGTGCACGCGTGTAATGGTGTCCCCGCACTCACAAAGTCTGGGGAATTTGCCCTGAACGATGTGGGGGCACCTTTGGCTAGTGCCAGAGTGCCCACACACTAAGTAACTTTGCACCCAACCTTCACTAGGTGAAGGTTAGACATATAGGTGACTTATAAGTTACTTATGTGCAGTGGTAAATGACTGTGAAATAACGTGGACGTTATTTCACGCAGGCTGCGGTGGCAGGCCTGTGTAAGAATTGTCAGAGCTCCCTATGGGTGGCAAAAGAAATGCTGCAGCCCATAGGGATCTCCTGGAACCCAAATACCCTGGGTACCTCAGTACCATATACAAGGGAATTATATGGGTGTACCAGTATGCCAATGTGAATTGGAAAATGTAGTCACCAGCCTGTTAGTGACAAATTTGGAAAGCAGAGAGAGCATAACCACTGAGGTTCAGGTTAGCAAAGCCTCAGTGAGACAGTTAGGCACCACACAGGGAACACATACAGGGTACATACTATGAGCACTGGGGCCCTGCCTGGCAGGGTCCCAGTGACACAAGGACTAAAACAGCATACATACAGTTAAATATGGGGGTAACATGCCAGGCAAGATGGTACTTTCCTACAAGAATCATTACCATGTTGAATATATACTCCCAAAAGACGGTGGCCACAGCACTTTGTAGAGCAGAGCTTTGGGGGTATGTGAACACTAGTGTGCTACAAGTGATTGAGAATAACTTTTTAAGATGTTTATTGAGGTTGAGAGTAGGATCCCCCTTTAAGACTCTAGTTGCAGAGCTCAGCCTTAAGTCTATATCAGAAATAGCAGCCCTAAGGCTAGAGCTCTACTGGGTAAGGTTAGCACACAACCCTAAGGCAGCTGTTTATTTGAAAACTTTAGAAGAGATCACCTTGAGTGGCGGTCTTGAGGGGGTATTTATGGGGGCCAATGTTAAAAAGGTTTTGGGTGTATTCCAGCTAGAGGCCCTATGGGCGGATCAAAAAAGAGACAGGCAGGGCACTGTGGACCAGGTCAAGGACCGGTATCGTGAATTTAATAAGATGAAGGTATATCAGGAGCTCAGGCCTGAATCAATTTCAAGCTATTATTTTAATAACACCCATGGTCCTGCCTCTATAGGTTACCTGGACCTGCTATACACTAAATTGAAGTGTTCTTTTTGTATAATATATAGAATGGTACACTGTCATTAAGGGACCACTTTGCGTGTACCCATAGGCTAGCGGATGGGCAAACGTACTGTGACTGTAGCCTTGGAGAGGTAGATAATGTAGTCCACTTCCCCCTGTTCTGCAAAAGATTTGATCTGGCTTGGTTTCGTTGGCTCCAGCCCCTTTTAAGTTTAGGTCCGGCAACATCAGTGCACATAATTCTGTAGCATCTTAGCAATTTGGGATGCATGGCCTCGCCTGAGAGAAGTACCAGTTAAGCTGGGGCTGACTGAATTATAATAATTATGCAAGTTCCCATCATTTGTCTGTGCAAGTTGGAATCAGTTGTTACCGTTGTCTTTTTATGAATGGGTTTTGGTGGCCCCCAGTATTAGGGTACTGAATGCCGGAGCTAACTGTTGTATGTACAAGCACCTTCTCTCTCTGTATCTCTTTCCCAAAGCACTCTTGGCACAATGAGGGTCGGTACCAGTAGTTGCTTTCTATGTAATGCTGTGGTGCCTAGATGTTGTACTGTATTTCTATATATATTTGCGAGGTGTGCCTCAATGAATTAGTTACTTATTTTGTGAGCTGTGTGGAGTTGCGCTGCTGCTTATTACTCATTTTAATTCTTACGATTAGTTGTCTCTTGTTATATCTTGTAATTGTTCTTTTATCCAACATTTTTATATATACTGCTATTTTGTTTTCAAATTCATTGTAAGCCTTGTATCTGAAATAATAAACAATAAACAAACAAACTAAAGACCTGGATGTTCGAATGATTGTTCCTCAACTCAGCAGCATACAGCTCTAGCGCCTCGAGGCCCTCACAGGTGATTTCTAGTGCTATATAAATGTTTGATTGATTGATTTATTAAATCATAATCCATGCACATATAAACATTTGATTTTTTTGAATAATATGGACAAATGTATATGCCTGATTGGCAAATGAATATAACATTAATGGCTGAAGAAGATCACAAAGAAGTTACATGCTCATGAAATGGTGATTTATAGTTGAAACTAACAAAGTTGGTATTTGGGATAAATATGTATTTGTGGCAATTACTTGTGACACATTATAAAGGCTACATGATGCATAAGATTTGTGATCATGTTTAAAAAGTATTAGTATGTGGAAAGGGCATTTTTGATTTAACATATGCTTTTTATAAACCAAAAATATGTTTTTCACATATTAATTTGTAATTCAGCTCAGAAATTACTCCGAAGGTACAGCCCTCTTATACATGCATAGGAGTTGGTAATTACATTTTTATAATGTGTTTACAAAGTAAATTGTTTAGTTCAGTTTATTTAAAATTTTGCAATTGAGTTAATCAAGTGATCAACGAGATAACAGACACAATACCATTTGGCTGATCAAAAGTAAACAAACTATATAGATGAGAAATCCTTTAAAGTTATAATCTTATATCCATCAGATAATGTTTGGAGGATTATATCTAAAAGACAATTTTGGATAAACCTCTCATATATTTTGGCAGAGAAACATTAGCCACATGTATTTTTTCCAGTGATTGACAACGTGGAACACACTGCAAGACCATGTTCAAAGTCCTGGATTCCATTTTTACAAAGAGTATATATACATATATCAAGACCCTGGCTCCCGCTGCCTTACATTATTCTGAAATTGGAGCTCCTAATCCTGTCAATCCTAAGGATTAAAAAACTCCATGTAAAAGATGGTCTTGGAATGGCAGCAGATGATTCAGCTATTTTGCCATTATTGCAGCATTAGAAGCCATGAGAAAACCCACACTTTTGGGACAATGACTTCGATCTTATTTAAAATGTACACCTTCCACTGCCTTTTTAATCATCACTTTAACGTTGCTTCTGTAGATTCCATTGACAAATCTTCAAATGATAACTCAACAATTTAGATATTCAAGCACATGCTAGAGAAGGGGATACATTAAGCTCCCTTATCTTATCTTTCTGTATGATCAACAGCCTTGGAAAATGTAAGCACCCAAATGGAGAGCAGTACCCGGTGCTTTGTTTTACAGAATTATTTACCTATACCTACCATGTTTGTATTGAATTTGTTTAAGAGTGCTTTTCCTTCATGCCCCCGGCGCTAACAAGCACATTGCCGTGCAGAAAGATTCATCGATGCAGCCTGGGGCTTATATGCAGGTCTCCGCACTTCGAAGAGTGCGCCGCTGTGCCAAAATCACTGCCGCAACCCGGGCATCGAGAAGACTGCCGAGCGCATCTAAAACGCGCTGTCCCTGGGACTCCCAGAGCACCATTGATTAACAGAAAGGAGCGAGCACGCTCCTATCATGGCCCCGGGGCGAAGCCCACTCGGAGCCGGGGCACAAGCAGGCACCTGCTTTGGTGCCTGCACACCGCCGCGGCCTGAGCGGGCCAAGAGAAAGGAAGGAAACATCGGGCGGGGAAGGAAGCCTCGTCCGAGGCTCCTCGCCCACCGGAGCCCCAATGGGCAGGGGGGAAAGGAAGCATCATCGGAGGCTCCTCCAACCCCAACAAAGCCCTCATTTCGTTCATAGAGATTGCTGGTGGGACGAAAGCCTCGATGGAGGACCCCACACCGCAGGTCTCCTTTTTCGTTCCCCACTGTGGCCCTTGATGTTTTGTGGGCATTATTTACCCCCCCCCCCTTGTTGGAGGGCCAGTGAAGGCCCGGGGAGCCCCCCAGGGATCAAGGACCCCAGGAGCGGCCCATTATCAACACCAGAGACCGCCCCTCTCCCCCCGAGGAGCAACACGTGGCCCCTGTTTTGCGCATAGGAGCAAACATTCATCTTCTTGGCACTGGAAGTGCCTCCTTATCATAAAACAGGTACTTTTTGGGGACATATTCATTCTTAATATGGACATTGGGGGGTTATATGTTCCCTGCCTATTTTTATGAGGTCACATATATGTGTTGATGATCCTTTTATGGGGAGAACAGGCTTATATGTGGTTTATGACTTGCCATATGTTCTCTAATGTTCCTTTTATCGGTATTTAGGATGTGTTTATGACAAGTGCATTTCGTTACTGTGATTCCTGACTATTGCTTATGTTGCAGAATCCTGAGTACTTATGTGTTCCAATGTGACTACTGCTTATTCTTGCCGAGTATTAGTAACCTGTGTAACGTTCTGACAACTGCTAAGGTAGCAGGGTATTTCTGACATGTACTGTTTGGTCGAACTAGGTTTTGTGCAATACAGTTTATTTTTACATAGCTCAGTGTTGTGGTTACTTTGTGGTGTACATATTGCGTCACATGTGTTGCGTGTGTTGTGCAAACGCTTTACACATTGCCTCCGGATTAGGCCCGACTGCTCGTGCCAAGCTACGAAGGGGGTGAGCAGGGGTTATCTTGGTCGTGTAACTCCCTTGCCCTGACTAGAGTGGGTGGGTTCTGCCTGGCTTAGATACATACCCTAGCCAACCAGAAACCCCATTTCTAACAATAATCTGCATATAATAATATATGTTGGCAGTTGGACCACAAGACTAGAGGACATTTTCCAACTGCTTGAAAAGAGTAAATTAAAAATGTATGTGTTTTTAGGTCTCGCTTACCAGATAGCTTCTTGCTGTCTGATAGACAAAAGCCTCTTGTGAACCATATTAAATATTTACAGTGTGCTAAATGACCACTCACTCCTTAAAGTTGGTTGGCTTTATTATCACTCTGACATTATTGGTTCTTATTCAGTTCCTTACCAAGGGGAGTAGCTGGGTCAGTATGATTGGGGGGGTGTTAGCTTCAAATTTCCCGACAATCTCGCTGGCACATTATGTTAAAATACATTATACAACAAGCAGAGTGAGAGAAAGCACATTATTTAGTGAAATAACCAACATTTTTGGAGTCTTCCCAAAAAGAGGGAGGGAGAGAGTGTGTGTGTGTTTTTGCCAGTGTGTAAAAATTCCAGGTGAAATCTGACAGACACCTTACCATAACAGACTGAAAGCACCTGCACCCAACTATTTATCACAAAATACATTTACTAGGGGGGTGTAACACCCCAGAGCCCCCTCACCTGAAGCTAAACCCCTGGATTAACCTTGCTTTCCTTAGGGGTATAATTATCATTGTGTTGGGTCACCCTTGAGCCATGCAAGACGGCGCAAAGGCAATGCAACAACAAAGTCAGATTTATCAAGCCATGCAAGGCCATCTTGTTTGACCCTGAGTGGCTTGATAAATCTCGAGTAACACAATGCAGCTCAAATCCCTGAGTTGTGTTATTCTGCCGCAGGGAGGCGTTCCATTGGTGGAGCATTCACCCATGGATTTTGGAGCATTCCCAGATTTACCTCGGAATGTGTCAAAATGCAAGGCCTTCGGATGGGAGGCACAATGAGGAGAAATATATTCATTTCTCCTTGTTGGTTACTCTTTCAAAGTGTGCTGCTTTCTGCAGCACACTTCGAAAGAGGAAAATGCCTCTGAGGACTGTTTTTGTGTGGGAAGGTGCCTCATCCTGCACAAAACCAATCCTGTAGGCAATACAGGCACCCTTGCACACATGGTCCAAGAGTTGCCTGCATTGGCACAAGGCAGCACATTGTGCGCCAGCAGAAGAACAGGACAGGAATGCGCTGTGTCATATTAAATACAGTGCATTCCATCCCTTTCACTCAGCACAACACACAGAGTGGCTTACTGCATTGCGTGAAATAATGATAAATCTGCCCCCTAGTATTTGTTTCTTTGCTAGGGCACAGTCACTTTATCATCATCCTTTTCTTTAGCTGACTTGTATCCTTCCAGCGCTCAAATTATGGTAATCACATTGTTTTAAAGCACTTATTTCTTTAAGCACTTCACTTGTGCATGTGTTATCAGGCTCTCTCCTTTCTTCTTCCCTACTAAATCCCTGCAAACCCTATCCCCAAGCACTCTGTGCTGCTCCCTTCTGTAGTAGGCTGGCCTGGTTTGTAGTGGGTACCAAGGGGTACTTACACTCTGCACCAGGTCCAGGTATCCCTTATTAGTGTAGAAGAGGTGTCTAGCAGCTTAGGCTGATAGAAAAGGGTAGCTTAGCAGAGCAGCTTAGGCTGAACTAGGAGACATGCAAAGCTCCCACTATACCACTAGTGTCATATGCACAATATCATAAGAAAACACAATACACAGATATACTAAAAATAAAGGTACTTTCTTTTTATGACAATATGCCAAAGTATCTCAGTGAGTACCCTCAGTATGAGGATAGCAAATATACACAAGATATATGTACACAATACCAAAAATATGCAGTAATAGCAATAGAAAGCAATGCAAGCAATGTACAGTCAGAATAGATTGCAATGAGAGCACATAGGTATAGGGGCAACACAAACCATATACTCTAGAAGTGGAATGCGAACCACGCATGGACCCCAAACCTATGTGAGCTTGAAGAGGGTCGCTGGGACTGTAAGAAAACAGTGAGGGTTGGAAAAATAGCCCACCCCAAGACCCTGAAAAGTGGGTGCAAAGTGCACCTAAGTTCCCCAAAGAGCACAGAAGTCGAGATAGGGGAATTCTGCAAGGAAGACCAAAACCAGCAATGCAACAACGATGGATTTCCAGACGAGAGTACCTGTGGAGCAAGGGGACCAAGTCCAAGAGTCACACTCAAGTCGGGAGTGGGCAGATGCCCAGGAAATGCCAGCTGTGGGTGCAAAGAAGCTGCCACCGGATGGTAGAAGCTGTGGATTCTGCAAGAACGAAGAGGACTAGGAACTTCCCCTTTGGAGGATGGATGTCCCACGGCGTGAAGAAGCTTGCAGAGGTGTTTCCGTGCAGAAAGACCGCAAACAAGCCTTGCTAGCTGCGCGGTTAGGGTTTTTGGATCATGCTGTGGCCCAGGAGGGACCAGGATGACGCCAATTGCGTGAGAAGACAGAGGGGGCGTCCAGCAAGACAAAGAGCCCACTCAGAAGCAAGCAGCACCCGCAGAAGTGCCGGAACAGGCATTACGAAGAAGAGTGAACCGTAGCTCACCCGAAGTACCAAAAGAAGGTCCCACGACGCCGGAGGACAACTCAGGAGGTCGTGCACTGCAGGTTAGAGTGTCGGGGAACAGGCTTGGCTGTGCACAAAGGAAATCCTGGAAGAGTGCACAGGAGCCGGAGCAGCTGCAAATCACGCGGTACCCAGCAATGCAGTCTAGCGTGGGGAGGCAAGGACTTACCTCCACCAAACTTGGACTGTGGGAGTCACTTGGACAGAATTGCTGAGTTCCAGGGACCACGCTCATCGTGCTGAGAGGGGACCCAGAGGACCGGTGATGCAGTCTTTTGGTGCCTGCGGTTGCAGGGGGAAGTTTCAGTCGACCCACTGGAGATTTCTTCGGAGCTTCTAGTGCAGAGAGGAGGCAGACTACCCCCACACCATGCACCACCAGGAAAGCAGACGAGAAGGCGGCTGGATCAGCGATACAAGGTTGCAGTAGTCGTCTTAGCTACTTTGTTGCAGTTTTGCAGGCGTCCAGAGCAGTCAGTGGTCGATTCCTTGGCAGAAGGTGAAGAGAGAGATGCAGAGGAACTCTGATGAGCTCTTGCATTCGTTATCTAAAGAATTCCCCAAAGCAGAGACCCTAAATAGCCAGAAAAAGGAGGTTTGGCTACTTAGGAAGGAGGATAGGCTAGCAACACAGGTAGGAGCCTATCAGAAGGAGTCTCTGAAGTGACCTGCTGGCACTGGCCACTCAGAGCAGTCCAGTGTGCCAGCAACACCTCTGTTTCCAAGATGGCAGAGGTCTGGAGCACACTGGAGGAGCTCTGGGCACCTCCCAGGGGAGGTGCAGGTCAGGGGAGTGGTCACTCCCCTTTCCTTTGTCCAGTTTCGCGCCAGAGCAGGGCTGGGGGATCCCTGAACCGGTGTAGACTGGCTTATGCAGAGATGGGCACCATCTGTGCCCATCAAAGCATTTCCAGAGGGTGGGGGAGGCTACTCCTCCCCAGCCCTGACACCTTTTTCCAAAGGGAGAGGGTGTAACACCCTCTCTCTGAGGAAGTCCTTTGTTCTGCCTTCCTGGGCCAAGCCTGGCTGGACCCCAGGAGGGCAGAAACCTGTCTGAGGGGTTGGCAGCAGCAGCAGCTGCAGTGAAAACCCGGGAAAGGTAGTTTGGCAGTACCCGGGTGTGTGCTAGAGACTCGGGGGATCATGGAATTGTCTCCCCAATGCAAGAATGGCATTGGGGTGACAATTCCATGATCTTAGACATGTTACATGGCCATGTTCGGAGTTACCATTGTGACGCTATACATAAGTAGTGACATATGTATAGTGCACACGTGTAATGGTGTCCCTGCACTCACAAAGTCCGGGGAATTTGCCCTGAACAATGTGGGGGCACCTTGGCTAGTGCCAGGGTGCCCACACACTAAGTAACTTAGCACCCAACCTTTACCAGGTAAAGGTTAGACATATAGGTGACTTATAAGTTACTTAAGTGCAGTGTAAAATGGCTGTGAAATAATGTGGGCATTATTTCACTCAGGCTGCAGTGGCAGGCCTGTGTAAGAATTGTCAGAGCTCCCTATGGGTGGCAAAAGAAATTCTTCAGCCCATAGTGATCTCCTGGAACCCCAATACCCTGGGTACCTCAGTACCATATACTAGGGAATTATAAGTGTGTTCCAGTATGCCAATGTAAATTGGTGAAATTGGTCACTAGCCTGTTAGTGACAATTTGGAAAGAAATGAGAGAGCATAACCACTGAGGTTCTGATTAGCAGAGCCTCAGTGAGACAGTTAGTCATCACACAGGTAACACATACAGGGCACACTTATGAGCACTGGGGCCCTGGCTGGCAGGGTCCCAGTGACACATACAACTAAAACAACATATATACAGTGAAATATGGGGGTAACATGCCAGGCAAGATGGTACTTTCCTACACCTTCTTACCCCATTTGCTTTTTCCCTCGTTTGCTGCTTTTTTGCACCCTGCCCAACCCCATATGCTTCCTCTTACCCCTCCTTCCTTCACCCTGTCCATTGCTTCCTCCTCTTTTCTTTCTTGATAGTGTTATAAAGTCTCCCTCTGACCCCAAGTCTGTTGCTCATCTTTGCTATTGGTCTCTTTTCTTATCTCTGTTACTTCCCTCTCACTCGTATCTTCAGTGCTCATTCACCTCTTTGTAGTAGTTAAAAAAACAGACAGCATGACATCTATCATTTGTTGCCTGGCTGCTCCGCTTATTAAAAAGCTTTTTCATGCTGGTAACAATTGTATATTTTAATGTACAGATCCAGGTGGCATTTGTGGCATCTTGAATCGGTAAATAACAAAAAATAAAATGGCACCAATGGCAATTAGTAGAGGCACTTATGAATGAATGAGGCATATCATGATGTAAATGTGATATGTGCACATTATGTCATGATGGCCACACAGCAGTTCCAAAAAGAAGTGACAAAGCCAATAGGTCTCAAGGGTGCAACATACTGGTTTTGCTAATGCTTGTTTTTAGAGTCAGCCTTTTGCTGCTAATCCATTTGTTTCTTCCATTCGCTCCACTTTAAGGGATAGAAGAGTTAACCATGAGCAATTAAGAATCCAAAGATAAACCTCTACTAAGGCATTCTCACAGATGAGAGGAAGCTGCCAGCAGGACCTTAGTGTATACGTATTAACATTGGGAAAGCAGTAATGAAGCCTTGCATAGAATGTAGAAGGTTGGGGCAGAATTAATAGTGATGTAATGGAATGTTAGCCATAGATGACTCAGGAAAGTGAGTTGAACATTGACTACAACAATTTGGCGATGAGCTGAAGGTGATTTTGTGGGGGTCATCACAACAACAATATTGGCAGGAAAAGCGTCCGTGAAAACAACAACAAAAAAGAGTGGTTGAGACATATCCTCTACAGGATTGCAAGTTTACTACATATTTTTGTGCAATAAGGTTTTATTTAAATCAAGCTTAGTTATTGGTACTACTTTAAAAAAAAGCAGAAAGGCAAAACTTACAGTTGAAGCCACGCACTTACTAACGGACATTGGAATACTGTAGTGTTAATGCATACGCTCTCTTTCAATGTATGCTTGCGGGGTATTTCCTAAAGAAACAAGCGCACCTTCTTGACGCTTTATGTTTGTTATTCAAGGGCAAACACCCGTAGAAACAAAAAATGTAAACAAACGTAGAGGTTGCCATCGGTTAATGACAGCACAAGTGTGTTTCACATGTAACAGTGATACACACACTATTGAAATTTGAGAGTGTTTGAATATTTTACACTAATTGCAGTGATACGGACACAATTGTGGTGTGTGCACATCACAAATAATAAGGATACAAACGCCACACCAGTGAACCTTTGAGAATTGTGCGCATCACAGGCAACAGTGACATGCACATGGTTAAAGAATGTGCGCATCACATATAACAGTGATACGCACACCATTAAGGATTGTGCGCATCACATATAACAGTGATACGAACACCATTGAAAATAAAACGGTTGGTGTATTATTGAGAATTATGCACATCACAAATAATGGTGATACGCACACCATCTATTGTTAGAAAGTATTAGTGCAAATACAGCAACTTTGAATAGAAATGATTTAACATTATATCTGCACATAAAGAGTTAAAAATAACATGGCACAAGGTAACATCATAAATCAACCATCCCTATTGTTGAACAATGCTGGTAAACTGGTGATGAAACGGAAGAATTGGCATAAAGCTTTTGAAGACTATCTAGTGGCAATCGATGGAAAAAATATGAATCAGAGGAAAAAAGTATTGATGTTTGGTCTCGTGGGGAATGCAGGACAGGAGATATTTGATAATTTGCCGGAATATGAACCACCTGCTGGTCAGTTTATTCCATACAATGAATATGAGGAAGCAGTGAAGAGTATGGAAAACAATTCATGGAAGAGCCAAATGTCATGGTTTAAAAGGAAACAATTAGAACAAGAAAACCGAAGAATATATAACTGCTTCATGGGTACTAGCATTTTCATGTTAATTTAATAAGATGGCCTATATTTATATAACAGATCAATTTGTTTTCCAATGCTACTCAAAGAAGGTACAAGAAAGGCTACTTGCTTGTAGAAATCCTACATTACAAGAGGTTATTGACATTGCTAAGGTCAATGATTTCTGCGAAAGCATTAATGTTTGACTCTACAACAAAAACAAATGTATACAAGATAAAAACCATGAGGGAAAGAAAGTTTGGGGGGAAAAACAAAGAAAGTAGGTTTAATAATAAACAAGATGCACAGTGTTATAGATGTGGATCCAAAACACATAAGTAGGTGAAAATCTCCAGCACTAGAGAAAAAGTGTGGCAAATGTAAAAATATTGAGTCATTTTGCTGTAGTGTGTAGAAGAACGAAGGGAAGTAACATGAAAATTAAGTCTCTAGAAGATTTTGATGAAGAAATGTGTGCTAACATAGTTTTAACTGTGTAGGGTAATCTGAGTAATACCAAAATGAACAGGTTTAAGGCCCCACTCTGATTAGTTCATATTGGTAATATAGAAATTGATATTATGGCAGATCCAGGATCTCCAAAGTGAATGACACATTTTACAGGTTGTGGGAAAATGTAAAGTTAAATGAGAGTGATGTGAATCCAAAAGCATTTGGAAAATTTGATATTAAAATGATAGGGTATTTTTGTGACAATTTACAATTCAAATGCCGCACTATAAATACCAAAATATATGTAGCAGTAAATGGTAGAAATAGTGTTGGCTGGCAAGATGTGGGCAAACTAGGTATAATATTGAAACCTGCTTCATCAGATCCTATTGTCCTAGGAGTGTTGACTTGTCCAGATGTTAGTAGTATAAATAGTGATAGTATTGGACTAACAACAGAACACGTTTTAAAAAACAATCAAAAAGTATTCTCCAATCACATAGGATGTGGGAAACAATTTGAACACACAATAAAATTAAAATAAAAAGCTATACCAATTGTATATAAAGTTCAACCTATACCTCTTTCCGTAAGGAAAGATTTAAAAGACCTACTATGTAAATTATGTGAAGAAGGTATAATTGAACCCTCTGACTCCTTAGAATGGGTTTCAGCTATTTTGTTGCTAAAAAACCTGTGATATAAGATTATGTGCTGATATAAGATCTTTAAACAAAAACATAGTGTTTGATTGACACCCGCTGCGCAAAATTAAAGAAATGTTAGCAGCTACTAGTGGGTCAAAATACTGTTCATTAATTGATCTGAAATCCGCATATCATCATGTGAAACTTTCTGATTCATCTAAGGATTACACCACATCTGTAACACCATTTGGTACATACAGATTTGTATGTTTGCCATTTGGACTTGCATCAGCTGCAAGTGTGGTTTAAAAATTAATGGATGTTTTATTTAAAGATTTAGATTGTGTTCAGAAATTCCAGTATGATATTTTAATAAATGCTGAAATTATTTCACAGCACAATTCAATACAGTTCTGGAAATTCTACAAGAAAATGTTATGATTGTAAGTAAATCAAAATTCAAGTTTTATGCACAGGAACTGAATATCTATGTCACACGCTTTCCTCAGAAGGTATAAAACCTAAAGAGGATTTACTTAGGGCAATTTGCAAGGCACCCAGTCCCAATTAAAAAGATACATTGAAATCTTTACTGAGGTTAAGCAAATACTATTAAAGGTTTATTATGGATTATGCTAATCTCTCTGAACCGCTAAGGATGTTATTGAGAAAGAAAACAAAGTTTAATTGGGAATCTGAACAAGAGAAAGCATTTAAAGATATAAACAACGCTGTATTATAAGCACCTGCACTACAACCATATGTTCTTGAAGTTAAGAAGAGAATAACAATTGACGCTAGTGCTACAGGAATAGGTGTGGTATTCACTCAAATTGTGTCAGGAAAAGAATATCCAATGGCATTTACTTCGAGAAAGCTCAGAAATGCAGAATGTTTTTACAGTGCCATAGAATGGGAAACACTGGTAAGTGTATGGGCTGTTGAAAAATTGTGAACCTATCTTTGGGGAAATCATTTTGAGATAATAACTGATCACAAACCCCTAATATACATGATGAATGGATGTGGAAGAAGTAATGCTAAAGATTAATTAGATTAATTAGATTAATTTCAAAGTTACAAGAGTACAATTTTGAAATGAAACACATTGCTGGTGGTTTGAACAAATGTGTAGATTGTTCATCTAGGCTACCATTAAGGGAAAGATAATGAAGCAGAATTACAAGATGTGGAATTTGTTGTCACACACGATGCTGTGGAATATTGTGAAGGAGTAATTTCTGAAAAAACGTCGGCAGAAGCTTATAATGAGGATTTAGTCATATTACTAGTCATGAAATATATGTCAAATGGTTGGCATCTTAGTAGGACTTTGGATAATCCTTTCAAAAGCTTTTCAAATGTAGCAAATTAATTAACTATAGAAGGAGGTATGCTCATGAGGCATGATTTGTTTGTTCCACCACAAATATCAAGAACAAGATTAATAGACTTAGCTCACAAAGGTCATCCAGGAACCACAGTTACAAAGAAATTATTAAGAAATTAATATTAGTGGCCAGGCTTAGATAATGATGTAGAAATGTATGCTGATAGGTCCTTGAAGTATGTGAAATCTGGTAAACACTGCAACACATGCAGGAAAGAAATGCATCTGGTTGAAATACCTAATGGACCATGGTTAAAGATAGCCATAGACATTTCAGGTCCATTTAATATATTTGATTCAGAAATGCATTATTTAGAAGTTATCTCAGATTGCTATTCTAAATGGATATATTGGGATTTTATTGCAAATATAACAACAGATATCAGTATGGACGTTTTGAAAAGAGAATTGCTATTGAAGGCTTACCTAGGATTTTAGTATCTGATAATGGCACACAACTTATTTCACAAACATGTCCACATTTCTAAGTAAACATGGCATAAAAAAGGAAAAAAGACCTCTTTACTGTCCATCTTCTAATAGTCAAGCAGAAGGCGTAAACAGATTTATAAAAGAATGGATTCCGCTGGCTATTGATTTTAATTTATTGGTGTATACATTTTTACAAGAAAGCTTATTAAGTTACAACAGTACTATAAACTCAGTAACTGTTTTTTTCATAATTTTATTTATTAAGATGCACAAAAGAGAATACATTACTCACACCAAAGTTCGGTAATGATGTAGATGTTCAATGTGGAGTTAAGAGGATTGGTGACAATCAATTGCAAGTTAAAAAAATATTGTTCAGAAACAAATCAAATCTAAAACATACTATGTTATGATCAATAGAATGAAACCCCAAACATTTAATGTAGGACATTGGTTTCTTATAAGAAAAACTGTCAAGGTACTTAAAGAGGAGTCACTATATACTTTACCAGTACAAAATACAAAAGTTTCTAAAAGTGCATTATTTTTAGAAAAACAAAGGGTGGAGTAAAAATGTGGTAGTTTTATTGAAACCACATTAGGAGAAACTATGGAATATTGATGAAAGACAAATGAATGTGAAAGGTGTGGAACAAGATTATTTTGATTTGGTCATTGAAAGAAAATCTGACAAAAATAAGATAACTAAGAGTTGTTATAAGTGGTAATAGTAATATCTTGGAAGGAGGAGGTGATGAACATTTCTAGAGGAAGTTACACAACACGATCTAGAAATAATTGAAGAACCAGATAGTCATAAGAAAAGCAAGGCGGATAGTGTTTGTAATTCTCAAACTACAGGTAACAATAGTGAGTGTTTTTTAAGAGCAAGAAGGGAGGTGATTGTTCCCAAAACATATTCTGAATTTGTAAGTTATTAGTCTTTATTTTGAATTAATTACATAATTGTATTTTTACAATAGTTCTCCTAAGACTTTATAAGTAAAAGAACCAGGAAATATTAGTATAGCGAATGTATATATGATTGAAATGTTTTACATTTAATAATAAGTTGAACGTTATTTGTGTTCTGTTAGACTGACAGCCTTAAGGTGGTCATCCCCCAACCTTTTGCCTGCCCCCCTCCACTTTCCTGACACTGTTTTTTGCTGGTTTTTGGACTCTGCACACTTTACCACTGCTAACCAGTGCTACAGTGTATTTGCTTTCTCCCTTAAACACTGTAACATTGGTTCTTCTTTCATCGGCATATATGATTTACTTATAAGTCCCTAGTAAAGTGCACTACATGTGCCCAGGACCTGTAAATTACATGATACTAGTGGACCTGCAGCACTGATTGTGCCACCCACATAAGTAGCCCCTTAACCATGTCTCACGTCTGCCACTACAAGGCCTGTGTGTGCAGTTTCACTGCCACTTCGACTTGGCATCTAAAAGTACTTGCCAAGCCTTAAACTCCCCTTTTTCTACATACTAGTCACCCCTAACGTAGGCCGTAGGTAGTCCATGGGGCAGAGTGCTATGTAGGTAAAAGGCAGGACATGTACATATGTGTTTTAGATGTCATGTCTTGGTAGTGAACAATTCCTAAATTTCATAGTTTAGCAGTAGGCCTTTGCTCATATACCTTTTGAGTGGTAGATTCTGATCTGTAAGGAGTAACCAGGTCATATTTAGTAGGGCTAGAATGGTAATAGAAAATCCTGCTTGTTGGTGAGGTTGGATTTAATATTACTACTTTAGGAATGCCACTTTTAGAAAGTGAGCATTTCTCTGCACTTAAAACCATCTGTATCTTACAGCCTGTCACCAATTAACATCTGGTCTGTGCTGGTTGACAGCTCCCTTGTGAATTTCACAAAGACCACCACAAACACAGGACACTCAGTCCCATCTGCATTCATCTGCATACTAAATGGGTCTTCCTGGGCTGGAATGGTGGAGAGTCTGACACTTACATTTCAAAGGGCAATAGCCCGCCCTCACACAATGGACTGATAACCCCCCACCGGGACCCTGGCAGACAGGACTGGGCTGAAAGGGAAACTTGTGCACTTCTAAACCACTCTTTGAAGTCTCCCCCACTTCAAATGCATTTTGGCTATATAAACTGGGTCCCTGACCCCCACCCCAACTCAGACACTTCTGGAACTGTACCTGAACTCTATCAGAAGACCTGCCTGGCTCCCCAAGGACTCTCTGGACTGCTTTGCTGAGAAGGACTGCTGCCCTGCTGCCCTGCTGGCCTCTGACTGTACTGGAAGGACTCTGCCTTCCCTCAAAAGTGAAAGTGTTCTCTAAGGGCTTGGATTGTGCTTGCCTCCTGTTCTGAAGTCTCAGGGACAGCAAAGACTTCAAGTATTAGCTGTTTGCTAGTACCCACCTCCAGCGACTCAGGAACAACATCAGCGATGCCAGTGATGCTGCAGCCTGCTCTTGCTCCGTGGACCTCACTGCACGCAATGACCATGGCCTGCAATGCAAGTCCAACGTTGCTGCAACTCTGCTCATGTCACTCAGGGTCATTTCGACACTGCGAAGTTAACACATCACATCTTGATTGACCGGAACCAGAGACCCCACCGGGTCACAAGGAATCAACGCATCACGGACGATGACGCATCATCTCTCCCTGCATCCGGACGGAATCGACACCTCACCTTCGTAGCGCGGAATCAACGCCTCTTTCCTCAGAAGCTTTAAGGGGCTCACGTCACACCGACTACAGCAATGTCTCTTTCCGACTCGGTGCGATGTCCTTGTTCTTCGTTTTCAAAAGGTACTGTATCTGGGGGTCCGTGTGACTGCGTGACCCACACCTGTGGTGTCGGATTGTTGGGAACGACTCTGTCAATGATGCCGTGATAGCCCTAATCAGAGCTATTGTGTTTCTGGGCGCTTTCATTGGATTTAATCTTTAAATGTTCATATCTTTGCCCCTGTACATTGGATTTTCCTTGTTTCAACAGCATTTTATTCAGATATTTATTTTTTCTAAACCTATGTGGTTTCTTTTTGTGGTGTTTTCACTGTGTATAATATAAGTTCTGCACAAATACTTTACATATTGCCTTCTTTGTTAAGCCTGACTGCTCAGTGCCAAGCTACCAGAGGGTGGGCACAGGATAATTTGGATTGTGTTGTGACTTACCCTGACTAGGATTGTAGTCCCTACTTGGGCAAGGGTGTATACCTCTGCCAATTAGAGATACAATTTCTAACAAGTTCCTACATCTTAATATTTTGTTATATGAGTTAGGGAAAAAAGGAGATGTATTTATATTGACATTGGAAAAGTAGCCATGCATAGAATGTAGAACGTTGGCAAAGGATTAATAGTGATGTAAAGGAATGTTAGTCACAGATGACTCATGAAGATGGGAGAGTAAGGAGCTACACAAGCTGTGTTGTTGATAGGGCTTATTATCTATATTCTTAAAAAAATAATGCTTCTTATTAATCATATCTTGGCATGTTGAACATCGACTATAAAAGACCTGAAAACAGTAATGGGAATTCACGTCCACTACAGACGTGTGCCATGACTGCTTTCACTGAGGTACATGAGAGACTACTTGGGACTGTATGGCAAATATAGGCCTCAATGTTGGGTCCTTGTAGTTTGATCTCAACACTTCTACTTTCCTCTATTGTGTAAGCTTGTGATTGTTTCTCACACAACCTATCTCTTTTTTCACCTTTCCACCCATCATTTTCGCAATGAGCATTGCTGCCGCCCCTCTTTACTTTCTCTGTGTGTTGCATCTGTCTCTCCCTCTTTTCCCTGTGTGCTTTTATTTTTTGTTCTTCTCGCATCTTCCTTTCATTTCTCCCTTCAACTCCTCCCAACCTTTCCCTGTGCTAACACTATTTTCCATGTACTAGTACCTTAAACCCACTGCATTGGGCTTTGCCAAGGCTAGTTCATAGTTTAAGCGCAAATTACTGGAGATTCAGAAAAGTATTTTCTTGCCATACTGATCTATAACAGTTAGGCAAAGAGGCCATTCAAAGATATATATGTTGCCTCATGAAGAACTGTCCTGCCAGTTGCTGCTTTAAGGCAATGGAAAAGATCTATGTTGACACACAATTGGAAGCACTGTCACACTCTCATAACAGAATTCATGGTGAAAGCGTATTTAGTAATGATTTTCATTTATAAAAACAGAAGTCTTAACTGCAATATGGATGTTGTAGCAGATATGCTAATTAAGAAAATTATCAATGATATATTTGTGTTTACTAATCTGAGAAATGCGTAGAGAAATTAATCATGGAGAAAAATAATGTGCACGTTTCAAAATGTGCCCTCGGGGTGTGATCACCATGTGTACTTATATGACGGAAACTGTACGAAATAATGAAAATATACAAGAAAAATGTAATAATATGTCATAATAATGAGATGTTGTAGGAAAGTACCATCTTGCCTGGCATGTTACCCCCATTTTTACTTGTGTGTCAGTTTGTTTTTGCCTGTCTCACTGGGATCCTGCTAGTCAGGACCCCAGTGCTCATAGTTTGTGGCCTAAATGTGTTCCCTCTGTGATGCCTCACTGAGGCTCTGCTAATCAGAACCTCAGTGCTTATGCTTTCTCTGTCTTTAAAATTCTCACTGCAGGCTAGTGACCATTTTTAAAAATTCTGATTGGCACACTGGAACACCCTTATAATTCCCTAGTCTATGGTACCTAGGTACCCAGGGTATTGGGGTTCCAGGAGATCCCTATGGGCTGCAGCCTTTCTTTTGCCACCCATAGGGAGCTCACACAATTCTAACACAGGACTGCCACTGCAGCCTGAGTGAAATAACGTCCACGTTATTTCACAGCTATTTTACACTGCACTTAAGTAACTTATAAGTCACCTATATGTCTAACCCTCACTTAGTGAAGGTTAGGTGCAAAGTTACTAGGTGTGGGGGCACCCTGGCACTAGCCAAAGGTGCCCCCACATCGTTCAGGGCAAATTCCACGGACTTTGTGAGTGCGGGGACACCATCACATGCGTGCACTACATATAAGTCAATACCTATATGTAGCTTCACAATGGTAACTCCGAATATGGCCATGTAACATGTCTAAGATCATGGAACAGTCCCCCCATGCCAAATCTGGTATTGGGGTGCCAATCCCATGCATCCCCGGGGCTCCAGTATGGACTCCGGGTACTGCCAAACTAGCTCTCCGGGGTTTTCTCTGCAGCTACCGCTGCTGCCAACCCATAGACAGGCTTCTGCCCTCCTGAGGTCTGAGCAGCCCAGTCCCAGGAATGCAGAACAAAGGATTTTCTCTGAGAGAGGGTGTTACACCCTCTCCCTTTGGATATAGGTGTTAAGGGCCTGAGAGGAGTAGCCTCTCCTGGCCTCTGGGAATGCTTTGGTGCCCTCCTTGCATAAACCAGTCTACACCGGTTCAGGGATCCCACAGCCCCTGCTCTGGAGCGAAACTGGACAAAGGAAAGGGGAGTTGACACTCCCCTGTCCATCACCACCCCAGGGGTGGTGCCCGGAGCTCCTCCAGTGTGTCCCAGACCTCTGCAATCTTGAATGCAGAGGTGCGAGGGCACAATGGAGGCCTCTGAGTGGCCAGTGCCAGCAAGTGACATCAGAGACCCCTCCTGATAGGTGCTTACCTGGCTAGGTGGCCAATCCTCTTCTGGGGGCTATTTAGGGTCTCTCCTGTGGGTTTCTCATCAGATTACGAATGCAAGAGCTCACCAGAGTTCCTCTGCATCTCCCTCTTCGACTTCTGCCAAGGATCGACTGCTGACTGCTCCAGGATGCCTGCAAAACCACAACAAAGTAGCAAGACGACTACCAGCAACATTGTAGCACCTAATCCTGCCGGCTTTCTCAACTGTTTCCTGGTGGTGCATGCTCTGAGGGGTGTCTGCCTTCACACTGCACTGGAAGCCCAGAAGGAATCTCCCGTGGGTCGACGGAATGTTCCCCCTGCTAATGCAGGCACCAAATTTCTGCTTCACCGGTCCTCTGGGTCCCCTCTCATCTTGACGAGCGTGGTCCCTGGAACACAGGAGCTGGATCCAAGTGACTCCAACAGTTCAGTGGTGCATCTGTCCAAATTTGGTGGAGGTAAGTCCTTGCCTCCCCACGTGTTCTGCTTTCCTACTTATCTCCTATCGGAGCTTACAGAACCTCTCTATAATGCACTTCTGAGTTCAAAGAAGACATTTATTGTTATCAATTCTCCCCCAACCACAAGTTCCTGAGAGACAAAATTAGTAGATTGGAAGCACACGTTTAAAAGTAGTCGCAGCAATGAAAGCAAAATATATCACAGTACTTCTCAGTTGCAATGCACACAGCAAATATAGGTGATTATAGTATAATATAACTGCAAAGCAAAGCATAAAAGTCAAATTCATCACCGTAGGGCCTATAGCTCAGCTTCATCATTCTGGGGTCTGCAAGTTGGTGACTCCGGTCAACTGCGAGAAAGAGATTTTCCACCCAAACGGGAGACTGGCAACTGACGTCTAGCTTCAGCCTGAAGTCAAGCAGATTCAAATCTAACTCACTGTAGCCCAGAGTCATCCTTAAAAGCAAACTCAGTGTCAGATCCGAACAACCTTGGAGAGTGGCCAGTTCTCCTGAGCAATTCCGCTCTCAGACTGGATTGCGAGGTAAACACAAAATCTACGTGCTCTTATCAGCTAAGGTCTGGTGTGAAGAAAACAGCTTGGTTCATCTTGTGGAAAAACACAGCTTGGAAAAACACAGACATCTGTAATGTCTCAACTGCAATGTCTAACCCCACGTTAAAGCCAATAGGCAGCTAACCTAAATATCAAATGTAATGTCTAATATCATGTCAAAGCCAATATGCAGCTAAGCTGCTAATGTCATGTCAAAGCCAATAGGTAGCTAACCTAAATACAGAATGTAATGTCTAATGCCATGTCAAAGCCAATAGGCGGCTAAACTGAATACAGAAAGTAATGGCTAATGCCATGTCAAAGCCAATAGGCGGCTAAACTGAATACAGAAAGTAATGGCTAATGCCATGTCAAAGCCAATAGGCAGCTGAGCTGAATACAAAATGTAATGGCTAATCCCATGTCAAAGCCAATAGGCGGCTAAACTGAATAAAGAATGTAATGGCTAACTCCATGTTAAAGCCAATAGGCAGCTAAACTGAACAAAACATTTAATGTGCTACTGATGAACATTGAGCAACTAATATGCACAGTGGTGAAACACAAAGTCATTGGTCAAACACAATTAATAGCATCACACCACGCCAGACAGTAATCCTGTGTACTGTGTGAACCGCAGCTGCTAGGGCTTCTGTGCACTTTTGCAAGGAATCCTTTGTGCACAGCCCAGGTCCCCAGCACTCCGTCCTGCATTGCTCAACTTGACCACCGGCTTTGTGGGACCCTCCTTTGTAGTGTTGAGACGACCACCGTGCTCAGTTTTCTTGAACCCCTGTTCAAGTGCTTCTGCGGGTGCTGCCTGCTTCTGCGTGGGCTCTCTGTGCTGCTGAGCACCCCCTCTGTCTCCTCCTCCAAGGGGCGACCTCCTGGTCCTTCCTGGGCCTGGGCAGCACCCATTTCCTTCAACTGCGACCTTTGCAGCTAGCAAGGCTTGGTTGCGGTCATCTGCGTGGAAACAACTCTGCATCTTCCAGCATGCCGTGGGACACCTTCTGTGCAAAGGAGAAGTTCCTTGGAATCTTCCGTTGTTGCAGAATCTTCAGCTTCTTCCACCCAGAAGCAGCCATTTTGCACCTTCATCCAGGGTTTAGTGGGCTCCTACCCCCCCCCCCCCGGACACTTTCGTGACTCTTGGACTTGGTCCCCTTCCTTTGCAGGTCCTCAGGTCCAGGAATCCGTCTTCAGTGCTTTGCAGTCTGCTGTGGTCTTTGCTGAATTTCCTATCACGACTTTAGTGTGTTTCTGGGGAAGTAGGGTAACTTTACTCCTACTTTTCAGGGTCTTGGGGTGGGGTATCTTGGACACCCATAGTGTTTTCTTACACTCCCAGTGACCCTCTACACACTACACTAGGCCTGGGGTCCCTAAGAGTTTCGCATTCCACTTTCTTAGTATATGGTTTGTGTTGCCCCAGGCCCATTGCATCCTATTGTATTCTACAGTGTTTGAACTCCTTTTCTGTTTACTTACTTGATTTTGGTTTGTGTGTATATTTTGTGTATTTTACTTACCTCCTAAGGGAGTATATCCTCTGAGATATTTCTGACACATTGTCACTAAATAAAGTACCTTTATTTTTAGTAACTCTGAGTATTTTGATTCTAATGATATAGTGCTTTTTGATATAAGTGGTATAGTAGGAGCTTTGCATGTCTCCTAGTTCAGCCTAAGCTGCTCTGCTATAGCTACCTCTAACAGCCTAAGCTGCTAGAACACTACTAATCTACTAATGAGGGATAACTGGACCTGGCACAAGGTGTAAGTACCATCAGGTACACACTATAAGCCAGGCCAGCCTCCTACAGATGTATAACCTATGTTTTGCATTAATTTGTAGTGCTAAGTTAGCCGAACTAAAGGCCTAGTTTTTCCTGGGCCTCACGCATACGAAGAGCTGAAATACTAAATGCCTTGCAAGGGACTGGATGCATGAACTGTCCCTAAACTGCTCGATGTCAATGTTGCTTAGCTAGACTTTTCTGCAATGTACCGGTGGACAGGAGAATTTGCTACAATTATGTGAAGAGTAGACTAAATGTACTTTCCCAGGAGTTGAACAATAGAGGCACTGACTGAAAAGGAACATTCAGCAATTTTGATACCTGAAGAGCTGGATGATGAGGACATCGCCTGGAGAACCAATCCACATCTTGTGAACAAGCTCATATGAAAATTCAGCAAACGAAACTATAGGTTAAAGTTATATCTGCTGACTGACTGACCAATTAGCAATTAGGGGGATGGACTTGGAGACCCTAATAAAAAGTCATGAGAGGGGGCTAAATAGAGAGATGTGAGGGGAGAACTGATGACGTCAGAAGACGCTGTCCGAGGTGCTGATACTGGGTTCGTACTCTGTGAGCCTGATCCGTAGCTGACTAATTGATGACCTGAAGACAAAGACTGACTTGTTGCTGAGCCATCCTGGATAGGTAGCTATGAAAATGTGACTGACAAATTGTTATGCCTTTTCTTCTAGGTGCCAACTGCACTCATTTTCGAATTCTCACTTAGATAGATTTTTCCAAATTAATGTTTTGTCAAAATTGTTTTCTGCATGAAGACCCACATGCTGATGCTGTTCTTGCTTAGGAAGGCTGTTAAGGGTGACGCTGACAGTGACAAATGACTGACAAACTTAATTGCTGAACTTTGCTATTAATGCTGGTATCCTTCATTTATGAAATTGCACTGTTGTATACGTTCCCTTCAAGTGATGATGTTTCTATTAATGAATTAATAAAGAAGTGGTTTTGAATAAAGATTTAATTAACAGATGCTTTAGAGTTGTTATCAATAGGGAAATAAAAATTGTTAACTCCTTTCCGAGTTGTGGTTATTCCTGGGTAGATGGTTTTAAGCTGTTTTCGTATAAGATGTTTTTTTAATACTGATGTTGATTATTGGTCCAATGGTCACTGCATGACTAGGATACTCCATGTGATTCAAAAGGTTCATCGGCCTATATGCGTCCACTTGTAAGTTTACTTACTAAGGACTAGGCGCGCTAGCATGGACAAGTCACATACTTCATTAACTGCTCAGTGCAAACCACTTGCAACATTCCAAGTAAAACGCACTACATCATAACATAGAATATGAACGTGTCATAGAAGGACCTGAATGTGTCAAACCTGATCAAGCTCCAGACAATATTCCACTCTTAAAATTCTCTATAGAGTAAGATACAACTCACCCCTCCCGTTATGAAAAACACAAGTATAGTTTCTTAATTAATTAATACAATAGATAATCCTGACTTGTTTTGGAATACAACAACGTCTGGTTCTAGTAGACACACTCTCGGATTGCTTATTTACTCCTCTTGAAGACCACCTTCCAACCTCTTTTCCTGTGATTGTACATTTGCCATGTTACTGACACTACTGAACCTTTTACCAACTTAACCACAGGTTGGGGTTTTTAAAATGTGGATACACCCTTAGCAATGAAACAAGTATTTTTCTTAATAAGCTGTAGGAAAGACTGAAGGCTCCAGGTTAATTAGTAATAAAAGAATCCGAATATAATCCAAGAAAAACGGTGTAGTCACTTTATTCAAAATAAAGATCCACGACGGCAGGCAGCACCCTGTCAAGTCCCAAGCCAGTGACCAACTCAAGAGCTGGCTCTAGAACCTTACAAAGCACTGACGCAGTCATAGAACAAATACGCAACAAAATAGAACAGGAGTGTTAAAGGGAGAGAGCATATTATTACATCATCTTCCCCCTTTAACAAAACAAACAAAATAAAACAAAACAAACCAACTTTAACATTAGTCAATTATATAATCATCAAACCTGGACGGCATTTTGATTGCTCTATTGCTACGACTATACTTCAGCACAGATGAATTACCAAAATTTGAATTTTTTGTGTTGGTACCCCATGAGGTCATTTCATTAGGCAACATACAAGTTTCTGTTCTTGTAACGTCCACTACTTCATTTTGTAGTCCATCATCAAAATCTCTGAAACACATAGGAGTACCTCCACTTGTAGGAGAAGATGCAGGAACATCATGATACATCAAACCGTTGGAAACAATATCATCAATATCATCACTCCTATTCAAATATACTTCTTTGAATATCTGTGCCTGTCTGTTAGTGATGGGAATAACACTGTTACGGTTCCACCACCCCTTGCCCTCCAACAAAACAGAGGCTTTTGTCACTTTCAATACCTGCACTGGTATAGAATATTTCGATTCCCCTTTTGCAACTCTCTGAGGTTTTCTTATCAGAACCCAATCAAGGACGTTTATCTCCCTGTCCTTGGCTTTATGTCTTTTATCATAATTTATCTTTTGCATCAATTGTTTCTCCAATACCCGATTCCTTACATCACTTATGGCTACATTAGACTTATTAAAATCATCCATGAGCGAATTAGCTAACCAAGTAGGTAAAAGCTTGGATTTTGACTCTCTACCTCTGAGGAGACAAAAAGGTGAAACCCCAGTGGTAGAGTGAGGTGTATTTAGATAGGCCCAAATTTTTTCTTTGAGGAAATCTCTAACATCGCAATTACTAGCTATAGCTGTCTGAATACCTTCCTTCAAAATTCTATTGGCTCTCTCCACCAAACCATTCGAGGCAGGACTGTACAAAGCAACCTGCAGATGTTTGATATTGAACTTTCCTAAAAAATCTGCCATTTTCTTAGAAGTGAAATGTACACCATTATCAGTCACTATCACTGATGGGGCACCTTCCAAATTAAACAAATTGGATAAAAATTTAATTGCAGATTCAGTATCTGTGCTCTCTACAAATGAATAATATATCCACTTTGAAAAGTAGTCAATAGCAACCACAATATACCTCATATCTCTAGACAACAACAAATACGGACCAGAAAAATCCAACGCAATTTTCTCCCATGGCTTGGATGGTGGAATAACAGTATGCAACGGTTTAATATTGCTTTTCCAGTGTTTGTCAGACACCACACATGAAGAACAAGAGTTGACAAACTCAGCCACTTCTTTATCCATATTGGGCCACCAATACTTCATTTTAAGCATTCTGCAAGTGGCAGAAACTTCAAGGTGACCCTCGTGTGCTATCTTAATTAATCATATTCTCAAATCATTTGGAGGTATGCACACAGACACCCTCATACAAAAGCCATTCTCACATGATAATTCCATAGCAAGTTGCTTGTATGTATTCATTTCGCCACTATATTTCTTTTTATTCGGCCAACCATGCTTGATATAATAAAGAACTTGCGAAAGAACCACGTCATTCGCCATGGCCAACTCCCAGTCCTCTTGTGTGAACAACCCATCCGAATCAGAAACAAGGTCTAGAACTCCCACCACACACTCCACATCTCGATCATCCGCCACACTAGTAGTGTGTGGTAAAGGAAGTCTTGATAAGCAATCCGCTCTCACATTTTTCCCTCCAGTAATGTACTTGACGTCTAGATTATACTCTTGCAATTTTGACAGGAGTCGCACTAATCTAGCAGATGCCTTACCAAGACCATTGCCTCTCAGTAGGAATACTAATGGCTTGTGATCAGTAAAAATCTCGAAATGAGTTCCCCAAATATATGTCTTGAATTTTTGAACCGCCCAAACACAAGCTAAGGCTTCCCTTTCAATAGTGCTGTAGTTACTCTCAGCACTAGAAAGTGACCTGGAGGCAAAAGCGATTGTACATTCTTGGCCATTCTGCAACTGTCCAAACACCGCTCTGAGTCCCTTAAGGCTAGCATCAACCGTTATAAAGGATTTACAATTGGGAATATAAGATTTCAAATTTGGGCGACAATTTTCTTGATATTCTCGAACGCATCATTGACTTCCTTGCCCCAGACAAACTTGCACCCCTTCTTCAGTAGTGACCGAAGAGGTTGGACAATTATAGCAAAACCATTAACAAATCTGGAGTAATATTCACACAGTCCAAGAAAGGAACGTAACTCGTCTTTGTTAGACGGATAAGGGGCTTTCATAATAGCTTCCAGATTGCACATCTTAGGTTTGATGCCCTCAGCAGATATAGAATGCCCAAGGTAGTCAACACTTCTAACTAAAAAGTTGCGTTTTTCAGTTTTAATAGTCAAACCATAATTTTGAAGTATGCCAAAGACTTCATTTAGAGTATGTTCATGTTCTTCTATAGTTGCCGTGTGAATTAGAATGTCATCTTGGAATGTACACACCCCATTAATGTGTCCAAACAATGTGTCCATCATTTTTTGAAAGACACTCGCCGCTGAGGCAAGACCAAAAGGTAATCTGAGGAATTTAAATGCACCAAATGGAGTCACAAAAGTGGTTAGATCTTGGGAATCATTACTAAGAGGAATTTGATGATACGCCGAATGTAAGTCAATGGTCGAGAAGAACTTTGAATTTCCCACTGTGGTAATTAGTTCTTGTATATGGGGTAAGGGGTGACAATCCACTAAAATATTTTTATTGAGAGATCTCAGGTCTACACATAACCTAAGAACTCCATTTCTTTTCTTAGTAACTACAATAGGAGAAACCCACTCAGAGGCATTTGTGGGAGAAATAATATTGTCTGTCACTAACTTTTTAAGTAACTTACCAAGTTGGTCTCTGATAGACAGCGGAACTGGTCTTACTTTATGAGAGACAGGAACAGTACCATCCTTAAGTTTGATAGTGTGCTCAAAGACTTTGACATTCCCAACTCTGTCAACAAAAATGTTGGAAAACTTACGAATATAATGTTCTGGAACAATGTTATTAGGAACGATTTGCAACACAGACTCACTTTCATCTATGTATGGCCTCTCTCCTAACTTAATAGGATTCTCCTGCCCTGGGCACAGAATAATGCCTAGACGTGCTAAGTCCTTCCAGCCTAATATGTTCCTCCCCTTCACAGCCACGTAGATTTTAGTAAACGTAGACCTTCCCATCACTTCTAATTCAGCGTAGAAAAAACTCAACAATCAATATCTTGATCTCCGAATGCTTTGGGTGCAATATCAGCTTCTTCTAATTTCTTAGTGTCAGGCCATAACTGAAAAAATGTTTTGTCTGCTAGAATAGTGATGGGAGCACCAGAGTCAGCCATTAGAGGTAACACCCTAGAATCTACTTTTGCATCACATATAGGACCTTTAATATGTTCACCCACACCCCTTATGCACTGAATAGGAAGATCCACAGTAAGAACAAGATTAGATAGTATGTTAGCACAATAAGCTTCCTCCTCCGCATTCTCAGTGTACACATTACTGATTCTCATTTTGGACCCAGAATTCGAGTAGGAATTTGTTTGTTTGCAAACAGCTTGGAAATGGCCAATTTTGTGACACTTCAACATTTTTTTCCCAAGGCAGGACAAATAGGATTGTTCCCCAAGTGATTATGAGAACCACAACGGAAGCAAACTCTACCGTACTGGGGTGGTATTTTCTTCTGTTTAGTTGGTCTCTCTCTAACAAAACTTACAGTTGTTTCATCTCCCACTTGATTCACATTCAAATGATCATTACGTCCACACCCCACATTCTGCCAACACACAACTTTGGATGAAACAATTGATCTCTCAATCGCCTTAGCTAAATCCACAACTTCATCCAAGGATGGGTTGCGACAAGCAAGTAGGCGTTCTTGAATTTTCTTCGAATAGCAATAGAATACAAATTGATCCCTAATATACATATCAACAATATTGCCAAAATCACATTTTGCTGCAAGTACACGCAAATTAGCTAAAAATTTGTCTACAGATTCATCTGCAGATTGCCTGCACATAGCAAAGTTGAATCTCTCCAGTAGAACTTTTGAGTCATCAGAGAATTGTTTTTTGATCCTCTCCTTTCCTTCGATGTAAACATCCCACATCACATTGTCACCAGAAGGAGGTTGAATAGTAGGCAAATTGTCAAATATGCGCTGACCAGCAATTCCCAGATGCTTAAATAGAAGCGCTAACTTCCTAGATGGTGAGAATCCAATGGCGTCTATCGCTGACAAATAGTTTTCAAAAATTCTCACCCATTCGTTCCATCTAATTTCGGGTTTACCAGCCTTTTGCAAGAAAGGAGGTGGTTGCATGACTAGCTGATTCGAAGCCATATCAGAGAGTGTTTATATATATATATATATATACCTTTACCACCTCGTCCTGCAATAATAACCTCTTCCACACAAACAGTTCACTTGCTCTTGAAGAACCTGGAGAACATACACGGAGCAGCAATGAAATATGCCCGTGTTACAAAACAAGCCAGAAAGTTGTAAAAAATGTTGCCAGGCCGAAGTTAGAGTTTTTTTTTTTTTTTCCTTGCCAGGAAACAAAGTTGCTTTGATCAAAGAAGGCAACGTCTGCGCATCCACAGTGCCAGAAATGACGTTGCTTTGGGATAGCAAACAACGTCTGACAACGTGTTCTCAGGCCGGGGAACAGCGTTGTTCGTTGCTAGGCAACATCCGACACACACGCGCGTACACGCGCCAGAATGAACGCGTCCTCAAGCCGGTAAACAGCGTCGCTAGTCGCTAGGCAACATCAAGACACACGCACGTACACGCGCTGAGATGAACTCGCGCTCGAGCCTTCAAAATGAATCACCCAAACGCTTGAGCGCTTCCCGATCTCTCATTACTTCTCAAAAAATACACTCTTCGCCCAAAGAGTATGTAGACAGAGCGCAGGGCGTAGGTCAATCTTCAAACAAGGTACGGCGGAGAATTCTTCAAACTGCAATACGCAGTGCAGGCGGTCGGTGGATCACGGAATAGATGTTACCCCACTCCTGGTACCAAAAATGGAGGAAAGACTGAAGGCTCCAGGTTAATTAGTAATAAAAGAATCCGAATATAATCCAAGAAAAACGGTGTAGTCACTTTATTCAAAATAAAGATCCACGACGGCAGGCAGCACCCTGTCAAGTCCCAAGCCAGTGACCAACTCAAGAGCTGGCTCTAGAACCTTACAAAGCACTGACGCAGTCATAGAACAAATACACAACAAAATAGAACAGGAGTGTTAAAGGGAGAGAACATATTATTACATAAGCGCCTACTTTTCCACTTTAGTATGCTTCTCTTCAGTTTTGAACTTTTCATCATAATATGTTCTAGGTAGAGCTTGTGAACAGGCAACATTTGTAAAGACAGTTGATTCAACAACTATTTCCCTACTAGAAAAATTAGATAACCATAAAGGAAAAAGTTAGTGCTAGCAAAATGATCTCTTGCCAGTTCAACTGGAGTTGCACTACTCGTGGAATGTGGAGTATTAAAAAAACTCCATGTTTCTATTGCAGCTATTCTTCAACATCAAGATTCAAAGTTATAGCTCATTGTTATTTCCCCCGATAAATGTATTCAAATGTTCAGCTAATCCGTTAAACTGAGATGAATGTAAAGCCACTTTAAAATGTGCAATACAGTTTTTACTCACGAAGATATCCATATTTTCAGAAACCATTTGAGTACCCCTGACTGAAACACTTACCCTGTGAATACCTTCCAAAGCAAAAATGTTCCTTATTAATGTTATGGTCACATCAGTAAAGATTTCACAAACAGAGGAGCGATATACCCTCCTAGAAAAATAATGTATTACAACCACTATAAAACGACACTCTAAAGAAATACAACTAATCAGTGATGAAAAATACATTTCCCGTGGCTTATTTGGAATGGGAATTGGAACACAGTTCAATGGTGTTCTTCAAGCTAGTGTATGTTTATCTGATAATAAACATTATTTGCATTCTTTTATATACTCATTCACCATTCAATCCATAATCGAGTCTAAAAATCTCTTAGTGGTTGTGGTCCGAAGATGCCCTTCATGAGCACCCTCCACCAGCTGCAATCTCATAGACTATGGTGAAACAAAATTACATCCTCTCAAAACGATACCATTTTCCACATTCAATTCCAATCCCACTTGATCATTTTTTCTAAATTAAATGCAACACCCCTTACGTTCTTTGACCATTCATGTCTAAATATTTCCATCAGAGCCCCATAAGTAATATCATTTAAACAAGATAGTTCTCAATCTTCTGCAGAAGATGACTATTTTTTCATCTTGAAAGCCAGTCTACTCTAATATTAGAATTTCCTGTAAGGTACATAATTTCAAAATCATATTCCCATACCTTAGAAATAAGTGCTACCAATCTGAAAAAAATCTTATCCTGTCTCACCCACACATAATCAAGTGTTTTTTGATCCATACACACCCAATATTTCTTATCTCACACATATGTTCTCATTTTCTGGACTGTCCAAACACACGCTAAAGCTTCTCTTTCAATTGTTCTATAGGGAAACGCAGCACCTTTCAGGGTATGTGATAAGAGTGCTACAATGCGTTCCTGAACCTTTACTTTATTGCACAAGACATCACCAAGTCTACAGAACTAGCAGACACAGTAAGGTAACATTCATGACAAGCCAGACAATCTTTCACTGCCTGTAGAAGTAAAGTTTGTTTTCAGCACAACAAATAAACATTTATTTATATTTTAATAGGTTTTAACCTCTTAGCTGCTGGGCCTTCCCCCTCCACAGTGCTGAGCCCTTTTTTGGTTATTTGGGGTAGTTCGCGCTTAGGCCATCATAACTTTTTGTCCACATAAGCTATCCAAGCCAAATTTGCGTCCTTTATTTCCAACATCCTAGGGATTGTAATGGTACCCAGAGTTTGTGGTTTGCCCTGGAGGAGACCAAGAAATTAGCCAAAATGCAGTGAAAATTTCGTTTTTTTCAAACAAATGGGAAAAAAGGGCTGCCGAAGAAGGCTTGTGGTTTTTTCCCTGAAAATGGCATCAACAAAGGGTTTCTGCCGCTAAAATCACCATCTTCCCACCTTTCAGGAATGGGCAGACTTGAATCAGGAAACCACATTTTTCAACACAATTTTGGCATTTTACTGGGACATACCCCATTTTTACTATTTTTGGTGCTTTCAGCCTCCTTCCAGTTAGTGACAGGAATGGGTGTGAAACCAATGGATCCCGGAAAGCTAAACATTTCTGAAAAGTAGACAAAATTCTGAATTCAGCAAGGGGTCATTTGAGTAGATCCTACAAGGTTTTCCTACAGAAAATAACAGCTGATATAAAAAAAATATTGAAAGTGAGCTGAAAATAACAGCCATTTTTCTCCACATTTTACTCTGTAACATTTTCCTGCAATGTCAGATTTTTTAAAGCAATATACCGTTACGTGTGCTGGACCCTTCCGGTTGTGAGGATATATAGGGCTTGTAGGTTCATCAAGATCCCTAGGTACCCAGAGCCAATAAATCAGCTGCACCTTGCAATGGGTTTTCATTCTATACCGGGTATACAGCAATTCATTTGCTGAAAAATAAGGAGTGAAAAATAGGTATCAAGCAAACCTTTGTATTTCCAAAATGGGCATAAGATAAGGTGTTGAGAAGCAGTGTTTATTTGCACACCTCTGAATTCTGGGGTGCCCATACTAGCATGTGAATTACAGGCCATTTCTCAAATAGACGTCTTTTTTACACACTTTCTTACATTTGGAAGGAAAAAATGTAGAGAAAGACAAGGGGCAATAACACTTATTTTACTATTCTGTGTTCCCCCAAGTCTCCCGATAAAAATGGTACCTCACTTGCGTGGGTAGGCATAATGCTCGCGACAGGAAACGCAACATGGACACATCACATTTTTACATTGAAATCTGACGTGTTTTTTGCAAAGTGCCTAGCTGTAGATTTTGGCCTCTAGCTCAGCCGGCACCTAGGGAAACCTAGCAAACCTTGGCATTTTTGAAAACTAGACACCTAGGGGAATCCAAGATGAGGTGACTTGTGGTGCTCTAACCAGGTTCTGTTACCCAGAATCATTTGCAAACCTCAACATTTGGCTAAAAAAACACATTTTCCACACATTTCAGTGACAGAAAATTCTGGAATCTGAGAGGAGCCACAAATTTCCTTCCACCCAGCGTTCCCCCAAGTCTCCCGATAAAATTGATACCTCACTTGTGTGGGTAGGCCTAGCGCCCGCGACAGGAAATGCCCCAAAACACAACGTGGACACATCCCATTTTTTGACAGAAAACAGAGGTGTTTTTTGCAGAGTGCCTACCTGTAGATTTTGGCCTCTAGCTCAGCCGGCACCTGGGGAAACCTAGCAAATCAGCGCATTTTTGAAAACTAGAGACCTAGGGAAATCCAAGATGGGGTGACTTGTGGGGCTCTGACCAGGTTCTGTTACCCAGAGGAGCCACAAATTTCCTTCCACCCAGCGTTCCCCCAAGTCTCCCGATAACACAACGGTCAATGTTGGTCCTTACATGAGGCAGCTGTTGACCCTGGGGTGATCCATTCCTGACGCAGGCACTAGGTGTAGGCACTCAAGTGGGGTAGTGTTTTTATCAGGACAGGTGAGGAATCACTGGGTGGTAGGAATTTTGTGGATCCCAGCATATTCCTGTAGAAATGCGAGAAAAATAGAGTTTTTATTCAACATTTCAGCTTTGCAGGGTATTCTGGGTAAGAAAACTTTGGGGAATCCACACAAGTCACACCTCTGTGGGCTCCCCAGAATGTCTAGTTTCCAGAAATGTTTGGGTTTAGTGTGTTTCTCTATATGGCCGCTGAACCCAGGACCAAAAACACAGGTGCGTGCCTTTCAAAACCAGTTTGTTTTGCGATAGATAATTTTGATGTCTCCACAATACGATTTGGGCGGTGGAATTTGGGGCTGAACTAAATTGGGGAGCTCCCAAGAGAGCACTCTCTCTCTCTGCTTGCCGCCGCATTCACCTGCTCTCTGGGTTGGGCTAACCCACTGTTACCCCGTTGCACAGACTGCTTGCTAAGGGACAGCAGGACTGTCCTCATCACCTCCCTCATAATTTACTGGAAGAGGAGTTATCGAATGGGACTCCTCTGACTGAAAAATCACTCCCAGAGTCTGCGCCATTGTCCAATCCCTCAGGTGCTGTCTCAGTACCTGATGTCTCAGTCTCTGATCCTATGTCAGAGCTGTCCTCTATAACCCGAGTGATGGCAGCAGTCATCCATCAAGATGCCATCTCTGCTATTGGCTAAACTGTTGCTCTAAAACACTAGCCTACGTAGACAGTCACAAAATCGATGGTGTGTGTGAGATACGTGCAACAGTAGAGGCCACCTTACCTGCGCTTCGTCCCTCAATCAGCACGTTCTTTCAAGACACTCAAAAAACACCTTGCCACATACCATTCGTCACAGTCTTTAGCACTCCTGCCCCCAGTCCAACAATCATTATTGGTGCTCCCACTCCCTCCTCCTCGGATTCCCTCATTACCACCCAGCAAAAGGGCCCTTCATCTCTCCATAGCCGCCCTCCACCCCGCACATACATTTCATTTGTATTATAGCGCAGGTAATGGCTGACTTTATTAATGTACTCAGCTATTTACATAAAATACAGATTTGCTCTTTGCAGTAGGCATAAAAACCTTCTGCGCTTCTTTATGGCACTAAAACTGCCACTAGACAAGTCTGAACCTTTTGTAGCAGACACATAATCACAATACTTACTTGACTTTTTTATTGCTGCCTAAAAGCTACAGTTGAAAAGCGTCAGTTGAAGTATGTGCATTGCATTGAAGACGCAAGCTGCAACTGCAAGACAACTGGTGGCAAATATATATATATATATATATATATATATATATATATACATATATATATATATATATATATATATATATATATATATATATCACTTTTATATGTGGGTCTGGTTTTCCTGGGGGCTGATCGCAGCCTCCAGGGAAACCACACACGTATTGACAAAAGTGATATATATATATATATATATATATATATATATAGATCTATCTCTATATATATATCTATCTACAGATAGATCTATATATATATACATATATCTATATATATCTATAGATCTATCTATAGATATATCCATGTAGATAGATATATCTATATATATATATATATATATATATATATATATATAGATCTATATTTTTTTTAGTTGTTGTATGGTTTCCTTGGGGGCCAAAATGGCCCCCAGCGAAACCCTACAACAACTAAAATTAATATTGCCCCCACAGGGGATCGCCCTGCCCACGGGCGACCCCCTGTCCATTTCTTTTTCTTTAAAAAAAAATATGCGAGGGGGCCGACCCCCCCCCAAGTGAAATCCCTGGTGTCTAGTGGTGTTTCCTGGCCCCCGATCGTGGCTGTGCTGTGATCGGGGGCCAGGAAACACTTTCAGGAAGGCCTCCTAAGAAAGGGGAGACTCTCCCCTTTCTTACGAGGCCTTCCTGAACGTGGGGAAGGCCGTTTGTGGCCGTTTTCCCCATCGGAGCAGGAAGCGGCCGTGGAAATCCACAAAGTGACGTCAGCGCGCCGTCCCAAAGGGACGGGTGGGGGGCGGGGGGAGACACGGAAGAGCTTCCGTGTCTCCCGGGGAACAAAGAAAAATAATTTATTAACCCCCTCCCTGGTGTCGCCCACTGGTCGTGACCCGCACCAGGGAGGTAGTGGCTGACGCCCGCATCCAAGGGGTTAAGTGGCTTAGAAAAAATGGCAAAACCAGCAACAAATCTAGTGTAATACCCCCATAAGCCTATAAATTAAAGCAAATCGTCTTTGTAGGAAGCTCTATGTGCATTTTGAACAACCAAAACTAAGGGCCTGATTACGACCTTGGCAGAGGGAATTACTCCGACACAAATGTGACAGATATCCCGTCTGCCGTATTGCAAGTTCCATTATATCCAATGGAACTTGTAAAACGGTGGGCGGGATATCCGTCACGTTTGTGACGGAGTATCCGATCCACCAAGGTCGTGATAAGGCCCTAAATCTTCATTGGATTCAATCTGTTTAAATGTGATCTGTGACCCAAATAATCCACCTAGCAAACTCTAAATTTAAATTCATTCCAATGCAGTCATCCCTTTCTTTCTTAAAATGGTCATCACTCTTTTCAAAATACAATTGTTCTCTAGAAGAGTGCATCTTGAAATGATTGTACACATTGCACGTCCTTAAACTTTTGATCAATAAGCTTTTGAAAGGCGCTCACAGCTAATGCAAGTCTGAAAAGTAACCTCAAATACTTGAATGCTCCAAATTGGTTAATAAGTGTTAAGATATGTGAGTCTGCTGTACGAGGCACCTCGTGATAAGCAACTTTGAGGATTTTTGTGCTAAAGAATCTTGTGTTGCCGCGTTTTACCAACATTTCATGACCCTCAGTAAGGGATGATAAACGGGAACATGCTTCTTATTGAGGAACCTCAACTCAGCACACAATCTTAAGCTACTAGATTTCTTGCAGGCAAATATAATATTCGAAATCCATTCTGCTCCATCAACATGCATAATAATATCATTCATACACATTACATCAAGCTGACTCTCCACGTCTTCATGCAGCCTTAACGTGACATTTCTTATTGTGTGCGCCACAGGACTAGAATGTTATAAAGTCCATTTTATGTGAAAAGCTTTTGACTAAACCCATTCTTTTTTTGGAAAACATCAGGAAATTTGTTAATCATGCTCTGAAAGTCAGACTCCACAGAACCCCTTTCGCCATTCACAACTATTAGAGAGCCAATCCAATCTATCACAAGACTGGTTCAACAGTGCCAGATTCCAGTATAATACCTGACCTACCCAACAGCATGACATCCAACACATTTTTACTATCAACAACCACATATATTCAAGCTTGAATGCACTTATTTTTTAAAAGTAGGCTATCCTCAAAATAACCAAGCAATTGAATGACAAAATTGCCAAACGCTCTAGGATTTGCACCTGACTCTAACAAGGTATTATTTTCCCAATAAGTATTGAATACATCTTCTGCTTGAATGGTGATTGGAGACCCAGGGTCTCTGACAAGTTCACACTTCTACAGCTCCTTTGAGCACATTACAAAGCGGTCCCTTTTCTACAGCTTCATCTGAATCACAAACAGTAAAAATGACACTGACTAACCTAGCACCCTGATCAAGATCAGCCATATTTTTTCAATAGTAACAGTGGACACATTAGTATTTCTTTGCAAGCCACCAACATGAATATCGTTAGCTTTGTGTAACTAGCACATCGTCAAATTTTCTTACATTTATTGCACCTCCTGCCAATTGTGTGTCAGCTTCCATAGTTGCTAATATCTGTTCTGTATCCATACTGGTAACGTAACATTCTTTTGTCTAGGAGCCATTTCTTCTCTATTGTCACTTTGACAACCATTTGCACAGCATTAATACTCATTCATTTTTCATTCATTAATAATCTTTATTTGGCTAAATGGCCATAAACGTTTAACAATGAAAACATAATTTTATAAAACTGTAATTACATAGCATACATTATCATGGAAATATATTCCTACTAGATAAAAACAGAATATTCCAGAGCTCAAAATACATATGCACCCTCAAATAACCCAATCGTCACCTGGATGCTCCAAAATTGTTTTTTTGTTTATCAAAAGATGGAAACTTCATAAAATTAAAACAAAAACAGTTTTAAAACACTCTATCAGAAAATTAGCCTTTAATAAGTATCGAGCTGATCATATTGTCTTCTAATATGAACAGCCCTGGTCATAAAATTAATAATTACATGACATGTCTAGTGTTGCTATTGTAGTAGAAAAACAAGCCCTGTCAGTTTAATATTAACAGCTCGTAAAACTGGGACCAGGTAAAGTACTCTCAATTCAGAGTACAATGTGCAAAACCGCATAGATTAGGTAGTGTCTTGTCTGGAAACTTTATCACATGGACATTCTGGTAAATCCCCAAACCATATACCCTGTACCAGAAAAGCAACCAAAAAGTGCATAGTGCTCAAGAGCAGGCGAGTCAGATAAAATCAATGAGTACTATTTGGAATTAAGACTATGGTTGAATCCTCACAAAGGTGGATACATCTGCATACTTTAAAACTGTTCCCATGGAATGACCTCTTCCTGCTGCAGCCTGGCACAAAAATTATAGTACAGTTGTTTCACCATAGCATTGCAGCTGAGCACTATTGATTGTGGAGTTAAAAATAATTCTGGTATACCCAGCTGCTCACAGTGAGAAACAACCATTATTACGTGGCTGTTTCCCCGACTAGCCTTTATCACGCATGCATTATTACAACGAATAGCATTTACCACGCATACCATTACAACAATTGTAATGGTATGCACAGTAACGGCTACGAGTTGTAATGATGGTGAAGGCTATCGGCATCATTAGGGGAAATGGAAAGATCATTCTGTTTCCTCAGGACAAGCTGCAACGTGCCTTAGCGGTAAGGTAAGGGGAATTGGGTCTGGGGGTGGAGTGTACTGTTTTAGGGAGGGGGCGGAGGGTGGGGGCGTTACACTTTAAAGCGGGGTAGGAGTAAGGTAAGGGGGATTGGGTCTGGGGGCAGGAGGTACTGTTTCGGGGGGGTTAGGTTTTAGGGCGTAGGTGGTTTTTGGGCTTGGGGTGTATTGGGTGGGGGGTACTGTTTTAGGGAGGGAAGGGGGTTAGGTTTTTTCAGGTTATGTCAAAGTTGCGGTTGGGCTTGGGGGTGTGGGGACTGTTTTAGGGAGGGGGCTGGGGTGGGGGTTAGGTTTTAGGGTGGGGTAGGTTTTCTAGATTAGGGCAAGGGATTGGGTCTCGGGGTATTGTTTTAGGGAGAGGCGGGGTTAGGTTTTACAGTGGGGTTGGTGGATTTTGGGCTTAGGGGGTATTGGGCCGGGGGGACCCTTCACCACGCATATGCTTTTAAAACACATGCTTTTACAACATAATTCATCGTAAAGGCTTGCATGGTAAGGCATATGTGTAGTAATGGCATTCTCGTTGGAACACACTCGTGGTAACGACGTCCGTTGCAAAAGAACGCGTGGTTCCGACATACAACACTCAAAGGTCTTTCCCACATAGGCGAGCTAGGGAATTTGCCCCCTGTTATCAAGAGCAAGGCAAACACTAAGAAAGGTCCTTACCAAATCCACATACGGTTTACACTAACTATTTATCCAGACTAACAAATGTGCTACATCAATGAAATCTTCCAAGTAGTCTAACTTTAGTTCATTATGACAAATAAAGGCTGTTGTGCTTCAGGGGACTGCAAGTAACCTATAGAAAAACATCAGTGTTACTGTACACCTACAGCCCTGCCCCATATGTTCCTACTGGGATACGCAATCGGTATACAGCCTCAGTAGCTCTTCTGAGTTGTTGTGAAAGTAAGGATTAGAAGAGGGGAGTATTTTAGTGAGGAGTGAAATAACATACCAAGGTAGCCAAAGGTCAAGTCAAGTCAGAATATAGTCATAAAAGCAAAGGAATAAAATGCAATACATTGAAATCCACAAAGATAAGATTCAATAAATATATTAAAGGTACATAATCTTCAAATCAACAAAACGCTTAAATACATGTTAACCTTTACTGCAACTTCCTGGCTTAATCAAGGGACACCGAATCCCTAACTCAAACGGAAGCTTGGAAAAAAAAGAACACATGATTACAAATGTCATCGTCCCATAAACCCCATAAGCAGTAATAGGCTAACAGATTAGACCGGATGTTTCTACATTTCAGCAAAGGTACTAAACATTTCTTTCTATACATCAAGTAAAATGTACACAAAAAGAGAAAGTGTATCATTGACTGTTAGTGCAAATTAAACCAAGGGCATATTAAGGAGTCCAACTCAGGTTGAAAGCGTTTTGGAAAACAAAGAGAATATTTCAAGGTACTTGCTCTGAACCTAAACAATAAGGAACTGCACTAACGTTTATTACTGTTCCACAAATATGACATTGACGAACACACTGCCAACACCTAACAAGTATCCCTTACACAAATCTTTTGTGTTAAACCCACATCCTCTCCACACTTGTTCGCTCCAACAATAAATCACTCACCTGCCGCTTACTGGTCAATCTTTATCTTTATTTCGGCTGTAAGCCATAAAAGTAGACAAAACAAAACATAACATGATTAAGAGACATAGCACTTTAAACATTTTTTAAAAATGTGTAGATAATATTGTTTTTAAACATTTTTGTTTTTACAAAATCTCAAGACATATAAAAATATTAGATCGTTAGAATTTGGCTTCAATCAATTAAAATTTATCAGACTAATTAATTATAATCTAAAACCAAATTATTAAAAACACGTGATTATCAAAGTTTTAGTTCATGTCTCCTATATTTTTTACAAAACCCTCGCCGCTGGAGGACCAATTTTCATTTATCTCTTTTTTTTTTTTTTTTTTTTTTTTTTAAAACCCCTAAATAATGTTATGGTCACAGATTTATAAAACATGCAAATCATCATTATTCTTTAACTAAAAGTCCAGACCATCAAGGCTATAGCTTCATCCAATTAAGAACTGATATATTAAATGAATATAGTCTAAAACCAATGTGTTGGAATTACACATTTATAATAGTTCTTTTGTTCTTATTGACCATGCACTTCGTAGGTATCCCACCACAGAGAAAACTATTTTATCACTTGTATCAGTTGTTAGGAGTCGTAATGCCGTATTCCATTCCCGTATTCCAATTTCCCTACATAAGGGAGCAATCCAGTTTTTCCTGGGTACCAGATATCTAGGGCAGAAAAACATAAAGTGCGCAAGTGACTCTTTTGTCTTTTGACAGTGATGGCAGTATATTGAATTGCACTCCTCCGATCTCCATTGCGCTGTAAATGACTTAAGCGGAAGAGTCCCTAGTCTAAACTTAATGAATAGTGTTTTGGTATATGGAGGATTTACATTATCCATGTAAGCCTCAAACTTGAGACTGCATTTGTGGTCTAAGAAGTGCAAAGTCAGACTGCCATGGTTCTTTAACCAAGTTTGGGTCAAAATGTTCTCCCAATAGCACTTTTTTACACGTTCCTTTATTTCCTTTACCAAATTGTGAGGAGCACTCCACACCTCCTCCATTTTGAGAAATTTACACGTGTCTCTGATGTATCTAAACCAAGGGATCTTTAGTACACTGTTATTTGCAAGAAATTCGTCTAGTGCTGCATGGAGAGTATGCCGGTCCTCTGAGGTCCAAAGATTAATCCAATACATTAGGGGTCTTAGTGCAATTTCATTGTGTATTTCATTTAGGGCTAAATCAAATCTGAGCGGAGTGAGAGGGGTGCTCATCGGCAACTTTAGGAAGTTTCGAATAAACCGGTTTTCTACAGTGGTCAGACATCTAGAATTAGTATGACCCCAAAGCTCGGCACCATAAGTTGAGGCCGCTACTGCCACTGCTTTATAAACGGTGATGGCAGGTGTTATCTCCCCCTCGTAGGTATTAGCTATTTTTTTGGCTATCACTATAGCCCTTTGCCTAAGTATTGTCAGACTCTTCTTAATCTGTGCCGACCAACGTTGGTCGTCACTTAGTCTGATCCCCAAGTAGTCAAATTGTCTGACTCTTTTCACTAATTGGCCTGCTATCGTCATTTTTCCCCTAAATAATTTGTGTGGGTTAAAGGCCATAAACTTAGATTTTGTTAGATTAATTTCAAGTCCTCTGTTGGAGCAAAAATTATAAAAGGTATCCAGTTCGTTTTGCAAACCCATAGGTGTTCTTGAAATTAATAAGGTGTCATCGGCAAACATTAAAATAGGGACCGGAGTTCCAGCTAGTCTAGGGGCATCATGATTACAGTGTAGCAATTGGTCCACAGCACCATTTATATAAAGATTAAATAGTGTTGGTGCCAAGATGCAACCCTGCCTAACCCCTCTATTGACGGGTATGGCTTCCGTTAGGTCACCACTATCTGACCAACGGACATGAGCATAAGTCCCTTCATGGAGGTATCTAATCAGTCTTAGTAGTTCGCTATTGGGGTGATAACTCTCCATAACTTCCCATAGTGTATCCCGAGGGACCGTGTCAAAAGCAGCTTTTAAATCGATAAAAGCTACATACAATTGGCTTTTATTGAGTGACAGGTATTTCCAGCAAAGGAGGTTGAACCTAAATACCTGGTCTATTGTACTCACTCCTCTTCTGAAACCTCCCTGGAATTCGGAGAGAGCCGCTTACTAATCCGCACCCCTTGTGTACCTTGGAAGAAAATGTTAAGAAGACCTACAGCCTCCAACGTTTTCCTTATATATGCTAGCCAATGTTTAGCTAAACCCTGGTCACACACCAAGCAATCTAAAATTATATCTTTTGTTAAAACCGCCTCATCAGATCGCCATACAGACAGCCAAAACAGAACTGGCCTACAACTCACTAGATCACTCAAGTATCCTCAGTCCAGTCCCCTGTAGCATATATAACTATAGGTACTAGAGGGAGCCAATAACACCTTCCGGCAGAAACAATTTTTCTCTTTGCAGATTTAGTGGATTTTCCACAACCCAAATTCCTGCCCTATAAGTTGCAATGGGCATGCCCTGAGAAGGTAGTTAAAGGTATTAGGGTCTAATTTAGGTATCGGCAGAAGAGAATACTCCGTCACAAATGTGATGGATATCCCGTCCACCGTATTACGGTACACATAGAATATAATGGGATCATAATATAGTGGACGGGATATACGTCACGTTTATGATGGAGTACTCCCCTCCACTGAGATCTAAATCAGGCCCTTAGTCTTCTCAACTTCGACCTGCTCCTTTATCAACAGGGCTCAGACATAGTTCTAGGGGGGCCACATGTCATGACAAATGGTTTTGTAAACTCTACCTGTAAGTCCAAACCCTTCACAAATGTTAAAAATGTGTCAAGGAGGGTTTGCGGTTCTTGCAGTTAGATAACAAAATTGTGGTCTTTGCCCCTAGATGATAAATATTGATCCACACCATTTATATATAGGAAGAATAAAAAGCATGCCAAAGTGCACCCATGGTAAATTCGGTGATTGGTTCTAATATGTTCAGTACATTCCCCCATGGTTAATACCTAACGGTCATACTTAATCTAGTTCACCAGTGGAGACTTCTTATCAAGGAAAGCAGTACATTTTCAACCCCCATGTTCTCCGCAAGTGCCCAAAAGGTAGAGCGAATTACCAGGATAAAAGCATTTGAAAGATCCACTTCTTAACAGGGAAATATGAGATGGCTAGGGGAAGAGCACTGCATTTATTGCCCTTCCCCTGGCCATCTCATATTTCCCTGTCAAGAGGTACAAACTGTGCCAGCTTCAGTTCAAAAACCATACTGTACTTCTGAAAGCATGTTATTCTCTTCGGCCCAGGTCCCTAATCTTTATAGGAGTTCTCACCCCAAAATTCCAGCGGTTGACTCCATCAGTGTCTCAAGGTGATAAAAAGAGGGTAAGTTCCTGTCTCCCTTCTTGCAAATGTGCACTGTAGTGGAAGTCTTCCAGGAGTAAGGTAGAAGGTTCACCACAGCCGCCGTCAGAGCATTTGGAATGACCGCTGCCCATAAAAGAATATTTATTCATTGCAGAGACCACCTCTTGAGCCTGGATCGTGTTATCAAAGGCGCCAAAAACAGAGGTGCCTAATGAAACCTCCCCGGCAAATCAGGTGAAAAACCTTCCTTACATTCGAACTCCAAAATATTTTTTTAATGAGTTACCCATTTCTCAGCTGGGACTAAGGTCTCACTATTCTTTACGTTCTGCAAGGGTGGACTCATGTAATTGTCGTGGTTATCACCTATGAGCTGCTGCACAAGTGGCATTAAACAATCTGCTGGGTTTTGCCTTGGCTGCGAGGGCACTAAATGTTACATTGCACAAAAACCAATCTGAAAATCTCTTAGGACATTACAGTGGTCAGCCTCATTAGACAAACAACAAAGAATGGCTGTTATATTCTGAGTAATTATGTTTTGTGTAAAGTATTCAAAATTAACCTTATTCCATTTTATTCTCAGGCCGTGATTTTGTTTTATAATCAATCTTACAGGACTCTTTTGATGAGGCTTCTCTTTTAAACTGTAGATTCCAGGATGGCAACAAAGGATTGTGGTCACTAGTACAACCACTGATTACCTTATAATTCATTATAATTCATTAGGTAACCAGAGAGATCAGTAGACACCAAAACAAAATCAATCATACTCCTTTTTTGCATTACCAATGAAGATAGGTATGGGGATGGAGTTTCTCTTAACAATATTGTGCATAAAAAGTAATAGTTTTTTTTATAATTGTCTATTTAATCCCTGTTCAATGCCTCCCCCGTGTGTCACGTCATTTGTGTACAAATCCTGAAAGCCACAAACAGGATGACTGCTAAACACACAGATAGGGATGTAAAAGTCCCCCACACAAGCTAAAAGAGTCAGCCTTTTGCTATTAGAGGACATTTTCTAGAAGGACATCAAGTTGGTCAAGCACATCACAAGAGCCACCATTAAAAATGCTATAATAAAAATTGGTCAACAGGATGTCTAAGCCACCCAGGCACAAAAGTAGTAGGACCAAAAAATAAATTGAGTCCAAACTAACTTAGCTTCAATAAGGGAGAGTTTAACAGAAATAAAAATAGCCAGACCCCTCTTATCTCTGCCTGATTTTGAAGGAATAATATCCATCAGTGTGGAAATTGTCCTTCATCCATGTTTCATGACAGCAGAAAAATGTCACATTTATTTTCATTGATCATCCCATCAGGGTTAGATAGTTTAGTACGTGCACTGGCTATGTTCCATTAAGTCAAATTTAGACCACCCCCATTTGAACTTTCTTGATGTACCATAGGTGACTTCCACATAACAGATGTTGCCTGATGATGCAAGGTCTGAGCACAACCTACCATTGAAGCCTGTAGATAGATTTGATCCTTCTTCTTAGAGGGTTAAAGTCAATCTACAGAGTCATTGGATTTCTTTGAGAGATGAAGTCAATATACAGAGTAATTGGCTTCAAGAGCTTCAAAACAATTTCTTGTGGGCACGTTATGGCCCTCCCATGTTCGAGTTCCAACCTTTGCTCCAGGCTAGTAATGTGGGAGATTTGTGTGGAATCAAATTTGGTCCACAGAAATAACCCAGTAGTAGGGCCTAAACACTATCATCACTCTTGTGAGTCAAATGACTCAAAACTTGTAGTACGGATTTGCAATAGATTTTTTAAATTGCCCACCACACAATCCCCTTTTCAGTGATTTGATGCTCATATCAATCCACCCTACCGATTGGACGCACAGAATCTCATTGTACAGATCCTTTTGACGTCCCAAATATGCCCTCACTCAATTAACTACTTTATGTTTCAGTGCCCATCCATCCTCATTGGAATTAGCAGCCACAGGTGGAACATTTACAATGACCAAACTTTATGCTGTGCAGTCCAGTGGTAATTGCAGGATGTCTTTGCAAGGCTGACATAGAGGATTAGCCCTATTTTGACCTTGTTAGTTCCAACTAGGCTTTGGGGGCTCTCTCAGAAACTATTGACTATGTCATCACAATGGGTTCATATGGTGTAGGACTGGCTGACATTAAGCCTGCATGGACAATTGACACACTAGTAGAAGCATTCAGAGCAGGTGAACAGTACTCACATATCAAGGAGAGTTAGTCATTCAGGGGGGCAGATTCATGTGTGCTTTAACAGTAAACCAACAAGGCAAACTTAGACTCCATTTGTTGACAGAAACTATTCATGATGGTTTCTAATTTTAAGAGAAATGCATTAAAAAGCACCCTCATTTCAATTGACACATCTGGTGGCTCATGGTGAACAGTAGTGCCAGTACCAGTGAGTTCCCCATTGTTTGACAGACAAACAAGTTTATTCTGACCACTGCAAAATCAACTCTGGATGCTGTAGTTGATCTGAAGGTTTTGGTTAACCCCTGCCCCTCCCCTCCTTCCTCTTCAAAGGTGGGGAACTTGATAAGGACACCAAACCTTCCACTTACACAGAACTGACTTGCTCTGTGGAGTATTGGTCAAGGGATTCATTTTAAGGGACAGAGGGGGCCTCAAAGCAATTCCTGGTGAATCATTTCAACCTCTTTCTGCACAATACTTCTGATTGTCTACAAGAACACAAGGTTTTAACCGGGATTGACCGGATTGCCTCTGCGCTGCATCAATCCTATCCTCTACCCACTCCAATTCAGATGAAATCAACCGCGTAAATGGTGTTAAGTAATTTGTGATTAAGGATGAGGACTTTTAAACTTCCTCTTGGTTACTTTTAAGGTCAATTCTTTATTTTTCTCCATAATGATACCAAGCGGCTGAAAAGCGTACCTTCATCTGAGTTATACTGTTCACAAATCTATATCGTGGCCCAAGCTCTGTAGGGACTAAGGGCCAGATGTACATTGCTTTTTTCTTGTTGCAAGCTTTATTCTTGTTCCCTTCTTAATTGCGAGTCACAGTGAGATGTATGATTGTTTTGTGACCATAAATGTGGTCACAAAACCATTGCAGTTAGCACCAATTTCAAATTGGTGTTAACCCACTCGCAAACGGGAAGGGGTCCCCATGTGACTCCTTTTCCTTTGTGAATGGTAGCAAAAATATTTTTTCAGAGCAGGCAGTGGTACGACGGACCACTACCTGCTCTGAAAAAATGAAAAAAAAAACTTTTCATTTTTGTTTTTGAAATGCATGCCGTTTTCCTTTAAGGTAAAAAGGGCTACATTAAAAAAAAAAACTGCTTTACTTGAAAGCAGTCAAAGACATGGTGGTCTGCTGTCCCCAGCAGGCCACCCTCCCTGTGAGTGCAGCCATTCCCCACTGGGAATCGCAAAGAGTGTGAGGTACACTGTTGTACATATGGTTTTGTGACTCGCAATTTGCGAGTCGCAAAACTCTGGGTCGTACATCTGGCCCTGAGAGAGGAGGCCCAGCCAGGTCTCTTCCAGGCTTAGACAAGTATAAACAGCCTGCTCCTTGCCAGTCTTCTTCTGGGCTGATTATAAGCCCTGAGTGTCTCAAGGCGACACCTTCTCCTTGGAGGTCTGTGGGCATTCTTGGCAAGACAGGGCTGGTAAGGGTAGAGGTGTGCAAGGTGTCCGCCACTACTTTAGAGCAGGACTGTAGAATTCTAGGAATAATTAATTAATACAATATCCAATTATCAAAATACTGCAATAGCAGTGCAATAAGAAAGAAATGAGGGAGTGCACATTGAGAAATTAGAGCATAGCCACAAACACAAACATAGGCCCAAGCATGAGGATGTGAACCATACATAAATAAACTAAAAGGCAAGCAGAGGTTCTGCTCTTGTAGAAAGGGTCCTTTTCCTCTGGTCTTTCCTCTAGTCGAATCACCAAACAGGGGACAAAGCGGCTAACACTGTTCATAAGGAGGCTGAAACTGCAAGTACAAGGGCTGGTGGAGGGGATTTATTGTGGGAGTGCGAGCTGCACCAGACCTAGTCTGGCCACTTCCGCACCTCCCCAGAAGCTCTACCCTTTTATCACAGGGCTCAATGCCCGTGACCCACTGCATGCCAGATCTGGGGCCCCCGAAGAGCCTTTGGCTGAGACCTACAAGGGTGGGCAGATTTTGGTGGACTCCTAATGTATTGCTTTCTACCCTGTCACCTCTCTCCTAACCTGTCTGAGCCATTTCTTCTCTCCTGCACACTGCACAAGGGCTTCACCAAGCTGTCAGTTGTTGCAGGTTTGGTAGGCTGCTTCGACTGGTGCAGCAGGATTTCCTCTCTCCCTGCTCTCTCCCTTCCTGAACACAACACAAGGTAATCAGCGAGTGGAAAAACAAGTCTAAAGCATTTATCAGTACCACACCAGTTAATAAGTAAGAGATACAACACAATAAAAATACCACTCCAGCTTATAAAAATACTACATATTTTTAACTTGAAATAGGCACCAAACGTTTTTCCAAGGTTTTCATAAATCACTGCTATTCACTCAAAATGTTTTATAAATCAATGGTTTTCACTTGTAGCAGTAGCCATGAGCCCCCAATGTAAGGGTTGGGGCCAAAGTAAAATATTAGGCTGACCACGATGGAGCATGGGTTGAGTGTATGGGCAAAGTTGGTCCCAGTCAAGCTTTTACCTTGGCACTCAAAAACTTTTCTGGTTCTTCTTCTCATTGATGGAGTCTTCTGCAGCTTTGGTCTGGCTTTGTTTCAACATCAATGGACAAGTGACATCCAGCAGTCTGGTGGAAGCCTTGGTTTTTGATGGGAGTTTAAGGCTACCTATGAAACAGCAAAGTAATGATAGTGTATTTAATTCTGTTCCAAAATGTTATCTTTCAGGATTAGCTCAAAAGCTGCAGTTCTAGGGGGAGAAAGATTACAGTCAAGCAGTAGCCAAGGATCCAGGACTTCGGCAGCAGGTTTCCAGGAGGCTAGCCAACTCTGCCCTTGGATCAACTCACCGGTCCTTGGCACAAGTGTGAGCAGTTCCAGCCCTTGGAGGTCTTTCAACCCTAATCAAAAAGGAAATTACAACTCTTCTCTTTCTGAAGCCCTGAATTGGCTCAGGAGGTACAGTCTTCCTTGGGTGCAACCTATGTTTCTGGAGTCCACAGGTTCAGCAGGTGCAGTCCTTCTTTTTGCTCTTTCCAAATCCAGTGGTGTGTTGAGACTGTAAGCCAAGGGTGGCACGTTTATGCCAATTTTGAGTTTGTGGGTGGAAAGGACTCCTTAACCAATCAGTGCAAAATTCCCATGGTGCAATCCTAACCATTCCTCCATTCATTCCCTGTGGGGTTGGCACTAAGGAATCCCATAGAGCATATCTCTGCCCAAATCCAAGGTGTCAGGACCCTTCTTCTCTGGGTCAGAGCTATGGGCAAGGCCCTGAGGTGAGTCCAGTATAATGAGCCACTCCTCTTGAAACAGTTCTGCAACAGGCGTTCTCCCTCTGGAAGAGATGCCAGACGAATATGTACCTACATAAAGGAGCTGGCAAGCTAGGGTGTGACTTGCATTTGCCTATCAGAGACACCTCATTTTTTGAAGGTGGACTATCTGAGGCCATAGCCCTCTGGTCAACCTGTCATTAAGAGGTCACACCTCCTCCCACCAACAGGCCTTTTGTTCCCCTTTCCTGGGGGCCAGACAAACCTACTAACAGAAGGGCTACAAAAACTCGGAGGTGGTGACTTTCAAAATCCTACTTAATTTTAATAGTTACTGTAAATCAGAATTTAGCACTATTCCAGGTTTAGGTTAACAATTAATTAGATACCTTAAAGTACAACATCCGGTGGCTCCAAATGAAAGATAGCAGTTAGATGTGGGGCTACTGTAATCCCATGTCAGCCAATGGGACTATCAGCCTTGCTACAGTGAAAACAACAATTATCAATATTCACTGTCAGGGCATGTAAAACATAAAAGAAACGTCCTTCTTTTTAATATTTATCACTCCACTTTATGGGCTTCTATGGCAGTCCCAGGGGTGACATATGTATTAAGAAGACATAATTGGTCTTGGCCAAAGGCTTAATTTTTGCCATGCTGGGTTGGCAATTTAAAAGCTGCCTGACTAGGCTTCTGTGGCAAGGGCCATGTTTTCACCTTGTCACTGCAATGGTGACACATTAGGTGCTGCAGTCCACTAGTGACGTTTAATTTACCAGCCCTTGACCCTGTACCATATACTAGGGACTCATAAGTAAATATATAGCAATCATGTATTAGTCCACTGCACATACAGTTGGAGGGATCAGAGCACTTGAACTAGGGCCCGGCCTGCAGGGCCCAATGCACTTCAGAGTCAACTTAGCAGCATCAGTTCAAAGATGTATGGGTGGTTATTCAAAAAGTGTCCTTTCCTTCTCATACTAAAAAGTGTCCTTTCCTTCTCATATTCAATCCTTGCGTAGGTCTTCTAACGTGGCTCTTTGCTTGGCACAAAAACAACACTTGCCCAAAGACTCACATTATGATGTGCACTTGCCTGGCATGTCTGTCCTTCCTTTGAAAAACACTGTTCACTCCATCACCTTTGGGACCTCCTCTAATTGATCCACGTCCTCAAGCACAATCTTCTTGGCGCAGATGGATCCCATGAAGAGGTTCATTTGCTAGTCCACAAAGAGGTTCAAACTCATGTGCACCACACTCAGTAAAGGCATAGTCAATGCTGGGCTTCTGCAGACATGCCAACTCATCGCCAAAACTATCATACTCATAAAAGATTTCACACTGAGGGGGTATTTAATAATTACTTTTATTGCATTTGAACAAAACCCTTAAGTAGCAGGATGGACAAGTCACAAGCAGCTCCGTTCATTCCCTTCCTTAACTGCACAGGTCAACCCCTTTACAACGTTCCAAGTAAGACTCACTACATCAAGGTATAGAATATGAACATATTATAGAAAGATCGGAGCTCCGTCGAACCAGATCAACTTCAAGGCAACATCACACACTCAAACCTTTCTCCTGAGTAAGGCACAAAATGTACCAATTCTAGTTAATTTCATATCATACCACAGCCCCCCTCACTTCACAACTCAACCCTGCACATGTTGGCGTGCCATGGCACTCACATTGCCCCACACAAAGATTCCACCTCACCACATCCCATTTCACCACCTATAACACAGCAAAAAGTAAACCATACATCATTCAAGAGCACTCCACAGTATAGCAGGCCTTCTATAACCGCACCATGCAAAATCAAATCTCATTGCATCATACTCAGGGCCACTGGAACTATGCAAATGTGCGCCCACTGTGAATTTCACATAATTGTACATTTGCTGGATTTGCCATGTAAACCGTCATCTGCTGCATAATCTGCATATTTTAACAAAAGATATATATATTGTTTTTAGCTCGAACGATTCAAAAGTTACTAAAAATGCAGTGACACCTGCTGCTGCACAGTGGAAGGTCCCTTGGAAAGCTATACTCGTCATCTTTCTGTTGCACATTGCTATAGTTTGGGTTTTAAATTGGTATTAATGAGATACGCCCAATGCCCATACAATGTTACCAAGTTTAAACATGATGAAATTATTTAGTAATACTATTACAAAATCTGCATAATTTGCTTTTCTTACCGCATAATTTACTCAACCCTGTCACATAATTTGGCCCTTTCCTGCTGCATAATTCCGGTGGCCTTGATCATACTACACATTTCAGACAAGGTTACAGCACCGCATTGCACTAGACAACCTCAAGAAAGCACTACCTCAGACTATCCAGTATATTCCAATTACCACATTACTTAACACCATGACACATCACACATCATTATACTGTACCACACAATCACTACAAACCTTAATAAGTGGCACATATCTTCACACCATTCTACAGAAATCCTTACACATAAGCCAGCTTTGCCACATAACAGAACAGCAAAGATTTGTGCACTACATGCACTACTATATCATTCTGTACCAATCCATTGAGCCATTTAATGCGGATCAGCAACTGAGACCATATTGCGCTGCGTCGATGGGCCTCCCATGAACACATCATAAAACTGCACTCACTTTGCACAACATAAGACCACCAGCCAACTCAGCACTTCACCCCACATGCCTTACATCACAATACTCCATTAAATTATCATTTACTCATACTCCATTAAATGGACACATACTCCATTAAATTATCATCCAGGCAGCTGTTCATAATGAAAATTTACTCTCCCGTGTTATTGCATTCATGCCCACACAATGGAGCTCGCTCTCCCACTAGACACCCGCATCCTCTGATCACACACATACAGTCTATGCACACTGGACATGCTCATTCACATCGTCCTTCTTTAACGGTACCAATGCACACCACGCACACCAGCTGGATGTAACTGCAAACTTTTCCAGCACAGATTTAACTGCGGAATTTCTGAGCACAGTGAGGGTGGCATGCAGAATATAGAAATCGAGAGAAGACAATTGAAACCATGGGCTCGGCTCTTCATGATTGATGCCGTAGTCTTCCCTACAGGTCCCAGATGTGAACACAGACTGAGATCAATGGAAGAATAATTGTCTGTCCAAATCACCTAATAAATCTCTAAATCAGGGACCACAGACAAAAATCACCTGAGTTTCATCATGTCTGAAGAAAACAAGGAGGCAAGGAGCCAAAAAAATATGGCCTGGAATTATGGATCTTGTGGGGTGTGTGTACATGGAAACAGGAATTAATGGGGTGGGACTGCTGGTGACCAGAGTTAAAATGAGTAAAGAGAATCCCTCTTCTTTGAAGCAGTATGGTACTTCCCAAACACTAAAGCACTTCGGCTAGACTATAGTCCTATGGATGACATGTACCAGTGCATGTACAAAGATTCCAGAATACGTCACCTGCTTGACACTAACCTGCCAAATCCTTTTTCAGAACGCACTGCATGAGGCTTAAAGAGCCCAGGCTTTATTACTGAACTATGACTAATCTATGCCCCTGGAATTGGCAAATGTCACACTGTAGCTGTCACAGATTTAATGGAGGGCTGTGAGACCCTATTCATCACTGAAACTGCCCCACAGAGACAATACATTGCATATACTAAATGCCCATGGTGTAGGTGGAACACTGCAAAGGCCCATTCAAATGGAGCACCATCATGGAGATAACACAAACCCTACAACAAAACCCCGTATATTTTCTTGGGGAGGGCAAAGGCTGAAAATGCTCAGGGCAGAGACACTTTGCTGGTGGAAACCCCAATTGCAGATTGAAGTCTGCGAGCCTGAATCACTAAAAAGCCAAGTAAGAAGCAAACAGACCCTTTACAGCAACCCTGCAAGATAACGTTATTACTTATATTCCGGAAATGTGTACATTTAAAAAAAATAAAGTGTGCACCTTATTCAAAGAACTGACCTAAAACTTGTCTGCAATTTTCGAATTGCCATGAGGCCAGACCATAGGGCTTCTGGAAGCACCTACTTTACTAAGAGCCTTGCAGAATGGCATCCTACATTTCATATTTACTAGGTATGTGTACCCCTAAGAATTCACACATTAGTCCTTGAAACGATGTGTAAGGCATCATTCTTTCTAAACTGTTTGAATTACATTACTGTAGTTTGTTTTTATTTCCTGGTGTAAACTAAAGTGTCTCCTATTCATCAACGGAGAGTTTTTAACCCGAGCAAAACCGTAATCTCTCAAAGCGTTGACTAGAGCAATCAACAACAAAAAGATGATGAGTTACTCAGAAAAGGTATTCGTGTAAATGATATGTTATGAGGTATAATGATTATTCAGTAAATTATATGTTATGGGGTGTAAACACACTGTGTTAATAGTCAAATGATCAGGCCGGAAATACTGTTAATTTACACATAAATTAAAATGAAAGTAGTGCAATGGCACTGCAAACCAGTTTTTTTTTTACTAGAGACAATCTATTTCTGTCTGTGGAAAAAACACCCCTTTCACCAACCCCTCCACTGATTATGGCATTTCACCCCTTCACCTTCCTTTTCTACCCTAGGCATTGGATTTACTTCTGTCCTTTAAAGTTGTAAAGATATCAATGTGTATATGGTGGGAGTGTGCCATGGACTGGTTTGCGAATAACCATGAACGCCGAATTTTGAGGATGTGATCAAACCTATTTCCCCCTTGGCACAATCACTCCTCACTCTTGAGAGATTTATTCACACCTACAAGTGCATGTGAGTAGTAGTACTAGCATATAACCTTTATTCGCTTGTGAAACCATAAAAGCAAACGGAATAATACATTGTATCCAAGATAAAATCAAAATCAGTTATATCATTACAGATGAACAAATCGCCAATTCTGTCAACAGTCCAAGCTCATTTAAAATCATACATATAGGGGAGATACCAATGCCAGGAATAGCAAGGAGGTAGCTATGGAGTAAAGTGAATATGCGCAATAAAACTGGTATCTCCCACTGTATCGATGTATAGCTACCCCCAAATCTAGGTACTATAAAACACTATGGGGGTCATTCTAACCCTGGCGGTCCAAGACCGCCAGGGCTAAAATGACGGGGGCACCGCCAACAGGCTGGCGGTGCCCCGCTGGGCATTCTGACCGCGGCGGTTCGGCCGCGGTCAGAAGTGGAAAACCGGCGGCCTCCCGCCGGTTTTCCGCTGCCCAAATGAATCCTCCATGGCGGCGCAGTAAGCTGCGCCGCCATGGAGGATTCTGACACCCCATACCGCCATCCTGTTCCTGGCGGTTCTCCCGCCAGGAACAGGATGGCGGTATGGGGTGTCGTGGGCCCCTGGGGGCCCCTGCAGTGCCCATGCTAATGGCATGGGCACTGCAGGGGCCCCCGTAAGAGGGCCCCAAAAATAATTTCAGTGTCTGCTTTGCAGACACTGAAATTCGCGACGGGTGCAACTGCACCCGTCGCACCTTCCCACTCCGCCGGCTCAATTCTGAGCCGGCGTCCTCGTGGGAAGGTAGTTTTACACTGGACTGGCGGGCGGCCTTTTGGCGGTCGCCCGCCAGCCCAGTGTAAAACACAGAATAGCCGCAGCGGTCTTCCGACCGCGGTGCGGTATTCTGGAGGGGGGGGAAGTCTGGCGGGCGGCCTCCGCCGCCCGCCAGACTTAGAATCACCCCCTATGACCCTATTCCGGGTCTAATATGTACAGTCACTTATGGCTCCAAGGAAAGGGCAGTATAATACCAAATACACCGAATTAAAATGGCAGTAAACGGAAAAAATAACAGTGCAGAGTGCAGCACAAAGTTACAGTACAACTGATATCTCAATCATATGGTTAAGGTTCCACTGTAACTTCATATAGTTATGTTTGGGTTCCACCCTAGATACATACAGTTATGGGCCCCAAATAACATGTTCTTTAATAGTATAATATCCAAATCAGGCTCAAAGGGGTACCACACTGTCAGAAGTAAACTAAAGAGCATCTCCCATCCGACCGCATGCAAATATACATCATTCACCATCAGTGAGAGGCATTTAAAGCAATCACTGCCAAACGAACCAAAGCTTATCAACTCCATAAATACATAAATAAATACTTGATAATTATTAATTCCACAAAACTTTGCGCAGCCTAACCAAGGCTAAAATGAACCCAGTATTGTTTTACTTGGGTCCTTATAAAAATCACAAAAAAAGACAACTGTGACTGGGTCGTTATAGCGTCACATGGGCAGACTGTGAAATCTTCGTCCCAGAAGGCATGTGATAGATAGAACAGCAGATGGGGCATTTGAGACAAAATCTTCCAAGTAATATCTGTGTTTGCTAGGAATGGTGAGCAGATAGGGTTCTATACCGATGGTGATTCTCAGTGGGGCATAAGCCTCCACCAGCCTTTTGCCACACTTCATAGGTTGCCATAAGAGCTAGCAGTTCCCTTTTGACGAGTGCTTTAGAATGCCTCGCTAAGTTTGGATGGCTGTCAAAAAAATCATGGTGACCAATTGAATACAGCTGCAACATTACAATCTGTAACCACCAAATATGGCATGCCTTAACTAAGGCCAGGCAGTCTGTAATCACTGCTTTGTTGAGTGTGGTTTCTGGTCTGCACCAGAAGGAAATCCAAAGTAATATTGGGGCTATTTTGATTATTTCCTCCAGGTGTTTTAGGCCCAACTCATCGTGACTTATAATGGCAAGCGCGCTTTGAGATAGACGTAATCGTTTCAGTAAAAAGCAATTTTTGTCATTTTGTAGAGGTGTCTGGTCGCGATAGCCCCAAATGCTTGCCCCATAAGAGGCATTCTTAATGCATCTGACTTTATAGAGTTAAGTATTGCCTCAAGGGGGCAAGAACCCAGTTTCTTAGCAAACCTAAATATGGATGCCTAATTGTGCTCAAAATGTGTGCATCTCACTTTTAATAGATGTTTCCAGTTGCACTTATTATCGAAAGGGATTACGAGATATGTGAAGTTTTGGTGCTGCTAATCTGGGATGCCTTCACCTTCCTCTTGGGTCGACGACATATCATAGTGTACGATTTGGACTTGTTTGTACATGTGAGTAATTACTTTATGAGACTAAGGGCCAGATGTAGCAAGCAATTTTGCCCATTCTGTGTCTATGGGAAAATGTGTTCGTACATATGGCCCTAAATCCAATAATTCCAAATACATATTTGTATCAGCAAATCGGGCGATTTGAATGACCAAGTTGAATGTAAGTACACAATAGGTTGTGAGAAACAAGCTTTAGTTCTTCAGTGTTTACTAAAGCTAAAAAACAAGATTTTATGACTCACACAAACTATTTTAGGCTACTGGCATGATTCATTTTAAACTAGTGGGTCGCTTATTTTCAGTTTGACACCGGGAACCACGATCAACGAGTAAATACAGACATAATGTGGCATTTGACTCTATTTTGGCTGTGTTTGATAGGTGACCGAGGCAGTCCTAGCCCCACCCGACATTCATCGGTTGTTCGGAAGTTTTCTGACTTTAGCATATGCCAGTCGCTCCAGACTGCTACAATTCAGGTGCTAGAGAAAGATGGCTGTCAATCACAGCCAATTCTTAACAACAATTCTGGTTTCCGTAAAGAGCCCTTTGGGTTTTCTCCTCGGGAAGCCGCAGTCATAAAGGGAGCAAGATCTTGTTACATGCTTCAGTGTCTGCGGCTCAGCGGTTCACGAGAAAGAAGGAAGGGATTGGATTACTGGGGGGGGGGGGTTCTTCCTGAAACTCGAAGACAGCTTCCTCTCCACAAGTCAGTGCAGCATAGGGTTTGCTATTTTCAGCGACCGGTAAAAGCCACATGGAGGCGTCTCTGCATTTGACTTTCAAAAACAAAAACCTGAATTTCCAAGATTAAAAATACACTGGAATTCCCTAAAATGGAGGGACTCCACAAATGCGTATTAGACTCAAGGATGTCTGCGGGCAAGTTAGACTGTATTCTCAAACCCTAAAAAGCTTTGCTTGTCATGTGATTGATTCTGTCCCAACAGTACTAGAAGTTCCCATGCATTGACTCATCATAAAAGAAGTTAGAAATAGCGGGATTTCATTACACTGACTGTACAGTCACTTCATAAACAAGCATTGGCAAAGGTCTCTTTCGGCTTTGCCACTGCATTTTGATGAAGCATCGGCACTGGGCAAAGAAAAAAACGCCTTATTGTTAGTGGTGAAGAGCATAGGTAATGAATAAAAAAAAACGAAAAGAGAAAAGGCAAAGGCTTAGCGCATTATTGGATGAGGGTGCCTGTATGCGTCATGACCATGGCACTGTGGTGGCCCAGCCCGATGACATACGTATGCACATGTACCACAATGCATGCATACAAATGCTTTATTGTATTGTATTGTAATAGTATTTACATAGCGCTTACTACCCCTGACGAGGCATCGAAGCGCTTTTCGGCGAGTAGCACGCTACTCCGGAACCCAAAAGGAATTAGTGGTGGATTAGTATAGGGAAATATGAGTACAGTTTTAGAATTATTATGAGTTAATTTGAGGCGCAGATATGTGAGTTTGTTAGCTGGATTGGCTGGAGTAATGGAGGGGTGGAGGAGGGAAGAATCCAGAAGTGTTAATTGGGAGTTTATGGTAATAGGATTTAGGCTTGGGATGAGTAAAGGGGGGATGGAGGAGGGAAGAGTCTGTGGAAAGGGTTAGGGAGATCATAGTAGCAGGGTGAGATAAATGAGGGAGAATTTAGTAGGGTTGTTTGGGAGATCATGGTAGTAAAGAGAGGTATGGGTGAGTTAGATGTGGAAGAGGAGGGAAGAGCTTAAGCAGGGTTATTTAGTAGATGAAAGTAGTAGAATGGATTTGGGATGAGTCAGAGTGGGAATGCAGGATAGATTGATAGAGACATGACACATGGTGATGGGTAGACAAAGTGTGATATAAAATGAGAGCAGGGACCCACAAGTATCCAGTATAACAACCCATCCAGGAGCCACACAATGACCAATGAACATGTCAAGCACAGAACAACACACACACACACATATATGCATCTTTACACACACACACACATACACATACACACGCATAAATACACACATGAATACACACACATGTGCACACATATATGTACATACATATACATATTTAAACCATGAGCAAATACACATCGGCCAAACAGGTCCAAAGAGCACATGTGTAGCTCAATGACAGGGTGGACGTTTTTTTTTTGTATTTCAAGACGGCCGACGCCCCTTCTTGGAGTGGTAAATTAAAACAGTTTAACTAGTACGTAAAAGAGGACTTACTAAAAAGAGAAACATAATGTAACGAGGATAGATTTGGAAGAAGAGGGCTTACTAAAAAGAGAAACATAACGTAACGAGGATGGATGAGGAAGAGATGTGGGAACAACAATGAAGCAGGGAGGGGTGCGGGTGGCGGGGTGACAAGTGAATGATGCTGAGCAGTGTCAATCGTTTGGGGGAACAGCCACTGTGACTCCGCTCCAAGAGTGCATGAGTGGCAAACAGACTGCCGGTAGGTGGTGCAGCGGAGTTGGTGGTGGTGCAGGCCAGGGCAACTGACGGTGGAGGAGGAAGTAGGCCACAGGAGCTGTAAAAGGTAAAGGTGGGACCAGGTGGACGCTGAATTTCGAAGCTGACGAGTGGATAGGGTGGCCTGGACCAGAGGATCTGGGCTGCCACCGAGCGATGGCAGAACACATGCTGCTCTGCGGGGCTCTTTTCTGCAGCCAGGTTTTCTGCTGCAGTAAACTGCTGCTCAAGTGCTCACTGTTGCTTTAAAAAGCTTCATGGGCTCTACACGTAGAGTAGCTCACACAGTTTTAAAAAGTCTAGAAACCTAGGGGCTTATTTACAAAAAATTGGCGTAGGGCAGCACTATACAAAATACAAAAACCATACCTATTGGCTCTGTCATTTCTTGTCTCTTTGCTTCGCTCTCATACCTGCATTAAATATATCTAATTCACATTTTCTACTGTAAGCAGGAATATTAGGATTTCTAGTTTCAAAGGTGTAAAATTATTTGCAATGTCCCAAATTGTTTCCTTATCACAAATATATCACAATGATTATAGCACTAATAGGCGCTCATTACAAATGGGACCACAAACATGTTTGTGGGTGGATCAGAATAACGAAATTCATGGAAATAGACACACACCTTGCAATTTCCACAGATGAATTTTGGCAAACCAAACCTGCTGAAATTTACTGGGGAAAAATTCCAACTAAATACGTTTACATGTGGAATTTGGTGTGTAAACCACCAAGAACTGTATGTTGTGCTGCATTTTAAGAGGCATATTTGTAGTACACAATAATTATCTCACCTTTAAAATTTCTAATGCCGGGGGTATCAATTTTAAAAGGTGCACTAATTATCACATCTCCACCTGGGTCACCAACAAATTGATTTGAGGACCAGAGTGGGTTGATAATACTACAGATTTTCCTATTTAACCAATCCAACTCAGCCTGTAACCAAAACCCGGCCCCCTATCATGAACCGCTGGGATGGTTCAGCAGGGAGTCAAGCACCTGTTTTTATTCACCTGCAGTCAGGTTCGGACAGGGACAGAAGATAGGTCCAGACACCAAAATAAATGTGGGCCCATTAGCGAATTAGATAGCTAAAAGAAGTTTTTACTGGATTTTTTGTCAAATGTCTTATTTTTTCCAAGCATGGGGACCCACTGCCACAAGTTATTGTGCTGGTACCGTCACTCAAACCTGCTTTTTCCACTAAGTCACATCCTTTCCCCATGGCATCTTTCTTTCAATTAAGCACACAATGCTTAACGTGGAAACTTGCACTAAATCTCTACAAGGGTAATGGTCATCATTAACCTTTGATATGTAGGCCTCGAGGATACTGCGCATTCTTCACCATTGACGGATAGGTCTCTGATAACATTTCCTGCTTTCTTTTGATTCCTATACTGTAGACCTCTCTATTTTCAATTTGGTCCAGTAGTTAGCTGCTGACTTTCAGCCATCCTTCCAACATCCGCATTCAATGATCTCACAAATTTATAGCCTTCCATAAAACAAGCATTTGCAATGCAATGGTTCTCACCTTTTCATTGTAAATTGCTAAATGGACTTTTCTTGCCACAAAAATTGAAAATGAAAAATAAAGCTGTTGACACAAGCGAGCTGATTCATAGCGCCACGGCCAGCATGAGCGCAAAGACACAAAAGGAAAATTAAGTTTGCTTGCAGCCAAACGCATTGGCAAAGGTGCAACTATCCATGTAAAAGGGTCGGTGTCCAAGGCGGTAACAAACCCGCCCCAAGGAGTGACAAGCGTAAAGCATTTACCAATGATAACAAAGGATTTTATGAAAGGCAACCCCATGAACGAATGATAGTGATGGGCGTGCGGTGGGTGTGGTTAAAAGGCCACATATAGATTATAACAGGTCAAAGCGTTTGCACAATCGACCTAAAAATGACAAAAGAATAAAAAACAAATCCAACCTTAGGTATAGCATAATAAAATATTACATTCTTTACAAATGCTTTCTAATACCAGAATAAACTCCCTTCACTAAAACTCATACAAAAAAGCATTGGCAAAGCCAATAGGTCTTACCTTTAGGATCTATTACGTCTCCCAATGCCTTTTGCTCATGCTCTACAGCATGGGCATTGCCAGCTTTGACAATGACTTGTAGCCATGCTGTATATCAGCGTGGCTTCTGTGCAGCATGTCTAAAAACAATAATTAAAACTAGGCAAAGCCAATAGGTCTTGCATAAGCAAGAGTAATTGCCTTTGTTGTTTTAGCCATGTTGTACACATGTTTTGCTGCTGTTCAGCATGGCTAAAGGTTAGTGACATAGAAGAGAGTTGCATTGTGTGTTGTAGAGTGGAATGGTGAAGAGTGAAGTAGAGTGTTGTAGAGTGGCATGGCAGGGAGTGTTCTGTACTGGAGTGTCATTGATGGAGTCACATAGTGTGACATATCGCAGAATTCAATACAGTTGAGTGGACTCATACAGACTGCACTGGCATAGAGTGATGCAGAGTATAGTGATGTAGAGTGCAGCGGCAAATAATTCAGTGGCGTACAGTGCAGCATAGTAGAATGAAGGGGTGTATATTAGAGTGTTGCATAGTAGAGTGCAGTGGTAAAGAGTAGAGTAGAGTGGCATAAAGTACAGTGGTCTAGAGTGCAGAGTAGAGTGGTAAAAAATGCAGTGGCATAGAGTGGTGCAGAGTAGAGTGGCATAGTGGTGCAGAGTAGAATATAGTGCAGTAGAATGCAGTGGCATAGAGTGCAGTGGTGTAGACTGTAGTGATACAGAGTAGAATGGCATACTGTGCACTGGCATAGAATGCAGTAGTCAAGGTCATAGTCGCCAACTTTTTTTGAGAAGACCAAAACATCCATTGGTATTCAGAAATCAGAAAAGCCATCTTTTATTCACAGGCCACACATATCTACTTTTTTTGACTGGTCATAAACACATTCTTCGTTTGAGAAGTTGCAAACCTCAACTTGTATTCCACTCTTAAAAACGTTCAGCTTTTTCTAGACATCTCAAAAAGCCACTTTTATTGACAACCCATAAGCACAAAGATTTATTCGGAGGTCAAAGACACCTTCATTTATTTGGTCACAAAACACTTTCTCAGTGACCAAGAACATCATCCTTTGCAATTTGTTTCCAGATCAGACATGTTTTTCTCACCCTAATCAACTATCACAAACATCAGAATGTATTCAGAGAGTTACAAAATGCACTTTATTCTATTGTCAAGAACATCTATTTTATTCAGAAACCACACACACTTTTATTCAGAGGTCACACACATCAGAATTCATTCAGAGGTCGCAAATACTTGTTTTACTCAGTGTTTAACAAACGCCCATCTTTATTCAGCGGCCGAAAGAATCTTATTTTTAGGTCTGGCTCTAGACGGCGCCCATGCGCATCTCGAACAGAGATTGTTGTTTACATCGTGGGCTTCAGTCCCCCACAGCCTCCGCATTTGCTGGCACCATCGTCGCTCCCTTTTGCTGCATCCACATTCATGAAGGGCATGCATACTTCATGCCTTTTCCGGTGTTTAGCCTTCCCCGAGACCACCAGCCAACTACTGTTCAGGTACACAAGGTCCATGTTTTTAGCCATTTTTGGTACTGCTTTTTGATTTTGTTTTCAATGGTTGTGCGGCCCCCTCGCACAAAAGGGGCGCTATTGTTCCTGGCACTTGTATTTTTTTTGTATGGCTGCTTTGGTTTTTGGGTCTCTCTGCCTATTTTCTGTTCGTTTCTTCTTGACCTGTTTCTGCCTTTCTGCTCTTTTCTTCCTCTAGTTGTGCCTTTCTGTTTGTGCCATTCTGCTCCTTTCTTGACTTCTGTTTGTGCCTTAATGCATGTTTTATGTCCTTTCATGTCTATTTCTGTCTTTCTGCTCCACTCTTGGCCTCTGTTTCTTTCTCTGTTCCTCTATGCTCCTTGCTTGACCTCTGCCTTTAAGCACGTTTTCCGTGAGCCGCCCTAGGCACTGCAGCGGACTCCCCCACCACCGTGTTTTCAGGTTAGCTTCGGACAGTGTAAGTGATTGTTTCATTACGTGTAACACTTGGGATCCCTCACTTCCTCAATCTGTGTTCATGGCGCTGTACTGCTTGACGCCATTAGCAATTATTGAAAATTAAATATATCTGCATAGCTAGAAATACTTTAGTACCAAGTACTGAAGGTCTGCGTGAAAAGTTGGGCTAGCCAGCGAAGGGTTAATATGCATGCTGTGTAGACTCCAACTTGTCACATTGGCTCTCAGCGCTGTGCTCATCACTGGCAAGAAAAAGTAAGAGTGCATAGGATCAGTTTCTGTGTGCCACACGTGATCCCATGACGAGGAAGAAGGGGGGAATGAAGGCAAAGTTTAAATGTGCCTTCTGTGAAGCAAACGGATGCTGGCACTGGGGAGCCACTGTTTGCATTCACAGATAAAAGCAAATAGTTCATTTGGCATTTCCCTGGGAAGGCCATTCAGAAGAAATGACTTGTAGTAGAAGCAGCCCTGAAAATGTTTCTTTTTAAACACCACTTTAACACGTTGCTTTACACGCACAACTTGATTTCCAATTGTTGTGCGCAATCCATGACAGTTTTTAAAATGCATATTCTGTCTACCAAGCTCTTAATACGAATGTACGACCCTGTCCCTTCATTTTCCATACCTGCACCGGCCGTACCGCTCACCACCCCGACCTCACTGCTGTTCACCACCCTCACCCCATTGGCAAAGGCAATAGGTCTTCCATTGCCGAGAACTATTGGCTTTGCCAATACTTGTTTAATTCCGAGGTCACAAATACCTTCTTCGATCCTACTGCCACAACAATCTTGGTGCAGACATCATCATTCATTCACCCTTTTGACCTCCTGCGCCAAGCTGAATGGCAAAGGACTTCTGAGATCTTACATGAAATGAGACCATGGGAAGAGAATGGGAAAATATTGTTCTCAGATTTGCTGGGAGAAAATCACCTTAAATTTGACAATTACAAAATAATGAATGTGACATAAATTAAAGTTAGTGTGCATGCATAAGTCTGCCACCACAACTCTGAATCTGGCTTTAAGGAAGACTTCTACCAAAAATGTTAACTGAGACTTCCAAAAGGGGATTCCCCACGCTCAAATTCACATTCAACCTGGCCTGGAATGTACACTCTGTACAGAATAATCAACTTCCTTTGTGGTGAAGTTTTTGTGTAGCTCTCTTTTGGACATATTTGTCTTAATTTCTTAAGTTCCTCTTCAAGGAGTGGGTGAACCTGTTTTCATCTATTTTTAACATTTTTGATTTCCATTGTCCACAAACGTTGACATTTACATAAATAAACACTTTGCACCCTCAGGGGTTCAGGAGATTAGCTTGTTTGCAACTTAACACAGTATGCAATTTCCTTGTGCAACATATCTGCTGCCACTGCCTTAATGAGCTCATCTGAAGATACTTATAGGTGGGACAGCCAAGAAATTAATAGCGGAAAACCAAGCAGGAGCTAAGCATCTGGCTTGGCTCTAAGAGCATGTGTATGACCTCAACCCTGAAACTATTTTGCATGTAAATCAAGCAACTGTCAAGTAAAAATATGGTAAGGTCCTTTAAAATGTCAATAAAGGGATGGGTGACAGCTACACTTTCTGCATTCCCTCTAGACAGTCACAAACACAGGAAGATTAGGTGTGTCTGAGTGCTCATCTGCATTAATCTGCAATCTGATGGCTCTTCATGGGCAGGAAAGGTGGGGGTAGTGCCTGTCCCCACAAAAAGGGCTGATTACCCCCTACAGATAGCCTGCAGCGAGGACTGAGGAAGCAAGAATACTTGTGCACTTCAAAGATCCACATTAGGGTATAAGTACTGGGTCTCTGACCCCACCAAATCAGACACCTCTGGACCTACAACTGGACTCTGTCAGAAGAACTGCTGTGCTGCATCAAGGACTGTGACTGCTGGAATGCTGACCTGGAAAGACTGCTTTTCTGCTGTACTGCCATGCTGCTCTCTGACCCTGGTGAGGAAGAGCTGGACTCTGCTTTGCATCCCAGGTGATCCCCAAGAGCTTGATGGAAGCCTCCTGTTGCTTGAGATTCAGGGATATCTAAGTTTCTACGCCTGCTCCTGTGCCTGGTTCACTGGAAGTGGACCCAGATACTTGCTCCAGTGGGAATAGACGCATCACCTACTGTGAGAGTTAGGATACATCACTGCCGTTGGGGGAGTAGAACCAGTCCATCGCATTCAGAACCGTGCTTCACATTGCATTGTTGCTGCATCAGAACCACCACATTACCACCACTCCTGAAGGAAGATTGACGCATCCCTTCACTGCATGAAGAAACCCAGTGCATTGGCTATATAACCAGCGCATCGGAGCAGGGGGTGCCTCGCCTTCGGAAGCAACTTATTGCCAGCACTGCATGAGGAAAATCAACATATCTTGTGACTGCTGTGAGGACTAAGGTATTTTGCTCAGTGGGCTCTGTGTGGGTCCTGTAGCCAACCTGCACTCAATTGCGAGCAGCCTGAACCCTTGAGTTTGTCCCGGTCCAGCGCAACCAGATAAACTCAATTGGTGCTTATTGCTTCTAAGTGATAGAACTCTTTTTATTTTTTAAACATTTATAACTCAACTTGCATTCATTAGATTTTTGTCGTTTTGGTCTTGATTTATCTATAAAATGATTGTTTATTTTTTAAACCCATGTGGAGTCTTTTTGTAGTGTTTTAATTATGTGACTGTGTTGCACAAATATTTTACACATTGCCTCTTTAGATAAGCCTGACTGGTCTGTACCAAGCTACCAGAGAGTGAGCACAGGTTATCTTTTTGTGTGTATCTGACTTACCCTGACTAGGATTGTGGTACCTGCTGGTACAGGGTGCATACTCTGACAACCAGGAACCAATTTTTAACAACAGGATTCTGCAATTAATAGGCGTTGAGTAACATGGAACCAAGAGCAAATAAAAAAGCATCAAGAGCAAAAAAAAATAAAAAAATATGTTTTCAAGAGATTTAGAAGTTCCTATAAACGTAAAGTGTATTTTTACCGTGCGCTAAACAATCTCAAATGAGCTGACAAACTATGCCTACTGCTCACTTAAGTCAAAATTGCACAGTGTGTAAAGTCAGGTATGGTATTCATAAAACGAGAATTTACCTCAAAAAATGAATTTACGGAATACTACACTGGAATAGTGTACCTTTGCATTTGTAAGCAAATCTCACACGGGTGGTGAATTGTCGTTCCAGGACGAGGATGCATTTAAAATACGAATATCCACATGTGTTTGTGCATATGCACAGGTTTGAAAGGCATGTTCCCACCCTGAATCCAGTCAGAGATTTGCTGCTATTTGTATTTTTGGGGGGCATAGGGTGAACATTCCCAAAACTGGGTATTTATCGCTCTCGAGATAAGAACAAAAACAAAAAAAATGTTTTCAAGTAGAAATGCATAATTTTTTAAGTCATATGCATGCTGAAATGTATGTATTCCAAAAGTACTCATGCTTAATTGCTTACACACGTGAATACTACTTGAGACGTACACTGTTGCTACTTCCCAGAAAAACTTGTGAACACTTTGAAGAATGTTCCCAAAACAATACATTTACTCCAAATGCAGTATTAAATGAGAGGGAGTATGTACTCATGGAGTAGGCATACAGTGTAGCCGTCCCTCCAAATCATCACTCATATATAATCCATTTTTTTTTTGTCCTTTAGCGTACATTTACTTTCAAATCTGTTAGGGAGTGATTAGAGGTATGCTCTCAGTTTGTGAGCTGATGAGAGGCGGGAGATGTGACCCTTACCTCTGCGTCGTATACATGGCAGTAGGTGGTGAGGGAAGCAGGACCTAGCTTGGGAGACCTGGCTCTCGTACCTATAGCTTCATAAAATAGGTGTTATGACCTGGAATTATGTTAAGAATTGTGCAATATTGTAAGATTATAAAGCAAACAATCTATTCATTATATTTTTATAATTAGTGTTCTAGCCCAAAGAGTAGATGGGAAAATGAGCAAGAAATGAAGCATTGCAAAATGCACATTGGAGCAGGAACATTGGTTGATGCAGGACGTTTGTGTTACATCACCGCAATCCATGTCCATCGGTGCTGGAAATGGAAAAAAAGGAAACCTGAGAACTCCCCATTGCTGATGCAGTAGGAAGGGAAAGCAGAAGGATTGAGGCTACTTGGTATCAGGCAACAGATGTATCTTTGAACAGAAATTTCTTCTGGGCCCATCATTTTACCCTCGTATTCACTGCAGCAGGACCCACATTTTAAAGCAGGGCGCGTAGACCTTGCCACTGTTTGGAAGGCTGTGGTACTTGTACTGGGCACTGACAGTTTTCGAAGGTCCACTACACTGTCTTTAGGCCCCGATCAGAAGTGGGTCTGAAAACTCTGACCCTTGCACAAGTCGGGGCCCAACAATAATTGCTTGGTACATATTGGCAGGTCAAACCTGTGGATGCTTACGTGGAGAAATCCTAGAAAATACTAAGACATGCAGATTTTGGTGAAGCAAGCTCTAAAATCTACATGTTATGTCTTGTGAAGGTTTTCAGTTATATAATGCAATATTTATTGCACCTCCTTTATATATTGAACCCGGGTGCTTGGATTGTAATTGGGTGTCATACAAATTGCACTCCCTGAATGTTACTAGTAAACATGGCATTAGAGTTCCTAACGCCCTTCAACCAGTCTCCTATCATCAGACAGCCCAGCAGGCACACAAGCTTCAAATAGGTCCACACCTAATTTTATGTTCTTGTGGCACACAGGAATATGTAGCCATTGATCCTTAGCAATAGAGCCTGTACTGCCCACTAAAATAGTGTACAGCTTATGCTACAACAAATCCATGTGGAACCTCTGCAGACATATCTACAAGTACCAACATGAAAAGAGTTCCATCTGGTCTAGGGGAACTTGCCTTTATCCTCCTGATTCAGCATTTAAAATGGTGCCACTGACATATCTTCTGTTGATCTCAAACACCACTTTACAATCTAAGCTGGCACAAAATGTATGGTGTCAGAACATTTCCTGACAGGATCTCACAAAGTGCAAATAGGTAGAGGGTTTCAACCCAAAGACTTCATCCTAAACCCCCAGAGGGGATTGCCAGTTTCTAAGACTGGATGTCCCTCAAACATCATTGCTACCTTTAGCTCCCGTAGGGTACTTGCTGAGAGCGTAGAAAGAACAGCAGTGGGTGCAATGCAAAATCGTTGCTCACTCACCATCTGGCCTGTCTCTCTTTCAACAAAGACAGGCTAACAGGCTGGCATTCTCCTGCATTGCAAGATGAAGCTATGGACATCATTTAGGGATCGCCACTGCAACCTCTGGCTTGCCACTTGCGACCCATGGCACTGCTTTCGACACACCTGCCGTCACAGGTGGCAAAATCACTGCTGTGAAGACTAAGCTGGTTCGACCTTATAGTCTTGGGCCACTCCCTCCTTTTCGATCGTTTTCTTACTGTGCTAATTGTGAATAATAATGTTTTGTTCTTTATCAGCATAATAAAAAATGAAGCAGTGTGAGCTTGAAAGGAAACTTTATTGGCAGTTGTGATAAGTAAAATATATTTTTTTCAAATGCATGTTGTGTGTAGGGAAGGGTGGGTTTGTGTGAGCGTGCCTGTGTACGCATGTGTCTGTGCATGAAAGTGATTGAGAGTGAGCAAGGGATAGTGAGAATCAGTGAGAATGACAGATTAAGGGGCAGATGTATCAAGACTATACACCGGTGATATATGGGGGATCCCTAGTACACGTGGGAAAACATTGGGTCAACTCTTAGAAAGAGTCAGTTTAAATATGGTGAACTGGCATATCATGAAAAGCTTAAATATTTAATGATTGACTTTTCAGAACCTGCAGCTTTTGAGCAAATTTATGTGGAAACTGTGCTTTAAATGCACTTTCTGATTCAATTTTTCCAAAATGTTCTTGGGGGGGTCCCTCTGAACCCTCCCTATAAGATTTCAGGGTCACTCACTTCACTCGCTACAGTTCAGGGCAAATATTATGGCCCACCATTTTCAAACATCACCATCCACCACTTCAACAGCAGAGAGTAAGCAGTGTCTTGCTAAGCACTATTTACTTTCTGCAGCTTCCACTTGGAGTGGAATTTGGACATTACACATTAGGTTTTATTAAAGTAATAAATTCAGCAGCACAACGGGCACTCTTCTGTGTAAATAAAAAAACGAACTAATACATAATTTTAAACAAGTCGTTTCCATGATTCATTATGGTGAAATACAGGAAAAATTAACTGTATGAATAAAACCCTTCACCTCTTTGTTTCACACAAGTGACAGAGATTTGCCAATGATCTTAAATCGAGATGTATTACCCTGAGGAGAGGATATGGTGTAAGAGGGAGAGGATGTGGCGTAATGCCCAGAGCTGCCGACTTTGGAGCTGGGGAACCAGGCTCAAGTCTCAGCGGGGGCTCAGCATCCTGTGATTCTGGGCAAATCACTCAATCTCCCTGTGCCTATCGAAAAATGAATGTGTCCTGTAATGTAACTGGTGCCCATGTAAAGAGCTTCAATACCTTCGGGTAGAGTTTGCGCTATATAAAACTGCAAAAAAATAAGTAAATGAGGAATAATTTAGGCAAATAATATAGTTCATAGTCAATCTATGTTCTTCATCAATTATTGCATGTGGGCATAACTACTATTGTTTTATTTAAATCTCTGTTTTGGCTCCCTATGGTTTATCAACACATTTCTCATTGAGATATAAGTAGGGGAACTATTAAATCATGACATTTAGGTTCCCCGTGCTATAATCTGTTTTGTGGCATTACATCCCCTTCAGATTAGCGCATACATTTTAATGTAATACTAAGAGAAACACGTAGACATCCCCTTGTATATCATTTCAACACCATAATCTAATACAGATATTTTTATATGTAGTGTTAATATATGAATCATGCATTTATTATGGAACTTCAGCTATGTCAATTACTGTGATGTCATCAGGGTTAAGGTCATGCACATCACTTCCTAGGACGAGTAAGGTCATATGATGTCACTTCCTGTGATAACATTAAGGTCAAGGGTGTGTGATGTCACTTGCGCTACCCTTGGCATTTCAGGGAATGGACGTTCATGGCTGGAACATGATCTACTTCCCCCCAACAGAAACGCTGTAGTCTCAAAAATATGCCTATTTGCAGCTATTTCTTTATCAAGGAGCAAGTAGTCATCCATTGTAACTCTGCTCTATCTGCTAGATGTGGTTAACTTTTAGGAAAATGTGTTCTAATGTATACTTTCACGTTCAATGTTCTTAATGAATGTGCACAATATTACAAAGTGGACTATAAAATGATTTAAATTAGTCACTTTTATTTTTAAAGTAAACGTAGGAGAGGAGATGACACCCTTGTAACATTTGGTGCGGATCAGAAACATGATGCAACTAATCAGAAAATACAGTTGCAATAAAGCATGGTTCTGCTGTTCCAAGGTAGGAGGCCCCTTGGTCTACTAACGCCTTCCAGATGGAAGAGGAGGTTGCAGAAGAAGGAAAGGGGCAGGAATGTGCTATGTTGTTGAATTGCACGTATCATTTTCACGGTCCACGCCTGGACTGCTAGTCATTGCTTTGCTATATCAAGTTTCTTGCAAACCCCAGATCAGCAAGTCTGTCAGGGCTCCTTTGCTCTCGCCCTACATCGCAGCGCTGGTGTTCAGTTTTTATAGCCCCTTAATCCCATGGACACGAATGCAATTTTCCTATTAAATCCAGATTAAAGCGTGTATTTCAATTTCCTTCATTATTATTAAATAGTTTTGAAATATTCGATTCTAATATCCAGCCACACGGAACGTAAAAGAGTTAAGGGCAATTAAATTGTAGGTATTGCTTCTGATTTAAATCAACCGATGTGTTTGACCTGCAACGAGTACTGGAAGGAATTACTTATGGGTATGTGTTGAATCAGAGTCTGTAAAGAGTACATATACACATACAATATGGCTGACTGCAAGGACATAGCCGCACATGGACATATGGTGCACATGGGGCAACCTAAAAGGTCAAAAAGAGCTTCAACTACAAATCTCTGATCTTTTTGGGATGGGACTCGTGCATTCCTTAATCCATATCGCCACTGATGTATACTGTTGATACAACTGTACTTGCCAAGGCCTCTGCCACTTTTTTGACTGCACCAATCAGTGCTCTCTCTTCCTGTCTCACTATGAGACTGGCGACCCTGTCACCCCTTCTGCAGCCTTACTGCAATTTTAAGGTAGGTCTCTCACTTCCGCCTGTTTCTGTCTTACTGTAAGAGACTTAGGGCTATATTTAGACATTTACACGCAAAACTGTGTTAGCGCAGTTTTGTGTGTAAAAGTATAGCCCCAGCCAGCTCCATTCTTGGACGCCAGCCGGGCACCATATTTATGGAATGGCGCTAGCTGGCACTAATGCCCTGTTAGCGTCATTCTAACGGACACTAACTGGGTAGGGGAGGTGTAGGGGAAACCAGAATTTGTGCGCCGAATTATGGCGCTACACTGTTTAGAGGCAAAAAAATGCCTCCAAGCAGTGTAATGCCATTTCCTGGTGCACAACCCCATGGACATGGCTCCTGTCTTAGAAAAGACAGAAGCCATGCCCACCTCCCCAGTGGTCATGCCCAGGGGCTGAATGTCCCCTGGGCATGGCCATTGGGGCCAGCGCCATGCAGGGGGCCCCAAGTCATGGCCCCCAAACTGGAAAAAATATATATATACTTACCGGGACTTACCTAGGATGGGTCCCCAATCCTGTGATGTCCCTCTGGTGTGGGTGGGGGTGTCCCTGAGGCCAGGGAAGGGCACCTGTGGGCCCTTTCCATGGTCCCTGACCATGGAAAAAGGCCCACAGTTCCCCTATGCAGGCATTAAATAAAGGCGCTAAGCAAGCTTAGCGCCATTATTTAAGGGCCCCATCCTCCCGTGCTTGCATTTAGCGGGGGATAAATATGGCGTTCAGGCCATATTGTCATTTTCCGGACAGGAACGCCTACCTTGCATCTCATTGACTCAAGGTAGGTTTTCACGTCCAGAAAATGACGTTAATGCCATTTCTTTGGCGCTAGACGGGTCTAGCGCCAAAGTATAAATAAGGAGTTAGAATTGCGCTGAATTAGTGTAAAACAAATTACACTAATTCAGCGCAAACAGGGTATAAATATACCCCATAGCTTCTATTGCCTTTCTGAAACGAGGCCATCACCTCCTGCTAATACAGTCTTACTGTAAACTGTGCTCATTATGTGCATCCAGCGAGACTGCAGTCCACATCCAACTTCCCCTGGCTTACTTTGAGAAGACAGAGGTTCTGCAGACCCTCTGTGTGCCTTAATGTGGAACTAGCCTCTGTTTTTTTTTTGCTGTGAAACATGGGCATCCTTTGACCCTCGTTGTCTTTTATAGCGAAACTCTGCTCTCCTCTGACTGTCTTACTGGTTTTCATTGAAAAGGAACCATCCTTCGCCGCATAGCTGTGCTTTACTATGATGGTGGGCCACACGCTGACCCCATTTTCTGCCTTAACATGAGACTGGGCCATCCACTGCCCCATATACCTGCTTTAACTAAATCTTCCATAATTATGGGGTATGGCAATGCAATTATTGCAGGCCTCATGATAAGTACAATAAGAGCAGCATGATAACGGGTTTTGCTATTGCATAAAAGAGAAGTTGTGTAGAGGTTGGGGCACAGGCCCAGAGCTTGAAGCGGTGTGATACAGTGAGGTAGAGCAAAGCTGTAGGAGTGTAAAAAGGAGAGGGACATGGGGAGTGAGATGCTTCACAGGGAGTGTAACGGTTGCACACTCGTGTATAAGATAAGCATGCTTTTGATAACTCATTGACATGGCTAGCATACTATGGTAAACAACCTGTCATGTCGATTACGTGCATAATGACCCACTTGGGTTCACTCAAATGGACTGGTGCAATGCCATTTACAAAGAGCTCTTAGAATGCTGTGAAAACTCAGTATTCAGAATCATACCACTAACATGAATTATGTGTATTCTTTTTAGAACTTAAAATCCAGTTTCTGATTAAAAAGATCCCACTTCAAGATCTACATTGACCAAGAAAACGTACCTGATATAACTTTCGAAGGCCCTTCATATTCACAAACCATCCAAATGTCTGAAGTTCTCAAATCTAAGCCTGCTCTTTACATAAATCCAGGGGCACATCAGCATACTGCAAGACCCCAATCTGTGAAATGCTTCCCTTCTCCATTTCAGAGTTGAGGCTTCAATCCTTAAGTTCTGGTGAATTCAGAAAGCATGCCATTTTGGCTACGACTGTGACTAGAAATGCCTTTAATCCCAAATGACCAGCCTGTTACTGGTCATTTGGGATTAAAGGCATTTCTGTCAAATCCGAAATCTACTGTTGCTCCCATCTGATTGATAATGATCAGCTTACCCATCACATGACTAAGGTAGGACCTCCTCATCTGCCTAAAACATGACGCTTCAGGGATGAGTGGTTTCCATCGGACCATCAGAGACAAGAACAATTCAAGTCGTCAGATGCCAATCAACTAGATGTGTCAAGCATACCCCAGACCATTTATGAATTTTCCTGCTCTGTGACACATACCAGTTTAAATCTGCAAGCTTTGGGACTAAACATCTTCTGTGATGAGTGTTGCAGAGGTTGATCTCTATTGAGGTTTATCTCTGCTGTGGTTTATCTCTGTTGAGGTTAAGCTTTATCGAGTTTTATCACAGTTGATGCTGATCTTTATTCGCATTGAACATAATTAGCGATGCACAACTTCCAAGTGCTTGATGAAAACCATCACCACCATTACAAACAATACTAATCCATGCTCCTGGGCACAGGTGTCACAAACTGGGGGAACATTTAATAAAGCAAGCATGTATTTTTATGCTTGCCAGTTTCACAGCAAACGTAAAATGAGTATTTTAAAGCCAACTCAGATGATTTTGAGAGAACTTAGAGAAGTGATCCAGGGGAACATTTTGGGAGACACTTTCTAGTTCTGAGGACCAAATATTCCCATAACCACTTCAAATCTTACAATGTGAAATTCTGTTTCCAGTGGAAGAAGAGTCATGGCAGAATGTCACAGGAGAAGGAAAAGAAAATATGACTTGAATAAATTCAAAATTTATGGATACCAAAGCAACAGCTCTGTGTTGCCCCCTATGAGATGTTGTACACTCTACAAAGTACAAAAAATAAAAAAAGAAATAATAGTATTGACAGGAGTGTTTGCACCAATAAATAGTAAACGAAAACAGCCTGTCTAAAACATCCTCATCTTTAGAATTACCATGTTTGCTGGCATTTTTTTCTTTACAAGCTGGAGACCATAGGTGATCATTGTAGGAAGCTGGCTCAGTTTATGGTATACACTTATGGCGTGTCACCCTGTACTGAGACCAGACAACCCTTAGTGACTGGGTGTCCAGATAGCAAAAGCTCTCTAGGAGTAGCTGAGGCGAGCAGCTAAAGCGTATCCAAGAGGAATGTAAAGCACTTGCAATACCACAGTAGCCAGACAGTAGCTCCTTCACAAGAAAGAACCACACAAGTGTTGCAAAACAAAGGGTTCCTTATTACAGCACTAACTACGAGACTAGCATTGGTATATCTCCATTTGGGGATCTCTGTACACAATATATACACCAAATAACATGCAGAAATAGCATAAAATGTATGGGGCACTATAGGGTGGGTCAAACCATATACTGACTGGAATGTGAAATAGTGAACCCAACCAGGGTAAGTGTGGTAGTTAGCTAGGGGCTGGGGAAGGACGAAAACACCAGAGGTAAGTACAGCAAGTGTCCCCAGCGACCGGGTGGAGAGTGGTTACCTACCCAGTGGTCCCATAAACTAACACAGGGGAGCCCCGGTTGGAATTCATGAGTTTCAAGACCCTTACCAGTGGACCCCGTGGAAGCCCAAAGACAGGAGGAAGGTTGGAGAGTGTCCCCACCCAAGGATACCCAGAAGACTGGAGTACCTACACCAGGGGGCCCAGGAGCATAGGGGCTAAAGGACGTCCCAAACACTCTCTGAAGTTAATGGAGGCCTCGGTTGTCCAGCTGCTGTTGCGAACAGGACGGTGGAACCCAAGGATGGATTTCAGGTGTGGAAGATCTGAAAAGGAAGGGTAACCGGGTCCAGCACCTTCGGAGGCGCCCAAGCAGTGCAGGTGGCAATGCCCACCCTCCTAGGGGTGAAGTTCATACAGATTGATGAAGGAAAAAGTCCAGCTGCGGGGTCCAGGAGCTGAACAAGATCCTAGAAGTCACCTACCAGCTGTCCCACATCAGTTGACGGATTGCAAGAGTGTCAATGGCCAGTGAAGCCACCAACAAGCACTGGCAAATGCACGCAGATGCTGAAGATGGATTTGCAAGGTTTTAGGGACTACCAAGGTCTAGCCTTGAGGGGGAATCAGGGCTGTCCCTCAACACACGGAGGCCAGCAGAAGCTGTCAGACCCGCCCACGAGTGACCCACAGGCAATGGACGCATGAAGTCCCAAGGAGGTCTCATCAGCACAAGAAACCAGAAGTCCCAAGTCGCTCGAGCAGCAGAACAGAGGCTGATCTTCGGGTTGCAGAGTGCTGGAGGCTGGGGCTTCTTGCCGCTTGAAGATCTCCTGGAGGAAGAGTCAACAAGCCTTGGCAAGAGCAACAGTCTCAGTGCACAGGGGTTTCGGCCCAGTGGCAGGACCGGGGTCCCACCATCTCCCAAGTTGGTCAGAAGACACACAGAACCCAGAAAAGGCCATAGATCCACCACCTGTGATGCAGAGCCTTTTGATGTCCATGGGACAGCAGACCCCACCAGCCAGTCGATATTGTCTTGAGGTGCCTGCGGATACAGGGGAGTGACTCCTTCACTCCAAGGGAGATTCCTGCATGCTTCCAGTTGCAAACAGAGTCCTTGTGACACTGGAGGATCAAAGCCTTGGATGTTGCAGAATTATTGCAGGATCCGGAGAAACAATGTTGCAATGGCAGCCTTCCCACCAGAAGCAAACTTGTTTTGGTTCCAAAGCAGACCAGCAGCAGTTCAAGAGGCCAGGAGAGGAAGATGTCTTGCAGAGAGTTCCTTCCAGAGTCTTGCTCAACAAATCTGAGGACCCACCCATGGGGGACCCCTTAAGTAACCCTAAAAGGGGGTTGATCACTCTCGGAGGTGACCCACCTATCAGACGGGGTGAGGGACATCATCTACCTGGCCTAACCAGTCAGATACTCCCGGGGGCTTCTGCACATTGTTTCCAAGATGGCAGAATTAGCCAGCCACCTTGCAGAGCTCTGTGCACCACCCGAGGGGAGGAGTTGGACGGGGGTGGACACTCTCTGTCCTTTGTATGGTTTCACGCCAGAGCAGGTACCAAGGGTCCCTGCACTGGTGCAAACCAGTTTATGCAAGGAGTGCACCAAATGTGCCCTTCAAAGCAGTCTGGTGGTGCAGAGTGGCCGCCCCACCCCAGCCCAGAAAAACCTAGATTTAAAGGAGAGGAGGTCACATCTCACTCCAACAGGAAACCTTTCAATCTGCCTTCTCCCTGCTCGAGCTGGATGAGCAGCAGGAGGTCAGAATAGTGTCTGGTGATCTGCACCAGTATGGGGTGCCAGTTGACCCTGCAATATCTGGGGGATCCCCTAAAGAACCCCCAGAATACATGTTATCATGTAACTAACACTGGAATCTGTGTTTTTGCCTGATTCTGACATGTTTGATACCAAATATGCCTAGGTTTGGAGAAAACATTATGTAGCTGGACTACTCATACTGAGCAGTGTCCACTACATGTCTTAAAATGGCTTCCCCGCACTTACAAAGCCCAGAGAATGGTGTCTGAGGTTTTGTAGGGGTACTCTGCTCATGCAGGAGTACCCTCACACTTAGGGACATGCCCCCTGTCCTTAGGCTGAAGGACCTACCAAAAGGGTGACTTACAGTACTTACGTGCAGTAACCACGAAGTAAGGCAAGCCTTATAGTGGGGGTGAAAGGGTGCATGCACCATTTCATGCAGGCTGCAATGGCAGGCATGCAGACACAGCTTGCATGGTGTACCAATGCCTTGGGTACTTAAGTACCATATACTAGGGACTTACATGGGTGCACCAGTATGCCAATTGTGGGGCAAGAAGGTTTAGAGGAGAGAGCATAGCCACTGGGGTCCTGGTTAGCAGCATCCCAATGAACTACAGTCTTAACATACTGACATCAGGCAAAAAGTGGAGGTACCCATGCTAGAAAGATGGTACTTTTCTATGAGCATAGAGAAAAAATGCTGAACGTCTGCACATGCCAAAAGAAATCAAGGATCGAAATCTTTTGCTTGTTACCATCAATGCACTACCAACCAGTGTTCTGCATCCTCTGCATCAGCAATCTATAATCAGTCACAGAAGCAAGGCCTCTTAATAAGTGAAATCAAGATGTTTATTGTGGAGCTCGATAAGGAGAAATACCAACTGAAGTTTCCTTTCCAAGAAAAGCCATCAGGAGCTTTTTCCTTACGAACAGTACCAACTTCCCCATGAATTTGGGTAAAAATGTAATATGAGTAATTGAGAAATTCAATTCCTGTAATATGCAGACAAATAGCTTTTCTTTGGATCAAGACAACTCCTTGTTTTCACAATGCTGAGTCATGGGCTGTACAGCGCAAAGGGCCAGTTTAACCACTGGAACATTTACAAACACCCAATTTCCATGCGGAAGCATGCAAAAGGGATGCTTACCTGCCTTTGGGTCATTAGTTCTTACTGCAGTATGGGTAGAGATTAGTGATCCCACGTACTCATAAATACACATTTGTTATTCCAGTGGTGCACTGGGAGTGTAATTTCAAGAGCTAGGTTTGGAACACAGTCTTTAATGTGAACTCGGCAAAGTGAGAACTGAGACCGTATGCCATTTGGACACTTTCTTTGAGTTTCACTTTGCATTCACCTCTTATTCTACTAGGCTTCACTCAATATCAATATCAATAAATAACTTTATTTCGGCTAAAAGCCATAAAAGTATCCAATAGACACCATACCATAATCATACAGTAAACCAGTTAAAAAAATAAACGAGGAATACCACATAATACATTAAGGGGCATATTTATACTCCGTTTGCGCCGAATTTGCGTCGTTTTTTTTGACGCAAATTCGGCGCAAAACTAACGCCATATTTATACTTTGGCGTTAGACGCGTCTAGCGCCAAAGTATGAGGAAAGAGCGTCATTTTTTTGCGTGAACGCCTTCCTTGCGTTAATGAGATGCAAGGTAGGCGTTCCCGTCTAAAAAAATGACTGCGACGCAAATGCGTCGTATTTATACTCCTGGGCAAAAATCACGCCCGGGAGTGGGGGGGGCAAAAAACCCCGCATTTGCGCCTCTTTTTAACGCCTGGGTCAGGGCAGGCGTTAAGGGACCTGTGGGCTCAAAATGAGCCCACAGCTGCCCTCCCATGCCCCCAGGGACCCCCCCTGCCACCCTTGCCCACCCCAGGAGGACACCCAAGGATGGAGGGACCCATCCCAGGGACATTCAGGTAAGTGCAGGTAAGTATAAAAAATATTTTTTTAAATATTTTTTTTGGCATAGGGGGGCCTGATTTGTGCCCCCCTACATGCCACAATGCCCAATGACCATGCCCAGGGGACAGAAGTCCCCTGGGCATGGCCATTGGGCAAGGGGGCATGACTCCTGTCTTTACTAAGACAGGAGTCATGTAAATGGCGTCTGGGCGTCGTTAAAAATGGCGCAAATCGGGTGGAGGCGATTTTTTTGCGTCAACCTGACTTGCACCATTTTTAAGACGCCCTAACGCCATTTTTCCCTACGCCGGCGCTGCCTGGTGTACGTGTTTTTTTTCCACGCACACCAGGCAGCGCCGGTCTGCTAGCGCCGGCTAACACCATTCAATAAATACGGCGCCCGCATGGCGCTTCAGAATGGCGTTAGCCGGCGCAAAACTTTTTGATGCTAAACTGCGTTAGCGCAGTTTAGCGTCGAAAAGTATAAATACGGTCCTAAGAGACCCTAAAATTCCTTCTTAAATAAATTGGAAAATTGCATAGGTATTAAAACAATACAAAACAGACATCAATCTCAAAATCTTATGGGCCTTTGCGTCTTAATTCCTGTCAGTAATCTGCTGCTACATTAAATAATTCTAATCTAAAATAGGTTTATTAAAACACACAGGTATAGCGATTCTCTTTTTCTTATGGCCCATGCATTTTGCAAGTATCTTGCAACTGCAAAGACTACCTTATCAGTTGTGTCACTTGCCAAGATGCGTAAGGATGTATTGCATTCCCTTATCCCCATTGACCTACATTGAGGAATGATCCACTTCTTCCTGGGAGCCAAATATCTAGGACAGAAAAACATGAAATGTGCGAGTGACTCTGGTTGCTCCTAGCAAAAGTGACAAAAGGTCAGATTGCAATCCTCCGTGCTCCATCTCGCAGTAAATGTCTTAAGTGGCAGAGTCCCTAATCTAAATTTAATAAAGAGGGTTTTGGTGTAGGGGGGGTTTACATTATCCATATAGGCCTCAAACATGGGGCTACATTTATGATCCAGAAACTGTAGCGTCCTGCTACCTTGGTTTTTTTTGGACCAAATTTGCACCAGGATAGTCTCCCAGTAGCACCTCATTATATGCGCTTTTGCTTCCTTGGTCAAATTATGCGGATCTCTCCACACCTCCTCCATTTTAAGGAATTTTCTCATATCTCTAATATATTTAAACCAAGGGATTTTTAATGCACGGTCGTCCACTAGGAACTCATCTGTTGCTGTTTGGTAGGTGGACAATTATTCGGAAGTCCAAAGACGGACCCAGTACATAAGAGGTCTTAGAGCAATTTCATTGTGAACCTTGTTTAAAGCGATGAGAGGGGTACTCATCGGCAGCCGCAAGAAATTACGTCTGAAGCGGTTTTCTACCGTCGTCAAACACCTAGAATTGCAGTACCCCCAAAGCTCGACACCATAAGTTGAAGCAGCCACTGCTGCTGCTTTGTAAACTGTAATGGCAGGTGAGATCTCCCCTTCCGAAATATTAGCGATTTCCCTCCCTATCACTGCTGACCTCTGCCTGAGGACTGACAGGCTCTTCCCAATCTGTGCCGACCACTGTTGGTCATCTGCTAATCTAATCCCCAGATAGTCAAATTGACTAACTCTCTCTACCGGTTGGCCTGCTATAGTCATTATCCCCCTAAATAACTAATGGGGGTTAAAGACCATGAACTTTGATTTAGTTCGATTTATTTTAAGTCCCCTCTTGGAACAGAAATTAAAAAAAGCATCAAGTTTGTTTTGTAGGCCCATCGGGGTTCTTGAAATCAATAAGGTGTCATCCGCAAACATTAAAATGGGAACAGGGGCTCCTGCTAGCTTTGGAGCATCGTGGTTACAATGCATCAACTGGTCCACTGCACCGTTGATAAAGAGATTAAACAATGTGAGGGCCAGAACACACCCATGCCTGACCCCCCTGTCGACAGGTATAGCTTCTGTTAGATCACCGCCTTGAGACCAACGTACCTGGGTGTAAGTCCCCTCATGAAGGTACCTAATCAATCTCAATAATTCTTTGTCAAGTTGGTAGGTCGCCAGAACATTCCACAATAAGTCTCGTGGGACCATATCAAAGGCAGCTTTTAAGTCAATAAAAGCCACATACAAGTGGCTCTTATTGAGTGTCAGGTATTTCCAGCAAAGGAGATTAAACCTAAAGGCCTGGTCTATTGTACTCACTCCTTTCCTAAATCCTGCCTGGAAGTCAGAAAGGATATGGGAATCCTCTATCCATGTCTGTAGTCTAATCAGGACCTGTTTACAGAATATTTTTTGGCTGACATCAATTAAACTTATTGGCCTATAGTTAGTTGGTTCTTCCCTTGGCCCTTTTTTAAAAATAGGGACTATGATTGCTCCTTGCCATGTGGGGGGAAGTCCACCACCCCTCAGTATCTCATTACTGAGCGCATTTAAATATAACGACCAAGTTGTAGGTCAAGACAATTACAAGTCACCTGAGATACCATCTAGCCCAGGGGCCTTCCCTTTACGTACTGATTGGAGAGCTAAAGTTGTTTCTTTTAGAGAAAAGAGGTCCAAGTCAAATTTAGATGATATAACTGACCCGACAGTTGATATATGAGAAATAAAGGGCCCTTTGCCTTTTGGTAGAGGAACAATAATGTTACTAATTTGAGGTGCTCTATATAGATTTCTGAAATGTAACACCCAAGTTTCTGGCTGGATTACAGGGTAGTTTTCCAGCAACCTTTACCTGTCACTTATTTCCAAAACAGTTTAAAGTCCTTCTCATGGAGTGCATCTACCAGCCCATTCCAATATTTGGTTTCCCACTCTTTTTTAGCATCTTTCAATACTGTTTTGTATGCAGTCCTGGTTGCTCTTATCTATTGACATTTCCCTGCCTTCAGTGCTCCCAGTAACTGTATTTTGGCCTGACTGCAGGAATTAGAGAACCAACTCGATGATCTGTCCGCAGTATCTACCCGCCTCCTTACTACCTGAAAATGTGGTCTTAACCGATTGATCAAAATGCTATGCAAATTAATCAGATCAACCAGTACGAGATCAATATGCTTCAAGGGGAGGAGCATCGATATGACTATTTTATAAATTAATAACTGAAAATTTGCATCATCTTCCACCAATCCCCATTTCACATTTTTTTACTCATTTGTCATGGTTAGGGCATTACCCTTAACCCACTTTGTCAATGTGTTACAATTGAATGAGGTAGTTGAAAAGAAAGTACACAGAGCTTGATGATCGCTGTCATCACGTGGAAGAACAACCATATCAATAAGAGATTTCCAGAGCATATCATCTACTAGGACATAATCTAGGCGGCTCGAGTATGGGCCTCTCCTATATGTAGGCAACGCCGGGCTGTCTGACTTCGTATTCCCATTTACTATTCTTAGCCCCTTTACTTTAATAGATCCTCTAGTAGGTCTAATGCTCCGCCTGCTTTCTTAGTTGCGACCTGGGCCGGCCCAGATCTGTCCCATGGATCTGAAAACTGGGTTCCTTCTTGCTGATGGTCATCCTTGCAGTTCAGTTGCATATTATAATCTCCTGCAACAATTAAGCCCTGCCCCCCTGGTAGATAATTCAAGAGGTCTGTAAGCATATTTATCAAAGCAGTCTGGGACCTTTGGAGGCCAGGTCTAACATATATGTTTACATGTTATATGTTTACAGCTCCTTTGCCTTTGGAAACAGATCTTGCTTTAGCAAGATTATAAAGCCACCTGATGCCCTGCCAGATGGTGATGGAAGCGCAGCCTTCTGAAAAGTCCAATAGCCTGCTCTGTTGATCGCAGAAGGGGCCCATGTCTCCTGCAATAAGATGATATGATGTTGGTCTATAACGCTGCACCAATCAGGGTTAGTTATTTTTGGGAACACACCTGCCACATTCCAAGATAAAAACTTAATTAATGGATCAGTTCCATCCCCCATATTTTGCAGCTTCTCTTTGTTCTCACTTAAGTAGGATGTTGCTCCACAGTCCATCTCTTCTGCTTGGTCATTACAATGTATTCCTGCCTCTACTCCCAGGGTACCCAATAACTGGTTACTTAGCGCACAGGGGTCCAAAACCTTTTTGCTGGGTATGTCGTCCCTCCCAACCTTCACTATGGGGGCTTTGCGTCAATCCATGATTGAAGTTGGACTGCTCCTACAATCCCGTCTTGAAGTACATATGCTGTGGGGCATTGGGATGTTATGTCTCTCTCTAAAAAACAGATTAGCCATTGATTGGGGGATCGTTTAAACAAGGGACACTTGGGATGAGGTACCAGGTCTCGATCTTTGATCAAGCGCCAAGAGACCCTTTACTAGACTCTGGCTGCTCAATTTCAGCCCTATAAGGTCTGTTCCTGAGCAGTTTCTTGAGTATCTCTGGACAGTTACTATATCATCCCTTATAATGGACCTGCACTTCTTTACCCCCCTTATCCAATGAATTACTTTATTTTTGAGTGAATCCCCTCATTCCTTTAGTCCGTAATTTAGCATAGGGACGTTCGTCATGTATACATCATACTGACTATGCTTGATCTGACTTATTGGAGCACTTCGCGGGGAACTATATTACTATTATCTGAAGGTTTGTTTCTGCACACCTCATGGTTAGCCCTCTTCTCCAGTTTGTGTCACGTTTATTTAAATCGGCCACAACAGGAAGTACACTTTCTTCCCCTTGGGAGTTTTGCGTTACCACTCCAGCCCTCTTTCCCCTATGTGTTCCTGCCGTAAATGTTTTAGCTTGTTGGATTTGCCTAGGTAGAGGGTTAGACTCAGATTCAGAAGAGGATTTCCTTATGCCCCCAATTACGGCAGATATGCCGTCCAGCTTCTCGTGTATCATGTGACTGAAGGATGTAAGATACTCTCTGAGACTCTACTTGGCTTCACTCATTTCCACCTGTCAACATTAATTTCTGTATCAATCCCTTTACCTAAATCATCTCCAGAAGGCAATATTCATGTTCATTGAGACCACGTACAAACTTAAGGGCTTGAAGGGAAGTAAATCTTACACTAGGTAATGAAGGGGAAGCACAGGCAACTGGCTGCCTTTTAATGGGTTCGAAGTCAGGGTGTCTGATTTCTCTGAATATCTCTTATACATCTCAAAGTTTCCACAATTTACGTCAGCCAAATTGTGAAAAATCCTCCTGCTTTTCAGATTTCCCTGATTTTATAGAAATGTTTTGCTTTGTCTTAAGTCTCTGTGATATCGGAATTCCGTAAAAGAAGTTTGTGACATATGTGTGTGCTTAAAAATGGATATGTTTCCCTTTACTATAGGCTAGGACTGGGGCATCTTAACTAGTATTGAATAAGAAATCAAATAGTCAGATTTACTACCTTGTAAGTTAAGGATACAAATGTGTCAGTTAAGGCATGAGTAAGTGGGACAAGTTGCCTCCCATAAGGAAATTTCATAATCATTGTGTGGCACAATGAGTTGGTCTTGCATGTCAAGACTGGCAGTGTGTTCTGCAGCCATCTTTCATTACAGAGTAACATGTAGTGGTGTACATAGGTGGAATTTTCACTATTTTGGAAATGTTTTCTACACAGGTGGGTGTTAAACAATAACCACATTTTATATCCTTCACAATCAAACTGTATGTAAACAACTAGGCCTGCCTTATTTCTCAAAAACTGGATTAAAAAATAGGTCATGCTGCAATTACTCTTACTCAATAAAGGACTGTAAAGTTTACCCGTGTGCTGAGATGAAAGACAGAGCCACTTAGTGTTAAAATAATGACACTATGGCAGCGCTAAGATGGCGATAGGGGCTCTTAAATAGGCCTCTTAGTTGTTTGATTGTACTATTGTGTAAATTATGAACATGCACCATCTAATGTTTTGATAAAAAGAACGTGCAAATGCGCACTAATTCCTGAAGTCCCTTGGTGCTTTCAAAGCACATTACAAAGATCAGCCAAGGGATACCTTATATGATAATCTTTTTATCTCTGCAGACCTAATTGTGGTGCATAGCCCTATAGACAGGTTCCGCCCGAGCAGTCTAAATGTGTATCCCTGCTCAGCTCAACCAGTCACTTTCAGCTGATTTCATGGCTGCAGTACAATGCTAAGCCCCGTCAGTTATTCATATGCTATGACTAGCTCTCGGAAAAGCCATGTCTGCTCAAAATATATACCATACGAACATTCGCTGGAATCAAAATGACTGAAACCCTAATGTGACAGACACTGAAAGATTTGATAGCAAATAAGAAGCAGGCAGAACATATAAAGCAGGGTGGACATGATTGGCTTCAGAAGCTCCCAACTAAAAAAAACCTTGAAAATTGTCCTTCAGGTACGGGAATTTTTCTGATCTGCAATATAGAGTATTCTACAATAAAGGTAATATAATAACCAGCTTTTGCCTTGTCTGGTAATAAGTAACTATTTCATTGGAAATACGTTCCCAAAATAACTTTCTTCATGCGTTTCCTAACAATGTCTTTTGAAAAAGAGGGGTATTATACCCAGACAAGATGTTTTTTCTGATAAAAATCCAGAGGGTGGATAGGACGTCAAAAGTAAGTTTGCAAAAAAACGGCTATAAAGTTAAGATTGAAGATGTAATGCAATACACAATGCTAATCCTCACAGCACACCGCATAATTAAAAGACAATGGACAAAAAAAACAATGGACAAACATGGTTATTTGAAAAATATTTTCATTAACAAACAATGCATTTAACCTAGTTCTTAAGCGTTAATTTGATGGAAATTCCGTTAAGTCACCTTGAAGTAGTATACAAACAATCTCCTAATGGCAATACAGCAAACACATTTCTGATAGCATAGCATAACATATATGAAAAATCCTTCCTCGAGTGTACACGGAAATATTTCCTACTTCCTGGAAGCACACCAAATTCGAAAGAAACCACAACAATGAAGTAAAATTCCAAATTATATTTTCATAAGTCTAGAGGTGATTACACACAAATATTTCCACACACACCCATGTACACATTCCTCTACTCCAAAATCATTGTGGCGATCATAGCAATCTAAAATACCACCATGCATTCCTTCAGCATGTTGTACTAAGGTAATTAAAAAAAATCTAACGAATTACACAAGAAGTGAACATCTGGACCACACGTAAACCTGCAAATATCAGCTATGAAATTTGCACACAGACAAGTGTCATAAGAAGAGGACCAGCTTCAGAAGGTACAACAAGAGAGTGTTAATCTCTTCGGGATACTTTAAAGAAAGCAACCCAGGACAATTCTTTCAGACCGCCCGGTTCAATTTGTGACTCACACCATTTTTGGACATGAGCAAATTACATCCACTGTAAACAGATGAACATCATTTAAAACTTATTTATGCATAGCCCATCTTCTAGGTGAGAGTATCTATTTTTTTTTGGTGAGCACCTAATTTGTGTTTTGGTGACTTTCAATTGCTCAAACACCTCCATTTGAACCAAGTGAATTTGCAGTTCTCTGATCTGTTTGGCTTCCGCTCACAATTCAAAGAATTCATACTGCCCTTTCTTACATTTTGGCGAACCCATGGCCAACCTGTTCGTAGGCAAGCAAGTCCTTTTTGCGATCAGAAAAAAAGTTTAGGAATCTGTCCTTTATGAATTGACAGATGTCTCCACGCGATCCCTTGTCCTTCACCCTTGCTCATGTATTCAAGACCGTCTCAAGAATTTTTAGCATCATAGGTAATTTACATTTCTGTTTTCCTATGCCAATTTCATGCCACTCCAAGGCATACAACAAAATATAATAGAATAAAGCTATGGCAGTGCTAAGGTGGCGCTAGGTGCTCTTAAATATGCTACTGAGGGGGCATATTTATGAGCCCCGGTGCACCGCCGTTGCGTCACTTTCTGTGACGCAACGGCAGCACAAACTTTGAACCCATATCTATGAGGCCACGCAAAGCCACTTTGCATGACTTTGAATGGGCTCATAGATATGGAGTAAGGCAAGGCGCAAATCGCTGCATTGCCTGACTCTCCACAAGGGAGGAATTCCATGGGCATTGTGGTGGGTGTTCCCAGGAAACACCAATGAATTTTGACTCATCCCCAGATTTACAAGGGCTTGTAAACCTTGGGATGTGCCAAAACCTTATGCCTCCCAAAGGGAGATGCAACAAGGATAAATATCTTTATTTCTCCTCGTCTTTTTCTCTTTCTATGTGTGATGCATTTTGCATCACACACAGAAAGAGGAAAAAGCTTCTGATGATTGTTTTGTACAGGAAGATGCCCCTTCCTGCACAAAAAAAATCCTGCAGACTAAGCAGGCACTCTTCCACCATTGTGCACTGGTGCCTGCAATGGAACTAGGCTGCCCAAACAGCGCCAGCACAGTGGGAAAGGGCAGGAATGTGCCGAATGCCATGGATATGATGCATTCCTGCCCTTTTGCTTTGATTCAGCGCAGTGCAGCAAGGTGACTTGCTGCGCTGCCCTGCGCCAAAAGCTCATAAATATGGGCCTGAATTTGTAAATGTTGGTGGATTTAGTGGCACCTAGTGCTACCCAGTAGTCATGTAATAACGGCCCTGCACTTACCCCTTTCCCTACAGAGACCGGGTGCGTGGTCAGAGCAAGCAGCAAGTGTGGCGTGAGAAAACCTGTTAAACTGTTAACAGCACAGCAGTGTCTGCCAGGAAAAAACAAGAGCGTTACACGTAAACGAGCACATGACAGTCACATCAGAGCAGGAGGGAGAAATCATTTTATATTTTATGACTTCAGAGATCTTCAACTCGGGGGCAGCTCTCCATTAAGGCGGAAGAGTGTCGCCCCATTAACTAAATTGCTCCCAGAGCTGAAAAATAAAATTGTAATAAAGTTCACTTTTTACCATTTTATTTTCCAATAACCCCATCCCGAGCTGAGTGTCAGGATGGGGGCGGGCCACTGCTGACTGGCAGCGACAGAGAGAAGTGATAGGCAGATCACTATAGGTTTAAAGTGCACATGTCTTCTTGGCCGGCCGTCCTGCGACAGCCAGCCAGACATGCGCATTTAAAAGTTGTCTAACCCAGCTGTCACAAACAGCTGGGTTAGAGAAAGCACAGGCCTCCAGTTCCCTTAGGAGCACTGAGGGAGCAGCTCTATCCAATTCTGGTGTTGCTCTCATTCTGATTAACAGCATGAGAGCAATGCCAGGATTGGTTAAGGGAGTTGACTGGAGCCGCCAGGAGAGCAGAAGAGGACTGGAGCAAGAGGACATGTTGTCGTGCAAGCAGCAGCAAGCAAGGTAAGTTATTTTTAGATCGAGCGTGCAAGTGCTTGTCGACCTGTTGTAAGTATTTTGTGGGCTTTTAACCCTGCCCATCTCACGGACATCACTTTCACTTATTCCTGGACTAGCCTTTCAACAATCCCTTGATGTCATTGGAAAATGCTTTACGTTTGCCCCGACTTTGGCCGTTTTGTTACCGCCTTGCAGACTGACCCTGTTACATGGATTATTGCATGATTGCCGATATACTTCAGCGTAGGCAATCTATTTTTTCTTTGGTCTTTCCCTTTCGTGCTCTATGGTAGCCATGGCGCTGAAAGTGCGAACAGAGCAGGACAGTGCGAACTCCATTGGCGGTATTGAAGCGCCGTTCACATTGTTCACACTGTAACATAATCAGGGTCATTTCTTTCGTCTCTTCCCTTCACACTCCATAGGTTTCATAAAAACACTGCTAGCTCAGAAAATGTATAAGGGACTATGCCCTCAAGGGGCTAAATATATGGTTACATTGCATAATTTTCTGCCATTTTCTATTCATGTGGTTATGCCCTACAGGGGTTAACCATATGGTTACATGATCATGTTTCTTACAAATGCTATTTTCATTGTGTTGTCAGCTAGGGGTTGTTCAAAGCATTACAGTCAACATATCAATATAGTACAATATTAGCGGCATGGATACTTGCCCCATAATGCTTTGCAGGGCATTACTTTTACAAAACATTTTTGCTCATAACTCAGCCTGTGGTGGTCCTAGGACAATGGGGCCACCTTTAAAACATTCACCACAACGTGCTCTTTCTGTCCACATCTCTGGGTCCCCAAACTCGGTTAGCTGGGATCCCAAAATAATAACTCCTCCTACCATTCAATGTTTTTAAGTACTCTCATGGGTGTGACTTTTGTTTTATAGCTGTAAGTAGTTTGTGTTTTAAAGGCCTTGTTTGTAATTTCATTGCTCTAGGCCTGCTAGCCCTAAAAATGCTCACTGTTCTCTAGTGTCTAATTATATGGTTACACTACATTACTTTCTCAAATTGACTTTTTATGTGGTTATGTCCTCTAGGCGCTAACTATATGGTTACATGGCCATTATCCTTACAAATGCTATTTTTATTGAGGTGTCCTCTAGGTGCTGTTCTAAGCATCACAGTCTAATGCTAAAAGTGTATTTCTAATAAATGTTTTCATTGGGCTTACATGATAATTGTATATGTTTTATGAATCTCTCCTTATTGCAATTATGACCATGATTCAGGACAACTTAACATCTTTATTACACTATGACTATTTGAACACTCTTGATATGTTTGGGTGACTCTTCTAGTTTATTTCTCTTGTTACTCCTCAATGGCTGTCTTGTGTCTTTTTTGGGGAATTATGTTAGCCAGCCAGCAACTCTGATGGTTGGGTGGTGAACGTGGTATTCTATTGGGATTAACATGGCAGATTTAAATTAGGATGCTATATGGCAACGTTTTCAGTTTTGGCTGGAGATTGAGTGCAAAAAAGGTAAATGGAAGTGCTTTGGTTATATGCAGGGTCACTGGAATTATGTAGCAGGAAAAGCCCAAATTATGAGGCATGGCTGACCAATTTATGTTGCAAGAAAAGTCCAGTTATGAATTTATAACGCCAATAGCTCTAACTCAAGCAAATGCAAGACCTATTACATTGCAAATGCTTGTTTTTTTTATTTCCTAGGCACCTTACATCTAGCGCTCGTGAATGTTCTCACACCCACCCATTTACCGGCCACACCCCTCTCAGAGTTGCCAGTCACCACTGCTTCTGCTATCACCTTTTATCGGTCGCTCAGGTGTTAGAAAGATGACACAGTCTTTCCCTGGTTCATTGTTTATGAGTAATCAATACAAATGTGTACCTACTCATGAAAAAAGGAGAGGCGAGTCTCCAGTGGCTATTACAGAGCCATTCAAATTCTTAAGCAGCTGATGTCATCAAATAAACAAACGTTTGAGAATGCATATTTGTTATTAATACATAAATGCACAAAGAAAAGTGTGTCTACACTGGATTGCTCCTTTATAGGAAATATAGACAGTACTAAGTGGTTGCATCGTCCAGACAACCAATGGCAAATCCAATAGGTCTCGCCTTTGGGACCTATTAGCTTTGACAATTGCATTTTGCAAAGCAGTACAGCACCAGGAGAGGAGGTGATCTGTGGATGGGGCATCTGAAGCAGCAGCGTACCTTGTACGCGCTATGGAGGGAGCAGCAACCTCGGTGAAAACACTGAGGAGCAATGTTGGGAAAAACAGTGACAGGTAATCTGTGGATGGGATAAGAGGAGTAGCAATAAACTGAGGGAGCAGCAGCCTCGGTGAAGAAAACACCAACCAGCAACAATAGGAAAAGCAGTGATGGGGGTGAGGGTCATTTGTGGATGGGCATGAGGAGAATGAGGAGCAGCAGCGTTGCTTGTAAGTACTACGGAGGGAGCAGCAGCCTTTGGGAAAACACTGAGCAGCAACAATGGGAATAGCAGTGACGGAGAGGGGTTGAACTGTGTACGGGGAATGAGGAGCATTAGTGTTCCTCGTAAGCACTGTGGAGGGAGCAGCAGCCTAAGAAGGGAACCTTCCCAAAACATTGGCTAAACTAAGCAAAAAATTAGTGTGCATACACAAACGGAAAAAGACCAAAGAGAAAAGAATACAGGTAATAGGCCCATGCCCCATGGGAGGGAGCAAGACACAAGAAGGAAGGACAAAAAACAAAGAATACCCACACGAAAGCAAGCCTTTTGGAAGGACACACAAAAAAACAAATTAAAAGCAATTGGCAGGCTCTAAGCCCACAGAGTGGGTACAGCATGTCTTTAAGAGACAGGCAAATGTGCTGCCTAAGTGAGACCAAAACAATTGGCTGACTAGACTTAAAGACCACAGTGATGTGGGTGGGGATCAGGGCATCATTAGAACAAGGTATACTCAGAATTCTTACTGGAGGCATGGGAAACAAGCATTGACATAGCCAATAGATCTGTCTTTTACCAGTGCATTTACCAGTGTACATGTGTTGCATTCATAAATGCAGTTCAGTGCATTAAACTAACCCTATTGGCTTTGCAAATGTAGAAAAATGTATTGCTTTCTATAAATAATCCATATAGGGGAAAAAGGACTGAGTCCAATATTTATGGATAGTTAGCATCGATTTAGTACCACATAACTCCATATTTATGTCTTGCCGCTAGACCCGTCTAGTGTAAAAATATAGGAGTTAGCACCATGTTTAAGATGCACAAAGCCACCTTGTGTCAATGAGATGCAAGGTAGGCGTTTCTGCCCTAAACATGATGCCGGGTAGGCCCTTTTCCATGGCTAAACACCATGGAATGGGCACAAAAATGCCCACCCCAAGTCCCAGGAACACCACCATCCACACTACAGGGACACTACAGGAGGAGGCCCCCATCCCAGGTAAGTTCAGGTAAGTATAATTTTTTTTTGTAAGTGCCATTGGGAGACCCTTATATGGGGCCCCCTGCCTGGCACTGGGTATTTTGGGCTTGCCAAGGGAACACTAGTCCCCTGTGGTGGGCATTGGGGTGGTGGTGATGGCTCCTGTTTACACTAGACAGAAGTCATTTTTTGGCTGCTTGGGCATCATAAAATGACGCTAGGCTGGTTAGCAGCATATGTTTTGCTGCAAACCAGCCTAACATAATTTCAGACCCACTTGCGCCTTTTTCCCAAACACAATCCCTGGCCCCCTAGCGTCTTTTTTTTAGATGCTAGCCATTCCTGAGCACCATCTGGCGTCATTCATTAAATATAGCGTAAAGATGGCTCTAAGGAATGGCGTTAGCCGGCGTTAAGAAAAATGACGCAAAACTGTGTTAGCACAGTTTTGCGCCATTTTTATTCAATATGGGCCTGAATGTGACAAACAGTGTGTTAATTTAGGTCACTCTTGAGTTGTAACATCACAAAATAAAATGATGGACGTAGTGTTGAAACATTTCAAACACTCACCCTCAGTCACAGGTCTGGGTTTAAACCATCGTTATTTTGCTCACCACGTCACCCCAGTATGGAACCAGCCATATGCAAATCAGTCTTGACCCTGCTCCCCATGGGAGCAGTCTAGCTCGAACTGCCAAGCCAGGTCTTCCCTGGATCCAGAATCAAGCATTCTAGGACCGGTTTTAGGGTATCAACCCTCATCAGCCAAGCTAGCTTGAATCCAGTGGCTCAGCGAGCAAGGCAACCATGTCTGGGCCTATTCCTAACCACCTAGGGAGCACATAGCAACATCACAAAAATAATGATGGAAAGAGTGTTGAAACTTTTTTGAAACACTCACCCCGTTACAGATTCATGTTTAATCCATCGCTATTTTTCTCACCAGTCACCCCAGTTCGCACCCAGCCATATGCAAATCAGTCTTGACCCTGCTCCCGCTGAGAACAGTCCAGCCCAAACTGCCAAGCCAGGTTCTCCATGGAGCAGAATCAAGCATCCTGGGACCAGCTTTGGGGTATCAGGTGCATCAGCCAGGCTAGCTTGAATCCAGTGGAGCAGCGAGCGAGGGACCTATGTCTGTGCATACCCCTAGCCATTTAGTGCGAACATAGCAACATCACAAAATAAAATGATGGACGGAGTGTTGAAACATTTTAAACACTCAACCTCAGTCACAGATCTGGGTTTAATCCATTGTTATTTTGCTTGCCACATCACCCCAGGTTGTACCCAGCCGTATGCAAATCACTCTTGACCCTGCTCCCCATGGGAACAGTCCAGCCTAAACTGCCAAGCCAGGTCATCCCCAGACCAGAAACAAGCATCCAGGGACCGCTTTCAGGGTATCACTCCTCATCAGTCAGGCTACCTTGAATCCAGTGGTGCAGCAAGCAAGGGACCCACATCTGGGCATACCCCTAGCCACTTAGAGTGCACATAGCAACATCACAAAATAAAATGATGGGCGGAGTGTTGAAACATTTTCAACTCTCAGCCCCCAGACACAGATCTGGGTTTAATCAATCATAATTGTGCTTGCCACGTAACCCGAGTTTGGACCCAGCCAAATGCAAATCAGTCTTGACCCTGCTCCCCAGATGTAAAACAGTTTGTTATGCATTTCAAAGGAAGCCATTCCTAAAGGGAGGGAAGATCCATTAAACAGCCAATAGCATGTTGCGCAGAAATACTGCTCTAGGTGGAGCTAAAGCCCACTTCTATGTACTTTTTTTTTAAATAAAATTGGTAACAATAGGTCTGCAGACAGCTGCACTGTAAATCCTGATCTAAGTACAGAACATGGATTTAAGGAAGAATGTAACAGAAACTATTACTTAAAAGATGGAGACCGCATAATGGGCCAGATGTACAAAGCTTTTTTCTATGCGCAAATGGCCTAATTCGCAGAACTGGGCCATTTGCGCACAGAAAGGAAGCATTTTGGTATGTACAAATGCTATTTTGTGATTAGATAATCTATTTACAGATTTGCAAAATAGGTTTGTGACTTGCATTTAGGAAAGGGCGTGCCCAGGGCATTCTTCCTAATTACATGTCGCAGTGGTATGTATGATTGTTTTGTGACCCTGAATGCGGTTGCAAAACAATTATAGTTAACACCAATTTCAAACTGGTGTTAACCCATTCGCAAACAGGAAGGTGTCCCTAGGGAACACCCCTTCCCCTTTGTGAATGGGGGCACAAACTTTTTTTCAAAGCACGGGACCTCTGCCTACTCTGAAAGAATGAAACTGAAATGCTTCATTTTTTGCTTTATAAACGTATCCCATTTTCCTTTAAGGAAAACAGGCTGCATTTAAAAAAAAAAAAGTTTGCTGTATTTAAAAGCAATCACAGACATGGTGGCCAGCTGACCCCAGCAGACCACCATTCCTTAGATTTTTTGTGATTCCCAGTGGGTCACAAATTGTGACCTATCTCGTTAATATTATGGTCAGATGTATCAAAAACGTTTTTTCTGATTACCTAACAGCGAATCAGTGCAATTCCCTATTAGGAAATTGCAAACTGGGATGTACAACAGTGTGTTTGACACTGTTTGCGATTCCCAAATGGGTCACAAGATACCTGCCTCACTGATATTCATGAGGCAGTTCTCAGTTCCCGACCAATTTGGGAAAGGTCACAATCACAGGGATGGTGGCCTGTTGGGGGCAGCAGACCACCATACCTGTGATTGCTTTTAAATAAAGCAATCTTTTTTAAAATGCAGCCCTTTTTACTTAAAGGAAAACAAGATGCGTTTAAAAAATAAAAATAACAAGTTTTCTTTTCATTTTTTAAGAGCAGGCAGTCGTCCGTGGAACCACTGTCTGTTCTTAAAAAACATTTTCGCTACCATTCTCAAAAGGGAAGGGGTTCCTTGGGACCCGTTTCCGTTTGTGAATGGGTTACCACCAACCTCTGAGAATGTTTTGCAGCCACATTCAGGGTCGCAATACATTGCTACATGCCAGTGCAATTCGGTATTAGGAAGGGATGCTCTAAACGCACCCCTTCCTAATACCGAATCGCAAAAGCAAAATGCGATTCGGGTAAACAAGTTACTGAGTCACATTTTGCTTTGGTGCGTAGAAAAAAGCATTTTCCAGTCACAATCAGCCTGATGGGCTGTTTGTGATCAGAAAAATGCTTTGTACATCTGGCTCAATGGAGTTTCATACATTTGAAATTCCGATTTCCTAATTGCGATTCTCATGGAATCGCAATTAGGAAATCGCAATTCCAAAGGTTTGTACCTGTTGTCCAATATCTCTAAATCATATGCATACCCTCTTCTAATCTTTATTTACAAGCCTTCTTTATTCATGATGTCTCTATGGCTGACCATGGTTGGCCATGGAGTGACTGTGGTTTTGACAGTTATGGATCTGTTCCAGCTTCAGTTTCTTTAACTGCCGTTCAACCTCATGTATACTTTTAGTATACTTCTTATGGCTTAAAGCGATTTAATTTGCTGGTTGCGGTGTCCTTTAAAAATTCTTGCTTGCTAGTGGTCAGTTCTGCCTTTTTGTCCCTCCTTTTTCTGTTTCAGAGCAGTGACCAGCTACTGTATTATTCCACTATATTTCTTTAACTGTTGCTGTGATGACTACTTTTGATATTTCTTTGGTGCTTCCTTTACACTGTGAGTGTTTTATATACTGGTAGCTGCCTGTGTTTTACTGCAGCATTCGATTTCTCCCATGTCGCTGACATTTGTGTTGGCTTTATTCCAGTGCTGTCCTCGTTTATCTTTGGCTTCTAAAATAAGCTTATTTTACAAAAAAAACACCCGGTCATTTAGCTCACTATTCACGAAACCCACAATATGCCCTTCTGGTAGTAAATGGCTAAACCTGGAAGCAATGAGGTGAAACTTGCTTAGCCTTGCATCACGTCTTGTGTCTCTCTCTCCAGGGCCCCTCCCTGCCAGCACTCATGACATCACACACATTGCTTATCTCCTTTATTGGGGTCATAAATCTTCTCAGGCTACTCTGCTCATTCAAATGCGAAGCAAGAATGCTCGCAAGATTTTTTATTCTGTTCAAATAAAGAGAAAGTACTTTTCCAGCCTTATTTTCCAATTTATGTTCAGACGTTTACATAATTCGAGGTAGTGCAGTCATCTTCTCGTCTCTCTTTAAGGGCTTGTGATTTCTAATATCAGTACCCGCTAGTGACCACCAAAACATGGCAGGAAAAGATGAAATTATAACACAGGGTTGACCAATTTATGTGGCAAGAAAAGTCCAGTTCTGAATTTACAATGCCAATAGCTGTAACTCAAGAAAATGTGAGACCTATTGCATTGCAAATGCTTGTTTTTTGCTGGTACTCACATGGGACTGCGTCTGTATTTACCCTTCCTGAAGAAAGCATTATGAAGCGCAAGACATGTAGTAAGGCTAAAACTTTGAACTTCCACTTCAGACCAGAGGTGGCAGTGGGATGAAAGTAGTTTCCGAGGGTGTAAGTTTGGGTCTGGCTGCTACTCATAGGAAGTTGAACTGCTTTGCAATTGGATGGCTGAAGCATCAGTCAAAATAAAAAGCAGGAGTGCTGCTGGGTATGTGAGATCTTGAGGAGTCTGCCGGCAAAACCTAATTATAATTAACGGATATACTACATGCATCTTCACTGTTCTCATTTCCACTAAATATTGAAAACTACTTTACTATTGTAGTAAAGAAAAGCAGCCTGTCCTATTGAGTGTCATTTAAATGGAGATGGTAGACCTACAAAATGGCATTCTCTAATGTAACCACCAAATTGTTATAGGGTGCTTAATTTTTCTTATTAGCCTGTTTGTAAGTATTTCTGGTGTCGTGAAGCACCATGTTGTAAAACAGTTTGCCCAGGCTCTAGCAAAGGGAATTTGGAACACTAACCTCATAGATTCACGGCCCCTATTTTGGTCTCTAGCCCACATGTACCAGCATAATGCGTTTTAACTAAACGTTGCTGTTTATTTGAAAGCAAGTTTAAAGCTGGATACCAAGCAAGTGTGAGCAAGCAGGCAAGCAGAGGGGGACGATGCTAGAGGAGAGAAAAAATGAGTTGGAGTGACAGGTGATAGAGAAAAAAAGAAAAGAAAGACAATAGAGGCAAAAGGATATTTATGATTTGAGAAGGGAGAAAGACAATACAGGAGAAACAGTGCTCAGGGGGTGAGAAAAAGAGCATGGGAGCTAGGAAGATGATTGAGAAGAGAGGTTAGATAGAGTGAGAAAATGGAGGAAAGGTTTGCAAAGGAGAAAGCATAAAGGAAGAGAAAGGAATTGGAAAGACAGTGATGGGACTCTGGGGACAGGAAGAACAAAAACAATGGAAAGAAAACATGTGAAGGGCAAAAATAGGAAAGAAGGAAATATGAAACAGAAAGAAAAGGAGAAGGGAAGGTAAGTTTAGACAGTGAAAGAGAGTACTGAAATCAGGAGCGAAGAGAGAGAAAAGGTGAACTATATAATTTAGCGAAAGGAGGAGGAGGAGCATGGTGAAGAAAAAAGAAGAAGAGCAGGAGGGAGAAATGGAGAAGAAAGGGTGGAATGAAAAGGACTGGGTAAACGTTAATAAGAAGAAGATAATGAGAGGATGGTATAGGATATGAAGTGAGATGATGAGGAAAGTGAGACAAAAGAACATTAAAGAGATGGCGTGGAGAGGTAATTATATGACTTGAAAGCAGAAGGTGAGAGAAGGATGAAGGAGAAAATGTAGTGATAAACGTTTGAAAGAAAAATGTGATATAAAGGACGTAAGTGGGCATTTGAAAGCATCATTCTGAAAAGGGTGCTAAGAGAAGAGAATGAATGGGGGAAATGAGATGAGAGAGGGAAGGAGATATGGACAAGAGATGACTCTCAGATGTCTAAGGAGGGACATCGTTAACAATAATGCATTAGGTACAAAGGCAGCAGTGCCTAGAGATGCAATGGCTATGTTTCAGTACCGACCCAGGAGGGGGAGGGGGACCATTTTCTTTGTTTGCATTAGGGCACAAGACATGATTGTTCATTCACTAGTTCTATGGTTCGGATTAAATTCATTTTTATCTTTGCTTAAAACAGCCTGAAGTTGCACAATCCCAGAAAATGGACACAATGTGTGGAGGCGTTTTTCTGGTTTAAGACCTTTTGGAAGTCTTAAAACTGCCTTCCTAGTTTAAGACTGACTGACTGACCTCTAGAGCTTACGATAGTTTTACGATTCTGAGGAAATAGACTTAATTAAATCATCCTCTGTGTTCTTTTGTATGTCACTACCTGTCTAGTTCATGCCGAGGTAGGGAGTTGTTTGTTTCAGCAGGTTCATCTGAACCTAGGGCAGAGCTGCATCTCTGGGTTAAGATGGGTGAGCTGTTCTGCTTAGCGTTTGAATGGATAGTCTTAGGGCTCATGCCAGCTGGATGGCTTGGGACTAGAACTCAGGTTACCCTTGTAAGTGGAAGCCAATGGGAGAATTCCTTCCAGTGAGATCAGCTAGGTAGTTGAATGCCTGGTTAGCTAATATCTGGATCCTGTTTTACAAGCTGTAAATAACATGCAAATTAAATATCTACACATTCAAAATCAACTAAAGAGGCATAATTGGTTACTTTAATAACTTGATACAACTTGGCAAGCAATCAGAATCATGACAGGGCGGGCACATGTATTCATCCTTCTGTCACAACCCCTTTCAGAAGGACACTGCACACAAGGCTTACTGGTCCCAACAGTGGTGGTTGAGGCCTTTTATTCCTAATGTCAGGGGGACTACTGCTCACTCTTAAAAAATGATGGCACCCACATCCACAAAGGGGAAGGGGGTCCCTTAAGGATCCCTTCCCTTTACAAATGGCTTACGACCTCCTTCACTGAGTCAGTAGAGTATGAATGTTTTGTGACCGCATTTCGGTTGCAAAACATTCATACATGCCCCTGCAACTTGTAATTAGGAAGGGATGGCCTTTACACCCGCCCTTCCTAATACCAAAGCGCAAACCTTATTTTGTGAGTCAGTAATAGGTTACTAACTTGCAAAATAGGGTTGGTAGATGGCAAAAGCCCATTAAGCGTTCATGAATGGCCCAATTCACAGTTTGCGAATACTAAATACTTTTGTACATGTGGCCCATTGTTTCTATGTATGCTGTAGGGGGAAGCTTTAGCATTTTCTCACCCTTTAAAGATTTGACTGTCTACCACACATCTGGGTTCAGCCTACACTCTTCTTTTGATGCACAAGGCAGCCTCCACACTGAGTTACTTTGACCTACTATTGTACTATCACTCCAACCAATCATAGCTTGCCATTCTTTTCTGCCATCAATAACAGATTTAAAATGGTTGCCCATTGTGCCCAGATCATCATTCTTGCATCACAAGTAAGCACAGTCACTAAGATCAACTGACCTACAGCTACTCCGCTCAGTCCAATTACATCCTCCCAAGTTGTCCTATCATTGTGGAGCAGTTTTAAGAGGTCACTCACAATGGTCAAAGTTTGTTGCTCTCCATAATCCAGAACACTAACACAGGCCATGTTGTTGTATAGCTATTTTAGCCATATTTTAGACACATTATTTTAGAAAACTAGGCTTGCTGTTGAGCACTTTAGCCCAGATACATTTTATTCATTATTGCTTTACTTTTCTAGCAATAGCCACATTTGCAGTGTTGTTTTTATTTCTCTATATATTTGTTCCTTTGCCTAGGAAAGCATCATATTCTTAGCATTTCACTTTGTGCTTTTCTCAAGGCTGCAGACAGATAGGGTTGCCAGCAAAAGTGGTACTCTGTATCTCCAACATTCATAAAAACATACACATTCCTAAGTGGGCACCCTTTCTTAGAAAATCAACTGTCTTATTATAAAAACACGTGTTTGTCCCATACACATTAGAGGGAGATTCCAGCCAGATGACCACAACCGTATGCTGATTCCTGATTGCCTTCGCTACAGCTGCTTGCTTAGACTACCGAATCCCTGCCCTATATGGGGATCGTGTCTCTCTAGACTACAGGCTTCCTTGCTCAGGTATGGGGGATGATGTCTTACCAGGTGGGAAACTTGAAGGGCAGATTAGGCTTATTATGCTGTGCTCTAACACAGTTTAGGTAGGATAAATATATATAATTCCTAGTGACAGTATGGTGGGACTGTTTTGTGTTTCACCCTCCTTGTTACAATCTTGCTTCTACTGTGTTTTATCATTCTAGTTATTGCAATACATGCCATACTATCTACGATGCAGTTACTTCAATAAATCCTTTTTGAACTAAAATATGCCTCTGTTTGTCTTAGCCTGTGTGAGACTAATGTAACTGAGAGAAACGGATGAGATCTGATCGATCACGATTCCCCTGAGGAGTCTTTCTTGTCATGCTCCTTATTGCCACAATCATCCCTGTTTTTTGGGCAGAGATGATGCACTGCTACTTAGCCAGAAAACCTGGATTAGGCTGATAGGCGTCACATGGTGTGAAATTGTTCTTAGTACCCTACAATCTATGTGATTCTGTCGCCCAAATCCATTAGGATAATGAGAACCTACGAGACAATGTGACCTACCACAACTCTACAGCCAGGCCAATTGTGTCTACTCAGCTACCCACCGACCAGAACCAGAATCAAGGAGGCCCATCAGCATGCCACACCCTCAATCATATACCACAAGCCAGTGTGCTCATGGAGGTGTCATAGTCTACCACTTGTTTGTATTAACAGTACATCTTTGCCCATCCAGCTTTCTTAGAAAAAGAACCAGATACAATGGACCATCCAGCATATTTAAAGTCTCGGTCTCCCCTATGAAGTAGTACATTGAAAGAGGTCACATAACTTATGGCTACTTCAAAGATAGATCAGGTTTCTCACCATCACAAACAAGTTCACGAAGGCCAACCTATACACACAAGGCCTCAGTCTCACCCCAATCACTCAGTTTATGTATTCTACCTTTACTTCACTGCCCCAGTCAATTACTACCAGTCAAGATTCCAGGTCAATAGAGCAACAGGCTCAGGAAGGACAATCAGCATGCTTAAGGTGGAAATATTCCCTGCAAGCTAGCACACTCAAGGCAATTATATGACTGCCTGCTACTCTGCAACCCAGCCAACCTCACCCCTCCTAGCTTTCCCACCACCAGGAATAAGTTCAAGAAGACCAACCCGTGTGCCCACGGTGTCACTTTCACACAGAAGGCCATGCGCTCACAAGGTGACATGACATACCACAGCTCCCCAGCCAAAAACTGACAGTTCAGTTTTCCCACCGCCAAAAACAGCCTTAAAAAGGCTACCAGGCATGTGGAAGTTAAAATTGTGGTTATGAAGGTCACCTTAAATAGCTCTAATTCACAGTCATTTCTGATTGAGACTTGTCCAATTTTTCTGCCAACAGGAAATGTTTAAGAATGTCAACCACCATGCTGAAGACCTCACTTTCAAACTGCAAGCTAGCCTGTTCAAATAGATAACATGTTCTTCCACTGCTCCCAAGATACAGCCAATCAAGGCAGCAGTAGTCTCATATAAACCCACTCAATGTGACTCGCTCCTTACATATGTGGCGGGGCCTCCAATTATGGCATTCTAGGTTGCACTGCCCTTCCATTTCTGGTACAATCTGTATGGCACTGCATACAGATGTCACGACCGCTTCCACCGGTGTCTTGGATCCCAGTGTGGTACTCACACTAGGGCTTATAGGGGGAGTTTTAACTGAACGTTGTGTGGTACCTCTGTAACATATTATGTAGCAGGGAAAGATCTTGAGTTGAGCCTGCAGTGCCTCTGTAATGATGCAAGCCACATTTTTTTGGCTCAGCATTTTTTTCTAATATGATTCTACTTTATTAGTTATTGTAGAAAAAGAAACCTTTATTATCCTTGCCAATTATATTTAGGGCCATAGAAATATTCAATTTTGCAGTTGCAGCGATTTCTTCATAATTATTATGGATTTGCCCCATTTTCCACATAGTCCTTCACCTATTGGATAATCTGCGGATTTTAACAAAAGAAAACATTGTTTCTATCTCAAACAGACAAAAAGTTACAAAACATTGCAATGAGGCAAGTCACAGCAAAGTATAAGATCATTTGTAAAGGTTGATTGGTCACCTTTTTGTTGCTTAAGGTGTACTTTGTTTTTAAATTGTACTATTGAAGTAAAACCTGTGCCCAGATAGTATTAGTATGTGTAAAAATGACAAAATAATTAAGTAATTGCATTACAAAATGTGGCACATTACGCAGCATAATTTGCCTTTTCTTGCTGCATAATTTTGTCAAACCTGGCACATATGTTGGTCCTCCTCTGCCACGTAAATACAGTTGCCCTGATTATATTCTCAAGGCAATATTGTGGAATAGTGTTTCTTGCTTTTTACAGGTTCCCGTCTAGGAGTTCCTTTTTAAAGAGAGCAAATTGCGTTCACGTTTTGTTGCAACTGTGCTTGTTGCTCGCTTGTTGGATTTGTTCGTTTTTGTCCTGTATCCTGTTTGTTCACTTGGTTAGTCCTGTTGACTGACCTGGCGTGCTCAAAGAGTGTTTTTGGTCACCATATTGTTTTTCCTTCCACCATGGAGTTACTTCCCTTTTCACTTCCTAGATATTATTGTATCCCGGAGGCCAAAGTTGTTACTGGAGGTAGCGGGCCCTTTCATCACAAAAACAAACTCCTGAAACCATCTACGACCTTGCACATAATGAGTGCACAAGTCCACCAATTCAGAAAGGAAACACGGTCACTTATAAAATGGTCAGACTGATTGATTTTACCAATATGTGCCTCAAGCGCCCTGTCACCTTTCCTGAGAAATGTCAGAGCAGAAAGGTCCATTGAGTGTCAAAAAGCAGCAACCGAGCAGGACATTAGAACCATGAGAATTAGCCAAGAAATTAATCAAGTCATTGGCCACTTTCGTGAGAAGCAGATGAAGATATGGGAAGGAAAATGACTAATTTACTTAGATCCAAGCAAGGTGATTCATTTTTAATTTATTTGGAAAACCCGCATATTTTACACAGTTTTAAGCATTAATCTAAAAGTGAGCCCTGTGTTTTTACCATGGCTTGAGCACAACATTGCTTAACAATTTGCACCTTGTTTGTAATCAGCTGTTCATGTGGGGTCTATCTTGTACATTATAGTGCATTCGTAAATTGTTTAGGAAGATACTTCTACCCCGTTGATGCTGATGCACGGTGCTCTAGTGGCTCGAACACTGCCTTCAACGCTGGTATTATGAAGTCTACGATGCCAACTTTTGTATTTTTTGTTGACACTGCTCTGCTTGATCCGTTAGCGCTGAGGATGAGACCCGGAAGTGCTCAGCTGCCGGGGAGGACACCGGGGAGGATACGATCCTCTGTGCTTACTGCTTACTGCAGCTCGGTCCATCGCGGTCCCATCGCTCCCCCCGCTCCCCAACCTCTGTTCCTCACACAGGACAGCAAGGCCGCGAGGGAGGAGTGGAAGCAGGAGGCAGGCCAAGAAGCACACAGGCACACCGGCAGCGGCCAGGACAGTGTTAGCGTGTCAGCCGTAGGTGGCTGCCACTAAGTGGTTGCCCCGGTCCTTCACAGAATCAGCCCAACTAGGTCTGGGTGCAGTTTGTGGGGGAACTGGTGAGACTCGCTCGCCACCGGCTCCGCCCACTAGCAGCACCACCGCTGGGGGTACTCACGCAAGGGGGCCAAGCACCGCCCCTACCTTACCTCATACAGGGTGGAGAGGCCCCATCAGCCCCAGCAGGCCCCCGCAGGTCCCAGCAGGACCCAGTTGGCACCAGCAGGCCTAAGCAGGCCACAGCAGGCCCCCAGCAGGACTCAGAAGGCCCCAGCAGGCAAGCAGCAAGACCAGAGGAGATGCGCCAATAGGTAGTCCACCTCCAGGAATCAGGTACGTCTGCGCAGCATGCCACCACACAGCTAATTCTACAAGCAGCAATGACATAGCTAGCATGGCAGCCGTAGCCAGTCATCGCCAGCTGCAAAAGAGTGTGTGTGCCCGGTCCCTACAGAAGTGGCTCTGTCAATGAGCTCTTGTGGGGTTCCCAGTGGCGCTTCCAGTGAGTCCCGCTCGCCGTGGACTCCTTCTTGATCTGTCAAAACAGCGGCAGCGCTACAACAGCAGCAGTAGCAGGCACGTGACCCAAACAGCAGCACCAGCAGGCATAGGCAGCAGGGCAGACAACAACAGACTACAGCACAATCCTGAAATCGTAAGGAGGGACTGGCTTGAGTGAAGGGCATGTTGCCTCGCCCATCCGGGTGATCCTCTTGCCCAGTGCACAACACCAGGCAAACACCAGCAGTGACAAGACTCCTAACCTGTCCATCGGGCATACCAAGTGGTCATTAGAAAGAAACAGCCGCTGGAACAAGGTCCTAGAGCACATAAACAAGCAGGGTGCAACAACATAGCAACAAGGTGCAACAATAAGATATAAAGATACAAGACACCATCAGCTGCCATCAACCGCTCTCTCCAACAGGTGTGGAGCGAGGACTTATCTACAGACACCTTTCAGGTGAGCGTAGTTGTGTGACGCAGAGAGTATAGTGTGGGAAGAGCAAGTGACTATGAGAACCCGCAGCTACCTTTTCCTGATGGCCCACGACAGGGTGCAAAACCTTATGAAAAAAGAGAAGGCAGCCTCAAACAAACAGGGGGGTGCGCACCTTGCATGAATGGGGGAAAGATGAAGCGTGCCCAAGGCATCAAATTATGACAGAAGCAGTGCACCAGAAGGCAAACGAGTCCAAGGAGTTTAAAGAGTGCACCTCCAGAGAACACAAACAGGTACAAGGGGGAGGCTGAAACATAAGTGCAGGGTGCAAAAGCATCAACAAATACTTCATACCACTGGAGAAAAACGTCAGCCACAAAACTCTCAGTGGAGGACCAGATTCAATACCACAGCCCAAATGGAAAGCCCACGAAAAGGAAAAATCTATCTATACCGCACAGGATGAAGCAAGCCCAGTACAGGTTTTAGGAGATTCAGTGAAAGGCTCAATCCAGGAGCAAAAAAAAGTGGAAGGTCTCTTCATTCCCATCCTGTCTAAGAAAAACAAAAATGCCTTAGGAAATTGCATAACAAAACAGTAATGGATCCGGAAATAAAATATCCACACCCTTCCAGTCAGGGCAATCATAGACCACCGAGAGGAAACCCCAGCGTAAAACATAAGCAAATCACAGACAAGAAAGAGTGCACAGCTCCAGTCCAACTGCGAGTTTCAAAGTCTCAGTCCACAACAGACCAGCAGCCGTCCACACTGTTTATGATCAATTCTTAAACGCAGCAAGAAGAGGGAGGAACAGGACTAACTGGTCGTAAGATCCTGGAAGCACTTGGCTCACAAATCACAATAGGTGACCTCAATGGATTACAATCAAACTGCTCAGGGCCTGTAGCTCAGCCACAATCTGTTCCCCCTGAAGCAACCACTCATCTTTCAACTCAGGGGAAGCATGACGGAACAGGATTCGAGCACAGAACCATCCTCAGCAAAAAAGTACATCCTAAAAGTACAAGTAAATGGGAGCACTGCAAGAACCAGATCCAAGCAGATCAATTTGAGACTCTCACTCAAGTAACCTTCCCCAGAAGGGTCCCTGAGGGCACAAGTGAGCAGACCGGTGAACCCACCTACGAGGGGCCTACATCCCAGACCACAAGACCAAGGCGGTCCTATGAAAACCCTCCAGCTCTCCAGATTTGTACATATACCACGAATCAAGTACCCACCATGGCAGAACAAAAGGCAACCACAGACACCGCAATTACGTCAACTCTGCACTCCACTAAAGGCGAAAATCAATAATTAAGCATTCACCACCCCCAAAAGTCAGGGGTGCCCACACCCCTATTTTGTGCCCGAACTACAAACCTCAGGGCCTTTGGGACATCCTTAACAAGGCAACCTTATGAGAATCTGCAGCGCTATCCAAGGATTGGAACTAATAAGTAGTAAAGATCTAAAATATGTAGCATTCCTAGCACTAATAAAGGGCGACATAAGTGAGTGCACCAAGGTTTGCTTCTACAGCATAGAGATAGCACAGTTAGTACTGTCCAAATTGGAGTTTCTCGAAGACTGGGGTATAGAGCTAAAGGAAGCAAGTAGAGTAAAATACCCCTCCTTTCCAATCCCTCAAAAAGAAAACAATAAAAGGGACGACCTCTTGACAGCAAACTCCTGAGTAGGCTACCAGAGATTTCTTCTGCAACAGGCTAAGGGGGCATCCTCCACCTTCACTATGAGGCCAAGAGAGCTCCCAATATCCCTCGCCCAGGGCGTCTCACGGACAAAGGATTGCCAGGAAGGTGGACCACAAAACGTGGAAGTCAGCAGGAACACACCCACTTTTCGATCCTGACGGAATCCCACAGCACAAGGATAGATCTAGATTCTGCTCTGCCACAATAATCCCGACTGGACAACTTCTGCCTAAAATCAAGTTGGGGGTCACAAACATAATATCCTGGAATATTGTAGGGGCCAGTAAAATCGCTCAAGATCCTTATTTGGAATCCTTTTTTAACGAATTCAACATCATCTGCCTGCCGGAAACCTGGAAAGTAGCCGAAAATCCATTAGCTGGGTTTGAAGAATTTCTAAGCTCGAATGCAAAAGCTAAGCCCAAAGAGCAGCCAAAAGGTGTCCTCTCAACCTACATAACCACATGCAAATCCTTCAACGCTAAGGTCATTGACCTGCAATCAGCTCACATGTTATTTATCATTATTGAAAATTGGTTGCTGAAACAAACATCCATGCCGGTCATAATAATAAACATTTACATCAACCCTAACATGACGCATAAAAATCACCTGTTAGACACAACTGAAAAAGAATTGTTATCCCTGACAGCGGCATACGGGAACTCCCCTTGGATCATTACAGGTGACTTTAACCTAAACATGGCCAACCATGGTAAAAGAAGCTCCAGAGAAGGCGCCCTAGATCAGTGTCTGGGTATACCACCACAAGAATCGCTGTAAAGGGACATGGACAAATGTGGCCATCCCCTGGTTTGGCTCCTAGAGGCACTAGGGCTGAGAGCCATAAATGGCAGATTCCCCAAAGACACCTCAATGAACCTGAGTCACACCTCTAAGAAATCTGCTTCCACCCTAGACTACACTTTTGTTACAATGGACATCTTCAAGTACTTCCAAGGTTTCAGCATTGAGGTGAAATGCGAAAGCGACCACCATCCACAAATAATGAAAATAGTGAACAATAATCTTCACGTGGCTCCACTACAGAGGATAGGTGAACAAACTCAGGAAGCCAATTACATCGCATAAGATGGTTCAACATGTGCATGGAAAATATGAGGCATGGAAAGCTAACTTACCTTCTGATTAAACGAAACAAGTGGACATAATCACAAAATGGGAGGCAACACTGACATCACTAAGGAACCAGCTAGAGCCCAATCAACCCGAAAGGTCAGCCTGCCGCCGAGCAGAAAACAATGGTTTATGCAGGACTTAAGGCAACAAAGACAACAGCTGAACAAAACAGCCAGATTCCTAAAGAGACAACCGCCGGGCAATGGCCACCTGTGCACTTTTCATGAACTAAGAAAGGAATACAAGAAGGCAGTATGGGAAGCAAAGCAGGGATACATAGATCAGGAATGGATCCGAATTGTGGAGGCTAGTAAAGAAAACAAAAGCCGGCTGCTGTGGTCCATTATCAATCAACTGGAGCGCAGGACCACTGGGATCCAAAGTAACGAGGTGCCGGAGAGAAAGTGGATTAAACACATCTCAAACCTCAACGGCGGCTCGAACACAGCGAAACCATTTCCTACCTCAAGCTGCGAGTCAAAGCAATTATCCTTGGAACCACAAAAGATTGATGAACAACTGGCAACACTGCAGACAGAGCGGGGCTCTCGGGCCAAGCGGCATCCCTGCAGGAGTATTAAAACACGACCCCGCCCTCTGGGCAGGCCTGCTCTGCAATCTGTTTAACACCAACAGCATGGAAAACAAAATTCCGGATTCCTTGGAAAGGGGCAATTTTTCACCCAATTTACAAGAAGGGCCCCTAAGGGAACCCTGACAGCTATGGACTAATATCACTGCTTTACATTGATGCAAAAATATTTGCGGGTCTCCTGCTGGAGGAACTCAAAGAATGGGCAATCAAGCTTAATCTAATACCCCTAAATTAAACTGGCTTCTGGCCTTTGGAGAGCACTTCTGACAACCTGATAGCTCTAGCCATGCTTGCAGAAAAATACACAAACAAGAAAATGACCCTATACACCTGCTTCGTGGACTTATCCAAAGCCTTTGACTCAGTGGACCATAACAGGCTGTGGAGGAAGCTAGCAAACCTCAAAATCCCACCAGAACTGCTAAAAGGAATACAGCTTCTGTACTCAGAAAACTGGGCATGGGTGAAAGTAGGCAATAATGGGAGAGTGTCGGCCAGACAGAGATAGGCAGGGCTGTGTTCTGGCTCTGATGCTTTTCAACCTTTACTTGGCAGACCTGCGCACACAACTGAACACCACCAGCTCCCATCCCCCCAAACTGGGAAACACCCTCTAACAGCATTACTATATGCAGATGACATTGTCCTTTTGAATCTTTCAGGTACAGGACTCCAAAAAGTGCTAAACACCTTCAATCAATATTGCATGACCAATGAGCTGGTGGTAAACCTGGAGAAAACCAAAGTCATCTTTGGAAGCGGGTAATCAAGAAAAAGATATGGCTCTGTAGGGATCAATCTGTGGAAAGAAGCAGAAGCTATAAATATCTTGGTGGCTGGCTACAGGAGCGTTGGTCGTATTGCCTGCACCTGAACACCCTGAAAGCTAGAATGGCGTCCCTCTTGGATCAGTTCTATCCCTGGCTTTGAAACTACAAAGTCCAACCGGGTGCAAACTCCTTACAGTGATTAAGGAAAAATTCCTGCCTGCTCTAGCATATGGTCTGGAAATATTTCCTGGTAAGCTACACGACTTCATGAACATTGCCCAAAGAGGTCTTTTGCCTTTTCTTCCGCCTTGCACACAGCTCCTCTCCAGCACAGATTATACTGGAATTCGGGCTACAAGACCAACCATTAGCACAAGACGGGGCTTTGCATAAATATGCCTCCATGTTAAGACAGCCTCAACCAAACACACTAAAGGCTCTGATTTGGGAGGAAATTGGCACAAACTTGTAGGAAGTCTCAAATCCATGGCCAAAAAGAATTGCTTCAGCCGTAAAGCATCTGGAGGCAGAAGAGCTATGGCAAAAGTCCTTACCCCACAAAAAGTTCAGGCAATTACTAAACAAACAAGTCAAGCTGCACTCATGGAGCAAGGACAAAGACAATTTCAGAAAGCGATCGCACTCATGGATGACAATCAACACTTGTAAGGCTCCGACAGCACAGGCTTACATAGCGGAAAATTTTAAAACGTCTCCATAAAAAACAAAGGTACTCCACACCAGACTCATACTACTACCTTCATTGGATGCTGCGCCAAAAAAGGCTAAGACCCGCAAACACATCACTGGGAAGACTTTCTACACATCCTTTGTATATGCCCTGCTCTGCTACCTTGGCGGAAGCTGTATCTTAAAAATATCTTCAATGCCAATGGTATCCGATCATGCCGGCAGGCTACCCTGTTTATTCCGAAAGGGTTGACCCCCCAATACATGGCCTATTTGGCCAAATTTATTTTAAAAACTGAGTACCTCTTAAAACAGGTAACAGAAAAACAAGACAGTTGACCAAGCCACCAGCCCGTATCATAATATAGTAATAAACCCAGCAACATTTTCTGATGTTTATCACCCAGAGCCAATTGAACAGGTATTATACAGTCTTCAGTGGCTCAATGTTGATCTGGCGTGTATGACTGTATGCCATAAGGCGATCAACAAGTGAGTAGGGTTTTGTTGGTCTATTAACAGTAAGTGAAAGTAAGAATGTATTGAATGTTTTATGGTATTCTAACGTTTTCTTTTTTTATGGTAATTGCAATGATTTTAATTAATTAGGCAATAAAGTATAATGCCTCTGTTTCACGATCGAAATGCATTGTGCAATTAATGCACTTTGCCGCATTTCAGACTGTGAAACTAGGAATCATGCACACAATGACTAATTACTAAACCACGCACAAACACAAATTAACTGGTGTGCAACTGCATCAGATTTCTGCAGGTTCATCACCATCAAGTCTTTATTGCTCAACTGTCCGCAGTGTATCTTGCTTTGCTCTGATTTTTTTTATTGTTTAGCTTAAAGAAAACTCTGCTAATTCTTTTTCGGTCTCACTTACAGACAGCTTTTGCTGTTTGGTGAGAACTCAAGTAATCACATAACACACGTCACACAAGATACACAAACACATATAGATACATACAGAGGCAAGTGGCTTTTTCATAGGAACTTTCAGACATTGGCCGCTGTTGTTCAGCAGAACTTATTTATTAGCTGATAGAATTTTCTATCAGCATTGATACCAACCAATTACATTTAGTGGATGTGCACTACTTAAACAAGTAGTCTAAACACGCATATTGGCATTCATTCCTTGATTTTTCATGATGTTTTCTGGATGAGTCGCTCCCCCCGCCCCAACAATCGTTCTAGTGGTCCCTCACCGGCCCCATCCTGCTCCATGTTATTTTTGTTTTCAATTCCCAAGGGCCTGGCTCTGCAGCTACTACCAGGCAACTTGTTTAAATTTTAAGTTCTTGACATATGTTATTTTTGTATCTTTAGTTTACTACTTCGTTGACCATGGCAAGCGACAACTTTTTTTGGTGGAAGGTGTACTCACCATGAAGAGTGAGTTAAAGGACTGAACATGCCTAAAGAAAATAAGAAAAATAACTCAGTCCAGGGTAATGGACGACTCAAAACCTAAACAGATCACTGTGCTTTTAAAAATGTATTCATAAGCACAGAAGAAACACTCATTCTCTTTATATCTTGAGATCCATAAGGGCTTTCCTGTGTTTTGTGGTTCTTCCCGGCATTGTGCCCCTCTTGCGCCATTAACAAAGAAGTTAATGCTGGGAAAAAGGCATTAGCGTCATTTGTTTACGCTAATGTGGCCCAACAAGGCCAAAATCGATGCGTCAAATTTACAAAGTGGCGCAATGCATGCACTGCACCACTTTGTAACACTTTGCAATACATTATGTCTGTGCCAGGCATAATGTATGCAAAGGGGGCATTCCCCCGTTAGGGGGGGCTGAAAAAATGGCCCAAAGAAATCTAAGAGATTATTTTCTTATCTTGAGATTCAAAGACGATAATGGGAGTTTTTGTTAGGTTTACCGCCAAGTCGAAGCTGTTCATAATGGCACGGAAATGATCTAATAATCGCTGCAAGCCGATTGCAGTTCTGGCCACTAAGACAGTGTCATCGGCAGAGATCAAAACAGGTACACTATGATTAGCGACCCTAGGACAATCAACTTTAAAATTCAACAAATGTTTTTCCAAGCTGTTAATGTACAATGAAAAAAGATAGGGAGTCAATACACAGTCCTGGAGCACACCTCAATCAAGCTTAAAGGCTTTAGATGTTTCCTCATCTGGACCAAATCTCACACTGGGGGTTACCTCCAGATAGAGCTCCCTCAGAACGTTTACAATACTGGACTCCACCACTAGATCCATCATGATTGGCTGATGTTTTGATCTGTTGAGAGAGTAAAAGGCCAAGCTCAAATCCATAAAACTAAGGACACTTTACCTTCCCTTGCCACTGTGTACTTATGAATTAATATGTGTAAATTGAAGCACTTCTCAAAAGTCCTGAGGCCAGTATGGAGACCAAAGTGGATATCCAAAAGCACAGTGTAATCGGTCACCCAAGTCTGCAGATGTTTCAGCAGTATTATTTTGGCAGTAGAATTCATTAAAGAAATGGGGGTGGGGGTAACATTTTGGGTCTCCCTTGGAACCTTTTTTGTAAATAGGTACCATTGTTGTGTGTGAACAAGCCTTGGACGGACCCACAATTAGGAAATCCTTGAAAACATTTGTCAGAAGAGGGACCCAGAGGGATAGATTTGTCCTAAAAAGATCCTCTGGTATCCTATCTGGGCCTGGTGCTTTCCAAATAGGGCATATATTAATGGCCTCTATTACATCTTTAAGATCACTCTCTAAGTCACAAAAGGGCTGGGTGGCAACTATTGGAATTACAGATGCTATTCTCTGGCTCTCACTAGAAGAGTGGCCCCCCATACCACAAGGTCTGAATATAATTGGGAGAAGTGTCTGTCCCAGACCTCCGGGGGGTGATCACTGTCTCAAGCCCAGTTTCATGAGATTTTCCTAGATAGTTACCGTTACCAGTTTGCCAGAAAGTTTACTGTTTTTAAGCTCACTAGCCATTATTGAGCTATGAAAGTTGTCTTCTTTTATTATTCTTTTCTATGCCACCAAGGCCATATACATCGTTCTACAGATGCACACCCATTCTGGATCTCCTGGCACCACTTTGAGGGTTAAAAGTAACTGGTTATGGGCCTTGGTGCAGGTCGAATTGAACCATCTCACACATTTGTGTTTACGAATGCTATTTGTAACAGTGAGCATATCCAGGGCAATACTGCTGATTATTCCAAGCCCCCCTCCTTGGGCTCCTCCAGACATGTCAGAAAATCTCGTTAAGTTGTGGCCATTAGTTTTGACAAGCAGGTACCATTGTCAACTCTAGAGCAGCTCCTGATAACCCCCTTGTTAGTTGAAAGTGCCAATGGCATTTGGTAGGTCGTCACCATCTCTTTGTGAAAAAAACGTTGTTTATCATTCAAAGGGAAAATTAGTAACACATATTCTCAGTCCCATGTACTAAGATTGTATGAAAATGAACTAAAATCAATTAAACTAAAACAGCCATGCCAAAAGGAAAGTGGGAGTAACAACTGGGCTGCGGTTTAAAGAGTCAAAAGCAAACAACAGGTCGTACCTCATAAATAACAAATTGAGTTTATCTCCATATGAGTTGTGACTAAAGTGTGCAATAGGATCCCCTTCAGTGTTCCACAGGCCACAGGACATTACTGGAAACACTTTGCAATGTTTTGCATTAAAATCTCCCTTCCATACAATACATAGCTACCATTGACTCTGCTCAGACTTCGTTCTATATCCTCCTGCGCTGCTTCCAATGAGGAAGAGTTACTGGCATCAAAAATGTTGTAATGAAAAGTATCCAACAGCATATGTTCATTTTTCACATGTTATAAGCAGTATCTGATAGGAAGGAAAGGCATAATTTGCCCACACAGCCCGAGATAAGGGTCATCAACATAAATAAGCCTCCTTTTAGCCTGCCATGACCATGCTAACACAGAAGTAAAAAAAGGTCCAAAACCATCAATAAAAACAGCTTCTAGGAGCCAAGATTCTTGCAGACAGAGACCTACATAGGGTTTGAATACATTTAACCAGTCCATGTTTGCCCGTTTTGCACTTAGACCTGCCACGTCTTTGCTACTCCGTCTTCATTGTCTCGAGAACGCATATTAGAAGATCTTTCCTCCCTTGAAGTAGGTAGATTGGGCATAATCGCTAGGGGACTAGGCAAGTTACATCTTGCGTTTTTGCCTGGAGATTAATTCGGGTCAGCTAGCTGATTTGGGAGTCAGTCCAGTTGGACTGGCAGCATCGAAGGCAAAAACCTGTTTATAGTAGTAACCAGGTTAATAGTATTCAGAGACACCCGAAGGAGATTGCTAGTTGGCCTTTAAAAGAAGCCTAGTGGAAGAGCATAAATGGCTGAACAACTGTGTGTAAAAAGGTTAAGTCTCTCTAAGATGTGCTTAACAACAGCTCTGTTATTAAGTGAACAACAACGCCGTCGTTATTATCAGGTGTTGGATGACTTCCTACCCAGGAGACCCTCCACACAGGGCTGACCTGGCTGTGAAGTTGTCCTAGCCCAAATGTCCTCCTATTTAAACAGTGCACTACCTTATTTAGTAACTGGTCATGATTTTCTTGGGTGACTGGCTTCAGCTGAGCACTGTATTAGGGCTCTTAATAAGAGCCTCCAGAGAGTCCAGCACACCGATCACAGCAGCAGCAAAATCTCCCAATTTGTTCTTCAACAGATAAACTTGCTAACTATATACAAATCTGAAGTTAGGGCCCTGACCAAGGGAGCACGGCACCCTCAACTGTCAAACAGTAATTCTGGGTGACCTTTCCCCTACTGCAGTTTGGAAGCTTTTGTGTTGGAGGCAAGGAGCAATGTGCGTCTAGTGCATTGGGTTCATTATTTCACCAGGAACATCCACTATGCATGGATTTCCCTTCCTTGTACCTAACTGTCATAAAGGGAGGTTGGAGCTGCAGCTCACCTCTAATGACCCTCTGGGGTCTATTCCACTGCCTTTCCCAGATGCAAACTTCATGGCAGGAGACAGCTGCTTTTCGACAGAGACAATCTCCTGTTCAAGGGCCCCCAGGACATTCGTGAGATAAGATACTTTAGTGCCCGCCCATGGGTAGTTCCTTGTGGAGGCAGACTTTCTTCTCTTTTAACAATGGCAGCATGATCACTGCTATGATGGTGAATTATAATAAAAAAACAGGTGGCAGCCAGCAAACTTACTGCAGGATGATCTCAGATTCCAGTTCTCAGAGGGGAGGGCCAACCCATCCTCTTTCAGCTACAGACTGGCAAAGACGGGCCCAATGTTGGCCAGGTCTTCTCCAAGGACTCTTCTGGGTGCATCCCACGGGGGGGGGTTGTAGAAAACAAGTAAGAGCTTGATGAATCAGTGCGGGGCTCCTCCTGGAGCATACTACTGGGGGACGTAGTCCCACCCCAGCAGCACCACAAACAGAGCAACGGGCATCCTGCACCCTGGGTTGTAGAAAGCGATTAAGAGCACGATGAAGCAATGCAGCCCTCTTTCTCCTGAAGCATAGACTGCTGGGGACATAGTCCCACCCCAGCAACACCACAGAGTTATGGGCATCCCGCGCCCAGGGTTGTAGGAAGCTCTTAAGAGCACAACAAAGCAATGCGGCCCTCCTTCGCCTTGAGAAAAGATTGCTGGGGATATAGCCCCACCACAGCAGTACCAAAAACAGAGTTGCGGGCATGCTGTCCTTCATGGAGACAAGAAATACTCCTTGAAGTTCTCTCATCTAGATACCTATGATAAAATAATTTATGAATTTGTCCTACACGTATACCAGCATTGCTCCTACGCAGATGTAAATTATACTCTATAAATCTATATTATAAAGATACCAGCAATCCTCCCTAAAGCAGTGCCACACAGATGTGAATTATACTCCATGAATTAACACCACTACATAGATAGAAGCAAACCTCATTGAAGCTGTTCCACATAGATGCCTATCAAAATGCTCTATGAATCAATCCTAAACAGATACCAGCAATTCTCTTTACAGCTGTCCTACTCTTCTGCCAATAACAGTCTATAAATCTATTCTGCACAGATACAAGTAATAATCCCAGAAACCCTTCTACAAAGATGCTATTGAAAAAAGATACCAGCACAACTCCATGAAACCGTTGTATACAGATGTAAATAATACTTAATGAATCTATCAAACAGGGAGACCAGCAACACTCTTTGAAAAGTCCTATGAAGAAGGTTTTTTTATTCTAACAATCTGTCCTATACAGATACCACAAATACTCCATGAACAACTCTTACACAGATGGCAGCATTACTCTATGAATCTACATTAAATGCATACCAGCAATACTTCATGAAACTGACCTGCATACATGCCAATAATACTGTTTGGCTCTGCTCTACATGGATAGCAGCAATACACCAAGAAGGTGTCTTACACGGATTACAATATAACTCTATAAATGTATTCAACATGGATATCCCAATACTCCAGTCAATGGTTCTACTCTGAAGCTTCTAATTCTGTATGGGTCTACCATAAAAAGGTGCCACTATTACTCATTACAGCAGTCCCACACACAGACCAAAAACTCTCTATGAGTGTCCTACATATATACAAACAGTCACCTTACAGCTACAATACACAGATGGCAATTACACTTTATGACTATATTCTGCAGCTACAACAGCAATACTCAATAAAGCTACATATCTGCATATTACACTCTAATAACCTATTCTACTGTGATACCAGCAATATTCCAGAAAGCTAACCCCGTGGATGCAAATTGCTGTATGAACTAATCACACACACAGACCAGCAATTTTCATGAAGATGCTCCAAACAGAAGCCAAAAATACTAATTTACATGGTTTTTCACTCATACGTATAATACCCTATTAATATCTCCAAAACAGACACCAAGTATACCACTTAATTTTGTGGTACACATAGACAAATAATACTTTTGAAATCTGATTGGAAACTAGCAATACATCTTTCAATAGCTCTACAAAGACACCAACTATTATGAGACTATTCTACACCAATAAAATTAATATTCCAAGTAACTGTCCTACACCAATGTCAAAAATACTGAGTCCATCTTGCATGCACCAGTAATACTCCTGGAAGCTGTACTATAAAGATAAAAATAATATAATGTTTATCCTAGATAAATGTAAGAAATGATCTTTGATATTGCTTCATACCGATGACAGTGGTACACAGTGAATGTGGCACACATAGATACCAGCAACATTCCATAAAGCTGTCATACACAATTTTAATCCCTGGATCTATTTTACAAAGATTTGAGCAATACTTCATGATTTTGTCCCACTCAGGTCCCAAATGTCTATTGGAATCTATCCTACACAGATGCCAATAATACGCTCTCAGTTTATCCTACACAAATTACAAAGATGCCATGCCACACTATTAATGTATTGTAAGTGGATACCAGCAATATTCCATGATCCTGTCCCACAAGGGTGTCAATATTTCTCAATGAATCTATCCTACATATATACTAGTAATAGTCTTTAAAACTATTTTGCACAAATTGCAATTAATGCTCAATATATATGTATATAACCTGTAACAGAGTGAGTTTTACAAATGACCCCCCCCCCCAGGTTTTTGCAGTGTGCAAAGGGATAAGAGATAGTCCAAAGCACCAGCAGAGGTACATCTAAAACAAGCATCATATTAAACAAGCATTTACAATGCATTAGCTTGAGTTAGAGCTATTGGCATTGTAAATTCATAACTGGACTTTTCTTGCCACATAAATTGGTCAACCCTGCTTCATAAATTTGTCTTTTCCTACCACATAATTCCAGTGGCCCTGCATATAACTAAAGCATGTCCATTTACCTTCTTCCTTTATCGGCAGCCAAAAATGAAAATGTTGCTATTTAGCATCCTTATTTACATCTGCCATGCTAATTCGAGCAGAATACCACTTTCACCACCCCACCATCAGAGTTGCTGCCTGGCTAACACAATTCCCCAAAAAAGACACAAAACAGCCACAGAGGAGTAAGGAGAGGAGTAAACTAGAAGGGTCACCCAAACATATCAAGAGTGTTTAAACAGTCATAGTGTAAAAAGGATGTTAAGTTGGCCTGACTCATGGTCATAACTACAATAAGGAGAGAATAATAAAACATATACAATTATCATGTAAACCCAATATAAACCTTTACCAGAAATAAACTTTTGACATTAGACTGTAATGCTCAGATAAGCCCCTTGAGGACACCACAATGAAAATAGCATTTGTAAGAAACATGGTCATGTAATGGTATAGTTAGACCCTAGAGGGCATAACCACATTAAAAGAAAGGTCAGAAAGTAACACACTGTAACCATGGGCCAGATGTAGCAAACACCTGCGAGTCGCAAATGGCCCGATTCGCTATTTGCGACCTCACAAAATCCTAAATGGGATGCAAAAATCCCATTTCCGAAATGCAAGTAGCGATGCGAGCCATTACCGACTCGCAAAATTTGCGACCTGATTTTGCGACCCGCAAATAGGAAGTCTCAAATTGCGAGTCGCAAACCATATGCAAAAGCCAGTCGCAAATTGCGACTAGTCGCAAAAAGCCCATTTTGCACATCCAGATTACCACTGATTCAGAGCAGGTGGTAACCAGATCCAAAGTATAAAAGGAGACCCAGAAGGCATCTGGGTTACTCAAAATGGCTGAACTGTATGTGATAGCATGGAGGAGGAGAGTCCAGACCGCCCAGCAGAGGAGGCGGAGGCAGAGACAGGAGAGGATATACCGAACCAGGCAGACACTATTTCAACAAACTGAGGAGGAGATTTATGACAAATGTAGACTGAGCAGTGCTGCAATCTTAGAATTAATTGAACTACTGACTCCACAGCTTGAACGACAGACAATGCGTGGCAGCGCCATCCCTACACATGTGCAGGTGCTATGCTCACTGCACCTCTTGGCCTCGGTAGCTATCAGGGGGTGATTGCTGTGGCAGGTGGGGTATCCCAAAGTTCACTCTCACGATTCTTCAGATCATTCCTAGATGCCAAACTCACACACATGTCCAGATACATATACCTACCCAGGAATGAGGCAGAAATCAACAGCACCAAGTTGGACTTCTACAGAATTGCCAACTTCCCCCATGTTATAGGGTGTGTGGACGGGACACATTTGCAAATCTGCCGTCCTGCAAATCTGGAATATGTGTTCCGCAATAGGAAATGTACCCATTCACTAAACATCCAGGTGGTATGTGATGCACATAATGTCATTACTGACATTGTAGCTAAATTTCCAGGGAGTACACATGACTCATACATATTCAGGTACAGTGGGATACACCAACGCTTAGAACGTGGGGAGTTTGGAGACGGATATCTATTAGGTATTGCTGACTACACCCTGAAGCCTTACATACAGGTCACTGAGGAAACCATTCCTGCCCTGCTAAATTTGCCTTTTTTGTCAAACAAGTGACAGTGCATATACCCTGAGACCATGGATACTTACCCCATACCTAACACCTGCCAATGAGAACGAGAGGCGATATAACAGTGCACATTGGCGGACCAGAACTGTGATTGAGAGGGCCTTGGCTTGTTAAAGGCAAGATTCAGATGCCTCCACAAACGTGGAGGTGCACTCCAGTATGCCCCAGAAACAGCATGCAAGATTGTCGCCGCCTGTGCAATCCTACACAACATTGCCACCAGACGTGTGCTACATCTCACCCCTGAAGACACAGACACGGAGGATGAGGAGCAAGAGCTACCACACCGACAGCCTGGGGATAGAAGCATCGCAAATGAAGGCAGACAGAGACGGAACCACATTGCAACCCAATACTTTGGCAGGTACGTGGCAACTGTCACCACACTCACTAATGTCAGACACACATAGCCCAGTTGTGTAGTGAAACAAACAAAACCTTTTTATTACTAAACTATGTGAAAAACTAATAGTGCTGTATGCACAGTCTGTAATTGTCCAAATGCAATGAAGACACATTGTACTTCATGTGCCTCATGTATAGTACAGTCTGGTGGCTCACACCCTCCTCCTAGAGCGGCCACCATGGCTCATCTAAACTGGTCCTGCTGGAACAGGGTATTACTTGGTCTATTGTGGGCATCAATTTTATGATAGTGTCAACGTCCATAAACCTTCAGTATTTTGTGATTTTGTAATTTGCCCAAAAATTGAGAATTTAGGACTTTTGTAAAAAAAAAATCCTACGGTGTTTACAAAACCACTGAAAAATTCAAACAGAAAGACCAGTGTCAACATTCATTTAGTTGAGCCTCCCCTGTAGCATGGCCAATAAAAGAAGGGCTAGCAGAGAGTGGCCATATCTTCCCTTCCCTTCCCTCCTTCTGTGAAGGCAGAGCATGCCACCCTGAAGGTGGAAGCATGCTTGCTGAGAGGAGCAGCTGCTGGAGCATGGGGCTCAGATGGTATGTTACAGTCCTAGTTTACTGTGTCAGCCATTGCCCTGCATGCAACTATTTTACCCCCCTCCCACCCTTTACCACAGTGCCAATTATACTCCCAGCACCAGTTTTTCTGTCCCCTCCCCCCTGAGGTGTTCATCCTCTTTCCCCTTTGCCCTCACAGCACTTTTGTTTCTGCACCTCCAATGTGTGCTCCTTCCTTCACCTCATCAGCAGCGGCTCCTCCGCTATGGAGTAAATGCTACCCTGCTTTCCGCAATAAAAAGATTCCTGGGCCTGATTCTCAGAACTTTTGTGCACCTAAGTGTTTTCGTGGGGAACAAAAACGTGGGCAAATGTGCAGAATGGAAAATATGCATTATCCCTATCCTTTATGTTTGTGTGCTAGCAGACAGTCTGCAGTCTTTGAGATAAGGAAAGTAGTAGTAAATTTGGAAATGTAATATTTTCCTCCACTTTAGTTTCTGAGCGGAGCAGGCTTTTGGGAAAAAATCGTGGATTTACAAGCACACGCGTCTTTGGGATTCATAGGTGAATGCCTTTAAATGGCAGGTGTATGGTTGTTTTATGTGGTGCCTCCTCTGCATTTAACACAGAAGACAACATTGGAAGCCTATTTCAAATGTGTTATGTGTGTGGTGAGGGTTCTACAATTATCCTTCAAATAAGATTGCTAATGTCCCCTACGTTTACCTCGGCTGTACATGATTACATTGTACTTCTACAAGTTAGGCTGTAACACGAGTCGGTGAGCACAATCCCGCTATTGAGAGTGAAGCAGTTCTGGGCAAACAGCAGAATGTCTTTGACACATCTGAGGAGGCCCCAGCACTTGGCATTGTGACTTGCCTTTTAAACATGGCACGAAGCACCAAATGGTGCCTAATTTGCTTAAGATACGTTAGCCCAGAGCTCCATGCTCAAGAATTGCCTATAAGGTCAGTCTGAGAACAGATGTATAACACTCTCCTCCATGCTGCATCCTTTGAGACGTTAGCTGATTCTGATAAAAAGAAGATATCAAGACACATGCTGGCAGTTCCCCGTGGACATCTATCAATAGTCGCAATAACCTGATGTGTTGGAGCTTTATTGAACTAACTGCTCTCCAGTCCCTGGGATGATACCAAGGGACCGCAAAGCTGTGCTGATGCCACTTAACTTGAATTTCTCCACCTCCTTGGAGTGGCAGAGATTAAACTAGTGGTACAGAGAGGAGTTTTAAAGATCCCCGCTAATTCTGCACCAGTCTGTTAGGAGCTCAGCCAATGGCATTTCGGACAAAGAACCCCGGTTTCAGATCTTTTAAAATCCTTGCATGTTGGTTTGAGTAATGAGATGCTGTCTCCTTGAACAAGTTAGAACGTGACAGAGATCCTCTACAGTATACAGCATTCATGGATAGCTAAATGTTGTTCTACACAGCAACGACCTAAAAAGAGATAGTGTGAATATTGAAGAGGTAAGAGTAGATCAATTTGGTGGGAAGTGCAGCTTCCATAAGCATTAGCAGGACATAATTGAGCCCGATACTCACATGCATGTGGGTCGAACAAGAACACCAAGGGGTTAGGAGTGACTCACCTGTGATGTGCAGAGTCACTTATGTCTGCTTTCCTCTTGTGTTGGTCATCTACGTATTTGCTGCAAGAAAAATTGTGAATGTTATTGCTGTTACATTACTCTGATTCTGTAGGTACAATCCGGCAAACAGCAGACTCTAAAACTTATGTCAGTATAATATGTCTGCACCGGATGCAATACTTGTTTGGGAGCAGTACATCATTAGATCTTTGGTAGAACTCCATTAGTAGAAAAGAAAACTCATTGAAAACATAGTTGGAAAACAAATTGGTAATGCATTTGTAGAGAAAACACTATGTAGTGGAACTATATTAAAATCATTTTAATATTAATAACTAAACTTCATGTCATATTGTACCTTATGTTAGAGAAAATATTGTAATTATATCTAGAATCTGTGACTCAGATATTGTCTCAAACATTCTAGGAATGATTTTAAAAAGAAATGGATCAATCCCAAAGTTATAATTGGAGAATCTTTAAATACATTTCAAATTAAATGTTTCAAGGCAGCAAATGTAAATTAAATTACATCCTTGTTATATTATGCAGTTTTTGTGCAGGGTTCATCAACCTTGGATTCTTGGCACTATTTCTGGGGTTCCCTTTCCGTGCTGATCCCTTTCCCCTGGATCCCTATCCAATGAATTTGTGTGGCTTTCTGTCCAACGGCTAACTGGGATAGATGGAAGGACGCAGACAGACAGACAGAAGAATCAAATGGAGAGGTGCGCACACTGCCAGGAGGCACTTATCTCGGGGTAAGAGTGGCTGAAGTCATGGTTGTGCTGTGTGTAACCAGAGCCTGTCGGTGACAAGTGAGGGCCCTGGAGAAGGAACTGCTGCTTCCTCTCGACAGGCAAGGTATGTTTTCCTGCTCCCTCTCACCATTACACTTATATGTGGATCCTAAAGTTGGAAAGGGGGTTGAAAAGAGTTGGAGAAAGGGGGATGCTGCTCTCTCATTTGTGTACATTTATATATAAGTTAAATTAAAAAGGTTACCATAAAAGAGACATCTGAAACCATTTACATTACAAAAGACACGTTTTACAACAACACAACACCGTAACAGGGGTAATTGTGAAAGCAGCTTATCCTGGATTGTCGAGAGGGACACTAAGCTATGTCTCAGACCCCTAACTGTGAAACGGGTTCAAAGGGGTTGTCCCTCACTAGCACATCCACTTTTCCTCTTGTCACCCTACCAGCACAAAATGATGGCCCCTGCAGGCCCAGTGAAAGCTGGCGAAATGAGTTGGCAGGTAAGTACATACAGAAAGAAAGGTTGGTTAACAGAGAGTGAGACGGAGGTAGAAAGCAAGAGATAAGTGTTAACTGGCGCTCAATCGCCAACCAATATTAAGGCACTTTTGCAGAGAAATCAGTTTAGCACAGTTACAGTTAACACATTCTCAAACAGTAAGAACCCTATAAAGAATTGTACACAAATGAGTTGCTGTCTTGCTTAGTTGCTTTTTACATCTGCTAATAAGAACGGATACAACAAATGTCACAATTCTGGGTGCCAAGACCATTGCCTCGTTGTTCATCTTCTTTGTTCGAGTACATATGTCATGAACTTCCTGTGTTATTTCAAATCATAGTCTTCCTCTTCACAGTCCCACTTTCCCTCCCCATCCGCGTGAGGAAGATCTAGTTTAAAAAATACCATTGAATATCCATACAGCGGGGAACTCGGGAAGAGGTGAGCACACAAATCTCGTCTGTGTTGTCAGGAAGAGGGGCAGTTAACAGAGGGTCCTTCACTTTATAGCAGTTAGAAGGTTTCATTTTTAAAGATAAGATAGGTGAATTCTGCAGACATATTAACGAGTGTGCTAATGAGTCAGATAACTTTTTTGTTCTTCTAGAGTGCGTTCAAATGCAGATCGAGGTCCAGAACAGTGAT